>NC_057345.1:90560000-91850000 GCF_016509475.1 Prionailurus bengalensis
TTTATTCTTTGAAATATTTTTATTTTTGGAATACTTTCTTCATCATATTGCTACCATCCCAGACCTCAAATTTCCATCTTGAATTGTTTTCCTTGATAATCTCATTGTCTTTGAGATTCCCCTTCCATTATAGTCTAATTTACATTTGCATATCAAATCTAAGGTTTCTAAAATATCACTTTCCTAACACTCACTGTGTTCACAACCTACAAAAGCTCTCCACTATTTATTTCAATATGTTAAACTACTGCTCCCAGGATGCTAACAGTCTTAGTATTTGGCTCTTTCCTAATTACGACAACTATTGTTCTTAACATCTCATACCTTGATCACATATTATGTGTTTGCTTTGGCCTCTCTGCATTTGATTAAACTGTTCCTTTAAACTGGAACGTTCTTGTCATCTGATGATCTGTGTCACATTTCATCATTCTCCTGCAACTGCTCTTGACCTCAAAATCCCCAAGGTATCATGTAATTGCATGAAAGTATTATGTTCATCTCTAAAGCTTTGTAAGATGGACTATATGAAATGTTACTTGTTTTTCATATATGTCACAAAACAAAGCAGAATTATTGACATTTATGAAATACTTCCTGAATATTTAAAAAATCCTTTAAAAGTACTTTGAGTTTTAGAATGTATATTTCATTATAAAATTTTAAATTTATTTTACTTATGTATTTTATTTATATTATTTGATTAATAAAACATTATTGATAGTAAAGTCATTTTGGCCTTTTCAGGCAACTTTTATCTTTATAAGATTAATAAGATTTTATCTTTATAAGATTTTATCTTATAAATTGTACTAAATTAATAATTTGTGTTATTTATATGAGATTATTTTTCAAGACTGATATGCTTTTTCATATTTATTTAGTCAAAGATATGTTAAATATTAGAAATAAGAAACAAGAAAGTATACACTGAAACATTCTATCTCTGTTCTTAAAATAGCTGGCTGTCCTGCTGTACATATTATATTTTAAAATATTTATTTATTGCAGCTTGTTTTCCTTATGCTCAGGAACCGTGCTCCTTAGAGTCACTATAAAAGTGTTTATGTTAACTATTGAACTAATAGGAACTGAAGTCTTCATCAATGATATAAATTTAATATTCTTGTTGCATAGCTGTCTGTACACTCTTCTCCAGTAAACATTAGTGATTTGTTTGAATTCACTTCTTCTAGTTTCACTTATAATAATGTTATTATTGTGAAAAAATATCTGTTTTAATTTAAACAAGAGACAAAGAGTCTTAAATACTATTTCTTCTATTGCATGGTATATTTTTAATATCTTGATTTATTTACCCCACTAGTGTTATTAACAATAGACCTGAGATTACCAACAAGTACATATAGGCTTTGTTGCATCCTAAAAAATCTAAGGATGTTTAAAATAAATGCCAAATGATTGATCAAGTTGAGAAATAATGGAGTTCAGTATGGTTTGGAGTCATAAGCAAAGAATTATAGAGAATAGGACAAACTTAAGCTGAATTTGGAAGGAAGATTAATATTTAAGTAACTAGAGAGGAATGATTATGGCATTTCCAGTGAGTCAAATCAGAGTAGGTCACTTTGGGAAAGCCAGAAGAAAAAAGTTCAGAGTCTGAAAAACAGATTTTTATCCATTAATGCCAAGTGCAGGAGTCTGAGTCCCAATCCAAGCTTTCAAATCTGTGTTTCAGATTCATAAGAGTAATTCAAATAATTAATATGTATATATGATTAACAGTGAATTTTAGTGGCAATAAACCAATTATGAATCAGTTGAAATACTTGTGAAATGTGGAATTTCTGAATTAGGGTATGTGCTAAATTCTCATTGCAGTTGCAACCAGACTCCATCTTTAGCTTTTGCACTTACAGCAGAAGCACAATCTTACTGCATTTGTAAAAGAATATTAATCAAAACTCCTTTCCTTTCAGTGCAGTTATTTGTATCAGATGAACAGTGAGACCTTAGTTCTATTACTTTAAAAAGGTCTTGACCACCAGATAAAATCCATTACAGAAAATTCCACTTGTACTGGATACATGTTGCCTCTTCAAGACTGGCAAAGTGCAATAAATCTAAAATTCTCAAATGCAGTAATTACAACTTCAGAGAAATTCTCAGATTGGATAAAGTAACAAAAGTAACTTCTTATCATTTCTGAACTTTGAACAAAGGACAAAAAGTTAATTGACTAAAATGATAGAGTTTACCTTCAAAATGAAAGCACATTAACCTATAAAGTCAGTCTGTCTCATTGAAAATAAATTATTTTACCTCTGTATTTTTACTGTAGAAATCCCTTTTGGGAAAGAAACATCATTAAACCATAAATTGTGAGATTTAGCAAAATTCATCAATAATGGTTAAATAAATTCACTTTCATGGCATCCACCCAAATATATCAGGCACAGAAACATGTATTATTAGCTTACAATTGTTGGGACATCATTAGAAGCATACACTCATATTTCTTTTTATGATCAACTCCAATTAGGGGAGCACAGAAATATAAGACAATGTTCAGATAAGCAGTGATGGAACATAGGTCGAGAAATTATAGTTAACTCAAAAAAGTATAGTGAAAAAAAATTGTTTTCCATGTACATTGGGCTTCCAGCATTTCTGTCACTCCTTAGCTCTTAGTGAACACCTTTTACTTTGTAAAGTGCTAAACAAATGTAAGTTATTTTTTTTAGCTCCACACAGGTATGAAACAAGTTGAATAAATATAGACAATAGAGTTACAAACTTCTTTGGTTTAATATACAAGTAAAAATTTGGCTGCCTACAAATGTTTACAGTAGAAACAAATAAAATAATTCCTACTGGAAGTGAAACGAACTTGTCAACTGTTCAGTTTTGAGTAATTCTTGGATAGGAGAGAAAAAAAGCTGCAAACACAACAGCAGTCCTCTAACTTTTCATGAATAGCTTTCCATCTCCATTGACCTCAGTGAGAGTGTGAAAAAGTTAGTGACCAAGTTGGTTCATTTTCTTTATTGTACGGATGAGGCAGTTGAGACTCTAGAGAATATTTGGGCTTCCAGCCTCCAGTCTGCACTAAAGAAGTTTGGAAGTCAGCACCCTGTTCTAACAAGTAAAAACCTGAGCAAACTGAAAAATCAACGACTCTTCTCAGATCCTTAAGAGAAGTGAGGTCATAGGGCAAACTCTGTCCCCAAAATTGGAGTGAAAGCAGAGAATCATAGCTTATGGGAGCAGAGACTCACAAACTGCCTTCTTGGTGGGAACCACTGCTGGAGTGGAGAGACCTGAACCACAACTGAATGGAAGGAGTCTCAATGTGGGCAAGTCCAAGAGCTAAAAATTCCTACATGACCCAGTTATAGTGTTTTACCTCCATGAGCTTAACAGAGTCTTTGTTTCTGGCAGGTGGAAGGGAAAAAGAACCATTTAGAAATAACACCATAGCACATTGTTCTAACAAAGGCTGCCATCAGGAGAAGCTAATTAACCACAACCTATCTGCTGGGGGTTTATCAGAACCTGACCCATGTAAAGAAAGGGAAATACCCAACTCTAGTTGGATCTAGCCATCTACAAGGCCATCTGATCCTACCTAAAGGAGTAGGGGGAGGAACAGAGAAAAACTGTGATGTTCACAATCCAAGGCACAGACTCACTAAAAGAATGACACCTACTCTTAGGACTACAGAATGTGTCCCTTCCCCATACCTCACTTCCGTGTTACCAAAGATCTATTTGTAGCAGTTCCTTGTACCAGTAATCATGTTCAGCTATAAAGAAAAAAATATTACAAGACATGCTAAAAGGCAAAAAACACAGTTGTAAGGGACACAGCAAGCATCAGGAGCAGACTCAGATATGGCAGGGATGTTGAACTTAACCACACCAGGAATTTAAAATAACTATGATTAACATATATGTGAAGTGCTCTAATGGATAAACCACATTGCATAAAAGACAAGATGAGTAATGTGAGCGGAGAGATGAAAATTCTAAGAAAGAACCAAAAAGAAATGGTAGAGGAAATAAAAAATACTGCAACAGAAGAGACTGTCTTTGATGGCTTATTAGTAGGTTGCACATGGCTAAGGAGGAATTCTCTGAGGAGCATCTGGGTGGCTCAGTAGGTTAGGCAACTGACTCTTGATTTCAGCTCAGGTCATGACCTCATAGTCATGAGATTGAGTCCCATGTTGGCTCCGTACTGCACATGGAGACTGCTTAAGACTTGCTCTCTCCCTCTCCCTCTCCCTGCACATGCACATTCTCTTTTTCTCTGTCTGTCTCTCGAAAGAAAGAAAGAAAGAAAGAAAGAAAGAAAGAAAGAAAGAAAGAAAGAAAGAAAGAAAGAAAGAAAGAACTCTCGGAGCTTGATGATAAATCAGTAGAAGCCTCCCAAAACTAAAAGTAGTCAGAAAAAATGACTGAAAAAAAAAAGTAGAAATCTAAGAACTGTGGCACTGCTACCCAAAGTGTAATATAAGAGTAATGGGAATACTAGGAAACTTAGGCCTCTTAACTCCAGTTCTGGTTTTTAATTCTGCGCCATGCGCCTGCAACACAGAGATCTACTTCCCAATTGCCTAGTTGGTTCAAATTGCTGGCTGCTCATAAACCGCTCTTGGATTGATTGTCTCCTTACAAATGCCTTTGTTCTCACTTCACTAATACACATCTATCCACAATCAAAAGAACATGACACTAATAAAACTTTGCAGAGTACCAAATAACTACATTAAAAGACAGTTAATAGGTTAGCAAACTCCACCCCTTCTCTCTGTGTATGTGGTAATTTTTTCTAAAGCACACAAGTAGAAACCAATCTGCATGTTCTATTAGTTATATATAAAAAAAAGGCAATCAAAACAAAGAGAAGATTTTGGTTAATGTACTCAGGATTTTCTTGCTAACATTCTACTAGAAATTAAAATAATGGCTTACTTTCTGTTATTAGAGATTGGAAAATAAAATGTCTATTACTTATACTTCATGGAAAGCAATATTTGCACTACTGCAAAGTAATTCAGTCATTCCAAGAGATGAATTTTGATTGTGTCAACATTATAATGTCAGTGAAAATAAAACAAAACTTGCCAAATTTAAGTTATAGAATGGCTTCTGGTTCCTATCATATCCAGGAAGACAGAGTAAAATATTCACTCACATCATTTTTGGCTTCGGAATGAATGGATTATTCGAAAGGTATTTTACCTGAACTTTGGGAAACATATGTTAGAGGAACATATTATGAGGTTAGAGAAAAGGGATGGTAATGATTAATGTTTCTTCTTATTTCCAAAGTATTGTTTACTCTTGCGCTGGTGAAGGTAGTTTTATTTTCCATAAGAGAGCACTGTCTTGTAAAAAGCATAGTTTTCTGAAAGGGACATGAATTTTGGAAGTTAGCTTCTAATCCATATACTTTCTTAACTTATATTTCTTCTAAGTCATACCTGCCTAAACATTTGTAAAAATACTCCCATATCACTGCCTCCTCAAGTCTCAACAAAATGTTTTCTTAATTGGAAGGCCATGGATCTTCACCAAAGTGGCAGTCTTGAAGTCAATGGGTATCTTGACTTCTGTCCATGAGCTTCCTATCCAATGCATGTGTTTTTAGTTCACGAGAATTTTGAACTCCAAAGGAAAGGATATTTAATGTGCCCATCCCTGTTACTTTCCTATAATAATTAATACTCTTTCCTGATAGCCTTGCACTAGGTCTCTGACATATAATGTATTCAGGTCTTATAATAGCTCTGCTAGATATGTAACATTAAATCCACTTGTGTATATGGAAATTCAAACCTGAATATATTAACTACCTTGATCAATCACAAGCTCTGAGCTTTTTATTAAGGTCGTTAGAACAGAATCAAGGAAGACCACTTCTAAATAGGAGCAGAATCAGCTCCTTATGGTGAACGAAAGGATAAATTATGATTTTTTCCCCATGGCACTTGATCTACTCTTTCAGGCTAAGGTATTAGAAACCTTTTTTCAAGTAGTGCATAGGTAGGGAGAAGCCATTAACCCTTGGGTTTAAATATACATTTTTAGATATCCCAGGAGAAATGGGAGATAGATGGATCTTTTGTTGAACAAACAAAAGAATCTTAACAGTTCTAGAGTGGCCTGTTCAGTCTATGGTGCCCTGGTGATGTCCCAGAGGTACCTTAAAGCAGGGAAGCAGAGAAATCAGTGGGACTATGAGCTGGCTGTTCCTCACAATAAATTCACAATTCATATTAAATATTTTGAAGAAATATTTATGCAGGAAAAAATACTTTGAAAACCATTAATTCAGAGAATGAGATGTGAACAGAATGTGAATCATCAGGCAATCAGTGGACTCAGGCAGGAACCAAGAGGGGCAGGGGAATAGTTTGCCTGACTCAAAATTTTCCTGGACCAAGGCTGATAGGAAACCCATTATCTTATTCAAAGGAGGGAACTAAAATAAAAAATAAGGCTTTACCCAAGCTGAGTGTAGAGTGACAACTCTGCCATCACAACTCATTCTGTCACCACCCATATCCATAGTTTGTACATTCCATCCACTAAATTGCTAGTTAGCACAGTGGTGAAACTCTAATGTCATTACCAAAATAAAACTGGGTTATAATCCCTGATCTAGGGCCACAAATCCCTGTTGTACTTTGTATCTATTGTACTAATACCCTAACCAATGGGACAGATAGGATTGAAATCCAGTTGTCACTCAACTCATCAGCCTTACTCTATGGCTTGGGAATGTATCTGGATGGAGTAAGAGATACCCTTTTCTCACTTACTCAAAGACACCACATGGGCTAGTGACAACCTGACTTGTGCAATGGTCCACTCTACACCCACCTTCACCGCATGTAACCTCCATTTACCTGTCTCATGGCATTTTTGTGTAACATTTTAATGTAACCCCCAGTAAATTTGGGCCATTATTCCTTGCCATGTAATAACATAAGCATGATTTGTTATTATATCTCCTACATCTTAGTACTGTCCCTGACACATAAGATATTTCATGCATGTTCCAATGAGGTAAAAATTAATATATATAATTCACATTAGAGAACTTTAAAAAAGTATGTACTTATATAACTTTTTTATGTTAATTACAATGAGATATTTGATGTACTATATGAATTAGATGAATCATAAAATATATTTAGTTCACTCAAATCCCAGGATAGAATTAGACTGTTTTCTATTATACAGTACTTGTCTTGCTTCTTTAGATACTCTCCATTGGCATAGACAGCAAAATTTAAAAGCCATAGCAATATCACATGATTTAATCAATCATATGTCTGACTAAGAGGTCTTGGCCTGAAAGAGGTAAAAAGGAGTTTCTACTAAATGATAGATTCTGTGTTCACTTGAAATCATTCTACTTTACTTTAAACATACAGCCACTCTTTGAATTAGACATTTTATTTTTAAAATGAGGTAACTGAATTTCAGAGAACATAAATGGCTTAGTAAAAGTCACTTATCTTGTAAGTGCCAGAATTAGAAAGTCCAGTGTTGATATGAGAGACTAATTTGTCCAGTTGATATTTTACTTACACTGATGATGCCTTCACAATGATGGAGTATTTTGTTTACTTGAGAATTTTGGCTAATTATCTCAATACTTTTCTTACACAATGAAAAATGACCAATTTGAGTGATGTTATTTTTTTCTCAGTAAGGTGAGTTTTTTCCCATTTAACTGAATGTATTGATGTCATTATTGCATAGTCAGGGTCAACCTCTAACTTCCCACTGAATCCTGGCACATGAAATGAAATAGAAAGACACATTCAAACATCGGCCAAGGATATTTTCATTATCATTCTCCACCAACCATGTATATTCTTCCTTTAATGAAAATGATTACCTTTTCCTAGCTTTGTTCATTGATGAAAAATGTTCCTTGTTTTTCATTGCTTAAAAATGTCTCCCTGCTTCAAATTCTTTTCACCTATTGCTGTTTCTCTTGGATGAGTGTTTTGTTGTTGTTGTTGTTGTTGTTGTTTTGTTTTGTTTTGTTTTGTTTTGTTTTAATTCTGGGTGATTTTCAGCAATCTTACACAATATGCACTTTCTCAAAAAATCAATTAATATAAAATCATGCCCAGGATATATATCTTTAAAAATCAAAGATATTTAAGCATCCCAGATGATAAAATACAGCAATCAGTTATATATACATATTTATCCATATTTTGTAATCTACACAAAGAAAGATAATACAAAATTTAGATCGCTCTCCAGAAATGTTTATGAAAAGTTTTATGTAAATATATTATATAAATGTATATAATGTAATATATACATTTATACATGTATGAAATGTATATATATTATATAAATGTAAATATAAATATAAATGTAAATATATAAAATAAGTATTAAATGTAAGTATATAGGATAAATACAGACTCACATACACACACACTCATATATATAGTAAATGCCTATAAGGGCAAATTCACAAACTGTTGTCCTCCTGGGTGTTTGTTAGAAATCATTTAAAGTTGAGCCATTTCCCATAAACATCCAAATTTAGAAGACCAAACCTTTAAGAGACTAAAGCTATGTGTGGGGACCTAGATAAGATGTTTTCCAGATTGTCATAGGGAATATCATCCTCATACACATGGGGATGGCTTTACCTGAATTAGATACTTCTTTGCCCATGTATCCTGGTTTAGGACTATTGAAAAGGAAAGGAGATTGACAATAAAGGCTTCTAAGGAAAGAAGTAGGAACCAACGTGATTTAGTCTTGGATTGGGCTGGCAAGAGAAATTTACCCACGAAATGAGACCAAAGAGCATCAAGGAAATGCAATAAAAGCAGGCACTTTAGGTGATTTCAAACCTGAACATTATTAAATGAACAAAATAGATGGAGTGCATAATCTGCCATATACTCTCTTCAATAACAACGTGATTACTATTGTTCAGATATCTTGTATAAACTCAATTCAGTAAATATTTTTCAGCATCTACTTTATGTCTATCATCAGGCTGAGCTCTGAGGATGCCAAAATTGGGAAGTTAGCTCTGCCCTAAGGAATTCACAAACCAAAGGAAGAAACTATCATATTATAAGTGCATAAAAATAAATGAATTTGCAACTCATTAATAAAAAGACAAATAACCCAATTAAAAGATAGACAAAAACCTTACCTTATACCACATAAAAAATTAACTCAAGTGTATTGAAGACATAAACGTAAGAGCTAAAACTATAAAGGTCTAAAAAAAACATAAGAGAAAATTTTCAAGATTTTGGGTTTGGCAATGGTTTACTTGATATGATACCAGAAGCACAGCCAACAAAAGAAAGAATAGATAAAATAACCGATTCAAATTTAAATTTTTTGTGCATTAAAGAACACTATCAACAGAGTAACAGGTAATCCACAGATTGGGAGAAAATATTTCAAATCACAAACCTGATAAGGGATTCATATGCAGAATATATAAATAACTTCTACAACTGAACAACAATAACAACAAAAATAGCAAAATAAACAACCGAATTAGTAAATGCAGAAAGGATTTGGATTCATGGCCAGGAATACATGAAAAGATGTTCATCATTAGCTATCATGGAAGTTCAAATTAAAACCACCATGAGATGCCACTTTACACCATTAGAATGGCTATAGTAAAAAGATAGTTAATAACAGGTGTTGGCAAAGATGTGGAGAAATTAGAACCTTCATAAACTGTTGGTGAGATTGTACAATGATACAGCTGCTGTGAATGACAGTCTGGCAGTTCCTCAAACAGCTGCACATAGAGTTACTGTAGACCCAGCGTTCCATTCGTAGGTGCGTACCCAAGAGAAATGAAAACGTATGTCTACAACAACTTGTACAAAAATACTCTAGCAGCCAAAAAGTAGAAACAACCCAAATGTCCATCAGTTGGTGAATGGATGAACAATATGTGGGATATCCTTAGAATATTATCCAGACATAAAAAAGAATGAAGTCTGGACACATGCTACAACATGAATAAACCTTGAAAACATTATTCTAGATAAAAGAATTCAGTCACAAAAGACCACATATTCTATGATTTCATTTATATGAAATGCCCAGAAGAGACAAATCTAAGTCCAAAGAGTAAAGATTAGAGGCTGCCTAGGGCTGGGGTTAGTGGGGGGTTTGAGGAGTGATGGCTAACAGATGTGGGGTTTCGCTTTGAGATAATAAAAACAAAAATCAGGGGCACCTGGGTGGCGCAGTCGGTTGAGCGTCCGACTTCAGCCAGGTCACGATCTCGCGGTCCGTGAGTTCGAGCCCCGCGTCGGGCTCTGGGCTGATGGCTCAGAGCCTGGAGCCTGTTTCCGATTCTGTGTCTCCCTCTCTCTCTGCCCTTCCCCCGTTCATGCTCTGTCTCTCTCTGTCCCAAAAATAAATAAATGTTGAAAAAAAAAAAACAAAAAAAAAACAAAAAAAAAAAACAAAAATCAGCCAATCAACCAGTTATGCCCAGTATATATATTTAAGAAAATCAAAACTATTTAAGCATGCAAGATGATAAAGTGTGGCAATCAGTTACATATAGATATTTTTAATATGTTTTATAATATACGCAAAGGAAGATAATAGAAAATTTAGATCGCTCCCCAGAAATATGTATGGAAGATTATGTATGTGTGTGTGTGTGTGTGTGTGTGTGTGTGTGTGTGTGTTTGGTCTTGTTTCAATAAAGTCAGAGTTAAATTGCAACTTTGCTTAGAAGTAAGAACTTTTTCTTCTTTAAAGACAAACAGAATGTTAGACATCTGAGCCACATTCACAAGTCAAAGGTGGCCTAAGAAGGTAGTTTAACAATGAGCAAATTCTGATTTCATGCAGAACTGGTAAAATATGTTTAACTAATATTTCAATTAAATATCAAACCTTTTCGATAATTTGTGTCATGTTTTTCAAACTTAAAAGTTAAATTAGTTCTGCAATTACATATGAGTGTAGGAAGTCATTCTTAGCCATGCACTTCGATGGACTTTAAAATGTTTGTGGAGGGGTGCCTGGGTGGCTCAGTTGGTTAAGCATCTGATTTCAGCTCAGGTTATGATTGAATGCGAGTTCAAACCCTGCATCGGGCTCTGTGCTAACAGCTCAGATCCTGGAGCCTGCTTTAGATTCTGTGTCTCCCTCTCTCTCTGCTCCTCCCCCACTCATGCTCTCTCTCTCTCTCTCTCTCTCTCTCTCTCTCTCTCTCTCTCTCTCAAAAATTAATAAACATTAAAAAATTAAAATGTTTGTGGAAAAGGGGGTACTGTGTTCTATTATTTTTATGAGATGGCTATTTGTAGATATAGGCATACATATAGATAGATATAGATACAGCTACAGCTATGTATAGCTGTAGATATAGATACGGATATAACTATGGCTATAGATAAAGGTAGATATAGACATAGGTATCATCAGTAAGTCCATGAGTATTTCAATTAACTGAAGTCTTTGGTTATGACTTTATGACCCAAAGATACTTTCATACATATTTTCCCCATTTTAAAGAGCAATAAAAAGGGTAAATGAGTCATATTATCTGCAAATAAGTAGATAATCTATTGGAAGAAAACTATAAATATATAAAATAGTTCAAAGGAGACTAGAATAATCACAATAATAAAGGTAGGAAGTACATAGTGCAGCTAAATGAAACAAATCACCATACAATGTCATAAAATTTCTCCATATTTTGAGGTAGGCTATCTATTGTAGCCCCAGGTTTGCCTTCAAGTAAAAATGACTTTGTTAGATCATCGAACAAGTGGATATTCAGTTTTCTTGTATCAAAAAATTAGTGAGTTGGTTCTAGGTTTTCCTCAGCTTTTACTTTTGATGACAAAATCACTATGGCAACTGTATAGTACTTTCATGAATACACTGTCCTTTGATTAGACAGGGAAAAAAAATCCCAAAGAAAGAAAAGCATGTAGCATATGCATGGAATTTCTACAGATAAAGATAGCTTGATAGGTGATAGATAGATAGATAGATAGATAGATAGATAGATAAAATAATAATGCAAATCAAACTAATACAATCAAACAGCATCAAGCAAATAATAAGTTCCACCCCCTCAAAACAAAAAAAAAAAAAACCACAAAAGATGTTTTTTAAGAAAAGTATATTGTTCACTTCAGGTGGAGCAGAGTTGTATGTTGTTTGGTGGTAAGCAATAGAACTAGAGTTGGAGATAGTTGTTGGAATCATGAATGCTAGAATTTTATTATGTTTACAGTTAATTTGATAAGTAGAGGGGTCAGGAGTGAATTTGATTATGAATGGGGCTGTTCTGGCAGATTTGAGAAAAGGATGATTTGAAGAGGAAGAACCTTTGCAGAATTTGAAACCAATGCCAGGAATTAGGATCAAGTTAATGTGTATCCAAACTGATGTGAGAAAAATGAGAAGAGAATGGAGAAGAAAACAAACATTAAGAAGAACAAAATGTATGAGTTTATTTTGTGAAGGAATAAGGATAAAGCAAAGGATACACTTTGAAGGGCGCCTGGATGACTCAGTCCCTTAAGGGTCCAACTCTTGATTTTGGCTCAGGTCATGATCTCACAGTTTGTGGGTTCCAGCCCCAAGTCCAGACTTCCATCAGCTCAGAGCCTACATGGGATTCTCTCTGCCTCTTTCTCTGTCCCTTTCCCACACACGTGTGTGTGAGCATGCTCACACACTTTCTCTCTCTCAAAATAAATAAACTTTAAAAAAAGAAAAGGAAAATTTTAAAAGAAAATTTCTTTTTTTCTTTTATTTGAAAATTTAAATGTGATCACCTGGATAAATGGTGGTGTCATTTCAAAGAAGAAACTCACAATGAGGAGCTTGTCTTTGGGGAGACCAGACACACAAAAAAACATTATATAGTTTAAGAGCTGGGAGAAAGATTAGAAATTAGGTAGGATAATTTGTCTATTTCACACATTAAGAAATCAAGGTTCAGAGAAGTATTGACGAATGGAGAATGAAATTTTGAAACATGCTCAGTTGAAAGGACCAAAGAGCAGGTGAAGATACCCAATAAGGCAGTAGAGTACAGCTGATGACAGCAATGAAAATACAGTTTATTGTCAGAGTAAAATGATCGCCTCACTATAATAATAACTTTGAAACATGCAGAAGAGCAACTTTCTACAAAAATTCCAGGTGTTGCAACAGTATTTATTATAATTTTAGGAAAACTAATTTTCTCATGGCATGTCCAGATTCTATATTGTAAGAAAAATTGGGAAAAGAAAACATTCTTAAACCTCAGAAATATTTCCTGCTGTTGTGTTACACTGAGATTAATTGCAAGTCACACAAGTTGAACAGTATAAAATATTTTACAGAGCACATGGAGAGTTTCACATGCCCTAAAATAAAGGGCTATAAACGTGACATACTACACTCTACTGGAAGAATGTCTGAATATTTCTATTATAAAGTAGTTTTCTCCTACTGCAGCTTCCTCAGGAAAGTGACAAGATAAAATTGATTTCTTAAGCCATCATTTCAGAGGATGATACAATTATCTTATTTTAAAATTGAAAAAAAAAAAAGAGGCGCTTTGGTGGCTCTGTCGGTTAAGCGTCGGCTTTGGCTCAGGACATGATCTCACAGTTCCTGGGTTCAAGCCCAGCGTTGGGCTCTGTGCTGACAGCTCAGAGCCTGGAGCCTACCTCAGATTCGGGGTCGTTCTGTCTCTCTCTGCCCCTCCCCAGCTCACACTCTCAAGTGTATAATATATACATATTACATATACATATATAATATGAATATATATAAACATTAAAAAATAATAAAAATAAAATTGAAAATATATATAAACATTAAAGAATAATAATAAATAAAGTTGAAAAAAAATAAAGCAGTGATGCTGCCAGTAGCTTTCATGTTTCAGAGAAGTTTCACATATGCATACTACAATGAATTTAAAATTTACTAAAAAGGGTCAAGGAAATCAATTTATAAATAGTACAGTTTGCCTCCATTCACACCTTTAATCTTCAGTTATATTTTTAATTTTCACAGTTATATATTTTTCAGTTATTTGTGTCATTTCTTATAAACATATAAATAATGGCTTTAATAATTACTACCATTATATAAATAAGTAAATGTCACTTAATTTCCACCCATTTGTAACATACTTCATATAAGTTAATTCCCAAATATATATTAAAAATATTTATTTAACCAAAATTTTGACATACTTAGAATCTGCAGTATAGTGGGGCGCCTGGGTGGCGCAGTCGGTTAAGTGTCCGACTTCAGCCAGGTCACGATCTCACGATCCGTGAGTTCGAGCCCCGCGTCAGGCTCTGGGCTGATGGCTCGGAGCCTGGAGCCTGTTTCCGATTCTGTGTCTCCCTCTCTCTCTGCCCCTCCCCCGTTCATGCTCTGTCTCTCTCTGTCCCAAAAATAAATAAACGTTGAAAAAAAAAATTAAAAAAAAAAAGAATCTGCAGTATAGTATCTCAATTTTAAATAAATGGAATTTCTGTCAGTTATATAATGGAAACAAAGAAGGAAAAAACCCTAAATATTTTACTTCTAAAATATTTGGAAAAATGTGCACTACACAGTTAATGACCTTTCATAAACTACAGCATCTCAAGCAGATGATCCTACATGGAGGTATACAGATATATATATCTGTTGAATAGAAAGAATAACTTGGGCATCTAGACATCTTTGAAAACTGATGAATCATCTGAAAAGAAGAAAAGAAAAGAGGAGGAGGTGGAGGAGAAGGAGAAATCAGAGAAGAAAGACAAAAGAAAGAGGAGAGAAAGGAGAAAAGAAAGAAGGAAGGTACTAAGTCACAAATCTGCTTACTTCATCTGCGGGTAGACAAAGTGAAGATAAAGGTCAGTCAGTACTCAACTTATACTCTCAAATATACTAAAAATGTCACTTTTGCCATATTCTGTGCCTAGAATTAGAAACATGACTTTTTTTAATAATTTTTTTAATGTTTATTTTTGACAGAGAGAGAGAGACAGAGCATGAGTGGGGGAGGGGCAGAGAGAGAGGGAGACAGAATCTGAAACAGGCTCCAGGCTCTGAGCTGTCAGCACTGGGCCCGAAGCAGGGCTTAACTCACAGACCTCGAGATCATGACCTGAGCAGAAGTCGGACACTCAACCGACTGAGCCACCCAGGCGCCCCTAGAAACATGACTCTTAAACAGGTTTTCCCTACTATCCAAAATAGTGTTTCCATAAAACCGTTGGTAAGCAGAAATGGTCTAAAGCAAAGACACAATTACCATTAACTGATATCGAAAAATTTTGAGCATTTTCAGACCCCCAAAATAACCTCTCTTAGGCTTTTCTGGTACCTTAGAACACATCTTGCCAACGGATGCACAAAATAAATCGAGATAACGCACAGATGCTCACAGACAGCTCCCAGATGGCAGCTTGATGCCAAGATGCTGAGAATAGTTGCCAGGGAAGGAGCTTGGCGGTGCCACTTTTGCTGCTTGGGGTGTGTGCTACCACTACAGTGGCTTGCTGCAAAACAAATGTTGAATGCTATTTTTGCTTTTCACCTTCTTCCATAAAAGCCAAAACCTCTTCAGATTTCTTTCAGTGAGTGGAAACAGGTACTAATGTAGGTTTTTCTTAAAAGCAAAGTGGTAAACCTGAACTCTTGAAAAGCAGGGGATCCCTGTAATGGGCGTTGGAGGAGGAAAACCGGTTTGGGAAATGAATACATGCATTGTCTCTGTTGTAGAACGCTCTTCATTCTCCAGATTGCTACTTCTTACTGTAGCCTTTGGATACTGCCTTCCTCTTCCATGTAGTCATCTATGTCTACCTTTCTTGGGCTTTGATCATGGCTAGCTGTCAAGAAAATCTGCTGTAAAATTACCTGTTGAATAGATCGTCTCCAGAATATTTACTTTTTATTAGACAAGCAAAAAAATTCTTATTTAAATAATAATATATATGGGATGATATATAATGGGATTCATTGAACTCCTTTGCATATTATTAAATTGACACCCAACCTACTTTGTCCTCTGACAAGGTCAGTTAAGCTATCAAACAGTGTATTAGGTGGCTGTTTACTCAAAGAGTATGAAAATACTAATTCGAAGGAATGTATGCACCCCTATGATTATTGAAGCATTATTTTCATTAGCCGAATTATGGAAACAGCTCAACTGTACATCAATAGATGAATGGATAAAGAAGATATGGCACACACACACACACACACACACACACAAAATGAGATAATTATTCATCCATAAAAAGTAATGAAATCTTGCCATTTGCAACCACATGGTTGGATCTAGAGAGTACGGTGCTAAGCAAAGTAAGCCAGTCAGAGAAAGACAAATACCATTTAATTTCACTCATATGTGGAATTTAAGAAACAAAACAAATGAACAAAGAAAAAAGAGAGAATGAAAGAGAGCGAGAGAGAGAGAAACCAAAAGCAGACTCTTAACTAACAGATGGTTACCAGGGGGTGTGGTTGGGGGGATGGGTTAAGTAGGTGAAGGGCTCATGATGAGCACTGAGTAATGTATAGAATTGTTGAATCACTATAGTGTACACCTGAAACTGATATAACACTGTAGGTTAACTACACTGGAATTACAAAATAAGAGACCAAAATAAGCCTCACAAAAAACAAAAACTGTGTTAGATAATTGCTCCAAAGTACTCATAAAAAGAATAAAACATACATGCATAGAATCATAATATAAGGCAAATAAAAATAATTAATCGTATTGTACTATGTTTAATAGTTTTTACTTAAAAAACATCATGGATGAGCCCTTCAATTCTCCCTTCTAATTTTTCAGAATGGTTTACAGTTCTGTTAAGTTTTAGCTTGATGTTAATTTATTTACCTAAATTGTGAACTCATTTTTCCTAAAATTACTTCTCATTGTTTATTGTTGATAGCTCTTTTCTATTCTTCATAATCTATATTTAGCTAGGTAAAATCATAAAACTGGCACAATTTTATGACTTTTTTAGTGCAAATAACAGAGACATCAAAGAATACTCTTGGGGAGTTTGCTGGCTCAGTCAGTTAAGTGCCCAACTCTTGATTTCAGCTCAGGTCATGATCTCACGGTTCATGAGATCGAGCTGACAGCACGGAGCCTGCTTGGGATTCTCTCTCTCTCCCTCTATCTGCCCATCCCCTGTTTGCTCTCTCTCACTCTTTCTCTCAAGGTAAATAAAATAAACGTTAAAAAAAGATTGCTATCAAAATAGATTTTTCTGAAGGTAAGCCCTCTTAGGAAATATTTTAAATCAAAATCCTCTTGGAAAATTAAATATAATTTTTAAATTACAGTAAAATCATAATTAAAATATTATGACCAGTGATACTACTTTGTATCATACACAAGTAACCCTATTTAATTCTTTTTTTTTAGTTTATTTTTATTTATTCAAATCTGACACAGGGCTCAAACCCACTAACCATGAGATCATAACCTGAGTCTAAATCAAGAGTCGGACGCTTAACCGACTGAGGCACCCAGGCATCCCAACCCTCATTAATTCTTATGAGAAGGTTTATATACTTCAAAATTTCACACTTCAAATATATGTCATACCATACAAGGTAAAATATAATACTAGATATCTGTGTTCTCATAGACAAATGATAGTATTCTTTTGTGCTGTCTGGTTGCCTTACTCAAAGTTTAAAAGTAATATTAATATTAATAATGGTAGATTCTTTCCCATTTCCTGGGGCTAAATATTATATTATGTTATAATCCTTACTTTATTTTTAAATTTTTTGGTCTCTGGAACATCATATTAACCAAAGAATACTCAACCATTAAAAATAGTACTCGTGGTCTAAAGAAAATAGGGATATTTTCTTCAATCCTTGCATGAGATTTGTTTGATTCTATAGTAAGACTTCATTCTGTGAGCATTTTTTTAGTCATATGCCCAGATTTTATGTTTAATCAAATCAAACCCTTTGGTTTTTGTACAAAAAGAAATTATATGTATTATGTAGATTGAGGTATTCATCTGCATTTAATGTCAACACCTCATTAAAATTTAAGATTCTCTCCAATATTACATTCATAAATACTATGTGCTATTGAAAATCTGTGACATAGATATGAGTTTCTCATTTAAAAGTTTTGCTGCTTGCTAATACTACACCTTCTAGAGCCTGTAAACTGTCATGGTGATCTTCAGAATCTACTTTGTAAAAAATATTTACTTAGCAGTACATGTCATCTCTGAATACAGATGGCCCTTTGAAAAGACAGTCTCACAGTCCTTAGTTAAAATTATTTTTTATTATTTTTATTTATTTATCATTATATTCTACATGGATTGAATCATTATAATATACCAAACATTCTTTTATTCTTATGAGGTAAGAAATGATAAAAATGACCTTGTGCCAGTTCTCACACTGCTCACTGCCTAGAAAAGGAAACAATGTACTATGTATATAATAATGGCAATTCCATAATAACTGTATGTTATATAAACATAAGATTGCTGTGTAGTAATATAAGTGAATGTACATATAAAACTCTTAGGTGAAATAGAGATTGATTAACTCTCTTTGAGAAAGGTCACAAAAGGTTTCAGAAAAGATAAAACTCAGCAGGGTGTTGTGGTGTGAATACAAACTATCTAGTCTCACAGATAACAGGATATCTTAAACAGAGAAAGAAGCATTTCAGCATTTCCAAAGTATCTCATCAATTGTGGATAGTAGTTAAGAAGGCTCTAGAATATGAACAGTGAAACAAAATAATGAAGCATCATTTATTTCATGCCAATTTGAGAACAAAAGAGGGGTTCTGAGCAAACAATTGGTGTAGACAGATTTCATTTCAGAAAGTTCTCTTATTTGCAGAAGATGAATTGTAGGGAAGAGATATAGTTATACTTCTACTTGTAATAATGCATTAAATTCCATTTATCCTAATCCACTTCTAAATTTCCTTTCTCTTTAACAATTATCACTTTGTTACATACGTTGTAATTATTTGTTATTATTTCTGTTGATGCCAAGCTCTCAAATTTAAATTGCAAGGAGTCTGGAATCTTTGTATATTTCGTTTACTGATGTTTTGCAAGTACCTGGAATAGTACTTGGCCTATTATGGACTATTGCTTAATATTTTCTCTATAAATAAAATGTATGAGTTGTGCTAGTTTGGAAGGTAGGTTATTGATTTTTTTATATTTAGTTTGATTGCTGTCCTTGACAAATTCTCTTAATAATCATTGAATTTTTTTACTGGTTGCCAGGTTTTCTAGGAATGCAAGCATATGATCATCAAAAGGAGAAAAAAAAATTTTTGATATGCCAATATTTGTACAAATTATTTCTTGATTTGGCTGATTGGATTCACTAGAATATCTTAAACAAGAGATAAACAAAAATAACAATAGTCAATATCCTGTAATTTTCTTGGCATTAAAGATAAAAGTAGTTAGCTTTCAGAAATTATAATTTATGATGAGGAATCTGGTGATCTTCAAAGAAAGGTACGAAGTGAGTATGGGATAAAATATGAGTATGGGGTACTTATTTTTGAATGATCCATATTTGATTCTCATGTACTCTCCTGTATTTTCCAATTTTCTCTCTATTTTGTTTGGTTTGACTATCTTTTATTTACCTTATATTTTTATTTGCATCCCCTTATGTCTCTAATTTTGTCTCTTCATTTTACATGACATTCATAATATCTGATTGTTTCCCTGACTCCCAGAAACCACCCTATGCAATGGCTTTTTGCTCATACCAGAAGTTGGTAATTGCTTCCCTTAGAGAAGTGGATACAACCTACTGACATGAGTACTTCACTTGTATGGAATGTTAGACTATCTAGTGTTCCTTACTTCAAGATATTTTTGATGTTTCTAAGTGACTTTTTTTGTTGTTATTTTGCCCATTTTTCTAGTTGATGAAATAGTGCATTAGTCTGCTCTCAAATATTATAGCTAGTAGGAAGTGAGAATTCTGATACATCCGATTTATCTTATCAGTTTGTCTGCTTTATCATTAGCCAGCAAAAACAGAAGCAAGACGCCATGTTAAAAGGCCATTGCAATATCCCAAAACATTGGTATCAACATATACTATTTGCAAAAATGGAGATGTTGGAGAGTCATTTGATTTTGAAGAGAGGACCACCAAGATTTGCTGATAGATTTGATAAGGTGAAAAAAAAAAGAATGATGGATGATTCTGAAATTTTGGTGCAGTCAAAAGCCAACAAATAGATAGCAATGCCATTTGCTGGCCTTGGGAACATCGGTGAAGAAGAATGTCGGGAAAAAAATGTAAAGTAACGTATTAGAAATCCAAGAGGAGTTATTGGTTAGGCAGTTGTATGTACAAGTCTGGACTTCAGAGAGATTTAGATCTGGAGTAGTCCTGTATGGACAATATTTAAAACTGTAAGACTGGATGAAATTATACAAAGAATAAATATAGATAGAAAAGATAGCAGGAGACCGAATTCCAAAGAAAAGCACTGCAAAGTAGTTAAACGGAGAATTAGACATAGAAGAATAAGTTGGAATATCCAGTGACAATAAGAAAAATCAGGAAAGAATGGAAATCCAAAATCCAAATGAAGAGTGTTTAACATTGAAGGAGTTATCCACCACATCAAATGCTGCTGAGAATTTAACTAAAATGAAGACTGAAATTTGGTTGTCAGATTAAGCAATGCTGAGATCCTAGGTGACCCACTAGCCTAAAGGTTGACGCTAGAGCTTGACCAGGTTGGTTCAAGAGTCAAGTGAGGAAGTGCAGACCAATTTAGGGGAGCTTTGCTCTAAAGGAGAAGGGAGAAATTTAACAAAAGCAATTGGAGTAAAGAGAAGATTTATTTTCTTAGCAGAAAAATGAAAACACTATGCTTCCTTGCCATTGGCACTGATCCTATAGAGAAATAAAATGTAATGATATAGGATAATAAGATTATCATGGAAAGAACTAAGTCCTCAAGGTAAGTAAAGTTGCTGCCCTTAGGTAGGAATATGATCAGTTCATATACTGTAATGACAAAAGAGTGTAGCCCATATCGTACAGTTGCACATAGTTGAGGGATGGCTGGCAAAGGATGAGAAAGTTTTCTTCTCCTGTATTTTTTCCATGAGATAAAGACTCAGTTTATTGATATTTGAAATGAAAGAAGAGTGTTGGAGGTTTTTGAAGGTAGTACAAACTACAAAATATTTATCTAAGATAGCAGAGAGTAGATGGTTTAGTAAAAAAAGATTGCTTTTGGCACTAAGGACCCATATGAGATGCTTGGTGATGAAATCAACATGGCTTAAGTGTTCCCTAGTCTCTTTGAGGGTGCAATGAATTATTTTAATGTATTTTAAAACTCCTTTGCATTTTTAGAATAAAGTTTACTCACTTTTCACGACAAAATGAGTTTCACGGTATTTAGTATCTACTTCGTTTTTTTGGTAATAGAATCCATAGTTGAAGTGGCACAATTAGCTATTGGTCAAACACTACAGTTTTTTATGCCTCCCTCAGCTAATTGTGTTTTTATGGCAGAATTCAGGGTAATGAACTATGAAAAAATGACGTGTTTAGCTTTTAGGTGATTTCATTAAGAAAAACCAAGATTCTTGTCCTAGAAGTTCTCTTTGTTCCACTGCCTGCAAATAGTAATCGATGGTAAATCCTGAAAGGCATGTATTATGGAGGGCATAACTGTCCTGTTAGCCTGTGTCACTAGAGGACCCATTTGTACTGCACCATTTAGTACAAGAGAAATAAACATTTATTTGGGGTTTTGTCTTAGAAACTTATCCTAATAAAATAATAGAATATTGTTTTGTAAATTATTTGCTAATGTTTAATGAAAATATTTACATTCATAGTCATAAACAAAATATAATCATTTTTCCTTATTTAGTAGTATTAATTGTGCCATTAAAGTTTTGTATTGGTTTTCTAATATTGAAATGGAGAGCTTTGCCTATGTTTCTGTTCTGGATCTTTGAAATGATGTTGAATTATCTATTCTCTACCAGAGAGTTGGAAGTCAGTTTTAGAAATATCTGTTCCAAATGCTTATTATGAAAGATTAGTCTTGAATGTTTTTATTTTCAGATATATTAGCCAATTTGAGTGTACTAGTATGTCTTGTGTCATATTTCTTTGTGTATATTTTGCTAAGATATCAACAGTGTCCTTTAGGTTTTCTAATTTGCTTAGCATAATATTTGATCTCTTTCTTATAGCTTACCCAATTCATATTTCTACTATATATGTATATACATTTTAAATATGTATTTGCTCCTTTTTGCTCTTTAAGTTCATTGATTTATTCAAAGAATCAGATTTTTAATTTAAGTTTTTTATTTCCCATTTTATTAATGTCAGATATTTGCTTCATGTTTCCTTAAAAATGTATTACACATTTTTTTCTAAAAGTAAATAATTTTAATCTCATATTTTTCTAAATTTTAAGCAAAATAACTTGTTTGGGAATTTCCATGTGACCCGTAAAATACTACCTCTTTTTCATGTCGTCTCTACCTAAGAACCTTTAAGTATTCTGTTATTAATATTACATATGTTAGTAACAACCAACAATGATCATTTAGCTATTTAGCTCCTCCATAGCACTTGACTGTCAGTAAAAACAACCAATATTTGATGGAACTCATCTCTACACGTTAATCTCATTTTTCTGTATGTCCAGAATGTTTACAAGTTTAGTTTACTCCACATCCCACAACATTTGTTCTGATCTCCAACTGATTAGTTTTCTTCCAATTTTTTATCTAAATTCCAGTTAATTAACATACAATGTTATATTATTTTCAGATGTAGAATTTAGTAATTAGTTTCTTATCATTTGTTTTTTTTTTATATTTTTATTTTATTTTTGAGAGAGAGAGAGAGACAGAGTGTGAGGGGGGAGGGACAGAGAGCAGGAGACACAGAATCCGAAGCAGGCTTCAGGCTCTGAGCTCTCAGCACAGAGCCCGATGTGGGACTCGAACTCAAGAACTGTGAGATCATGACCTGTGCTGAAGTCGGCACTCAACCAACTGAGCCACCCAGGCACCCAGGTTTCTTATCATTTGTAAGAGAGAACACATTCCTGGACTAAATTTCATTGTTGAGATGCAGCAGCACCACTGACACTGTAGCAGCTTTTGACTTTACAGAGGTTGAATAATTGGATTAGGCTTTGGGGGCAAAAAAAAAAAAAAGCAAGAATGCATGGGTACATGGATAAATGGACTGGTGAGCAGCCCCCAAAGCTAACCTACTACCTGTCACGAGGTGTGTTACTATCCCAAATCACCAAAGTGGTTATAGCATACAACATAAAGACCTGATAAGGATGTTCAGATCTCCTCTGTGAATTACTGCTTTTTAAAAATATATTTTAAATCAGTTTTAAGGCCAGATTTAATCTAGTTGTAAGGCCATAACAACTAATGCTTTTGAAATTGGCAATCTAGATCTATTTTTTGTAAGTGGATTTGGATAACACTAGATAGATCATAATCAAATATTTCTATTATTCAATCAGGTAGTGTTTCCATTAAGAAGCAAGAAAAATAAAATTCAAATTATGGTTATATTGATGATACATGTAAATTTATGGATAAGAAGCATGTAAATATTGCATCAGAAAGCTAAAGGCTTAGAACAGAGTAGCATAAAATTCATTCAAATAATTGTAAAAATATGTCTGAAAACGTATTTTAAACATTTAAATTTAAATTAAAATGTAAATACTACTAAAACTTTTATGTAAGTAAAAGATAATTTTAAAAGCCTTTTCCCTCAAAAAAAAGCCTATTCTCTCCCTAAAGTGAACTACTAAAGTGATTTTTTTCTAACTTCAAAATATATATTTAATCATATACAACATTGTCCTAAAAATCTTCAGCAAGCATACAACACTGATAGTTATAAACTCAAGGGCTTCTAGCAAAATCTTGAAGGCTTTCTTCTAATTTGCAGTCTTTCCATGTTTTGAGTATTTTATGTATGCAGAGAAGCACATTTATAGACATGTTTATTTTTTAAAAAACACATTTTCTATAGATCTATTGTATTCATAAAGCTGTAGATAGATGTATTGATAAATGTATTTGTTGCCTAAATAAGGGCTTTTAATTTTTTCTTACAAAATTGGCAAAAAAAAATTTTAAGTAAATTAAAAAGGGTATTTTATGATCACTGGTTTTCCAGGAGTTAATATTACTAATCTATCTGTACTAATATTAGGATACAATGTTTCTTTTCCTATTTTGTTCATTGAAGAGTAAATCCAAAATATTTCCTTTGGGATTCTCTTTAGAGGTTTGTCTTCAAGATTATTTAGTAAAATCATTCATCTGGGAGCATAATATATTCTACAGATGCTTAATAAGATTTTACAATAAGTCTTTCCTAAAGTGTTAAAAATGAAAATTATAATACTCCTTGGATGTGATAAGAAACTGAGAATTTTTATTTTTTTGGATTGATGTGGGAATAACACAGCCATGTTATGCAGTTAGGAGATAATGTCTTGAATATTTTTTATCACTGTTGCTGCTTAGGAAATAAAGCTTAAATATACATACGTGTCTATAAAGTATTTTAAACTGGTATATTCCACCTAATTTCCTGAAACCTGACTAAGTTTAATTTCCTGAAACCTGACTAAGTTTAAAGTAACAAAACAGACTGTACTAATTTAACATTTTTTTCTCCATTTTCAATGTTCAAATTCCAAATTGTATTTTAAAGTAGATAGCATACCGGAATAGGGTCACTAGTGAAGTATAACTTTTCTGATCAAGCACACACATTTATAAACACACTTGTCATAATGTAAAAATGCATTCGTGGAGGACTGAAAAAATTCATAGATCTCTAAAAACCATAGTCAAGTCTCGTAGATAGATACAGAAGGAGATGATTTGGGAAAGGTCATGATAAAATATATTTGAAATAACCTCAAAAAATCAATTAATGATAAAAAGTTAAACTATTAATTAGATCTATATATGCATGTAATGAAACTAGGTCTTCTAATCAATCAGTATGAAAATTGACTTCTATGAAGTATGCCAGAATATTCTTCTCTTGATTTATTTGTAGGTCTATATCATTTCTATAGATTTTTGTTTAACAGCTGACTTCTTCCTTCATTTCCAATGGATCCTGTGTCCCACGAATGTCTAGAAACTGGGTACTAAATTTAATTATCATAGGTCCTTGTGGGAATCATCTTTGAGGTGACCCCCAATGATTCTTGCTTCCTAGTGTTTGTGCCCTTGTGTAATACTGTCTTCTTGTGTGTGGGCCAGACCTAGTGACCTGCTTTTAAAAATAAAATATGCCAAATGTGTCACTTGTGAGATACTTCTGAGATACAACTATAAAACATTGTGACACTATTTTACAATTGCTTACATTTCAGTACTGTTGATAGATTCAGTGTTATGTTATGAATCTCTTCCCTTTTTAAGGTCCTGTTTTTCCCCTCTGGGAGCTTGTAGTATATCTTCTTTGTTCCTGGAGTTTAGCAACTTCACCAGAGTTTGATGCATGGTATCTCTTTCATATCTATTTCATACTCAAGAGAATTCGCCTCCTCCTCCAAGGACCACTTTCAGTAATTGTTTCCTTGGAGCTTCTTTTGAAGGCATCCAGTGATATCTACCTGCTCCCAGCTTCAAGGAGAGAAAGCCAAACCATATATTTTGAGTGGCCACTTATTCTAGCTGCTGCCAAAGGCCACAAAGCAAACCCTCCTCTCAAAAGGGTACCTCAGAAAAATCACTGTTTTAGTCATGTAATTGTGGTTTCAATATGCTGACATTTATTTTCTCCAAAGAGGAAATTGGAGAGATAACATTACATGCTAAATTCACAAGTTTTGTTTTGAGTTTTTTGCTCATTCATAGAATTTCATTCATTGATGACTTTATTTGATATAGCGTTATCAAAAGTCCACTGGCAGTTCGTGGGTTCAAGCCCCGCGTAGGACTCTGTGCTGGTAGCTGGGAGTCTGGAGCCTGCTTCGGATTCTATGTCTCTCTCTCTCTCTCTCTCTCTCTCTCTCTCTCTCTCTCTCCCTCCCCTACTCACACTCTGTCTCTTTCTCTCTCTCAAAAATAAATAAACTTTAAAGAAAATTAAAAAGGAAGCACTCACATTAAAAAAAAAAAATCCAGGGGCACCCGGGTGGCTCAGTCAGTTGAGCATCCGACTTCGGCTCAGGTCATGATCTCACAGCTCATGAGTTTGAGCCCCGCGTCAGGCTCTGTGCTGACAGCTCAGAGCCTGGAGCTTGCTTCTGCTTCTGTGTCTCCCTTTCTCTCTGCCCTCAACCCACTCACATTCTGTCTCTGTCTCTCTCAAAAATAAATAAAAACATTAAAACAATTTTTAAAAAACCCAAATAATTTGAGACACTGGAGTTGAAAGGCAATAACATACTGTGTGGAATAAGGAATACATTTGAAATGTTATCTTTTGAGCTCAGAAATATATTCTAATTTCTGCTTTTGCTCTTCTTGACATTTGTTAATTATTGTGTGTGTGTGTGTACATGCACACATTTTTCAAGAAGCTTTCATCAGAAGACATTAAATTCTGACCTAGATTACTGATTTATTGTTTCTTAGAGCCTACCCCCAAGTAGTTGATTCTCTACTAAATTATTTATTTCCCACACATTTATGGAATTTTATAATATGCATGCATATAACCTACCAAGAATCCAAGATTAAAATCCAATGTTTTAAAATACTGTTGTTCAAAATATATAGATACATGCATTGTGTTCCTGGAGAAGGCTTGCTAGTTTCTCTGCCTGTAGGACAATTATATTTCCTGTTGCTCTTGAAGCTAGGAGTATGCCCAGGTAACTTTTTTTTTTTTTTTTTAGCCATTTCAGAGCTGATGCTTTTAGAAGCAGTGATTGGTTTGCCATGTGTCTTTTCCACAAGTCCTACAATGTTGCAGATAGGGGGTGCTTTGCTCATAGCAAATATGGAATGTAAGTGCTGTAAAGCAGAGCAAAAACTGACCCACAATTAACATTTAATATAAATGATGAACATTATTGTTTTAAAACTGATGAGAATTGGGAGCAGTTTATTGCTATAGCAAAACGTAGCTTGTTTTGATCAACACACCACTTGAAAAAAATAATTTTCTCAGACTTCGTGTTTAAAATGCCAAATACAAATTAGCAAGGAAATATTTTATTATATTCTCTTGCAAAACTAATATAAAAGAAAGTAGATACAGTAAAGAAAACAATCTACCTGTCTTATGTATATTTAAATATTCCATCAATGTGTTACTCATGTTTTTTGTTTGTTTTTGTTTTTTTCAGTTCTCACGAACTGCATTCCCAGGAAAATCACAGAACATCCACTAAAGATTTTATTCGTGTCTGCCTATTTCGTAGACCTGTCATTGCTCAGCTTTAATGAGACCTAGTCAGGTACATAGCCCTCCTAATTTTTGTAGGTATAAGGAAATCCAAAACCCAAGACACAGGACTTAATTACAAATTATGAAATCCAGACAATAAAGGCATAATGAGAATTGGTTGAGGAATGAGCAAAACAGAAAGAAAAGAAAGGGGAGGGGAGGGAAGGGAAGGGAAGGGAAGGGAAGGAAAAGAAAAAGAGAGGGAAAGAGAGAAATATTAATTAATCTGGGAGCTGCCAAGTAAATTATTTGCCCAAGAATTGCTCTAGATCAGCGATCTGCAAAGAGCCAGATAGAAAATATTTTAAGCTTTGAGAGCCATATGATATCTGCTACTGTAGTGTGAAATAAGCTCTAGACAATACAGTTGATTGTAAATAAATGAGTGAGACTGTGTTCCAATAAAACTTTATTTACACAAATAAGCCACTGGACAGGTTTTTTTTTTTTTTCCCATGGGTTTTACTCTGCTGAATTCTGCACTGGATAGGGATCCCCTGTAATTGGCTCAAAAGCATTGGATATTTAAGGAACTTTATTTCTACATTAATCTGTGTATCACAGATTTGCACTTCTCATTCTACGTAGTTACTATAATGTTTTTCTTGAATTTAATAGTATCATTCTATTTCTTGAGATGCAACCTAATCTATTTTATATCACTTCAATACCTGTATGTTGGTTGATGTGAAGAAGGCTTATATATATATAATGTGATCCATTTAGTTTGAAGAATTTCCTTGACGATTATTCACAAAAAATGTGAGCATATATAAATTGTTTTGTTTATTCAAAATTGCATTAGCAATTTTCTGATAGGCAATTTGAGTTGAAAGATAAAATTTAAACTAAAGTCAGAAAATAACTATCACTGCTAAAGAAACACTATTTGTCGGTGCAGTTACTCTTGTTTTAATATTATAAATAGGTGTAGAGCTTTTGGAAGTCTACATAGTACCTAAAATGTTTCTCATCATGGAATATGTTATCAGCTATTAGCACTAATGGCATTTGTTGCATATAATAGCATTATCTTCATTACAACCATAATCAAATTAAAGTTGTAATAAAGGTATAGCGGCATAAAATAAACACAGTGTTAAGCATTAATTTTATTTAAGTGATTAATCACTTCAGTTGCATATTTTATGCTTATTACTATAAATTATATTATAGGTAATTTATTTATATTGAGCGTACAAGTGATTACTTTCAGTATCTACAGAAAATCTTTATATTAGGTTCTTATTTGTTTTGTCTCCAAATGTTTTATTAGCAATTGAATAAAAAAACAATAGTAATTCAGAAATAGTAATAGTTGTAAGAAATTTTCTGTTAAACTTGGAATTAATATTAAGTTTTTAAGCTAATTTTCTTTTAAATGCTTAAAGTTACATTTACCTATCATACATTCAAAGTGGTTAGCATATAATAATCTTATCATTTTTGACAACTGTTCTAGCATTTTCCCTAAATACTCTATTGATATATAATATAACATTCCTGTTTAATCAGATAGAGAAGGTTAATTAGCTATGTATTTCCATGTCATTCTCTTCTCATAGAATTAGTTTGGAAGTTTTCCTTCCATTTCTATGTTTTGGAACAGTTTGAGAAGAATAGGTATTAACTCTTCTTTAAATGATTGGTAGATTTCCCCTGGGAAGGCATCTGGCCCTAGACTTGTTTCTTGGGAGAATTTTGATTACTGATTCAATTCCTTTGCTGGTTTACTGGTAATGGGTCTGTTCAAATTTTCTCTTTCTTCCTGTTTCAGCTTTGGTAGTTTATATGTTTTTAGGAGTTGATCCATTTCTCCCAGATTGCCCTATTTGTTGGGATATATCTTTTCATAATATTCTCTTATAATTGTATTTCTATGGTATTGGTTGTGATCTCTCCTCTCAGAGATTTGTGATTTTATTTTTTGAGTTTTTCTCTCTTCTTTTTGGTAAGCCGGCCTAGAGGTTTATCAATTTTGTTAATTCTTTCAAAGAACCAGCTCCTGGTTTCATTGATCTGTTCTACTGGGTTTTGTTTGTTTTTTTTTTGTTTCTATATCATTTATTTCTGCTCTAATCTTTAGCATTTCCTTTCTTCTGTTGGCTAGGCTTCATTTGCTGTTCTTTTTCTAGCTCCTTTAGGTTTAAGGTTTGGTTGTATATTGAGATTTTTCTCCTTCTTTAGGTAGACCTGTATTGCTATATACTTCCTCTTATGACCACTTTTGCTGCATCCCAAAGGCTTTTGACCATCATGTTTTCATTCTCACTTGTTTCCAAATCCATGTATGTTTTTTTTTCATTTCTTTAATTTCCTGGTTAACCCATTCATTTTTAAGTAGGATGTTCTTTAACCTCCATGTGTTTGTGGTCTTTCAAAATTTTGTCTTGTGATTGACTTCAAATTTCATAGTGCTCTGACCTGAAAATATGCATGATATAATGTCAGTTTTGTTTTGTTTTTTATTTGTTGAGGACTAATTTGTGAGTCAGTGTGTGATCTATTCTGGATAATGTCTCATGTGCACTCAAAAAGAATGTGTAATATGCTGCTTTAGGAAGAAATGTTCTGTATATAGGGGTTAAATCCATCTGGTCCAGGGTGTCATTCAAAGCCATTGTTTCCTTGTTGATTTTCTGCTTAGGTGATCTACCCATTACTATTAGTGGGGTGTTACAGTACCCTACTATTATTGTTTTATTATCAATGAGTTTCTTCGTGTTTGTTGCTAATTGGTTTATATATTTGGGGGCTTCCAAACTGGGAGCATAAATATTTGCAATTGTTTGATCTTGTTGGATAGACCCCTTTATTATGATATAGTGTTCATCTTCATCTCTTCTTACAGTCTTTGGTTTAAAATCTAGTTTGCCTGATATAAGTATGGCTACTCTAGCTTTCTTTTGATGTCCATTAACTGATAAATATTTCTCCATGCCCTCACTTTCAATCTGCAGTTGTTTTCAGATCTTAAATGAGTCTCTTGTAGGCAGTGGAAGGGTCTTGTTTTTGTTTTTGTTTTTGTTTTTAATCTATTCTGATGCCCCATTCTTTTGATTGGAGCATATAGTCCATTTATATTCAGCGTGATTTTTGATAGATATGAATTTAGTGCCATTCTGTTAAGTTGTTTCTGCAGGTTTTCTCTGAGGAACAACTAACTTAAAATTTTGTTTAATGTTTTGTTTTGTTTTTGTTTTTGTTTTATGTTTTTTGAGAGAGAGAGAGAGATACAGTGAGAACAGAGGAGGGGCACAGAATCCAAAGCAGACTCCTGGCTCTGGGCTGGCAGCACAGAGCCCGACTTGGGGCTCAAACCCATTAACTCTGAGATCATGACCTGAGCTGAAGTTGGACTCTTAACCCACTGAGCCACCCAGGCTCTGGGGAACAACTAACTTTAAATCAGTGCAGAAAACGACAAGATTGAAAAAATAAAAAATAAAAGGAAAAAAATCAATGGCTGTTTGTGAAAATCAACAAAATTCAAAGTTGATTACATTCTAAAGAGACCGATAATGAAAATAAAGAAAAAACACAAATTCACCAATATCAGGAATGGGATAGGTGACACCATTACAATTTCTACACATACACTAAGAATAATAAGGAAATACTGAACAATGTTTGCTGATACATAAGACGATTTAGATGAAATAGAAAAAAGTCCTTGAAAGGCACAAACTACCGAAGCTCATTCAAGAAGAAATAGATAATCTGAATGGTTTTATATCTATAAAAAACATTGAATTTATAGTTAAAAGTTATATGACACAAATAACGTCAAACCAAAAAATTTTTATTGGTTAATTTTGCTGAACATTTAAAGAAGAAATAATACCAATTCTACACAAACTCTTCAGAAAATTGAAGTAAATTGTACTTTTTAATGTATTTCATGAGATCAACATTACATCTATAACATTACACTGATACCATTGCTAAAGATATTATAAATAAAACTTCATGCCAATATCTTACCTGAACATGGATGCAAAATTTGCAATATAAAATTAGCAAATTGAATCCAACAATACTTAAAAGAACAGCGTATCATGACCGTAGGGGGTTAATACCAAGAATGCCAGGTTAGTTTACCATTACCAAATCAATCAATGTATTTTGTCATATGTATAAATCTTTGACTTATCCAGAGAGAGAGAGCCGCACAGTGGTTTGAACAGAATCGTATAAAGAATGATAAACTACAATAGGAGTTGGGTTGATATGTGATAAATTGGCTACTAAGAAGTAAACATAACTCAGGTGCACCTGGGTGCTCACTTGGTTAAGTGACCGACTTCCTCTCAGGTCATGATCTCGCAGTTTGTGAGTTTGAGCCCTTCATAGGGCTCTGTGCTGACAGCTTGGAGCCTGGAGCCTGCTTCCAATTCTGCTCCCCCTCTCTCTACCCCTCCCCTGTTCACACTCTGTGTCTCTCTGTCTCTCAATAATAAATAAACTTTTTAAAAATTAAAAAAAAAGAAGTAAACATAACTCTGAAGAATTTTCTAACAGATATAGAAGCAGTCACTTCCAATAGGGTTGAAATAGGGAACTGCATACATTTCAAAGAGCCAGAATGTGTTGGAGTTTGCAAAACTGTGCCTTGCAGAATGGCAGCGTTGTCACTGTTGGGCTGTATGACTGGAATTCCCTGGAAACCCATCCTTTGGAGCTTGCCAGAAACCTGCCCTTTAACATATTGGAGAAAGCTCTTCATAGGGAGGTTTCTAATGGAGAACTGAAGAAAGCAAACACAATGGCTAATATATACAAATAAATACATGTAGGAAATTTGAAAATATGCAAAGCTCGTATAGTTTTCATTTCTGTAATTACTCATGAGGTCCTAATTGACAACTATGTCTCTTTTCTTCAACTACTCTTTCAGTATTTCCTCTGTCTTCTGGAAGAATATTTGCTGTTTGGCATTCTATATCTGTGAAAGGCCCAAGCCCTCAATGTTCTGATTTTTTTGATTGCTATAGTTTTCCATAAACTTTTACCATTGGACATGGACGTATTGGGAAGTACCATAGAGAATCCCCTGGAATACAGATGTAGGCTGCCTTGTGTTTATTGTGTAGAACATATTTTCACTTAGCAGACAGGGTCAATTGTGCAGGCCAGCAAATTAATACCCCCTTTTCTTGTTAGCTTAGTTGCAGAAAGATCCTTACATGTCCAGGAGGTGATCTCATCTTTCAGTTTAGTGGAACCATTGTTGTGTGCCTTTTGTTAGAATCATCCCATCTTGATAATTAATGTCTCCAAAGAAACAGCTCAAAGTTACCAGGTAAGAAAAAAATATTCCATAAGTGAGTTCTAGGTATAATATGACAGACTCCACTCACACTTCCACATCTTACAGAATTCTAATTAAAAGCATATGCTGAGTCCTGTAAATAGAATTTTGTTCTTTTAAGCGGTTGTCTCCCAACTGGTAACAAAATGAGTCTTCAATATATCATTGTGCCTTTCAATTAGGCTAGCTTCTTCAATTGATTGTGTATATGGCAAAATCAATTAAATGCACAAATATGAGCCCATTGCTGTACTTCCTTTGATCTGAAATGAGTTACTTGGTCATACTCAATGCTGTGTGAAATGACATGAGTCTTAGATGTCTTGGTCACTTGAGGTTCCACAGTTAGGCTTTCCGTCTCTAACAAGACTAGTAGAAAGTCTGTATCTATTTCTCAAAAGGAAACTAGTTATCTTTCAATGAAAAGAATAGGTTTTCTTCCAAAATCCTAAAGGTCTTCCCTGCAATTTTCCTACTTTTGGTTTGCTGGAGGCCCATACAACATACTTATATGCAAGTATTATTAAATCTATTACATTATGAAGCCCAAGAGGTAGAATGGCTTATACTGATGCCTGAATGTGATAAGGAGTCTTCTCTTTTTCTTGTACCTACTTATAACTGGAAACCTTATGGGTAACTCTAGATGAGTCAGATTAACACAGTATATGTTACACAAAAATCCAAAATGGCCTGCCAAGTATTGTGCCTCTTTTCTCATAGTACACAGTGAAAGTTGCAGCAACTTGTTCTCTTTGGAGGGGATTTCTTGACATGCTCTAGACTGTTGATACAAGAAACTACCCTACAGAGACAGGTTCATGAAATCTGTGAGTGTATCTTCTATCCTCTTCTTTGCATAATGCACCTGCTACTTCCTGGTCATCAGATCCAATCAGCATAATGTCATTAGGATAGTGGACCACTTAGGTGTTTGTGGATTGTCAAGATGATCAACATCTATAGACTTCATTATGGCAAGTAGAATTAACACAGCCCTGAATCAATCCTCTAGAACTACACCAGTGGCCCTGCAGGTAAATGCAAACTGCTCCTGGCAATCCCTGCAACTTGGTAAAGAGAAAAAGGGATTAGCTGGGTCAATAGTTGCATACCAAGTGTCAGAAATTGTGGTAAAGTAAATAATAGTACCTCAGGGATGCCCAAATCTTAATCCTGAAGCTTATGAAAATGTTACTTTACAAAAGGGGCATAGTAAATGTGATTAAGTTAGGTATCTTGGGATGAGAAAATTATTCTCAATTATTCACATGGGCTTAATGTAGTCACAGGGTTTTTATAAGAGGGTGAAAGAAGGATCAGAATCAGAGAGAGATGTGATACCAGAAGCCAAAGTCAGTTAGGAAGCCAAATCAGTCAGCTTTGATGATAGAGAAAGTGGCCACAAGCCAAGGAATACAGATGGCCTCTAGAAGCTGGAAAAGAAAAGGAAAAGATTGTTGCCTGGAGCCTCTAGAAAGAATGTAGACTTGCAGACACCTTGATTTTAGCCCATTGAGACTGATTTTGGATGTCTGATCCCAGGAACTGTAAGATGAAGCATTTTTGTTGTTTTTATTCATTAAGTTTTTGGTAATTTGTTAAAGCAGAATGAAGAAACTAAAACAATGGCTGAGTTGATTTGCTCCAAAAACTATATGACATCCATAATTGAATATTAGATGTTAAATTCAGTTCAGCTTTCCTACATCCCTAAGTCTTTGCACTTCATTCTCTACAGTATGCTAGGACTGCTCTGACAATTCAGTCTCATTAACTACTCCTGAGTCCAAATTTCAATCAGCTAACCAAGTTAGCTGGAAGAGTGACATCTAGCTACACAAGCAAACATATTTACTCCAGAATCTCTAGTAAGTTCACTGACTATAGGAATAACAAATAATAGAACAGGTATCCTGCCTCGGGCTGAGACAGAGCACTCAAGAAATAGCACTCTCCTCTCAAAACACACACATGGGTCTTATATCAAGACCTGTGGAGAGGCAGAATTGTGGCTCACTAAAAGAGAAGTCACTGCAGTAAACTTGCCAGAAATTTGCTCTCTAGAGTGCTAATGACAGCTTTTCTTGGGGGAGTGTCTCACAAGGGGCATTTTGCTACAGAAATGTTTGGAAAAGGTGTCAAAGAAACTGCTGGTCTCTAGAAGCTGTTGCCCTCCACACATAGCCGAAGCCAGAGAGTGGAGAATCTGTGAGCACTACAGGAGCCTGGTGTTCGCGAAAGCCCAGCACACTGCAGGAGCGTGCCAGAGGAGCCCAACAGTAACAAGAAACAGACTCCACTCTGTAGTTTCTCTCCACTTTCTTCTACTGATAAAGCTTCAGTGTCAGGTGCTAACAGGAAAATATTTAGGGGCATCAGATTCATTTTCACAGAGCAGGCAAAAAGGATGAATTTATAGCTGAGGGACAATAAATCAATGACTGTCACACTGTATTAAAAATTAAAAATAGGGGGGGCGCCTGGGTGGCGCAGTCGGTTAAGCGTCCGACTTCAGCCAGGTCACGATCTCGCGGTCTGTGAGTTCGAGCCCCGCATCGGGCTCTGGGCTGACGGCTCAGAGCCTGGAGCCTGCTTCCGATTCTGTGTCTCCCTCTCTCTCTGCCCCTCCCCCGTTCATGCCCTGTCTCTCTCTGTCCCAAAAATAAATAAACGTTGAAAAAAAAAATTTTAAAAAAAAAATTAAAAATAGGGGCGCCTGGGTGGCTCAGTCGGTTAAGCGGCCGACTTCGGCTCAGGTCATGATCTCACGGTCTGTGAGTTCGAGCCCCGCTCGGGCTTTGTGCTGACAGCTCAGAGCCTGGAGCCTGTTTCAGATTCTGTCTCCCTCTCTCTCTGCCCCTCCCCTGTTCATACTCTGTCTCTCTCTGTCTCAAAAATAAAATAAAAAACGTTAAAAAATTAAAAATAAATTAAAAATAAAAATCTGTAGGATCATCTCAATGTATGCAGTTTATTCAGCCTCAGTTTCCAATATTTTTCAATATAAACTCTTGTGTGCTCAGTGAACAACGTTTGGAAGGACATATTCCAGATATATTTCAGTTTTTACTTAATAAACACATTCTGTCCACTCTTAGTGTGATATTAAAATACAATATCGCCAAAGTATTGCCATTCATTTTCTAACCATGCTATTGAATTCACAGCATTTACAAATTCATAATGATATTTTTTACATTTGTTCTGCTACTTCTAGCTGTAAGCTCAATTTTAAATTGGAAAAAATATGCTTATAAGTGTTACAAAATTGCTCTTGCAGATCTTCTGGCACATTTTTCATAAATAAAAATAAGCATTTTCAGGCAGAATTACAAAACATAGAAAAATGATTGAATTTGATCATGGGGGAAGTCTCCTTTGGCTAGAAAGGAACTAATCACACATTCAGAGAAGAAATTTACATATTTTAGATATTTATAAAAAACATGGTACATCCTAAAATAATACAGAAGACAACAGCTATAGAAGACATGATTTATTCAGCATATACACCGGCCTACAAAAAGTACGTAATTTCTGGAAATAAGTTTTTATTTGGGAAACCACTGAAGGTGGAACAGTGCAGAGACAAATTTTTCCTAGTGATAGATTTTTACAACAAATAATCTGATGACTATCATTTGATTACTTTTATTTTGAACTCAAAAATCTTGCTGAGAGATATATATTCATGCCCCATCGTGTACACAGTTGTTAGTATATGAGTAATGAACAGGCTAAAATAAAGGACTTTAAGATGGCTAGTTGGGAAGATGGTAGGCTGTTTAAACAGACACTATTTTATTATATTGTTGTGTGTATAACACTGGGTCAATAAATTAGTAATCTTCATTCTTTTCAAAACCAGTGACTCAGATTATTACCATTATTGACTCAAAATTATAATCTGTTAATAATTTAGACAAATGATTTTTTGGCAAGTGCAATGATTTTTAAATAAAACCTGGAGAATATTATTGCACAGAGTAGATTCATATATATTGTTTGTTATACATGTTCTAAGCATCAAAAATTAGGGTTTGCAAGTTTTTTTTCTTAAATGTCTTTCAGGTTTGAAAAGAAATAAAAACTGTAAATACATTATTTGGAGAGAAATATTATCTGTTTAATCTGCAAAAGAAAGTAACAGGAAGTGAGATAACAAGTGGATAAAATGTTTACATCAAAAAAGTTGTTTTTTACGTAGTTAATGGGACTTTCAACTCTACAGTTTTATTTGCAAAGCACTATAAAGGAACAGGATAAGGACATCCTTTTCTATTTTAATTTCATTAGCTGCCATTATGTATTTTTCCTAAATCAGCGTCTTTATGAATACACCTGTCTACATTTCTATTATTTTCTTTGTAAATAGTATGGAGGCCTGATTTTTCATACTAATAAGGAACCAAGCAAATACTATGAATGCTGATGGAATTAGAGATAACAGGAACTGTGAGTACAACTGCCTTTATTTTACTCTTACAAAAAGACATTGTGAGACAGAGCACTAGATAGCCCACAGTGTGATGAAAAAAGTACCCAATTGAATGCCTCCTTCGTATTACTAGTCAAGGCTGAGTCACACCACCACCCGGCTACACTAAGTTTTACTTGGTATTTGCTGTTCCATAATTAGAACAATAGAAAGAAGACGTGGGCATCTATGAAAACTACAGAGCCTCTATTCGCTTTTTATTTGAATCTGTTAGTTTCTAATTGCTGCCTCAGAGGTAAACTGTAATTCAGCATCTACATCATCTTCATTTAGATGGTAGCAATAGTATCATAATTCCACCTAGTTTCTCAATTTGGAAATAAATTTAACCCCATGAGAAGAAGTGCCATTATCTTCCCTAATAGTCACTGCCTAAGAGAGATAAGTTTGTAACTACGAGGAAACCAATTTTAAATTTCTGCTAAAAGAAAAAAAACTTGATTAAATATGATTTTATATTCCCCCTCTTTTTTAAAAAGGGAATACAAGCCTTTCATAGAAGAGTTTCTGAAAGTTTTCATTTCCAAAGCAGTTTGAAATGACATGTTTTAAATCTTAGACAAATATTAAGTTTTAGATAAGACACTTGTAAGTGTTACATATTTTGTGATAAAATGTGTAGAGTCAAAGTTCACAGTAATTGGGAGTACACATATTTTTAAAAAGTCTAGAAAGTTAAGTCAAAATATTTACTGGTTTAAATAAAGTTATGCATAATTATTATTGTATTTTGTCATGTATATTTCCTCTTGTTTATTTTCTTCTACATTTAGAGTCAAAACAAACTATAGACTCTTGAATAAGAAATGTGAGTGAATAAAGCATGTTGTCTCTGTAATAATAGCCTCATACTACTTTAAGAAGTTATGTGAAACATTTGGCCAAAGAAAAAGAATGGACATAATTTGGGGCGCCTGGGTGGCTCAGTTGGTTAAGCCTCCAACTTTTGGTTTTAGCTCAGGTTATGATCTCACAGTTTCATGGGCTCAAGTCCTGCATAGGTCTCTGCAATGACAGCACGGAGCCTGCTTGGGATTCTCCCTCTCTTGTCTCTCTGACCCTCCCCTGCTTGTGCCGTCTCTGTCTCTCTCAAAATAAATAAACTTAAAAAAAATGGACATAATTTAAGCCAACAGCTCTATCTCTGCCTCAGTTCCAATGTAAATTTTAGCTACTGAAAAAACCTAGTGCTTCAGAAAACTAAAAATGTCTGAGTTTTCGACTCAAAACTAGGGATGAATTATTAAAGGACAATTAATAAGAATATAATTTAAATACATCTGTTAAATTCTTTCCAAGGTGTCAGTATTATAATCCACAGACTCCTTCACTTATCCTAATTATTTTTAAATTTGCTATATGAGAAAAATGTGCTTTATATTTATATTTAATTAAAATGATTTTATAAAACTCTTTTCTAACTTAGTTAAATCTTAAGATTTTTTTTTATGTTTATTTATATTCGAGAGAGAGAGAGACAGAGAGACAGAGATTGAGTTGGGGAGGGGCAGAGAGACAGAGATAGAATCTGAAGCAGACTCTAGGCTGCCAGCTGAGAGCTGTCAGCACAGAGCCCGACACGGGGCTTGAACTCAGGAGCAGTGAGAGCATGACCTGAGCTGAAATCAGACACTTAACCGACACAGCCACCCAGGGGTCTCTAACTTAATTAAATCTTAATAAAAGTTAGAGAATTATTGTTCAGATCAATTGGCCACATCACAATATCTTACTAACTATATATGTTATATAATAATTATTATATATTAACATACATAATTTATGTAAATACACACATATAGAATTATAACATATGCAACTATATATTATATACATTGATTATGCATGGGTATCTGAGAGGACAGTATTCCAGCAAATGTTTGAATGAGTTTAGTGAGCCTCCGAATAATTGGGAAAAGAGAATTCCATATAGAGCAATTAGCAAGGACCCAGAGGCAGAAGTCAGTCTGCTAGTGGTCAAGGAAAAGGAAGAAGGCCAGTGTGACTAAAGCAAAATTCATGAAACTAAAGAATTAGGACATCAGGACATAAAGATAGTCGTATTTTAGATGTTTAGAGCCTTATAGGCCATAATGAGGACTTTGGATTTTATATTACATGTGATGGAAGTCTTTATAGGATTTTAAGAATAGAAATGATGAAATGACATTGGACTCATATATTTAAAAGATCACAGTGATTATAAAATATTCTACAAGTATTTAATACTGTAAGCAGGGAGAATATTAAGAAAGCTATGTCAGTGGTAACTTTGGCTAGAATGGTAATAGTAGAAAACTTAGTAAGTGGTCAGAGTCAGCATTTTTTCTTTTGGGTATTTCATTCAGACAGTACAATCAACATAATTTACTCTAATGTGATAGAGGTTGAAGAGTCAAAGATGACACCAAGTTCATTTTTTGTTGTTGTTTTTTGTTTGTTTATTTTGTTTTACTGACTTAGAAGAACTCGAGGAGGAACAGATTTTAGTGTTGGATCTACTAAGCTTAAAAAACCAGTTAGATATCTGAATAAAGATATTAGTGAAAGCGACATCATGGAAAAGACTCCTTGACCAAACTTCGGTCAGGCTCCTCTGAACTCCATTCTGAGCTGGATCTTGTCCTTGCCAGACCTGCATAGCCAGTTTCAGGCAAAACCTTGTTAAGGGAGAACCCTCATTCTGGGTATTGGAGAACCCTTGATATCTGATATGTCTTCACCCACCATGTGGTATCAGATCATCCTGGTCTGCTTTCAGCAAGAATCTTGTCAAGTTGGTTTAGCCAGAATCCCTCCTTACCCCTGAGGTTTCCTCTTGGTAATTTTCCATTCACTGACCCTCACTGAGTTCTTGGCTATAAATCCTCACTTGTCCAAGGTGTATTTGGAAGTGAGCCCAGTTTTATATAAAGGTCTCCTTTCCCTACTGTAATAGGTCGTGAATGAAACCTGTTTGTACTACTTTAACTACTGTCTAGCTCTGGTTTTTCTTTATCATCACATATATTATTAGCCTCTCAACTTTGGCTTCTACCCTTTTCACCTTGATCTGTGCCCTGAGCTCCCTTTCTCTCTATTTCTCTTTGGTTTAGCCAGTGTGGAGACTCAGCATGAGAAGAGAGGGAGAAAGTAGAACAGTTATGGGTATTTATTATTTCTGCTCCTACTCATTGAGATGATATCAGGCTTTCAGTGCTTTTAGTGCTTCTTGTATGAATGTCACTGCTTTTATCAGGATGTTCCTCTACATCACTTGCTTCTTTCTGCATTGAGATACTCTCCCTGGTCCTAAATTCTTTGGGTATAGGGATTTTTTGCAGCTGTACAGGTTCTAGCCTTCATGTGCTATATTTTTCTCTGTGATTTCCCTATTTACTGTTCATATTTTAGCAAATCCTAGAATCTTTTAAATTTCAGGGAGCACTATCTGACTTATGATTCGACTCATTTGATATAGTTACTGATACTGAATGTGGGCCCGGAAAGGAATCCCTCCAAATAGAATTTTTGGATTAGGATGGTCGTATATTAAAGGAGTTCAGAGATAACTACCTGGCTGAGGAAATGTGACATATTGGCTAGAGTGGTAATAGTAGACATAGACTGTCTATGATTTGCAATATAATCATGATCAATCAAATGATCAACACTGGTAGCAATGTTGCAAGTTGAGGTCAAGGTATTATTATGAGAGCAAGTAACTATGGTACTTAGTTTTTATGTTTAAAATATTGTTTATTAAGTTTATAGTGTCACCTAGCTACTTAGGAAGGTACTAAAGTGTATCCCAAGGGAAAAGTGAAATTGAAAGTTATGGATATACAATTAGGAGCCTCCATGAAATTTTTAAAGGATTTCTTGGTCTCCTATAATATCTGGGAATGTCAGGAATAATCTGAGAGTAAGAGATAGAGTTGATTGCCAATTAATAGCCCCCCACTCCCCACTCCAAATCTCCTATGCTAAAGTAAGGACACTGTAGCAAAGGGATAGCACCCTAGAACATGGGATGAGGAAATTTGGGTAGATATAGATAAAGCTAAGAATATTGAACTTACACATTTCCCTAAACCTCTTACCAATGGAGGCAGACATCCATCCACTTCTGCTTTAAAAGCCTTTCTGTAACTTCATCTGTAGAAGTTACTCTAAAAGTCCAAGTTTATTTTCCTCTGAATCTACCAACACCATTCTCATTGCCTGTAAGCCTGTGATATTCATCCTGGCACAACCAGTATGAGAGGTAAAGACCTATAGGTGAAGACAGCCCCTTTGCCTCACCAATCTATTGCTGCAGCAGTCTGAGGTACTTAAGTGGAGTGTATAATAAGGGTAATAGAGCAAGTTGGGCAAAACACAGGACTCAATGGGCCATATTTCTTGCCATGGACCTATCTTATCCAGGATTTTGGATTTAATGGGTTGTCTTAAACACCTGGGATAGAAGGAATTAGTCTACTTTGTTAGTTAATTAATGTCTGGCTGGACTCCATATGACTTGTAGTTAACGTAACAATTTGGAAATTTCCTGGCACACTGTAGAAGAGAGCCGTAAGGCTCAGGATATAAGCTCTACCACTACCCCTTAGCCATTACCCTGCCCCCAAACCTCAGGTTATGGAGGGACTATTTACAAAACTATTCTTAAGGTGGAGGAAAACTAGGAAATACTGCAATACCCTGATGGTGGTGACAAAGGAACCGCTACCACCTCTAGGGCCACAGGGAAATATGTTGACATGAAATGAGAATTAAATAAGGAGATAGAAAGCACCAAATGAAGACTTTTTATTTTGTTGAGTGAGCTGGCTTACAGCAAGCTAGATAAGCTAGTAATGAGATATTTCGATAGGAGTTATTTGACTGTGGAAATTATAATTATATTAGAATGTATTACCTCTGCATTGAGAACTTGCCTTCTAAAAGCACGGTTTCTCTTTCATTCCTAGACTTCTGCCCAACCTCATCTTACAGAATACACTTGGTTGATAAACTTTGTTAATTTTCCCTTTTGAGTTTTATTTTTAAATCTATATCTAAAATGGGGATAATAGTCCCTACTGTATAAAGTGCTTGTAAGGGTTAAAAGACATAATAATTGCAGAACACTTAGAACAGTGTGCTCAATACATCTTAACTGTTATTAGTACTCACAGGATTCTGTCTATTACAAAAGCTACAGAATCAGCTAGATTACTCCTTTAACTTCCACCTGAATATATCATTTCATTTTTATCTCCACATTTATATTTATATTGCAATCTATGCCTTAAATAAAATCATATTTAGCTTTCTAGATCTAAATAAATTAGCTTGAATTCAACTAATTAACACTTATATTACTCTTGGCATTTTAATTATATATGTATTTTCTTATTGCTAAGGTGATATATGTATCACCTGGTTAAACAAGTCTAAAAGAATTCTTGCTAACATCAGGCCAGAATGATCAGTTATCACCTAGGAGATGAGGAGTTGGGTGGAAGATTCTGGTTAAACTGAATTAGCAGGATTCATGCTAAATTTAGGTGATACAGGCCCCACAAGAACAGATGCCAAGGTCAAGGCTTAGAGGCCTGACTGAAGTTAGGTCAGGGAGAGTGTCTTGTCAGTCCCTCCTCTAGTTAAGTAAAGGAGAGGCATTCTTTTCTTTGGCTATAAGTCCATTTCTCATTCAGTCATTGTTTCATTAAAGATCAGCTGAATCATCTAATGGAACTTTGCATTAGAAGTTATTTGCTAAATGGTGTAGAGTCAGGCATTTAATGAGAGAAGTTTCTATGAAAGTGAAAGAAATACAGTGACTAGTATCTCAGTCTGTAGGGCTGTCAGTTGGGAAGATTTCTGGACGTTCGGCTGGAAGTATCTTTAGATACTTGAGTGAGGACAGCAGTGGTAATCCCATGTATTTCCTGGTTTGCAGCATAAATACATTTGATTATGCCTTTGGGTTTCACAGTGAACTTTCTGACTGTCCCACATGGCAGCAGGCATAATGGTTGCCCACACATATTATGTTGTGTTGATATTTTGAAGTTATATCAAGTAATCCAGCTTCGGCTCTCAGAATTTAAAGAAAAAGGGCAATTTTAGTTCTTAAGAATGCCAAGTCATGAGGATGGGCAAAAAATTGGAAATGTTAATTGCTAACAAATGCATTTAAAAAAGCAGGATCCAGACCAGTTTACAGGTAGATAAAAAAGTAGAAAGTAAAAGGAGTTTACCTAGAGATGAAAAATAGCTCAAAGACAGATAACAAGATTATAATCTAATAACCTGCAAGGATGTATAAAGTTCTTCATTGAAACATAACTTTTTTTCTCTGAAGTCACCCCACTTTTGATTTTCCATCACAAAATAAGTAAAAAAAAAAATAAGTGTGGTCTTACTAGATTTGGTCTTATTATTTACATAAGCATAACAAGAATAGTAATTGATCACATAGAGCTTTATGAGTTTGCTTTGCTGGAACTTTTTTCAAATTAGACTTTTTAAAGCTTCTTGAGCCTTGGGACACCAAGCCAAAGACTTGCCATCAGACGTTTCCTTCATCACTTACAGATTTGGACGAATTTCTCTCTTCTTGAGGTCTATCTTGAAGGTGCTAGGCCATCCAGGAAGTAACCTTCCTTACTCATTCATGAGGCTTGGAAACATATAAGCCAAATACCAGGCCAGTTCCAAGAGAGCTTTGTAAGCTTTGGCTCCATGAAGTCAACCTTAGTTCCTTGAAACTATCTGGTCATACTTGATTCTATGCATCATTTTCAAATATGACATTCCAGTCAGAGCCTGGTGTACATAACTGATGTTTCCAATTATGTTCTGTTACAAGAATAGATTATTATATAACCTCTGTAAATAATTATATTGCCATGAAAATAAGGATACTCCACAATAGTTCCCCAATTCTGGAGGGATCAGGTAGGAATAAAGATAAATGCTTCATTTTTGTTTACAAAAGTATATCTACTGACACATCTGAGTTATAGACAGCTTGAGAGAAAGGGGAAAAGAGTTCCTGATATAAATAATTTAGAACATTAAAGAGCTAGTCATGTTACAAGCAAAAATTGTAATTATTATTTACCAGTCCATTCAGTCCAATGTAATTGACTTGTGTTCTGCTTGATCATGGGTTAGCAGTTTTATGAATTCATTAGCTTCTCCACTAGACTTTTGGAAATCTTTACTCAGTAGAGTGGTAGCTCTTAAAGTTATTTAAGCAATGCTATCAGAAGCCTATACCCCCAAACCCTTGTCATAATCCTTTCCATATTCTCTAAGATAGTCATTTTTTTGTCGAAGATGAAGCATTCTGGCCTGTAACTGATGACAAATGCAGTCAAGGAAGAATTAGAGTAAAAGAAAAACTATCTGTGGTGACAAGAGCATGGTAAAAGATCTGAGAGTTCATTTGACAAAGAACTGTGGTTGTGTATTTATTTATGTATTTATTTATTTTTAGAGAGAGTGTGTGCAAGCAGGGGAGAGGGGCAGAGGGAGAGAGAGAATCTCAATCAGGCTCCACACTCAGGGTAGAGCCTGACACAGGGCTTGATCCCACAACCCTGGGATCATGACCCAAGCCTAAATCAAGAGTGAGGTGCTCAACCAACTGAGCCACATGGGCGCTCCTCTATGGCACAAACATTTAAAACTAATAACTAGAATTGTGACTTACAATATTATACAAGACCTATCGTGGACAATGAGGACATTGACAAATTTCTATGAAGTTGATCTGATTTCTAAAATACTTACATTAATACTATTTACCCATATGAATATAACCTGGTGAAGGTTAAGACAGTTCTTATTTGACAATGCCTTTTTATGTAATTCAATATATCAGATAAGTGAATTAGTTTAGCATCTCCTTTTTACAATGTGAGAGAACAAATCATTTTGAGATTTTCCAAGAATCCTCTGGGAAATTTCAAGGTCAGTTTGAGAACAAGAAGACTTAATTTAGAATTTGATTTTGGGAAGTTGTCAAACATGTCAAAAGGTTTGAACACTTGATTAAATAGGATCATAGATTACTATGAATCAATCCTTAGTTTCTCTTAAATATTTGAGGACATATAAAGATTAACGTATAGTACAGGAAATGATTTGGATAAGACACAAAATCTTGGATTCTAGGCAGTTTACTTAAAAGGTGAAGAAAAACCTTTTTAATCTATTAAGAACAGGCCAAGAGTACAAGAAACCTTTGTTGTTTTAACCGAGAGAAAGAACTCTAGTTTTATATCACCATATTATTGGACTCATCTTTAAGCCTTATACATAAATCCACCCATTCTTAGCCAGCTACATGACTGTGACTACATGAGGGAAGATTACTTTTCTAAGATACTTTTCCCAAAAACCTTATCCTATATTTTCCTCTTTCTCATTCTGGAACAAACCATTAGTAACTTTTTTTTTTCTTTACAGTGAACTTTAGAAAGTAGATAATTGTGCAATGTCTGTCACACACTGGGATTCCATAGCAAACTAGTAATTTTATGAATATAGCCATCTCACAATTTTTGTAGGTATTTGCTTCCCCATGGTACAGTTTTTCACAGTGGCAAAGGATCATATTTATTAACCCAACCAAATACATTCAGCTACTCTATATCATATAAAAATAGGGTCTCCTGGGTGACTGAGTTCATTGAGCATCAGGCTCTTGATTTTGGCTCAGGTTATGATCCTAGGGTCACTGGATCCAGCCCTGCACTGGGGTCTGCACTGAGCATGGAGCCTGCTTAAGATTCTCTCTTTCCCTCTGCCCTTCCCCTGCTTGTGTGTACACATGCACTCTCTCTCTCTCTCTTTAAAGAAAATAAAGACAAAATTTTAAAAATACAAAAATAAGAAGCATTAAACTTAAACGTCTACTTAGCAGTGTTTCAGCAATTTGTTGCTTAGAAATTATCTAAATATTTAGTGAATATTTGTTGTTGAACTTAAGTTAGCAGATGTTTCAAGTTACCAAAAAAAAAAAAAAAAAAGACTTCGGAAACTATTTTCATGCACATGTAATATATATATTTTTTAAGTTTATTTATTTATTTTGAGAGAGAGAAAGTGCTAGTGGGGGAGGGACCAAGAGAGAGAGAGACTGGGAGAGAGAGAAAGGGAGAGAATCCCAAGCAGATTCTCGCTGTCAGTACAGAGCCAGACACAGGGCTTGAACCCATGAACCATGAGTTGGGACCTGAGCTGAAGTTGGACACTTAACCCAGTGAGTCACCCAGGTAGCCCACGCACGCATACTATTAAACAAAGGTAGTCATCAGTTCAAGTTATTTCCTTGTTAACTATTTTTTGTGGAACATGCACTTTAGGTAAGTATCACAAAAGCAAAGAACCTAAAAAACCTAGTTACAAAATTCACATTTATATGATACTTAATACTAGGAGATAACTCAGAAGACATAGCTGTTTTAATTAAACCAACAATACTAAACTAATCCTATTTGCCAAAGATTTTTTCAAGTTACATGAACTTTAAAAGTATTTGAGTTAGATTCTATGTTTCTGAGAGTTTTAGCAATATTTAATTAATATCAGAGCTCATTTATCTCTAAGCTAATTTGAACAGAACTCTATTCCTTTAAAGGATTTTATAACTTAATTTGGTAATACCATTCAGAAGTAGAAAAAGTTTACATATATATATATATATATATATATATATATATATATATATATACATCATACATGCATAAGCATGCATACAGACAGGCATAAAGATCATACTTCTTTTTTCTACAATTTTAACTGTAAGTCAGACAAACACAGTAATATACTCCCATTTTTGCTCTTCTTTATATGTGTATCTGAATTGTGTTTATAGCAAATGGAAGAAGTTAAGATTACCTGTTCAATATGACTGCTAAAGCTTTTTATCAATATTTATGGAAGAGACTTTTAAGATTTTATTTTGCCTAATATTTAAAATGATGGAAGGTGTGGACTGTGTTTTAGGTGAGAGACTGAGGGGACATCTCACAGCTGTCTGGGTATTTCCAAAGACCATATGAGTGGATAAAATATTCAGTATGTTTCTAATTATTTCCATATATTTGTGTTTTTTTATTTTTTTAATGTTTATTTATTTTTTTTAACGTTTTTTTTTTATTTTTTTTTTTATTTTTGAGACAGAGAGAGACAGAGCATGAACGGGGGAGGGGCAGAGAGAGAGGGAGACACAGAATCGGAAACAGGCTCCAGGCTCTGAGCCATCAGCCCAGAGCCCGACGCAGGGCTCGAACTCACGGACCGCGAGATCGTGACCTGGCTGAAGTCGGACGCTTAACCGACTGCGCCACCCAGGCGCCCCAATGTTTATTTATTTTTGAGAGAGAGAGAGAGAGAGAGAGCACAAGCAGGGAAGGGGCAGAAAGAGAGGGAGACACAGAATCTGAAGCAGGCTCCAGGCTCTGAGCTGTCAGCACAGAGCCCTACAGGGGCTCAAACTCAAGAACTGTGAGATCATGACCTGAGCCAAAGTTGGAAGTTTAAGTGACTAAGCCGCCCAGGTGCCCCTGTTTGTTTGTTTCAATTCAGCCTCAGGTGTAATAAGGAAAAAAAAAAAAAAACCTTAGCATATCTGATACCATGTCACTTATATTGCCCTTGCTACTGTGACCTATAGCTCAGAAATTTCTGCTTAGCCCTGCAGGTAGGCATGTTAATCATTGAAGTAATTTTGCTTACAGCTAAGATTTGCAAGAACCATTTTTTTAACCCCAAACCTACCTCATGTGAAGAGATAAGGAAGTACCTACCAAAATGATTATGCTATGTTTAAGATTTTTAGGAAAGACATGACCAGATGCCTGCATGGAAAGATCAATTAACGAAGGACAACATAGTTACATGGCCTTCCTCTGATGTCTGCCAACGTCAATCACCTTTTGACTCCAACTCCCTCCCACTTCTCCCTTTGCTAACATAAAAGAAGTTCGAATTTCATGCCAAGGGGAGATGGTTCCGTAGGACAATAGTCTACAATCTCTTCAGTTTGCTGGCTCTCCAAATAAAGTTGCTTTCTATACCCTGACATCTTGCCTCTTACCTTATTGCCTTGCCCTGTGGTAGGCAGAATGAGCTTGGACTCGGTTGCTCAGGCAGTTGCTTTTAGGGGTTCCTGAGTTCCTTAAGAGACTGATGGAGTGAAAGGGGAAAGTCTGGCAAGGGTGAACAAGAGGGATGGAGGAAGACATATGAATAGCATTCAAGGGAACTGAATGGAAGATTAAAGGTGGAGAAAGGAGGAAGGAAGAATAGAAGCAATGGGAAGGGAAAGAGGTCTCACAGGGGATCTGTGGGGGAGATCTTAGGTTTCCCAAAGAAGCCAATGAATTTCCATATTATTATTCATAAAGTCAAGTCATCAAGAAAGGAAGAAGAGGGGCACCTGGGTGGCGCAGTCGGTTAAGTGTCCGACTTCAGCCAGGTCACGATCTCGAGGTCCGTGAGTTCAAGCCCCGCGTCGGGCTCTGGGCTGATGGCTCAGAGCCTGGAGCCTGTTTCCGATTCTGTGTCTCCCTCTCTCTCTGCCCTTCCCCCGTTCATGCTCTGTCTCTCTCTGTCCCAAAAATAAATAAAAAACGTTGAAAAAAATTAAAAAAAAAAAAAAGAAAGGAAGAAGAGAGGGGTGCCTGGATGGCTCAGTTAAGTGTCCAACTCTTGATTCTGGCTCAGGTCATGATCTCAAGGTTCATAAGATCGAGCCTTGTGTTGTGCTCTGCACTGACAGCATGGAGCCTACTTGGGATTTGCTCTCTCCCTCTCTCTCTGCCCCTCTCCCATGCATGCACAGTCACTTGCTCTCTCTCTCTGTATCTCAAAATAAATAAACATTAGGAAAAAAAAGGGGGGGAAGGAAGAAGACAGAGTTGATGGAGGATATAATCAGCATGGTTTCAAGAATGAGGTTTCACTTAGTTGAGAAATTCCCATGAGGAAACAGGATCAAATATAGAGAACAGAGAGGACTCACAGGGGGTGAGGAAGATTTTTCTAGACCAGGAGATGGAGAATGAATTCCCACAGGAAGCAATGAATCAAGAAGAATTTTCTAGCCTAGGGAGTCAGGAAGTGAATTCTAACTTGAAACAATGATCTGTGGGGCGTGGTGGGAGTTTCCAGCGAGTTTTACATGAATCAGTGTGTAAAATCCCCATAGGACATACACAGCCAGGAAGAAAAGCTTCTAGCCCGCCCAGTAGGTACCTTTCAAACAAAGAAGTCCAGTCCTCTAATTCATCTCCAGAGAGTATACTCAGAATCTTAAGAATCAAAATCTGCCCTTACTGTGCTTCAATGGGCTGTCGTCCAGAGCACTGGCTTAGGAGTCAGACTCACCAGTAGATCTCTGATCAGTCAGCCAGTAATGAAGAAAAGGCTTCACAGGTGTCCACTTGAGGTCCTGGGTGAGAAGTCCAGGGATCCAGTGACAAATCTGATCCCATCTGAGTGATAGCGCTCCAACTGTTCAAGAAACCAGAGCTGGACAGTAAGATGGTAGAGACAGAATCTATTCAGAATCTATTATAATAGAGCAAAAGAGAGCTAGTACAGAACTCGGCTCCATTTTCAATGAAACATGGACAAGAAGAGATTCATTGACAGAACAAGGTGGGAGTTAGTGGATAGAAAGTTACTAAGAGAAAACATCAGGAGTGGGGTGCAGATCCTGTTTAAATAGACCTAGGGGCGCCTGGGTGGCGCAGTCGGTTAAGCGTCCGACTTCAGCCAGGTCACGATCTCGTGGTCCGTGAGTTCGAGCCCCGCGTGGGGCTCTGGGCTGATGGCTCAGAGCCTGGAGCCTGTTTCCGATTCTGTGTCTCCCTCTCTCTCTGCCCCTCCCCCCTTCATGCTCTGTCTCTCTCTGTCCCAAAAATAAATAAACGTTGAAAATAAATAAATAAATAAATAAATAAATAAATAGACCTAATAGGATTCTTGCTAAAGGTAAGGCCAGGATTGTCAGCTAATCAATTAATTATCACCAGAGGAACTGGACAGGACAGATGAGGAGCATGATTAGATAAGATATCAAAGTTAAGTGATTCTGCCTAAACTGTCTTAGCAGGATTCTTGCTAAAATAGGACAATACAGATCTCACAAGGACCTGTGACCAGGTCAAGGTCTAGATATCTTAAGGGGAACCTGACTAAAGTCATAGAGGGGTCATGTTACATCTCTAACTTGCTGAAAACCATTTTTGAAAAATGACCTGTTCTCAATAAATAATAAATCAAATAATAGTGTATCCCATGCATACAAGGGATTAGCAAATATCTATCAACAACCCTCAACATTCACCATGTACTTATTCCTATTGCCATCATAATGATTTTCCATAGCCCCTACCCACTGAGGAAAGGAACATATACAGAAGAGGAAAACATGGTGACTGAAATAACACAGAATATGCATGAGGTGGAGTCATTATAATCTGGAATTATCAAGCTTGAGAAAGAAGAACTAACTTGGGGGACTTACAGTGCCAGATGTCAAGACTCATTATAAAACTGCAGTATTTTAGAACTTGTGGTATTGGTACAAGCTTCAACGAATAAACGAAAGAAACAGGATAACAAAAACCACAGTGGATATATACCCAGTCCAGAAACAGATCCAGCTATATGTGGTCAACTGATTAATGACACAATTACCACTGCAATGTGAGCAAAGATGGTCTTTTCAATATGTGGTCATGAGTCATTCAGATGCCTATATGGGGAAAAAAATCCTGTTCAGTTTCCAGTGATTTATAGGCCTACATGTAAAATGTAAAACAATAAAGTTTGTAGAAGAATATTCTGAATTTAGGATGAGTAAAGATTTTTGAAATAGGGTACTGATAGAGTTCCATATTTTAACTGTGTTGGTTACATCGGTATAATAACACTAATGTGCAACGTGTACAGCATTGCAGATACTTCATACGTTGAAATAAGTTCACAAAAAATTAACAGGAGTGGAACTTCTCGGTGAAGGACTTCTAGTATTGAAATCTCACTTAACTCATTTGCTTATAATTAGAACCCTAGGGCAATAATTATTGTCATAATAATTACATATTAACATGGTACTTAGGAGAGGTAATTATTTTTGTTTTCAGTCTGTTGTTAAAATAGCCATATCATTGTAAGTTAAACATCTAGATAATTTGTCTCTCACTCACTCTTGTTTCTTCTTCAAACCAACTTAGTTGTATCTATCTCTTGTGCCTACTTCTAAGGTCCTCTGATATTTCTGAGAGTGTTACTTTGAATGATTCAAGTGCATGTGGATAGTGTCAGGGCAAATACAAATTAAAAATAAGATGCATAATTCTCCCTGCTGAAAATAAGGGAAGAGACTTCCCTTCTGCCCTTTCCCTAGATCATTTACTTTGAAAAACATATAATTGTGTTTTCTTTGTCTTTTGAAAATGAATGTAAATCCCCTTAAAAGCTAAACAAGACTTTTGCCAGCAATGTCTTTCTCAAATGTCTCAGAACCATGTATTTAAAGGTGATCAAAGAAGATACTGCCCCATCTCTGTGTTTCCATGAGAGGATAGGAGGTTAAATTTATGGGCGCCTTACTCTAAAACTAGTTTCTGTCATAAAGATATGCCTTTATTTTTGCTTTGGATAAAATCAATTAGCTAACACAGACTGTCACCCAATTACCTGGTGAATTTCAAATGAACTATGTGTGACAAGTGATGCTGGCAAGTCCTCTTGCTTAAGGACTAGTTATAATTTATCTTGAAAACATGTATGTGATGGGCTACATATGCTTACTATTTAAAGGTGAGATTTATTTGTCTTTGCAATCTCTAGCAGATTGCCTGTGATGTAGATTACATTCTACTTTAATGTTTATTCAATGATACAACAGTTTCTTCCTCTTCTGCTTCTGCAGAGGTTATCAGGGAGAAAATTTAGTTTTTAACTGATTTACCAAACAACACATTCCAATCAAATCATTCATTTGATAACTATTTGTCCTTTATTTTAAACGATCAACCAATGTGAAATAAGTATTTGGGGGTTGGGGGTGGAGAAGGTAAATATCGGTCTAATATCCATGGTCAAATACTATACATACATTGAGAGTTATAACACATTACTTTTTCAAGTACATCACTTTGAAGGATACAAGCAATGTTATATTCATAACTGTTATATTCATTATATTCTATGAGATTTCAAATTTTATTTCTTTATGAACTGTTGAATTATGAAACACTGAAGTATTGGTATCAAGAACATCATTAACAATGATATTCAGTTAGAAAAAGGCAAAGTTTGCCTTCAGGTAGAAGAGTTATGTTATTTTGGAAAAAAAATATGTTTTTCAGGATTATGTTATGACTAACTTTTTCAAATAAACTTCGTTTTAGAATAGTTTGGCTTACTAGTGGCTTGGAATAATTTTGAAAATAATAACAAAGTGTGTCCACATTCCACATACCCAGTCTCCTCAATTATTGTACTATTATATGATGTGTTTGTTGTAATTAATGTACCAACAATGATACATTATTTTTTTTTATTTATTTATTTTGAGATATTGTGAGAGTGGGGAAAAAGTAGAGAGAGAGAGAGAGAATCTCAGTGCAAAGACTGACGTGGGCCTTGAACCCACGAACAGCAAGATCATGACCTGAGCTTAAATCAAGAGTTGGACACTTGACCAACTGAACCACCCAGGTGCTTCAATACATTATTTTTAAGTACATCCATACTTTATTCAGGAATTCTTAGGTTTTACCTAAAGTCTTTTTTTCTGATCCAGGATACCACATAAACTTTTTGCCATGTCTCCTTGGGCAACTGTTAGCTATGACAATGAGTTACTTTTTTATTGCTTTTTGTGTGTTTTTAAAAGAAATAAAATTGTAGAATCACTTTTATTTTGTCCCTATAAAAATAAAGAAAAGTCAGATTCTGTATTGAGGCATCATTCCTATGGACCAAATGTTTCTGTCCCCGCAGATTCATCTGTTGGAGCCTAATCTGCAATGTGATGCTATTTGGAGCTGGGGCCTTTGGATGGGGTCATGGGTGGGGTTGAGTCTCCATAATGGGATTGGGATTATAATAGGATTATAATGAAGGTCCCAGAATTCTCTCCCTCCATGATGTGAGGGCACAGCAGGAAGATCACCATCTATGAACCAGGAAGAAGGCTTTCACCGGATGGTAAATCTTCTGGCACCTTGATCTTGGACTTCACAGCCTCCTGCACGGGGGAGGCAAATGTTTCTTGTTTAAGCCACCTACTCTATGGTGTTTTTGTTATAGCAGCCCCAAAGGATGAAGACGTTACCCATTCATTTTTTACATGGTGTGTAAATTGTCTTTACTCCAGGAACAAATTTTTAATTTTGAAAAATGGAATCTGCTACAGTGTAGCTATTCAGTATATATTAAGCAGCCACAAAAATATGAAAATTGAGACAAACTTTTATTTTGGTAGAAATATCATTTAGTAAGGCATGGCTATTTTGTACCCTTTCATTTAGTAATAATTAAATTCATAGAATTATTAGTTTAGATGTACACAGCCCAAACCAAATTGACTTATAATGACTGTTGTGTAATTATAAGTGCTGTTTTTATTGCAACTTTCCAATTACTTGTAACTGGGAGTCTGGCTACTAAAGTATATATATTTAATTCATGATCTACATAATTACATTATTAACCCTGATAGTAAAATACTTGTTGAGCTAAGCATAATCTTCAGCTAGAAAAGCACTGAGGTGGATTTTTACTTGCAATATTTCTCTAGTAAATGATTTAAAATATATTTTGAGATTTGACATGAAGGCTTTATGCTTAGTGAAATACAATTAGAGCCTATGTTTGTTTCACAGTGTTTCCTCTGAGAATACAACACTCTGAAATGTTAGAAATGTTGGAGACAGACTCACCATCGCATGCAAGGGGGAGTAAAGACAAGATTCCAGAATGTGCCACTTTGGCATGTGGATTGTTTCCAGCTGAAGACGAAAGCCAACAGACTCAAGAAGAGCTTTTTATCTCCTCTTGAACTGCCTAAAAACTTTTAGATAGTCTATAGCAAAAGAGAACTAATGCCAAAGAAAATTTTTGGTTATTTGTAGGGCCTGGCAAATATTTGTTTACCAAATGTCTGCTTGTCTCATCTTTCTGAGATTTGTCTTCCTCCCTTTTGACACTCCACACTTGTATCCCCTTCTCCTTAGATCAGAATGTTATATAAGCGTCGATTACCTGACTGCCAGGGAGCCTCTCATGTCTTTGTGAGGCTTCTGAATATACAAAATTAAAATTGTTTTTCCCCTGGTAATCTGTGTTATGTCAATACAACTATTAGACCAGCCAGAGAACCTAGAAGGGAAGAAGGGAAAAGTTTTCTCCCATACATATGTTTGATGTGATTGCTTATATGTCACTTGTGGGTAGGTTGGAGCCATATCACTAATTTTGGCCAAGGAACTGTGAGTGGAAGGATGGAAATATATAGTGCTATTGATTAATTAATTAGTGTGCTTTGTATGTGGCTCTATTAGACAGGCATTACATAGTAGAAAATAATTACATAATTTCAAAAAGTATAATCTGTTGATGCTATTATGTGGCTCTACTAGATACATAGACATAACATATTTTGGAAAATAATTGCATATTTTCCCAAACTGTAATTTACCAGTGTTATTAGACTAGACTGGACTTATGCTGTGGTTTTGTGGTAATAAATTAACCAAGAGATCACAGTCACACAACAAAGTGAAGGTCTGTTTGTTGCCAGTGTAAAGTCAGATGTGGTTTTGCAGCTTCCCTCCTCAAAGCTACTCCCTCCGAAAATCATGGCCTTAAAAGCGCTCTGTAGGAAAATAAGGGTAACTAGTAACTGCCTCAGTGTGGAAGATACGCATCTTCTACCCCCAGATATGTTTGAAATTTAAGAGCCTTTCATTAGAACACTAGTGCCAGTCATAAGAGCATATCATGTTAGGAAATCTTGATAGTGAGTATGTATACTGAAGAGAATCTAAAGTGGGGTCATCTACACCATTGGCCCAACAGTTAGACTGAATGCATTAAATACCATCAACTCTGCTCATTTGTCTGTGATCTCTTGGACAACCTTACCTGTCTTAGACTGAGTTTTTTCATCTGCAATAATATCCAATTAATATTATTGTTCTAAAAATTAGTCATTCATGAGTATGGCACTGCACATGGAAATAACAACTATTTAATAATTATTAGATATAAAATTGTAATTTCTATAGTACTATTAAACATTGAGCATGTTAACTCATAACAATGGTTTAAAATCAAGTAAATATGTTGAAATTAAGTTTATGAACTGTGAGGTGTGAAAAGTTATAAAAGCTTTAAAAAGTTACTTTATATGTCCACTCAGTCAGTCAGCAGCTACTTACCAAGATCCTACTCTTCTACATACTCTCATAGCCACATGAGACTTTATGGAATAAGGTCTGTGCCCTCAGTAAGTTAAAAACACTACAGTAGGGGAGACAAACTAGAATTAGGGAAACAAGCATTGGGATGAGAAATAGTCCATTCGTTTGTTAAGGACATTAATTTATGTAGGAGAATGAAATAAAAAAGGATCTAACAGTTGGAGAAGTGTACTTGGATTATGTAAACAAAGGATTTCTCTGCAGATTAGACCTTTTATTGAGATCTCCTGTTGTTGTTTTTAAGTGGTATCTGCATTTTTAAACTCAAATTTTCCCACTGCCCTCAAACTATGGCAAATTAAATAATCCAAACAAGCTGGCATGCAGGAGGTCAAAAGATACTGTTGTGAGGCACATCCCCATCAAAATCAGCTCTCAAGCAGCGCTCACACCACAGAAGAAACAGGTTAAGATCTCTGTTAAAACGTAATGAGCGCAGGTGCGCCTGGTTGGCCCAGTGGTAAGCGACCAGCTGGAGATTTCTGCTCAGGTCATGATCTCAGGGTTCCTGAGTTGAAGCCCCAGGCCTCCTGGCGGACAGCACGAAGCCTGCTTGGGATTATAGCGCTCTCTCTGCCCTCCCCCTACTGCGCTGTCTCTCTCAAAAATAAACTGGGGAAACACACACACACTCACAAACAGAAAGGCGTCAGGAAAGAGATTCTGGCACTGGGCTTTTCTCCTTCAATCGGGGTGAATGGTCAACTCTGTAGCCAGCATCCGTGGACAGGCCCAGAGCCAGCTCCTGTCCCCAGGGAGGTGGCTCACAGCAGCTCCCGGAAGGTGGCGCGCGTGCGCGGACCTCCGCGTGTCAGGTGGAAGGCACACTCCCACTGGTGCGAGAGGCTCGGGGAACGCCCAGGCAAAGAGCGGCAGGGTAAGGGGGCCGACCTTCCACCCAGGCCTGGGGGACACCAGACGCAGCTAGGCGGAGCAGCAAGTTGTGGGTGTCTCCGCGGACATGGGCAGCCCCATCTGGGCAGGAAGTTGAGACTCAGCAGCTCCCCACGCAAGACAGACGTCGTTCATGTCGGGAGCATGGGCCGAATCCCGCTTATGGCAGTAGTCCGGGTTCCACTGCTCCACAGGGCAGGAAGTCCTCCAGGAGCCCTGCCACCCCGCGCGGTTGAAGCTGAGGAGGCCCCTGAAGCGGTCTTTAGCTTGTTTCCGAAAATTTGGGCAAGTAGTCCTGCTTCTTCCATCCAGACTTCAGAGCTTCCAGGGCTCGTGGCCCATCAGGTCCATCAGCTGCACCATCTCGGATTCTTTTTCCTGGGTCACGAAGGCCTCTATCAGCATCACACCTGGGAACAGGAAGGCCCAGCAGCCATCAAAGTCAGACTGCGGGTGCCAGGACACTTCACCTCTGCGCTGGCGCTCGCAGATCAAGCCGGTCAATCCCAAGTCCTTGCAGCCACATCCCCAAAGGACCTCTGGGACTGCTGCCGTAGCCGGAACAGCAAGGTAAGAACAACATTACAGGAAGAGGAAATAGTAAATGCGGAAACCCCCAGGTACAGAAAGAAAGCCAGTGTGAAATGTACGGACTATCAGGCAGGGACCAGATTACGTAATATTTTATAGGCCATACTAAGGAATTTGGATTTTATTTTAGTTGGTTTGGGAAGCTGCTGGAGAGTTTACAGTGGGGGAAGCATATACCCTGAGTGGCTTGCTTTGCCGTGTGGAGAATGTGCTGTAGGGGGGCAAGTGTAGAAAATACTCATCAGTAAAATGGGGTCAGGATAGTATCTATCTCAGAAAATTGTTACAACTATCTAATGAGTGGAGGCATGAAAAACTCTTAGAATAGTACGTGGCATGTAATAAGCACTACAAAAGTGTGTTAAATAAGTAAGAAAAATTGGCTTACTCAAAGTTGTTTTCAGAATTACAAATGCAATGGTGCTTGTGATTGTTAAAAAAAAAAAACACTTTCAAACAAAGTATAGGTAGGGTAGGTTATCTTTAGGGTAGGGAATGACTGAGCACATCCTATCCAATTATTGAACTCATTCTTTCTTCAGTCCCAGTTCCATGATTCTCTGTTCTAGAAAAATTTCTAAGTCAATACTTTGAATATAACAGTTACTATACCCAGATTTGAACTAAAAGGACTTATTGCAGCGGTGTTTGAGTGGCTCGGACATTTAAGCCTCCAACTATTGATCTCAGCTCAGGTCTTGATCTCAGTGACGTGTGTTCAAGCCCAGTGTTGGGCTCTGTGCTCGTAGTAAAGCCTACTTAAAAAAATAAGCAAAATAATAATAATAATAATAATAATAATAAACAATTGATTGCAAGTTCTGTTAGGATAAGTATTCTCTATCTTTTTTTTAAGTCTCTTGAAGTATCTACTAAGTTTCCTTGTATGTAGTTGGCCCTCCAAATGGGCTGGTATTAGAAGGAGGGCATTGAAGTTGAACAGTATTAAAGAGTGTAAATATTTGAGGCTATGACCACTAAGTGGGAGATTAGTGGGGAAAAAATCAGAAGAATGGAGGTAAGTCATTTATATAAAAGCAAGACATTAAGCAATTAATTGTACAGATACTGTATCTGAAGATACTCTTTTACATTGAAATAATAAGAGTTTTCTAATCAGGTCAATTTTAAGCACTGTTATAAACCAATTAAACAATAAAGTCAATAGACCTATAGAAAAACTGAGCTATACACATATTCTGATAAATCTTCTAAAAGTTCTTGAAAATGATCGTTTCACAAAGCCCACGTATGACTTCCATTAATTCATATGGAAATTTTGCATATATTGTACATCAAGTGGAGATAAAGTTCTTTATGTTCAACTCTATAAAGTCTGTACTGTGCATTAATTGTTTTGATGTATGATACAAAGTATGGATTATGCATAATGCACAAAGCTTTAAAAGATGAAAAGAGAATAGCTGAAGCTTAACACTGACGCTCCCTTAAACAAAAAGGTGAATACAATGGAGAGAAAGAAATATGCATGTTTTACACACAGTTAAGGAGAACATGTGTAAAGTTTTATATAGTTAAAAAGGACAATGATGAAAGGGGCAGCCTGGAGCTTTCTTCCAGGGAAAATTTTTTTCGGCTGTTTAATACTCACTGAAAGCTTTCTGAGGTATTATTCACTGTTCTCCATACATACAGTAATAAGGAGGGTTTTTCGTTTTGTTGGTTTTTGTTTTTCCATTTCTCCACTCTGACAAATTGATGATGGTTTGAGTATAGTTTACAGCTTAAAACTTCTGACTGGTCTCTTGTGTCCTTATTGGCAGCTAGAGTGATCCAGAGAAGCGAAAATAAGGGCATGACACTCCTTGGCTCAGAATACTCAAATCCCTTCTATCAGATTCAGGATAAAGGCCAAAGGCCTCACATTGGCCTGCAGAGTCCTAAATTATTCATCTCCTTTTTCCTTTCTAACCAAAGCACCATCTTCTCTATCCCCATCTCGCTGTGCTCTTTCAAATGAGGTAGGCACATAACTGCTTCAGAGTCTCTATTGCCTGGCCTGCTTTTCCCACAGACTGAGTGTGGTTCATTGATTCCTTCCTTCAGGTCTTTAAACAAATGTCACCTCAAAGAAGACTTTATCTAACCATTCTGTTTAACTGTTTAAAATTACAGCTGCCCATTCTCCTCACTGTTTGGCCATTCTCTTCTGTCTTCCCTGACTTATTTTCCTCCACAGACTCAGCACCATTAGAGTACATATTTTATTGATTTGGCTGAATGTGCATGCATCTATATATATGTTGTGTATGAGTCTATATTATCCAGTTACAAATTAAGATTCATGAAAATAAGATCTTTATTTTGTTGTCTGAACCATACAACCCCTATAACAATAGTTCCTGGCACATTTTTAGTGCTCGATATTTATGTGCTGAATGAATATTTGATGAATAAAACAAACACATGATCCTAGACAGCAATTTGAATTATTAGGTAGTAAAGTTTTACTTTAAACAAATTTCATCTTAGGATTTATGTTTATAGAGTTTTTTTTTACTATAATTTCTATTTCATTTTCTGTGTCTTAAATTATCATAAAGTATATATAGTAGTCATATAATGAAAAATCTGAAAATGGAGTGACTTCATAGGTTTATAATATTCATACTTTTCTTTATATCTTTGTAAAATATCCTCATGTAAAAATACAAGAATTTCAGAAACTTTTTTCTCTTTATTTTTGTGATTTGGCATGTGATTTCTTTCCTGTAATTTTGTTAAATTGATATGGTTGATGAATCATATGAAGACTGTGGAATGTGACATAAAAAAAATAGAGCAATATATTCAACTCGACTGGTAGAGCAGTGTTTTCAGAGTAGTTTTGAAGGGAGCAGATAATAGCTGATTATAGAAATGCTATTTTCCATGATGGGAAAATAAATAAATAAGCAATTTAATTAATAGTGTTTTGTCTAAAATTTTTATATTTTCTTTAGCATCATGTAAATCCATAATTGTCTCAAGATTTAAAAAAATTCAAAATAAATTTTATTTAATTTACTTTTAATCACTAATTTAGTAAATATTTTATTAGCACCTGTTGTGTTTCACACATATGTCCCGAGTGTTTAGGGTGAATATGGCATTTGAGCCCTGGTGTTAAAATTGTGAAAAGAGAAACATAGTCTCTGTTCCAAATTATCTTACACATTAGGAGACACAAAATAAATAAATGAAGAGATTATTATAACAATTCTAGAATAAAATGGAATAAAGGGTCAGGCATTGGTAGGTAGGGCACTTTTGATAATATGAAGATAGATATTTCTCAGAGGAAGATATTTTATGAGAGTGAGTGAGCATATTAGATATCTGAGGGAGAATATTTCAGGGACAGAAACCAACAACTTCAAGTCTAGAAAACTCCAGATAGTCTCTGGATAGGGGCTAGACAGACACAGCTTCTGTCAGCAAAATATATGAACCCTTCCTACTCTTCCATTGCATGTGTGTCCTTAGGACCTTTGACTAATAGAACAATCTATACTACAAGGATGAATAGAAGATAAAAATTCACCATTTTATAATAGGGAGCTCATTATGTACAATCACAGGCTGATGAGAATTAGAGAGGTTCTACAGAGCAACAGTTGGGAGACTTGGCATTTCTGAATTATCATAGATTCCTCACAATCACCTTTCTTCTTTTATAACATAGCAATAGCTTTTTGTCTGCATAATTGTTACAAATATATGTGTAGTGACTATTTATGGCATAATTATTTCAGGCCAAATCCAAACAAACCTCATTATCCACCCAATTCTCTTCCTTCAGTGCTTAGTCCATGTTTTCCTTCTGTTTCATTTCTGTATTCTGTTATTTCATTTCTCTGTTGTCTTCACATTTGTATGTTCACATGCACACATACACTTTTATAAATACTATTAATTATATTTTATTCTGCATTGCAACTTGGTTTGAGCATGTCAAAAGCAAGAATCACATATTTTCATCTGTGTATGCTTAACAAAATAAAGTGTAATAAATATTTGTTACTTGAAATAATGATGCTAGGTTAAGCATAATAAGGGCATTGAGACAGCCATGTACAAAATAACTCACAGAAACTGAGTTGTTCCATTTGAGCTACAGGTTAAAATGTGAATGGCAATCATCATCATCATCATCATCATCATCATCATCATCTGTCATACTTTGTTTTGCTTTTGTGTCAACTATTGATAACAAAGCCCATTTTCTCGTTTAGTCCCCATATCAACCTTAGGATGTTGGCACTTTAAAAAAAATTTTTTTAATGTTGATTCTTTTTTTTTTTTTTTGAGAGAGAAACAGACCCTGGGCACATCAGTGGGGGAGGGGCAGAGAGAGAGGGAGACACAGAATATGAAGCACAGAGCCCGATGTGGGGCTCAAACCCACAAACTGCGAGATCATGACCTGAGCTAAAGTTGGCTGAGCCACCGACTGAGCCACCCAAGTGCCTCAGGATGTTGGCACTTTTATCATCCCTGTTTTACAGATAAGGACACTTTGGCATAGAAAGGTTAAGCAACTTACTTAACTTCATTCATTTAATAACAAGAGAAGTTAAATACTACATCTAATTTCATAACCTGAATTTATATATCTATGCTACAAATAGGGTAGAAGATTTTGCTTACAAGCAACAAAATCCTTATCCCAGCCTACTTAGGAATATCTACAAAACAAAATTGGTTTCAGGTAGAACTGGATTCAGTCAGAAAATACTTTGGGCCACAGTAATCTATGTTGATGCTGATTTCTTCTGTGCTTTATTCTTAGGCAGATTCTTTTCTTTATATTGTATATTTAGCTTCCAGCAGCTTCAGCCTACAGTCTAACTCCTAGCAGCAACACTTATGAAAGGGAAATGATCTTTTCCAAGGATTACCATGCTTCTCCAGAAGTCCCTTTAGCTCCGGGTGGTATGATTAGGGCCAGTTGTTTCTGTCTGTCTTAAGGTCTCTGATATAAAAGGCTCCAGTGGTTCAGCTTTCAGTCACAAGCCCACTCTGAACTACACGTGGGGTCACTTCCTCCCTCCCCTCACCAGGTAAACACCTGGATTGAGGGCTGAGGAGAGATTTTAAGTAAAACATGTGCTGTTTCCAGAAGAAGAGTCAAACTGCTGTGAGCAAACAAGAGGTATATGTACCTACTAGAGGTAAATAAGCATTCATTCAAGTCGTGGAAATAATTAAACGCCCAGTATAGGAGTTGGAATAATAATATTCTAGATGTTAGGAAACCATCAATCGTGGATATAAAGATCTGTTCTCAAAGATTTCTATAGTCTCTTAAAGGAAAAACAGTGAATCTATATTTGTTACTATTATATCCTGAAAACCTGGAAAACTTGAAAACCAGATACCTGGCACAGAGTAGCTGCATAATATACTTGCTGACTTGGAATTAATTTAACTGACTTCAACAATAATCAGGATAACGAGGGAGATTAATGATCAGTTCTGGTGAGATACCACACCAGAACTTTTCAATCTAATCTTTCATCTTTCTTATCTACTCTCAGAATCTTAAACTAACTTCTATAACCTTATATATGCTGATAAATAATAAACCTAAATTTCCAACCTTAACTACTTCTCTGAACTTCACAACCATATATGAAATTTCCTTTTAGACTAAGTATCCCACGGGCACTTTAAATGAAGTTTATTTAAAACTGAACACATTATCAATTATCCAAAGCTTGTCCCTTTTTGTAAATATCCATTTAGTAAATTGCACCACCTTGTGTCTCTGGGCTTAGTCACAAAAGCTTGAAATATAAAGTCATTTCCTATCTTTGCTTTATACACTTGACCAAGTGTGAACTTGTGAAAAAGCTCTCAACTCTGCTGCCTTATCAATTCTCATATCCTTATGGATCATAAAAATTTAATTGGCGCCTTAATGTCTGTTAACCTAGATTATCAAAATAATTTACTTTCTTTTCAGCTTTATTGAGATGTAATTGACAAAATTGTAAGACATTTAAAGTGTACAGTATGCATGTATGTACATCTGTATGATTTGATGTGTGCACACGTTGTGAAAGGATTTCCCCCATCCAGTTAACATATCCTTCACCTCATATAATTACCCTTTTTACTCGTTGATGAGAACATTTAAGTTCTAACTCTTAGTAAATTTCGGGTACACAAAGCAGTGTTATAAACTGCAGTAACAATATTATAATAAGATCTTCAGACCTTATTTATTTTATAGCTGAAAGTTTGTACCTTTTTACTCACCTCTGTTTTCCTTACCCCCACTCCCCAGCCCTTGGCAACTACTTTTCTACTCTTCGTTTCTATGAGTCTGACTTTTTTTTTTTCTTTTAGAGTCCACATGTAAGTGGTACCATACATTATTTGTCTCTTTCTGTCTTGCTTATTTCAGTTAGCATAATGCTAAATATGTTTTGTAGGGTTTTTGTGAATCTTCTAGGTTTATCCATGTTGTCACAATTGATAGTATTTCCTTCCTAAGGTTGGATTTACATACACACACACACATACACACACACACACACATACACACATAAATGCAATACATATACACACACACACACACACACATGTATACACACATATACATACAGACACCACATTTTCTTAATCCTTTCATCTGTTAACAAACATTTAGGCTGTTTGCATATTCTGGCTTTTGTGAATGATGCTTCAATGAAGTTCAGCTATTTATTTGAGATTATAATTTTGTTTTCTTTGATACATATCCAGAAATGTGACTGCTGGCTATATGGTAGTTCTGTTGATAATTTTTGAGAAACCTCAATACTATTTCCATAGTGGCTGTACCATTTGCATACAATGTACATGGTTCCTTTTTTTCATTTTTCCATATTCTCATCAGCATTTTTTATCTCTTGTCTTTCTGTTAAAATCATCCTAAGAGGTGTGACGTGATATTTCATGGTGGTTTCGATTTGCATTTCCATGATGACTAATGATATTGGGTACCTTTTCATGCACCTATGGGCCACTTGTAGGTCTTCTTTGGAAAAACATCCATTCATGTCCTTTGCTCATTTTCAATTGGGTCCCTTTTTGCTATTGAGTTGTATGAGTTCTTTGTATATTTTGGATATTAACCCCTTATCAGATATGTGGTTTGCAAATATTTTCTCCCACTCAGTAGGTTGCCTTTTAATTTTCTGAATGGTTTCCTTTGCTGTATAGAAACTTTTTAGTTTGATGTAGTCCCACTTGTTTGTTTTTGTTTTTAGTATCTTTGCCTTTGATGTCAAATCCAAAAAATCACTGCCAAGATCAATGTCAAAGAGCTTATCCCCTATGTTTTCTTCTAGGATTTTTAAGGTTTTGGGTCTTACATTAAAGTCTTTAATCCATTTTGAGTTGATCTTTGTGTATAGCGTAAGAAAGGGTTTCAGTTTTATTCTTTTGTATATGGCAGTCCAGTTTTCCCAACACCGCTTATTGAAAAGATCATCCTTTCCCCATTGTATATTTTTGGTTCCTTTGTCAAAAATAAATAAAATAGCCCCTTTCTCAATCTTGACAGAGTGATCTTCTGTAATAAATGAACCTCATCAATCAACTTTGTCTGAGCCTGGGGTTATCTCTCAATTTTTGTAACGTCCAAACCGTATTCTTTGTTCTTATTGACTCACAGTAACTGAGGATATGCTAAGATCTTGAGTGTCCCAAAGGGTAAGATTGCATTCAGCTCAATGCAGACTAATTAGAAGTCAGAGCCTTAGGCAGCAGCTGAGAAAATAAGTTCATTCCATGGAGAAACTGGGAGATGGGCGCTGTTGCCACTTCTGCCCTGGGCCAGGCTGTATAGCTGTACAGCTGGGTAAGGGGTGAGGTTCACCTGTGCCAGTTAGGAACTGCTTCTTTGTTTCTACAATCCTGGGGAACTTGTGAATGAAGCCCCCATTGTCTTTCAGAGAGTCAGCTGATCTGGAAACCCATCTCTTGGTAGCAACTGCAAAAGTTGTGGCACAGAGGTGTTACAAGCTCCTTTCAGGGAGATACTGGTGCCTTGTAGTGTGATACAGGGAGATGGTTGGGGAGACGACCCTTGGTTTCTTCATTGCCTGAGAGATCAGAGCTGGACCATAGATTCAGCTAAATTAGAAGCCTGAACCTTAGGCAATAACATTTAAAGTATGCAGATGGTCCTCTTTCAGGATGAGGCTGGGAGATAGACACTATTGTCTGTTCCCTCTTAGCTGAGCCCTGAAGAGATAACCAGTTAAGAAACCCTGAGTTTGCCACAGTCATTTGGAACTCATGAATGAAAGCCCTCTTAACTATCAGAACCAGGCAGTCTGGGGACCCACCCCTTGGGTGGCAGCCATAAAACCAGGGGCCAGGGTTGGAGTTTACAGTGAGAATGTATCTCAGCCTCTCCTACCCATATTGATGCTCACTGTGGAGAAGTCATTCATTAAGTTTCTGGATTTCTTTAAGAGGTAATTTCCTGGTGTGTAGCTGCATGTTTGATGTGTCTGTAGAAGGAAGGGAGTTCTAGAGCTTCCTATGTCGCCGTCTTGGTTTATATCTCTCCAAGAAATCCTCAAAATTATTTTCTTAATGTTACTTCTTCAACTGGAATTTCATACTCTCGAATCCTCCATTTTTTTCATCCATTATTTTTATTCAGTATAGATTCAGTGACCATCCATTTAAATGATGTTTTAACTTATATCTGAGTTCTTTTCTGTCTTTACCTATTTTCCAGATTCCAGCTTAGGTTAGCTGATACCACCTGCTTTTTCTTCTCTGGATTTTTTGTTAGGCTAGAAAATTGTTGTTGTTCTTTCCTGAATATTTTGTATTTAGACATGTAGATCACAAGATGAGATTTAGGGAAAATCATTTAAGGAAAATCATCTGGCAATGTTGAGCAATGGGTAAAATGGTTATACTCCTTAGTCATAGTGGCTGGTTCCCTGTTCTATGGCTCTTTGTGTTGTGGCAACATTACCTAATCCTTGTGGAGAGTAGAAGGGTGAAGGTAAACACATTCTGGAGAAACAGAGTGAGATAGAATTTGGTTAATATATAGAAATTACAGTTGATACAATAAATCAAAGATTTCTCTAAATCTTTTAGACCGAAGTCAGAGTATCTGGTATCCAGGAAGCAAATCCTGACTTAGTAAAGGGGGGATGTTCAAAAGCATTATTTATTTGAGGAGGAAGGGACTGATGAAATGGGTGGGTGGGGGAGAACCATTGCATTAGGGAGAACTGAAATAAGCTCTGCAAGTATCTGAAGGCTTGGGAAGAAAACAGGTTTTCCTTTTTCAGTAATGATTTTGATTTGATTTGATCTTTTTAATTGAAGTATAGTTGACACACAATGTTACATTAGTTTCAGATATACAGCATAGTGATTCAGCATCTCTAAATGTTATGGTATGCTTACTACAAGTGTAGCTACCATCTGTCACCATCCATTGTTATTACAATGCCATTGACTGTATTCCCTTTGTTGTACAGCTCATCCCTGTGACTTATTCCATAACTGGAAGCCTATGCCTCCCACTCCCTATCACCCATTTTGCCCATCCCTCCAACCCCCTTCCCTCTGGCAACCAACAGCTTGTTCTATTTGTGGGTCTGTTTCTAAAACAGGTTTTCTTTTATAGAGGTGACTGAACAAGGTTGGATAAACTGAGTGTGGGAAAATGGGATAAAAAAAATGGCATGATTGGATAGTAGGTCAGAGAATATTTTACCCTGCACAGAGTCTATTCCTGGAAGAGGCCTTTAAGAAGTGATTGTAGTGGCTCGGGATGAAGGGACTTGGGAAAGAATCTTAATATTTTATTAATAAGCACTTTGTTCTGATTAATCATTGGGGATCAAGTGGTTAAACTAATCATTTATGAGGAAATAAATGGAGATTTGGAGGGTCTGTGTCTGGCTTTATCATAGATAAACAATGGGGGCCTTTTTGAGTTTCATCTAAGTCATATGCGGAGAGGTAGACTGTGCAGTAAGCAATTTCCTAGAGCATAAAATGTGGGATAATTTCTAAATATCTCCTATTTTCTAGCATTACAGGGCTTGAATAAAGTTCAACAGGGCCATTAGACAAACAGAAGAAAGGGTCCAAATTAGGACAAAGTCCAGCTTGGTACATTTTTAGTAAATTATCTTAATGAATACATTCTATAGATGGTTGGTGAAATAAAGCTCAGTTGGAAGGAGAGGGCTAAAAATATCTGAAACCATTATTGAGGGAGTAAATAATTTGCACATTTTTTCTTGAATGAGTGAATGAATAAATGAATAAAAATGAGTAATATCATTACTACTGAGAAAAACAGACCTAATAATGATCTTACTGACTCTATAAAGAAAAGAAAATCTCCATTTGCTACTTTTTACTTAGACACTGAATAGACATCTCAAAAGGAATTCTCAGTTCTAGTTATTCTGTGCACCACTGCCTTCCACTAAAACAAACCAAAACAAGTGAAACTGGTTCTCCCCAGTATTCTCAGATTAGTAAACAGGACCACTAGTCACCAATTTTTCATGCCCAAAGCTAAGCATTATCCTTGCTTCCTTTCTTTTCTATCCTATATTTAATCTATCAACAAATACTTCAGAAACTGTCTTCAAATATATCCTGAATTTAATTATTTCCATTCACTTTTTTTTTTTTTTTGGTTGCTGCCTTATTTCATACCATCATCTATTGCCAGCACTACCATAATAACTAACTGGTTGTTCTGCTTCCAAGTTGGTTTCCTTAGACTCTATTTTCCACACAGCAGCCAGAATGATCTTTTAAAAAGTTTAATCACATCATCCCCTGTTTTAAACTGATTTATAACTTCCCATTGCTCTCAGAATAAAATTAAACCTCTTATTATGGCCTAAGAAGCTTTACATAATCTCTCACTACATAACTGTGGGGCCTATTCTCTTGCATTGTTGTTCTTGCTCACTGGACTTTATCCAGTGTGACCTCCTAACTATTCTTCAAAACACCAAACTAATTGCAGGTGTATAGACTTTAGTCTTGCTCATCTCTCTGTCCAATACATATCCCTTCAGATTTTCTCTCATCCTTTTGTGTTTTTGTTTTCTCTTTTACACAATTATGCATCAATGATTATTCAGCACTCACTGAGAATCCCCTATCCTTATTATTTTTTTATAGATTTTATCACTGCCTCCCATCTATAAAATGGAACACAAGGTGTCTACATTAAAACAATAACTAAATGTAATAATAAAAAAAAAAGTGCTTAGGATCTTTCTTAGTATGTGACAATATTCATTATCATTGTCATCTTTGACATTATACCTACAAAAATATTATACTAATTTATATGTATTATTGAATACTGTCTCTCTTAAAGTAGAATGAAATCCTATGATAGGAAAGACTTTGTCTTGGTTACCCTTTATCCCAAGAACTAAGGATACTATCAGCCATGCAATGAGGAGTCAGTAAATATTCACTGGATGATATGTATAAGAATTGTAGTCTCAAGAATATCTCTTCTTTATATCAGCGCTTTTAGTTTTCAAGAGGTGTAGGTATTCTCGTGTTTCTCATGTCACTCAGGTGGTGGTGTTTATGTTAAGAGAACACAGAGAAGTCAGGAAGAGAGAATGCCAACACTGTATCAAAAGGGCAGGATATCAAAGATCCCTAGAAAATCATTTATCACCATTCGGAACATAAAAGTATCTCCAGTGACCCGTAAGCAACTCTAATGACCCAGACAGTAGATATAGTAAGCCAGTAATTTTGTTGTTGCCTTTGAATCAGACAACTGTTGCTTTTTGGTCTAGTAAGCTTCCACACTCATGACTCTTTCCTCCCTTGCCTGTTATGATTTCTATTTTCAACACTTCTTAACTATGTTTTTCCTTTCACTGTGTTATCTATTTAGCCTTGTGTTTAAACTCTCTATTAAAGATTTGATTGCATAATGACCATCTGTGGCAGATGATGACATTTTTGGTTGTCTGCTTAATAGCCATCTCATATTTCTTACTAACAGAAGCTCTATTTTGTTTAGACACCAGTGGTCAGTTCTGGTGATTATTCATGATTGCTTTAGTTCAGTTACGCTTGTCTGAATGCCAGTGAAACAGAATGAGTGAGAAATTAGGGGTTGCCTATTAGAGAGCTCGTGGGAAAGGTTTTGTTTCCTAATAATGGAGTGTCATGAGAAAACACTTTTGCTCCTATTCCCTTCCATTTCATACCCCATGCTGTCTTGGGATCACATAATGCCTGAAACTGTGACAGCCATCTTAGAGGTAGTGATATAGTTAAATCTTCAGTGCTGTAGATTACTGAAGTAATCTTAAGTAATGGTTCATTTCCTTGTGATTCAAGCCACTTTTAGCCAATTTTTATTACTTCCAGCTGAACAAATCCTGATACACTACCCAATAGATAATGGTATTAATGGACTGATTTCTCTACAAAGGACACCAAAGTATCATGGAATGCCTTTAATTTCTAGGAGAAATACTTGGTCTAGTGTGTTGTGACCACAGCACTAGAGTCACAAGATTCAAAGCATGGCCAATAGGGTATAGAGGGCTAGCTATAACCTCTATTCTGAGAAGATAGTGTGGGAAGAAAGAGGTACTCGATGTACTCATTCCCAAGCTGTTTTAACACTTTATTTTTAAAAAGTTGAAGAATCAACTTTTTATATAAGACCCATAACTGATCACAAACCATTATGCACATGGTACATACATCTGACTAAATCTTTGTCATGTGTTTCCTTGTCTTTATTCTCCCTTTCCTGACTTTTATGTAAGCATCCGGTGGGAAAAGATGAGTCAGAACATTTGCCACATAAAAGAAAAGTGGAATGTTAAAAAGGTGGTGGGTAATTAAGGAGATACAGATTATTGGGTGCAAAATAAACTGTGCTCTCACCTCAAAGACTAGAATGCAAATATTAGAACCTAATACAGGGCAATTAATGGACAGTGTTCTATACATTTATAAATGTATGTTTTTTAAACCTAAATCAATACACAAGTAGTTTGTTAAAGAACTTCAGAATAAATGCATGAAAAAAGGCCAGTAACTAGTCTAGTTTACTTTTGAATATTTTTAAATTGACTTACTCTTTGTGTTCCCTAATGTACTCAGAGTTAATTAAATGTTACCTGTCTTCTTCATAAGTAATAACAAAGAAGTCGTTTAAAGCAAATTGGATTCTTCTTCCAAGATAACCCCTTTATAATGTAGTGTGTGTGTGTGTGTGTGTGTGTGTGTGTGTGAGAGAGAGAGAGAATCAAGTGTTTGTAGTACTTCTTTGAAAAGAAGGAAACGCTCTCAACTGAACTGAATTATTAGCATTTCCAACAATTGTATTTTTAAAGTATGTCAGAAAGTGACATAAAAGTACTAGTTACAGTCAATCATGAAGCCATGTTATAAAGTGGCCTATCACATTTCAGACCTTGCGTTTTGTCATTCTTAAAAGTAGTCTTCTTCCCCCACAAGAGGAGGTGAGGGGATCTATCACTAAAAGTGACGTGAATATCAGAGAGTGTTGACAGATGGAAACTGTCACCTCATTCCCTGTAATGCTGTAGGCTGCTGAAGGTTTGTTGAAAGATCCACAGTGACAGTGGAAAATTTTATATACCTAGGGTGTTTTTTTTTTGTATATTTTAAATAAATAACTCAAAGTGATGTGCTCTAAACTAGCATTTCTTAATCTATGCTGAATACTTAGAAGAAGTATCATATAAATGTATACTACATATGACAACTTATTATGACCTATCTATAAAGTTTTAGGAAATGGCTAATTCCAAGTCATTTCAAATCAAAAATAATTTTCAAAGCCAAGCAGATAAAGTAAATTCATCTTCCTTTAATCAATAATTTTCTCCTTTTTTCTTCCACATCATTGCACTTGTATCAGTTTAACAAATTATTAGGTCATTGTGTTTTATACAATCACACACATTTTACCCATTGGATTTTAAACCTATAAATTAGTTGACCGCAGCACAATTACAACAAGATACTGAAGAAATCTGTTGATTGAATCAATTTTACTTACTATACTTGTATTAGAAATAAATTATCCTTAAAATGTTTTAGCGTTCTATGGAATTGTATTATACATATAGAGAAATGAACGTATAAGTATTCAACTTGATGTGTTGCTACAAACTAAACACACCCATACCACACAGAGTGCAAAAATCTTAAATGTACACCTCAATTTTTATGGATGGTTATTCATATACAATAACCACCAAGATTAAAATACAGAACATTTCCCACAACACACGAGGCCCTTCCTTTAGATCCTCAGTCAATGAATGTCTCGAGAGCTAATCAGTTATTCTAACTTCTGTAATCATAGATTAGGTATTTTTGCTCTGTTCTTTTTTTCTAGAATATTTTTTTCTCACAGTGTTCTCTCTATATATGTTTGTATTCCATTGCCTTATGTTTACTAATTCTGTAGTCTACTGTTAAACTCATTGAGTACCTTGCATTTTATAGTTTTAAAATGCCCATTTAAAAAATCTATTTTAGGGGCGCCTGGGTGGCGCAGTCGGTTAAGCGTCCGACTTCGGCTCAGGTCATGATCTCACGGTCCGTGAGTTCGAGCCCCGCGTTGGGCTCTGTGCTGACAGCTCAGAGCCTGGAGCCTGTTTCCGATTCTGTGTCTCCCTCTCTCTCTGTTCCTCCCCTGTTCATGCTCTGTATCTCTCTGTCTCAAAAATAAATAAACGTTAAAAAAAAATAAAGTACTGGACAACATCTTCAACATCTTTTGCCATAATGATACTGTCCATATAAAAATTTTTAATATAACAAATTTCTTTTTCCCTTCCGACTCCTTCCACTTAAGCCCTTATCTGATCAGAGTACTGTTTAAGAAATCTAATTTTTAGAAAGATTACAAAAGTAGTGACTTTCTAATGCACATGTATATGTATGCATTTATGTATGTATATGAAAATGATTGGAAAAGGATTAAATATTCAACAGATTACCAGATATCATCATTTGAAGATGTTCAAAATCATGCCAGATTCAATGTATCAAAATTCAAGTCTTTTCCATCCCTAACGTCCACCCCTCCCCATAACTTTTGTTCTTCTTCCATCTGTATGGCATGCACAGTGCCTGTTGTGGCTACATAGAGCTAGAGAGTTGGGAGATTATCTGTTTTACTTCTGACGTGAAATTTATGAATGAGTCCTGAGATTCTCTTTGATACAATTGTCTCTTCTTTCCTCCATTAGGGCTTAGTCCGAGTTCATTTTTCCAAGTACCTTCATTACAACAACCTCCAGTGAGTTTCCCTCTTCTAGTTTGATGCCCTTTTAATCATTCTTTCACATAACTGCTAGTTATATTTCTAAGACAAAAAAAAATTATGTAACTTTTTGATTTAGACCTTTCTGAAAAAATTTGTTAGTAAGTACACATACATTGGCTTAGCACATAAGACATTTCATAATCTGATTTCTGTCTACCCTCCAGTGTCTTACTCTTTTTTTTTTTTTTTAATTTTTTTTTCAACGTTTATCCATTTTGGGGACAGAGAGAGACAGAGCATGAACGGGGGAGGGGCAGAGAGAGAGGGAGACACAGAATCGGAAACAGGCTCCAGGCTCCCAGCCATCAGCCCAGAGCCTGACACAGGGCTCGGACTCCCGGACCGCGAGATCGTGACCTGGCTGAAGTCGGACGCTTAACCGACTGCACCACCCAGGCGCCCCTTACTCTTGTTTTATATGACCTTCACTCCAGAATATAATGGCCCCTGCAGTGTCCCAAATGTGTAATGATACTACCACCTCAACATTTTTTATGATGCTCTCCTCCCTACCTGGAATACATTTGTAATTTTCTTACCTGAATAACACCTACCATTCCTTCAAAAGTAACCCCACGAGTTTGTCTTGATCTCTCATGAGTGACAACAGAGTCTCTTGTTGACTTCAAAATAGCCCCCTGCATGCCTCTGTCATGCATTGGACTTCAGCTCAGTTCATAATCTCGTGGTTCTTGGGTTCAAGCCCCGTGTTGGGCTCTGTGCTAACAGTTCAGAACCTGGAACCTGCTTCAGATTCTGTGTCTTCCTCTCTGTCTGCCTCTTCCCTGCTCACACTGTGTCTCTCTGTGTCTCTCTCAAAAATAAATAAACATTAAAAAAAAATCTTTGAATTGTTTCTCCTGCTAGAGGATAAATACCTTGAGAACAAGGACCTTATTTATTTGACTTTATATTCTCAAAATCTATCACTGTATCTGTTACAGAGTAATAAAAGTTTGTTGAGAAGAGTGAGATATTGATGAATAATCTACAAATTGGTTTATTGTGCCTTTATCCTTCCTCTATATTACAGTTTTAAATCAGTGGTTTAGGCACATTACTCTCTAGAGGACACTTTATTATGGAATAACCTATTGTTTGTGTTTACCTTTGAGTTGTTCATTTTGCTTTTAATTATTTTTCTTTTCTCAAGATAGTTTTAGATGTTTTGTTATACTCTTTTTTTAATCTTTTCAAGTTCAATATTCCTTTAGTAAAACAATTATTAAATAACCCTGTTGCTTAAGAACCAAATGTTTTTATTATTTAATTTTATATCAGTCTATTTATTGATAAATTCTGGTCAGGTACAATCTACAAATTTAGCAAAAATATTTCTGCATATTTTCGATCAGATTAGTACATGCTTTCCAGGAAATTAGCTGGAATTGGAATTAACAGGATTTTTTTTTTATTATAGCCACAAAATTTTGTAACAGTCAATATGAAATCTAAATAATTTTTTTAAAAAGTTAGGGGGCGCCTGGATGGTTCAGTTGGACACTTAACCGGCTGAGCTACCCAGGCACCCCTAATCAATTTTTTGAATTGGAATTTTTATACAAATTAATCTAACAATTGATTTGGTTGGTTTAATTTTCTATCTAGCTAAATATAATTATTTTCCTTTCATTTTTTATGCTTTTCTGTTCCTCAGATAATTTTTTTGTCTGTTTGGGGGCTTAATGTAAGTGACCGACTTTGGCTCAGGTCGTGATCTCATGGTTCGTGAATTCGAGCTCCGCATCTGGCTGTGTGCTGACAGCTCAGAGCCTGGAGCCTGTTTCGGATTCTGTCTGCCTGTCTGTCTGTCTGTCTGTCTCTCTCTCTCTCTCTCTCTGCCCCTCCCTGGCTCTCAACTGTCTCTCAAAAAGAAATAAACATTAAAAAAATTTAAATGTTACATTTTCTCATGACTACAATTTTAATCCTTTATAAAAGTTAATGTAAATTATACTTAGCTTTTTTTTTAGCAAAAGATAGCATTCATCTTATTGCATACATATTTCCTGACTTTTCACTGAATTAAATATTAGAAGTCAGTAACACCCTAATCTGATGCCATCTGCTGCAATGACAGAATTTCAACATTGTGACAACAATGTCATATCAAATATAAAGACTGATAGATTTGGGGGAAATTAAATTGTGTTAAAAGAAATGTTGAAACAATTAGTAAATGTGTCAGCGAACATTTTTTAAAATGTGAAAGGTAAATGAATCTTGGCTTTAACTATGATACAGTTTCGACTTCTTGATTTTTCTCTTCAGTAGAAACACAAATGTGTTCACTGTGTTTTACTGCAGTAGTGTTTTATTCAAAACAAAATGTTTTTCTATGTAGGTATGTTCTCTCTATATAGCCTTATATGTGATATGATTTCAGGCCCTACATCTAGATGATAACTGAGTTACACAAGGAAACAGCCCTGGATTATAGGAAACTTCTTTGCATAAACTTGGTTGTACTAGAGAAAAAAAAAGTTGTACCAGTTAAAGATGATTACTACAAATATTATAATGTACAATAAAGAACTGTAGCATGTACTAAGATTTGCTAGGCAAGTATGGTCACTCATAGTTCTTTGGTTAAGTTAGAGGCACGCTTATACTTGACACTTAACCTGAACAAGAGACTGAGAGTGTTTACAATACCAAAATACATCTAAAATCGCATAGAGAAGAAAATCAACTTTAAAATAGACAACTGATAGTGTATCAAAAAATGAAATATAGAGTGTATTCTTCATGTCATGATATTGGATATCTGGATAAAATTCAATGAATCTACAAAATCAATGTTCATTTTAAATGTGTATAGATCACTTTTTATGAGATAATTTTAATTATTCATTGTAATACTTTAATAAATTTTATAAACTTACATGAAAATAATCTATATGTAGCACTGAATATTTTACTGTACAAAATCTAAACTATTATATTTCTGGTAGAGTTTTACTGAAAATATAATGCCATATAAGCTATTAAGTGCTGAATTTTATGGCATAGTTAGGAGTTTATAGAAAGGAGAGACCACGGCAAGTCAAATATTTAGAAATTTTATAAAACAACTGGATTTTGAGCTGGACCTAAAATAAAACAGTGTGCAGTTTTGTAAAGTTGGACATGATTTGAGTAAGATGGTATTATAATATGAATAAATATACAATAATTGTATTCAATAAATCCACAATAACTATTATAAATAATAAATATGTAATAAATATATATTTACTTTAAAATAAAATGCACATATCTTAAGTGTTCAGATAAGTGAGTATAGACAGTTTTATACCTATGTAACCAACACTCAAAACATGATACATAATATTTCTGTCACCCTAAAATATTTTCCACTGTCTTTTTCAGTTAGGTTTCTCTCTGCCTATCTCACACATGCCCCCAGTTTCTGGCTACCACCTTTTGATGTCTGTTAACATAGATTAGTTTTTTGTCTGTTCGGGGACTTAAAATAAATTCCGTTATATACAATGTCCTCTTCTGTGAATGGAATTTTTTTTCTCACATTTTTTGATACTTACCATTATTATCTAGAATCTATGATTCATTCATTATATTGCCCTAAAGCACTCCATTGAATAAATTACCACAATGTGTTTATCCATTCACCTATTAATATTTGAGTCATTTCCAATTGGGGAAATGTTATTAATAAGATTGTTATAAATATTCATTTACAAATATTTGCTCAGATATGGGTTTTCATGTCATTTGAGAAAGTACCTAGCATTGAAATTGCCCTATCACGGGTAAAATATTAAGTTGCCAAGCTATTTTCTAATGTGGCTGCACATTTTGAATTTCCCCTATCAATGTATGAGAATTCTAATTGTTTTGCTTCCTCACTATTATTTGATATCATCATTCTTTTTTTAATTTTAGTAATTCTAGTGGTTGTGATGTGGAGTCCTAATCTAATATTTATTTGCATGTCTCTGGTGACTAATGATAGTGAGCATTTAACGTGCTTTTTTGCCATCAAACAGTACTACTTTGGGAATGTCCATTCAAATATTTTGTTTTGTTTGTTTTTAAATGTTTATTTATTTTTGAGAGAGAGAGAGAGCGCGCACAAGTAGGGGAGTGGCAGAGGGAGTGAGAGGGAGACAGAGAATCCGAAGCATGCTCCAGGCTCTGAGTTGTCAGCATAGAGCCTGATGCGGGTCTTGAACTCATGAACCACGAGATCATGACCTGGGCCAAAGTTGGATGCTTAACCAACTGGGCCACCCAGGTGCCCTAATTCAAATATTTTATTAATCTTTTATGTTGTTTTACTTCTTATTGGTATATTATTATCATTATGTAATGGTTTTTTATATACTCTAGGTAAAATTTCTTTTCAGAGATACGTTTTTTTTTTCCCCACATCTGTGTCATGTGTTTTTGCTTTCTTAATGTTGTATTTGAGAAAGAAAAGACATTTTAAAATGTCTTTAGGGGCACCTGGGTGGCTCAGTGGTTAAGTGTCTGACATCAGCTCAGGTCATGATCTCATGGCTTATGGGTTCGAGCCCTGCATCAGGCTCAGTGCTGACAGCTCAGAACCTGGAGCCTGCCTCAGATTCTGTATCTCCCTCTCTCTCTGCCCCTCTCCTGCTCATGCTCTGTCTCTGTCTCTGTCTCTCTCTCAAAAACAAATAAACATTAAAAAATTAAAAATAAAATGTCTTTAGAAATACACACACATACACACACACACACGTATCCTATTTCTGGAATCCCTGTATGAATTCTGAATGCCAACATAATATTGTTCTGTATAGCTTTGTAGTTAGTCTTGAAATAAAATATTGTAAATGCTCCAACTTAGTTCTTCTCTTTCAAGATTGATTTAATCATTCTAAATTCATTGCATTCTCATAAAAATTTTAGAATCAGCTTGAAACATTTACAAAAATATCTTGCTAGAGTTTCTGAGATTATGTTAAATGTATAGATCAATTTGGAGAGAATAAATGTTAAAAATTGTAGATGGTTCAAACCATGAGCTGTGTACATGATAGATCTTTCCATCTATTTAAGTCTTTTTATGTTTCTCCCAGCAATATTTCATAATTTTCAGTGTACACGTGTTATGAACCAAATTGTGCTTCCCCAGAATTCATGTATTGAAAGAAACCCTAATCCCCAGTATCTTAGAATGTTATTGTATTTGGAGACAAGGCCTTTAAAAAAGTAATTAAGTTAAAATGAGGTCATTAGAGTTGGCCCTAATCCAATATGACTGGTGTCCTTATAAGAAGAGGAGATCAGGACATAACCTGCAGAGATACCACCATGGGAGGTCACAGTGAGAAGGCAGCCGTCTTCTTGGAGGAGAGAGGCCTCAAAAGAAACCAAATGTGCCTACAACTTAGTCTTAACTTTTAGCTTTCAGAAATGTAAGAATATAAATTTCTGTAAGAATGTAAGTGTCTGCCCAGTCTGTAGTATGGCAGTCCTAGCAAACTAAAACAATAGGCTTTAAATACATTTGGTAAAGTTATACACCCAAGCATTCCATGTTTTTGCAAATGACATTATTTTAGTGTTTATCGGTATTAGTTTAATGTCTGCATTCCTGACACATTTACTTATTAGTTCTAGTAGCTTTTTTATTCCTCAGAATATATTATGTACCATCATCTTGTCATCCGTGGAGAATATAGTTTTATTTTTTTTTCCCAATCCATATGTCTTGTATTTCTTTTTCTTGGATTAATGCACTGGTTAGAACCTATAAAATATGCACCAAATATAGGACCCCTGGGTGTCTCAGTTGGTTGAGTGTCTGACTCTCGATTTTAGCTCAGGTCATGATCCTAGGGTTGTGGGATCGAGCCCTTCATCAAGCTCTGCACTGACCATGGAGCCTAGTTAAGACTCTCTCTGTGTCTCTGTCCCTCTCCCTCCACCTCTCTCCCCACTTGCACGTGTTGTCTCTCTCCAAAGAAATATAAATAAGGGTGCCTGGGTGGCTCACTTGTTTAAGCGTTTGACTCTTGATTTCAGCTCAGGTCATGATCTCTCAGTTCATGGGTTCGACCCCATGTTGGGGTCTGTTCTGACAGCATGGAGCCTATTTGGGATCCTCTCTCTCTCTCTCTCTCTCCCTCCCTCCCTCTCTCCCCGCCTCTCCCCTACTTGCTCTCTCTCTCTTTCTCAAAAAATAAATAAACATTAAAATATATATATACCAAATATAATAGATACATTAGTATAAATATACATATTATATAATATTTGTAAAGATAATATATTTAAGATTCCCCACAAATTATACCATGATGCTGGCCAAAAAGAAAAAAAAAAAAAACTTCAGTAGTGCCAATGTTATTTTCTTCAGTAATATAGCAAAGTAATCTGTACTAAAAAGAATTTAAAGAACACTAGCTATATTTCATGAAAATGCTGAAAATGTATAAATCTATTCAAGACTCATTTAGAAAAAAAAAAAGAAAAATGTTTGATTGGCAGCCACAAAAATGTCTCAAATAACGACCTCCGTGTTTTGATTAGTTTCTTTCCAAATTGTTTCTGGCCTTGGCTTGCTTGGGGCAACAAGATGATAGCAATTATGTAAAACACAGTTGCAAAAGTGAAGGCACATTGGTTGCACAACAGTGTGAATGCATTTAATGCCACTAAACTGTATGTGTAAAAATTGCTAAAATGGTAAATTTTATATGTATTTTTCCACCATTATAAATAATCAAAAAGTCTTTGTACGTTGGAATATATCCTTTTATTGCTCTTGGACTAGCCTACTGGAGGATCAGAGACCATGTGAAGGCAAAACAAGTTACTTAAGTGACAGCTAACTAACCTTCAGACATGCGAATGAGATTATTTTAGATTATCCAACCTCAGCTGACCTACCACTTTATTACAGTTGCTTGAGATAAAAAAATACATCACCTGAACTAACCAGACATAACCTCACAGCTGACCAACAAATTTAAGAGGTATTAAATGGTCCTTGTTTTAAGTCAGTAAGTTTGGGGGGATTTTTTATACAATAAAAGTTAATTGAGGTAATTTAGATTGGAAACAGAAAAAACAAGAATTATAAACTTGAATCAAATTATGAAAAAAGTTTTATAAACAGTTATTTCCCAATAAATTTGAATGCAAAGATACAATGGAAACATTCCAGAAATATAAAGTGCCAAATGTCATAAAAGAAAATAGAAAACTTTAAAAAGAATAAAAAAACCTAGGATGAGTAAATAAACACAAATCAACTCAGGCCAAGATGATTGTAACTGTGAGCTTTATGAAATTTTTAAATAAATTTTTCTAGAAAGTATAAACATCAGGAAATGGAACCATTCATTTGATAGAGTAAATATAATCTTGACACTATAGCAAAGATAGTAGCAGGGAAAAATATAAAACATTGATTTTATTTATTAATATAAATGAAAATATCCAAATATAGATTTAAAATTTTTGTATCGTGATCAGGTAGGATTCGTCCCAGGAACTGACAAAATGGTTTTATAAATTATTTATATAGAAATGGTTATGTATAATTATATGTATCATTAATGTAAGCATATCAATGCTCTAAAGAAGGAAAAAATTCATATATAATTTCAATATTTGGGTTTTTTAATGTTTATTTTATTTTGAGAGAGAGGGAGTCCATGTGTGTGAGTGGGGGAGGGGCAGAGAGAGGGAGAGAGAGAATCCCAAACAGGCTCCATGCTGTCAGTGCAGAGCCCCGCACAGCGCTCAATCTCACAAACTGAGATCATGACCTGAGCTGAAATCAAGAGTTGGACACTTAACTGACTGAGACACCCAGGCACCCTATATAATTTCAATATTTGTGAAAACACATCTGAAAATTTTCAACATGTAATTAAGATTAAAATTCTAAAAACACTAGGAGAAGAATAAAATTTCCTCCCTATAACAAAACTCAATGGGGATAACAGACATATTCTATTTAAGATCTATTTAATAAAACATGGATTCCTGTGATCATTTTTTCTGTTCTTTACAATTTTGAATGTTCTGTGTAATACTTTAAGAAATATAAATTATCACATTAGTTTACTAGAGCTGCCATAACGAAGTACCGCCAAGTAGTTGGTTTAAACAACAGAAATTTATTGTCTCACAGTTCTGGAGGCTAGAAGTTAGTTTCTTCTGAGGGCAGTGAGGGAGAATCTATTTCATTTTTCTGCCCTAACTTCTGGTGGATCTCTGGCAATTTGGCATTTTTTGGCTTGTAGAAGTGTCACTCTTCTGCCTGTATTTTCACATAGCATTCACGCTATGTATGTTTCCAAATTCCCCATTTTTACAAGAACAGTAGTCAGTTTGGATTAGGGCCTAATGACCCCATCCCCTAACTAATTACATCTGCAAAGACCCTATTTCCAAGTAAGGTCACAGTCGGAGGTACTGGTGCTTAAGACTTCAACATATACATTGTGGAGTTTGGGGGTGACACAACTCAACCCATAACAACCCTATAAATTTGGAAAGTACCATCTATTTTTTATGCACATAAAAGGCAAGAGAAATAACAGACCTATATATAGCATAAGAGATTTCTGTAAGTTTTCCGAATTCGTTGTTAACATCTGTATACCATATTTTGACACAGGAATATAAGTCATTGCTTGATCTGGCAGGTACAGCCCAGAGAAGCAAAGATGACAAAAATGGAAATGGGGCAAGAAATAATGTGAATCATTGCTTTTGAGCTACCATTTCATAAGAACTAACGGATAGGGCTGTTTGCTTACTGGGGAAGTCTGTTCAGCATGGTAGGATTTTGTAGAAACTTTGACTGGAAGTATGTCTTGGAGCATTCTACATGAGAGGTGGAATTTTCTTCCTAGTTACCTCCCATTTGAAGTATCCCATTGATCAGTGTTCAGCCATTGGTAGCAAAGTTTCTCACAGTTCTGGTTTGCTTTTTTGGCAAAACTTCTATTTTACATAATAAAATATGCTGTTATGGGTGAGCCTGTGTGGCTCAGTTGGTTAAGCATCTGACTCTTGGCTACTGCTCAGGTTGTGATCTCAAGGTCGTGAGATCAAACCCCACGTCAGCCTTGATGCTCAGTGTGTAATTTGCTTAAGATTCTCTGTCCCCTTCTGCCCCTCTCCCTGGCTCACACATGTTCTCTCTCTCTCTCTCAAGAAAAAAAAAATGGTGTGATCATCTTTTTTTGCATGACAAGATTATAATTAGATTCATTTATTAAAATGGATAAATAATCCATTTGTAACATTTAAATTATATTTGGTTTATAAATATGTCATTTAAATTATGATTTTCTTCATTTATGTTATTTCATATACTGGTATAGCTAGAACATTATGACACCATAATAAAGTTTTGTTTTTTAAACTTATATTTGTGAAAAACATACTGAGTAGTATATTAAATTTGAAAAATAAATCAGTGTTTGATAATCCATTGAATAATGATTTTGTGGTCTAGTGCACAGGGTAAGGACATTTTTTGTTGTTTCATATTTCACTGGGGAAAAAAAAAGAAGCAGAAAAGAAAAGGAAAAACAACTAAGGGGCATTATTTTTGAAAAAAATTAATTTTATATAAACTAAGATGTGGTACTTACATAGTTTATTAAATTAAAAGACAAAACCAATTTCATCTTTTAAAAGGCAAATTAAATTTCATCTTTTAGTTCACACCATAGTTAGCTAAAACTGTAAAAGCAGGAAAAAAAAAGGAAGCAGAAAGGGAGAAAAACATAGCCAGGGACCAGGAAAGAAATACACAAACACAGTGGAAGGAAGAGGAGTAGCAAAATGTTTTGAAGAATTGATAAGCTACTTATCACATGAAATATCTTCTAAAGGTATGCTCTTCTAAGTCATCTTTTCTTATAACTTCCCTGTGTATTGTGAATTAGCTGTTTAGCCATTTCTGAAAAATTTTGTGCAACACTATATTTTTAATTCTTTAATTCTTCGAGAATCTTCTCTGAGTGGGGATGCCACTCTGAGTTTGGGCTGCAATATTTAATAAGAAATAATACCTTAAGTTTTAGATAAAAATTCTGGTCAAGGCTGCTTTAGTACTGTATTATAAATTACTTCCTAGATTATCTTTTTTTCCCCTTTACCTATTAACATTAAAAGATTACTAGAAATGTTAAATTGTACAACCACTAGTGCTTTCTATAAACCATATTGTCAATATGAATGTGGAAAAATAGCTTCTCATTCAAATAGGGATTTATAAATATACCAATATATTCCTCAAGCCACATCCCATTGTTATGCTGTACATTATCCTTATGCTTCTTTACATATTCATCTCTAGGGGTAGAGATTTTAAAAGGAAGAATTTATCTACCCTGCATAATTCATCAGATATTTTTAGTATGGGCATTATTCTGAAAATGTCTAACCATATTCCTTTAACCTTTAATCTGCAGCCATTCTAGTATCCCATCTGTTACCATCTTGCAATTATTACCTAAAATAAAACAAACATTAAAATGAAATCGTGTGCATGCTTTGAGTCTGATCTATTGCCAAAAGCAGTGGTCCAAAGGGATCAGTTTCTTTAGTTCTTTGTTTGCCAGAAAACATAAAGATACAAGATAAAGCTGTGTTTCAATTAAATATCAAAGAAAATCAAAGTCATTAGATTAGTGTAGACCACACAGGGTTCTTATGAAGAAACTTTTGAAAAGTGTGTCACGAGAAATCCCCTAAAATATATTGACTTTGCCAGTGTTAGTCCACACGGCAGATCTTCCATTCTGCAACCAGACTGTTTCATGTAGAGATTAACCCAGTGATCCTGCACTTGAAAGAGAATGCTCTAGGACTTAATTTATATTCAAGCCTCACTGTTCTTTGGGGAAAGGCTGGGTAATCCATACAAATTGCCAAGTGATGAAACCAAGAGCAGAAATGGGAATGACAAAATTGTCATTGATGTAACTACTTTCAGAAATAAAACTAAATAGAAATTGGTCAAAATACATTACTGTGAGCTCATTAAAAATCATGACTTAAAAGAATACATCATTCTCATGATAACGGGTATATTTGGTTACTGAATTAATATTTTTTGGTCATAATAACTGACTTTAAGGCTGCCTTATATTTAGTGTTTATAATTATGTTTATACATTTATGTAAAAACTGCAAAGTTTATTTTTAAAATATCACATGGGAAAACATCCTTCTTAAAACAATGAAAAAACAGTGATATATCAATGCAGTGTGAAATTTAGGACTCATTAAATGAAACTCCTCTTGTGACAGGTCTATAATATATGGTATCTATTTAATATACATAATCATGGATACAGGGAAACAACTATCCAATTTTATAAAATGATACCTTGAAGCATACCAAGTTGAAAAATAAATTTTAATGTTTATTTATTGTTTATTTGTATGAGAGAGAGAAAGAGTGTGAGGGGGGAGGGGCAGAGTGAGAAGGAAGACACAGAATCCAAAGCAGGCTCTAGGCTCAGAGCTGTCAGCAAAGAGCAGGATGCAGGGTTTGAATTCATGAGCTGTGAGATCATGGCCTGAGCTGAAGTTGGATGCTTCACCCAGTGAGCCACCGAAGTGGCTCATAGAAGTTGAAATTATATGACCTACATAAAAGAAAAAAAATAGTTGAATATTGAAAATCTTAGCAAGTGAACAGATTAGTATAATTCCAAATATATATAATATGTAAACAAAATGATTTTACACTTTTCTTTTCTCTAGAGTATCACTTTCTATGTGACACATACTTCCAACGGAAATTTCTCCTTAAAAAGTTTAAAAAACATATTTTGTCATTCATAAATACTGAGAAAACATGCACCAGATATATCTGAATGTAAAAGAATGATAGAAACTGAATAAGATACTCCATCAACAAACTTAAAATGTGGTATAGTGGGATGGAAAGATTTATACATGGTGATCTATAATCCAGGGAATGATCAGATAATTGATAGCAAGAGGGTGTAAACAATGTGATAATGGTATTGGTAAGTGGGATTCCAGGCTGAGGGAATGCTGCACAGAAAAAAGAGTGATTCCTATGTTCTACACTGAAGGGTGTTTAGAGACTAGAGTGTGAGTTTGTGTTTGTCTCTGTATATATACAGATGATGAGCTCATATGTGTTTATGGAAGTGGGATTATAATGGGATAAGGTATTAAAACATTCAGTTGAAGTTATGGCATTTCCAATAAGCCAATTCCTACAAAAAGCATACCAAGTTGCCATCTGAGTTAACTCTGTGAGTTTACAGCGATACCACATTGAACAATAGATGCTCAGGTTCCTCCAGTATCTCAGAAGCTGTAGCTGAGTAATCCATCCAAAGGCATCATAAGTAATTTGTGTACAGTCAAGAGACAAATACGGTAGAACAATAGGTCCCTTTTCTTGTTTTTTGAATCTGTACAAGTCACGTGTCCCTATGTATTAGGCCAACCCCAGAGCTCCTCATGTTCACCAACTGGCAGACATTCAGACAATTGTTAAGGGGAATTAGGTGGAAATAAGGCTGTTTTACTTGAAATAGAAAGCTAGACAACTTTCTTGATGTCTCTATTGTGATATACAATACTAAGAAATAGGGGCGCCTGGGTGGCGCAGTCGGTTAAGCGTCCGACTTCAGCTCAGGTCACGATCTCCCGGTCCGTGAGTTCCAGCCCGGCCTCGGGCTCTGGGCTGATGGCTCAGAGCCTGGAGCCTGTTTCCGATTCTGTGTCTCCCTCTCCCTCTGCCCCTCCCCCGTTCATGCTCTGTCTCTCTCTGTCTCAAAAATAAATAAATGTTAAAAAAAATACTAAGAAATAAATTTCACTTAATTTTTTTTATTTGAGAGAGAGAGAGAGAGAGAGAGAGAGAGAGAGAGAATATCAAGCAGGTTCCACACTCAGTGTAGAGCCTGATGCAGAGCTCTATCTCACAACTGTGAGATGATGACCTGAGCCAAAATCAAGAGTCGCACATTCAACCTATTGAGCTACCCAGGTGCCCCCCAAAATAAATTTCTTAAATAGCAAGTATTTATCTGGTTACTGATAGAATTAATTTAGAGTTTTGCACGACTTATGGGATGTAAGTCTGCTTGTTTTTCATTTAAGAAATGTAGATTAAGAACACTTAAATTTAGGAGAATCTGGATGGCTCAGTCAGTTAAGCATCCAGCTTCAGCTCAGGTCATGATATCACAGTTCCTAAGTTTGAGCTCCGTGTCAGGCTCTGTACTGACAGCTCAGAGTCTGGAGCCTGCTATGGATTCTGTGTCTCCTTCTCTCTCTGCCCCTCCCCTGCTCACACTATGTCACCTCTCTCTCTTTTTCTCTCTTTCTCTCTCCCTATTCCCCCCCTCCCTCTCCCCATTCCCTCTCTCCCTTTTTCTCTCTCAAAAATAAGTAAACATTTAAAAAGTTTTTTAAAAGGAACAGTTAAGTTTATAGGAAATAAGTGAATTAGAATTTTCCAACACATCACCTCATTCCCTATTGAAGCTCTGTAAGGTTTGATCCTTTTTTTTTTACATTACCCTGTCTTCCAGTCCTGACTTAGTGAATTTTTACATAGTCTTTTCTTGTCACTTAGTGATTATATTTTGTAATCTGATTACATAATATTGCTTGATAGGAGTATTAACTATTTTAAAATTTTAATGTAAACAATTTTAAACTGACAGATTTGTTATAATTTCAAACTTTGTATAATTTTTTATCTATGTGTTATATTTGACAATCTACTGTACAGGGTGCATGTGAAAAAAATCCTTGCTACTACTAGGATTGCTTACGTAATGAAAAGTTTAGTCACAAATCAGTGTTTCTATGTTTCTGATTCTGAGCACCTGTCCTTGTACCTTATAGTCATAACTACAGAGACTACTTATTAGGCTCTCCATCCTTTTGAAACAAGACTGGTTCAATTATTCATTAAAAATATTTTAGTGCTTTATTGTGAACTAGGCACTGTTCAGGCTAATGGGGACCTAGGGAAAGATGAGGTATGTAATAGCTCAGCCCTCAGAGAATGTATCTTGCTTTGGGGGAATAACTTGATTTGCCTTATGTTCTTCCTATACTATGTTGGTATGTCTAGGGGGTACACCTCTATGTAAACGCAGAGAAAGAGAGAGAGGGAATTAATGTTTGATATCTGTAGATTGTTTCATCCGTTAATATTTCAACAGCACATTTTGGACTATGTAACATAAAGCCTACCTTACACTATTGTTAGCTTGCTTTGTTTGTTGCATGTGCCTCTCTCAATCTGCAGGTCATTATTTTGTCATACCTCAACTGCTCCACTCTACTGCCCTGAGGGATGACTATGTCCATGTTCTTGGTCCCTAAGGTTCTCTCACATTGACAGCAGTTGTCCTTGAAGAGCCACAGCTTTCCCATCGCCCTTCAACATTATCCGCATTTGCTTGCCTTCAGAAAAGTCTTCTTCAGTTGGCCTATATGGGTTGTTATTCTTCTTAGAATGTTGTATAGACTTGCAAAATTCTCTATTTAGTTCTCAGGAGTATGGAACTAATACTTACTGATCTTCAGATTGGAATCTTGTCCCAATATAATTTGTGTCTGTTCACTGAAAAAGTGGAATTAAAATCAATCACTTGCTAAAATTAATATTAGAGCTCCCAAACTTATACTTATAGAAATATTTTAAGCACATACATCTCTGAAATCATCTCAGTGAACACATGAAATAATGTATAACCCTATTCTTAGAAGAAAAACAATACATAAACCCTTTAAATTTCTCAAAATGAATATTGAATATTTTTAGCAGAACCATCAAAAGTATATCAGTTAATTTTATAATTTTTCATAATGAGTTTAAAAAGTCAAAAATTCAGGTAGTTTTATTAGTTTATATAGTATTGTATATGTATTGTATTAAAATAAAATTATAAATAATATGTATATAAAGTGTAATACAATGATAAATATTTATATATAAGGAACCTAATTGTTGAGGCTAAGATTTATTATTTATAAAAATAATTCAAGCAACCAGTGTCCTCATCACTCTCTGATATTATCTCTAAATGTAATTAAAGTTCATATGGTATGCAGATTAATTGATTTACTCCTTATCTTCTGTATTTCTTTCCCGTCACATTTAAAATTTTACCAGGACATAAACCTACACAGATTTAGTCACAATTCTATCTACTATACTTAGCATTGTGTCTGTAAAAGGAACTCAATAGATATTCAGTGAATGAAGGCTAAAATGAATACTTTTGGTTATGTTTGTAAAACAAAATGTAGTCAGTATAAATCCTGAGCATTTATATAAAATATTAAAATAAAAAGTATAGGTACATAGTAGTATGTTAGTAGTTTTATTGAGAATTCACTGTGCAATTGTTTTTTTCAAAAAGTCAGGATACAAGATGTTTAAATATAGCATTTGGTTAAAGGCAGACAGTAATTCCAAAGTCTCACAGAAACGTCTTTTCTAAAGTCATGACATATAAACAAATGGGAAATAACCCCCTGGTGCTATTTGTGTATAAAGTGAAGCAACTAACTTGACACTGAGACAGAAGCAGGGTATAGGCAGAAGAGAAGGTAGTGTATGTGTCTATCAGTCTGTGGGGGTGGGGGACGTTAGGAAATTAAACAAAAGATAGTAAATTTGCTTGCTTACTCCATTCTTGATATCATTTATAGTTAAGCAGGTTTAATTTTTATTACTTTACCACAGGAATTCATGTTTGGCCACAAAGGGGAAAAAAGGCAAATTCCCAAAATCTATAGACTCTAATATATATATATATATATATATATATATATATATATATTACACACACACACATATATATATATATATACACACACACACACACACACACACATACACACACACAATCACTGAGCAGAATCATCTAAGAACAAGGATTTTCACTGATTGTGTCCCTGGAAAAAACAAACAGTTATCATTATTTACCCTCTAATTCGTCAGTAAACTAATAATGACTGAAGGCATGTTTCTTTTTTTATTAGCCATGGATTAAGCTGTAGACTGAAATTGAGGCAGAGAATATCACCAATTAAGTTACCAAATAAATATACCTTTTCATAAGCTGGATGCAATTTAATATTGAACACTGACTGAAGAAGACTTATGTTTCCAGATGGGGATCCTTACCTCATCATTAAAAAAAAATAGGTAGTTCTGGGGTACCTGGGTGGTTCAGTTCATTGCGCGTCCAACTTCAATTCAGGGTATGATCTTACGGTTTGTGGGTTTGAGCCCCACATCGGGCTCTGTGCTGATAGCTCAGAGCCTGGAGCCTACTTCAGATTCTGTGTCTTCCTCTCTCTCTGCCCCTCCCTGGCTCCCACTCTGTCTGTCTGTCTATCTCTCTCTCTCAAAAATAAATAAACATTAGGAAAAAGTTTTTTAAAAAGTGTATTAAAAATTAGGTAGGAAATCCATATTTGACATCAGTTTACTAAATATTAGTGAGTTATTCATTTGTATATGAAGATGCTAACGTCACAAAAAGGGCCTAGCAAAGGTAAATATTTAATAAGAGTTTAACCCAATCTTGAAATTTCTGAAGAGAGCAATATGAGCAAGCATATATTACTCAGGGACTTCAATGCACAATAAAGTATCATTTGACATTCAAGAAGCCATTGAACTTATGAAGCAAGAAGTCTTTTTCATGACTAGCTTAATAATTGTCTTTGAAGTACATGTCTGTTTTTAAGGACTTACAAAACCCAAGTATCAGAATAAGAGAAATTTATCCAAAATTTTAGAAAATACTTAATTTTAAAGTAGCTTATAATCTAATACAAGTTTTTAAAAACCTTAGTCCTCTAAATTATGACTTCTGCAACTTGTGGGGGATGTCTACAATCTCATTAAGCTCTAATATTTTGTTATTCTCAATTTAAGGCATTTACTTTGCATCAGGATATATAACGCTAATATATGATACATGCATTTGAAAATATAAAGGAAGACCTGATTGTAAATAAAGAATTGAGAGCCTTCACAGGTGAATGGGAGTGATTTCTAGGATAGATTGTATAGATCTCAAAAGGAGGAAGCTAAAAATAGAAAGCTGAGGGACCTCAATACAGAATGGCCAGAATGAACTGAGTTGGTCACATTAAATTACTGACAAAATTCTTATGTACACGAGGAGAATGGTGAGGGGGATGGATAAAATGAGTGAAGGGGAGTGGGGCAATACAGGCTCCCAGTTATGGAATGAATAAGTCATGGGAATAGAAGGTACCACATAGAGAATATAGTCAAAGTTATGGTAATAGTGTTGGGTGGTGACAAATGGTAGCTACACTTGTGGTGAGCATAGCATAATGTATGGATAAGTTGAATGGCTGTACTATACACCAGAAAATCATGTAACTCTGTGCCAACTCTACTTCAATTAAAAAAACAAAAAGATGACAGAGAAAGACTCTCTCAGAAAAAAGGTCATGTATACATTTGGCCAAATCACAATTCCACCCTCAAAAATAATTATATTTATTTTATGTAAAGATGAATGCTGATATTAAATACAGATTGATGATGTAATTATAAGATTGAGTATTGTGCATGTACAAGAACAAACACTTCAAATATTCTTGTTATAAAAATTGATAGTCACCCTTTTCTTAACTTCTATTAAAGTAATCATCAATGTGATTTTTTTTTAAGAAAATTGTTTCACTGGGGGATCCTGGGTGGCTCAGTCATTTAAGCATCCAAAGTCAGCTCAGGTCATGATCTCACAGTTCGTGAGTTCGAGCCCTGCGTCGGACTCTGCTGACAGCTCAGAGTCCGGAGCCTGCTTCAAATTCTGTGTCTCCCTCTCTCTCTGCCAGTCCCCACTCACACTCTGTCTCTCAAAAATGAATAAATGTTTAAAAAATAATTATTTCATTATAATTAATCAAATAATATAAAATATAACTCAAAGAAGCATTTATAAACTATAATATGTATAAATAACTATATAAAAAGTCATGAGTAAAATGGCAGATAAGTGATACATATGCAGTGCACATATAATTTTTTCTAAATATAGAAATTGGCTTATTACTCTATAATCATTGCTTTCTAAAAGAAAGGCTTTTACATCTCAATAAAATTTCATTAAATAGAGGAAGTATGTAATTTGTCATCATTCAAATGAGAAATTTCAATTAAGGCCTAAAGTCAGTATTTAAAAATCTATTTTAGTTTCAGTAAGAGATACTAGTCTGATGCTGCTGATTCTTTATGTGTTTGGCTTTAACTTAAAATATATGCCCTTAAATTATGTATTTTGCACTTACAGTATATAGTTTTTCCCCAGATGCAGTTTAGGTCATTATGAGGAGCACTTTCCACGGGTGACTGTGGTTGTTGGCCAAATATTTCCAATACTTTCTCTTTTAAATTACATGTTAGACTTGCATTTTCTGGCTTTCTTATAGATTATTGTAATGATGTGATTAATTATGGCTAATGAGAATGTTACTTCCAGACTGAACATTTAATTACTTTTTTGAGTCTTTCTAAAACATCTTTTTTCCCCGTTTGCCATGGCAACTAGCAACGTTTAAGGTCGTGCCTGCTCCATAATCCTGAGAGAATTCTCTATATCCATCCTGGATGAGTATTTTGTGACCAAGAAATAGATTTTTTTTTATTGTAAGCCACTAAGATTTTGCAGTTTTTGGTACTATAGCATAATTCAGTCTATCCTTACTGATGTAGAAATTGGTACCTATGTAGGGAATGCTACTGTAACAAAATCAGTTACAGGCCATTTGTCAAGCAGAGCAAAAGCTATAATTAAAGGCTTGGAGAATGGAATTTGTAATGCAGGGGCAAAACATCTGGTCAACTTATTGCCTGCAATGGTGTTAAAAACAAATAATGTACCTAAGGAGTTTTATTCCAATAGAAGAGGTCAGAATATCAGCAACCTTTGCTCATTACTATTAGCTGTATTTACAATGCCCTAGAAGGGAGAGATACACATATGAAATAATTGGCTGCTGTTACAAAGAAAAATGAAAAGAAACAGAGGGTCCAGAGATTGCATGAGTAGGTAAGTTGGAATAGGCAACTCTCGTTCATCAAAAGTGTGTAAAATATAAAGTAGAAGGTTTTGAGCAACAAGTCTGCTTAGAAGTTATCCTTTTTCATAGTTGATATCAAAAGTATAGTAGTCATACTCACGCTCGTCTACTCATTGCTAAAACTTAAATTGTTTGAGATAATGTCCAGGAGATTCTTTCAGAGGAAAGATGTATGGCTTCTGAACACTGATAGGCCCAGTGCACCATAAAATTTTAAAGTTATAGAGAAGCATGTCTCCAAACAAATAACAAAAATACTCTGGGAAATTGTTATTACATGGAACTTACTAGAAGCTATGTTTGTGGAAAGCCCCCCCAAAATTGATAAATGTTAATTAAGACAGTTTGGGACTTAAAATTTAAAACAACTCTTGGCTCAACCTTCTGCATATGGAGCCATACCCAGAGTCTCAGAGACTAGCATCTATTTTTCTGACTTTCTGGACTCTGACTTGGCTCAGGAACTGTATGGGACTTCTGCTTGTTTCCCTTGAAAGCGAGAAGGGAGGTAACACATTTTGAGTGTGGAAAGGAAGGTGGGTTTTGGTAGAAAGGAAGCCTAGTAATCACTGATGCTGTTTACCAAATATTTCTATTCCCTTATCCTTTTGGGGAAAATGGTGGGATTTCACTTCTGGTTTGGCTTATGGTTGAGTGGGAACAGTTGAGTAGTTCGGGCCTATGAATTATATATAAGCATAAGTGATGCATGACATTTACATGCAAGGCATTTACTTGACAGTTCAAAAGCTCAGGAATAACATTTCCTCTGAAATAGCATTCAACATTTGATGGAGGCTTCTCTATCAACCTGATTCTTGGGAGGCTGATTAGGGGACTTCCCCACTTCTACCCACTTCTGACTTATAATAGACATGTAGCATAAGGAAGAAATAAACTTTTGTTGTTTTATGCTTTTGAGATTTGGAAGTATTTATGACTGACACAGGGAAGTATGTAAGTTTGGTGAATTCTCCATTCCTAATGGAAGCAACCTCTCAAAAGCCCAAAGAAACCATGAAAATTAAGGCCCTATGCAGTATGACATGATTGCAGTACATCCCATATTATTGAAGAGGAAACAGATGAGGATACTAGGTTTCCTTATATCATGATCCCAGATGTGGCTCAGTGGATTATTATGGCTGATAGGTGAAATGTTTCTTCTGGTATTACTATGAAATAAAGTTTTAGTAAACTCCAGAACTTATGGACTGGGAGAACCAGGATCCCTATATTATATGTGACAGAATTAGATTCTGGGCAATAACCTCGTGGTTTAGTCAATGTGAATTGACATCTATAAGCTGAGATTCTCAGATCATGATTAGAGAAGCTGAGTTATTTTCTTCCCCTAAGTATTTAGTAAATTACAGAATATAATCTTAGAACTGTCATAGACCTAGGATAAGATTACCAATAGATCTCAAAGTATACCAACTGGATAAATAGTCTATAATCTTTAATATTTTTTTTAAATAATAAAATAAATTTAAGTGGCAAGAAAAATGTTCCAAAGCTACAGGTATATCTACTGAAAAAGTTTCCTACTTCTCAGGTATAATTTAGTAGTTCTAGTAGATTAAAAAAAAATCCTCAGATAGACTAACAGGAAATTATAAGATTTTGACCAAATAGCATTCTTACTCTTGTGGTATAGCCTTTTTTTTTTTTTTGTAACACTTGAAAAATAAAAATAAGATAAAAAAGGAAAATAAGCCCGGGTCTGATTGGAGAAGTAGTCTATTTCAATTTCACTCTTCACTTAAGGGATAAAATGGCAAGGGAGTTGCAATGGCAGAATGAGAGGGAGGATTGGATTCTGGATCATTTAGAGCATTTTGAAAGAGCAAAAAGTCAGATTACTTTTTCTGCCATTTTTGCTTGAGGAGACATCATTTCTTGTTAGGCCATTGTCCATAGTGCTCAACCAGTTTAGGCTAATGATGTTCACTCCCATCTGGGCCATCATTACTACAACAATACCGATAGAGGAAGTGGACAAGTTCTAAACTGAAGAATTTTTAACCTCCTTGCAATAATAGTTTGTATAAACTCCCACATGTTTTAAATAACATCAACAGTATAAATCATTAATTTGGCATGAATTCACAAAATTACCAAAATACTATTTTAAATGAAATTGTAGGACACTAGAATAAAACTCTCAGCTAACCTGATATTGTTCCATGTTTACATGAACAAATCACATTTTGCCAAATGAAGGAAGAAATGTGAAAGGGTCAAGAGATTTTTCTGTATAGTGTTTGGTCGAGGCTCTTAATGATGGCAGTTACCCAAGAGCAATGCCCTGCAAGGAAGGAGATTACTTGTATGCAGTACTAAGATTTCTCTTTGTTAGGTTTTCCAAATAAATTTAAAAATTAATAAAATCATCCATTGAGGCTATAAAAGGATAAAATTCAAAGCAGAAATGATAAAGGCACACTACTTGTGGGTATTCAGAACCAGCAGTAATTGAGGTGGGGAGAAAAAAAAGAGTTTTAGTACCTGAAAATAATTTAAAACTCTGAAGAAAAGATACTGAACACATGAAACTTACTTAAATTTTAACAACAAAAACAAAGAAAAAACATTGGTCTGAGAAGCAGTCAGCAAGATTGTCTCTGGAGTCATGATTCCTCTTTAGAAAAATGAAAGTGCTTGCTTTAGCCTTGAAATGATTTGGCTTTTAACACAAACATGAAACATAATCTTTGATTTCCAGATCTCCTAACTACCTGGGTAGGAAATTAATGTATTGCATTATCTGGGCAAATTTTTTCTGAAGTATATTCCACTGACGATAATGATATTTTAGACTTTATTTTGATTCTTTGTTTAAAAATAGTCACTCATTATCCTATGGAATATATCTTATGTTTATTTGTTATGCAGCTGAACACAGACAATTGGTAATTACCTGGGATATGTTACTTTTTTATACTTAATTTTTACAGGAAATAATTATTTACAAATATGTGAAGAACTAAGTCTATACAATAAAATATGTCTGACTGTGAACAAAGATTATATTTACCTCAGTTTTTATTGGGCTGATCAAGATTTTATGTGTTCAGGACAGTAGCCTGTCAAATATGCATGTTAGGCTCCCTCAGTCTAAGGCTAGACTTGATAGAATGTTCATAATAATTCAGTAATACTTTTATGTGCATAAAACCATTCTTTTAAATTTTATTTGGAGGCCTTCTCCTAATTTACAGATTTAAATATACCATCATATTTTTAGAGGTTCAGAAACAGAATTAAGATATGTCAATTAATTTATCCATTCAAAAATTGCTTATTGAGAATAGGGCACTTTGCTAGATTCTAGAAAAATCATTGTCAATAAGAAAGACATGGAGTCTGGATTCTAGGAAAATCATTCTCAAGAAAAACAGAACTTACAGTCTGATTGAGGAAATAGGTGATGGCAATAATAATGATCACACAAATAAACCTATTTTTAAGGTACTAGGAGACACAGCAGAAGAAATTTTATGTTAAAGATTTTTTAAGAGAAATTTCATTTATGCTGGAAATTCTGATTGTGGACTTTTTTGATTTTGAAAAATATGAAGTATATCAGAAAAAAGAGAGCAGCATGTTTTTGGAAATAAACCATGACATTGTTATTGTAGAAAAGTCTGTTTGCCTTATTAGTAAAATGGGAAGAAAAATAAGTGAATTTGTATGTAACTACTCCAGAGGAATTCAGAACATTTTCCATTCCTTTCCTGCAGAGAATGAGAGAAAAGTTATATGAGAAAAATAATTCCTTAAAAAGCATTAGGTTCCTTTCTATCCCACCTCTCAATCCATTAAATATGAAGAGCTGAAGGACTCATTTCTCTTCAGAACAGGTTGCCTGTGATCATGTGGATATTTTCAACTGGTGGGAAAAACAAATATTTTTTTCAATGTTTATTTCTTTTGAGAGAGAGAGAGACAAAGAGACTGAGTATGGGGTAGGGGGAGAAAGAGAAGGAGAGAGAGAATCCCAAGCAGGATCTGCATTGTCAGCACAGAGCCCTATGTGGGGCTCAAACTCACAAACCATGAAACCACGGTCTGAGCCAAAGTGGGATGCTTAACCAACTGAGCCACCCAGGCACCCCCAAACAAAGATTTGATTCCAAATTTCTCCATGGATGTATATATTCCTCTGGGTTAAGTAGAACTCTGTGTGAGTATAGATGTGTATGGACACACATGCACACATTTGTTCAAACAAGCACCTTTACACACATGTCTACACATACAGGAATTTGGGGAAACAGAGGCCTCTGTTTCTTAGATGCTGATCTTTTCTCTTCCATGTTTACATAGAAGCATAGGCAGAAAAAAGCTTAAGGTGGGGATTTCCTCTATGTGAGAATTTCTCATTTTGACCTTAAAAAACAGAAATACCTAATAAATACAATTCATGCCTTATAATAAGGCTACTTGTTTTCTTTCTTTTGCTATAACACAAAATTATTTCCTATGTTAAGGTGGAATAGAATAGCCTCAATTCAGATTTTTTTGTTCACAATCTGTCCAGCTCAGATTTATAATAACCACAAATCTGCTATAAGACTTAAAAGAAGTATATATCCTAGACTTCTCTCATAGGCTCAGTGGAGATCTGCACTGATTTCTCTGAAATGGGACCTTAAATATATGAATTTTAGTTAAGTCTATATTCACTTGAAATCATTTATTCAGTCATTTGTATGGTTACTTTACTCTCTTTGTATATTTGTATATAGTAGATGTTCAATGAATAATTTCTAAATATTCCCAAATGTAAGTCAATTATACAATTCTTTCCCATGTAAAACCATTTATATACTCCTACTCAGGTTTCATTTGAAGGGATATTCTTTGTTTTGTTTTGTGGGTTTTTTTTGTCTTTTTTTTAAGATAGGGTTCATTCCCACCCCAGAGCCCAATGTGGGGCTTGAACTCACGACCCTGAGATCAAGACCTGACCTGATAGCAGGAGTCAGACGCTTAACCGACTAAACCATCAAGACTTGCCAGAGAGGTGTTCTTTATGTGCATTTAGGGGAATATAGTGTATATAGATCTCAATATTAATTAGATTTACATAAAAGAATGTATTATTGTAATAATGCATTAGGGTTTGTTCCCAGCTTTCCTCTTGTCTACAATCGTTACTCTCATTGAAAAAAAAAAAAAAAAAGATTTGGGACTGTTGGGTGGCTCAGTTAAGCATCTGAGTTCAGCTTAGGTCATGATCTCGCAGCTCATGAGTTCCAGCCCCTCCTGTGCTGACAGCTCAGAGCCTGGAGCCTGCTTTGGAGTCTGTCTCTCCCTGTCTCTCTGCCCCTCCCCTGCTCATGCTCGCTCGCTCTCTTTCTCTCTCTCTCTCTCTCTCTCAAAAAAACCAAAAGACAAAAAACACCTTAATTTTTTTTTTTAAAACAAAGACTTGAAAAAGTAGAGAAGCAGTGAAGTTAAATGTAACAATAAGGAGATTCCATACCTACAAGTTGGTATGTTGATATGTTCCATACCTACAAGTTGATAAGTTTTTAAAGATTGAATATTAGGTATACCAAAGAGAAAATTCTATAATGCATGGCTTCATTAAGCTCTTTACATGACATGATAAACGTTACATTTCTATGACCAAAATGTTTCTGAGAGTATATCCAATACTTGAGAAAAATTCAATTCATAAGGTCAACTGATCAATTCAGTAGCTTCTATAAGTGATTATAAGACTTACAAAATTGAACAGAAAGTCATCCTTCCATTGAATTATCAAAAATCTTTCCAAACTATCTGTTATTTGAGCTGGGTGTGAAACAATAAAGAAGTATGGGGGTGTGTGGGTGGCTCAGTTGATTGAGTTCAATTTTTGGTTTCAGCTCAGGTTATGATCTCACAGTTCATGGGGTCCAGCCCCATATTGGGCTCCATGCTGACAGTGCAAAGCCTACTTGGGATTCTCTCCCTCTTTCTCTCTTCCCCTCCCCTGCTCCCTCTCTATCTCTCTCTGTTTCAAAATAAATAAATAAACATTAAAAAAGGAGAAACAATAAAGATGTATCTTGATAGGGATTGCATTAAATGTGTAGATTGCTTTTGATAGTATAGAATTCTAACAATATTTGCTATTCCAATCCATGAGCATGGAATGTCTTTCCAATTCTTTGTATCATCTTCAATTTCTTGTCTCAGTGTTTTATAGTTTTTAGAGTACAAGTCTTTTACCTCCTTGGTTAGGTTTATTCCTAGGTAATTTATGTTTTTTTGTTGCAATTTTAAATGGTATTGATCCCTTAATTTCTCTTTCTGCTGCTTCATATTGGTGTACAGAAATGCAACAAATTACTGTACTTTGATTTTGTATCCAGCAACTTTACTTTTTTGAGACTTTTTTGATTCTACCAAAAAAACTGGTAGGACTGATAAATGAATTCAGTGAAGTCTCTGAACTTTATATATATAAATATAAATATAATCATTTAATCTTCAAATAGTGAAAGTTTGACTTCTTCCTTGCTGATTTGGATGCCTTTTATTTCTTTCTGTTGTCTGATTGCTGTAGCTAGGACTTCAGATACTATGTTAAATAGCAGTGGTGAGACTGAACATCCCTGTCTTGTTCCTAACTTTAGAGGAAAATCTCTGTTTTCCCCAACTAAGGATGATACTAGCTGTGGATTTTTCATATATGACCTTTATTATGTTGAAGTATGTTCCCTCTAAACCTACTTTGGTGAGGGTTTTTATCACTAATGGATGTTGTACTTTGTCAAGTTTTTTTTTTCTTTTCTGCATCTACTGAAATGTTCATATGATTCTTTTCTTTTATTAATGTGGTGTATCCCATTGATTGATTTATGAATGTTGAACCACCATTGCAACCCAGGAATAAATCCCACTTAATCTTGGTGAATTATTTTTTAATCTATTGTTGAATTTGTTTTGCTAGTATTTTAGTGAGAATTTTTGCATCTGTGTTCATTGGGGATACTGACCTATAGTTCTCATTTTTAGTGGTGTCTTTATCTGGTTTTGGTATCAGGGTAATTCTGGCTTCATGGAATTAATTTTGAAGTTTTGCTTCTTTTATATTTTTTGTAATAGTTTGAGAAGAATAGGCATTAACTCTTATTTAAATGTTTGGTAGAATTCACCTGTGAAGCCACCTGGTCCTGAATTTCTGTTTGTTGTAATCCCTATCAAAACACCAACAACATTTTTCAAAGAGCTAGAACAAACAATCCTAAAATGTGTGTGGAACCACAAAAGACCCCAAATACCCAAAGCAGTCCTTAAAAAGAAAAACAAAGTTGGAGGTATCACAATTCTGGATTTCAAGTTATATTACTAAGCTGTAGCTATCAAAACAGTATGATATTGGCACAAAAATAGACACATTGATCAATAGAACAGAATTAAAAAAAACCACAGAAATGAACCTACAACTGTATGGTCAATTAATCTGAGACAAAATAGGAAAGACTATACAATGGGAAAAACACAGTCTCTCAAAAAATGGTGTTGGGAAAACTGGGCAGCAACATGCAGAACAATGAAACTGGACCACTTTCTTATACCATACACAAAAAGAAATGAAAGACAGATTAAATACCTAAATGTGAGGCTTGAAATTATAAAAATTCTAGAACAGAGGTAAGTAACTTCTTTGACATCAGCCATGACAACTTCTTTCTAGATATGTTTTCTGAGGCTAGAGAAACAAAAGCAAAAATAAACTATTGGGACTTTATCAAAATAAAAACTTCTGCACAGTGAAGGAAACAGTCAAAAAAACTAAAAGGCAGCCTATGGAATGGGAGAAGTTATTTGCAAATGACATATCTGGTAAAGGATTAGTATCCAAAATCTATGAAGAACTTAATGAAACTCAATACCACCCAAATGAATAATTCAGTTAAAAAATGGGCAGAAGACATGAACAGACATTTTTCCAAAGAAGACATACATATGGCTAAGAGACTGTGAAAAGATGTTCAACATCACTCATAATCAGAGAGTTACAAATCAAAACTACAAAGAGATATCACCTTATACCTGTCAGAATGGCTAAAATCAACAACAGATGAAACAAGTCGCAAGGATGTGCACTGTTGGTGGGAATTCAAACTGGTGTGGCCACTCTGGAACACAGTATGGAGGTTCCTCAAAAAAGTTAAAAAATATAACTACCCTATGATCCAGCAATTGCACTAGGAGGTATTTACCCAATGAATACAAAAACACGAATTCAAAGGGATACATGCACCCCAATGTTTAGAGTAGCATTATCTATAAGAGCCAAATTATGTAAATAGCCCAAGTGTGAATCAACTGATAACTGGATAAGGAAGATGTGGTGTGTGTGTGTGTGTGTGTGTGTGTGTGTGTGTATATATATATATATATATATATATATATATATATATATACACACACATACATATATACACATGTATATACATAAACACACACACAATGAAATATTAGCCATTAAAATATGAAATCTTTTGCATTTGCAACAAGATGGGTGGAGGTAGAGAGTATAATGCTAAGTGAAATAAGTCAGAGAAAGACAAATACCACATGATTTTACTCATATATGGAATTTAAGAAACAAAGTAAGTAAAGGGGAAAAAGAGAGAGAGGCAAACCAAGAAACAAACTAACTATAGAGAACAAACTGATGGTTACTAGAAGGGAGGTGGGTGGAGGGATAGGTTGAATAGGTGATGGGGTTTAAGGAGTACACTTGTGATGAGCATCTGGCATTGCATAGAAGTGTTGAATCACTATTTTGTATACCTGAAACTAATAGTACACTGTATGTTAACTAGTTAGAATTTAAATAAATACTTAAAACAGTAGAGGACGTATCTATCCAGACACTAGCAAAAGGCTCAGCCTGTGTAAAATAATAGCCAATCTTTATTGGACACAATCTTTATTTGTCTCTATCTTTATTTCTCTAGTAAACGTGAATCAAATACACCTACTGGTACTTAATGAACAATCAAAAATAGGGAATAACCTCATTTATCTATTACTGCTTAGTCATTTTAGGTCAGTTCAGATAATGAAATGAATGTGAACAAATGATTTTATATATTTTAAATACCATGACTTTACATAAGCACATATAGCATAACCTGCTTGAATTTCATGTATCTTGAAGAATCAGGTCAACTGATACTTATTTTAAAACACCACAAAATATAAGCCCTCAGTGAACAGAATTTCAGAAATGTTCATTTTGATTGGGCATAAGAAATAAGGGCATAACTTAGAAACAAAATCTGCAGTTGAGGTTAATCGTGACTTGTGAGGAGTTGTTCCATAACTAAGTGCCTATTTCATACTATTTTATCCATTCTAGATATGGAAGCTATGAGTTTTAAGTCAGGTCAAAAAAAAAAAAAAAAAAAAACAACAACAAGGGAAAGAAAGATATTTCTTAAAAGAAAAAAATCTGGGCCACATTTGGCTTCAAAAGATTCTTTGCTCATTTATTTGACTGTTGTCCTAAATTTAAGAAGTAAAATTTCAAATGAAAGAGTTTTTCTTTGTATCAGTTTCTTGGGCTTCAGATGAGGACACCAAATAATAAATAGTTGGGGGGGGTGTCCTCAAATCTTTATCGTTTCTCTAGTATTTGTTGTACACAAAGTTTAAAGCCATGTGTCCAACTGTAGTTCATTACTTTTGGTCTAGAAACTTTGATTCATATTTAAATCACCTACTTAACAATTATTTATTGTTTCTGTCTTAAAGCCGTACTCTACATAAGACTTGAGGGTGGGGCTAAAATCTATTTTATCTTAACTGAATCTTCAGTACCTTAGCTTAGTAGAAAGGGGTCATAAATATATATGCTGAATCAACCAATCAGTTAATAAAAGATGCTGTGTAATATCTTCATTGTCATTAGGAAAGAACTGAAGACCTTACACATTATCTTGCCAAGGGTAACTTAAATGAAATTACCTGATTAATTTAGGCATCTTCTTGCTACAAGGTAGAAAGATGCCATGTGCATACATGCGCACACACACAAACACGCACCCCTTTCTTTTCAAGCATGCATAATCAAGAACATCCAAGCCTAATTTATATATGGTCTGGTATTTAATAATTGGGGTACGTGGCTTCATATTCCAGGTATGACATTTCCATAACTGTAGAATCTTGAGCTAGTTTTATTTTTTAATCTGATGTTTTGTTTAAGCATCTGTGAAAGTGGGAATAATAATGATGTCTATCTCATAGAATTATCTAAAGGATTAAATGGAATGATCCAACTTGAAAGGCTGGTATCATGCTTGACAAATAGTAGTTATTCAGTAAATGATAGCTACTACTAATAGTATGGCTACTAATATTATGTAGAATATTGTGATTATTCTACATACAGTAAAAAATGCCCTCACCAACTGCCAAAGGTAGATGACCCTAAACTGATCTTATGGGACAAAAGTCCTCTGAATCAGGAATGCTCACTATGTTTTCCTCAAATCAGGTGTGGATGTAGTTTATCATGGTCCAGAATCCTTTTGCTTAATAATCAACAACTACTCATAATACCTTCAATATACGGTCATGTAGAAACAGGAGCAACAACAACAAAATACACAGGCAGGTTAATTATAGTATCAAACACCATTTGAAGGTGAAAAGAAGACACACAGCATGCAAAATTCAGTGTTCTGCACGTATCCTGTTTATCTGGAGATCTCAACTATTCTCCCTCCTGACCATGGCATGAATTCTGAATTCTGTGTATGTTTATCTCTATTTCTGTTCTCTGAAAGGGTCTATTTTGATCAGTTTAACTGTGGCCAGAGCTAGGAGAGGTAAAGTTGGGTCCATAATCCTTTAGCAGGACTCTTCTTATTCTTGTTTAAGAGCTGGAGATTTGCTTAGGGCTGAGCTATACTAGGCCCCTGTTCCCAGGTTAAAGTATCTCTGAAAGTATAACTCCCTTAAAACTCAGTAAATATGCATTCATTTTAATTATTAGAAACTCCCATAACTACAAATACAAATCTCAAATCTTTGTAATGGTTCTTGCTTTCAAATCTCCTTTGCCTTGCAGTGACATAGCCACTTCAGCTTTTTATATTTTTTATTAAATATTTTCATTAAGAAAAGAGAGAGGGGGGAAACAAACCAAACCATAAGAGACTTTTAATGACAGGGAACAAACAGGGTTGATGGAGGGAGGTGGGGGGGGGATGGGCTAGATGGGTGATGGACATTAAGGAGGGCACTGTGATGAGCACTGGGTGTTGTATGTAAGTGATGAATCACTGAATTCTACTCACGAAACCAATATTGCACTGTATGTTAACTAACTAGAATTTAAATAAAAATTTCAAAAAGAAAACAAAAAAAAATGTTTTCATGTTATAACGTGTTATATCTTTTAACTACATTCTTATATTTCATATGGATTTATTGTAGACAGCATATAGTTGAAAATTTATTTTTTAATCAAAATTTTTAAATTTTTTAATGTTTATTTTTTAGAGAGAGAAAAACAGAGTGGGAGTGGGGGAGAGGCAGAGAGAGAGGGAGACACAGAATCTGAAGCAGACTTCAAGTTCTGAGCTGTCAGCACAGAGCCTGATGCATGGCTTGAACTCATGAACTGTGAGATCATGACCTGAACAGAAGTCAGACGCTCAACTGACTGAGCCACCCAGGTGCCCCTAATCACTTTTGTTTTCAATCTCCACTTTTGAATTGAAATTTTTATACAACTGAATCTAATAATTGATTTGGTTGGTTTAATTCTCTATCTAGCTAAATATCATTATTTTCCTATGTATTTTTTATGCTTTTCTGTTCCTTTCCTACCTTCATTTGGACTAATCATTTTTATGATTCCATTTTATCTCAACTATTGCTTAAAAGCTACACCTTCTTTTTTTTGTTTGTTTTTTTGTTAATTTTTTTTAATTTTCATTTTTGGTGTTGCTTCAGTGTACAATGCACATCATGAACTTATCACAGTGTACTTTCAAGTAATACTATACTGCTTCAATTTTAGTGCAAGAATTTTACAACACTGTAATTTCATTTATCTTTCCTATTTTTTGTGCTGTGTATTTATATATTTTATTCCCACATATGTCCTATACCCCAAATACACTCTATTGTCTGTCTTTATCCAGTCAGTTATCTTTTTTCAGTCAGTTATCATTTAGAGAGATTTTAAAAAGATAAAATATATTTATCACATATTTATCATTTCCAATGTTCATTACACTTAGTACCAAATTTCTATCTGGTACAATTTTTCTTCTAAAATCTTTTCCTTAACAATTTTTGTAGCATAGATCTGCTGATGATAAATTCTATCAGTGTTTGATTATCTGAATATGTCTTTATTTCTCCTTCATTAAAAAATACTGATTCGTAAGTGATATAAAATAAACTGTTCATGTTAAAGTTTATAGTTTGATGGGTACTGACATATGTATACTATCTAGATAATGGATTTTGCATCAACCCAATTCCTTCCTCCTGCCTCTTACCACTCACTCTGATCACTGGCAACCACTGATATGTTTTCAGTTGCTGTGGATTAGTTTGTATTTTCTACAATTTTATATAAACAGAATCCTACAGTACATACTCTATTTTTCTGGCATCTTCAACTAGGCATAATCATTGATATTCATCCACTTCATTGCATACAGGAATAGTTCATTCCTTTTAGTTACTGAATATTTCATTCCATCAAGGAGTACACAAAATAAATGATGGAGTTCTGCATGTGTTTAACTTTTAAAAACTGCCAAATTATTTACCTCTTTCCCCAAAGGGTATGAGACTTTCAGTTACTCCACTCTTTTGGCAGCACTTGGCATGTTTTAGTCTTTTTGGGTTTTAGACAATAGGTTTGTTGTGATATCTCACTGTGGTTTTAGTTTCTCTTTCAACTAATGATGTGAAGCATCTTTTAGTGTTCTTATTTGTCATCTATATATTTTCTTTAAGTGTTAGTTGAAAACTGTTTTTGCCCATTTATAATTGGCTTGTTTGATTTCTTTTTATTTTGGGATTCTGTATATATTTGAATATATGGCTCTTAATGTGACTAGAATTTATTTTCTCCCAGTCTGTGCCTTCTCTTTTATTCTCTTAACAGTGTGTTTTAGAGTAGTTCTTAACTCGGATGGATTTCAGTGTATTGATTTTGTCTTTTATGAATTACACTTTTGGTGTTGTATTTGAGAAACCTTTGCCAAACCAAAGTTCACTAAGACTTTTTCATATGTTTTCTTCTAGAAGTTGTGTAGTTTTTGGTTTTACATTTAAGTGTTAATCCATTTGAGTCAACTTGTGTAAATGTGAAACTATAGAAACAATTGCATTTATTTTTGCATATAAAGTTATAAAATTTCAGGCACTGTGATTGAAAAGACAATTGTTTCCCCCCCCCCACTGATCTGCCTTTGTACCTTTGTTAAAAATCAAATGACTATATATGTGTAGATCTATTTCTGTACTCCCTATTACATTCCATTTATCTATCTATTTGATGCATATACCACACTGTCATGGTTGTTGTAATTAGAATGCATGTAGTTCTTCCACTTTTTCTTCCTTTAAAAAAATTCTATTCTAGGCCCTTTGAATTTAGAAGTAACTTGTTAATCTCTACAAACAAAAAAAAAAAAGAGAAAAAGAAAGAAGTCTTCTGAGACTGATCTAAATTGCATTGGATCCAGAGATAATTGACACCTTAAAAATATTTCTGATTTCTGTATATATGATATATTTCTCTAGTTAAAAAAATTCCACATATTTTGTAGTTTTTAGTGTATAAACTTGAACATTTAGATTTCTCCCTAAGTTTTCCATATATTTGATGCTAATGTAAGATATAGAAATATCATGTAATTTGTACAATTATTTTATATTCTACTGCTGTGCTAATGACTTATTTGTTCTAATGGCATTTTGTAAATAACCAAAAGATTTTTTACATAGATGATCTTCCATTCGTAAGTAAGGACAGTCTCCTTCTTCTTTTTCAATATGAATGTCTTCGATTTCTTTATTTGCCCTATTCCTCTAGCTAGAAATTTCAGTATAACGTTGATTATAAGTTGTGACAGTAGACATCTTAATTTTTATTTCCTGGTGTCAGGGGCAAATTTTCTGTACTTGTATTCAAAGATGATGTTAGCTGTAGTTATTGTGTAGATGCATTTTATTTAGTTGAAGAAATTTCTTTCTAATTCTACTTTACCGAGAGTCTTTTTATCAGCAAAATATCATGCCAGATTTTGTCAGTCTATTTCGACATGGACTGAAATGATTAAGTTTCTTTTTACTTGTTTATTAATATAGTGAATTCCATTGATCTATTTTTTTAATATTAAGCCAACCTCATACCCATGGATCAAAACAAATTGTTCATGATGTATTATTTACCTTTGTGTATATATATATATATTTTTTTTAATTTAATTTTACTAAAATATAGTTTTGAATATTTTTACTGATGTTCATGTGGGGTATTTCTGATTTTATTGCCTGGTTTTGGTACCATTATAAATCTGGCCTCAAAAAATTAGTTGTAAAGTCTTCCTCTCCTTTCCAATTCAATTTTCTGTAATGTTCTATGTAAGATTTGTATTATTTTTCTCGAATAATGAATATAATTCATGAGTGAAACTGATCTTGTAGTTTTCTCTGCTCAATGATTTTTACTTACAAATTTGATGTTTTAAATAGACATAGGGCTATTCAGGTATGTTTTTTCTTCAGTGAGCTCTGAAGTTTGTTTCAAGATATCTGTATTTGTATAAAGTAGTTTCCAATATACTTATTACCCTTTAAAATATGTAGAAACTCTAGTAATGATATCTCTCTCTTTTATGATGTTAGTAATTTATGTTTTCCCTCTATTAATTTATGTTTTTTTCTATTCATCATCATTCTGGCTAGAGACTTATTATTTTTATTGATCTTCTCAAATAAGTATCATTTACTTTCAGTAAATTTCTTTATTTTTCTGGTTTTTAATTTTATTAATTTTCACTCTGATCTTTATTTTATTTTTCTCTCAAATTGGTTTTATTTAGTTTTTTTCTTTTTATAATTTCTTAAGGTAGAAATTGATATGGATTTGTGATCTTTTTCCTTTCTAATATATGTATTAGATGCTGTATATTTCACTTACTGCTTCACCTGCATCTTTCAAATTTGATGTTTTATTTCCATTCAATTAAAATTACTTTGCTGTTTGTATTTAATTTTAAGTTTGTCAATGACCCATGGTTATTTGGTGTGTGTTATTTCATTTGCAAATATATGAGAGGTAATTCAGAAGTCTTTTAATTACTTATTTCAAATTAATTCCAGTTTGATTGGAGAAAATACATTTTATGATTTTCAGTTTTTAAATTTATCGATCTTTTTTTATTTTATATGTTAGGATCTATCTCTCTTTTTTGAAAATATTTTTCATATAACATAACATTTATCATTTTACCCATTTGTAATTGTACTGGTCAGTAGCGTTAAGTACATTCACACTATTGTGCAGTCATCTCCAAAACTTTTCATCTTGCAAAACTGAACCTCTACACCTATTGAGTAATGAAAGCACATCCTCCTTCGCATCCTCGGCAACTGCTATTTTCTGTCTTTATGAATTTGATTACTCTAGGTACCTCATACAAATGGAACTGTACAGTATTTATCTTTTTTGTGACTGGCTCATTTTTCCTAGTACAGGGTCTTCAAGTTTCATCCATGTTGTTGAATATTGCATAATATTCTACATTTTTAAGGCTGAATAACATTCCATTGAATGAGAAAAAAAATCCATTGTATGTAGACACCACATTTGGTTTATCCACTCATCCACAGATGGACACTTGGGTTCCTTCCACTTTATAACTATTTTGAATAATGGCACGTTGAAAGTGTACCAATATCTCCTCAAGACCCTTGATTCCAGTTATTTTCAGCATATATACCCAGAAGTGGAATTTCTGGATCCAGCTGCTGGATCCAAATGTTGACTAATTAACTACACTAGTCAAGTAAGAACTTTTCTGGCCCCAGGTAAATCTCCTTTTTTTTTTCTTTGAGCCCAGAAGGGGTAACACCCAGAGTTAGAAAATATGAAGAAGAATGTAGAAGAAAGACCCCTACTATAACTCCTTTTCCACCCTGCCAGAGACCAAGTTATGATAAGAGTAAAATTAGCCTTATCATTACTAAAGTTTATAAATTTTTTTTTTACAATTTTATTTTATTTTTTTTCAATATATGAAATTTATTGTCAAATTGGTTTCCATACAACACCCAGTGCTCATCTCAACGATGCCCTCCTCAATACCTATCACCCACCCTCCCCTCCCTCCCACCCCCCATCAACCTTCAGTTTGTTCTCAGTTTGTAAGAGTCTCTTGTGCTTTGGCTCTCTCCCACTCTAACCTCTTTTTTTTTTTTTCCTTCCCTTCCCCCATGGGTTTCTGTTAAGTTTCTCAGGATCCACATAAGAATGAAAACATATGGTATCTGTCTTTCTCTGTATGGCTTACTTCACTTAGCATAACACTCTCCAGTTCCCTCCACGTTGCTACAAAGGGCCATATTTCATTCTTTCTCATTGCCACGTAGTACTCCATTGTGTATATAAACCACAATTTCTTTATCCATTCATCAGTTTATGGACATTTAGGCTCTTTCCATAATTTGGCTATTGTTGAGAGTGCTGCTATGAACATTGGGGTACAAGTGGCCCTATGCATGAGTGCTCCTGTATCCCTTGGATAAATTCCTAGCAGTGCTATTTCTGGGTCATAGGGTAGGTCTATTTTTAATTTTTTGAGGAACCTCCACACTGTTTTCCAGAGCGGCTGCACCAGTTTGCATTCCCATAAATTTTAATTATTAACTTTGACTGGCATTCTTAATTGATACTACTTTTATGACTAGAAATTATTATAGGAATTTATGTTACCTAAACGTGTGGAGAGAAGCCATAGAGTTTTCTCTGATTTGCCTAAAAAATCAGAAATGGGTTTGATTGTACTGTGAAGGACAAAAAAATAATTTCTGACATTCTCTCATAATCTTGTTTCACCTAATATTTATTATGCTGTCTTTCCAATTTGTCTTTGGTTTTTTCCTCGTCTACCTTGGTCTGACCTTTCTCTTATTATATGCCACTTTGTTTAAATTCTACTAAACTATTTCCCTCTCATCTTTGAATCTCCTTTAATTGTCAGTGATATCACAGATTTTTAAACCAAGACAGGACATGAAACTCAGAGTCTAATTTTTCCTGGCTTTTCTTATAAAGCAATTAGCAAGGATTTTGACTAAGGAGCTTCTTTACTTTGCAAAGAAGGATATTACCAGGTTATTTATCAAAGAGTTTTGAAGAGGCCTCCAAAAAATCCTTTTTTCCACATTTTTTGCCTCCCTATTCTTCACTTGACAATGAAAAAACAATTGAGTTTAGCTGTATAAATATTATGCTAATCACATATATTTATGCAAGCTGCTTAACATTGTGCCTAATTACCATGAAGCACAATAAGGATTAGTCATATTATTAAATATGCTAGATAATTTTGTTGTAAATTGTATTTGATTAAAACCCTAAATCCTGCTCATATGTGTTCAGACATCATATTATGTTGCTCAAGAAACACAGTCGGCTATTCACAACTTAGAAAAGAAAGCTCATACTTTCCTTCTTTTTGTTGTTTTCTGTTATCCTGCCACTCTGAAGTTCTCCTAATGGCTTACATGATCTTTTTTATGAGGTGGATGGCCCTAGCACGCTGATGAAATGCATAGACACCAGATAATGCTACTCCTTTAGACTTATCTCCTCCAACCTCTTTGTAGGCTGTGGAGTTACTCAGGCGATGTCCTAGGCCCTCTTCTTTTGTTCAAGGAGAGTGTACAGTTCTCATTTTTATTCAAGGTTTTATGTTCCATCTATATGCAGAAGATTCTAAGTATTTATCTTCTATCAGACTGCTTCCCTCTTCTGTTTCTCAACTCTGATTAAATCACATCTCCACTTTGAAGATTCAAAAGCATTTTCAGGTGCGCCTGGGTGGCTCAGTTGGTTAAACGTCCGACTTCGGCTCAGGTCATGATCTCATGGTTCATGGGTTCGAGCCCTGCATTGTGCTCTATGCTGACAGCTCAGAGCCTGGAGCCTGCTTCGGATTCTGTGTCTCCCTCTCTCTCTTCCCCTCCCCTGCTCGTGCTGTCTCTCTGTCTCTCAAAAATAAATAAATGGAAAAAAGAAAGCATTTTCAAATTAATATGTCCAAATCTCAGCGTGCAATATTTCACTTAAAGCCCCCAATAGTTGTCGTTATATCAGTAAATGTTACCACTTAATTCATTCATCAAATAGGTATTAATTCAGTGCCTACTGTGTAAAAAGCACTGATTTAGGTACTACATAATAGCTTTAAACAAAACAAAGACCTTGCTTTCATGGTGCTTATGCTTCAATATACTCAACTTCTCAAGGCACACAATTAAGAGTCTCCTGAGAATTCTCTTTCTCTTTAACTTTGTAGACTTAATTTCCAACATAAATACCAAAATTAACTGAATATGAAACTGAATCAGAAGCTCAGCTACATAAATCAGACCAACATGAAGAGAGGTCAAAAACACCTACCATTGGTACAAAGACTAGTACTTACTTCAGCCACACAGGTACTAAGTGTATGGCCACAAAACAAATTACACATCACACTGGTTATTGAGTCTCAGTGTACTAATAAAATGCTTACTTGATAAGGATTTACTTGGAGATAGGGTAGAGCTGATACTTCAGATGATTGTCAGTTCCTACATTTTAGAGTAGCCAAAATAAGGGAAAAAAATGACACAACACAGTTTGCCAGTAATATTTAAAGGAAAACACTTGGAGTGCCATAGTGTGAAAAGCAGTCGAGAAGGGCATTGATGGCAGATATCCAGGGAAAACATTCTGTTTGTGCTGTGAAGTTGTGGGCCATCTTAGCTAGCCTTAACTATTTACTTCAAATGAAATACTGGAACAAACCTTGCTATTACAAAATCTTTGCTGGTAAAACAAACACTTTTCTTGGAAGTCTGTATTTGGGCTGTTGGATGATACCAAATAAAACATTAGTTTAGGAAAGTTATATGAAACGTGCTTTAATGAAAATACTATTCATATTCACTTTTGATTTTTTTCTTGTTTTAAGGCAGTTGTTACTGACATCATGATAAAAAAGCATTCCTAAAACATATCTATGTCTGAGTACTGGATATGATCCCTATGATATGTAATATTAGGTAACTTAAACACAGTTTTCTCTTCTATACAAAAGTACTTTGATTTAGTGATAATAAGAAGTGATTATATATATATGATAGCTCCTTACAAACTATGTCACTCTCTACAATACTGATATTAATTAATAACACCTATTTGTTGAGCAGCCTCTACTCAAGGCACTTAATTCATTTAATATAATATATATAATTATTACTAAAATATTGTAAAAAATACTACAAAGTTGTCCCACCACCCCCCCCCCCACACACACACAGACATATCATTGCTCCCTAGAAAAATCATCTGCTCAAGGCCAATGTACAATGGTTGGAGAACTGCCATTGTGAAAATAGTCCCCTTGAGAGCTTTCCATGCTCATTTACTTTCTAAAATATGACTCATTTAAGTACTTTTTGCTAAGAATCATCTAACTAGACTCTCTAGACATATTAGGATATCAATCTTAAAATAATAAAGTCTTTTGTTCCAGACAAAACTAGTAAGTTGAATGCTTTTGCTCATCATAATAAGTTTTTGCTAATTCCAAAATGCTGTGATCTTATATTAATATAACATCAAATCCATGACAGAGGTGTTTGGTTTTAGAACTTTTTTTCATTATTGTCTTATGTACAAAGTCTGATGGAAACTACAAAAAGCTCCTAGAAATAATAAAGATAGAAGTGTACAAAAATGTATGTCTATTTATAAGCAATAAATGATCAGAAACTAAAGTAAAAGTAATTTGAATAGCAAAAAAAAGAAGTATTTATTGAGTCTTATGAATAAGTAACATGGAAAAATGTCACCATTTATTTAGGTCTTCTTTAATTCTCTGAGCAATGTGTTGCAGTTTTTAACGTATGGGTCTTACATGTTTTTCATTAGATTTATCTCAACAGATTTCATATTTTCAGATCCAACCAAAGCTGCACAAGATCTGTATACTGAAAACTACAAATTATCACTGAGTGAATTTTTTTAAATCTAAATAAATAGGGCTATAATGACTTCAAATGTCCAAAGACTCAATATTGTCAAGATGTCACTTCTCTCCAAATTGATCAACAGATACAAGTCAATTCCAATAAAAATCCTAGCAGGAATTTCAGGACTCATTATAAAGCTACAGGTATTTGAGTGAATGAGGTATCGGTGAAAGAATAAACAAATAGATCAATAGAGTAAAATAGAAAGTATAGAATAGAGACCCTGTAAATATAGTCCAGTGATCTTTGACAAAGGAACAAAGACAATGAATCAAAGAAAATCTTTTCTTTTTTTTTTTTTAATTTTTTTTCAATGTTTATTTATTTTTGGGACAGAGAGAGATAGAGCATGAACGGGGGAGGGGCAGAGAGAGAGGGAGACACAGAATCGGAAACAGGCTCCAGGCTCTGAGCCATCAGCCCAGAGCCTGACGCGGGGCTCGAACTCTCGGACCGCGAGATCGTGACCTGGCTGAAGTCGGACGCTTAACCGACTGTGCCACCCAGGCACCCCCAAAGAAAATCTTTTCAACAAATGGTGCTGGAACAACTGGACATTCATAAGCAAAAAATATGGTTCTAGACAGACCTTACCCACTTGAAAAATTTACTCAAAATTGATCATAGACTTAAATGTAAAATGCAAAACTATAAAACTCCTAGAATATAACATATGAGAATCTAGATGACCTTGGGCTTCGCACTAACTTTTTAGATATAACACCAAAGGAATGAAATAGAAAACTGATAAGCTGGACTTCAGTACAATCAGAAATTTTTTCTACTTGAAAGAAGTGGTCAAGTGAATTAGAAGGTAAGTCACAAACTGGGAGAAAATATTTGCAAAAGACACATCTGGTAAAGGATTGTTAACCAAAATGTACAGAAAAATCTTAAAAATGTGGTATTACCTCACTCACACCTGTCAAAATGGCTAAAATCAACAACACAAGAAACAATAGGTGTTGGCAAGGATGCAGAGAAAAAGGAACCATCTTGAAATGTTAGGTGGGAATACAAACAGGTACAGCCACTGTAGAAAGAAGTATGGAAATTCCTCAAAAAGTTAAAAATAGAACTACCCTATAATCCAGCAATCACACTACTGGGTATTTACCCAAGTAATACACTAATTCAAAGGGATACATGCACCCCTATATTTATAGCAGCATTATTAAGAATAGTCAAGATATGGACGTAGCCTAAGTGTCCATCCAAAGATGAACAGATAATGAAGAGGTGACATATATTGTACACCTGAAACTAATTTAACAATGTATATTAACTTACTGGAATTAAAAACTTAAGAAAAGCCTTGACAATAAAAAAAAAACCCGAAAAACTTGATGAATAATTGGGCCAGAGATTTTAGCAGACACTTTACCTAAGAATATATATAGATGGAAAATAAGCATATAAAAAGATGTTCCACATCATAAAGTCATCATGAAAATGCAAATTACTACAAGGAGATACTACTACATTTCATTTTAGGATGTCCAAAATGCAGAACACTGGCACCACATGCTGGTGGGGATATGGAGCAACACGAACTCCCATTCACTGCTAGTGGGAATGCAAATTGGTAAACCCACTTTGGAAGAAAGTTTGGCAGTTTCTTTCAAACTTAATATGCTCTTACCATATAAACCAGAAATCACGCTTTAGTATTTACTCAAATGAGTTGAAAACTTATGTACACACAAAAACTATGTACACAAAGTTGTTTATACCAGATTTATTTAAATTGCCAAAACTTAGAGGCAACCAAGATGCCCTTCTGTAGGTGAAGGGCTATATAAACTGTGGCACATCCATACAGTGGAATATCCAGCACTAAGAAAAAACAAAACAAAACCCCCAAAACCATAAACACACACACACACACACAACACCAAAAACAAAAAGCTATCGAGCCATGAAAAATATATAAAATCTTAAAAGCATATTATTTAGTGAAAGAAGCCAATCTAAAAAGGCTACATATGGTGTGAATCCATTTGTATGACATTCTAGAAAAGGCAAAACTATGGAGATAGGAAAAAGATCAGTGGTTGCCAGGGGAAAAGGGAAGGGAGGGATAAATAGGAAAAACAAAGAATTTTTAGGGTAGTGAAACTATTCTGTATGATATACAATGGTGAATACATGCCATTATACATTTGTCAAAACCCATAGAATATATAACACCAAGAGTGAATCCTAATGTATGGGTTTGCGTGATAATATGTCAATTGAAGTTCACCAGTTATAGCAAATACATTACTTTGATGGGGTATACTGGTAACTCATGAGGCTGTGCATGGGTGAGGACAAAGGGTAAGTAGGAAATCTCCATACTTTCCTCTCAATTTTATCAGGAACCTAAAACTGCTCTTTATTTTTTTTATTTTTTCTTTATTTTATTATTTTTGAGACAGAGAGAGACAGAGCATGAATGGGGGAGGGTCAGAGAGAGAGGGAGACACAGAATCTGAAACAGGCTCCAGGCTCTGAGCTGTCAGCACAGAGCCTGACGCGGGGCTCGAACTCATGGACCGTGAGATCATGACCTAGCTGAAGTCGGACGCTTAACCGACTGAGCCACCCAGGTGCCCCAACTGCTCTTTAAAAAAATAGTCTAGTTTTGGAAATTTCTTGGAAATTGACAAATGAATTCTAAAATACATATGCCAGTGAAAAGAACCTAGAATAGCTGAAGCTACTTTTAAGATGAAGAACTAACAGTACCTTATTTCAAGATTTATTTTAAAACTACCTTAACCAAGACAGTGTTACTGGCATAAAATAGATAAATAACGGAACAGAGTAGAACATACATAAATAGCCATAACCACACATAGATGGCTAATTTTCAACAAAGTGTAAGGGCAATCCAGTGATAAAAAGTATTTTCAACAAATGAGAATGGAATGATTGGATATTTATATGTTAAAAAATGAACTTCAATACAAACTGTGCACCATAAACAATAATTAACTAAGAAAGGATCACAGATCTAAATGTAACACCTAAAATTTTACAACTTGTAGAAAAAAGAGAAAAGATTTGTGACTTTGGCTTAGGCAAAGAATACTTAAAATATAACATCAGAAGCATGATCCATAGAAGAGCAAACTGATAGATTTTATCAAGATTTTAAATGTCCAGGTTTCCATGACCCTGTTCTGTTCAGAGAATGGATAGACGAATTACAGACTACAAGAAAGTTAATTATTTTCCCAAGCATATAGTATCATCATCATCATCATCATCATCATCATCCCATCATCATCACCATCATCATCATTATCTAAAGTCAATTATTTATTTCTTACCATATGCCTGGTACTGTACTAAAAATTTTACATGACTTAGGTCATTAAATCCCCTGAAAATCCTGTAAGGAAGATACAGTTTTCTTCATTTCACGCGAGTAAAAAGAAGATTTGAAAGATTGGATAAAGCACTTAGGTCAAAATCAAAGCATCCGAATGTGAATGTGTATCTAGTCTTTTCTTTGCCTACAACCTGACCAAATAAAACCTACAATTATTAACTCACGTAAGAATCATTGAATAAATGAACATAACAAGAGGCAAAGATTGGTACTGGCCACTCAACAAGGCAGCAAAAGCAGATCTTTGTTAGCAATTGAACGGCACACTGACTAGCCAGAAAACACCGTTTCATGCCTTGTGAATCCTAAATGTCCAGCTTATTTCTTATTTACCCCTTCCTCCCTCACTCCTCAACTGCAAATATCATCTCTCTTCTTCCTTTCCCTGCTTTTCCTTCTAGAAGCCGGTGCTGACTTGCCATTTAAGAAGAATTTTAATACCCTAAATATCACTTAATACATCAACACATCACTGTAGTTAACAGGTTTTAAACATGTATATGTAAAGATGCTGAAAAATGGGAGACACTAATTTGTGTGGGTTTTATCCTCCCTCCCCTATTTGGAAATAAAAGAGATTTTTAAGATACAATTAAGATAAATACAGATGGTTCCCAATTTACAATGGTTTGACTTACAATTTTACGATTTTATGATGATGCAAAAGTGGTAAGCACTTAGTCGAAACCATACTTCAGATTTTGAATAATGATCTTTTCCCAGGCTAGTTACATGTAGTATGATACTCTTTCATGATGCTGGGCAGTGACAGCTGTAGCTCCCAATTAGCTATGCAATCACGAGGGTAAATAACCGATACACCTGCAACCATTCCGTACCCACACAACAATTTTGTTTCTCACTGTCAATACAGTATTCATTAAATTACATGAGCTCATCAGTACTTTATTATAATATAGGCTTTGTGTCAGTGTTCTGAGCCCATGTAAAGTAGGTTAGGCTAAGCTGTGATGTTCAGTAGATTAGGGATATAAATGCATTTTTGACTTCAGATATTTTCCACTTACGGTGTGTTTATGGGACATAAACCCCTTGTAAGTCAAGGACAATCTGGTTAATTTCTTAGTGACTACTATTATGGATAAAATTATTTAGAAAATATGACTATGCCCAGATGGTTTGTATTTACTTCTCACCCTCCTCAGTAGTTCCTGGTTGTCTCAATGTGTTAACACAATGTGATTTCCACTTTACTAATGGAATCAAATCTGAAGAAATAAGAAATAATGGCTCCTAATTGTGCAAAAAGATCTTCCTGAATTAGCCTATCTTCCAAATAGCATCCAGTTTGGTTTCATGTTTAGACTCTTAGCAGTTTTAAATCATATCTATAGCAGTATGAATTGCATTACTTTTCTATATTGTATAAAATATTGGCTGACTTCCCCAAATGAAACTCTTTGTTTAGCAGAATCCAAGTAATTAAAATGCATTTTCCCTCACATTCATTTAATCCTGTTTTTATCTGACTGAAATGTAAAGCTTTCAATTTTCTTACGGATAAAAATACCCTAGTAGAAAGTTTTACATTTGCTGAATAGGTTTAGCATTACCAACTTTATATTTATTCCATTGGACCTTTGACTGATTCCCAAAATAAAAAAGAGTAATTATTTGTCCTCTTTTTGGAATCTGTGGAAAAAAGAGGCTTGAATATCCACTTAATTTTCAGGTATCTTTTCTTGGCCATTTATTAAATATCATGCAAGTCATTGTGCCAGGTAGAAAGTAATGTAGCAATTACTGAAAACACTTCCAACAGGAGAAATAATCTACTTTTGAAGGGACTGCATACTGTTTAAAACATCAAGTAGCTAATTTGTTTATTACATATAAGAATCAATCTAACAAAACTAAAATAAACTCTTAGGAGATATAAAGGCAAAACATATGAACAATTTGACATGAACAATATATTTACCTATAAAAATAAGGAAATTTGTTCAACCTTATAAGGAAAGTTGTTACAACTAGTAATCCAGTTAAACCAAATATTAGGTTACTCTCCCATCTGCTAAATTAACAGACATTAGTGATAATACTCAATATTTGTACGAATGTACTGACACTACTATATTCTGTTACTGTTAGATCATAAGGCCCTTCATTTATTTAAAACATTTATTAAATGCATATTATGTATTAGGACTTGATGGCATAATTCTGATCACAGCAATTCACTGACATGTTACATTCCATTGATACAATGTATATGTATATATGCATATGTAAATATATGTGTATGTGTTCACAAAGCTATGAAAACTTTACGGAAATACAAATATGCATCATTAGGGGATTAGTAAAACAAATTTTAGGATGCCAACTCTTTTTGATAATATATAGCCTATAAAATAAATAAGATACACATAAGTGTTTCAAAATAGAACCTCAAGACAAAGATACATATATCTGTGTGTATGTGTGAATAGTATGTGAATACGCACATATAATATACACATACACATATTCTGTTTCCTTATATGATTTTTTCATATATAATGTCTATTTTACATGTGTAAAGATAAAAGACTTGCAAATACGAGTTTGTTCGTTCGGGTGGGAGGGTCATTGGGTAAATGTATGAATGAGCTTTTGTGTAAATTCATAACCCTAAGCATGCACTCAAAACTATAAAACTGTTAAGGATGGTGGTTATAGCCAGGGTGGGGATTCTGGGAAAGTGATGAGTAATGAGTCATTTTTAATTTGATCTATTTATTTTGATTGAATGTTTTACAGAGAATATTTTCACATATACCTATGTGATTAAAAAAAAAAAAGGACCAAAAATAGAATTGGTATTATTCTTCAGAACATTAATTTATTGACTTGATAAACTAAATATATTTGTTATTAATAAAAGAAATTGTCTGCTCTTGCTTGCTTCCAGTCTGGTTTTGGCAGATTAGGAAATATCTATAGTACCCTGCCAATTCCTCTAGACTTACCCTTTTTCTTACTCTATATCCCATTTGAATGGGGAAGTACATAGTTGTGGGGAGAGGTTATGTTCCCTGTTTCTTTATTGAAAAGGTCTTTGGGACACTTAAATTTTATTAATTATCAATCATGTTATGGAGGGAGAGTGAAGGTATTAATTGACAGTTTTAAAATTCAATTCCATTTGTCAAAGTATATGTTTATATTCCTAGTCTGTGTTCCTCCCTGTACTAGGTGAAAGAAAGACTTTATAGGAGTCAGTGGTTCACAAACTTCATACAGATTTCTGAGTCCCTTCCATGGTGTCTATGGTAAGTCTTCCTGGGTTAGAATAGATTAATGTGCATTTTTAGTAAGTCCCTAGATGATACTGAGATTGTGAATTCAGGCACCGTATTTTGATAATCAATAGAATAAGTAAAAGAGAAGAAATAATCCCAGACATCATGGAATTTAGAGTCTAGTTAGGTTGCATTAGTGTCTTATTGTGGCTTAACAAATTAGTGCAAAATTAGTGGCTTAAAACAATACAAATTTATTATGGTTCTTGATGTCAGAAGTATACAATGGGTTTCAGGATTGTGAATCTTCTGGAGGCTCTAGGGGAGAAGGTTTCCTTCCTCTTCCAATTTATAGAGACCACCTGCATTCCTTGACTTGTGGCCCATCTTCAAGGTACAGTGTCTTCAAATCTCTCTTTCTTCTTTGCTTTGTCATCACATCTCCTTCTCTGACTCTGACTCTCCTGACTTTCTCTAATATGGAATCCTGTGATTATGTTGTGCCTATCCAAATAATCCAGGATAATCTTCTCATTTCAAAAATCCTTAGTTTTTCTATGTAAAGTAGTATATTCAGAGATTCTCAGGATTAGGATGTGGGTATGACAAGAATCTGAACCATAGAAGATCATATTTGCAGGTATGGTGGTAAATTGAAAGTAATATTTTGCAATCGAGTTCTGACTTTCAATTAACCAACCAACTAACCAACCAAATATACAGCCTTGACTATGTCAATAGATCTTTTTTGAATATTATTTATTGTAAATGTAGTTTAAATAGTTATTTCTAAAATATCTAATGGTTTTTAATACTGTGATTCTGTAGTGGAAGCTAGTTTTGATTTTTGTTAATGACTGTTATAAGTAAAAAATCAGTGCAGATTTGGAAAAATGGAAATAGTCCAAATTTTAAGATTTCTATCTTGGGGTGCCTGGGTGGCTCAGGCAGTTAAGTGCCTAACTCTTATTTTGGCTCAGGTCATGATCTCCTGGTTCGTGGGTTTGAGCACCAGGTCGGGCTGTGTTCTGACAGCATGGAGCCTACTTGGGATTCTGTCTCTCCCTCTCTCTGCCCCTTCCCCACTCACACACACACTCTCTCTCTCGCTCTCTCTCGCTCTCTCTCTTTCACACACACACAGAGTAAATAAATAAATATTTCCATATTTATATTTCAGTACACATTTATCTTCTCTTTTATGATACAGTTTCTATGCTATGTTTACCTAAAAACATATTACTTTTCTTGTAGTAGAAGAAGCCCATGGGAACAAATACATTTAAGATATCATCTAACATATAATCAAGAATATAGAGATCGCAAGGATCAAATAGGAAATATTAATTTAATTGTGATAAATGCATTATATATACAGATCCTTCAGAGAGTCCTATGCCAGTAAAGAGAGATGTAGGTTTTCCAACCTTTAAGCAGAGATAAACAACGTGATGAGGGCTTGTTGGGGTAGTGGGGAGAACTGAATGGTGATATAAATTGATAGGAGGTTGAACAAGGAAACTTTGAGACTGTTAATTTTTTTAATGTTTATTTATTTTTGAGAGAGAGAGACAGAATGCAAGTGGGTTGGAGCAGAGAGAGAGGGAGGCACAGAATCTGAAGCAGGCTCCAGGCTCTGAGCTGTCAGCATAGAGCCTGATACAGGGCTCAAACTCACAAGCTGTGAGATCATGACCTGAGCCGAAGTGGGACACTCAACCGACTGAGCCATCCAGGGGCCCCGGAAACTTTGAGACTTTGTAAATTTTCCCCATATGGTAAATTTTTCACCAAAATGCAAATGGAAAGAGAATCCATCAAATAATCGAATTCAATATTGGTAATATCATTCACAAGCAGAGACATGGTGACATTTCTTATGTAGTGCAGTTTGTTTTACTGAATTCCAAAAGGAATGAAATGTCCCAAACAACATTCAAAATTTTTAGTTTAAACAAGTCTATTTGTTGATGCCATATATAAGGTTTTAGTATTTCTTCTCAAATATGTGCAAATATGGAATTTACTATAACAACAAAATGGTGCTTTCATTTTCTTTTAACCACTAGAGGGCAGGATTATTTCTCAGTTTTACTTAAATTGATAACCATAATTATAAGATTAACAATGTCATCACACTTACATTTTGTTAAGCAATTTCTATATGAAGGCACTTTCAGATTAACTTCATTCTAATGTTTTTTTAAGATGTCCTTTGAAAAAATTCTCAAATTCCATCTTCATAAATTATTTTACACGTTTAAAATAAGACGTTCATAGTTCATGGACAGAACATGCTGTTTTGATTTAAACGATTTCTAGTTTATTTAAGTATAGGATAAGATGGTTTTTGTTTTGTTTTTAGTCAAGAAGAAGATGAAGGAAAATAGTAGTGGAATTATAATATATTGTAAAAATATTAGTTTAGATTCAACAATTAATTAAACATTTCATTGTTGTAGGCCATTTTGTTAGACCATGAGCACAAAATAGTAAAACATGTTTCTCTAGGTGTTATTTTCTTTTGGGAACCAATTTTATTCCTCTTTCCAGAAAAGAATTGGAGTATCTTCCATGTGCTTTTGAACGTACCTCCATTTCAGAATACAAAACATTAAGTTAAAATCACCCTCATACTCTACCCCCCTCACAAGACTTGTAGGCTCTTTGGGCACAAAACCATGTGTTGGCACTCTATCCCAGCATGCAAAATAGGACTTGCCAGAAAGTAGATAGATACTCAATAGAAATTTGTAGCTGTATTATAATAGTAGTAGAAAAAAATCAATGAAAAATTAATTATTTACTATGGTAATATCTATACTGTATATTATTTTATTTTATTCAACTTCACATCAATATCGTATTGATTGTAAAATGATATATGGAGAAAAGTGAACCAACAACTTAGTTCTCAGTTAAGTTCAATTCAGCAATCATGTTTTAGGAACCTAATATATTTCTTGGATTATACCCAGTGCTGTCCATAAACACATGGAAAGAAATAGTCCTTAAAATAGCAGTACAAATAAAAGTACATAAAACAGATAGCTTTAATCCTTATAAATGAGATTAAACATTTTGGTCAAGTTTTTTCCCCCATAAAATAAATATTTATTGAGTGCCTATCATTTGCCACATAAGTACTAGGGAAATTGAAATGAATATATAGCTCACAGACCTCAAGGACTTACAGGGTGATTTTTATTGTTTCTGTTCACAAAAAAATGATGTAAATGTCTAAGATACTTTCTTTTTTTTTCTTCCTCAAACAACCCTTTATCTGTTTGTTTGTTTATTTATTACAGCATTGGTTTTTTTTTTATTATTTTTTTAAATTTTAAATCAAAGTTAGTTAACATATAGTGCAATAATGGTTTCAGGAGTAGAATTTAGTGATTCATCACTTACATATAACACCCAGTGCTCATTCCCGCAAGTGTCCTCCTTAATGCCCATCACACATTTGGCCCATCCCACCACCCAACACCCCTCCAGCAACTCTAAGTTTGTTTTCTGAATTTAAGAGTCTCTTGTGGTTTGTCTCCCTCTTTGTTTTTATATTGTTTTTGCTTCCTTTCCCTTATGTTCATCTGTTATATTTCTTAAATTCCAATATGATTATAGTCATATTTGTCTTTCTCTGACTGACTAATTTCACTTGGAATAATATACTCTAGTTCCATCCACATTGTTGCATATGGAAAAATTTCATTTTTGATTGCCAACTTGTATCCCATTTATATATATATACCACATCTTCTTTATCCATTCATCAGTCATGGACATTTGGGCTCTTTCCTTATTTTAGCTCTTGTCAATAGTGCTGCTATCAACATTGGGGTGCATGTGCCCCTTCAAATCAGCACCCCTGTATCCTTTGGATAAATACCTAGTAGTGCAGTTCCTGGACCATAGGGTAGTTCTATTTTTCATTTTTTGAGGAACGTCCATACTGTTTTCCTGAGTGGCTGTACCAGGTTGCATTCCCACCAGCAGTGCAAAAGGATTCCTCTTTTTCCACATCCTCACCAACATCTGTTGTTGTCTGAGTTGTTAATTTTAGCCATTCTGACAGGTGTAAGGTAGTATCTCATTGTCGTTTTGATTTGTATTTCCCTGATGTTGATTGATGAGCATCTTTTCATGTGTTGGTTGGACATCTGGATGTCTTCTTTAGAGAAGTGTCTATTCATGTCTTTTGCCATTTGTTCAGTAGATTACTTGTTTTTGGGGGTGTTAAGTTTGATATGTTCTTTTTAGACTTTGGATACTAACCCTTTATCTGATATGTCATTTGCAAATATCTTCTCCCATTCTGTTGGTTGCCGTTTAGTTTTGCTGATTTTTTCCTTCTCTGTGCAGAAGCTTTTTATCTTGATGAGGTCCCAATAGTTCATTTTTGCTTTTGTTTCCCTTGCCTCTGGAGACATGTCAAGTAAGAAGTTGCTCTGGCCGAGGTCAAAGTTCTTGCCTGTTTTCTCCTCTAGGATTTTGATGGCTTCCTGTCTTATGTTTAGGTCTTTTATCCATTTTGTGCGTGGTGTAACAAAGTGGTCCAGGTTCATCCTTCTTCATGTCGCTGTCCAGTTCTCCCAATACAATTTGTTGAAGAGACTGTCTTTTTTTTTCCATTGGATATTCTTTCCTACTTTTTCAAAGATTAGTTGGCCAAACATTTGTGGGTCCATTTCTGGGTTCTCTATTCTGTTTCATTGATCTGAGTGTGTGTTTCTGTGTCAGTACCATACTGTCTTGGTGATTACAGCTTTGTAATATGGCTTGAAGTCAGGAATTTTGATGCCTTCAGCTTTGGTATTCTTTCTCAGGATTGCTTTGACTATTTGAGGTCTTTTAGAGTTCCATACAAATTGAAGGTTGTTTGTTCTAACTCTGTGAAAATGCTGGTGTTATTTTGATAAGGATTGCATTAAATCCTTAGATTGCTCTGGGTAGTTTTGACATTTTAGCAATATTTGTTAAATATTTAACAATATTTGTTCTTCCAATTAATAGCATGGAAAGTTTTGCCATTTTTTTTGGTGCCATCTTCAATTTCTTCCATAAGCTTTGTATAGTTTTCAGTATATAGATTTTTCACTTCTTTGGTTAGGTTTATTCCTAGGTATTTTATGGGTTTGGTGCAATTGTAAATGGGATCGATTCCTTGATTTCTCTTTCTGCTGCTTCATTGTTGATGTATAGAACTGCAACCAATTTCTGTACATTGATTTTTTTATCCTGAGACTGCTGAATTCATGGATCAGTTCTAGCAGTTTTTTTAGTGTAGTCTTTTGGTTTTCCCCTTAGAGTATCATGTTGTCTGTGAAGAGTGGAAGTTTGATTTCCTCCTTGCTGATTTGGATGCCTTTTATTTCTTTGTGTTGTCTGATGGCTGAGGCTAGGACTTCCAACATTATGTTGAATGAAAGTGGTAACAGTGGACATCTTTGTCATTTTCCTGACCTTAGGCGGGGGGAAGCTCTGTTTTTCCCCATTGAGAATGTTAACTGTGGGTCTTTTGTATATGACCTTTATGATCTTGAGGTATGACCTTCTATCCCTACTTTCTTTAGGGTTTTTATCAAGAAAGAATGCTGTCTTTTGTCAAATGCTTTCTCTGCATCTATTAAGAGTATCATGTGGATCTTATCCTTTCTTTTATTAATGTGATGTATCACATTGATTGATTTGCAGATATTGAACCAGTCCTGCATCCCAGGAAAAATTTCCCACTTGATCGTGGTGAATAATTCTTTTAATGTACTATTGGATCTGGTTAGCTAGTATCTTGTTTTCTGAATTTTTGCATCCATCTTCATCAGGGAAATTGGTTTGTAGTTCTTTATTTTAGTGGGGTCTTTGGTTTTGGAATCAAGGTGATGCTGGCCTTATAGAATGAGTTTGGAAGTTTTCCTTCCATTTGTATTTTTTGAAGCAGCTTCAAAAGACTAGGTGTTTAACTCTTCTTTAAATTTGTGGTAGAATTTCCCCTGGAAAGCCATCCAGCCCTTGACTCTTGTTTTTTTGGGAAGATTTTTGATTATTGATTCAATGTCTTTACTGGTTATAGGTCTGTTCAAATTTTCTATTTCTTCCTATTTCAGTTTTGGTAGTTTATATGTTTGTAGGAATTTGTCCATTTCTTCCAGATATCTCAATTTGTTGGCATATAATTTCTCATAAATTTCTCTTATTATTGTTTGTATTTCTGCTATATTGGTTATGCTCTCTCCTCTTTCATTCATGATATTATTTATTTGGGTCCTTTCCTTTCTCTTTTTGATCAATCTGGCTAGGGATTTTTCAATTTTGTTAATTTTTTCAAAGAACCAGCTCCTGGTTTCTTTGATCTGTTCTATAGTTGGGTTTGTTTGTTTGTTTGTTTTGTTGGGGTTTTTTTGAGATCATTGATTTCTTCTTTAATCTTTATTATTTCCCTTTATTTGCTGTTTTTGGGCTTTATTGCTGTTATTTTTCCAGTTCTTTTAGGTGTAGCGTTATGCTATGTATTTGAGACATTTCTTCCTTCTTTAGAAAGGCCTAGATTGCTACATACTTCCCTCTTATGACTGCCTTTGCTGCATCCCAGAGGTTTGGGGATATCCTGTTTTCATTTTCATTGGCTTCCATTTACTTTTTAATTTCCTCTTTAATTTCTTTGTCAACCTATTCATTCTTTAGTAGGATGTTCTTTAATCTCCAAGTATTCATGGTCTTTCCAAATTTTTTCTTGTGGTTGATTTCAAGTTTCATACTGTTGTGGCCTGAAAATATGCAAGGTATGATCTCAGTCTTTTTGTACTTGTGGAGGGCTGATTTTTGACCTAGTATGTGATCTATTCTGGAGAATGCTCCGTGTGCACTTGAGAAGAATATGTAGTCTGTTGCTTTATGATGAAATGTTCTGAATATATCTGTTAAGTCTATCCAGTCCAGTGTGTCATTCAAAGCTATTGTTTCCTTGTTGATTTTCTGTTTATATTATCTGTCCATTGCTGTAACTGAGGTGTGGAAGTCCGCTACTGTTATTGTATTATTATCAATGAGTTTCTTGATGTCTGTGATTAATTGATTTATATATTTGGGAGTTCCACATTTGGGGCATAAATATTTATACTTGCTAGGTCTTCTTGGTGGATAGACCCCTTAATTATGATATAGTGCCCTTCTTCATCTTTTCTTACAGTCTTTATTTTAAAATCTAGTTTGTTTGATGTAAGTATGGCTACTCCAGCTTTCTTTGACAACCGTTAGTGTGATAGATGTTTCCTTATCCCCTTGCTTTCAATATGCAGGTGTCTTTAGGTCTAACATGAGCCTCTTGTAAGCAGCATATAGATGGCTCTTGTTTTCTTATCTGTTCTGATACCCTATGTCTTTTGTTTGGAGCGTTTAGTCCGTTGACATTTTGAACGAGTACTGAAAGGGGCGTTGGTTCAGTGGATCAGTTGGTTCAGTGTCCAACTTCTGCTCAGGTCATGAGTTCAGAGTTTGTGAGTTAGAGCCCAGTGTCAGGCTCTGTGCTAAGAGCTCAGATCCTGGAGCCTGCTTTGGATTTTATGTCTCCCTCTCTCTCTCTGTCCCTCCCCTACTCGCACTCTGTGTGTCTCTCTCTCTCTCAAAAATAAACATTAACAAATTTAAAATAAAAACATTACTAGGGCACCTGGGTGGCTCAGTTGGTTAAGCGTCTGACTTCAGCTCAGATCATGATCTCGCGGTTCAAAGGTTCAAGTGCTGCATTAGATCTATGCTGACAGCTTGGAGCCTATTTCCTGCTTCAGATTCTGTGTCTCCCTCTCTCTCTCTGCCCCTCCCCCACTCATGCTCTGTCTCTCTCTGTCTGAAAAACTAAACATTAAAAAATTTTTAAATAAAAAAATTACTTTAGAGTGAGTACTGAAAGATAAATTTAGTGCCATTGTGTTGCCTGTCCAGTTGTTGTTTCTGGTGATGTTCTCTGGTCCTTTCCAGTCTTTATTGCTTTTGTCGTTGTTGTTGTTTGTTTTGTTTTGTCTTTTTCCCACTAAAAGATTCCCTCTTAAAATTTCTTGCAGAGCTGGTTTAGTGATTACTGTTCTGCTTCCTCCATCCTTGCCGTCATGGCATCCATTTGTGATTGCATCTCACTTACAGCATTTTTAATTTTGTCCTGACTAGATTTTCCTTCTTTTATCCTGCAGAAGGAATTATATGCTTATTTTCAATCCCAGCTAGTATTCTTATTATAGTGATTCTAAATTTTAGTTCAGACATCTTGCTTATATCTGTGTTGTAAGCTTCTGGCTATCATTTCTTCCTGTTCTTTCTTTTGGGGTGAATTCCTTCATTTTGTCATTTTGGAGGAAGAAATTAAAAAATAAAAATTAAAAAAATTAAAAACAAAACAAAACTCAAATAAAAGAAGATAGATCTTAGGTGTGTTTTTGTTTGTTGAAAGAAGATTGATAGAATAGAGAAAAAAGGGAAGAAAAAAATAAAAAAGTAAGAAAAATTTACAAATTAAAAAAATTATATGATAAAATAGAATAAAATAAAGAAAATGCAATGGAACAAATAATTTTTAAAAAATAAAAAATAGGGGCACCTCGGTGGCTCAGTCGGTTAAGTGTCCGACTTCAGCTCAGGTCTGATCTCACTGTTCATGAGTTCAGTCCCTGCGTCGGGCTCTATGCTAACAGCTCAGAGCCTGGAGTCTAGTTCAGATTCTGTATCTCCCTCTCTCTCCAACCCTCCCCAACTCACACTCTGTGTCTCTCTCTCTCAAAAATAAATAAACACTAAAAACTTTTTTTAAATAAAAAATAAAGTTAAATAAATAAATAAAATTTTCTCTTTCTGTATCCAAAAAGAGGAAGAAAAGAAAGAAAAAAGAAAATAATTTAAATAAAAACAGAAAACGAACAAATAAATAAACCAGCAAACAGAATGAAATTTGAAGTTACATCCAGTTTCCTCTAGAACTGAAACTGTGCAGCCCTCTATAGTCCATATACTAAGCAGGTGGAGTGACTTGTGCTCTTCTTCCAGGGGATGTGCGTGGAGGGCGCAATTGGGTGGAGCTTGGTGTAATAGCTCTGTTCTCCACTAGGTGGTGCTTCTTAACTTATTGGGGTGGATCAATGTGCCAGGAGAGGTGGGAATGGCTTCACCCAGCTCCCTAGACTCTGGTGCAGGAACTTCATGCTCTCACCAACCTGCTATCAAGCACCCTGCTTTGTCTCAGGTCTCCATCCGCTCCCCGCCTCTCCCTCTCCCTAACCAAGCTGTCCCCCTCCATGCAGCACCTCCCTCTAGAGTTTTATCTCAGATGGTGTTGTGTTTCAAAACCCCATATTTCAGAGACCCCTGTGGCTTGGACCCACATGGACTCTCTGGAAGAGGTTCTTGCAGAGCAATGGCCGGTGCTGGCTTGCCCATTAACATTCGTGTAATCACACAGTGGCAATGGTTCAGAGATTATGGCAAATTACAACACACAGCTGCTACCAGTTTTCACAGTGTTCTGGCATCCTTGTCCCAATACCAGCAAATGTGGCTGCTCTCCGGGGTCCACTGGGACTTTTGTCTGTGGGGAGGCCGCATGATTTCTACCAAATGTATTCCAAGCAGGGTAACCACTTCTTCCCATATGGCACACAAACCCCTCAGACCCAGCTGCCTGCATTTGGGGATTTTCCCTGCTTCCTCACCATAGCACCACCAGGCACTGAGCTCTAAAACTTCAGGCTCTGCACTCCACTGTTTATAGAATCCTGGTGGTATTTAAATCTTCTCCTTTCTCCCCATCAATGGTTTTGGGGAGCGTATATTTTTGTTTAGTCTGCTGCAAGTATTTTCACTCTTTCTTTCTCTTTTTTTCCAGCTACTTTTGGGGGAGTGCTTTTTTTACACCATCTTGATGTGCCATACTCTCTCCCTTTCTCCTTCTCTGTCCACTCTCTGCAAAAACAGCTCCCTACCTTCCACGGCTTTTCTCTCTCCCAGTTCACCTCTCTGTACTGTGAGCCTGCTGAATTCTGTGGCTCAAGTTATGCAGATTGTTGTGTTAATAAAAGGGGTTCAAATGGTTTGGTGCTGATCTAGCTGCATTTCAGGGATGAGACAAGCTCAGAGTCCCCATGCTGCTCTGCTATCTTAACTCCTCCCCATTTTTGTCAAGTTTCAATCCATCCTCAGGCCAGCTAAGGGAAAAACATCATATTCAACCTTTGGATTCTGCAAATGCACAAGGAAATCAAATGTTCTGCCAAATGACTTTGTAACATAGCAAGTTCAAGCTGTATCATAAAATAATACCAAAGCATTATATAAAAATAATGGGTGGACCACTCAAACAAGTGTGTTCTTGGGCAAATGGTAGTCTTTAAGAAGTGCTACTTAGTTGTCCTATCAGCCTTGGGCTCAAAACCTTGTGTGCAAGAAGGCACAGAGTCCACCAGCTTAGAAAATACTGACAATAGCTGAACGTAATTCAAGGGATTTTAAGGTTAACTGTAGTTTTCTAAATTACCTGTATTTATTCAGTCAAGTGTTCCTTGTAATGCATATTTATATACTGTGTAGTACATATTCAGAAAAAATATATACACATACACATATTCCCATACACACCCACGCAAACACACACACACACACACACACACACACACACACACCAACAACTACAAACACTATCCAGCTTAAACTATATGAGATTATATGATTTTTAAAAATTTTTTTAATTTATTTATTTTTCCAGAGAGAGAGACAGAGCATGAGCAGGGGAGGGGCAGAGAGAGAGGGAGACACAGAATCGGAAGCAGGCTCCAGGCTCTAAGCTGTCAGCACAGAGCCCAACGTGGGGCTCGAACTCACAGGCTGCAAAATCATGACCTGAGCCGAAGTGAGCCACCCAGGTGCCCCATGAGATTATATGATTAAAATATCAGTTTCTAGTTTATAAATGTTTGATAAAAACTTAAGCCAGATGTGACATACATATATATATATGTGTGTGTGTGTGTATGTGTATATATATATATACATATATATATATACACATATATATATGTATGTATATGTATATATATATATGGGTGTGGGGGGAGTGTGTATATGGTATATATAGTCTTTATCATGGCTTAATTCAAAATTTTCTTCTTTTCTTGTCATTTGCTGGGATTTATGTATCTGTGATGTCAGTTTCACAATTCTTCCCTATTATTGGGATATAGTCTCACACCAAAGTTGTGTCTGCTTTTAATTGTTATAAGTTTATATTTTAAGGTATAATTTTTTTCTGCCTGTTTATATTTAATCTTATACTGATTTATAAAAATGTGGGGAAATTAATGTGAACAGATATTTGGAGTAGTAGTCCATAAATATTACTCTACACAAGAAAAGAAGTGAAAAATAATAGAACTAAACAGATTGGAGGGGGAAATAAGAGTGACTTAAAAATGAAGAACCTTGTCACTAAAGAAGTCGGTCAAGTATACTGGGAATAAAAAAGAAAGCAGCTGTAAGGGTAAAATATTATAATCAGAGAGGGACTTTGTGATTTCAGTGTTAATCAGCTACCTGATTAAAAGAAGAAGAAAATGGAGTACCTGGTGGTTCAGTCAGTTAAGCATCAGTTCAGGTCATGATGTCATGGTTTGTGAAGATGGAGCCTTGCGTCAGACTCTATGCTGACAGCATGGAACCTGCTTGGGATTCTCTCTCTCCCTGTCTGTCTGCCCCTCTCCTGCTCACATACACACTCTCTCTCTACCAATATAAGTAAACTTAGGGGTGTCTGGGTGGCTCAGTCAGTTAAGCGTCCAGCTTTGGCTCAGGTCATGACCTCACAGTTCATGGGTTTCGAGTCCCCCATCAGGCTCTGTGCTGACAGCTCAGAGCGTAGAGCCTGCTTTGGATTCTGTGTGTCTCTCTCTCTTTGCCCCTTCCCTGCTTGCTTTCTGTCTCTCAAAAATAAGTAAACATTAAAAAATAAAAAAAAAAAACTTACAAAATAAACTTAAAAAACCTACTTTAAAAAAATTATAAAAATTACTTTGCTGCCTTGACATTTCTTGGAGGGAGAGATACTTTCTGAGGCTAACTTAAGTCTCTCTTTTCTCATTTTTAAGGACTTTATCCTGACTTCCTATTTTACCATCGTCTTTTACAAGCAGCAGGAGTTATAATTGTCCTTTGAGGCATTCAAGTACTTGTGATTTGGAAGTACAAGTATATATTATAATATATGAAAATATATTGTTAACATATAATTATGTATTAATTAATTATAAGTGTGCATATATATGTATATGGGAAAAAACTTGATGGGACTTTTAGTTTATTTTTCTGCATTTTCCTATTAAATGCAGGAAATATCAACTTTTCTGGATTAAGCAGCTCTTATTTGTGAACACTGAGAATGATTGCTCTTGTCCTTGAGTGCATTTACTAACATAGGAGGGTAAATATTTAGAGCAATACATAGGGATTTAGCCTTGTGATTCCCATTATTGTAAAGAAATATAAATATTTACAGTACATTTATCCCATGATGTTTGTCCTGGGACTCAGAATAATGAAATGAAACAACTATTTAAAACAAGTTATGTGCAGCCTTGAATAAATTTGTGATTTAACACAATGTGGAAGACGTTATGGCTTCCTACTATCTTCAAATGCACTAAAATATAATCAGTCTTAATATAGCCAACACTTTTGAAAGATGGACAAACTTAAAATTGAGGCTATAAATAATCTATAAGTGGCTTAAAGAAATATTATTTTTAAGTGGAAAACTGGAGAACTAGTTAATTATAATTCTTCACCTTATTCCATAAACATAGAAAGCCAGGAGGATAAATTTATCTAACTTTTTTTTTAGCACAATATGTTATATACTCTGTCAGTGTAGAAATATAAGTGAATGATATGTTCTGAAGCTGTGTCATGTTAACAGAAGAAAAGAGTAAGTATTGTAGTATAGCCTCTTTTTTCAGAATAGGAAAATCATTCCATTTTTGCTTTCTCTGTATTTATTTATTTATTTATTTATTTATTTATTTATTTATTTATATTAAAAAAATCACAGTCCTAATTTGAAGGGATTAAAAGCTCTCCTTTAAAAATATTGGAGAACAACAGCTCTTGGAGACTAGCTCAAATATTGTCATTATTCTCCTTGTTGTGAACTTGTCTACTCTTGAAAATATTTCTGGTTCTCCAACTTAGCTGTGGTTACATCAGTTCCATTAGATAAAAAATACTCCCATAGTAGGAAAGCTGCTTGCAAAAATGTGTTCTGTAGGTGGTTTCCCACCTTGGTTGGCCCGGTTCAAGGAGCAAGATGGTAGGAGTCCTTTCTTACCAAATGCCTCTCCTGCTGGCTGTCAGGGAAGCCTCTTCTCTGCATCTGCCCACTATGTACTCATCACTACTTTCACCCTTTTCACACTGTATTGTAATTATTTATGTGGTTACCTTTCCTAGTAGAGACTAAACTCCTTGAGAACAGAGAATGTGTCTTAAATCTATGTGTCTCCAGGAGTACCTGGGTGGCTCAGTCGTTTGAGCATTTGACTTCGGTTCAGGTCATGATCTCATGGTTCGTGGGTTCAAGCCCCACGTCGGGCTCTGTGCTGACAGCTCAGAGCCTGGAGTCTGTCTGTCTCTCTCTCTCAAAAACCAATAAACATTTAAAAAAAGTTTAAAAAAAATCTATGTATCTCCAATCCCTTACACTATTTTTGACACCAAATTTTAGTCAGTGTATCTTTGACTATTTATCTAATTTTCACCAAGTTTTATCTATATCCATAACCTTATTCTGCACTGTGTTAGAAAACATGACTTAGTTGTGACCTTAATTTTTATGAAAATTAACATTCCATTGAATAAACCTAACTCCCTCTTGTTTGACTCTGGAACTGTCTAAATAAAATTCCAAACCATTCTATATTGTTGTAATTCAGGCTTTACTTAGTCAATTATCACATAAAACAGATTTGCACAGTTGACTCTCTTGGAATTGCAGTTCTCAAAATGTGTTTAACCAAACGTTCTTCTTTAGTTTGCCAATGAAGTGATCTAGGGTGTAAAGTGTGTGTGTGTGTGTGTGTGTGTGTTTGGTCTGGACAGAATTGTGTCTATAAATTAGTGAACAAACAGTATTATTCCTTTAGAATAACAGAGTTGGGAAAAAATAATGGAGATGCTCACTTACCAAAGGACTATTTATTTATTTACTAGTGGATAAAAAGTAAAACTACAATATATATTGTTCTAGCCTTGGATAAATGTATTAGGGTCCAGTAGGAGGGCACCAGAATTGCCAAAGCTAGGAAAGATACTGTGCATGTGGTTAGCATTAAACACATACCCATTTATTGACCAGACATTGTGTTTTAAACACCATTCTCCACTAAAAGTGACTTTGAACTCCTTGGAAAAATGATTGATTCTAAGGCTAGAGGAGGTAAGTACCAGATGAACCTAAATATCTTCTTGAATCAGAAAGTAGAAAATACTTTTATTTTTCAGAAATAAAGAATACCCTATTAAACAATGATAGAGAAACATCAAAAGGGGATCAAACTGATCAAATCTAGGACAGTTTGGACATCAAAATAAATAAAATAATAATGGATCATACCATAGCATAAAGTAAGAATCTATGAGTCCAGGCTTATGTAAAACTAAACGAATAAATAAATGATGAGAAATAAGATATTTGTATAATGTCAAGCTATCTTCCAAGAAAACACAATTACAAAAGGAAAAAAAAAAGGAATGGAGAAGCCTTATTGACATCACCTTAACTGAGCATCTAAGTTAAATTACCAGTATTGGGACAAGTTGAACTTATGTGCTACCTGATAGATATGAATGAGAAAAACACAGCATCACTCCACAGAATTCCTGCCAAAGAAATAAATCTGAATCTTATCAAAAGGAAATCTTACACAAACCTAAATGTAAGAACATTCTGTAAAATAGAGGGTCTTTAATCTTTAAAAGCTTTAAGATCATGAAAAGAGAGACTGAGAAATTGTTTCAGGTGAAGGAGGTTACTAAATGAATATAACATTATCTCTGAACTGAATTCTGTTAGAACTGATTTGTTTAGGAGGATAATTGGTAAAACTTGAATGGGATTTGAGGATTGGATGATGGTAATGTATTTTTCTAGTTATCTATTGCATATGAAATCAATTCCCACCTAATGGTATAAAACTATAATGATTTTATAATGCTTACAGATTCTGTATTAGGGTTAGGAATTTGGAAAGGGCTCAGTGGAGTTGATTTCTTTCTGCTCCATGATATCAGAGGTTTTAGCTAAAAACATTTCACTGGCTAGGAGTAGGAATCATCTGAAGGCTTATTTATTCACATGTCTGGTGGTTGATTCTGGCTGTTGGCTCAGAACCCACACCTCCATATTGATGCTTGTGTTTCTTCATAGTATGGTGGCTGAGTTTCAATTGTGTGTTTTCCAGGAGAATCAGACAGAAGTTCTATCATCATTTATGACTTAGCTTTGGAAGTTACAAAGCCTACTCAGATTCAAGAACAGGAAGTAAAGACTTTCCTCTTTCCTCCTTTTTTAGGCAAAAACTACACATTTGATGGGAGGAATGTGAAACTCACTTTATAAAAAGAACATGTGATGGGGCGCCTGGGTGGCGCAGTCGGTTAAGCGTCCGACTTCAGCCAGGTCACGATCTCGTGGTCCGTGAGTTCGAGCCCCGCGTCGGGCTCTGGGCTGATGGCTCAGAGCCTGGAGCCTGCTTCCGATTCTGTGTCTCCCTCTCTCTCTGCCCCTCCCCCGTTCATGCTCTGTCTCTCTCTGTCCCAAAAATAAATAAACGTTGAAAAAAAAAAAGTTAAAAAAAAAAGAACATGTGAAATAAAAGAGAGATTAGGGTTTAGTCATCTTTAGAAAATAAAGCCTGTCTCATGTGTAATGATAATGAACTGATATTGACAGAGCTGTGCTGCAGTTTTATAAGGCAGTCACCTTATACATAGGAAATCATAGTTAAATATTCAGGTACATTACGGTTCATTATGGTGATGGTACATTATGTTGGCAACTTATCCACAAATAGTTCCAGAAAAAATATTTAATTGAAATGCTGTATTCTTATAAATTCTCTATAAGTTTTTAATTGTTTCAAAACAAAAAGTAAAGCAAACATCTAAAAATAGAAAGGGAGATTTCCAGGAGGACCTGATTAAGACTACCTTGTAAAATGGAAATGGAGAGAGCCAGCTGAGGTTATGCCTATGAGAGGGGAGGGTAGATTGCCATTCATAGAGGAATATTAAACTATAATGGCAAGGCTGTAACAATGATGGCAGAAATAGTAAATAGAAAGCTTCCAAGGTTTCATCTACTGAGGAGAATTAACTGTTGTTTGACAGAAATATCATAGTATTCATGAATGGGGGGAATTAGGTTTTCAGCTCCTACTTTAAGTAGAAAAGAACCTATACTGCCAATAAAGTTGTTTTTTTTTCTGCCAGTAAAGTTTTAAATCATTCTTTTTTAACCTATTTTGCAGAAAACAAACTGGCCTTTTAAAGGTAATGTAAATATTGGGGCACCTGGGTGGCTCAGTCAGTTAAGCGTCCGACTTTGGCTCAGGTCATGATCTCGCGGTCCGTGAGTTCGAGCCCTGCATTGGGCTCTGTGCTGACAGCTCAGAGCCTGGAGCCTGTTTCAGATTCTGTGTCCCAATCTCCCCCACTCATGCTCAGTCTCTGTCTCTCAAAAGTAAATGAACATTAAAAATGTTTTAAAGAAAAAAAATAATTTTAACAGCATATTTTTAATCCTTTATGATCAAAATATTATTCCAATATGCAATAAATAGTAAACATGATTGAAATTTCTTACATTATTTTTTTGGAAGAAGCCTTCAATTCTGAAGTGTATTTTACACTTAGAATATATCTTAATCAGGCTAGCCACCTTACAAAAGTATTCAATAGCCCCATAGGACTAGTGACTGCTTTATTGGGCAGTGCAGCTCTGTATATGTATATATACATAGTACCCAAGATATGCTTCTACTGAGTAGAAGTTTGGGGTGATGGTGGAGTGATCTGGAGCCGATAGCTAAGAAAGAATTCTTGAAGACATCTTTGGTGCAAAAAGGTGAGTTTATTAAAGCATGGGGACAGGACCCATGGGCAGGAACAGTGGCGCAGGGGTCATGAAGGGGAACTCATTATATACCCTAAGGTTGGGAGAAGGTCAGGGATAGAGTCAGTCTCTAAGGAATTTTGGAAGCAAGTTTTTCAGGATCTTGAGGGGCTAACTGTTGCTAGGGAAACACCACTGAGTACCATTTAGCAAAACCTTAGTCATGAGGCCTTTTCAGATGCATGTCAGGGGCCATAAGCTTGGAGTATGATTGCTAACATATGTCTTTGGGCAGTTGAGATTAAGGAAGTTTCCAAAAGAATTTGTGTATATTAAAGTAGACTTGTAGGTTTCGGGGTGGGGGTGTGGGGCGAGCTCAGGATAATGATTCTCTTTTGCTCCTAGCAAAGTGTCATCATGGAGGCAGCTGAGCTCCTAAAAGGGAGGTCCTTCTGCCAGTTTCAAGGACTTGTCAATGGGCTATAGGCAGTAAGGGAATTTAATTTTTCATTTGCCTTAGTTTCCCACATCACCATGGCAAGCACTTAAACCCCTTTCCTTTGTTCTTGGGTAGCCAAGAGTGCTCAGGAATATCACACATTATTCCACCTGGACAGGGGCCGTTAGCCCGTATTTTGCCCTCAGCTTGCTATACGCTCCCTCAACACTGAGTATGAATTCAATATTTGTCAGTAAACCCTTGTGTTATATTTAAAGTCCTGGATTGAAAAATTCTATTCCGGTAGTATTATATATAAATATCTGAAATGTTTGAAGCCTTGCTACTCAATCCAGTAAATACTCAGGTGTCCAGGGAGTCTTAGTAGTATTCTTATGCAAATACCTTCTCTGAGACTTATTCACGGTGGGCATAGTAAGCATTTATTCCAAAAAGCTAATTAAAAACTTATTTTATATCCTAGCGTAGATAATATGAAATATTCACTTCTCAAAAGGGAAGATCAAAACTGAAGAGATTTTGTTCAAGTGTGAGATATTCCCTGACTGGGAGGACATTGTATATCTTCTAAGTGAGAGGAGATGTGAGATTTCTAAGAGTTGTAGTAGAGGGAGTTTCAATACTGGTAACCAAGCAATGACTTCTTAAAAAGTTTACCTCTGCACATTTGCCATTTATCAGCTAAATGTACCTCCTAAGCTTTATCTGAATGTTACTAGGATCCAGGAAAACATCAATCTTTACTAAAATATTTAACCAAGAAATCTGATTTAGTAGCAAATGGAGGGTGGGGAGATCAATAGTGTCTATTTACATAAGTACTAAAATTTGGGTTTAAACAGAGGCAAGAGTTAGAATGTATTTACTATGAACAGAATTAAGTGCTTTATATGCATTTGTTTATTTAACCTTAAAAAGGTTATTGTCCTTAAAACAATAACTCCTAAAAGATAGTATAACCATTCACCACCAGTATTTCTTATGGAAATTGGAGGTACAAAGAAGTTAAGGTAGTTTCCCAGTTCATATAGCTAAGAGGACATATAGTCAGGATTCAAACTCAGGTTAACCTGAATCTAGAATCAGGGACCCTAACATCTAGACTACCTGTCAAAAAATATGAATGTATTTCTTCCATGAAGCCATCTGCTTATTCAGTTATTTCTGATGTACATATTCTTTGAGATATACCATATTAAAGACTCTTTGATCCAGTAGTTGAATTTGACTTCATATGAATAAAATTTAAGTTTATTTTCGAGCTTAGAACAATTGAAATTATATACCTCTACTAAGTGTTAGACGAAATATCCTTTTAATGGTACCTAGTAGCCCTCATCTCCAATGGCCTCAGTAATCTTCCAAGAGTTTTTTCTGTGTGACCACTTTGGATTCTATATGCTCTTCCTCTCTGTGTGACTAACACTTTATTTTTTCCCAACTTTGAAGCCAAATGAAATTTAGTACTTCAATTCCCCTCTGTGACTTCTAACTGATGTCTTCTGTTCTGAGCCAGTGGAGAATAACAACAGGCAGTAGAATTTCTCTATGTCCCAAAGTACCCTCACTTATTCTGCTGGCTGTATCAGAGACTCTGTAGCTGGCATTTCACTATGCCACTAGAAATTTAACAGTAAACAGAGCAATATCCACCCATCAATTCATGCACACACACCTCGTCACTCATCCAGGACTCATAGGGGTAATGAAGTGTTTCTCTGGCATCTTAGCAGTAGACCCTCATTTATTACAGAACAATGAAACTGACAGTGCTGCCAAAAGATCATTCTGTTTTGAAGACTTGCCTGACTGGTGTCAATCTTGTTACTGTTTTATTTTACTTTATTTTATTTATTTTTTGTTTTCTTTTTCCTTCATTTCCTCTTGTATTTTTTCTCTTGTTTTCTTTTCTTTTCTTTTCAACTTATAGCCATTCCCAAGTTTGAAAATCCATGGACTCTCTAAATGCTATATTTGAGTCTAAGCTTTTTTTTTTCAACGTTTTTTTTTTTTATTTATTTTTGGGACAGAGAGAGACAGAGCATGAACGGGGGAGGGGCAGAGAGAGAGGGAGACACAGAATCAGAAACAGGCTCCAGGCTCTGAGCCATCAGCCCAGAGCCTGACGCGGGGCTCGAACTCACGGACCACGAGATCGTGACCTGGCTGAAGTCGGACGCTTAACCGACTGCGCCACCCAGGCGCCCCTCTAAGTGCTATATTTGAAAAAGCAAGTGTTTACTGACTATATGACTCAAGGCAATAGGGAGACACATTTTTACTTGTAACTTTATTAAATAGCCTCTTTCTAGTTAGATTTAGTTGGGCAGATAGATTTCTTTTCTTAACTGGTAAAGGATGCAAGGTCTACTTTTCTTGATGCATTTATACCAAGCTAACACAAAAATTAACACATGAAAGAGATAATTTTATTTTGGTGCAAAAATGAGTGCTGGGAGGTTGATCTCTCTAGCTGATAAAATAAGCCAAATGAATCAGTAGTCTATCTGAATGTTGTGTTTTCATGAGAAATAAGTCAGTTGTGCATTGGGATGAATAAGCTTAAGTAAAGAATTGTATTTTGCTCTTTAGAAGGCTCCCTACCTCCTGTGGTCCACTTAACAGTAAGAATAAAAACACTAAAATATGATTTTTCCAAACTACTTCAGTTTCCATCTTTTGTTGTTTCCACTTGTAAAGCAGGCACTGGTAGTATTGACATGCAGTGGGGAAATGGTTACTTAAAATTATCACCTGTAGACCTGTATTCAAGCAGGTAGGAAGAGAAAGGAGAAAGAATGAATGACAAGTAATTGCTGCTATGGAACTTTTTAGTGAAAATAAGTAGTAAAATTGAGTTGGTTGTTAGCTTATAAATACAATGGGGAACTTGTAGAACTAAAATGATGAGCTCAGGGTCATGAGTCCTCAACTCAGGTTCAAGGGATTAGAAAAGCTCCAAGACTGCCCTATAAGAAACTCTTATTTCTTATAGACACATGGTTGAGATTTCTGAAAACTGAAGTCTGTTCCTATAGGTAGTGGAATTACAATGCAACTTGAATTACTCTGCATAGAGGATCTCTTATATTAGATATAGGGCATTGATTGGGAAAGACTTAGTTTCTGAAATTCGAATGGGAACATATAAGCAGATTTTCATGAAACTGAGGACTTCAGTCCCTTAAATTCTACGGAGCCTCATTTGATAGTAAAAGCAGACATTCCCTCTATTTCAGGAAGTTAGTCTTCCCTTGCCCGAATATCTCATAAGATCTTTTAATAAGGGATTGTTGATCCTTCTCAGAAGATAGCTTGTAGATGTATAACTATACTGAAGTCCCAGTTGTCCCCAGAAGATGAACTGCAAGGTATGAACAATTGGTACTGTGACATACATCAAGTTAATTGCATTATTTTCCCAATTTATATAGACAGAAGTCTGGGGAGAAATATGTGAAAATGGATCCTAGGAGTGTTGGGTTCAGTTGGAATGAGTATAATATTTGATTGGGCTGAATCTATTGATGTAAGAATCTCATTTGAATTATTAGCTCAGGTAGAAAGAAATGGCTCTAACAGTTTTATGTTGACTGGCATTTGTACCCAAATGTGGCCTACACTAGAGGAAATTAAAATGCCAGAGCTTTCTGGCTTTACTATAGGGGAAGTTTTCCAAAGGTTTAGAGAGATTGGAATATTAGATATGATTTATGCAGTAAAAGTTACCTGCTGTTCCCTCAGTATATCCCCCCGAAGAGTTCAGAAGATATTCCTTCATAAGGAGAGCTTTGAAGAGCTATGTTATAGCTCTTTATTCTTGAAGAGCTGTTTTTATTTCCTGTAGCCTGGAAATGAAAATAAGAAATGCTGCTTTCAAACCAAGGTCCCTTAATGCAGTAACTATGAAGAGATCCCAAAGTGTCTGTAGCCAAATAGAAGCTGTAAGTTATCAAAGACATATAGATGCTGTTAATTGAAAGGGAAGCAGAGACAAAGGAGCAATCTAATAGTCTTATCTGAAGAGATATTTGTCATTGACTAATGAACCATGTTTCCATAGATGGACAGACTACTAAAGATTTCATTGATTTGTATGATTTGAAAAGCTTTAGGTCTGGTGAACAGAAACCTGACTTGAATCACTATGATACAGAATTTTGATTCCTCAACCAATTCCTTGATTATGCCATTTCATGGGTACAGAAGCATTTAAATAAAATAGAAACTTGGGTCCTTAGAGGAAAGACCATGCTATAGAGCCAAAACTTTATTACCTTCTTCCTAGTCCTCTCCTATGTCACCTAAGCCATTTCTCACAGTCTTTGCTTTGAGTAGAGAAATTATCATAATTTAGGGTGATTGTCAACATAAGTTTGAACTGACACTAATACCTGAAAATCTAAAATTTCACGGTTGTCCATCAACCATAGTGTGGATTTACGTAGGTCACAATTAAGAGAGTTTTGACTTAAGTCCATTGCTACTTTGCCTTCTATCTCTCAACTTATACTATGGCCTCTTGGGGAGCTCCATATTATCAGTTGATTGATGAAGAAAACATTCAGTCTTGGTTCATAGATGTTGGACAATAGGTACTAGACAAAAATAGAGGTCTGCAGTCTTGATGCCCAACTGCAAGATGGCCTTGAAGACAATGGTAATGCCAAATCCTTCCAGGATACAAAACTTAAAGCAATGTGCTTTATCATTTTTTCCTGAAAGAAGACATGGCCAGAGTTAGAGATCAACAGATATTCATGAGCAGTGGCTAGTGGTTTGACTGGATTGTCACAAATTATAAGGAAGATAATTGAAAATTGGTGAGGTGGATGACTGGGGAATATGAATTTGGATAGACTTATCCTAGTGATAAAAGAGTATGAGGTTGTTTGTGTTGCATGTGAACGCTCACCAAAAATAAATATCTTAGGGGAAGAGGATTTTAATAAGTAGGTGCACAACCATACCCATTCTGTGGATACCAGTCAGCCTCTTACTTTAGCCAACCTGGTCTTTCCCCAATGAGTTAATGAATAAAGTGGTCATGGCATCAGGGATACAGCTTAAGTATGGGATCAGCACCATGGTCTTCCACTTGCTGAAGCCAATCTGACTATAACTATTGCTAAGTGGCCAACTTGCTAAAAGAAGAGGCCAATAATGAGAGCCCATTGTGGCTTCATTCCCTACAAAAACTAGCCAAGCATTATGTGCCATGTTGGGCATGGACACTGAACTACTTTTGTCATGGAAGGAGCAAGGGGCTTTTTGTTTTGTTTTGTTTTTCTCACTTGAATAGATACTTACTCAGGATCTGGATTTGCTTCCTTGCCCACGATGATTTTTCCAAGTTCATGGACTTACAGAAGCCCAATTTGTGGTCATCAGAGTTTTACAGTAGTTGAAGGGCAGTAATATGACCATGTCCATGGAATTCACTTCTACCCTTGTTTTAACTCATCATCTCGAAATAGCTTGCCTGATAGAACAGTGAACTGACCTATTGAGGTATAAGTAATGATGATACACTGTGGCAATGTTGTCTGAGATAGAATATATGTTTTAAATAAGTGACTAATTTATGATGATTTTTTTTCTCCACATAGCCAGAATTCACCAGTCCTGGAATTAACTGTCTTTGTTACTCTTACCCCCTGTGAAAATCTTTGCTTCCCATCCCTGATACTCTGGACTTTACTGGCCTTGAAGGCTCTAGTGTCAAGGAGAAATCATTCCATTAGGGGATAAACCAATAGTTTCATTAAACTCTGAGTTGAAACCTCAAAAAAGCTGCTTATTTTGTGTCTTAATGCTAGAGAATGATCAGACAATGAACATCAGTACTGGGGTAGTTTCTCCTGACTACCAAGGGATATTGTATGGCTACTGTACAATATGGGTGAGAAGGGACATGTCTGGAATGCAGGAGATTGCCCAAGATGCTTCTTAGAATTCCCACATCTTCTGATTAAAGTAATAGAAGACTACTATAATCTAATCTTACAGAACTTCTCATGACCCAGATCCTTCAGGAATGAAGGTTTGGTACAACCCACCATGCAAGAAAACGTGACTAGTCAAGGCAATATGGAATGGCTAGTGGAAGAACTTTGGTCATGACCAGTTGCAGAAACACGCCCTGCAGTAGTTAAGAGTATTTCTTCCTCAGTGTGATACTATGCCTGTATGTATTTTAATTAGATTTTTCTTCCCTTCTCCCATCTCCTTACCATGTAACATAAGTTGTGTTGATAGTGTTTTTCTTTGTAATCTCATGTTTAAGTTATAAGATACCTAAGAGTATGATTCATCTAGAACAACTTTCTTGTGGAAACAAATTGACTTTTGCAGACATTGTTAGCATACTTTCAGTTGTGGAAGGAGTGCTTTCACCCTGTTAGGCAAAACGATGGCTTGTTCTAGTCTTATTTGGAAATTGTTTGATTAAAAGAATGTGTGGATGCAAATTTGCCAAGGAGAGGACTTGAGTGAATTCATACTATATTAATTTTGCTAATCTGGGACTGTGTTACCCCAAATTTCCCTTCACTCTGTGATTCTGCATTAGTATTGGTATAAGAAGCATTCAAAACCTATTTGGAAGGCAAAGAGAAGTAACAGCTGTATCTTTTCATATTCTGAAGACCTATGTTGGGAGCCACAGTAGCTCTGATATGCTCTCACTGATTCAGTAGCTCATCTTGTTGGTGTAAGGAAGCACTTGATCTTCGGTTCCTGCCAAATATCCTCCTTGAACTTCTCTGAGTCCTAGGCCAAGCACATGTGTAGCTCTGCGGTGAGGGGCAGCATCTTTCTAACAGGTCACATATTTCATCAAAGTTGGAGGTAGTACAAGACAGGTGTGCATTCTCTTTCATTCTTTTGAGTTCCATTTTTCCCTTATTCTTTTCTGTATCCAACTTTTTTTTTTGTTACTGTCTGGCTAAGCTATAGTGATTTAGGCTTAACACTAGACACAGAGATATTAGCCTGCAGAAGTTTTTCCACCAACTCCTATAGTTGCTTACAATCTAACTCTATACTAAATCACTTATGCTACACCACTCATTTTGGTTCTACTTTTCTTTGTACCCTGGTACAAGTGTTTAGGTAAATGCAGTGAATTCTGTAGACGTAACCCCATCTATAGTCCTAACCCTAATGAAGTGTTTATTCAACATGCTGAAAGTTTAAAAGTGACTGGGATAGCCATAGACCCATTTAAAACAATATCACATCCTCTAACAAAATAGTAAGAGGGAAAACAAAATCAGCATTGGTTTATCATAATCTATTTAGAAACTAATAATGCAGCAAAGAGGAAAAGTTAAGAGTCAAGAGCAAAAACAAAGGTTAGACAGTGGAAATTGCTAAATTTTGACTCTATCCTCTGAATGACAGTAACTTTTCATCTTTATTCCTTTTTATTTTCTTCAGCCAACCACTGTGCATCACTTTTTTTTTTGAGAGCAAAGGTAAAAAAAAAAAAAAAGACATTTAAGTGATAATCCCCCCTACATAAATCGTCTTCTGAGACCAGCACCTCCAAGCAGGGATTTTACTCTTCAAAATGATACTCATGTAACAGAGACTGTGAATACCTGGCAGGCTTTGTTTAGATCAACTTACTTAAAAAAAAAAGAGAGAGAGAGAGAAAGTCCCCCAATGCATACAAAGTGCTGCAACTACTGTTGATAAAGATCTTTCTGATTTTGTTCTAGCAGTACCTCTATTTGTTTAGAGACACTGAAATTACCTTTACCTTTCCCAGTGATATTGATGTGTCAGCACTCATTTCAGGGGTAAACTTGACACTGTGTCTTCATCTGTGGATTTTTTTGGTTAATCCCATCTTTATCTCTCTGCTCTTCATTCTCCTTTATTGGGTTTTTTACTGTAGGTTTCTAATAATGCTAAAGAGGATTTTATTCTTTTCTTTGTTTTAAATTACTTGACATTTTGTACTCTGATGCACAAAATTTGTATCATCGTTTGAACCGCAAGGCTTTATGAATCAGGTCAGAAAAATTAAGCACATGGAAGGTGAAAATAATCTGAGAAAAATTCCATTTTTAAAATAATCTCTACACACATTTGTCTCTGCCAGGAGTATTACATTTAATGATCTAGGATCGGGATATAACGATGCTCTCTCACCTCCATTAAGTTTAAAGTAAAATGTGTGTGTGTTTATAGTTTTTTCAAGCAGTTTTGTTATATTTTTATATTCGAGTAGTGTTACATTATTTTTAAAAAATAATGTTTATTTATTTATTTTGAGAGAAAGAGCGAGTGCACACAGGAGGGACAGAGGGAGAGAGAGAATCCCAAGCAGTCTCCGTGCTGTCAGTGCAGGGCCCAATGCGGGGCTTGATCCCATGAACCACGAGATCATGACCCGAGCCAGAGTCAGATGCTTAACTGACTGAGCCACCCAGGCACCCCATCAAGCAGTTTTATATTATTTATATTCAAGAAATTTTACATTATTTTTAAATGGGATGTTTTCCTCTTTGCAAATAGTTTTTTTTCCTTAAAATGTATCCTTTGTGATATGTTCTAAATGTTTTGCCATCAGGTTCTAATGTCATTTTATCTTCCTTTTTAACTGAAAACACAGTAATACTCCCCTTTTTGTTCATATCTGGTCAAGATCCATAGTGGAAAACAACATTCCCATGCCCAAGCCCCACATTCAGCACTGACACCAGGGAATATTCCTGCTGCTTTGACCACACCAAGCAGCATTTGGAGAGGGGTCACCTATTCCCAATTTGAATTCTGGGTTTTGTTGTCCTATTCTACCTTTTTTAGATTAATAGATGTTTTGTGGTATTTTATGTTCCAAGAAGCAACACTGCAAAGATTGATCTATAGGTGTGTAATGCTCAGTGAAAAGCTGACACAAGGCTCAAGGTATAATAACTTTTATGATTAGGAATCTGATATGCTGCCATGCAGAGTTTCTTCAATTCACACTTCCATTTCCTTATTGCCTTGATGCTTAGATTTGGCACAGGTAAAATGAGAGTGAGACCACAGATGAAAGGCTTTCATGAGGAAAGAAGGAAATCTTATTGATGAGCTGTTTCAATCACTTCTTTTGATAGATGAAAAAACTAAGACCAGTGGAAGTGAAGTGATTGGCAAAATCTCAGAGAAAAAGAATGGCAAGTAAAAAGCTCATGTGGAAAGTAAAGCCACAGAGCAGGTAGGGTAATCTCAGGACTGTGGTCTGGCAGACTGCATAGAATGCGCATGAAATGTTTGCAGCCACAGACATGCTCATGGTGACCCTGAAAGAGCTTCTCCCCACACGGGTGCTTTAGCCTCCCTTGTTCTCCTTTCCTGGCACTGTACCATGGAGAGGAATGTTAGTTCTTTGGGTGATATTGTCAGAAATATACTACATGAAGGCCTGAAGGTAAGTATGATCTGGCAGTCCTGTAAGCTCAGATATTGTCTAAAATAGGAGATTGCAGCCATTTCAACCCTTCACACACACAACCAACTCCCCCCACCCCCGCCACAACTTCTCACCCTGCCAGTCCCTGCTCAGTTAGCTTAAATTCACCTTTAGTCAGTCAGTTCTGTTTAACACAGCATATGCTTTCCTAAAATTCATTTGTTATACAAAATCACAAAATAAAAACGAAAGTTTATAAAGCAAAAACGAGGTTAAGAGCACAGCTATCGAGACACATAAGGAAATGTGATGGAAACCTACTAAAAATAGCAGACCATTTTACACATGTTAGGTGGTTAAGAATACATAAAAACTGGAATAAATATGATTCTTTCCTCTAAAGAAGACCTGATATCTACTTCTGGAAGTGGTCTTGGGGCACTTTTATGGGTTGCTCTTGTCAGAGAGCTGGGTCAGGGTTGTCAAGGTTGCTCTTGGGGCACTTTTATGAAATGGTAAAGGAAGGTTATTAGAAATTAAATAGAAAAATTTAACTCCAAATATGGTTGGATGTGGTACATACCATACACAGGTGACTCACATTATCTGGGAAATATTTGAAGGGTGTGTGTGTGTGTGTGTGTGTGTGTGTGTGTGTGCGTATGTTTGTGTACATGTGCATGCATGTGCATTTTGCATATTGCTACATGACACAATTCAGCTGGGTGCAGTTTTCTTCATTCACCTAATGTTCCTAGGGGACAGAAGTACACATGAGCAAGTGAAAAATTTGCATTATGGTCAATTTTTTTCCCTAAAATATCAACTATGTTGGAACCAATATGTATTTTAAAAATAAGCATAACAGAACTGACCATAATTTAAAAGTCTTCAGCAGTTGCTATGTATAGTGTGCAAGAGTTACAAATTTGGCCCCAAGGGGTGTGAACTACATTGGGGAGACATTTACTAAAACCTCAATTTAAGTATGATGAGATTTAATTAAAAGAGAATACAGAGCACAATGGGAATACCTGCAGGAGTACCTTGCCTGGTCTGGGATTGAGATGGCCACTGTGGGCCATGAAACTTAAGCTAAGACTTTAAGTATTATGTGGGAGTTAGGGAAATGAATTGGCAGAGAGAGTGTTATTGGCAGAAAGAAGATCCAAGTTTCAGAGCCTGGAGGCAAGATAATACAGCATGTCTAAAGAACAGGTAAAAGTTTAGTTAAGTCTGCAGCATAATTTGTAAGGGAGAGCTTGCCAAGAAATGAGGCTGGTAACTAGGACTGTGATAAAATAAATATTGCATATCAGCATCCATGAAAAGGAGTAAACTTTGTTCAAAATTCAGTGGATACCTTTGAAGGCTATAAACAAATAAAAAAAACATTTAAATACATTAAACTATTTTAAAGCTTATTCTTATAATAGTATGGAGGACACTTTGGGTTACAGCAACATGAGAGGCAGGTGTGGTAGAGTTCACCAGCTAATAGCCAGAAAATGAGTCCTCTTCCTTCTCAGCACAAAGCCACATCATATTCCTCAGCCTTCTTTCTCTTGGTTGAGAGAAATAACCAAATTCTTGCTGACAGAATATAAGTGGAAGCTATGTGAACAGTCTCTGGAGTAAGGCTATTAAAGAGCCTCCAAATCCTTTCTTTTTCCTCCTGCTACATGGATGTAGATACCATTATGGAGTCACAAGGTGGAAGTCTCTGCATTTTTCATGAAAAATAGCTGTGTGCAAACCAGAAACACTCAACTTGGACTATTATATGAGGAATATAATACTCTTATTGTGCTTGAGCCATTGTATTTTAGGGCATAAGGAGAGGAGAGCCACCTCACCTTATTTATTTATTTATTTATTTATTTATTTATTTGCTTGCTTGCTTTCTTGCTTGCTTGCTTGCTTGCTTGCTTGCTTGCAGCTAGGCATATCCTAGCCATATAGGCAGAGATTAGTTACAGTATTCCAAATGTGAGATGAGGGATAGATGGTAGTAGTGTGAGTTGAGATGCAGAGATATGGATGAATTCAAGAAATATTTAGAAGTCAAGAAATATTTCAAATATTTCTAAATATTTGAAGTGCCATTGAAGATGGCACAATATTACTTCATGATTGATAGGAATAAAAGAGATTAAGAGATTAAGTAAGAGAAGAAATCAAGGATATAGTGTGATGGGGTTTCCATACAGGCTTCAAGAGACCACACATATTTCACTTCATCCTCCAACTGAAAGATTAGATTAATATATCTGTTCACTTTCCCTGAACAAATTGGATCAGGAAAATTCTGTATCTTCTTAATCCTCTATTTTATATTTGGGGATTATGTCATAGTTCCAGAAAATTTTACACTAATAGTTTTTTTGTGTGTGTGATTTCATTTACAGATTAGTCTTAAAACAGACTTATACTTAAAAAGACACGTCTTCATCCTAAACTTAAAACAATGTCAGTTCCAAAGTATTCCTGAATATTATATTTATACCCACTTTATAGCATTCTGAAAATCTCATTTATCCTGTGCTTTCAGTTTTTCTGTCTTTTAATTTCTCTGAAGACCAATCTGAAATGTGCTAATAGAACAGACTCTGTATATCCTGCCCAGCCTTTGCTCCTATGGTATTTCTGTATGCTCTCTATTCTCTAAAGAATTCATACTGGAATTCTTTTCATTACTTACAGGGTACTGTACTACAGCTAGCCTTATAGCCTATGCACATGCTATTTCCTTTGCCAGGAATATACTTTCCTTTAAATCCCTTCACTTGATTTACTCCGATTTAGAATTCAGATTATAGCTCAAATGCATTTCCTCATGGAAGCCTTACTTGACATGCCATGTTAAATAAAGTTGACCATTAAATGCTCTTATAGCTCCCTGCACATTAAAAAAAAAAAAGCTTATTGTTATTTGTAATTACTTCTGTTTCTAAGCTCCCTGAGGTCAGAGACGGTGGATTTTGCTTAACATTACCTTTCCGGCATCTGGCACAGTTAAAATACTCGTTGCAGATACCGAAGGCAGTCTGACACCTATTTCCCACATTTCCTTACTAGCACAGCCCAGTTTGGTTCAGGTGTGCACTGCATCCACATACAATGGGAATTAGGTTCCTTACTTCAGCTACTAGGGTACTTCTTCATTGATCAGGTCAATAATTACTATCCAATTCCCCTTGTATGTGACTGGCTTGGGCTTTACATGTGACACATTCTATCCAGTTCACTGAGACTTGAAATCTATGTGGGGACTTCAAGGAAAATTTTCCTTGCTCTTACAACCTGATACATGAGAAGAAACAGTACCTCTTCTGAATCCTTGAGTTCATCAGGGGAGTTAAGCAGAGATGGCAAGGGGGAGATGGAATGAATCCTGGTACTTAACATTGGTAGAGCCACCAAATTAAACCATTTTGAAGATACATTACATTAAAAATCTTATTTGACATAGAAAATATTTAAATCCAAAAAAGATATTTTGGTTCCTTATAGGAATATATCCTAACATATATTTATGTACTTAACAAATACTTATTGAATAAGTGAATATATACACACACACACACACACACACACACACACACACACACACACACTTAGAGCCTAATGGACAATACATACAGTACATGGACATGTTTCCAAGATTTTTGGCAATGATATTTCTTCAGTCTTAAATATTTTTCTTATCCCCACTTGACCAACTCCAGTCTTTAATGACTCAGCACAGGTCCTTATCTCCAGGATGTCCTTTCTCTTATATTGTTAGGTCAGCAGTCCCTTTTTATACTCTAACACCAACCCAGACTTCTACCACAGCCTACTTTTACATTTTTATTATATCTTTACTTGTGCCTCCTCCCACATTCAACCAAATATCTCTGTGAGGAAGGGAATTACAATAACCAAGCTGAGCCTGGTATTTAGTAAATACTGAATATATAATTTCTCTTTAGAGGGAAGGAGTTGCATAAACTGAAATAACTTTGGAAAGCTTTGGAGAGTAAGTGGGAACTGAGTTGAGTCATGACAGACAGCTAGATCTTTATAACGTGTGGAGAGGGGAAGAGTGTTACTATAGAAGATCATAAAGTGGCAGAAAACAGACTTTTTTTTTCCCTTAGGAAATTGGTGAGTGCAACATTAGACTATGTATTGGTAAGGGATACTATGAGGAAAGATTGAAACAGCAAATCTCGTTGGGTCAGTATCAGAATGTCAGTCAAAGGACTGTAGAATTTATTTTGCAGTGGTAGTCATGCCATGTTGAGAACACTCATGTAATACTACTCCATAAAAACAGTTGGTGATATATCTGAAAAACAGGTAAAAAGACAATTGCAAGAGTCAGTGATACATGGGAAATAAGGCTCTGAAAATAGGTGGTGGCATTAGATATGAAAGAAAGTATCTTGGAAATAAATAATAAAATGTATATATTGTTATGTGGGTGAGTTTTTTGGAAACTGAGTTTATCCAAGAGTTTAAATTACAATGAGGTGGAAAGATCACAGTTTTTTCATCGTAAAGTCTATTTTGACATATTTTACTAAGGCAATAAAAGATATTGACAATTCTATCAGTGACCACTTGAGCATCCACAGGATACACATCATCCATTTTTGTCATCAGATATTTTTATTGAATTTCCACCAACTGTATAGCTTAACAGTGACTAATTTGATGGAAGCAGTTTGGGAATTTTTACCTAATAATTAAATAATAATTAATACTTATATAACATATAAAGCAGTGGAAAAACCACTGTTCTGTATTTTACATTATTATGTTTGGATTTGGAAATGAGGGGAATAAGAGGTGATGGATTGTCTCAAACATGAACTTGAAATTCAGGGTCATAAAGTCTGGAGGAAGAGGCCACTTACTCAAATGTGCAGTTACCAATACAAAGATACAAAGATCATGAAGGATCATGTGAACATGAAACTACCAAAGGAAACTAATAAAGTTCCAATAACTGATTCTAAATAAGTGCACCTGTATGACCTGTCTGATAAAGGGTTCATAATAATTTTAAAGAAATTCAGTGAACTACATTGAACACACAGACAACTAAACAAAATTAGAAAAATAAGGTTAAAAAAAAGAGAAGTTTAACAACAACAAGAACAACAACAACAAAATCCCAGGAACCATAAAAAAAAAATCCAAACAGATATCCTAGAGCTGAAGAATACAATGACTAAACTGAAGAATTCAAAAGAGAGCTTCAACAGGAGATGAGAGTCAATAAACTCAAATACAGATCATTTGAAGCAGCCATAAAACAATAAATTAAATGGCAATAATAAGTCCTCACCTATTCTAATTTCTTCTAAAGTAAATGGATTAACTTATCCAATAAAAAAATGTAAAAAGCCAAATGGATTTTTAAAAGATCCAATGATATGCTTCCCACAAGAGGTTTACTTTAGCTTTACGGATACACATAGGTTGAGAGAAAGGGATGGGAAGAGATATTCCAAGCAAATAGAAAACTAAGCAAAAGCAAAAGTAAGCAGAAGTACTATAGTTACATCAGAAAAAAAATGAAAAAACAGAATTTAAGCTAAAAATGGTCACAAGACAGAGAATAACATTTCTTAATGGTAAAAGGACTCATTTCATCAAGAATACATCATAATTATAAATATTTATGCACCCAGCTTTGGAGAATCTAAGTATATTAAGCAAATACTAATAGAACCAAAAGGAGAAATAAATAGCAAAACAGTAATAATTGGGAACTTTAGTACCCCACTCTCAATAATGGGTAGATCAGACAGAAAATCACTAAAGAATCAGTGATTAGAACAATACTATAGACCAAGTGGACCTAACAGACCTGTACAAAACTTTCCATCCTACAGCAATAGGATACACATTTTTTCTTTTCCTTTGTCTTTTTTTTTCATGTTTATTTTTGAGAGAGAGAAAGAGAGAGAGAGAGAGCACGAGCAAGGGAGAGGTAGAGATGGAGGGAGACACAGAATCCAAAGCAGGATCCAGGCTCTGAGCTGTCAGCACAGAGCCCAATGCCTAGAACCCATGAAACCACTGCAAGATCATGACCTGAGCTGAAGTCGGACACTTACCTGACTGAGCCACCCAGGGGCTCTGGATACACATTTTTCTTAAGTGTACATGGAACATTTTCTAGATTATTTGTAAGGTCACAAAATAAGTCTCAATAAATTCAGTAAGATGGAAATTATATTAAGTATCTTTTCTAGTCACAATGATATGAAACTAAAATCAGTAACAGAATGAAAGCTTAACAGTTCATAAAAAGTGGAAATTAAAAAACATGCTCCTTAAAAACAAAGATCAACAGAAGAAATAAAAAGGTAAATTAAAAAAAAGTCTTGAGGGGGCGCCTGGGTGGCTCAGGTCATGATCTCATGGTTCGTGGGTTCCAGCCCCATGTCAGGCTCTGTGCTGACAGCTCAGAGCCTGGAGCCTGCTTCAGATTCTATATCTCCCTCTCTCTCTGCCCCTTCCCCACTTGGCTTCTGTCTCTCTCTGTCTCTCAAAACTAAATAAACATTAAAAAAACTAAAAATCTTGAGATAAACAAAATGGAAACAGCATATCAAAACTTACAGGATGCAACAAAAGCAGTTCACAGAGGGAAGTTTATAGCTATAAATGCATATGTCAAGGGAAGAAATCTCAAACAACCTAACATACCTCAAGAACTAGAAAAAATAAAGGCAAACTAAGTCCACAATTAAAAGAAATGAAATAACAAAGATAAAAGCAGAAATAAATGAGAGAATGGGAAAAATAGTAAAGTTTTGTTAACTAAGAGTGGGTTCTTTGAAAAGATACAATTGACAACCTTTAGCTAGACTCCCCTAGAAAAAAAGAGGACTTAATAAAATTATAATAAAAGAGATGACCTTGCAACTGATATATCAGAAATAGACTCATTAGAGACTACCATGTACAGTTACACACCAACGTATTGAAAAACCTAGAAAAATAGATAAATCTCTAAGAGCATACAGACTACTGAGACCAAATCATAAAGAAACCAAAAATTTGAACAGTCAATAACAAGTGAAGACATTGAAGCAGTAATCAAAAACCAAAGAAACATCCAGGGCCAAATAGTTTCACTGGTGAATTATACCAAACATTTAAAGACAAACTAATTCCAGTCCTTTTTAAAATTGCAAAAAATGGAGTGGCACCTGGGTGGCTCAGTTGGTTAGTGTCCGACTTTGGCTCAGGTCATGATCTCATGGTTTGTGGGTTCCAGCCCCTAATTGGGCTCTGTGCTGACAGCTCAAAGCCTGGAGCCCACTTCAGATTCTGTGTCTCCTTCTCTCTCTGCCCCTCCCCTGCTGGTTTCTCTCTTTCTTTCTCTCTCTCTCTCTCTCTCTCTCTCTCTCTCTCTCTCTCTCTCTCTCAAAAATAAATAAAAACATAGAAAATATTTTTAAAAAATAAAAATAAAAAATTGCAAAAAATGGGAAAGGAGGAACCACTTCCAATCATTTTACGAGGCTAACATTATCCTGATACCAAAGCAAGATGAGGACATTATAAGAAAAGAAAACTAAAGTCTAACATCAGTGGTTAATATAGATGCAAAATTCTCAACAAAATACTAGTAAACTGAGTTCAATGGCATATTGAAAGTATAGTACACTATGATCAAGTGGGATTCAACTGTGGGGTGCAAAGAAATTATTAAAATATGCAAATCAATAAATGTGATACATCACATTAGAATGAAAGATACAAATTATATGATCGTTTCAATAGTTTTACTGAAATTGACAAAATTTAACATCCTTTCATTTTAAAAACTCTCAACAAATTGGGTATGGAAGGAGAATGCCTCAGCAAAACAACGGTCAGATGTGACAATCTAACACCATAATCAGTTGTGTATAACATCACACAGCTAACATCATACTCAGTGGTGAAAGTTTGAAAGCTTTTTCTCTAAGATCAGTAAAAAAAAACAAAAACAAAAACAAAAAAAAAAACAACCCAGGGTGACTTCACTGATCAATCCTATTCAACATATTACTGGAAGTCCTAGCCAGAGCAATCAGGCAAGAAAAAGAAAAAAAAAAGTCATCCAAATTGGAAAGGAAGAAGTAAAATTGTCTCTGTCTGTAGATGACATGATTTTCTATGTAGAAAACTCTAAACTGTACCAGAGACACCTAGAACTAATAAATGAATTCAGTAAGCTTTCAGGATACAAAATCAACATACAAAAGTCAGTTGTATTTTTGTACACTAACAACAAATTATATGAAAAAAATAAATAAAAGGAAAGAATCAAATTTATAATAGCATCAAAAACAATAAAAAACTTAGGAATAAATTTAACTATGGAGATGAAAAATATACACTGAAAACTATAAGATACTGGTGAAAGAAATTGGCCCAAATGGAATGATAGCCCATGTTCATGGATCAGAAGAATTAATGTTGTTAAAATGTCAATATTACCTAAAGCCATCTATGTACTTAATGCAACCTCTATCAAAATTCCAGTGGCATGTTTTACCAAAATAGAAAAAAAAAAGTCCTAAAATTCATGTGGAAATATAAAAGATCCTAAATACCCAAAGATCAAAGCTGGAGGCATCACACTTCCTGATTTCAAACTACTACAAAAGTATTATAACCAAAACAGTATGGTACTGGCCTAAAAACAGACACATAGACCAATAGATCAGAATTGAGAGCCCAGAAATAAAGTTCTGTGTATATAGTCAACTGATATTTGACAGGAGAGCCAAGAACATTCCATGGGGAAAAGACAGTCTCTTTAGTAAATGGTTTTGAGAAAACTGGATATATCCACATAAAAAAGAATTAACTGGATCCCTTTCTAATACCACTCACAAAAATTAGCTTGAAATTGATAAAGACTTAAATGTAAGTCCTTAAGCCTTAAAGCTCCTATAAGAAAACCTAAGGTTAAATTCCTTGAAATTATTCTTGGCAATGATATTTTTGGATATGGCACCAAAAACATTAAGAAAAAAAAGCAAACATAAACCAGGATTACATCAAAGTAAAAAGCTTCTCTGCACAGCAAGAGAATGGTCAACAAAATGAAAACACAACTTATGGAATGGTAGAAAATATTAGCAAACCACCAATCTGAGGAGGGATTAATATACAAATTACACACACACACACACACACACTCACTCATGTAACTCAATAGCAAAACAAACAAAAAAATGGACAAATACCTTAGTAGGCCTTTTTCCAAAAAAAGACACACAGATGGCCAACAGATATGAAAATGTGCTCAGCATCACTAATCTTCAGGGAAATGCAAATTGAAACCACAATAAATACCACCTCATTTCCATTAGAATGGCTATTATAAAAAAAAGTAACAGGAGATAACAATGTGAGGATATAGAAAAATGGGAATCCTTGTGCGCTGTTGTTGGGATTGTAAATTGCTACAGTGACTATGGATAACAGTATTGAGGTTTCTCTAAAATTAAAAAGAGAACTACCATAGGATCCAGCAATACCACTTCTGGGTAATTATCTGAAGGAAATGAAAACAGTATATTAAAGAGATATCTACACTTTTATTATTTTTTTGCACTTTCTTTTTAAAAATTATTTAATTTATTCTCAAGTTAGTTAATCTACAGTGTAACCTTGGCTTCAGGAGTAGAATCAAAAAGTTTTTATTTAAAATCCAATTAGTAGCCCCGCGTCAGGCTCTGGGCTGATGGCTCAGAGCCTGGAGCCTGCTTCCGATTCTGTGTCTCCCTCTCTCTCTGCGCCTCCCCCATTCATGCTCTGTCTCTCTCTGTCCCAAAAATAAATAAACGTTGAAAAAAAAATTGAAAAAAAAAAGGAGCGCCTGGGTGGCGCAGTTGGTTGAGCGTCCGACTTCAGCCAGGTCACGATCTCGCGGTCCGTGAGTTCGAGCCCCGCGTCAGGCTCTGGGCTGATGGCTCAGAGCCTGGAGCCTGCTTCCGATTCTGTGTCTCCCTCTCTCTCTGCGCCTCCCCCGTTCATGCTCTGTCTCTCTCTGTCCCAAAAATAAATAAACGTTGAAAAAAAAATAAAAAAAAAATCCAATTAGTTAGGGACACCTGGGTGTCTCATTTGGTTAAGTGGCTGACTCTTGGTTTCCACTCAGGTCATGATCTCACAGTTTGTGAGTTCAAGCCCCATGTCTGGCTCTGTGCTGGCAACATGGGGCCTGCCTGGTATTCTCTCTGTCCCTCTTTCTCTGCCCCTCCCCTGCTCTCTCTCTCTGTCTCTCTCCCAAAAACAAATAAATGAAAACTTTTAAAAAATTAAAATAAAATAAAATCCAATTAGTTAACATACAGTGTAATATTAGTTTCAGATATACAATATAGTGATTCAACACTCCCATACATCACCCTGTGCTCATCGCAAGTGCCCTCCTTAATCCCCATCACCTATTTCACCCTACCCATCTCCCCTCTAGTACCCATCATTTCATCCTCTATACTTAAGAGTCTGTTTCTTGGTTTGCCTCTCTCTCTCTCTCTTTCTCTCTCTCTCTCTCTCTCTCCTTCCCTCTCTCTCTCTCTCTCCTTCCCCTCCCCTCTCTCTCTCTCATATTCTCTCTCTTCACTTTGCTCATTTGTTTCTTAAATTTCACATCTGAATGAAATCATATGATATTTGTCTTTCTCTGACTGACTTATTTCACTTAGCTTAATACTCTCTAGCTCCATATATATCAATGCAAAGATATATTGGAACTTTTTATGATTATTGGACATTATTTACAATGGTGAAGATATGGAAACAATCTAGGTGTCTGTGGATGAATGAAAAAGAAAATGTTATACACACATATACATACATACACACATGCATGTGTATATACATACATACACATATATGTATACAGATATACACACAATTGATTATTGAATAATAAAAAGAGGAAATTTTGGTATTTGTGACAACATGAAAGAACTTGAGGGCATAATGCTAAGAACAATAGATTAGACAAAGAAAGACAAAAAATGTGTGATCTCACTTATATGTGGAATTACAAAAAAGAAAAAGAAAAACAAATTCATAGAATCAAAGTATAGAATGGTGGTTTCCAGGGAGAGAGGGGTTTGGAAAATGGGAGGAGGTGGTCAAAATGTATAAATTTCCAATTATAAGATGTATAAATTCTAGGGGTCTAATGTACAGCATTACATGTGGATGTGAATGTGAGTACATGTGAATGATAGTTAACAATATTGTATACTTTAATGTTGCTAAAGGGGTAAATTTTAAATGTCCTCACCACACATCATACACAAAGGTAACTATGTAATTTGATGGGTGTGTTACTTAACCATATTGTTGTAATCAGTTCACAATATATACATGTGTCAAATCATCACATTGTGCACCTTTAACTTACACAATATTGTTTGTCAATTGCACTTCATTAAAGCTGGTAAAAATAAAAATGAAATTCAATATCAACTGTTTTCAATTTAACTTTTTGTTCTGACTTGATAGCTTGGTTGAAAGACCACTTAATCAATGAAGCAGATGGGAAATATTTTATGTGTGTATGAGTTCTTTAAGGGGGATTTATAATATAAACTTTATTTAGAAACAAATATTACTGATTATAATGTAAATTTTTACTACTTTTATTATAAATAAAAATTAAAGATTCATCTTCATGGAAGTATTATTCAAAACATACTCCTATGCTCCTTGAAAGCATGCCCTCCAACCTTCTTACTGTTAGGAAATATTTGAAAATTCTAGGATAGGAACAAAATTCTTGGTTTTATATTAACCATGTTATGAACTCATCATATCATCAATTTTACGTGAGTCTCTTAACTTCTTTGTTCCTACTCTCATAATTTGTCAGTTTGAAAGAGTTAATTATATTATTATGATCAAAAAATCCTCAGTAATGTTTCCAAAGATACTTAAGTAAATAATTACTAGAGTTGAAAATTTCTCATGTGTTCTCTCATCTACCCATCTGCCCTCTGAACTCTCTATCCCACCAAATATTCAAACAGCATCTACTATATAGATTCTGACAATTCATTAATTTTCTTGAAATAAATGAAAATTTTACTTCTCCAGAACATATTATCCTGAGTATAGGATAAGTGTTCAGGATAAAAGTAGCTGTTTCTAGCTTTGAAGATTTCAAAAGGCTGCAGCTACTCTCTGAGCAATACTTCTGTTTAGAATCCTGTCGACTCCCACACATACGCTACTATCTTAAAATTGTTTTCTCCACCATCTCTTCTACTGTTCTTGAATGTTGATAATTTAGATCTCTATTCTTCCAGAGACAGTGATTAAACAGATTTCTTCCCTTACATGGATTATTTCATCCACCATAGGGCAGCCTTCCCAGGTTTCTTTCTTCCTTTCACTCTTTGGAGAAACCCTTTCTAGAGAGCTCAGGACTCCAAAACAAATCAGTCATGTCGCTTAAGCATAGGCCTCTTATGGTTCCTTTGTATTTTTCCCTGACTTACCACTCAACCAAAAAATGATTTAGTTCTCTCTTCAGTTTCATCTTCTCACAGCAAGCTATGGTTCCCAGACCTCTCCAAATACCAGTCTCCTTTTTATTCATGTCACCTTCAAGAAGCTGCTGTGATATTTCTCTTATTTCCCCTTCCTTCTCCACATAGAAAGTAGGTAACTCCCTTGATTTATTTTTCTCAGAAGTCTATAAACTTTTTTTTGAGAGAGAGCACATACACACACACACACACACACACACACACACACACACACACCTGTGCATGAGCAAGTGAAAGAGAGGGAGAGAGAAGCTTAAGTGAGCCTGACATGGAGCTCAATCTCACCACTGTGAGATCATGACCTAAGACAAAATCAAGAGTCAGACACTTGGGGCGCCTGGGTGGTGCAGTCGGTTAAGCGTCCGACTTCAGCTAGGTCACGATCTCGCGGTCCGTGAGTTCAAGCCCCGCGTCAGGCTCTGGGCTGATGGCTCAGAGCCTGGAGACTGTTTCTGATTCTGTGTCTCCCTCTCTCTCTGCCCCTCCCCCGTTCATGCTCTGTCTCTCTCTGTCCCAAAAATAAATAAACGTTGAAAAAAAAATTTTTAAAAAAAGAGACACTTAACTGACTGAGCCACCCAGGTACTCCAGTTATCTATAAACATTTAATATTATTTTTCTAGTGGACTCCCTGTGCCTTTCCTTTGTTTTTATTATGGCCTTATGTTGGGGACTTAGCACTCATGTATCACTTATATTAGTAAAATTCAATCTAGTCTCCCCAACTAGAATGTGGATAAGAACTTGTCTTGCTTACTATTTGCATTAGTCTGCTAATTAGTTGCTTAAACAACAGTAATTTATTTTCTCATAGATCTGGAAACAGGGAAATTCAAGATCAAGGTGCCAGCTGATTCAGTTCCTGGTGAGAGCTTTCTTTTTGGCTTATAGACAGCTACCTGCTTCTTGTGTTCTCACAGAATAATGAGAGAGAGAGAGAGAGAGAGAGAGAGAGAGAGAGAGAAGACTCTGTCCTGTCTTCTCTTCTAAGGACATTAATCCTATTGGATCAGGCCACCACTCTTTTGACTTTAAGTACTTCTTTACTGTAAATAATCACAATAACCCCCATTGAGGGTTAAAGCTTCAACACACAAATTTTTAGAGGACATGATGTAGTCCATAGCACCACTGTAGCCCAGGACCTAAATAGTGCAGAACATAGTTGGCTCTTTAAAAATATTTATTTAATTAAAATATAAATGAATGAATGGAATCTTTCTCTGCTTAAGTGGCCACAATATTATATACCACAATATTATAAATCAGCTTTCTATCAAAATGATTAACCTATTAATCATCCTAAAGAGCCATCCTATATGCAGGACTTCTGTTATGAAAAGATCCATTTTATTCCTAATTTCATAGAAAAGTTCAAATATTCTAGTTCATGGTCAACCAATTTGCAACATTTACTGAGTTTCTATGCTATGAGGATGTGGAGTTCAAACACACCTTCCTACTCTCCAAAGTCAGGGGAGTCTATGAAAGCACAGAATAGTTTAAATCATGGTATAAAGAAAACAATGCCAAAAGGGAAATATAAAAATAAACTTTCATAATGTCTAGGAGGTTACCATAAATAACTTTTAGCAGGGAACAGAATCAGGGAAAGTGTCATAAGGCAGTTTGCTTGTTTTGACAAAGGCTGCTGTAAAAGAGAAATTTAGGTAGAGGCAAAACTCAGAGGTAGGACATACAGACAGGAATGTCAAATGGTCCAGTTTCAGACTGAGAGGAATCTGGGTGTGTTTCAAATCCTATTCACTATTTTCCTTGAACATACCATACATATTCTTGCATGTACATTATATTTGACATACTTCATTGAATTTGAATTTGAGTCACTATAATCTTAGTATTTTCTAAATGTTATTTTCTAACCCTTATGTTTCATGCAAAAGGAACACATAATAACTTTTTTTGGGAAATGATATATTCTAAAGTTAAAAAATAGTTAGGTTTCCTGAATTCTGAAATCAAATATTAAAGGTAGATTAGTAATGATTGCGACTTTTTAAAGGATACAGGGGTAGTGGAGATGGAATTAAATGGTCAGAGAACAGGAGCCTAGAGTCACTTCTGGGCCACTATTTTTGAGCATCTAGGAAAAGGCAGCCAGATAAATGTCCCTTTGACAATCAGCCCCTACCATTCACAGATATGACTTGGTTCCCCAAGAATTCGTGTTCAATTATTTTCTGGTCTCATCTCTTTTCTGTGGGCATTTCCCATGACATACACATATTTATTAGGTGACAATTGTGTTAGATGTTCTGATTGTAAGGATATATGAAGCATGGTTTTAGCACCCAAGGAATGTATACCTTAGTGAAAACATAGTTAAATGTATAATTTGAATAAAGTAAGTATAAGGAAAGAGTAAAGTACACATGGGGACATTTACTACATGCTGGTTTGAAATAGCACTGCTAGGAATTTATCCAAGGGATTCAGGAGTACTGATGCATAGGGCCACTTGTACCCCAATGTTCATAGCAGCACTCTCAACAATAGCCAAATTATGGAAAGAGCCTAAATGTCCATCAACTGATGAATGGATAAAGAAATTGTGGTTTATATACACAATGGAATATTACGTGGCAATGAGAAAAAATGAAATATGGCCTTTTGTAGCAACATGGATGGAACTGGAGAGTGTGATGCTAAGTGAAATAAGCCATACAGAGAAAGACAGATACCATATGGTTTCACTCTTATGTGGATCCTGAGAAACTTAACAGGAACCCATGGGGGAGGGGAAGGAAAAAAAAAGAGGTTAGAATGGGAGAGAGCCAAAGCATAAGAGACTGTTAAAAACTGAGAACAAACTGAGGGTTGATGGGGGGTGGGAGGGAGGAGAGGGTGGGTGATGGGTATTGAGGAGGGCACCTTTTGGGATGAGCACTGGGTGTTGTATGGAAACCAATTTGTCAATAAATTTCATTAAAAAAAAAAGAAACATGACTAAAAAAAAGGTTGATCAAAGGAGACTTCTTGGAAGAAATTAGTCCTTCAACTTGAAATGAGACCACAAGGTTAAATAAGAATCAGCCAAGTGAAGATGACAATTACTGCCTGGTATCACAGGCAAATAGACTAGCTAGGCATTTTTTCCCCTCTTTCATTCACTAATATGTTCCAAGTACTGAAAATTGGTACTTATACAGTAGGCATGATATAAATATATGTTGGATGAGTGGATAAGTAGCCTCCAATACTAGAAATGAGCAGGGTAGAGAAATGTCAGAGTTATAACTGGTTAGTGCCAGTGGAATGTTGGGAGTGAGATGAAGATGGTTGAAGCTGATGCTATAAAGGGTGGGGGGACCAATCGTGGAGAACTTTAAGACTGTTGCAGAGGAGCTGGGGCAGGATTGTGAGAAGGGGAATTGGATGGTGAGGTTTATGTTATACTCACTTCAGTATGAATGGGAAGGATCAACTGGGGGGAGTAAGAGACAAGGTAGCAGGACAAGTTGGGAAGCCACAACAAGAGCCCAGGTCAGAGGTGGTGTGGGTTTCAGCTGGAACATGGAGAGAGAGAGGGACAGGAGCTTACAGGTGAATGCTTAGAGTGCTGCAAAGTCCTGATAGTGCTGGAAGTTCAAATTCCCATGCTGACATAGAGTCTCAGGATTGCTTGCATGTTTTCAGAGAGGTGAAAACAATGCAATATCTTGATGGCTAAAATGTAGCAACATAATTTCATCTGGAAATTATAATCTCACAGGGAAGCGGAGGAATAAATTGGACTCAGCACTGAAAAGAAGAAATCCTCAATAAAAAAGAGGGGGAAAAAGACTTGAACAGACACTTCACAGAGCAAACATAAAAATAGCCATTAGCACATGAAAAACAAAAAGTATTCAACATCATTAGTCATCTGGGGAAAGAAAATTGAAACCCTGTTGAGATACTGTGCTACACACTGGATAAAAGTGACTAAAATTTAAAAGGCTAAAGATAGTAAATGTCACTAAGCACACACTTGGGAGCTAGAACTCTCATAGATTGGTTTCAGGTGTGCAAAGTGGTATGTCTACTTGAAAAACTTTGGGAAATTTTTTATAGTCTTTCCTTATAAGGAAAATGGCTCAGAAGTTCTACCTTGGGACATTTATCTAAGAGAAATAAAGGCATATCTTTACAAGTCTTGTACAGGAAAGTTCACTATACCTTTATTCATAATTGTCCAAACTGGAGATAGCTACAACTGCCTTCCAACAAAAAAATTGATAAACAACATTGAGATATATTCAGACATTGGAACATTACTCAGTGATGTAAAGGAATAAGATCCTGAGACGTGAAACAACATGGGTGTGAGGAGTCTGGCTTTAGGCCAAAATCCTAGGTGTGATCTTTTGGGCATGGCCACTGGAAATTGGAAAGCTTTGCTTAGCTAAGCAGGCCTTATAGTGGGGGTACTGCCCTCCCCACACCAGACTTGGTGCACAGCCAGTGCACTGAAGTTTTCTGGAGGGAGTTGCATCAAGGACTCAGGTACCCTGGGCCCACCATGCCCAGTATCTTTGCAGTTTTGATCCAGGTGCCTCCATTCAGAGGCTTCATTATGGGGACCTTGGCTGAGGCAGTCTTCTCCATCAGGACTCTGTACCTTTCTACTCTTAGCCCTTCCCTCTTGGACCATGATCTATAAAGAGGCAGCAGGCTTTTGTTCAGGGTTCTTTGGCAGTGACACAGTTCTTCCCATTTTGCACTAGTCCACTTGACTCTGGTTCAGTACTGGTCTGTAGTGGGAAAATGGAAAATCAAATATTAGATGTTTGACACTGCTTTTTTCCTCTTGTTTGCACTGCTGTCACAGTACATGGACAAATGGTTGTTACTTTCATTTTGGCCTATTGTCCTAATTGGTCACCTTAATACGTGATTGCTTGACTGGGTGGATCTCATAGGCATTATTCTGAAACAAAAGAAGCTGACCACAAGGGAGTGCATGCTGCATTGATGTCGTTTACATCAAGTTCAAAAATAGGAGTAACTAATCCATGATGAAACCAATGAAAAATTGGGTCCCTCTAACTATGACACAGGGAGATATTATAGTGCATTACTAGAAAGAGAAATGAAGTAAGTCTCTAAAGGGTTGGAAATATTCCATATTGTGGTGAGACATTTGTTAAAATTCATTGAATTGTAAATGTAAGATCTGTGCATGTTATTGTACCTAATTTTACCTCCAAATTTATAAACAAAACAAAAATTACAAGTTTTGTGGCCATTTTTATCAATTAATGATTTATAACCAATGTTTTAAAATCTGCAAAACTAAACCTTGAGGTCAAATTCAGTGACAGTAAATGAATTGAATTTTGACACGTGTGTGTTCCAAAATTCTATAAATGAGAAAAAAGAGTTCTTTTCTGGTTTTAGTTATAATTATAATCATCTTTATTTATGCAGAGTTTATTATTTTCAAATTACTCGCCAAGGATCTGATTAAAAATAGTGTGCATGCTCACCATTCTTTAGTTCAGTAATGTGTTCCTCAAAGACAAAAATGCTTATTATGCACCCAAATTAATTAAATTCAATAGGCTTGCTGTTCATTAAACCTCCTCTGATAATGCAACTTTCAATTGTGCTACAGGGAGTTCAGAAATCTAAAGAAAAGTTAGAAGGAGAAGGAAGAAAAATAAAATTAAAGGAAATAAATGAACAGTACTCAAATGTACACATGTGGCCACTGGTGAAGAAATCACGCACATACATCAGAAAGCAGAAAAATATCTCCATTGCGGGAAACTATTTCTTACTATACATTTGTTCCCAGGCTTCAACATATGCTCCATTTTCTGGGTCCTATGGATCCTTTAATTCCTTAGGACATTTCCAGTGGCTCACAAGATCTTCCAAGTTTTGTGTGTAAGCCAGATAAAACATAAGCAACTTTGCAAAAAAGAAATTTGGACTAAGAATTAATAAAAAAATATAAAATCCATTGTCTGTTGTAAATCTGCAGGTAAACCTATGAGTAAAACATGTTGTTTTAATACATGTCAATTGTTACTACCCCATTAATTCTGAGATTGAAGTCAAAATGTAGCCAAACTTTTTTAGTCTCAAACCAGGTACAAAGTTAATAAGCCTAGGCATAGATAGAGAAATAGTAAAAACAATAATAATAGGAACAGATGTAGATGAGAGATAGAGATAGGAAATGTGCCGATGTCAAAATAGAGGTGAGGGTAGGTATAGGTTTAGGTGTAAGGACTACACTGTAGATATTGTGTACATAAAAGGAGTAAAAAATGTAAATTAATAAGAATAATAATGAGTAAGGCAATAGATAATTTTCTAGAAACCTGGGGTAAGCATATTTACCACCAACTTTTGGGGTGCCTGAATGGCTCCGACCGTTAAGCGTCCAACTTGCAGTTCGTGGGTTCAAGCCGTGCCACAGGCTCTGTCCTGACAGCTCAGGAGCCTGCTTCAGATTCTGTGTGTGTCTCTCTCTGCCCCTCCCCTGCTTGTGTTCTGTCTCTTTCTGAAAAATAAATAAATTAAAAAAAAATTACCACCAACTTTCTTAGATACTAATGATAAAGAGCTTAAAAATCTTATTAATTTTAAAATAAAACAAGAAAGTATCCATTATTCAAGAATAATTTTTTTCTCTGTGTTTGCGTGTGCGTGCGTGCGTGTGTGTGTGTGTGTGTGTGTGTGTTTAACTAATTTCTAGGAGAATTCTGTCATGTGGTGCTTTAAATTAGGAACAGAGTTACATAATGGGCAATGTCTTAAACAGCAGTTTTTCAGTATCAGTCCTTAAAGGCTTGGCCCAATTAATGAACCACGCTATGGTTAAGTCAACAACCAGATGTCTGCAGGACAGTGAAATAATTGTGATGTTATATATAGTCCTGCAGGGCTAAGGGTGAAAGTAAAGCGCTGATAAGCAGGGCTCTCTGGATTTGGGCAACTGAAGTTCCAAGGACTCAATAGTCAGCTATAAATCATATATTTTAAATGCGTAAGCATAACTGATTTGTAGACACACACACACATGTGTATGTATAATATATATATATATATATATATACACACACATGTCACACACACGTGTATGTATATATTTGTGTGTGTGTATATATATATATATATGTTTTATATAGGTATGTGTGTGTGTGTGTATATATATATATATATATGTTTATAGGTTTTCTCTGGATTTTTCAGTGCCTGGAGATCCTCCCCTGTCACTTTTGAGCCATAAAACTTCTTCTGGCCTGTAGACTCAACTTGACCTTTAGTTGTCTATCTTGAAGCCATAGACCACAGAATAGTCCCCCAAACTCCCTTATCCCAAACACAAGCCTTCAGGCCCTGTTAGAGATAACACTGGAAGGGTGAGTTCCTGTTCAGCATCAAAAACTACAGTTTAAGTTCCCCATGGGGCAAACAGAAAACTCTGGATTCCTATTAAATTTAGACAAAAGGAAACTTAAAAAAATAGAAACTCAGATCCTCTCTCTCTGCCTCCTTACCACGGGACTGCCTTCACTCTGCTGGACACTCTCCTTTGCATGTTGTGAGAGCAAGTCCCTGGGTAGCATTGTTGAATCACCTCCACAGAGATCCCTGTGGGATGTGAGAAACCAAATACTGCTTTTGATCTGCATGACCCAATCTAGCATTCCTTTCCCATTAAAGTACCATCTCTTGAAAAGAGAAAATAGTGTTCCTATTACAGAACACTTGCCTGTCTTCTCTTTCCTTCAGTTTCTCAGCCAGTAGCTTTTCCCTTCATCCTTGCTGTTGGACAAGGAATTGTCCCTTGTCTTACACTTTTTGCCCAAATGCATTTATATTTTCCTCTTTCCTGGGACCTTACTGTCAGTATGATTTCCAAAACTGATTCAAAAGGAAAAAAAATAAAAAATATACTTGTTTTATCAATAGTTTCAGAATATCATCTTAATTATACCGAATTCATTTCCCAACGTATTCCCCATATATAGTGGTGCCTCTGACATGACAATTTTGATACTTTAAAATTTTAGATGACACCTATATAGCAGTCTTAAATTTTTCCTGGCTTCAGGGAGAAAACACACAAGTACACTTTCTAGGTAAATGAATCATACCCATGGAGTCCAATGCTTTCAATTATTTAACTGTTTTAGTGCAAGTATTTGTGAAATTAACAGTGTTATCTTTTCCTGATAAACAGATCATTAAACATAATATAGTTTGTTTTTCCAGAAATTGTTACTAAAATAAACAGCTGCATAGTGATACTATGGTAATATGCCCAGAAACCTTTGAAAAGGTGTGTAAGGCTTTTGCTCATACAATTACTGACTGTGTATTCCTGCATATTTGTTATGTTTTGAAAGTGAGAAGTGTCTTCCAAATTTGTTCTTCTTTTCCAAGATTATTTTGGCTATTCCTGGTTCATATGAACTTTAAGGTCAAATTGTCAATTTCTGGAAAAAACAAAGCCACCTTAAACATTGAGACGCATTATGTTGGTAGGGACTTTGTAGGTAAGTGTGCATATGTTAATAATTGTTATGTATTTCTGATGGATTACCCTTTTTATCATTATGAAATGACCTCCTTTGTATCTAAAAATGATATTTGTCTAGAAGTGTATTTTTTATATAGTTACAGCCACTTCAACTTTGTTTTGCATGATATTGATATATATTTTTCCATTATTTTACTTTCAACCAATTTGTGTGTTTGAGTCTGAAGTATGTAGTTTATAGACATCATAGAGTTTGTTCATTTTTAAAATGAATTCCGCTGAAATTCATTTTTACTAGTGTTTACTTAAGTTTACTGTAAGTACTGATAATGTACGATTAATGTCTACCATTTTCTGTTTTCTATATGTCTTATGTTACTCTGATACTCTTCTATTGCCGTTTTCTTTTGTGTTAAATATTTTCTATTTAATATTCCTAGTTAAATATTTTCTACTTAAAATTCCTTCATGTTTCTTTTAAAATCTATTTGAATTCTTTCTCTTCTTCTTCCCAGCCCCTTCCCTTTCTCCTTCTCTCTTATTTTTTTTTGATTTGTTGCCCTGAGTATTAAATTAATATTTGTTGTAGACTGAATATTTATATCTTCCCCTAATCTCATTGATTGAAGACCTATCCCCAAACATGATGGTATTTAGAGGTTGGGTCTTTGGGAGGTAAGTAGATTTAGATGCGGTCATAAGAGGGCTCCCATGATGGATTTAGTGTCCTTATAAGAAAAACAAGAGAGACCAGAGCGTATTCTTTCTGGGAACACATTAAGTAGAGATCATGTAAGCACACAGTGCCATGGTAGCCATCTACTAGCCAAGATGAGAGACTTCAGGCTAAAGTCTATCTTGCCAGCATCTTAATTATGACTTCTCACCCTCTAGAACTTTGGAAAAAATTGTTTAAGCAAAACCAATACCCTATGATATTTTATTTGGTAGCATGAGAAGAATAAGACAACCACTTAAGCTGGAATGATCAGTTAATACCAATTGAATTTCAATAGTGTGTTAAAATTCTCCTCTAATATACCGCTTGTCCCTCAACCCTCCTTGCACTAGTGCTGTCATAAACTTACATCTTTATACATTGCAAATCCATCAAAATTGTTTAATAAGTATTTCTCTTTGAATTTGCTTTTTAAATCAGATATGCAAAGAAAAGAGCCACAAATAAAAATGTATTCAGTGTCTTTTATATTTAACACTGTAGTTACCTTTACTGATACTCTTTATTGTATGTGAGTGTGTGGGTAGATGTGAGTTGCTATGCAGTTTCATTTCATTTTAACCTGAGGACTCCTTTTAGTATTTCTTATAGAGCATGTCTGCTAGTGACAATTTACCTCGGACTTTGTCTGGAAATATCTTAATTTCTTCTTCATGTTTATAGACAGTTTTATGGAATATAGAATTCTTATTTGATATTCTTTTTCTTTCAGCACTGTGGATCTGTTATCCCACTGCCTCTGGCCACCATGGTTTCTGGTAAGTGAGTTGTTAATCTTATTAAGGATCCCTTGTATGTGATGGGTGATTTTTCTTTGCTATTTTTGAGATTTAATCTTCGTAATTTGGTTTTTAAAAGTTTGATTATGATGTGTTTTGCTGTTGAGTTTATGCTACTTGGAGTTTGTTTTGTTTCTTGGATGTGTAGATTAATGTTTTTCATCAAATTTGGGAAGTTTTTGGCCATCATTTCTTCAAATATTCTTCTTCCCCTTTGTCATACTCTTCTCCCTCTAAAAATCCCTTCATTCATATGTCAGTAGCCTGACGGTATCCCATAGATCGCTGAAGATCAGTTCATCTCTTCTTTCTTTTTTTCTCTCTGTTCCTCAGAATAGATCATCTCAATTGACTTAAATCTGGTTTGCTGATTCTTTCTTCTGTGATTCAGACATGCTTCCAAGTCCTTCAAGTGTTGGTTTGTTTGTTTTCATTTCATTTATTGAAATTTTCAATTGCAGAATATCTCTGTGGTTATTTTTTATAATTGCTGTATCTTTATTGATATTTTCCATTTGGAGAGACATCAGTTTGATAATTTCCAATAAAATTTTTTAGACATGGTTTCCTTTAGTTCTTTGAAAGTATTTGTAATAGCTGATTTAAGTCTTTGTGTAGTACATGGTACACCTGGTCTTCTTCAGGAACGGTTTCCATGAACTTTTTTAAGTGCTGGCCGTGCTTTTCTATTTGCTTGCACATCTCATTGTTGTCGTTGTTGGAAACTAAACATTTTAAATTATAAAAAAATAGCTACTATGGAAATCAAATTACCCCTCGTCATACACAAGATTTGTCGTCATTGCTGCTTTTCTTGTTTGTTGATTTAATTGCCTTCTTAAACTAATTCTATAAATTCTGAATTCCTTGTTGTGTGTGGACACTGAAGCCTATGCTCAGTTAGATAAGGGTCAGCCCGAGATTAAACGAAGGTGTCCTTAAGTACATTCAATTAATAACACTCCCACCCTTTGCTAAGGGCTCTGTGTGTATGTTGACACACAATTTTGACACTCTAACAGTGTATATCTTTGCCTTACCTCTTACCTCTTCATTGTGCAGTACTTCAGGATTAGCCAGTGAGGGGAGACAGTCTTGTTAGGCCTTCGCTCTGTGTGCACACATTCCTGCACATGAGAATGTCCTAGATCCCCAAGGATGTGGTGTAGCTTTTCAAAGTCGCTATGAATATCCCATTTCACAGATGTTCCTTTTAAGTTTTTCCAAGTTTCTTTATTGTCCAACTGCTGCTATTGTCTCCTTAGGCAGATACGTTATTAAACCATTGCTGCTGTTTTTGTTTTTGTTTTTGTTTTTTAACAAGATCCTGGGGATAGGGCTTTTCTCACTGAGTGGTCTCTGGATCAGATCAAGTAAAGATAAGTCCTGCAACTGGACCTTCTTCAGAGAACTAATATGCAGGTCAGATAGTACCAATTCTCTGGCAACAAAGCTTTTTGAGAAGTTTCAAACCCATTCGGCATCCTCCAGTCACTGTTAGACTACTCGTTTTCTAAGCTTGCTTGGTTGTGTGATTGATGTTTTTCAAGTCTACCTTAGATCTGGGAGAAGAGGATGGAAAAAGGACAAGTAAAAAATGCCACAAAACTTGCTGTTCTTCCCAAGATTCAGTTATTTTACTTGAGAAAATCCTCCTCAGATTATAGCAGTACTTTAGTGAATTCCAAGCTTTCAAAGTTGATATTGACCATTTGAACAGTGTTCTCATTCTTCTTGTTTTTTGATATTCTTACTGTGCCATTTCAAAGAGTAAAATGGATTTTAATGGAAAAAAATACATCTGAAGTGTAAAATTGATGTTAATATTTTCAAAGTTAAAAAATGTACACTGGTAGAGGATGCATATAAATGTAAAAAAAGTAATAAATTAAGTTTGGGGAGATTAATTAGTGATTTGAAGTGTCAGAAAAAATTTTAAAACTGCATTATAGGAAGTTATTGATGGTGCATTCTAGTAATATTGCACACTGGTTTTCTATTTTAATTATTTTTCTCAAAACTCTATATGGCTATGTCTGTAGTGGGTCAAACATATGTGAAGTGATTTATTTTCATAGAAAATAAACACATGACTGGGTTAATCGTTCAGCTTTAGTACAACTGAGAACAGACAGTGAATTGGTACACCATAGAGGGCCATAGGGTTTTAAGATAGTGATATTGAATAATCAAGTATATCATTTTTCAGGATTGTTAATTAATTGTCTGACCTACAATACCGATTCACTATGTAAAAAATTTTTTATTGACATTTTTATGTAATAAATCTCTGGATGCCTCAGAAGAGATAAATGAATACTTTTCTTAAAAAAAACAGTTTGAAATTGTATTTGTATATAAAAGTCTTTTAGTAATGAAGTACTGTCTTTAGCCATCAAATACACTGGTCGTCTTGCGTGACCCTGATCGCTTGCCCTGCCACTATTCAATTAACCTGTCATCCAGCGTTCCAACAAAGGACACAGAGCATTACACATCATAAATGGCTCTCAAGTGAGCTCACTCAGCTGTGGTAAATACATTATGAGGGCCTCCTGCAGAAGGGGAACTCATAAAGATACAATTCTACTATCCCTTTGTGTTTGGTTAAATCCTTCTCAATAATCCAATTCACCATGCTCTCTCAGCTTCCAGCAGTCCCTCTCAGTCAAAACAAGTGACCATACCAAATGAATATTAGACTCTGGTATGGCATATTCCAGTCACATTTGTCGTCTTATTCCAGGGAAGCCTGTAAATGGCTATTAAGTTAACAAGCTATACCGGTTATTTATCTACTTTTTCTATAGAAGGCTTGTTTTCAAACCTTTTTTGTTTTTGGAAGGGGGGCTACTACCAGCAGAGATCTTACACATAACTTTCCAAATATGAACCATGTCCCTTTACTTACTCTGCATAAATACGTTTGACTAGATAAATTTTTTAATCCTCAGATAATGTCAGCATTTTGTTTCGTTTTAATTTGAGATTTCTTCCTCAATTTACACAAGTGAAAGGAGCGGGTGCAAGGTTAAGTGTGATAGCAGCACATTAAAGCAGATCTTTTAACTTTAACTTGCTGATTTAGGGGTATTGAAGATCATCTTCTCATTGGGGATTCTGCTTGAGTAATATATTTAAAAAGCAGTCTTTTTTTTTAAGTTTGAGAGCTACTTTCTGCTTCATTGTTTTGCTTATATAAATATAATTAATTCATTAACTCTTGCCAGAAAGCACTGTGACTGGTATTAAGTGATTTTTTTTACATGGGATTTCAGAGATCATTTTTTTACTTTCCAATTAAGAGCCAATTTACTGCTAATCATAGAGCCATCTGTGTGAAAGTCGGTGTCCTTCAATCTGAAAAATGAGGTGTTTGTATCTCATATGAGGAGTACTGCAGCCCATCCTTCCCCAGGGAAGGAAGGTTGGGAATCTGCCTGATCTGGAATTTGAATCCTGGATTAACATTTACTATCTATATGACTTTTACTGAATTATTTTACCTTCCTAAGCCTCAATTTCCTCATCTGAAACATAGGATTGGTGGCATAATTTATCTCCTAGGTTCCTTGTGAGGATACTGTGAGAGAAATATATATAAAACTCCTATAGCCTGGGAAAGTGTATGGTGCATAAGTACACGGTAATTAAAAAAAATAATAATTTTTATCTATTTTTGAAAGGGGTTGCGGGAGGGACAGAGAGAGGGAGACACAGAATCCAAAGCAGACTCCAGGCTCTGAGCTGTCAGCACAGAACCTGACATGGAGCTCGAACTAACATACCATAAGATCATGACCTGAGCCAAAGCCGGACACTCAACTGACTGAGCCACCCAGGCTCCCCCATGGTAATATTTTTTAAAACATATATCTGCACTTGTTAATACTCTCCTCTCTCTCATTCTCCCTATGTTGTACATGCTGTCTCTCAATCTCACTCAGATTTACACACATACTCACACATGCAAATGAATAGAATATACTATATTGGGACAAATAAATATATCTTCTTTACCTGAAAATAAGGTTCTACTTATTCCATTATTAGCATTTCTGGAAAGCCTATTGTCAAATGAGTGTACAAAATAAAATGGAGTGACTAATTAGATGCTTTCAGATGCTTTTTAAGAAGGCATGCAGGTCTGAGTAATTTTTATTTTGTTTCTTTATCCATTATATTTATTATTCTTTCACACATTGTCAAATTGGAAGAATACTAGGGAGTATTTATTTATGGACTAAAGGCACCTACATTTAGTTAACTATTAAATAAGCCATGAGGGGGGTGCCTGGGTGGCTCAGTCAGTTAAGCGACCAACTCTTGATTTTGGCTCATGATCTTGCGGTTGAATTCGAGCCCCACATCAGGCTTTGTGCTGACAGGGGGGAGCCTGCTTCGGATTCTCTCTCTCCCTCTTTCTCTGCCCCTCCCCCACTCCTGTGTGCACATGCTCTATTTCTCTCTTTCTCAAAAATAAATGAATAAACTTCACAAACAAACAAACCACGAGGAGACCCCACTATGGCAGAGCTAGGAAGGACTGATAGGGAAATGAGGGTTTCATTTCTCTTGTTGTTATTGTTATCATTTTAATATTATATGTTTCTGACTGGCTACACAACTTTATATTAGTTTTCATACTGTCACTCAAAAATTAGCTCTGACAATAGCCCTGAAGAAAATTTATGTGGATCATTATTTACACCTTCTTTAGACTAAAAACCATCAAGAACACAGCTTGCGCACAATTATTTAATTCTCAGTAAATATATATTGAAATACTGACTAATGAATTCATGAGTTAATGACTGAATGTAAAAATGCATCTATGACATCAGTCTCTTAATAAGATGTCCAAAGCAGTTGTTTACCTAGAATAGAAACTTCACATACCATCTCCGTTCTTTGAAATCCAAAGATTATTTAAGACTAAACAGAGGTCACTCACAAGTTACATCATATATTAAAAATAAATGAAGTTTGGGGAACCTAGGTGGCTCAGTCAGTTAAGTGTCCGACTTCGGCTCAGGTCATGATCTCACAGTTCATGACTTCGAGCCCCGCATCGGGCTCTGTGCTGACACCTTAGAGCCTGGAGCCTGCTTCGAATTCTGTGTTTCCCTGTCTCTCTGCTCCTCCCCTGCTCATGCTCTGTCTCTCTCTCTCTCTCTCTCCTTCAAAAATAAATAAAAACATTAAAAAAATAAATTGCGATTTAATTAAAAGTTTTAAAATAAACAGGATAACAAAAGATGATTTTGTTTCTCTAACAGAAAAATCTATTATAATTTTACTTATTAAACCAAGAAACTGATAGTTAAATGCTTCCGAAACTTTAATACCAAACAAGTTACAGGGAGATCTTTTAATATGTAGGTTTTTGTTTAATAGGTCTCTGATGGGGCCTGGAATTCTTCATTTTTTTTTTAATTTTTTTTTTCAACGTTTATTTATTTTTGGGACAGAGAGAGACAGAGCATGAACGGGGGAGGGGCAGAGAGAGAGGGAGACACGGAATCAGAAACAGGCTCCAGGCTCTGAGCCATCAGCCCTGAGCCTGACGCGGGGCTCGAACTCAGGGACCGCGAGATCGTGACCTGGCTGAAGTCGGACGCTTAACCGACTGTGCCACCCAGGCGCCCCTGGAATTCTTCATTTTTAACCAGCTTCCAAATAACAGTAATTCTGATCTGGGACCACATTTTGTATAGCAAGTAAGTAGCAAGTCAGTAGAAATTTTAGTTTCACTGGAGACGAGAGTCAAACAAGTCCAAGATAAAGCAGGGAAGAGATAGAGTCCTATCTGTATTCAAGTATGCTGAACAGGTGAGGTCAAGAATATTGTTGGAGTAAGGACTAATGCTCTTAAATGAAGTATACTAAAGCAGGGACAACTGCAGCTCCAGAAAATTAGTTGCAAGCTGAGCACTCAGAAAAACAAGGAAGTAAGGAAACTTATTGTAGTATACAGGTAGAAGATGAGCAGTTAGTCCTAGGGAATATAGTTCCTTTCAGAATCAACTGAATGAAACACTATTATTATCAATTATCAATTATTATTATTATTTGCTTTAATCTTGAGATTTTCAAGTTCTAAATAGGTTGATCTCCAAAATCAATGTTTTCTTTTCTTGTTTACAGAATCTTCTTCAATAATGAGCAGTTTCTCTCTCCAATGTCAAAATTTATCTTCAAATATTCCTAAGCTTCTCTCATTGGCTGTGTTCATTTATTCATCTATTGAACGTTTAATGAAAACCACCACACAATCCTAAATGTGTTTGCATATTCTTATGTTTTTAGCTAGAATATAAGCAGTTCTGTGTCAAGAATTAGGTTTTTTGTTTACTTGTTTCATTTATGTATAGTTTAACCTTTGCCACACATAATCTTTCCAAATATTTTTAGTTTAAGAGTCTTTAACACATGGCTTTTTAAAAATTGACTTTAAAACTATTAATCTAACCTTATGATATTTGATGCACACTAGGTAATCAAAGACTTGGAAAAACAAAGTCAATATGTAGATTTCAAAATCAGTAAATGGCAAGCTACGTTAGTTATCACTTAGATTTTCTGTGGTTGCTTCTTCCACCATTTCATTACTTCTTTTCACTTGGAGAATAAGAGAAAGCCAAGTGGTAGATTTAGTGCTCATAGAAGAGGCAGTAGAAAAACAAAAGATGAAGTTTCAAGTTAAAAAAAAAGTATCAATCAGGTCATTAGACCTAGACTAGGGTGTGGAAATCACTGGAAATATTGTCATAGAGTGGTAGACAACATAGAAGTCAACAACATAAGCTAGGGAAAAAATGTGGGGTTTGGAAGCAGGAAAAGCAAATCTAAAAAAACCCTGCACTTAGAATATCAGTTTTCCAGAATTTGATAGTAAAGGGAAAAAAAAGGTGTGAGGTGAGAGCTTGAAGGGAAAGAAAAGTTGCTTGTAGATTGTTTTGGGAGAAGAGACTTAAAGTTTTCCAATAAGATGTTAACATATAGAGAAGAAAGAGCAAAGGGGATAGTATTAATGATTTAAAATACCATTCATTGAGTTTGAGAACAATTGTGGACAAAAGGAAAAGAGAGAAAGTTGAAGACAAGCTGGAGAAAAAATGAAACATTTATACTATATTATTGTCCACTTATGTGTGTCTCATACTTTAGGAAATTGATTGCAAAAATTCCTGATTCTACACTCCACCCTGTACCTACACTCATAAATATGACTTAATAGTACTTTCATCAAGAAGTGGAGTTTATTTTCCATCCTTTGAATACTGGCTATATGACTTGTTTAATTAATAGAAGGATGCTATTGTGAAAGTATGCCATTCTAAGCCTTGTTCTCAAAAGACCTTATACGTTCCTCTTTCTGTCTTGCTTCTTTATGTTCACTATGAGGACATGTCTTCTCTTGGTTGTCTGCTTAGACTATCATCACCAGCCTAGGCTAGTTGCTAGATGATGAGTATTGACATTATGCAGAGACAAATTGTACCCCCCTGTGCCAAGGTTATTTTAGAGCTGCTATTCCCCACATCACTTGCCAGGTAACCACAACACAAGGGAAATACCAGCTAAGATGAGCTCCTCTTAGCTCAGATCAGCAAAGCCACCTTGCTGACCTCTAAAGTAATAAACAAAACTCACTGTTTATTGTAATATGCCAACAAGTGTTTTGAAGTTACCTGTTATGCAGCATTGGTGTTGCTGAAGATAACTGATGCATTCACCCAAGACCAATATATCGTTGAAACAGAAATAGCATATTCTTTTCAATTATAGCCCCAAGATCTGTCACAGGCTGTGAGATAATAAGTAGATATTAACAATTATTTGTTTTATGAATGAATAGATGAGGAGTAGATGAATTAATGAAGGAATGAATGAGATATTGAAAATAACATAACAAATATCGGAAATTTACTTCTGGTTATCAAGTACTATCTAATTTCACAGTGGCTTATGTTAGGATTAGGAGTTAAGATACTACATATATGCTCAAAGGTGGATATTTTTATGTTTCCAATTTTTTATAAAGGTATAATTTGTAAAACGTTGATTCTATTAAGATATTTATAACAGTTTAAAAAGAGCTTTCACATTTTATTCTCCCTTGATTTCACAGTAAATTTGTGCATCATTTAAGTATTTGAGTGAATATTTTATAGATGTGGAAAATATTTCAGGGTGATTAAACTAATTAGAGACAAGTATTTGAACATCATACACTCTAATTTCCCCATAATATCACAAAGACTGTTTTAGAAAAATTAACTTAGAGGAATGAGAGACAAAGGAGGATTTTAACTTGACACATTGACTAGAATTTTTTGAAATAATATGTTAAAGTGATGTCCTCCCATAGGAATAATGTATAGGAAAAGGAGTAATTAGATGGCAGATAATAACCTATAAATCATCTTGTTTACAAATGTAAATGCATTTGATAAAAATACCATTCTATTCCTGGCCTTAGATACTAAAAATGACTGAAAACAAAGAAAAACCATGCAGTCAAATCCAGTATTTCCAACATGAACAATAGCTAATTAGTAAATGTTTTGTTATTTTAAATTTTTTCGTAGAAACATTTTGGGCATTGATATTTTGCATTAATTTTTCTAAAATTTTGTGATGTTATTAAAACCTTACTGATTTGAGTTTTTGATATTTTGGTTTCTTTCTTTAAAAATCAATACAATAAACAAAAGAGGAACCATCAATAATAGTAAGTGATATAATAAAAGTACAACTGGAAGGCATGGACATAACTATGCCTAAATAATAGTAAAATCTTTTTTTTTTAATTTTTTAACATCTATTTATTATTATTGAGGGACAGAGAGAGACAGAGAGAGACATAGCATGAGCATGGGAGGGGCAGAGAGAGGGAGAGACACAAAATCTGAAGCAGGCTCCAGGCTCTGAGCTATCAGCACAGAGCCAAATGCAGGGCTCGAAGTCACAAACCATCAGATCATGACATGAGCCAAAATCGGAAGCTTAACTGACCAAGCCACCCAGGTGCCCCAGTAGTAAAATCTTTAAAAACTATCTTACAACAGTGGTTATTTGAAATTTGTTAAATATATTTTGTTCATATAAATACCCACAAAGAAACTACAAGTCGTTTTTACTCTCTGTGTCACCTCTATCTTCTATGTCTGCCTTTTTTTTTTTAACCACTTATGTTCCTTAGGAGCTATGAAAGCTACCGTGTCTGTGGATCAGCAATATATAAATCTGTGAAGATAGTCTGACAATCTCATTGAAACTCTCTTTAGTGATTGTTGTTTGTTGTAATTATGTATTTCACAGCATAAACATGGCTTGCAAAATTAGTTATACTCTATTTCCCCTTTCTCAACTGCCTGATCACCTCCAATGAAATATATTTCTTCCTAGGTTGATTTTTGAAATCTATAACACATTTAGTTTCCCACCTTTCCCACCCCACTAGATTTCCTAAGATATCTGTTACTGACAACTCCTTAGTTCTTTCTGTTCTGTAAACAAGATGATGCCAACCTACTTCTGGGAAAAACTTCAGTTATGAAAGGATCCCGATTCCCCCAGTTTCATCTAATGCAGAATAAAATTTTAGTGAGAGAGTATCATTTAATAGAATGAGTAATATAATTCCCTGACAATAACATTAAGACATGAAAAGATTGAAGCACACTTACTACAAGACATTTCTTTCACATATTTAATCATTCATCCATGTCACATTTTTTTAAATGACTATTAGCAGGAGACTCATTGTTATGAGATGAAGGTGAGAATGATAACTAAGAAAGTACATTGGCTAATGGAGTACAGTATTCAGTGGGGATGGTAGGGAAGTGGAGCAGAAATGGAAATATGTGATAAACTTTTAATGGTAGACAGTGAATGTTTAATTGGCATATTTTTCAATAAAATGGAATGCAATTAAGTGAGGAAAGAAGGGAAGAAAGGAGGGAGGGAGGAAAGAAGAGAGAGAGAAAGAAATGTTTACTCTTACCATCCACACACTTTCAGGAACCCAAACCACAAAACCCTCCAAGGCTCCTGATAGAGAAAACCAGGGTAGTCTCAGAAAGGAGAGCAATGGTCAGTAAATGTTCAGAATACATACCAACAACTCACACGTTTAAAATTCTCTTCATATACCACATCACTAAGATCCCAAGGGGTTTGTCTCATCTCTCAACACCTACCTCAAAGCTGCTGTTCAAGTGGTTCATGGATCTTTATATACATATATATTTTCCATAATATAGATGGAACTATACTACATTTTGAGGACAAAAAAACTGCACTGCATTTGGGAAAGAACACAAATAGGAAACAAAAAGGAAGATTTATAAATTAGAATATATTTTATTATCTACATTAAATATCCTTACCCCTGAGAGTCCTGATCCAACTCCATAGTCCCCTCTTTGTTATATATATGTGTCACAATTCAGTAACAAGTCCTAATATGTCTAGTGGGGAAAAATAAATAAATAAATCCACAAAGATGGATTATTTCTTCTTATGGTCTTTCTTTTATAAAGGAGGAAACATTTCCCAGCAGAATCACAAAGGTAAAGTGCTAGGCCTCATGGAAGTCAAAATTGAAGCTTGAATGAGATTACTATAATTAATTTAGATTAATTTGAAATATAATCCTAAATCACATGGGAGTTGGATAGTCCTTAAAATGGAGAGTCTGTTAATATGGAAAAAGTGAGCAATGACCTTAACACATTGTTTTTTAAAGCCAGTTACAGCAGACCACCTACTGTGTAGCCCTAAGCAACCATCAACTATCCTACTTATCGTCTCCTCCTCCCCCTACACCTCCCTATCCTCCTTCTCCTTTTCCTTCTCCATCTCCCTTACCTTTTCTGAAGAGTGACTTGTATTAGAGGAATTGGAGAGGGAGGGCAGGTCCATGCCTCTAAGGACAGTATACTTGCTCTAAAAGGATACAGAGAAGGGGACAATATGTACTTATGGAAAGCATTTAGTGTAATCTATAGTATAATTGATCTTGTAATATAAGTTACAGAAAATAAAGTCCAGCACTATGTGATTGTGGTCAACATATAGAGTAGATGTGCCTATTGAAAGGGAGTTCACAGGAAAGTAGGTTTAGGTACATTTTATTTTGCTATATAGATGAGTGGTTGGAATTCAGACATTCTTTTTTTAATTTTTTTAATGTTTACTTTATTTTTGAGAGAGAGACAGAGCACAAGCTGGGTAGGGGCACAGAGAGAGGGAGACACAGAATCCAAAGCAGGCTCCAGGCTCCAAGCTGTCAGCACAGAGCCTGGCACAGGGCTCAAACTCACGAACCAAAAGATCACGACCTGAGCCGAAGTTGGACACATAACTGACTGAGCCACCCAAGCACCCTGGAATTCAGTCATTCTTGATATTAAGGCATATTTGCACAGTGAATACATAGAACTATAGACATTCACTAGGAAAATTATTCTTACACTTTACTGGAAAATTGATCATATTACTGATCCTTTATACATACCACAATTTTTTCATTTTTAAAATTATAATATGTAGTGGCTTTGATGTAAAGAAACACTTTGTGTATATATGAAGTCTCATATATATAGAATATTAAAACAATGCATAGTTAATATATATTTAAGGAAGAAGTCACATTTGAAAAAGGGAAAGCCAGTACAGAATGTTTAACATGAACTGAATCTGGAAAACATTCTAATCTAGGCAGTCCTTATAACAAATAGATTTGGGGGATTGTCACTTAGACTTTTTAGTTTCCTTTCCTGTAAAATTAAGAGTGTTTTAAAGTTTCCTTCTATTTCCAATAATCTAACTTCAAGAAAACTAAAAAACAAATACATAGGTGAAGAAATTAAGATACAAAGTTTTTCCACTTAAAAAAAAAGTAAAAAGTTTTTGTCCGTTTTCCCTCTTCTATTTCCATGGTAAAATATTCACATTTATTTAACTTACTATCAAATACTGCCTATAGTCAAAGTCCACTGCTTAATAAGGTTGCCTTTAATCTCTCTAAAGCTAATTAGGATATTTTTTTTCTTTTTTTAAAAATATATCCTATCTGACAACCTTTATCTCTCATTTTAATGTACATGCAGTCAGTAAGCCAGAGATCAGTACCTTATTCCTGGCCATTTTTCAGCTCTTATCAGCTGTGAGTATCTTTCTGTCTCTTCCTTATCACACAATTACATAGTCTTTAGTGGTTTCAATTATCTCTCCTTCTCAGAGCAGTACTGAGTCTAGCATATCAGTGTGACAAGGTGCACATTTCTAATGGAGCCGTATTCTTTGGTGTTGACCAATAGCATGAGCAAGTTAATTCATTTAAGATTGATTCAATGCATCAAATACATTTAAAATTATGATGTTTATTTCAGCAATAAAGAATGTTAAATCACCAAACACATACAGTTTTATCAAAATAAAATTATGTGTATAGAAAAAGAGTTTGGTTTTTACTGAAAGAAATTATGGCATATGATTTGAGAATCTCCTTTTCACTCGCTGAAAATAAGCTTGCCTGGCACAAGTACTTGAATAATTCATGAGAGAAGAATAAAAGATTTATCAATAAAAACAGGGTCAAGTTTCCAATGTGGAGTTTTAAAATATGAGTATATGCTAGAACAACATCAGAGGAAAGTTATATATTTGAATGCTCAATTTAAGTCCAGTACAGGTCTTTGTTAATAACTTCATATAGGAATTTCCCACCTTACCACAAAGCCTATGATATTTCAGAATCACTGATTTGTAAATATTACAATGGGGGAAAATCCTCTCATGCCTCTGAAATCATTTTCCAGTATATCAGTTTTTAAGAATCACTCAAGTATCCTTAACATAGTAACAGAAGTGTTTTCTCCCCACAGAGCTACTTACATAGCTTCATGTAGCATAGGCTTTCAGAAGAGACTATCACATAGACTTCCTGTCATCTACTATGATGCTATGGCTGATTCATGTATATGTGTGACTCTCATATATTTATGTTACATATTCTCATATTTGATGAAGCTATAGGTAAATGCTAGAGCAAGACCATGTGGATGTGATTACACTGCAGGCATACATTTATCAGGAGTGGAAGAAGAACTGTCAGCTAATGCCCCTGCATACAGCAATCATAATGGCCCTGACAGGTTCCTGCCAAGGAGGCAGGGCCATTCCAGAGATAGCACAACTGCCAAAAGCAAGACAAATGCTTTTAGAATTGGTAATACATCATATCAGCTGTCTCAAACTTCTCCTTAGTGTATTGATTATAATTAAAATAAACTAATTAGTTAGAATTATGATCATGATGCACATAAATGTTGAGCTCACAGATGAGAGGGGAATGGCACTATGGATTATCAGGGTAATGTTTAACAATGATAAGGATGAACTGAATCTGGAAACTTCACCTGGTAAACATGTAGAGAAAGCATTACACATTTTTTACACAGATGTTCTGACCAGAAAAATTTCCTACTTAAAGGAAGTTGTGTTTTTTGTGTGCTTTGTTTTATTTCGTTTTGTTTTGTTCTGCTTTAAAATCTTTCTCCTAGGAAATCTCCCCTCCAGGAAGGTTTGACAGACTGTTAATCAGTTGGTCACTTGTCATGATATTGCTCTGTGTCATAAAGTGTCACAATACAGATTATATAAAAATTATTAATTTCATTAATTAATTAATTAATTAATTAATTAATTGTTTATTTATTTATAAGGCATATACCTGATAACATACTTTAAAAAGGAGTATATTGGCTCTTAAAAGTCACATAGTGATTTTTATAATCACATAACTTTCCTCACACATTTGACAGTTCATTGTTTATGGATAGTAATAATAAAAGGCAACCCCCAAGACAGGGATTTGCTGAAGTCCCTAAAATAATTTGCTATTACTCTTAGTCATAGTATCAGTGTCCTAACAACACTGCAAGATTCTGTTGGCAGATATTGTACAGTTTACTAAATGTGAATCTATATTATTGGGAACAGGATATAGTCATCAATATTTATTTAGACTCAGATTACAGTGAATACCAAAATAAATACCAATGTAATATCACTACATATGACTATTTAAAAACCAGATATTTTATTCCTTGGAAATTGTTTTCATTAACTTTTAACTTATTCAGACTGTCACATAGAAAAATATCAAATGTAAAAAAAAATTCCACAGTCTACATGGCCAAGAACTTTTTTTTTCTTTTATGAAATACTGTGTTGAAAGACAATGAGTCAACTTCTAATTGTAAATAGTATTTCATGAGCTATACCTACAAATGTTAAGAGTTGTATTTTTAGCATTTTAATATGTTGCTGTTATACTGTCAGGAATGGAAGAATAGCAATTTTAAAAATTGGTTAACTTGTAGTCAGAAATGATTTCTTAATTTAGTAGGACCTGGTAACAGATATGAAAAATTCATAGCTTCAACCGAGCAGTGAACTTTTTTTTTTTTACCTAAGTATATATATGCAATGAATTAAACTATGGTGTTACATAGCCACCTATAAAGTGCTCAGTTATTACTCTCCTTTTTCTTAAAACAAATCTGATAGTAACAATAGCTAATACCCATTGAACAAATATTATGTGTTGAGGACTGTGTATAATTTGTATTTACATGTTTTTTATCCTTTATAATAACCCTGTTATAATGTAGATATTATCCCTGACACACTTGGAGTGGTGTCTCTTTCCCAAAAAAACGGTAGCAGTGACTGAGCCAGTATATGGATTCAGGACAGAACAGGCTTTGAAAACAGAGTCTTTGGTTGTAAACATAAAAGCAAGGATTATAATAGATTAAGGTTTATAGAATGATACAGCCTATTATACCATTAGTTCTCAAATGTAACCAAAAACAAAGCTACAGTCCTTGAATGATGAAAGCTAAGATTCACAGGTGGTTTGGGGTGAAAATAGCCTTTATTAAATACATCAGCAATTGACCTAAGGGCTTCCTTATAATTAGACACCTTCTCACCTTACTACTATTACATACATGAACCCTTTAAGATAAAAACCATAACAACATTAGACTTCCTTGAAGTACTTTACTTTTTAAAAATAATTTATTGGAAATGTTTAAGCAAATATAAATTTGTAAAGGGCCTGATTCAATTCAGCATACATATATTATTTTTAATGCACAATGCACAGAACTCCTCTATTACAATAAAAAGATAGATAAAGAAAAAGAAATCTTCCTGTCATTACCCTCAATGCAGTGGGAGAGACAAATGGGTAAGTGCAAGACAATTTGATAAATGTTGAGATAGAAGTATGGCCAGGGTACCACTGAAGTAGAAAATATTGCCGAAATTTGTCTCTGCCTGTTTCAGTCAGTTTGAACAAAGAAGCATAGCAACTTCATTTTGAGATGACTCAAAACCACAAGATAAGATGGTCTGGAAGGAAAAATAAGTACTAAGTGGGATGGAGCAAGGAAAAATGGGGACCTGCTAGGGTGAGCTGAAATCTGCAATGGACACAGTTGTCAGTGCCTCACCACCTCCAAACTCCAAACACTGATAATGGAGGTGATGCGTAAGGAAGGTCGATTCCATTTGGCCCTGTGCTGAAAATGGTCCTAAGGAGTCCGTGAGACTGAAGAAAGGACTGGCCAGATCTGGAAGTCCTGGATGCTGCCATGCACCAGTAAGTGAGGCAGCGGATGAGCAACAATGAATGTGAGCAGTATTGGAGCATGGGATCTGTATGAACTATCTTCTGTGGAATAAAGGAGTGCCCACCTATGCTTTCTACTTTCTGTTTCTCATACAAAACAGACAAACAAGCAAACAAAAAACAAAAAACCTCTTGCGGCTCACCATAATTGGTAACATAAAGGGAAGAGAATTCTGGGAAAAGTAGTTCCAGTTTAGCTAAATTGATACAATTAAAATCCATTCCTGAATGTTCAAAAAATATTATATATCAAAGATGGGAAACCTGAATGAGTAATGAAGGCATTCACACCTTGAAAAGAGCCTAATCATATTTGAACAACGTTTACTATTGTAGTAGAAATGTGTCAGATACTCCTATAGATATACAAAATACTATTTTTCTTACTTCTAACAATTTATTTTTATTTTTTACAACTTTTATTTTGTACAATATGATTTCATAAAATGTGAAATAGTACAAAGTTTCCTGTCCTAGAAATATTTAGTTTGCAAATATCAAATGGGATATATCCTTTAATATTCATGTGAATTTTAAATGGATGAATACTTAAGATGGGGATGGCAAGATGTCACACATACATTAGTAGGCATCGATACTTTTTTTTTTAAGTTTATTTATTTATTCTGAGAGAGAGAGTGTGTGTGTGTGAGTGGGGGAAGGGCACAGAGGCAGAGAGAGAATCCCAAGCAGGCTTCTTTCTGCGTGGAGCCCAGCACGGAGCCCCTTGTTGGTAGGACTCCATCTCCGGACCTTGAGATCCCGACCTGAGCCAATATCAAAAAGTGGATGTTTAACTGACTGAGACACCCAGGCACCCTTCAATACTTCTGAATTAAAATACAAATACTGTTAAAATGAATGCTTACATTTATGATGTAGTGGAAATTAACCTCTTTAAAACCACATATAAAAAAATGCTAACTGTGCCAAAATGAAATGTTGAATAATGTTCAACATGAAATATTTATTATGAAAAATATGATAAAAATCATTGATTTTTTTCAGTATGTGATCCTTTTACATACACAATTCAGAGAATTATACATTCACAAATAATATACTAATTGTAAAAATACAAATAAAATTAAATTATTTACTGATTCAAAAATAAATGAGAAAAAAGAAGTATAACTTATATGCTAAGAAAAGAAAGAAAATGAAATTGTATAAAATGCTCAGTTAAAACCATAAAATAAAGAAGAGTGGAAGACAAAAATAGAAAAAAACAGCAAAGGAAACAAATAGAAAACAGAAACAAATAGTATAGATACTCATTCAACTATATCAATAACCATTTTGAATGTCAGAAGTCTGAATGAACCAGTTAAAAGTCAAAGATTGTCAGAGTGGGTCTGGAAACAAGAGCCAACTATATGTTGTCTTCAAGAAACCCACATTAACTGTAAAGATGCATATAGATTAAAAGTCAATAGATGGGGAAAGATATGCTACGTGGACAGTAATCAAAGTACACAGGAAGAGCTATATGAATTTCAAATAGAGCAGACTTCAGACCAAGGAAAGTTATCAAGGATAAAGAGGGGTGAGAATTTGCCAAAATTCACATAAGAAGAAATAGATAACTTTAATAGGCCTTTATTAAATAAATCAGTAATTAATAACCTGTCAAAATAGAAAACACAAGACCCAGATGGGTTCAGGTGAAGTCTACCAAACATTTAAGGAAAAAATTATACCAATTCTCTGCACAATCTCTCACAGAAGACAGAAGCATAGGGGATACTTCCTAATTCATTCTATGAGATTATCATTACTCTAATACCAAAACTACATAAAAACATTAAAAGTAAACTACAGACTATAGTTTGAACATAGATGAAAAAATCCTCAACAAAGACAAATCAAATCCACTAAAACATAAAAAGAATTCTACACCATGACAAAGTGGATTTTTCTTTGGTATTGTTAGTTCAACATTTGAAAATCAATTTATGTATTCCATCACAGCAGATTGAAAAAAAGAAGAAGAGGAACAAAAGAAAAATCACATGATGCAGAAAAGCAGTGTTGACAAAATTCAACACCAATTCATGATAAAAACTCTCAGTAAATTAAGAACAAAGGGGAACTTCTTCAATTTGACAAAATAATGTCTAAGAAAACTTAAAGCTTACTTCATAATTAGTGGTGAGAGACTAGAAGTGTTCCCAGTAAGATCAACGTAAGGCAAGAATCTTCCCACGCCACTTCTTTTTTACATTGTACTAGCAGACCAAGCTAGTGCAATTAGACAAGAAAATTAAATAAAATATACAAATTAGGAAGGAAAGAATAAAATTACCTCCATCCACAGCTAACATGATAGACTATGGAGAAAATCCAAAAAAAAAAAAAAATTGACAAAAAATACTCCTAAAACAAGTAAGTGATTATAGCAGCATTGAGGATACAAGGTTAATACACAAAGTTTATTGCTTCCCTATCTACCAGCAATGAACTAGTGGAATTTGAAATAAAAAGCATAATATATTTTACATTAGCATCCCAAAAGTGAAATACTTAGATGTAAATAAAAAATACGTACAAGATCTGAGAAACACAAAATACAGATGAAAGAAATCAAAAAGCTAAGTAAATAGTTCATGGATAGGAAGCCTCAATATTGTCAATGTCAGTTCTTTCTATCCTTGACCTATTGATTCTGTGGATTATACATAATAATTAATTATTATTAATTAATTAATAATATGTATGTATGTAATAATATGTATTAATTAATTAATACATAAATAATTTTATGGATATAGACAATCTGATTATTATTTTATATGGAAAGACAAAGAACCAGTATAACCACCACAATATTAAAGAGAAAAAAGTTGGAGTACTGACACTACACAACCTCAAGACATACTATAAAGCTATAGTAATTAAGACAAGGTGGTATTGGCAAAATAATAAACAAATCAATGGAACAGAATAGAGGACCCAGAAGTAGACCTACATCAACTGGCCTTGCCAAAGGAGCAAGGACAATACAATGGAGCAAAATAGTCTTTTCAACAAATGGTGCTGGAACAACTGGACATATAGATGCAAAATTAAAAAAATCTAACTAAATCCAAAATGTATCACAGGCCTAAATAACAAGACAAACTATAGTGTCCTAGAAGAGAACATAAAATCAAATGACCTTGAGCTTGTTGATGACTTTAGATATAACACAAAAAGCACAGTCCATGAAAGGAAGAATTAATAAAATGGATTTCATTAAAATTAAAAACTGCTCTGCAAAAAGCAATGTCAAGAGAATGGAAAACAAGCCACAAATTGGGAGAAAATATTTGCAAACAACTGATAAAGACTAATAAAGAACTGTTATCCACAATATACAAAGAACCCTCAAAAGTCAGCGCTGAGAAAATGATCAACCTGATATAAAAATGGGCCAAAGATCCTAATAGACACTTTACCAAAGGTGATATAGAAAGAGCAAATATGCATATGTAAAAAGATGTTCCACCTTTCATGTCATCAGGGAAATACAAATTAAAACAGTAGTGAGATACCCTTATAGACCTATTAGAGAATGTCCAAAATCCAAGAAACTGATAACACAAAGTTCTTTTTTTTAATTTTTTTTAATATTTATTTTTATTTTTAAGAGAGACAGAGACAGAGTGCAAGCAGGGGAGGAGCAGAGAGAGAGGGAGACACAGGGTCAGAAGCAGGCTCCAGGCTCCGAGCTGTCAGCATGGAGCCTGATGCTGGACTCGAACTCATGAACCGTGAGATCATGACCTGAGCTGAAGTCAGACACTTAAGCAATTGAGCCATCCAGGTGCCCCAACTGGATGTGCAGCAACTGGAACTCTCATACAGTGCTGGTGGGATGACAATATGGTACAACCAGTTTAGAAGACTATTTGATGGTTTCTTACAAAATGAAACATACTCTCACCATATGATCCAGCAATCACACTGCTTGATATTTGTCCCAAGGAACTGCAAAGTGTAGCTACACAAAAGACAGTATCAAAATATTTATATCAGCCTTATTCATAGTTGCTAAAACTTGGAAGCAACCAAAATGTCTTTCCTTCAGTAGGTGAATGGATAAATAAACTATGATACATCCAAAGAATGGTATCAGAGGTATCATGCCATGAAAAGATATAGAGAAACCTTAAGTGGGTGTTAGTGAAATAAGCCAATCTGAAAAAATTGATATACTATATGATCTTACCTATATGACATTCTGGAAAAGACAAAACTATGGAGACAGTAAATAGATGGGTGATTACTAAAGGTTAAGGGGCAGGGAGAGATGAATAGGCAGAACACAGAGAATTTGGGGGGCAATGAAACTACTTTATAAAATACCATAATGGTGGATATATTCCATTGTACATATGTCCAAACCCATAGAATGTACACCTATTAAAACCTAATGCAAAATATGGATTCTGAATATTAATAGTGTGTCAGTACAGGTTCATCAGCTGTAACAGTTATACCACTCTGTGGGGAATGTTGATAATTGGGGAGGCTGTATGTGTATAAGGACAATCAGTATATGGGAAATCTCTGTACTTTCCCCTCAGTTTTGCAGTGAACTTAAAACTACTCTAAAAAATAAAGTTTAGAACTTTGAAGATGGCGGCTTAGGAGGACGCTGGGCTCACCGCACGTCCTGCTGATCACTTAGATTCCATCTACACCTGCCTAAATAACCCAGAAAACCGCCAGAGGATTAGCAGAACGGAGTCGACGGAGCCAAACGCAGACGAGAGGCCCAGACGGAGCCAAACGCAGACGAGAGGCCCACGGAAGAGGGTAGGAAGGGCGGCGAGGCGGTGCGCGCTCCACGGACTGGCGGGAAGGAGCCGGGGCGGAGGGGCGGCTCGCCTGCCAAGCAGAGCCCCCGAGTCTGGCTTGCAAAAGCGGAGGGGCCTGACAGACTGTGTTCCCACAACAAGCGCGACTTAGCCTCTGGGAGGTCATACGTTAACAGCTCTGCTCGGAAAGCGGGAAGGCTGGAGGACAAAGGGAGGGAGAGCTGCTGAGTCCCCTGACAACAGAGCTCAGTTTGGTGGGGAACAAAGGCGCTCGCCAAGGCCATCTCCCTCGCCCATCCCCAGCCAAAATCCCAAAGAGAACCAGTTCCTGCCAGGGAACTTGCTCGCTCCGCGCAAACACCCAACTCTGCGCTTCTGCGGAGCCAAACCTCCGGCAGTGGATCTGACTCCCTCCCGCTGCCACAGGGCCCCTCCTGAAGTGGATCACCTAAGGAGAAGCGATCTAAGCCTGCCCCTCCTGCCCCCGAGCACCTTGCCTACCCACCCCAGCTAATACGCCAGATCCCCAGCATCACAAGCCTGGCAGGGTGCAAGTAGCCCAGAGGAGCCACCCCACCCCACAGTGAATCCCGCCCCTAGGAGAGGGGAAGAGAAGGCACACACCAGTCTGACTGTGGCCCCAGCGGTGGGCTGGGGGCAGACATCAGGTCTGACTGCGGCCCCGCCCACCAACTCCAGTTATACACCACAGCACAGGGGAAGTGCCCTGCAGGTCCTCACCACGCCAGGGACTATCCAAAATGACCAAGCGGAAGAATTCCCCTCAGAAGAATCTCCAGGAAATAACAACAGCTAATGAGCTGATCAAAAAGGATTTAAATAATATAACAGAAAGTGAATTTAGAATAATAGTCATAAAATTAATCGCTGGGCTTGAAAACAGTATACAGGACAGCAGAGAATCTCTTGCTACAGAGATCAAGGGACTAAGGAACAGTCAGGAGGAGCTGAAAAACGCTTTAAACGAAATGCATAACAAAATGGAAACCACCACAGCTCGGCTTGAAGAGGCAGAGGAGAGAATAGGTGAACTAGAAGATAAAGTTATGGAAAAAGAGGAAGCTGAGAAAAAGAGAGATAAAAAAATCCAGGAGTAGGAGGGGAAAATTAGAGAACTAAGTGATACACTAAAAAGAAATAATATACGCATAATCGGTATCCCAGAGGAGGAAGAGAGAGGGAAAGGTGCTGAAGGGGTACTTGAAGAAATCATAGCTGAGAATTTCCCTGAACTGGGGAAGGATAAAGGCATTGAAATCCAAGAGGCACAGAGAACTCCCTTCAGACGTAACTTGAATCGATCTTCTGCACGACATATCATAGTGAAACTGGCAAAATACAAGGATAAAGAGAAAATTCTGAAAGCAGCAAGGGGTAAACCTGCCCTCACATATAAAGGGAGACCTATAAGACTCGTGACTGATCTCTCTTTTGAAACTTGGCAGGCCAGAAAGATTTGGCACAAGATTTTCAGGGTGCTAGACAGAAAAAATATGCAGCCAAGAATCCTTTATCCAGCAAGTCTGTCATTTAGAATAGAAGGAGAGATTAAGGTCTTCCCAAACAAACAAAAACTGAAGGAATTTGTCACCACTAAACCAGCCCTACAAGAGATCCTAAGGGGGACCCTGTGAGACAAAGTCCCAGAGACATCACTACAAGCATAAAACATACAGACATCACAATGACTCTAAACCCGTATCTTTCTATAATAACACTGAACGTAAATGGATTAAATGCACCAACGAAAAGACATAGGGTATCAGAATGGATAAAAAAACAAGACCCATCTATTTGCTGTCTACAAGAGACTCATTTTAGACCTGAGGACACCTTTAGATTGAGAGTGAGGGGATGGAGAACTATTTATCATGCGACTGGAAGCCAAAAGAAAGCTGGAGTAGCCATACTTATATCAGACAAACTAGACTTTAAATTAAAGGCTGTAACAAGAGATGAAGAAGGACATTATATAATAGTTACAGGGTCTATCCATCAGGAAGAGCTAACAATTATAAATGTCTATGCACCGAATACCGGAGCCCCCAAATATATCAAACAATTACTCATAAACATAAGCAACCTTATTGATAAGAATGTGGTAATTGCAGGGGACTTTAACACCCCACTTACAGAAATGGATAGATCATCTAGACACACGGTCAATAAAGAAACAAGGGCCCTGAATGAGACATTGGATGAGATGGACTTGACAGATATATTTAGAACTCTGCATCCCAAAGCAACAGAATATACTTTCTTCTTGTGTGCACATGGAACATTCTCCAAGATAGATCATATACTGGGTCACAAAACAGCCCTTCATAAGTTTACAAGAATTGAAATTATACCATGCTTACTTTCAGACCACAATGCTATGAAGCTTGAAATCAACCACAGGAAAAAGTCTGGAAAACCTCCAAAAGCATGGAGGTTAAAGAACACCCTACTAACGAATGAGTGGGTCAACCAGGCAATTAGAGAAGAAATTAAAAAATATATGGAAACAAACGAAAATGAAAATACAACAATCCAAACGCTTTGGGACGCAGCGAAGGCAGTCCTGAGAGGAAAATACATTGCCATCCAGGCCTGTCTCAAGAAACAAGAAAAATCCCAAATACAAACTCTGACAGCACACCTAAAGGAAATAGAAGCAGAACAGCAAAGGCATCCTAAACCCAGCAGAAGAAGAGAAATAATGAAGATCAGAGCAGAAATAAACAATATAGAATCTAAAAAAACTGTAGAGCAGATCAACGAAACCAAGAGTTGGTTTTTTGAAAAAATAAACAAAATTGACAAACCTCTAGCCAGGCTTCTCAAAAAGAAAAGGGAGATGACCCAAATAGATAAAATCATGAATGAAAATGGAATTATTACAACCAATCCCTCAGAGATACAAACAATTATCAGGGAATACTATGAAAAATTATATGCCAACAAATTGGACAACCTGGAAGAAATGGACAAATTCCTGAACACCCACACGCTTCCAAAACTCAATCAGGAGGAAATAGAAAGCTTGAACAGATCCATAACCAGCGAAGAAATTGAATCGGTTATCAAAAATCTCCCAACAAATAAGAGTCCAGGACTAGATGGCTTCCCAGGGGAGTTCTGCCAGACGTTTAAAGCAGAGATAATACCTATCCTTCTCAAGCTATTCCAAGAAATAGAAAGGGAAGGAAAACTTCCAGACTCATTCTATGAAGCCAGTATTACTTTGATTCCTAAACCAGACAGAGACCCAGTAAAAAAAGAGAACTACAGGCCAATATCCCTGATGAATATGGATGCAAAAATTCTCAATAAGATACTAGCAAATCCAATTCAACGGCATATAAAAAGAATTATTCACCATGATCAAGTGGGATTCATTCCTGGGATGCAGGGCTGGTTCAACATTCGCAAATCAATCAACGTGATACATCACATTAACAAAAAAAAAGAGAAGAACCATATGATCCTGTCAATCGATGCAGAAAAGGCCTTCGACAAAATCCAGCACCCTTTCTTAATAAAAACCCTTGAGAAAGTCGGGATAGAAGGAACATACTTAAAGATCATAAAAGCCATTTATGAAAAGCCCACACTAACATCATCCTCAATGGGAAAAAAACTGAGAGCTTTTTCCCTGAGATCAGGAACACGACAAGGATGCCCACTCTCACCGCTGCTGTTTAACATAGTGCTGGAAGTTCTAGCATCAGCAATCAGACAACAAAAGGAAATCAAAGGCATCAAAATTGGCAAAGATGAAGTCAAGCTTTCGCTTTTTGCAGATGACATGATATTATACATGGAAAATCCAATAGACTCCACCAAAAGTCTGCTAGAACTGATACATGAATTCAGGAAAGTTGCAGGATACAAAATCAATGTACAGAAATCAGTTGCATTCTTATACACTAACAATGAAGCAACAGAAAGACAAATCAAGAAACTGATCCCATTCACAATTGCACCAAGAAGCATAAAATACCTAGGAATAAATCTAACCAAAGATGTAAAGGATCTGTATGCTGAAAACTATAGAAAGCTTATGAAGGTAATTGAAGAAGATTTAAAGAAATGGAAAGACATTCCCTGCTCATGGATTGGAAAAATAAATATTGTCAAAATGTCAATACTACGCAAAGCTATCTACACATTCAATGCAATCCCAATCAAAATTGCACCAGCATTCTTCTCGAAACTAGAACAAGCAATCCTAAAATTCATATGGAACCACAAAAGGCCCCGAATAGCCAAAGGAATTTTGAAGAAGAAGACCAAAGCAGGAGGCATCACAATCCCAGACTTTAGCCTCTACTACAAAGCTGTCATCATCAAGACAGCATGGTATTGGCACAAAAACAGACACACAGACCAATGGAATAGAATAGAAACCCCAGAACTAGACCCACAAACGTATGGCCAACTCATCTTTGACAAAGCAGGAAAGAACATCCAATGGAAAAAAGACAGCCTCTTTAACAAATGGTGCTGGGAGAACTGGACAGCAACATGCAGAAGGTTGAAACTAGACCACTTTCTCACACCATTCACACAAATAAACTCAAAATGGATCAAGGACCTAAATGTGAGACAGGAAACCATCAAAACCTTAGAGGAGAAAGCAGGAAAAGACCTCTCTGACCTCAGCCGTAGCAATCTCTTACTCGACACATCCCCAAAGGCAAGGGAATTAAAAGCAAAAGTGAATTACTGGGACCTTATGAAGATAAAAAGCTTCTGCACAGCAAAGGAAACAACCAACAAAACTAAAAGGCAACCAACGGAATGGGAAAACATATTCGCAAATGACATATCGGACAAAGGGCTAGTATCCAAAATCTATAAAGAGCTCACCAAACTCCACACCCAAAAAACAAATAACCCAGTGAAGAAATGGGCAGAAAACATGAATAGACACTTCTCTAAAGAAGACATCCGGATGGCCAACAGGCACATGAAAAGATGTTCAGCGTCGCTCCTTATCAGGGAAATACAAATCAAAACCACACTCAGATATCACCTCACGCCAGTCAGAGTGGCCAAAATGAACAAATCAGGAGACTATAGATGCTGGAGAGGATGTGGAGAAACGGGAACCCTCTTGCACTGTTGGTGGGAATGCAAATTGGTGCAGCCGCTCTGGAAAGCAGTGTGGAGGTTCCTCAGAAAATTAAAAATAGACCTACCCTATGACCCAGCAATAGCACTGCTAGGAATTTATCCAAGGGATACAGGAGTACTGATGCATAGGGGCACTTGTACCCCAGTGTTCATAGCAGCACTCTCAACAATAGCCAAATTATGGAAAGAGCCTAAATGTCCATCAACTGATGAATGGATAAAGAAATTGTGGTTTATATACACAATGGAATATTACATGGCAATGAGAAAAAATGAAATATGGCCTTTTGTAGCAACGTGGATGGAACTGGAGAGTGTGATGCTAAGTGAAATAAGCCATACAGAGAAAGACAGATACCATATGGTTTCACTCTTATGTGGATCCTGAGAAACTTAACAGGAACCCATGGGGGAGGGGAAGGAAAAAAAAAAAAAGAGGTTAGAATGGGAGAGAGCCAAAGCATAAGAGACTGTTAAAAACTGAGAACAAACTGAGGGTTGATGGGGGGTGGGAGGGAGGAGAGGGTGAGTGATGGGTATTGAGGAGGGCACCTTTTGGGATGAGCACTGGGTGTTGTATGGAAACCAATTTGTCAATAAATTTCATAAAAATAAATAAATAAATAAATAAATAAAAAATAAAGTTTACTTCAACCAATCAATCAGTCAGTCTTTAGAGAGAAAGGTTTTACACACCAACATCCTAACTTATGTGAGTAGGCCTTACAACTGAGAATCTGAAATGGCCTGCATTTACACCCTGACTGTACTGTGTATCCTGGTACAGTTTACTTAATGTCACTACCTCAGTTTTTTCCTATGTTAATGTAATTATTGATATTATCTAGGTCACATCATTCCTTTTATTATTATACTCCAAATAAATTATTTCATATAAATTAAATCTCTTGAGTGTTCTACCAAGTTCCAACCACCATAGAATTCTTTTTCAAAATGAAAGTACATATGCTGTGGAAGCATAAGGAAGGTTAGTTTTGCTTAGATCACTTTTTTTCTCATCCCCTCACCCTCCTCCCTATCGCAAGTGTTCCATATAGTGTTCCTTCAACTTTGTTTTTGTGAGGCACACTGATTGCCTTAAATATAACACATCTTATTTCAGCCTGTTATCTCCGTTGATGTAAAAATCACATTAATGATGACATCCGGTCCCATTGGTCATGCATCATTATATTCTCTCTTACTTTCTTCATAGCATTATGGCATGTATTCTATTTTGCTAATTTATTTTCTTCTACAAACTCCCTAAAGTGGACATTTACCAAGTTTTCGCTGCTGACGACCATTCCTTATACATTTTCCCTTGGAGATTCATATGTATCTTTGTGTTCAACAATCCTTATTTGCAACTGAGTACCAAATCTATGTATTGTGATTTATATGGATAAATATATAGTTAGAAAATAGATATAAACATTATTAAGTGTATATATATGTGTGTGTATATATATATTCAATAGTACGTATACATATATGTTAGTATCTATAATTCTTGGTAGCTATATCAATAAACATATATATACCTAAAATCTGTACCCCTTTCTCTTGAACCAGAGATCTGCTTTTCGAAATAACTGCTTTTCCTTAAAGTTTACATGTACAGTATTATATTATATATATAGCAGCCTGTCTACAACATAAAACCTCATATGTCTTCTATTGCTATAATCCTAGATTCTACAGGCTTTGCTAAAGTATACTACCCACTAACACGATTGACTGTATCATATGAATGAAAATAATTTAAACTTTTCTGAATATTTGCATAAAGAATAAATGCAGCTCCTAAGTTTTCCAAGTATGTCTGGTGAATCTCAGTATCTTATTCATGCTTAAGACCCATCCTGCCATATTCTGTCACTCTGGCAGTTTCCTGTCCAGGAATCTACTTTAAGGGAGTAGAGGGTCTTCTTTCTACCCACATAGCTTAAAGAATCCTGATTTTTACGTCATGGGTTTTCTCTCATAATTTTCCTTTGAGATCTCAAGTGGCACCTTAGCTCCTTAGTCCTATTATACAACAGTTCATTTTTGGAATAGGGAAAATCTTTCAACCACACTAGACACCACTCCCCCCCTCCATTAGAACCCTAGAGCAGTGATATGACTTTGGAAAGTACCTCAGCATTTTTTGCAAGCTTCATTTCTACAAGTTTTGAACATAAGCCAGGGAGGTATCAAAAAACAAATTTTAAAAATATATAGTTGATTCTCATTGATTACAGTATTTATCTACTACAAAGTTGCCATGAACACTGAATTAGCAAATACTGAACTATCCCACCTGGGGAAATACAGGATCAGGTTGTTGAGAGCCTCTGGTCTCAACAAAGTCCTTACAAAGGTAGTTCTTTGGCAAAGTTCTTACAAAGCAACATATTCTCATCAGCATTGAAAATCTGTTGTTCTACATAACTATTTTCCATATAGTATAAATACTCTATGCAAGTATTTTAAATTTTTTTCCAAGGCATCCCAATCTGCAGAACTTGCCTTGCCTGAGAGTTTAACATTCCTCAGACCTTATCACCTTTTGAAACATAGAATCCAACCAGACTAGCCAGGAAGATTTTAACATTTTCCTTATCCTGGGTAACATGACTGTAAATTTCTTCGTATTTCAGCTCACAACAATGTTATCTATTGCACTTTTTTTTTAATCTGTCTTCCTTTCCTAGATGTATGGCATTGTTGATTCATTAACATTGAACTCACAGCCAACAGAACTATAACTCATGCCTGAATGAAGCTTATCTAATACACATATTTTCTCCATAAGGCACATTGAGGGCTTCATGCACTTAGGAACACTGAACCTCACTTCAGCACTATGCTAATGGGGCATTTTAAACAGCAAAGCCACCAACAAAAAGCACAAAATGTAGAGGAAAAAAAAAGGCAATAAATAGATCTTGAAAAGGATACTTTATTACATACAATATGAGAACTGAAGCGAAGGCAGAGTACAATCTCATTCAGCCTGAACTGGAAACAAGTGCGTTGAGTGACACAAATTTTCCTTGGTTTTGAGCGTATCTGTGAATGACCGCAAAGTATCTGTAAGTATTCCTTTTGGGGTTTTAGATGCATGTTAGCATGTAAGCTAATTGGCAAATACAGAATCTGTAAATAGTAGGTATGAACTGTATAATGCTGTTCCCTGTATTCTAATTCTGGTATATTTCATGAGATTGAATGTATTTTATGGGTTCCAGGAGAAAGAGAAATAGCAATATGAAATATATCAAATACTAATCTATCTATTCTATATCCATCATTGACACTGTCATCAAGTATAAATTATTTCTTTGATTATGTGATATTTTATAAATCTTTATCACTCAAATTGATATTTGGGAAATCTCAGATGATTAAATATGATGAAGTATCTAATTTGGAAGATTTATGTCTTTCATTTTCTTATAGCTTGCTTATTTGATGAGTATAAATGAAATGCTTAAAGGTACACAGGATAATGGTATAAATTGTATTTATGTTATCATTTTATAATCCAGAAATATTTTTCAAACAACCAATATGTTTGTGTTTCATAACTACTAACAGATGGTAAACAACGTTACCCACACTGGAGTCATCATAAGCAAAACTGCTAGGAATGAATGATCCTAATGTAAAAATATCTAGACCTCTTCAGAGTACTACAGTCCCCATCCTGAAACAATTTTCCCTGGGTAAACACATATTTAATATGCCGGTAAGAATTTTTACATTAACGTGAACTAAAAAAATGAAAAATGGAAAGTGGGAATTAATTTTATGGAAGAGTAAATCCCATAGAGATCTTTTTTATTTATACTTACTACTACTTCTTCAAGTTACTAAGAAATTATTTTCTATACAGATCTCCCTGAATAAAAATACATTAGATGCCTCCTAAGACCCAAGAATTAGCATTTTTCAAATCATTTTGCAGAACTTCCTTTGATGTGGTCACTATTCCTTTTCATACAACTTCCATGGTCAAAACAAATGTAGGCCGCCCTGAACATGATGTCCTTCTTGGATATTCAAAGTAAATCTTCAGTATTCCAAAGTACTTTGTATCAGCTGATTTTGTTCTGTGGAAGCCAGTGTTTTCCAAGTTTATTTGAGGAAAAAAAAACATATTTTAGAAAGTGTGGGTAATGCTTACAGTTACAGATTATGGCATCAGATTGACTTTGAATCCTAGCATGGAGAACCGGAATGAATTGTTTATCCTTCCTTTAGTTTCTTAGTTTATAATGTGAAATAACAGCAATACTGATCTTCTAGAGTTCTGTGAGCTTTCATTAAGAATGGTGCTTACTCCAAATTAAACCTTAACAAAACATTAGTTATTACAAAAAGGAAAATGATCTCTAGTAGAAAATGGTTTGGGAAACATCACTAAAGGACATTCAGTGCATTTAATACTCGCTTTTTGATTTAAATTTATTCCAAATTTGAATTGCATAAATTTAATACTGGGACTTAGATACCATTTTCTTTTGTGCATGAGAAAAGTAAACCTTGGAAAGACCAAATGACTTGCCCAAGGTCATACAACTCATTTGTGGTGCAATTAAGTTAAGAAATCCAGTCTTCTAATTGCTAATTGAAGAGCTTTTTCTTTTCACTTGGCTGCCTCTCATATACTCAGATATTCACATATTGATTCTCTTTCAATCTAAGGGAAAAGACACTATGCAAAGGGAAGGTGTTAGGAAATCAATTTCCTATTACATTAGTCATTAATGCTATCGAATGTCATGCTTTTTCATCACCACTCACTCCTTATCATTGAAACACTTCAAGGTTACAGTCCACTATAACACAAAAATTATTTTCCACCCAAAATATTAGATCATCAAACTTTATATCCTGTCAATTTGTCCTTCCTCCCGTAGTATACTATTCATTAATTACTCTTTATTTTGTTAGCATGTTATGATTTTTCTTCTTAAACATGGCCAATTTTAATTTTAAACTTATTTCACGAGGGCACATGCATCTCCTATTTTCAACATCTGTATTTTGTAATTTCTTCATGTGTTTGACTTAATAATGTTTTATATGGTACAGATAATCACTAGATTTTTTTCAGGTTGACATTAACCCATCCATAGCAGTGGTTTTCATGCAACATATAAGTTGGTCAGTTATATGACTGATTCTTTAAAATGCAAAATTATTAAATTCAGCGCTGAGTATCTCACGTAGCTCAGGATGAGAAATTTTGCAGAAGTCATTGCTTATTAAAATACATAAAGGACACTACATATTCGTTAGAAAATGATGAAAATATGCCTATTGAAATACAAATAACTTGTACAAGAAATTTATTTTTAGAAATCTAATAAACATATTTAAATTACCCACTTTTTAAAATCAGAAAAGCAAATTAAAACAGAATCATGTTCAATAAGATAATTAATGCATGCAAAGAAGTAACCACTTACCTGAACTGCTTAAATAAGTCACTTGCATGAACTGCTTTGTACAGATTTTTGAAGGCCATTTGGGCATTCTTTTCAAATGCTGTATAAAGGGTGAGAGGCAAGATTGCTGCAACAGTGCACCTTGCAATGTAACATAAAAATCCAGATTTAGAAATTGCTGAATTCCTAACATTAAGGATTTTGATTAACACATGATGGCACATAAAATGTATCAGAGTACTATAAAAATGCAGGAGAAAGGATATTACAGAAATCTGCTGAATGATTCATTTTTTAAGTTATTTTAAGTATATAAAAATGTCTGGATTAGGTTATATAGTGTATTATTGGTTCACACTACCAGTCTCTTGAGTAGTGGGATTTGAATGCATTTTGTTATTCTTTTTTGCCCTTGAGTGTGCATTATTTTGATGATAAAAGTCCATCTATTTAAAATTACAACACCATAATAACTTATATTACATTCCTTCTCCATATGGAGAAATTAGAGCCATAAAAATTAAGTCATTGTTAATTTTTAATTACTTCAAAAATGTGATCAAAATTTAGAGCTGGAAATATGATTTTACTATAAAAATATAAGAAAGATATACGGATGTGGACAGAATTTATTTTCAGTAATGTTTAAAATATATAACCATGATATTAAATAATTTTTATCCTAGTTAATACCTTCATTGTCAATCTCACTATTATTGTAAGTGATAAGCAAATAATATAATTATGCTTTTGTTTTCAGGGGACTTCTTCTACCAAACCAGTTGGCTATTAGGAACTATAATATTCTTAATGGATAAATTAACACTTGCTGTTTTAAATTCTTTAAAAATACTGCTTGGAGTAAATTCATCACAATCTTTATGATTTCTAATTTCACTTTACACACATCACCATTCATCATGTGTGTTCTGTAAAATAAATCTTTCTATGCACATTCTTTCTAATATCAATCTGTATCCCACAATGAATGTGTCTACTCTAAGTCTGCATATACAAGGGAAATGAGATTGTACCAGGTTTTGTTTGTCTACTAACTAAATTTTTCATGATGATGTTATTTAATGCAAGCGTTTGCATGAAGAGAAGCAGACCCACTTTTGCAAGTGATGTATTGTTTTGTATTCCATAAGCAAAGGACCTTAAAAACTCAGAAAGGATAATAGCATGACCAGTAGTCCATGGCAGTGCCCACCTAGTAGGCAAGCACCTGGGGAAACCAAACATTACTGATAAACACCTCATTTTGTTTGTAAAGGGATTGATTACTCACAGTTATTTATACCATTCTAAAATAAAGAAAGTTAATATAGCTATTGTGCTAATGCTTTTCCAACTAAAACATATTGGAGTTCAGTTAGAAATTGAGATATGCCCTTTATACTCCAACGCTTTCTTCATTTCCAAAAAGGCTTTGTTTTAATAATACTCTTTGTAAAATATCTTAACTTATTATCAAATAATAGGAAAGGGGAATATTCTTCCAAATAAGCTATATTGGACATTTTTCTAAAATGTAGTCTCCAAAACTGTTTGGAAATGGAGGAAAAGGGCAGAGATAATCTTATTAGTGTTAGCAGGAATTTAAACATAACGAATGCCAGATTGTTCTACCTATATATAATCCATCTTTCTGGGAGTTGCTGACCTTTGGAAAGGGCACTGAGAGTTTCCTAACTACACAGAAAAAAATTGTCCTCTATGAATACCCATGTGTTAGAAGTAATTGGGATTGACAACATATTTTGTATTCCTATCTTCACTTAATCTATGCATCTTAATTTGTTAAAAGTCCTTTATATTTCCTAATTTCATTTTTTAAATATTTATTTATTTTGAGAGAGAGAGAGAGAGTGAGCAGGGGAGGAACAGAGAGAGGAGGGGAGAGGGAGAATCCCAAGCATTCTCTGCACTGCCAGTGTGGAGCCTGGAGCAGGACTTGAACTCACGAATCGTGAGATTATGACCTGACCTGAAATTAAAAGTCAGATGCTTAACTGACTGACCCATCCAGATGCCCCCTAAATTTATTTATATTAGGACACCATACATGATCTCATTCCCCTCTGTACACACACATAAAATATATTCACTAAAATATCATTGTGATGCCTGAATCTATAGAACTTCCTAAATAAATCCTTAAGAATCAAGTGATCTGATTAATGTTTCTTACACTTAACCACAGTGCAAATAGAGTACTTTCTTAACAACCACAGTTTCAAGATGGAATAGATATATGTGTTATACAAAATCTTTAACCTCTGATTATTTTCAAGAGCATTTTTAGCTTCATAATAATCTCTCATAAAATATTATTTTTGTTCAAAAAAATATGGCTTAGGGGCAACTGGCTGGTTCTCTTGATCTCAAGGTTGTGAGTTTGAGCCCCACACGGGGTATAGAGATTACTTAAATAAATTAAAACTTTTACAAATAATATAATTTAGGTTTTGATTGCTTAAATTTATTTTCAGTGGCACAGAAGCAATATATTTCTTTAGACAGCACTTCCTAATATTTTCATCTCGAAATAAATTACTAGCAGATTCCAAATGGAAGTAAGAAAGGGAGCAGACCTGCAACTGACCTCTCGCAATCTGCACTTCTTACTCTTTGTGTTCTCAATTTTGCCTCTATTCTACAGAATGTGCACTTGTGAAGTCTACCCATTTGTTTTAGCTCTCTGCCACGCACCTCTGAAAGTATGGATTCTGATATCTCTGCGGTTCTTTATATTGATGAGCACCTCCTCATCATTACATTTCCTGGCAGCTTTCCAGTTTTCATGCTGTAGCGCTGTCATCTCAATTTTGTCTCTGTTTCCAGCCTCTATATAATTTTTATCATCAGAGAAGGGACAGTAAAGACATGGCAACTTTTACTGACAGACAGGTGACAGCTGCCTAGCAGAAAGGATTCGAGGCTGCCCTTTGATTACCAACTCCCAGAAGTCCTTTAAGAGGAATAGTGCTTTTTCCCACATGCACCCAATCGCAACTCACATAAACCTTTTACAATAGCCACGTCACACTGTACTCATGTTTTAATTTGCATGACAGTCTAGTTCACTAGATAAGTTTTCAGCCAGCGTCTGTTGTGTTGGCTGCTCAGTTCCCTTGTTCCTACCCCAGTGCCTAGCACAGAGAAACCACTGAACAAATGCTTCTCAACAATTACATAAATGGAGAGTAAATGAGTATTGCCAAATTGACTGGAGCTTTGACTTTTAAGCTCAGTCCTTGGACATGTGAAGAAGGAACTTGATCAGGAAAATGAAAAAAAAATTTAATGCATACCATTATGTTGACTATTTTAATTTTACTTAAAAATGAAATAAACTGAAAGGATCCCCCACATTTGTGAAGCTTCTGCTGAAAAGATTTTTTCAAAATTGTATGCGATATTAATAGCCCCCAGCACAACCTTCTGAGAGGAGTGAACAAAATGACTCAAATTGACACAGTGAATATTATTTTACCAATGATTATATTTTATACTTAAAAAATACATATCTTGACACCAGAGATTGTATTTTACCTTTATGTATATATCTTATAAAAACCATATCAGATGTGACAGTGTGACAACTCAGAAAATATACCAGCCACCCTCCTAGATTCATTGCCCTGTTTTCTCTTTTTTTTTTCCTAATCATCTACTCAGGATTTGATAATAATTGGGTGATGACCATGGTGAAAAAATGAATAGAGGATATCTTCTCTGATCTTCTTAGTATCCTGCCAAATGGAAAAAATAAAGTGTGATAAAGTGTGATACTAATTTACTATAACATCCAACTCATCTTGCAAATGTTTTTCAAAAACATAAAGTTCTCCATAAAAAAAAAAGAAACATCTCCAGTTATGAAACATCAGTACTTAATCCTTTGTAGCAAGAATATAGCTACTGGGAAAACAAAGCCACTGCCCTCTTTTGCCCAACCTCACACATACATGCACGCAAAATAGACAAAGCAGTTACTTGAACACAGATTCATTTGGATGGTGTTACTTTGGACTTATATGCAGATAGGTTTATGAGAAGTATTTTTGGAATATTGTCTGTAATATCTTTGTTCCCTTGCTTTGGAAGCATGGCTCTCTAAACCAGGAACAGATTATAGCCTACTTTACTTCAAATAATTATAATCAAACCTAAAAGAAAAAAGGAAAACTATTTATTGCTCCATTGCATGAGTCACTGTAGAATTCTTAGATTTTGGTTGCTTCCTTCCTTCCTTCCTTCCTTCCTTCCTTCCTTCCTTCCTTCCTTCCTCCCTACCTCTTTCTTTCTTTCTCTCCCTCCTTCTTTTTCTTTTTCTTTCTTTCTTTCTTTCTTTCTTTCTTTCTTTCTTTGTTCCTTTAAGTCTTTCTCTTTCTTTCTTCCTTCCTTCCTTTTCTTTCTCTTTCTCTTCCTCTTTCTTTCTTTCTCTTTCTCTCTTTGTTTCTTTGTTTCTTTGTTTCTTTCTTTCTTTGTTTCTTTCTTTCTTTGTTTCTTTCTTTCTTTCTTTCTTTCTGCATGTATCTGTTTTCATGAGCATTTTTTTAGACTGGCTGAGTTAAATTACATGCTGATTTCTATGGTTTTCTTCTAATAATTTCATAATAATAAGAGATATTGTAACTACCAGTCACCTTTAACTTTAGACATTGATATATATACTTTATTTTTCAGGACAGCAGTTAGATTATTCTTTAAAAATAAAATGTATTTCTAAGAGTTCAAGGTAATTCTGAATATTCGAATAATTATACTTGGTGCTTGTAATTATAAACTTGAGGACCAGTAAATGTAGCTCCTATTACACATCTTTTAAGTAGGATTAAAATAGGGCAACTTCTAAAGCAAATGTCCAGAGGTGCCTGGGTTGCTCTGTTGGTTGAACATCTGACTTCAGCTCAGGTCATGATCTCACAGCTTGTGAGTTCGAGCCCCACGTCAGGCTCTGTGCTGATAGCTGAGAGCCTAGAGCCTGCTGCAGATTCTGTGTCTCCCTCTCTCTGCCCCTTCTCTGCTCACAATCTCTCTCTCTCTCTCTCTCTCTCTCTCTCTCTCTCTCTCAAAAGTAAAAAAAAATAAAAGGGGCGCCTGGGTGGCTCAGTTGGTTAAGCACAGGTCATCATCTCAGGGTTCATGCGTTGGAGCCTTGCGTTGGGCTCCGTGCTGATAGCTCAGAGCCTGGAGCCTGCTTCAGGTTCTGTATCTCCCTCTCTCTCTGCTCTTCCCCTGCTCACGCTGTCTCTCTCAAAAAAAAAAAAAAAAAACATTGAAAAAATTTTAAATAATAAAGTAAACATTAAAGAAATTAAAAAAAATAAAAATAAGCAAATGTCCTGTTATGAACCTGATTTTGCACATGATCTGGCTCAAATGATTAAAGTATCAATAAATTCAACAAAGTATATATGATTTGGTTTTAAAACAAATAACTAATTTTATGAGTATTTTATTTAAACTTCTGGAGCTCAGAGAAGGCAATACAAAGGCTACAGTCAGACACACTTTTTTTTTTTTAAACTGTGAAAAAGCAAAACAAGTGGCACTGTTTCCCTCAGAACTTCCCTTGATCATATGAATGCAACCTTTCAAAATGGCCTAGGGAGACAGCAAGCATTTTATCAGTGAAATCACAACACACATTCTAGACTCTGACAAAACATATCTACTCTTTTCACAAAATTTTCAAAAATCAAGTAACTTTTGCACTTTCCTAAAATAAAATAGAATTTTACACCTTTATGTGAGATGATGAATTTGCTCTAATAATATTTAATTTTTAATTAAAACTCAAAACAAAAAGTCTACTAATAAACACAAACAAGTTACCTGACTTTTTTCTGTAGTTCACTTACATGTTTATTTTCTTTTGGTTTCTATCTACTATACTGTAAAGTTTTGGGGAAGCTTTACTGAACTAATGCTTTAATTTTGTTACAGTGCTTGCCTTACTTAAACTAATGAGATAAGTTTTAATGGAAGTTATACACTTCACAGATTTCAAATCTCAATTTATGACTGTTTTGGTCCCATTTTCTTTCCTTTTTAATTTTCTTTTTATTATCATTGACAGTTTGCCATAATCATTTCTTTTTTGAAGTATTCCCAACAACCTCCAATGCAGTGTTGCAGGAGAGGGATGATAACTAACCTCCTGTCCATTCAGGAAACACCTGCATCCTCAGTGGTTGCTACCCGGTCATTTTTCAGCAATGCCACTTGTTACAATCTCTTGTCTTCCTAACATTATTTACCTTTTTCTTAACCTTAAGGTAGAATTTACTGATCCCGGCTTTGTTAACTTTCCCAAAACTATGATAAACTCTGAACACTCTACTGATATTGCAGCTCTCAAATAGTTCAAAGCATGGATATCAGGATTATATCTACTCCCTGAAAAATAAGCATTTTTGCTGTCTGGTTTAATTATATTCATTTCTGTATGTATCTCTCTATTTGTACTTATTTTTAATTACAGCAACAAAATTTTCACATTACACTGATTGCATACATGATTACATTTTATCTGTAGAATAAATCTGTGGGAATCTGTTCACAGATACAGAAATTTGAAAAGTTGCTTATGTTTCTGGTAATTGGACAAGTCATAGCACAAATCCAAACAAAAATTAAGTGCAGTGATTTTTCTAGAGTGCCACAGCTGCCACCTGAGAAGACAGATAGAAGAGAAAATGCATCCATCTTCATGGGTAGAATCTATATATTATACTCTCTTTGGAATGTGCTTATTAAAGTGCTAATTGTAGATAAACACTGAAAATTACGCTGACACTGACGTCATTAGATGATTAGTAAACTGTTTGATAGAGAAATTATAGAAAGCTGTCAAAGTTTATAACATATTATTTCACAAAAGGTGCTGGGCATTTTCTAAATATGTGTTTTATTGATCCAAATGCTGAAAGGCAAGCTACATATCTGAGAGTTCAGGTAATATTTTTGACATCCCATTTATATTTCCTTTAATTTACCTCCTTATCTTACCATCTCCTCAACCTCAGAAAATAATTCATGGAAATCTATTCTGGGAAATGAACCCAAATATCACTGTTAGTAGTGCTAGTTATAGGTAATGTATGGGATTTTAATATTATTGATACTATTTAAATAATTAACTTTCTGTGGCTTAGGGAAAATGTACATGTTTTCCTCAAGATAGGATGGGCTGGTTTTAAAAGTTAACAGAGGGGCAGCTGCGTGGTTCAGTTGGTTGAATGTCTGACTCCTGATTATAGCTCAGGTCATGAAGCCAGGATTGAGGGATCAAGCCCCATGTCGGGCTCTGCGCTGAGCATGGAGCCTTCTTAAGATTCTTTCTCTTCCTCTGACCCTCTCCCTCGCTTGCTCTCTTTCTCTGTAAAATTAAAAAAAAAATTTAATAGAGACTGTTTTTCATTGCAAATATGGTATTAATGTAGTATTCTCTTATTTTTGCATATTTTCCATATTCAATGAAGTGAGCAGATACTTTATTCTATGAATAATTCAGTAGAGTGAATTCTAATTTAAATCAACAGTTTTAGCAGTTTAGAAAACTTTAGTTATTAACAGAAATACTCACTTTCTAAATTTTTAATTTACTTTTCTTTCCAGTTGTGATTTTATTTTTAATTCCAGTATAGTTAACATACAGGGTTATATTAGTTTCAGATGTATAATATAGTGATTCCACAATTCTATACATCACCTGGTGCTCATCACAAGTGCCCTCCTTAAGCTACATCACCTATTTCACCCATCCCCTTTCCCCCTGTCCACTCTGGTAACCATCAGTCTGATCTCTGTAGTTAAGAGTCCGTTTCTTGGTTTAACTTTCTTTTTATTTCCTTTACTTGTTTCTTTTGATATTTTATTTCCACATATCACTGAAATTGTGATATTTGTCTTTCTCTGACTTATTTGCTTAACATTATACTCTCTAGCTCCATCCATATCATTGCAAATGACAAGATTTCATTCTTTTTCATGCCTGAATAATATTCCATTGTGTATATATACCACATCTTCTTTATCCTTTCATCTCTTGTTGGGTAATTGGACTGTTTCCATAATTTGGCTATTGTAAATTAAATTTACTCTTAGTTTACATAGTTACTTTCAGTTTTATTTGTGAAATCCTAAAGATTAATAAGAAAATGGTACAAATTACATTTGTCTATTTGGGGAGCTGAATTATGATCATTAAGCCTGCTTTTTACAGTTATTTCAACTTATTCTCCCTTATCTTCATGATGCCATTTAATGTGAAATGGGTAAAAATGTCTTTTTAGGTTCTTCTCTGAAATATATAATTCTCTGAGGGTCAACCATTCAACTTGACATTTATATATTTACACCAGAAACTAATTTAGTAAAGTTGACTAAGTGATCAGAAGTGGCATGAAAGAAGCCACCCAATCAGTGACAACTCTTATGAGCAAGGATTTTGGAAATAATGTTAGTATGTATTATAGTATGATATTACATATGGTATATTATCTGATATAAGTATAAATAAAGTGTTAAGGTTAAATAGTTCCTACAGATCAGGGTGCATGGGTAGCTCAGTTGGTTAAGTGTCCGACTTCCACTCAGGTCATGACTCATGCTCCTGGGTCGGAGCCCCATGTCGGGCTCTGTGCTGACAGCTCAGAGCCTGGAGACTGCTTCAGATTCTAAACCAAAGTTTTAGAAATAAGTGTGTGTTAAGAAACGCACTTAAAGTTGAAGAGCAATATGAAAATATGTATACAAAGTTTTAGAAATAATAGGTCTTAGATCTAATAACTCTAAGAACTAATCCAGTGGAAATAGTCTTAGCATAAATGCCCTTAAATAAATATAAATAAGAATGTTTAGCACTGCATTATTTATGATTGTGTAAATGACAAATAAGCCTAATATTCAAAATAGCTAATGTATTAAATAAAGCATTATCTATTTGTATACAGACCTTAAGGAATAAAGTACAGTATATAGTGATAATATAATTGTAAGTAAAAGTGCAAGAAATAAAGCTTCCTATAGTATAAAATACGAATTTTATAAATGCACATATGCATTTATATGTGGATATAAATAGAGTAAAATACACCACATTTTTAGAGTAGGTGGTACTGGGTGATATTCATAACTTTTAAAATTTTCTAAATTATATTTACCTTTTTTTCAAATTTTATCAATAAATACGTATTATATTTATAATTAGAAAGACAACATATTACCAAAAAAATTAAAAAGCCACGAATTCATATTGGAAAAAAATAAAATACTGACATGTAAAATATAAATGAGTTTAATACATCAGTAAGCATTTTTGATAGCCTGCAATTAAATCAATTTTTAAAAGTTAACCTCTGCATAAATGAGTGTATATAAAATGAGAAGATAAAGAAGACAAAAGAACAGCCAATCCATCAAAGAACTATAAATAATTAATACATATGGTAATATCATTCATAATCTTATGCAATCAAAACTACCTCACCATTATAAAATGTCAAATTCTAAATTTGACAAGTATTAGGTAAAATGCATACTACACAGTTTGTAGAGGTAAAAAAGATGGGCTATCTAATGCACTGCAGGTAGAAAACTAAAACAGTATGATATTTCTATAGAAAATAATTTGGAAATGAAAGCTGAAGTTTGTTTACTGGAAGAAAATCTGTGTTTGCCGTATACTGACAGCTGGTTTATCAGTAGTTAGGAGCATGGTCTCTGAAGGCAGACCACTTGGTTTCAAATCCAGGCTCTTTTTCACTGATTAGCACTGTGTCCACAAGTAGCACATTGAACTTGCTTTTTCTTACTTAACTTATTTGTACAATGAAAATATTTATCATGCTTACCTCATAGGTTTGTCATGAAAATTAAGTGAATTTTTATATGTAAAATTCTTAGAATATGTTCAGCCAATGTTAAGCACTCAGTAAATATTAACTCTTATTGCTACTACTCACAGCATTATTGACATTAATATAACTCATTTTATTATTTTTTTATTTTTTTAATGTTTATTTATATTTGAGAAACAGAGAGACAGAGTATTAGTGGAGGAGGGGCAGAGAGAGAGGGAGACAAAGAATCTGAAGCAGGCTCTAAGCTCTGAGATGTCAGCACAGAGCCCAACATGGGGCTTGAACCCACAAGCCATGGGATCATGACCTGAATCAAAGCAGTATGCTTAACTGCTTAACTGACTGACCTACCCAGTCACCTCTAATAGAACTCATTTTAAAGCCAGAGAGAGCAGGTCTATGTGGGAAGGTAGGAAAGAGTAACCTATATTGGAAAGAGTAACTGGAACTGTATCCTGGTTTCTGATCTCCAAAGTTATGATATCTTACTAAAAACTATAGTCAGTCCCAGTCTGGTCTTGGCCAAGCTCTGTTTACCTTTTATATCTTTGCCTAAAGCCCGCTGTATGACCCTTCATTCATTTTCCCATGAGTGCACTAAAACTATCTAGGTGAATTTTACTCTCTAGAGAACAACCAAAGTGAAATAAATGGAGAGTAATATAAAAATCTTTATTATGTGTTATTTTGTAAACGTTACTTATCTACAGTTACAGCCTATGGAGATGTCTCACTCTGACTTTCCACTTTCCTACAGTAAGGTCCTCCCTTCCCTCAAGCATGATTGAGTTTTTTTGAAGTAGAGATTGTCAAAGAGTGATTCCCAAAAAAATGTGTTCTCCCTTCAGTCTAAGACCAGATTACCCCCCTTTTTATATCCAGTTTCCTTAGCAGAGATCCTACTTATGCAAGACAGGTCCACTCTAAAAAGAGCTGTAAGCTTATTCTATGATACATGGCTATACAGCTTTTCAAAATATGGCACAGTCTAATGACAAATACTAAATAAAGCACCATAGGCAGTGCATTTTTACAGATATGATCAAATATATTTATAATTATTTACTATAGTAAATAATTGGAAACCAGCTAAATGTCCAGCAATAAAGAAAGAAACTAGCATTCAGCCATAGGATGTAATGTAAATATATTAAAAATAAGTTTTTAAGGAATTGTAATAATGCCAGGGGTTAAAAAAAAAAAGCAAAGCATGAAGTAAGCATGACTCTGCATTACAGAATCACATATATCAGTTATATGTGTGGGTGTGGGTGTATGTGACAAAAAGAGACAAAGAATGTCCAGCTGTGTGTAGGGAAGAAAGGGCTTATAGTAAATATACTGTATTTAATGGGGGTTATACCTGGTTTCTGGAATTATGGATAGTGGTTGTTTTTCTCTATTACTTGTTTTACATTTTCTGTATTATTTTTAATCAGAAAATATTTTAAAAGCTTAAATTATCTACTCTCATATTTTTACGGTAAGGTTCAAATGTTTCAAAGAGGTTTACCAAGATTTAGGCATGAGTGAATTATAAAATATATTGACCATAAGTGGTTAATATCATTAATAGTTAAGCAATTTTAAAAAAGCTCAAATAATACTATATAGGAAATATAGGAAAGAGTAACTTGAATTTATATCTGTCAGATTGGAATATTAAGAATCTTCTCATTATTCAGTGTACCTGAGGAAAGAAACACACTCACAATTTGTGGGAGTACTAAAGTATGCAGCAGTTTGGGAGAGGAGGTTAGTGACAGCAATGGGTATCTGAGCATATCTACCCCTTTGCCTAGAAATCACACTGTTAGGAATTTTAAAAAGTTCTAGTCAAAAACAGGTGTGTAAAGACAAATATGTATGAATGGTCTCTGATTTTTTCTAACAGCAAAAAATATATTACATAATGACAATACAGTGCTCAGGTGTGAAGTAAATGCAAAGTAAGGTATAAGTAAAGGAATAGAACATCTTCCAAGATATTCTGTTAATTAAAAAATCAGATTTCAAAATTATATATAAAATGTTCTTACATTTTTACATAAAATCAGGATTAAGCAGGATGATTTCAGTTATTTCAATCATTTATAAAATACAGCTATACATATATTTCATTTGCCAGAAAATTTAGGAAAAACTACACTAAAAATCTTTGACAGTGATTATCTCCGGGTAGTATTGATTGAGGGCTAGGGAATTTTACTTTTCACTCTTTTCCGTGGTATATACTGCTTCTATAACATTATTATTATAGTCGATAATGAAAACAACTATCACATATTCATTGCATTAAAGACAGAGCTGATATAATTTTTCTTAATTAGCATGCTGAATCTGATATTGTCTTTTGAGACTGAAAAATTATAAATGCCATCTTTTTATCAAGGGAATAAACATTTTCACTTTCAGAATAGTGACCTGCTTTGTTCAGTCATATTTTATTACTGTTAGGTTGAATTTCACGAAATCCTCTGTGTCATCTGGATATTATGTAGAATAATAAACATTTTATTGCATTTAATTATTTTAGCAATTGAAGGCTCACTAATGATTTCCATTTTTGCTTTTTTTTCAAAATCATTATTTTTATCTGTCAGAAGTAATTCTTAACAAGATTTTTAAAGGCCTGAAAGCTAAAAACTGAAACACTCATTAAGGAAACAATCAGGATGTCCAGAAGAAATTGATATTTCAACCATCAAAAAAGCAAATAAGTATTTTAGTTAATTCTCTATAAAATAAGTCCAGACACTAGTTTTGATAATATCCAAAAACTAAGTTCCCTACATTTTGATTAAGGGTCATGATGTAATTATTAAACAATTTTGTTGTATCAATTAAAACACTGAAACCAGATAATAGAGAATATGCCAAACACAAAGTAATTTTAAAATTATGACTGCGCCTAATATTTTCCCCAGAACTAATTTCAAAACAGAAAATGTATATCCTAAACTAGTAACTCACTGAGGGGCGCCTGGGTGGCTCAGTCAGTTAAGTGTCCAACTCTTGATTTCAGCTCAAGTCAGGATCTCGCAGTTCATGAGTTTGAGCCCAGTGTTGGACCTATTCACTGACAATGTGGATCCTCCTTGGGATTTTCACTCTCTCTCTCTCTGTTTCCCCCCATCTCTCTCTCTCTCTCTCCTCTCTCTCTCTCTCTCTCTCTCTCTGAGTAAATAAACAAACTTAAAAACATAGTAACTCATTGTATGTAAGTATATTTTACAACTCTATAAGTTCCAAAGAATCATTTAATAGATAATATGATGCATCCCCCCAAAAAAGCAAATAAAAATACATTGCCCTGCACTAGAAAATGCTACACATACACAGAACAAACTGGTTAAATAGTTTAATTTATCACATATATCTCATAAAAATGCTACTAATAAGCCAGTGATTGTTTCCCCAAGTTGAGATTTGCCTGTTCAGTGTCTTTGATCTTATTAGAAAGCCCTTGCTAAACTCGTTTTATACATGAGAGTTTACACTGCAGATAAATGATAAAATACAGTGACTGGATTTAATTGTTCAATTCAAGCTTTCTGATTCACCTATTTGTTTTCTTTAAAAAAATACTTTTTTTGGGGGCGCCTGGGTGGCGCAGTCGGTTGAGCGTCCGACTTCAGCCAGGTCGCGATCTCGCGGTCCATGAGTTCGAGCCCCACGTCAGGCTCTGGGCTGATGGCTCAGAGCCTGGAGCCTGTTTCCGATTCTGTGTGTCCCTCTCTCTCTGCCCCTCCCCCGTTCATGCTCTGTCTCTCTCTGTCCCAAAAAAAATAAATAAACGTTGAAAAAAAAATTAAAAAAAAATACTTTTTTTTATTCTAGTGCCATTAACATGCAGTCCTATTTTTTTTTCTTGTTATCATCATTTAGATAGTTTTCTTCAGTATGACCTCTCATTGTGAAATGTAATGTGTTTTCCATAATATGAAAACCCCTTACCCAAATTCACAAACTAGCTGTCTCTTTATGTTAAACATGATCATTTGGTCACTTTAGGAAACTTTCACTATTAAGAACTAGTGGTAAAACTAGTAACAGCTGTTTATTATTTTTGAAGAAACTATTAAGAGAACAGAAGCATATCATATTAAAATGAGACTCACATCTAACAAGGACTCTAATCTAGGGCCCATGGATAAACTTGACTGTATCCTAGACACTAGAAAAGCCTGAAAATTGTGTGTGTGTGTGTGTGTGTTTACATGGGAGTCCTAAACTTTCATTGTCTTAGAAACCCCTTCCATAAAAGGGTTAGTAACATGTTAAGCAATTACAAATTATCCCTTATTCACTGAAAGCTCAAACTGTAGTTTCTAGGCTCCAACCATAAAGAAAGCTACTTGTTTTAGAGTATTCATCTATATCAGGTATTGGTTTCAGAATAACAATCAATTAAGTATTTTGCTTAGATGATTTTAAATTAATGATCAAAATACATGGTATTTTTAAGCCTTTTTAGAGAGAGAAGAAAAAAGAGAGATGATTTTGATGTCCAATTAATAGAGCAAAAGAGGATCTAAGATGAGAAATAGTTGTAACCTAAGACTTACTTCTTATTCCTCAATTCAGTTTTACTAAAAATATTGATTAGAAAATAATAAAGTTAGACCTTAGTGTCTCATCTGTCTTCTTGCATTAAGAGGGCAGCACTAGCAGAGGAAGCCCCTATTAAACACAGGTGTCAGTTTTATTCCTTATGCACTTTTTTCTATTCTGTACAGTTTCCTGAAGGGTGTGAAAATAAACATACTTAGGAGACTTCACAAGAACTCTAAGTATTCCTTCAAGGTGATATGCTGCAATTTGATCCCCCCTGCTATCTTTTTATTTCCTCCGAAATAAATCATGTCTTTTATTATGGTGTCATTTACTCATATATTGGGCTTTTAATCTGTACTTGTGACTGTGACCAGGACATAAATACCATAATTAGTATGAAAAACATCCAAATGGAGCAGCAGCTAATGCTGGTTAAAAGTAACAATTCCACAGTATGAGAAGCTGTATCCCACATGTGCCAGAAATAAAAGTAGAAATTTGATTAAATAGCAAAGCAGGGCAGTGTATATATATATATATATATATATATATATATATATACACACACACATATATATATAGTATATAGTATAGCAGTATATATATATAGTATATAGTATAGCAGCATATAGTATAGTGTAGTATAGTATAGTATAGCAGTATATATATATATATATATAGTATATAGTATAGCAGTATATAGTATAGTATAGCAGTATATATATATATAGTATATAGTATAGCAGTATATAGTATATATATACTATATAGTATAGCAGAGCAATACCTACGACAAAAAGAATGAAGTACAGGTTTGTGACTTGCATAGCATATAAAATGTGTGTTCTTCATTTCTAAGTATATTGAGGCAGAGGTTTGAGTTTTATTTTATTATTAAGAATTTTATTGATTTATAATCAGAGAGTGAAATTTGCACCATTTTAGATTTTTTTTTAAGTGAAAACCCTTTGTGACCTATTAAACAAGCATGAAGAAACTATGGATCCCCTATTTTTCAGGTATAGGATCAGTCTGTCTATTAGTGTATTCACATACAGACATATAAAATCAAATTTTAAAATTTTAAATCACATTTTCTGTTCAATGCCTTTTGTTTCTTCACTAATATTTTAAGACTTTATTTAATAAATCATTTCATTACATTTTAGTACAGCTATTCTATTACCTTACTCATGTTTAATTGCTTTATCTGTCAGTCTCTGAGACAGATGTGTGAAAATCTCCCAATGTGATTGTGAATTTGCCAATTTCTCCTTTTAATTATTAGCATTATTTAAAAATATTTCTAGGGGCGCCTGGGTGGCGCAGTCGGTTAAGCGTCCGACTTCAGCCAGGTCACGATCTCGCGGTCCGTGAGTTCGAGCCCCGCGTCAGGCTCTGGGCTGATGGCTCGGAGCCTGGAGCCTGTTTCCGATTCTGTGTCTCCCTCTCTCTCTGCCCCTCCCCCGTTCATGCTCTGTCTCTCTCTGTCCCAAAAATAAAAATATATATATATATATATATATATATATATATATATATATATATATATTTCTAGTAATGGGGAACCTGGGTGGCTCAGTCTGTTAAGAGTCCAACTTCGGTTCAGGTCATGATCTCACAGTTCATGGGTTCGAGCCCCTCATCAGTCTCTGTGCTGACAGCTCAGAGCCTGGAGCCTGCTTCGGATTCTGTCTCTTCCTCTCTCTCTGTTCCTTCCCTGCTCATGCTCTGTTTTTCTTTCTCCTTCAAAAATAAATACAAACATTTAAAAAAAATTTTTAAAAATATTTCTAGTAGTAATTTTAATAGCATTTTAGTGCATTGTTGTTGCTGTTATAAACATTCCTTTAATTTCTATATTTATGCATATATTCTTTTTTTAAAAATGGAGGGCTAACTTATATTAACTTATTTACTGAGATAAACAATGAAAATTAAAACTGGTTGTTTTGGAATATTGTGTAATGATATTTGATATAAGGAAAAATAAAGCTGGTGAAGAAATAGGGTGTGATGGCAAGCCTCTTTGAGATGACTTTGGAATAGAATCCTGAGAATGTTTAATAGATCAAATCATGTCAGTTTCTGGGCAAATAGTGTTCCAGGAATTAACTACATTTAGTTGCTAGAATTTACTAGATGCATTTTCTTCCATCTCTTATTTCGATGTTTCTAAGTAGTTTTGTTTTATGTATATCTTTTAAAGAGCACCTTGCTGCTTATTTTGTAATTGAATTTATATCTGACATAAAATATTGTGTCAATATTATCAACATATTGATTTGATACATTTATATTGCAATATGATCGCCATAGTAGTGTTAGCCAACACGTCTATTGTGTCACATAATTATTGTTTCTTCTAGCGTTGGGAACGATTAAAATCTAGTTACTTAGAAAATTCAGTGTTTATAGTAGTTTTGTCATCTATAATCACTGTACTATGTATTTGATCTCCAGGATTTATTTGCCAACTGGTTACAAGTACATACTTAACATGTACTTAACATGTTTAACATACATAAACATGTCTGTCATTTTCCCACCCCCCAGCCCCTGGTAACCACCGTTTTCTCTCACTTAGCATGTCCTCGAGGCTCAGACATGTTGCTGGAAATGACTGAATTTCATTTTTCTCATGGCTAGATAGTATTCCATTATATAAATACACCACACTCCCAAGCTTACTGCAGCATTATTCTCTATAGCCAAAATACAGAAACAACCTAATGTCTGTCAATGGATGTTGTTTATAAGCCTGTGATTGTCTATATTTTTGATAATATATTTTTGATATATATTTTGATGAGAACAGAATGGTGATCAACAAAGTGTTCTCTGGATTCAGTTTTGTGATCTTGGGAAAATTTACTTAAATTATCTAAGCTTTCTCTTTTGTCAAATAGGAATAATTACAGTACTTATATAATGAGTTTATTTGGAGTATTATTTATATAATGAGTTTATTTGGAGTATTATATAATGAGTTTATGTTAAAGCCTTTAAAACCATGACTAGTTTGTGGAAGTGCTTAGTTAGCTTTTATTATTAACTGAATATATTCCATTCACATTTATTGTAATTAGTGATTTTTATACACAAATATATACATGTATAGAATTATTTGTAAATTGTGACTTTTCCTTAACTTCTTTTTTCTTTTTTTTTTAATGTTTTTATTTTACTTTTGAGTGAGACAGAGCATGAGCAGGGGAGGGTAGAGAGAGAGGAAGACACAGAATTGGAAGCAGTATCCAGACACCGAGTCTAATTGTGAATTAGAGCCCATCTGTGGGACTTGAACCTATGCACCATGAGATCATGACCTGAGCTGAAGTCGGAAACTTAATCAACTGAGCCACCCAGGCACCCCATTCACTATTTTTTCCTCCAGCTTTAGGTTGCATTAATAGATTTTTAAAACTATTTTGTTCAGAAGCTATATACTGCAGTAGTTCAGAAGTTATAAATTGCATTTTTGTTTTGTTAGTGGTTGGTTATCCAGTTAAGAACTTCTTAAGGGCCACCTGGGTGGTTCAGTCAGTTATTTGTCCGACTCCTGATTTAAGCTCATGTCATGATCTCACAGTTTGTGAGTTTGAGCCCTGCATTGGGCTTTGCACTCTGATTGGGATTCTTTCTCTCCCTCTCTCTCTCGGCCCTCCCCTTGATCCCTCCCTCTCTTTCTCTCTCTCAAAATAAATAAATAAACAAACAAACAAACATTAAGAAAAGAACTTAAAACTCTGCTTTTAGAGATAAAGTGATGTCTGTCTATGAATTAGAAGTGTGTTGAAAGTAAAGAAACAAAATAGCAGTGCCCTGCCATTCCAACTACTGACCAATATCTAGAGGTATTTAGTGTACTCAGTTATTGTCTCACTGAACAAATTCAAGCAACATGGATAAAATAATTAGGTCACTGCCTGAGGAGTTAGCTTTAGAATAAATAAGCTCATGGGAAGTGAACTATTGCTTCTAGTATAATAACTTTTTGTCATATGGACTACTGAAAGTTAAAAAAAAGAATTGAAAAAAGAATTTCAGGAGAAATCACAATAATATTATTGTCTTTTAGTACTGACTTGGGATGTCATAATGTATACCTTACTTGTTTGTATAATGCTTTCAGAATAAATCAACTCATTTTGCTTCTCCTATTAAAAAAATTAAAATTGTCGACTCTGTCCAAACCTTGGTCCAAAAGGAGGCATCCCTCTAATAACCATTGAGAGGGAACATCTGGGCCAAGATAATGTTCTTCTGTGGGGACCATAGGTGGAACTGATTATGTCTTTTGTTCTCCATATGATTTACCAGTTAGATGTCTTTTTAAACCTGTCTTAATTGATTAGCCTGTGTTAATTGGGTAAAGGATATTGGAGTACCCAGTTTCCTCCAGTGGTTGGATCCTCTAAGTAACTCTATACCAAACAGAATAAAGTCCCAAATCACCATGATTAATTTTAGTTAGAAGTTTCTTTTATTCAGGAAGATTATTTACAAGTCAGAGAAACCAGCAGAAACTAGCTTAAGCAAAAGGTAATCAAGTTTATCGTGGGGATGCGGGGAGTGTACAGAACACCAAAGAGAGACAACTGTTGCCATCCTTCATTTCTACTTTTCTCAGAATCTGCTTCATTCTACTCTGACTCTGTGCACTGGCTTTTCTGTCTCTAAATCCACATGATGACAGTACAGGCTGTTACGTCTCCTCTCTTTAAAAGACAAGCACATATTGAAAATGAAATTCCTTAGTTACAATTATGAATTCTCAGAGTAATGACTATAGATAGGAAATATCCTTGGTCAGTTAACTGGTATGAACCATGATTATTCTGGCTGTACCAAAAGTGAGTCTGGGGAAATTTCTAGTTGGAGGACATTTGGCAAGCAGAGATACTTACCTCAGAAACCAAAAGTGTACTGAATAGGTTGCTAGTATGAAAGAACAAACTTTGTGTATGTACATACAATTCCAGCTGTTCTAGCTATGGACTTATTTCAGGGTCTGAGACTTACTAGACTCTTAAACATTAGTTATTAACATATGTTTATATGGTTCAGCCAGGTTCCTATGACTGACTTGGAGAAGATATATATTTTTGGATGGGAAAAAACAAATATAGGGACCTAAACCATAGTTCTTAGTAGTCCATTGCCTCTAAATATATGTCCATATATATTCAATTATGTATAAAATCTTCATATGGTCATTTCTCTATGAAATAACTTATTGAATATATTATATATACCTATATGTAGTAATACTGAGTAAATGAAGGTTGTCTATTATTATTTGATAATGCTGTTAGATAATAGTAATATCTAAGCTATTTTTTTTCCTGGGACTCCTGGGTGGCTCAGTCAGTTAAGTGTTGGACTTTTGATTTTAGCTCGGATCATTGATCTCACGGTTTGTGAGTTTGGGCCTTGCATCAGGCTCTGCACTGACAGTGCAAAGCCTGCTTAGGATTCTCTGTTTCCCTCACTTTCTGCCCTTCCATTGCTTATGCTCTCTCTCTCTCTCTCTCTCTCTCTCTCTCTCTCTCTCTCTCTCTCTCAAAATGAATAAACATTTTTAAATATAAATAAACTATTTTCCCTTAAAACAGATGTTATGGGGGCGCCTGGGTGGCGCAGTCGGTTAAGCGTCCGACTTCAGCCAGGTCACGATCTCGCGGTCCGGGAGTTCGAGCCCCGCGTCAGGCTCTGGGCTGGTGGCTCAGAGCCTGGAGCCTGTTTCTGATTCTGTGTCTCCCTCTCTCTCTGCCCCTCCCCCGTTCATGCTCTGTCTCTCTCTGTCCCCCCAAAAATAAATAAACGTTGAAAAAAAATTTTTTTTTTCTGAAATTTATTGACAAATTGGTTTCCATACAACGCCCAGTGCTCATCCCAAAAGGTGCCCTCCTCAATACCCATCACCCACCCTCTCCTCCCTCCCACCCCCCATCAACCCTCAGTTTGTTCTCAGTTTTTAACAGTCTCTTATGCTTTGGCTCTCTCCCATTCTAACCTTTTTTTTTTTCCTTCCCCTCCCCCATGGGTTCCTGTTATGTTTCTCAGGATCCACATAAGAGCGAGACCATATGGTATCTGTCTTTCTCTGTATGGCTTATTTCATTTAGCATCACACTCTCCAGTTCCATCCACGTTGCTACAAAAGGCCATATTTCATTTTTTCTCATTGCCACGTAATATTCCATTGTGGATATAAACCACAATTTCTTTATCCATTCATCAGTTGATGGACATTTAGGCTCTTTCCATAATTTGGCTATTGTTGAGAGTGCTGCTATGAACATTGGTGTACAAGTGGCCCTATGCCTATCAGTGCTCCTGTATCCCTTGGATAAATTCCTAGCAGTGCTATTGCTGGGTCATAGGGTAGGTCTATTTTTAATTTTCTGAGGAACCTCCACACTGCTTTCCAGAGCGGCTGCACCAATTTGCATTCCCACCAACAGTGCAAGAGGGTTCCCGTTTCTCCACATCCTCTCCAGCATCTATAGTCTCCTGATTTGTTCATTTTGGCCACTCTGACTGGCGTGAGGTGATACCTGAGTGTGGTTTTGATTTGTATTTCCCTGATAAGGAGCGACGCTGAACATCTTTTCATGTGCCTGTTGGCCATCCGGATGTCTTCTTTAGAGAAGTGTCTATTCATGTTTTCTGCCCATTTCTTCACTGGGTTATTTGTTTTTCGGGTGTGGAGTTTGGTGAGCTCTTTATAGATTTTGGATACTAGCCCTTTGTCCGATATGTCATTTGCGAATATCTTTTCGCATTCCATTGGTTGCCTTTTAGTTTTGTTGGTTGTTTCCTTTGCTGTGCAGAAGCTTTTTATCTTCATAAGGTCCCAGTAATTCACTTTTGCTTTTAATTCCCTTGCCTTTGGGGATGTGTCGAGGAAGAGATTGCTACGGCTGAGGTCAGAGAGGTCTTTTCCTGCTTTCTCCTCTAAGGTTTTGATGGTTTCCTGTCTCACATTTAGGTCCTTTATCCATTTTGAGTTTATTTTTGTGAATGGTGTGAGAAAGTGGTCTAGTTTCAACCTTCTGCATGTTGCTGTCCAGTTCTCCCAGCACCATTTGTTAAAGAGGCTGTCTTTTTTCCATTGGATGTTCTTTCCTGCTTTGTCAAAGATGAGTTGGCCATACGTTTGTGGGTCTAGTTCTGGGGTTTCTATTCTATTCCATTGGTCTATGTGTCTGTTTTGGTGCCAATACCATGCTGTCTTGATGATGACAGCTTTGTAGTAGAGGCTAAAGTCTGGGATTGTGATGCCTCCTGCTTTGGTCTTCTTCTTCAAAATTCCTTTGGCTATTCGGGGCCTTTTGTGGTTCCATATGAATTTTAGGATTGCTTGTTCTAGTTTCGAGAAGAATGCTGGTGCAATTTTGATTGGGATTGCATTGAATGTGTGGATAGCTTTGGGTAGTATTGACATTTTGACAATATTTATTTTTCCAATCCATGAGCAGGGAATGTCTTTCCATTTCTTTAAATCTTCTTCAATTTCCTTCAGAAGCTTTCTATAATTTTCAGCATACAGATCCTTTACATCTTTGGTTAGATTTATTCCTAGGTATTTTATGCTTCTTGGTGCAATTGTGAATGGGATCAGTTTATTTATTTGTCTTTCTGTTGCTTCATTGTTAGTGTATAAGAATGCAACTGATTTCTGTACATTGATTTTGTATCCTGCAACTTTGCTGAATTCCTGTATCAGTTCTAGCAGACTTTTGGTGGAGTCTATCGGATTTTCCATGTATAATATCATGTCATCTGCAAAAAGCGAAAGCTTGACTTCATCTTTGCCAATTTTGATGCCTTTGATTTCCTTTTGTTGTCTGATTGCTGATGCTAGAACTTCCAGCACTATGTTAAACAGCAGCGGTGAGAGTGGGCATCCTTGTCGTGTTCCTGATCTCAGGGAAAAAGCTTTCAGTTTTTCCCCGTTGAGGATGATGTTAGCTGTGGGCTTTTCATAAATGGCTTTTATGATCTTTAAGTATGTTCCTTCTATCCCGACTTTCTCAAGGGTTTTTATTAAGAAAGGGTGCTGGATTTTGTCGAAGGCCTTTTCTGCATCGATTGACAGGATCATATGGTTCTTCTCTCTTTTTTTGTTAATGTGATGTATCACGTTGATTGATTTGCGAATGTTGAACCAGCCCTGCATCCCAGGAATGAATCCCACTTGATCATGGTGAATAATTCTTTTTATATGCCGTTGAATTCGATTTGCTAGTATCTTATTGAGAATTTTTGCATCCATATTCATCAGGGATATTGGCCTGTAGTTCTCTTTTTTTACTGGGTCTCTGTCTGGTTTAGGAATCAAAGTAATACTGGCTTCATAGAATGAGTCTGGAAGTTTTCCTTCCCTTTCTATTTCTTGGAATAGCTTGAGAAGGATAGGTATTATCTCTGCTTTAAACGTCTGGTAGAACTCCCCTGGGAAGCCATCTGGTCCTGGACTCTTATTTGTTGGGAGATTTTTGATAACCGATTCAATTTCTTCGCTGGTTATGGGTCTGTTCAAGCTTTCTATTTCCTCCTGATTGAGTTTTGGAAGCGTGTGGGTGTTCAGGAATTTGTCCATTTCTTCCAGGTTGTCCAATTTGTTGGCATATAAGTTTTCATAGTATTCCCTGATAATTGTTTGTATCTCTGAGGGATTGGTTGTAATCATTCCATTTTCATTCATGATTTTATCTATTTGGGTCATCTCCCTTTTCTTTTTGAGAAGCCTGGCTAGAGGTTTGTCAATTTTGTTTATTTTTTCAAAAAACCAACTCTTGGTTTCGTTGATCTGCTCTACAGTTTTTTTAGTTTCTATATTGTTTATTTCTGCTCTGATCTTTATTATTTCTCTTCTTCTGCTGGGCTTAGGCTGCCTTTGCTGTTCTGCTTCTAGTTCCTTTAGGTGTGCTGTTAGATTTTGTATTTGGGATTTTTCTTGTTTCTTGAGATAGGCCTGGATTGCAATGTATTTTCCTCTCAGGACTGCCTTTGCTGCGTCCCAAAGCGTTTGGATTGTTGTATTTTCATTTTCGTTTGTTTCCATATATTTTTTAATTTCTTCTCTAATTGCCTGGTTGACCCACTCATTCGTTAGTAGGGTGTTCTTTAACCTCCATGCTTTTGGAGGTTTTCCAGACTTTTTCCTGTGGTTGATTTCAAGCTTCATGGCATTGTGGTCTGAAAGTAAGCATGGTATAATTTCAATTCTTGTAAACTTATGAAGGGCTGTTTTGTGACCCAGTATATGATCTATCTTGGAGAATGTTCCATGTGCACTCGAGAAGAAAGTATATTCTGTTGCTTTGGGATGCAGAGTTCTAAATATATCTGTCAAGTCCATCTCATCCAATGTCTCATTCAGGGCCCTTGTTTCTTTATTGACCGTGTGTCTAGATGATCTATCCATTTCTGTAAGTGGTGTATTAAAGTCCCCTGCAATTACCACATTCTTATCAATAAGGTTGCTTATGTTTATGAGTAATTGTTTTATATATTTGGGGGCTCCGGTATTCGGTGCATAGACATTGATAATTGTTAGCTCTTCCTGATGGATAGACCCTGTAACTATTATATAATGTCCTTCTTCATCTCTTGTTACAGCCTTTAATTTAAAGTCTAGTTTGTCTGATATAAGTATGGCTACTCCAGCTTTCTTTTGGCTTCCAGTCGCATGATAAATAGTTCTCCATCCCCTCACTCTCAATCTAAAGGTGTCCTCAGGTCTAAAATGAGTCTCTTGTAGACAGCAAATCGATGGGTCTTGTTTTTTTATCCATTCTGATACCCTATGTCTTTTGGTTGGCGCATTTAATCCATTTACATTCAGTGTTATTATAGAAAGATACGGGTTTAGAGTCATTGTGATGTCTGTATGTTTTATGCTTATAGTGATGTCTCTGGGACTTTGTCTCACAGGGTCCCCCTTAGGATCTCTTGTAGGGCTGGTTTAGTGGTGACAAATTCCTTCAGTTTTTGTTTGTTTGGGAAGACCTTTATCTCTCCTTCTATTCTAAATGACAGACTTGCTGGATAAAGGATTCTTGGCTGCATATTTTTTCTGTCTAGCACCCTGAAAATCTCTTGCCAATTCTTTCTGGCCTGCCAAGTTTCAAAAGAGAGATCAGTCACGAGTCTTATAGGTCTCCCTTTATATGTGAGGGCACGTTTACCCCTTGCTGCTTTCAGAATTTTCTCTTTATCCTTGTATTTTGCCAGTTTCACTATGATATGTCGTGCAGAAGATCGATTCAAGTTACGTCTGAAGGGAGTTCTCTGTGCCTCTTGGATTTCAATGCCTTTTTCCTTCCCCAGTTCAGGGAAGTTCTCAGCTATGATTTCTTCAAGTACCCCTTCAGCACCTTTCCCTCTCTCTTCCTCCTCTGGGATACCAATTATGCGTATATTATTTCTTTTTAGTGTATCACTTAGTTCTCTAATTTTCCCCTCCTACTCCTGGATTTTTTTATCTCTCTTTTTCTCAGCTTCCTCTTTTTCCATAACTTTATCTTCTAGTTCACCTATTCTCTCCTCTGCCTCTTCAAGCCGAGCTGTGGTGGTTTCCATTTTGTTATGCATTTCGTTTAAAGCGTTTTTCAGCTCCTCGTGACTGTTCCTTAGTCCCTTGATCTCTGTAGCAAGAGATTCTCTGCTGTCCTGTATACTGTTTTCAAGCCCAGCGATTAATTTTATGACTATTATTCTAAATTCACTTTCTGTTATATTATTTAAATCCTTTTTGATCAGCTCATTAGCTGTTGTTATTTCCTGGAGATTCTTCTGAGGGGAGTTCTTCCGCTTGGTCATTTTGGATAGTCCCTGGCGTGGTGAGGACCTGCAGGGCACTTCCCCTGTGCTGTGGTGTATACCTGGAGTTGGTGGGCGGGGCCGCAGTCAGACCTGATGTCTGCCCCCAGCCCACCGCTGGGGCCACAGTCAGACTGGTGTGTGCCTTCTCTTCCCCTCTCCTAGGGGCGGGATTCACTGTGGGGTGGTGTGGCTCGTCTGGGCTACTTGCACCCTGCCAGGCTTGTGATGCTGGGGATCTGGCGTATTAGCTGGGGCGGGTAGGCAAGGTGCTCGGGGGCAGGAGGGGCAGGCTTAGATCGCTTCTCCTTAGGTGATCCACTTCAGGAGGGGCCCTGTGGCAGTGGGAGGGAGTCAGATCCGCTGCCGGAGGTTTGGCTCCGCAGAAGCGCAGAGTTGGGTGTTTGCGCGGAGCGAGCAAGTTCCCTGGCAGGAACCGGTTCCCTTTGGGATTTCGGCTGGGGGATGGGCAGGGGAAATGGCGCTGGCGAGCGCCTTTGTTCCCCACCAAACTGAGCTCTGTTGTCAGGGGGCTCAGCAGCTCTCCCTCCCTTTGTCCTCCAGCCTTCCCGCTTTCCGAGCAGAGCTGTTAATTTTTGACCTCCCAGACGCTAAGTCGCGCTTGCTGTCGGAACACAGTCCGCCCGGCCCCTCCGCTTTTGCAAGCCCGACTCGGGGGCTCTGCTTGGCCGGCGAGCCGCCCCTCCGCCCCGGCTCCCTCCCGCCAGTCCGTGGAGCGCGCACCGCCTCGCCGCCCTTCCTACCCTCTTCCGTGGGCCTCTCGTCTGCGTTTGGCTCCGGCGACTCTGTTCTGCTAATCCTCTGGCGGTTTTCTGGGTTATTTAGGCAGGTGTAGATGGAATCTAAGTGATCAGCAGGACGTGCGGTGAGCCCAGCGTCCTCCTAAGCCGCCATCTTGCCGCAACTCCCTCGAAAAAAAATTTTTTAAAAAAACAGATGTTATGGGAAAAAATCAAGACAACCTAGATCATAAATGAAAATAGTTTTATCTATCATAGCTCTTACATTAACTAGAATGAGACTCAAAAATTAATTGCCAATGACCTTCTAGAATATTCAAACTTGTTTTCCCATTAGCTCCTTCTTGCTTCCAACCTAAAATATCTCAGTTGCCCTTTCTGGTCCATATGCCTTATTGAAACACCACAGCTTCAGTTCAGCAGCTGTACTGCTCCTGAGATATGTGCTGGTAGGTGACATGTAGATAATAGTGGCAGGCTATAGTAAACATTGAAGTTTTCCAGTAAAATCTGTTTGAAAATATTTGAGTAAAAAATGAACTCAATCCGCCCCCCCCCCCTTTTAACATGTCATGTCTGCAACTGAAGGTGTAAAAGGTGAAGAAAAATTACCCAAGGCTCTATAAATTGTCATATGTGTTTAAACTATAAAGGTAGTATGATGACTGTATTCCCTTCTTGGCCCAAAGCCTATAATTGGGGCCAATATTTGGAATTATACATTTTTAACTCTACAGCTAGGAAATTAAGTTTCTGTATACAATATATACAGTTGTATATTGTTGACTGATGTTGTAGTCAAGGATATAAAAGCCAAAAGAAAGATCAGAGATCACCTAATATAACCCGCATATATAAGAGATGAGAAAACTAAGACTCAAAGAGGAAAGTAATTTTTATAAGGTCACATTAGTAATCGCAGCAAAGCATGATCCGTCACACAAACCTCCTGGTCTCTACTTACACTTTTACTATTTCACACACCCTTACCAGGTACTCTTCCTTTTACTTTCTTACATGTCAGTTATAGGCTTCTTATTTGTTCTCATCTCTCAATGTAAGATACTTATTGGTGGTAAAATCCGCTGTACCAACTACTTAGTATTGGGTGAGATAGCAGCATTAATAATATTTATAAGGCTCTAGTCCAGAGAAAGGCAAATACCATATGATATCACTCATATGTGGAATGTAAGGAACAAAACAGATGAACATATGGGGAGAGGAAAAGAGAAATAAAGGCAGGGGGAGGGGAAGACAAACAAACCATAAGAGAACCTTAACAATAGTAAACAACCTGAGGGTTGATGGAGGGAGGTGGGTGGGGACGGACTAGGGGAGTGATGGGTCTTAAGGTGGGCACTTGTTATGATGAGCACTGGGTGTTGTCTGTAAATGACAAATCACTCAATTCTACCCTTGAAGCCAATATCACACTATATGTTAACTAATTAGAATCCAAGTAAACAGTTGCAAAACAAAAATAAGGCTCTAGTCTTAGAGCTCTAGATATTGTTGGGTTGGAGCAACTTGTATGAGAACAAGTTGATCAATTCAACACTTTATTTGAAATGAAAAGTGGTACATTCTGAGGAATAGCCTACTCTTATATTTTGTTTTGTTTAAAAAATTCCCCTTAATGTTGATCATCTAAGACCTGAATTTTATCCTTAACAACTGATAAAGGGTAGAAATAATTCATTATATACTTGCCTTTGTTGAAAATAGGTAAAATGCTGAAACATACATAAGTATTTGCAATGCCACATAATGTTTATCATTAAATTATGATTTAGGCCTAAGCTTGCTATAAATTAAAATCCTTTCAACAAAATTGCATATAGCTCTATCATTCCCATCCTTGCACTAGCTCCTGTAAGTATTGTACTGTATTATTATCTGAGATCAAAATATTTATTTTCTTGTGAAGTAAATTTATATCCGTAAATTTATGTCCAAAATTTATATCCAAAAATTTATATCCATAAATATATCCATTTATATCCTCATTGATAAACAAGGCATGCATTCAATGAGTTTGTTGCTGAGGAAAAAAACACTTATTTCTATCATGATAATATTTTCTAGTAGTTCATGTGGATGAGGTTGAAAACTGGGAATACTCAGTGCCTTTTAAAAGAATGGCAGAGGGGATATTTTATAACCAAGAGCAGACGAAACTCTTTTCTTCCAAACATAAGGAAGTGTGTTCTCAAGAAGAATTTTCTTCTTTAGAAGCCACAGGACCATTCTCATTTTTTCCACCTGAAATACCTCTCCATTTTTTCCATTGAAATTCCTTAATTCTTGGTAAGCAGTGACTTTAAATCATCGCTTATCTTACTTTTTATATGAACCCTTTCCATTTTATTGGAAATGAGTTTAACCTTCAAACATGCCAATAATTTGTCTATATTTTATGAGCAGCTGCTTCAAGACATACTTAATATTTATCTCAAATGCTGTGGTCAGTCAACAAGACAACACATATTTATTGAGTATCAGGTGCATGGATAATACTATTTTAGGCATTGGTTTCATAACTGAGAACTTAGATTTTAAGAATTACTTTAAAAAATATTTACTATGACTTATATCCCCTTGCCTTTATTTCTTAGGAAAATAACAATGTTATTAGAAATGCATACGATTATGGGGTGCTTTGGGTGGTTCAGTTGGTTAAGAGTCCAACTTTGGCTCAGAACATGATCTCACAGTTTGTGAGTTCGAGCCCCGTGTGAGACTCTGTGCTGACAGCTGCTTCAGATTCTGTCTCCCTCTCTCTCTGCCCCTCCCCCACTCATGCTCTGTCTTTCTCTCTGTCTCTCTCTTTCTCTCTCAAAAATAAATAAACATTAAAAAAAAAACCTTTTTAAATGCATATGACTATATATTTAGTGAGATTGGTAATAATTATGATATGACTAAAAACATCTTTCTTGAAACAGTGTTAACTTGACTGTTAAATGTTAACATCATTCCTGGTGGATTTTATAATTAGGTTGTTATTTGGTAAACATACATAAGAGACTCAGTTGAATAGGAATATTACTAATTATCAACTAGATGCTCATGAGTGCATATTAATAGTTTTCAGTTCTTCCAATTTACTTTGAACTTTCCTATAAAAAAAACCACAGAAATACTAAGCTTGGTAAAAGTTTTTATAAAAACATGTAAGGATGTCTCCTTTTACCCCTTATATATCGGAAAACCAGGCTTTGGTATAAATAAAGAAAGAAACCTCATCAAGGCCATGACCCTATTCATGCAGTAAGGGCAGTAGCAGAACTAAGAAGCACATACTTACAGATTTCTCCCAGCCTCGTTAGTGAGTCAGGAATATGTATGTCATAAACCCAGTTGGGCTACATCAGCAACACTACATTAAGCAGCATATACAATTTGCACATTTATGGACTGATATGCTTAGCATTTATGAAGACTCATTTTTCTATTGCCTGAAAAGAAACAATACTAATAGTGTGTACAATTAAGAGCTCCCAAGAATAATGGAAAAATTGGTGACCTGTAACCACTTTTAGTACTATGTGCTGCTTTGAAAGCGTAATGAATTCCTCCCTGTTGTCTTTGCAGAACATCAATGCAGATAAATAATGCAGACAAGTAACACAGGAGACAATGAAAGGGTGGTGACCAAGTTAGTCTCTAAAGATGCAGCCCTACTTCCCTGTACATCCTTGCTCCCCCAACTTACTGGTGACTCCTCATGATAACTCAATTCTAAAAGCATTTAATAATCTCCTTCTCTGGTAGGTGCTACACAAATAAATATGAGTCCTTTGTCTCCAAGAATAATAAAGCACACTGAGAAAAGAGACATAAATGAACAATTTTTAATAGCTTTATAGAAAATACAGAGTTAAGGAACAAAATGAGTGGTAGAAATAACACTCGGAGGAAGGAGAAGAAATGGGACAATTTTTAGAATGGAGTAGGAGCTTAGAAAGATGTTAATGTATGGATATAAAAGTGATAGAGAGTGTGCAGACATAAAATGACTAAATGTGATGATGAAGGTCAAGTTGTCCTGGCCTCACCCTGCAGTGCTTTTATATTCTTATTTAGGTGTGTGGCCCCTTTTCAGGAAAAATTTAAAAATTGATGCATTGTGCGTCAACATTCCAATTGCAGGAGGAGGCACAACAGAGAGATTTAGGTACTCCGGGTTTGGAGTGATACGTGCGGCATTCTTCATGGCATAGGGAACAGTGCAAGCTCTTTCACAGCTTAAGGAAAATATTTCTCCAAGAAAGTATCAACCTGGGAACAGGGCAAATTTTCCCAGTCTCTGAACACCATTTTTCATATAACTTCTGAACAAATGTCTGTTTATTCTCTGCAGAGAATGTGATTCTAAAATAATATCAGAAATGTAAAGATTATTAAAGACTATATGTTTCAAACCCAATGATTAGAACAAATGCCATGGCTACAACTGGGCATTGTTTTGTGGAGGGATTGTTTGTTGTCTCAGCCTTAATTCCTCCTCTGTGACAACAACCCCTGCTTGCCTGCTCCAGTACCTCCCTTCCTCCCAACTTCAGCTACCCTCTGATCTCATCCCAACCACCCCTTACTATGCTTCTATCTTAGTCTCTTTTACAAGTTCCCTCCTTATTCTCATCTTTCTTCCTTATCTGTGATATATTTTATTAAACACTCTCTTGTGTGCTTTCTCAAGTTCTTCTATCCTATTCCTTACATATTTACAGTTCTGGATCAATCCAGGTATTCAGCTTCCCCACACCTGCACAGCTGGCAAGTACAACTGCAAAATACAACAAAACTGCATATTGTTACAACTAAAAATATATGTGGTAGTCAATTTCAAATGAATCCTCAATATCTGTACTATATTTGCCTTGGTGCAGCTACATTTCAACGTGTGGGGATAGGTCCCCACAAATACAAAAGCAGTGCTCTGACACCAGCTTGGCGGCCTACAATTCACTTCCATAAGTTAAGGTTTCAGTCCTACAAAACTGTTCCCCCCAACTCACTTCAGATGCCAGTTGCAAGCCTAGGCCTATAATGCTCCTGACCAACCAGATACAAATACAAGGTTTCCGTGACCTTCTCCTCAAATTAAATGAATTTGCTAGAGCAGCTCACAGAACTAAGAGAAACATTTTGCTTACCAGATTACTGATGTATTATGAGAAGATATAACTTAGGAACAGCCAGAAGTTAGAGATGCTTAGGGCAAGGTATGGGGAAACCATGTGGAGCTTCCGTGCCCTCTCTGATCATGCCACCATTCCCAAATTTCCACATGTTCATTAACCTCAAAGCCTAAGAGTGATGACAAAAAGTGTAGAAAGCAGCAGGAAGAATATAAGAAAAAAATAATGGCACTGCCCAAACAGAAGGTAGACTAGAAAAAATAACCCATGAGGTGAGAAGAGTATCGAGTTGGTATATGAGATTTAAGAAAAAGATCCAAAAAATTCTTTTTTTTTTATGTTTATTTATTCATTTTGAGAAGGAGAGAGAGCCCAAACAGGGGAGGGGGAAAGACAGGAAGAGTGAGAATCCCAAGCAGTTTCTGTTCTTTCAGTGCAGAGTCTGATGGGAACCAGATCTCATGAACCATAAGATCATGACCTAAGCCAAAATAAAAACTCAGACGCTCAACCAACTGAGCCAACCAGGTGCCCCCTAAAAAATTCTTCAGGTCCAGTTCCTGACTTATCTGAAGGAATTATAGTGGCAAGAAGATTCTGTGTCTGCAACTATAAAACTTTGATGAACAAAATCAAAGAATAACTAAATAAGTGAAGATATATTTAATGTTCATGGATAGGAGGCTCAAAATTATCAAGATATTAGTACTTCCTAACATGATCTATAGATTCAACCCAATCCCAATCAAAATCCAGCAAGTATATTTTTGTGGATATGGACAAACTGATTCCAAAGTTTATACAGAGAAACACAAGACCCAGATTATCGAACACAGTATTAAAGGAGAACAAAACTGGAGGGCTGGCATTGCCTGCCTTCAAGACTCACTATAAAGTTATAATGCTCAAGATAGTGTGGTATTGGTGAAAGAATAGGCATATAAGCAGTTAACGGTCAGCGGTAGGAGGATGGGGGAGGGATGATTAGGTGGAGCACAGAGGATTTTCTGTACATTCAACTTTCATTTCCCAAAATGTATCCTAAGATCACCTGTATCAGAATGATGTGAGTACTTGTTAATAAATATGCAAAAACTTGGGCCCTACCACAGAACTTCTCAATCAGAATCTCAAGCGCACGAACCTCACATTCAACATTTGTCTTAAAAAGTGGGTGAGTGTTAATGAGACACAGTAAATTTGAGAATTTTCTCCTGGAGCTCAAGGCTAAACTGTTGGGCTTTAAATAACCTCAATTTGTTCATGGGATTGCTGAGCCATTTAGTGTCCAGGCAGGGCCAGGGACATGCAGTGATAAAGAAGATGGCCACAGGACTTAAAAATTATATCTTGTGTATTAACAACTAGAATATAAAATGTGTTCTATCTGAGGTTGACTACTAGCTGTAGTCTGACCGGCCCACCAAAGAAGAAATCTCCAGTTACCACTTTCTGGGTGAAAAGTAAAGAAAGCAACAGAAAGGATTAGCAGTTGAGTATAGCTTGAGTAATGATTAAGGTTTCAATGTGCCTATGTTCCTGTAGGGAAAAAGGCATAGGGGAAAGGATACGATAGACCAAAGTTCTAGGCTAATCAGGCACAAAATGAGACAATATATATGAGTGACACAATGTACATGTCAATATCCTAGTGTATGGGAGGCTTTGACTCAAGATGAAGATTAAAATGAGTATTATGTACTTTCTCACGTGTTACAGTTGAGAGTATGAACCTTATATTGAAAGTAATAGCACAAAGACATGTATTTTGTTTGTAATATTCTTCATAGATATTGCTAATTAACTGCCAGCAAGTTACAAATTTGAGTCACTTTTTGTAATGGTATTAGCAATTGAGTAGACAGAAATGGGGATACAGCGGGTAAATTGTGGTTATGGAACAATTACTAACCTAATATGTTTGTATTTCGCTCTGATATTTTTATAAATTTAGGACATCTTTTTTTAATTTTTTTAATGTTTTTATTTATTTTTGAGACAGAGAGAGAGACAGAGCATGAACAGGGGAGGGGCAGAGAGAGAGAGGGAGACACAGAATCTGAAGCAGGCTCCAGGCTCTGAGCTGTCAGCACAGAGTCCGACACAGGGCTCGAACTCACAGACTGTGAGATCATGACCTGAGCTGAGGTCGGATGCTCAACCAACTGAGCCACCCAGGCGCCCCTAGGACATCTTTTTAAAGTCATACAACATATACACTGCCACTACAATTGTTAAGAGATGGCAATTGTTAGCATAATATATGCCAAATTGTATTCCTCAGAAAACATGTAAACAGGTGTTATGGGTTAGCTGGTGCACCCTAGCCCCCAAATATATACTGAAATTTTAATCCCCATACCTCAGAATGTGATCTTGTTTGTAAATATGGTCTTTATGGAAGTAATCAAACTAAAATGAAGGCATTATGTTGGACTATAATCTAATATGACTAAAAGGAGAAATTTTGATACATATGAAGTTAGAGACAGAGATTAGAATTTTGCTGCCATAAACCAAGGAATTTCTGGGGTTACCAGAAGCTGGAAAAGGCAACAAAAGATCCTTTTTTGTATAGATTTCAGAGGAAGATACCCTGCCACCACCTTTATTTTAGATTTCTGGCCCACAGAACTGTAGGACCATAAATTTCTGTTGTTCTAAGACACCCAATTATGGTACTTTATTATGGGAGCCCCAGGTAACTAATACAATAGGTATTGATGTGAGAAAATCATTTCATGGTCAAAATAGAGTGAGGCACATACTTTCACACACAGCTAAACTGAACTGAACAGTACCTGAGTGACTTCACTGTTGTAGTTCTTATTTTGATATTCCTAGAGAAGAAGAACTATTGCATGAGATATTTTCTAGAAATCTTGTCCACGGGCAAAACTTTTTCCACCTTGGTCATGTCACATAACTACTGCTCTGTGGTACATGTTTGGGAAATGGAGCCATAGAATGTCTAAATTTAAATAATTACTGTAATACTTAGAATACTCAAAATAATTTCCCCCCAAATTGAGTCAATGAACCTTTTAATTCTGCTTCATTCTTTAGCCTTCATATATGTTTAGACTAAAGGTTCTTTGAGTTCCAGTTGTGCTCTTGAGGGTGAATCTCAGCCTGAAAAATTTTTGTGGAAAGTGGAATCTACAAAACCAGATGCTCAGGTTGGCAAACCCATCTGTAGGAACATAACACTGTATTGGTTTCAAGAATCCACTTGCCAGGAAAACTTAAAACAACACCAAATGCAATAATTCACATATTTTGTTGGGCAAGATTTACTCTTTGAGTTTTTCATGTAATAGGCAAAATAGAAGAACTATGTATCTGAAACACAGATAATTTTTTACAAATCCTTTAAGACAGTTATATAATTATTTCTTCATAATACACTGGAATATAATGTACATTATTAGATATTCAAATTTAAACAGACACCCTATGTTTATTTTGTCCATTCCATTATTTTTTGTGTCAGATAATGTTACTTCTTTATGAAACAAAGTTCCTTTTCAAACTGGGCATATATAGCACATGTAATGTGGCCATCAGATTAAGTGTTAACTCATGAAATGTGAGTGGAAATGTGGCAAACCAATTCAAGAATTAGCACCTAAAATACCCAGAATGTTCCCAGAATGAGCACAATTAGAGGATAATCATAGAAACTGTTAAATGAAAATGGTTGATTGACACTGTGGAAGGTGTCAGAGCTTTTGAATCATCATTTGGAGAATTGCTGACTTAGAACACATTTATCAAACGATTACTTTTTAAGTTTAGCTACTGATAATTCAGATGTATCTGTTATAGCAGCTGGTGTTACTTTAACTAGAATCCCTGTGTGTGTGTGTGTGTGTGTGTGTGTGTGTGTGTGTGTGTGTATGACAAACTGAGATCTATTCAAAATTTTAATGTTGTTTCTAAATTCACATTTTTCCCCAACTCATTCAGTGGTATTCATTAAGCACTTACAATGTGCCATTTAAATCCTTGCAGATAAAGGAATTTAAAAAACAGGCAAAAGTCTTCCTGAAGTGTTCATTTACCAGAGGTTAGCAAAGCTGTTGCAAAGATACAACTACGTAAAAATGCACACACACACACGCACACACACGCACACACACACACACACACATATAAGCTGTATGGTAAATCAGTGCTACATAAAATATAGAGGAGTAATAAATTAGGGCATTGTTGTAGCAACAGGGCTTGGAGGAAATATTATAGTTCTCAATAGATTAGTTATAGAAATCTCATTAAAAACAGAGAGGGAAGAAAATATTTGGATCTCTGGAGAAAAAAATGTAAAATATTAAATACCAGAGGCAAAATCCCTAAGGAGAGGGCATTCCTGATATGTCCAGGATCAGTAAAGATACACATGGATGTGAAACTGGGTAAATGGCAGTGAGAGCAGTTCAGAAGAGAGAGGAAAGCAATAAGGAATAGACATCCCAGGACCCTGAAGCCCATTGTAATTTAAGGACAATGGCTTTTACTATAAGGAAAATGGGAAAACATTAGAATGTTTTGAGAAAGAAATATCATGTATGTCTAATGTTTTAGACATTACTTTGGCAGCTCTGTTGAGACTTGGCCAAAAGGGTAAGAGTATAAGAAAAGAGACCAGTTGTATTAATTTAATGAAATATTCAAACAGGAGATGATAGTGACTTAGACCATAATCTTACAGAAATTTAATATTTCATTAAATTAATACAACTGGCCTTCTTTCTTACACTCTTACCCTTTTGGCCTAGTCTCAGCAGAGCTGCGGGTTTTTCTCTGGAAACAGGTTTGCACATCCTTTGGGTAGATGCCAAAGAGTGTGGTAAGAGTATGTTTAGTTGTAAGAAACCACCCAACTGTCTTCCAGAGTAGCTGTACCATTTTTCATTCCTATCAGCAATGAGAGAGAGTTTCTTTTGTCCTACATCCATTGGTGTTGTCAGTGTTCTGGGTTTTGGCCATTCCAGTGGGTATATAGTTGTGTCTCTCATTGTTGTAATTTGCATTTCCATGATGACATATTATGGGGACCATCTTTTCATATGCTTGTTTCCCATCTGTACATCTTTGATGAGGTGTCTGTGAAGGTCTTTGGCCTGTTTTTGAGTTGCTTGTTTCCTTATTGTTGAATTTTGAGTTCCTTATATATTTGGGTACAGTTTTTTATCTGAAATATCTTGTGCAGATATCTTCTCCCAGTCTGTGTCTTGTCTTCTACTTCTCTTGACATTGTCTTTCGTATAATGGAAGTATTTAATTTTAATGAAACCCAACTTACCAGCTATTTCTTTTATGGATTGTGCCTTTTGTGTTATATCCAAAAAAGTATCACCATATTCACAGTCATGTAGATTTTCTCATTTCAGGTACAAGGTAAGGATATCCCCTCTTACCACTTTTTCAACATCATACTGAAATTTTTGCTAATGCAATAAGACAAGAAAATGGTATAAGCGATGTATACAAATCGGGGAAGAAGGCATAAAACTGTCTTTGTATGCAGATGACATGACATGTCCTCTAGGAGGCCTGAAACAGAGATTTCCCTCATAGCCCTCAGAAAGAACTAACCTGGGGCTCCTGGGTGGTTCATTCTGTTTATAAGCATCTGACCTCTGCTCAGGTCATGATCTTGCAGTTCATGAGTTCGAGCCCTGCGTCAGGTTCTCTGCTGACAGCTTGGAGCCTGGAGCCTGCTTCAGATTCTGTGTCTCCCTCTCTCTCAGCCCCTCCCAAGCTCACACTCTGTCTCTCTCTCTCTCTCTCTCTCTCTCTCTCTCTCTCTCTCTCTCTCAAAACTAAATAAACATTAAAAAAATTAAAAAGGAACCAACCTTGCTGTCATCTTGATTTTGCACTTCTAGAGATATTAAATTCTATTGTTTAAGTAATAAATTTCAATAAAAAGTAAAACATAAAACATAATTTTATGTATAAATAGTGAAATAGATTAGTAATTTTAATAACTTATTTTAAATAAGGAAGACACATTGGTATAGCACAGTAATTTATAATAATGCAATTTCTATTTTCTTAATTCATTCCTTACTTTTAAAACAAATAACAACTAAAATAAGATGAAATTGTGCAGCACCTGGGTAGTTCAGTTGGTTAAGCGTCCAACTCTCGATTTTGGCTCAGATCATGATCTCATGTTTTGTGAAATCAAGTCCTGCATCAGGCTCTGCACTGACAGCATGGACCCTGCTTGGGATTCTCTCCCTCTCAGTCTGCCCCTCCCCCGCTTGTTCTTTTTTTTTTCTCTCTCTCTCTCCCTCTCTCTTTCTCTCAAAATAAATAAATAAACATTTTTAAAAAGACTAAATCCAACTTTAAAGATATTATTTGGATTCTGTAGACTCTTTCACTTACGACCTAAAACTCACATGTAGCAAACAAAAACATGTTGAGGTTTAGTCACTATTTCACTGTTTTAAATTCTATACACAAGTTAAAAGTCCCAGTGTAACACAGAATAACAGAACTGAAGTACTTCATGACTTGTTTCTTCATCTTTACATGCATCACTCTTATTTGAATCCACATTTAAAAATGTGCAGAATCCCCAGGGTTTGGAGATACAAATCACCCTGGAGAAGAGCTCAAACAATTCTGAATTATCACAAGATTACTCTGAGTAAAAAAGGCTTGTAAGCTGAGTCTCTGTGAGTCAGGGCTGAGAAGGAGCTGACTTAAAGATTATAAATTATTAACATTCTATGCTAACTATAGCAATTCTTAAACATCAGCATAGCAAAATAGAAATATATAAATAAATATATAATTTTTAAGGAAAGTATTACTAATGAATTGTGACAATCAAAACATAGCATTTTAGTAAGTTTTGTCATTAATTTTAACCTCTCTAGAAATAATGCATATGTTTCTGACTATACCCGGGCAAACACCTCTGTCTTGGACACCAGAGATGTGGTGTTATAAAAGTCAAATTAAAAGATTATCTTAAAATTGAGGTAAAAATCAACTATGTTAAATTCTGCTATTGGTTAGTTCTAATGAATACTGAGATGAACACTGAGAATTAACTTCTGTAATCACCAACATGGAAGCCACTTGTGACCTTGACCAGAACAGTTTAGGTTGAGTGGTATAAAGGAAAATTGACCAAAGAAGATTCAAGAGAGCATGAATAAAGAGAATTGGATTCATAAGCATAGACGACTTCTATGTTCTTGATCTAAAGAGGAGAAAAGAACGAGGAGAAATAAACTAATTAACAACAGGAGAGGATATAGAGTGGAAAAATACTTTTAGAGATAGAAGAGATCATGTTTTCATGCTTAGGAGAAATTATTCATCTGGAAGGGGTAAAAACAGAAGATAGAAAGTGAAAGAGGGAGAAAACGGAGGAGAGAGTAAAATTACAGATCAAGTGATGGGTCTATTGGCCAGTTGAGTGGAATTGAATTGGCAGGGTTGATTTAATGAAGGTTGGGCTTTTGTCACTCCAATAGATGTCAGGGTGTGTTCTTAAAAAGACAGAACAGGGGCGCCTGGGTGGCTCAGTCGGTTAAGCAGCTGACTTCAGCTCAGGTCACGATCTTGCGGTCCGTGAGTTCGAGCCCCGCGTCGGGCTCTGGGCTGATGGCTCAGAGCCTGGAGCCTGTTTCCGATTCTGTGTCTCCCTCTCCCTCTCTCTCTGCCCCTCCCCCGTTCATGCTCTGTCTCTCTCTGTCTCAAAAATAAATAAAACGTTAAAAAAATTAAAAAAAAAAAAAGACAGAACAGAAGACAGAAGGACCTTGAGAGAAAGTAATAAAATCCATGAATAAATAAATAGTATACAACTTTAGCCTTATTTAAATATTTTAATGTAATTGAATATTTATTTATTTATTTATTTAAAATTTTTTTTAATGTTTATTTATTTTTGAGAGAGAGACAGAGTGTGAGTGGTGGAGGAACAGAGAGAGGGAAACACAGAATCTGAAGCAGGCTTCAGGCTCTGAGCTGTCAGCACAGAGCCCAATGCAGGGCTTAACCTCAGCTTACCAACTGAGCCACCCAGGCACCCCTGAACATTTATTTTTTAAAGTTTGTTTGTTTGTTTATTTATTTATTTTAGAGAGCACATGTACCACACAGGAGAGGCACAGAGAGAGAGGAAAACAGAGAATCCCAAGCAGGCTCTGTTCCACCAATGCAGAGCCTGACGTGACACGGGGCTTGATCATGACCTGAGCTAAAACCAAGAGTCAGACACTTAACTGACTGAGCCACCCAGGCACCCCAGTATAACTGAAAATTTTAAAAACGATGGAAGTAAATCTCTCTAAACCTTAGAGCACATATTATTAATATGGAAATAAAACATATATGTCTTTTTTCTAATGCACTTTTGTCTAGGAAAAACCCTTAAAATTAGAAATGAGGCCTCCTTTAAATTAAGGGGAAAATTATAATAATTATTCTCTTCTTTAACAAACATTAAATAGCAAATCATCATTATGCATTTATTCCAAGCCTACACTAGTTCAGCAAGTATGCTATGCACTGGAGACAAAAAGACAAATACATGATCTTTACTTCCCACGAAATAAACAGCTAGTTTACTTAAAAGGTTCTAGGATAACCTAATATAGTAGATGCCATGACAGCAAAGGAGACACAGCTAACCTTATCAGATTTAGCATTTAAAGAAGCATTCCTAGAGAAATTGAAGTGTGGTCTAACAGAGAAGGCAAAGAGAAATGAGAATGTTCCAGGCAGAGGAGCAACATGGGTGAAGAAACCGTGAAGGTGTAAACAGCACACAATGGATGCTGGGAACAATTTCAGTGTGAATGTAGCAAAGGATAGTCATAGCGGAACATAGGACAAGATGCCGACGAGGCGGTGATAAGCCTCAGTCAATAATATGCACAAATCAGAGTAAGCCAGTTTTGCATCTTGAGGACATAGACGACATTAATACATTTCTTACCTACTGTAAAATGGGCCAGTGCACACCAGAAAGTAAGAGTAATCACCTCCATTTAACAGACAAAAAAGGGGAGAAAAATCCCAACAATATTGTAAGCTATATGTTATTTTTTTTCTGAAATTATAGCAGAAATAAATAGATTACTATATTCCCTAAATAAGGAAGCCACATACTTCATTCTTAGAAATTGTAAGGCTTATGAATTTGTCGCTAGATAGTCCTATAATAACCTTCAGATTCCCTGATTCCCCTAATGAAAGGTCAGGGTCTGTCAGCATGTTCTCCATCGAGCTGAGGAAGGCAGAAATGAACATTCCTAATATGCTGGAAATAAAGGCCGTGTCCTGATTTTACCTGCTGGCAGCCAAAGTCCTTCAGTAGATTGGTGTTTGTCTTCTCTTGGGAAATCACCAGAATGCAGCTGCCTTCATCAATGTTCCTTTCCTGCTCCTCTTTCCTACTGCCATGGCTTAGTGACAGGCCTCGTGAAAGATGGTAATGTAACAGGACTGTTACAGAATTAAAGTCCAGGCTGTTTCAGTGAAGCAATGTATTCAGTTAGATGTCCTGCCTGCTGCAGTAAAATAACTTGGAAACAAAGCACTGACGGTATAGGAAACAGTCTCAAAATTGATAGGCCATGAATCCAAGGTGTTAAACTGCTAGCATAATATTCTTTGATAAAAAATAAAAGAATACAGAAATGTTATTAATATTTCTTTATAGCCCAATAGATGATGAATGTAACAATTTTTCTTAAAGATCACAATATATACTTTGGTATTTTAAAAATGATACTATTTTTAACTACTTATCAAATATACTAGGTAAAGTGGAACAGAAAAGTGGCATAAAAATAACACTGGCTTTTTCTAACTTGCTTTTATTTAAAAGGTTATAAGTTCGGTGAATGAAATTCTGGATTTCAATTCCTTCTGAAGACTAATTTTCATCACATTTATGCTCTTGCCATAAATAATACTCATTAGGTATTCAAAGAAAGAAAAAAAGAGGAAAGACAAGACAATTTAGAACAAATTCTGTTTTGTTTTGTTTTGTTTCAAATCTTTATGGAAGTACTGGGAGACAGTTTCTAACCATTTGTCCGCATTTCTTTATCTGAAACCAGTCCTGGGAATGACTCTTCAAAAGGCCTCTCAGTCTGAAGATATTTCATGGGTAAAGGTTGTTATATGAGAAAGTAAAGACAGTGGGTCAGGTCAACTGATACCTTCAGATACTTCTCAGATCTCATACATGTATTTTATACACCTAGCACTTGCAGAGAATTGTTGAATTTCCTGTATATACCTTCTTTCTTCAGTCCTTTTTTTAGTACTTAGAAAATTACACTGAGGCTTTTCTCAGAAATAATTGGAAATATGAAATTAAGAACATTCTCTAAAAGTTAAGCTATAAAAATAAATAATACATTAATATCCAAACAAAGCCATCCCAAGAAAACTAACTCCCAAGTTTGTAAGACTCACTGTCCTTATCAAATTTACATTAACTAATGAAAAAATAGGAGAAAGGAAAAGTCTTGAGGGTGGAGGTGATTTGATCAACCTTGGGCCCATAGAGGAAGGAAAGTAAATTTAGTCAAAAATTCTCATCCAAGACCTCATGGGGATAAGAGCTAACATTGATGGGGAGGACAAGGACCAGAGGCTTCAGTGCTAATGTTATGGCTCTTTGTGTTGTGGAGACATCTATGGAGGTATGGGCATTTGAGTATTTCTAATTTCATTGATCAAGTAAATCCAAAGTCAAATGACTTATAAGGTTGAGTTATTTAATTTTCTTTGTTCTGATATCTTCCCCCCAAAATCTTCTGATTATAAGTTAGAATTCCACGCTGACTGAAACCAGTATTTTCCTCCATGTGACAAATTCATTTAAGACTAAATATAAATGCATAAAATTTTTAGTTTAATACATCAGTCTCTTTGTGACACTTAATATGAGTCTGTTTCAGAAAGATGATAGTTGTTGAGTTTCCTAAACTTAAGGGCAGTAATAGGTACTTTAATCTTTGGTAATAAAATACCTAAGATAAGGTAAACCATAGTCTAAGATAAATAATCAAGATACATAAATCCAAATTATAAGACCTCTTTATAACAGTACACAGTCCCAGTTATTTAATTTTTATTTAAATAACTGACCTTCAAGGTCGTTCAAAATAATAAGGTATTATGATTATATGGAGAGATGGCAAAAATAAATTTTTATTTCTGTTGTGGAAATTGTGTTTAAAAATTATGAGTGAAAGGAAATATATATATTTTACCAAAAGTGAAAGATCATCAATTAAAGCACCAAAATATTGTTCCATAATATAGGATCTTTCTAATAATAACAATGATGGATTAAAAAACTTAAAATGTGCATGTTTTAGGTTTAGATAGATTGTACCATATAAGAAACACTGATCAATTAATATCTTGGTTACTTTTTGTTTCAAATTTACCCTTACATCTGTAAAAGAAAAATTGCTGTGGAAGATTGTGTTCCAGGTTTACTAAGATTTTAAAAGAAGAGACTAGTGTTCACCTTGTTGCTTTATTGCATTGTATGATACATACTGAAAATGTCTGTGCTTGATTTACTAAGTAAAACATATAAAAAGTGCCAGGGATATAAGTTGTTAAATTTTTTCAGTATATACATGCAAATGCTATGAAAAGAATCACCATTTTTTGGAACCTCTAAAAGAAATAAGAGAGTGTTTTTACTGATAATTGTATCTGTTGTCAATGGTCATTGATTCAGTTGTGAGGAGTCTTACAAAGATTTAGTATGACAATTCAAATTCAGGATTTTTATGAAACAAATTATTGTTAATTATTTAATCATCAAACACCAAAAAATTACAGCATGATTTATGTTATCTCACTGATATCACAGTATATGGAAAGAAGAAACTTTGTAGCACCAGTGAAGTGGAAACCTTATCGTGATCTAAGTAGGCAGATGGCGTTGTGTCATATACCAGACAGTGCTGAAATTGAAACCAAACATAATTCAACCAATAGTAGTGATTCCACACATTTTTTTCTAACATGAATCGGTATGCAAAAGATTTTTCTTGAAATCCACAGATTCATATACTTTGCCTATAACAGAAAGAAGAAAAATTCCAAGAGGGCTTTTTCAATATTGATAAAGTTAGAACTGTCCCTCAGTTTAGGCAGCACACCTTTGAATTTGATGAATGTAACACTAAGCTAACAAAAGAATTAGAGAAGCTGTGCAACTTGGACATATGTAGTTTTTAAATGGTTATGCTTTTGGTTCAAATCCAAATCAATTCTTTAAAAAAAGAGAAGAGGGGCGCCTGGGTGGCGCAGTCGGTTAAGCGTCCGACTTCAGCCAGGTCACGATCTCGCTGTCCGGGAGTTCGAGCCCCGTGTGGAGCTCTGGGCTGATGGCTCAGAGCCTGGAGCCTGTTTCGGATTCTGTGTCTCCCTCTCTCTCTGCCCCTCCCCCGTTCAAGCTCTGTCTCTCTCTGTCCCAAAAATAAATAAACGTTGAAAAAAAAAATTTTTTTTTTAAAAAAGAGAACATTTTGTAGATAGGATGTGGATATTAAAGAAACTATTATATTTTTGATATTTGACTTTTTTTAAAATTTTGAAGTAAAACATTTAGAAAAATGGGTATAGATATCTACCTTTTTAACTATAAATGTTATGAAACATATATATATGTCATGAATTTCCCATAAAAATTCAGTCTTGGGGTGTCTGCATAGCACAGTCGGTTGGGCATCCGACTTCGGCTCAGGTAATGTTCTCATGGTTAGTGGTTCGAGCCCCATGTCGGGCTCTGTGCTGACAGCTCGGAGCCTGGAGCCTGCTTCCGATTCTGTGTCTCCCTCTCTCTGGCCCTCCCCCACTCACGCTCTGTCTCACGCTCTCTCTCAAAAATAAATAAAAATTTTGAAAAAAATTTTTTAAATAAAAAAATTCAGTCTTAATTGAGATGTAATAATTATAACATAAACACTAAAATTTAAAGACTTAGAAAAATATATGCAAAATGCCTCAAAATTGTATATATTGTTGAAGAGCTAATATTTTACATATATTGTGTTAAGTAAAATATGTTAAACTTAAATCTTTTTATTTTTACTTTTAAATGTAACTCTTAGAAAAAATTCAATTATATATATGGTTTGCATATCCATTCTATTAGGCAGCATTGACAGCACCACTGTCTCTTTTCCACTGTTATTTTGAACTGTTTGTGTAAATTTGATACATTGCAGCCAAATTTTGGCAATTGTGCATCTTTTTTCTCCAAATAGATTATAAGCTCATGGAAGTCTGGGATTCATTTCTCTGAAGAACCATATATACTATACTCAATAAAAAAAATACTGGTGAACTTATTTGGACAGTGGATGTGGTAATCAGATAGTGAGAGCCCTGGTACTTAAGACTATTGAAGGGATATTAAAAGCATGCTAAAGGGAAGAATATTAAATTTAATTTTAGGACGCCTAAGTTTTACCTATTCTTCCTGGCATAGACAATGTCAGTGTGTCCAACTTTTAATTGGCTGTGAGACTCATTCATTCATTAAACAAATATATATTAAACTCTACTATGATTCCAAAATTGGATATATTCAACATTGTGTAGTCCACAATATCTTTCCTTAAAGATTTTATCACCTGGTAAAATAAATAGACAAAAAGATCCAATACAGTTTGACACAGCCATTTTATTTTATTTTATTTTATTTTATTTTATTTTATTTTATTTTATTTTATTTATTTATTTATTTGTTTGTTTGTTTGTTTGTTTATATTTTATTTTATTTTATTGAGAGATAGAGTGAGACAAAGCATGAGCGAGGGAGGAGCAGAGAGAGAAGGAGACAGAATCTGAAGCAGGCCCCAGGCTCTGAGCAAGCAGTCAGCACAGAGCCTGATGCGGGGCTCGAACCCATGAACCGTGAGATCATGACCTGAGCCGAAGTCGGATGCTCAACCGACTGAGCCACCCAGGCACCCCGACACAGCCATTTTAAAAGTATGCAAAGGGCACTATTGAATCACACACAAACACACACACACACACACACACACACACACACACACACTACATAATTTATTTTGAATAGAATAAATTGAGAATCCTGGGAATACCTGATTCAAGGAGAGACATGAAGGATACTAAGAAATAGTGGCCAGTGAGGAAAAAGAAAAACCAGATAGTGTTGTCAAGAAAGCCAAATGAACAAAGTGTTTAAATGAAAATAATTGAAAAAGTGTAAACTGATGCAGCTAGTAATATAAGAGCAAGAAATATAAGAATTCAGATACACCTATTAGATTTAATAATGATGAGTATTGTCTATATTATTAGGCAAGTTCACATAAAGTGATCAGGACACAAATCAGATAACAACTGATTGACGACAAAAGAAATATCAAAATGAGACAATGAGTAAGGATAATTTTATCAGAAAGCTTAATATGAAACAGAATAAAGAGAAAAATTGCTAGTTAAAAAGGGACTTGAGGTTAGGAATGGGTTTTCTTAAGATACAAGCATTTTAACTTATGAGGGGAAGGAGTCAGTAAAAATAGAAATCATGAGTAAACATAAATGAAAGAAAAAATATATGGGACAAGACTCCTAAAGAACTGAGATTTTTTTATACATTGACATTCATCTCAGAAAAGAAAAATGAAGATGATATAAATAAGGGATTTAAAAATAGATAATATTTGAATTTATGACTCTCATAATTAATCCAAACAGACTAAGAGCACAGAGAGGCTAAGATCAAGAATCAAGGAACCCTAACACTCAAAGGTTTGGTAAAGCAGGATTAACTGTCAAAGGAGTGTGGAAAGAACCATCTAATAAAGTAAGAAAATAATCAGGATACGTATTCCTGGAGTACATGGAAGTCAGTGGTAAGTTTTAGCAGGAAATTAGAGAGAGCTAAAGAGATAATAATTGCACTGGAATATATATTGGAAGATCAAAAGAAAATCCTGGGAGTGAAGCCCAGAGAGACAAAAGAAAAATACAAAAGAGAGATAAAGAGACATAGGGGGTACCACAAGAAAGCCTAACATACATATAAATAAAATCCTAGAAGTAAAGGAAAAAGACGAGGCCAGAAGCATTATGTGAATCAGTAATGGCTGATAACTTTTCAAAACCCTAGGAAAATATTAAGCTTGTGAACCTAGAGCAGGATATATACTAAAGATGTGAAATAATCATATCATTGTAAAATTGCAAAAGTCAAAGTGAAAATTACAATACCTGCCAGAGAAAATTGATAAACTATTCAAAAAGAGTAGAATTGCAGGCATCTGGTTTCTAATAAGAAACAAAATAAGGAAAAAGACAATGGAATTATATTTTTAAAAGGTGATTTATTTTCTTTTTTGAAAACATGAAACATTTAATTAAGTAAGAAGATTCTGCAAAATTAGAGGTCAAATATGATTGTTTTAAGATAAAAACTAATGTTTTATAGGAACAATGATAATTTCAAAAGGAAGGTAGATATGCATATAAGAACAAAACAAAAAAAGACTAAATATAGAACTAAGTCTAAATTACTTATAAGCAGCAGTAAACATGTCTTATTAAAGGCATATAAAGAATTCAAGTACAAGCCCTAAAACAGGTAAATTGAGAGGTCCATGCATGAGGAAACACTATTTTAAACTGTTAAACTGTTCTTTTTCAAGAAAGAGGGAAAATATTAATTCACATTCCACTTCATAAGTCAGGGATGTAGGTTTTTATTTTTTGAAGAACTGCACAGAAGATGTTAAAAGAGTATATTAATAGTCTATATAGAGTGGTGAGAACAAGTAATTAAATATGCTCAGTCATTCCAGAATAATGAAGGAAATAAGAAAAAATAATAGAATAAAAGGAATACATAGTAAGCAAATGCTTAGAGGGTAGATTTAAACCAAATTATCTGTGACCACTTAAATATAAATAGATGAAGTACATGTATGTCTGCCTCAATTTTTAAAAAATCAACTGTATGACACTGAGAAGTACTTAAAATATAAAAGTACAGGGGCGCCTGGGTGGCGCAGTCGGTTAGGCGTCCGACTTCGGCCAGGTCACGATCTCATGGTCCGGGAGTTCGAGCCCCGCGTCAGGCTCTGGGCTGATGGCTCAGAGCCTGGAGCCTGTTTCGGATTCTGTGTCTCCCTCTCTCTCTGCCCCTCCCCCGTTCATGCTCTGTCTCTCTCTGTCCCAAAAATAAATAAATAAAAAACGTTGAAAAAAATATATAAAAGTACAGAAAGATCAAGTGTAAAAAAGGAAAAAAATATCACCACTACATAACTGATCAAATAAAGCTACTAAAGTCATATTAGAAAAGTAGATTTTAAAGCAAAAATTATTCTGAGACATAAAGGAGAACACTTCATAGTAATACGAGGATCAAATTGTTAGATAGATTTAACATTTACAAATTTGTATGTAACTAATAACATAATCTTATTAGAGATTAACCAAAAATAGACCCAAATAAAAGGGAAAACAGACAAATCAACATTAGTAGTGGGAGATTTAATATACCTTATGAATAATTACACAAAAATCAACAAGGATGTAGAAGTTTAGAGAAGAAGCATAATTAACAACAACAAAAAGTCGAATTCAAATACAGAACACTACTTCCTACAAGTCATAATGCATGTTCTTTACAAGTATACTTGGAACATTCTCAAAAAATAGGCATACCTTGGGCCATTAATAAAGTCTCAAAAAATTTCAAAGAATTGAAGTTATACAAAGTATGCTTTATCACCACAATGGAAATAAGAAACAGTAACAAATATGTAGCTATAAAATTCCCTATATTATTTGTGATTAAGAAATCTACAGATTAAAGAAGAAATTACAATGAGTTTTAGAAAATATTTCAAAATGAGTAACAGTGGAAATAATGTATATGAAAATGTGTTTGATTTGCAAAATACACATTTAGAAGACAATATATAGTTTTAAATGAAAATATTAGAAGAAGAGATTTTTAAATGAGGAAAGTCAACCTCAAGAAAAAGTAACATAGTGGTTTTCCCAAAAACACAAATCAGAGCTGGTCTCATCTGCCCATTGCCATCCCCATTAAATAAGAGTCTCTCTTCCGTACTACTACAGCCCAAAAGATCAGGGATCACACATTCTAAGTGTCTAATTCAAAGAATGAAGCTATCCCCACAGAAATCAGAGCTTCTGACTCTCCGCTTTTCCATACTAAAAGCTCCTGTCCATATCCCTATGGTCTTATATATAAATGTTTTTGCCAATTTTTTTGTGAGACCATTTTTCCATTCCTTAACATCACCTTGGATACATGAACTTTATGAATTATCTTGGATCCATGAGCTTTGTAAATTATCTCTTGGACATTGACCTCAGAAGCCAATGAGAGCATTTTTCAATTGAGTTTGCCTATGACCATATTATACAATAAACTGAATGACATTCTGTTTGGCTCTATTTTGACACTGTGCTTGATGATGTTGTCTAGTGAAGCTGACTAACAGGGAAGCAAAATTGACACCTCTTACCCTGCCTACAATATAAATAGACATGCAGATAACATCCCACAAATGAGGAGAAAAAAAGAAGCATCAGCACTGCAAATTAAAAATAAAGTTGTTTTTTTTTTTTTTTTAAAAAGACCCCTGGGTCACCTTGTCTGGTTTTCATCCTCAAATTAAATGAAACTTTATTATTTTTCCCTACATTTCCTAGCAAAGATAATTTCATCCTTGGCTTTTGGAATAGCAATATCTGAAGCTATATGTTTGCAGATGTCATAACTCTATGAGAAACTTTTTTTTTCCTTCAGAACAGCTAAATGTTAACCCAACATTTCATACTCTTTTGGAATTTTTGTTTTTGTCCACAGATACCTTTGCTTTTTTTTAATCTGTGAGTCAATACTTCAAAAGCCTGAAACTTGCATTTTCTTCCCCACATAAACTACTCTTCTCAAAATGCTTGTATTTGAGTCATTTTTTAAAATGTCTACTTTTCAGAGCGAGGTAGAGGTAGCATGAGAGAGTGGGGGAGAGGCAGAGAAAAGGAGAAAGGGATCTGAAGCAGGCTCTGCACTGACAGCGGAGAGGGAGAGTTGATGTGGGGCTCCAGTTCACACTGTGAGGTCATAACCTGAGCCGAAGTTGAATGTTTAATCAGCTGAGCCACCCAGGTGCCCCTTCTGAGTCATTTTTAAATACTAGAATAGGTGATATAACACACAAAATATGACAGCATACCTCCAAAATATAAAACTAGAAAGAAGAAATTTTCTCTTTCCATAATATAAATGGATTTTATACAAATACCCATCATTATTGCAGATACAGTGAAGTCCATGGAGTCCAGTTTAAATCCTACCTCTAGTACTTGCTAGCTCTGTGTCCTGCAGGAAATTACGTGAGTCGACTCCATTATCTTCATCAGTAACATGCACTTAATAATAGTACCTATTTTTATGAGGTATTTGAAAGTGGAAAGACAATAATATATGTAAAGCACTTAGCCCAGAATCTGGTATATTAGGCAGCCAATAAATTTTAGCTCCACTGATCATTAACTTCAAATTCAAAGTTTCATGGAAAATAAAACTAATTCTACCATACATACTTTTTACATTTTTTTCCACCTCAGGAATATCATGAGAACTAAAAGGTACCAGTGGGAAAACCTATATAGAAAATAATTCATGAATTTAAAAAATCTTTATTGAACAGAAATTTGTTATTTGCAAGCACAATATCTACTTAAATGATGTAGGCAATGGATTAACAGCTTAGCAATCAATGTATCCCATAATACTTTACCAAAACCATTTTTAAATGAATATATATGACATAAAAAATTCTATGAAATATTTCTACAATTATACAAGTGAATATATCACTATCAAATAATAATAAATTTTAAAATAGACTATTGCCACAAGGAAAATGGTCTAAATTTCTGTTACATCACTTTGTATAAGATATAAGCAGAAAAATACATTTAATATCTTAATACAACCAACAAAAGATACCAAATGAATTCTAATTTTACTGAAGGGAATTAAATGTCAGAAAAGAAATAATATTTTACTGCAAAATGTAACCCTATACAACCTGTACTTTAAAAACAAAATAGAGATTTCCCTTGAGCAAATACTGCTATTGGCTTTAAACTTTATATTTTTTTTTATTTTTTTTTCAACGTTTATTTGTTTTTGGGACAGAGAGAGACAGAGCATGAATGGGGGAGAGGCAGAGAGAGAGGGAGACACAGAATCGGAAGCAGGCTCCAGGCTCTGAGCCATCAGCCGAGAGCCTGACGTGGGGCTCGAACTTACGGACCGCGAGATCGTGACCTGGCTGAAGTCGGATGCTTAACCGACTGCGCCACCCAGGCGCCCCTAAACTTTATATTTTTAAATATTAAAATTATTAAATATATTAAATAAGAAGCAAAAATGTGAATTCCATTTTTCCATATCCCTGTAGTAGATTTAGATTTCATGAAATGAAGTATCATTCTAAAAACAAGTTTTAGGGTTTTTTTTTTTTAATTCTCTGTAAAGAAAACTACACTAATATTGAATTTATTGTAATTTTGAGTTGAAATCATGAATGCCAGTGGTTGGTCGTTATTGTTTCAACCATATATCCAGAATTCAGTCTATCCTGGTTTCCTCATCAAAAAAGTTGTGAATTATGAAAGTATTAGTAATAAGGTATGTGACTTTGTTCACAAATGGAATTCATTTGTAGCTGCGTTGATAAAATATACATATATATATATGTGTATATATATATATATATATATATATATATATATATAATTTTTGTTTGAGTTCTTTTCAAATAATTGTACTGCCATTACAATTGGAGTTTTGCCAAATTCATTTTTTCATTTTTTTTCTTTTTTCTGTAAGTGACACAAAGGCAATTTGGGATATGTTCAGAAGCTAACAATCAACCATATAAGGAAGAAAAAAATTATAACACTGTTTCCCAAAAGAGAGTGCCTGGGTCATCTATGTCAGTAATGCCTAATTGTTTTTGAAAAATTCAGATTCCAGGGCTTCACTCCATAATATTTGCATCAGAATTGGGAGATGGAATATTTATATTAAAGAAATATCTTTGTAGGCCTAGTGAAGAATGATCTAACAAACAAAAAATGATTTTTCACCATTCATATCCCTCAGGCAATGTCAGTGCCACCACAAAGAGCAATCCCAGCTGTTTGATGTCTTGAGAAATCCCCTGAGATACAAACACTATCTGAGTGCTAGAGTGTGTGGACTTTAAGATCCCCCTCAACCCACACCTGCTGTAATAGCACTTTCCTCTCTAGATGCAGTTATGGTAAGGGGTTTATTTTGGTCTTTTATGGATGTGTTCAAGCATATTAATTGAACAGCTAGAGTTGAAAGAAAATTGATGGTGGACATTACAAGGAAGAATAAAATATAGACAGGTTCTGAAAACTTGAAATCCAATAAGAAAGAAAAGGAAAACTACAGATAATGATGTAGGTTAAAATGCTATAGGCTCCAGAAGAAAAGTCAAAACTAATGTGCAATGAGACAGAAATAAAAACAATTAAATTCATTGTGATTAAGAGATATTGAAAAGAGCTTTTATAATGAAACATGGTATTACATTTACACCCTAAGGCAAGACTGTGAGGGGGCAATAATGGAAGTTTTAAAGATAGGAAAATAATTAAATATCCCTAATTGTGAACTCATAAAGTACCCAATTTTCAGGTCATTTTTTTTTTCATTACACTATAGCTTTAGCTAGATTTTTTTGGACATCTCCTACATTTTTTTCACTGAAATATTAGTGTCCCAAAAATGCCTGGGGTGAGTGTTTATCTAGATATTGTAAGGTATTTTTTGTTTTGTTTTGTTTTTTGGGTTTTTTTTTTTTTTTGCTTAAGTAAAACCATCACATATGAGACTCAGAAAAAGAAAAATCTTTATAGATCTTAAGTTTAAAACTTTAAAGTATTAGCAAATTCTTTATCTAAGGATCAAAAATCTTTTGAAGAGCTGTGCGTAAAGCACAACTGAGACTCTGCATATGCTTCAGGGAGTAGGACTCTGTCAGTGGCTGATCATTATCCTTCCATCTGTATGTCTAGATTTAAGGCTATCACACTTTTCTTTATAAATAGCAACGATAGCTTAGAATTTCTAAGAGTCCTAAATCCATAGATTTAAAAAAAATTTTGTTACAGTCAATCCACAAGTATTTGTGAAGCATTTGTGTGTTCCTAAATATATATTACTGGAAGCATCAATTAACTTGTGGCATCAAATCCATTTGGATAAGCAATTTACATTTTTTAATACATTTACACAAACTGTGTTCTAAGAAAAAAAATATGTAAATCTGAATAGAACCTAAACACAGTAATTAGTTTTATTGATGTTAGTGTGGAGAGATGATTTGAATATTGAAAAAAGGAAAAAAGTATGTAAAAACAAAACAGAATTTCAGATCCACAAAGAGAACAAATTTATAACCTGGGAATTGCAGTCAAAAAGTAATAAAGCAGTAAATTGGTAAAGCTTTCAGTTCCTTAAATATCAGTTGTGTATCACATGTAAAAGAGTTACAGACGTGGCCAGTCCAGGGCTGCTATGGCAGTTCCACAAACACTTTAAAGACTTGAAGGCCTTCTATCTCTCCAGTTACCATAGTTTCCAACTTCAGGGACACAAGATGGTTACTGGAACTCCTACCATTAGGTACAACTTGCAAGAAGCACTAAGGATGCCATTCCCAGATGAGAAAATCCCTTTTAAAAAGCTTTTCCAGAAAGTTCAGCTCCATATTGTCCAACCTATTTGAAAAGATGACTTGGTGAATTTTTCTTCCTTTGTCTGTTTTTGTTATGATCATTGCATTTTTCCACCCAAATAAAACCAAGAAGGGTTGTAGGAGGAATGTATACTAGATTCACAGTGGTAAACTCCATCATTATAAGAAGATAAAGAGGTTTAAAAGATCATTTAATCTGCAAGATAGTTGTTTTACTCTGTTGTTGAACTAGTTTGAAAGGATAGCAAAGACTTATCCTTCTGATTAAAAAAAACAAGAATAAAAAGCATAATACTCAGGAGTTCACCATGACCAACTCAAAACAAGTTCCAGCTGTGATATGTCTAAAAATGTGTTTTCTGGTTATGCTTTAATATCAGTTTTAAGTAACTTTGTGCTCAATATTTTATCAACATATTTTGTTACTTGTTTCTAGTACAAATGGATCATGTCTCAAAAGTAAAACTTCACTTAGAATGTCCACAGTATGTATCTGTCAATTTCTACCCAGGAAATGACTATATATATTTCACGAAAAATTACAAGAAATAAGATTACACTGAAGAAAGAAAAACCCACAGGACTGATTTGAGCCAAAATATTTTATGATGAAAAGAAGACTTCTAGCTTTCATATGTGATTGAGAATAACATCATTGTAATGACTTAATGCAAACAGTTACCTAGTATAGAGACAAATGTAAAGTAAGGTGGGAAAGATGGCAGCTAATTTTTCTACAGTCCCATTGCAATAACATTTTTCTTGTGACCATGATCTCAGACTCTGTCCACAAAGAAATATCATAATCTACAATATAATCTACAAATACACCTTGAATCACATAAAAACTCAAGGAATTAGGACAGCCCACTTACTAACAATACTTGCTTCTTTAAATATCCTATGAGGTACCACATTTAAGCCATGAATATACATATAGGAGTTTTTCTAACACAGGCAAATCATTCCACATAGTATCACTGAAAATAAACTGAACTATAAGATGGTAGTAATGACAGAGTTAGCCCCAGAAATCTACATTGTGGTTTTAAAATGACTACAGGTTTTGACATGATAACTAAGGTGTAATATTCCATCTTAACTACTTAGTAGAAATATTGTGTCTGCCTGTGAACCATGTTTTTAGCGATCCAGTTGTCCTTCCATCTTAGTTCATAAGATTTGCGTGGTACTTAGCACAACCTCCAGTTTGGGGCTTTGGCAAGAGAGTCAAACCTGATCAGTTAGAATGTGCTACTCCCTAGGTCACATTTTGAACCAGGGATGGGCATGTGACCAAAGTGAGCCAACCTGGGTCTTTTGTGGGGACTGCTACGGCTTCTGAAGAAAGAGGGTTTTTCTCCTTGTAACATAATAGTGATAAAGAATCATGTTATTATTTATACATACAAGATTTTCAAGCTCCTAGGTCGGCAAATAATAGACACATTATAATACTTGAAATTTTTATTCTATACTTAAAAAAGAGCAGATTCCTATAATAAGAGATCAAGTAAAATAGAGTAGTAGAAGGAATACAGGATCTGAAATTAGAAATCCAACTCTACCCTTTGCTGTATATGGAAATTCACACAAATTATATCACATCCATGGATCTGTTTTCTCACCAGAAGAATAGTTTAATACTTTTTTTATCCCTCTGATTAATGTGTGTAGTGAGAACTGGCTACCTAACTTGTGGTACCCTGTGCAAAATGAAAATGTGGGACTCATTGTTCAAAATTTATCAGAAATGTAAACACAGTGATTCATTAAACCAAGTATAGTTCCTTCAGAGATGAAGCCCAGTGCAACCAAATAAGTCATTACCTGTGAGGGGGGCCCTATGTGTGGTAGGTTAAATAAGGCATGACTCCTTGCCTATTCCTCTGATAAAACGTTGTGCCAGCTCCTCCTCCTTTTGACACTGGGCTGGCCCTGGGGCTGGCACTGAATAATGGAACATGGGAGAGTGGTGGTGTTCCATAACACTTTCACCATTCTTGAAGCCATGAGTGAAGTTTGCCAATTTTAAGACCACCATACTATGAGGAAACCAAAGCTAGCCACTTAGGAAGAGGACAACAGAGACAGAGAGAGAGAGTTTGGCCATGTGGATAAATATCAAAGTGGCAAACATGTGAGGGAAGTCTTCTTGGATCTTTCAGGCAAGGCAAGACACCAGCTGAATGCAACCATCTGAATGATCCCAACCACATGCTGCCCAAATTCCTGACCCACAGAATAATGAGAAAGTAAAATAATTATTCTTGTAAGCCATTAAGTCATGGAGAAGTTTTTTACAGAGCAACAGATAATGAAAGAGATAATATTAGAATATTTTTATAATATAATTTATCATTCATGTTAATAAAATCAATAATTAAATCATTAAATTAATAAAGTCATTAGTGTTAATAAAATAAGGTGGTATTATTTTATTGTTTTGTCTGGGTTGAAACAATGAATCTTGACATTGAGCCGAGATATATATGTACACACACACATTCTGGGCCTCTAAAATTAAAATAATTTTGTATGATGACATTACTTTGTATAGTTACAGATACTTAGTATAGTTATATAATATAGACAAAATAATGGCTCTCTAAATGCCATGTCCTAATGCCTAGAACCTGCGACTATGCTACTGGATATGATGTATTAGTTTTCTAGGGCTATCACATAACAAATTATCACCAACTTGTTACTTAAACAACAGAAACTTACTATCTCACAGCTCTAAAGTCCGGAAGTGCAAAATCAAGGTGTTGATAGGATAATACTCCCTCTGAAGGTTCTAGGGGGAAATTCTTCCTTGCCTCTTCCAGTGTCTAATGGCTTCGTGCATTCTTTGCCTTGGGCTTATATAACTCAATCTCTACCTCAGTCTTCACATGGACTTTTCCTCTGTGTCTTCCCCCCTTTTCTTCCCTATAAAAATACTTGTCATGAATTTAGGGCCTATTCTAATCCAGAATGATCTCATGTCGAGATCCTTAATTACCTCTGCAAAGTTTACCCTTTTCCCAAATAAAGTCACATTCATGGGTTCCAAATAGACATATATTTGGGACCACCATTCACCCCACTGCATAGGAAAAAGAGAACTAAGGTTGCAGATGGGGCCATCCGACCTTAAAATAAGCGTACCCTGTGAGAAAGAATGAAATATGGCCCTTTGTAGCAACATGGATGGAACTGGAGAGTGTTATGCTAAGTGAAATAAGCCATACAGAGAAAGACAGATACCATATGTTTTCACTCTTATGTGGATCCTGAGAAACTTAACAGAAACCCATGGGGGACGGGAAGGGAAGAAAAAAGAGGTTAGAGTGGGAGAGAGCCAAAGCATAAGAGACTCTTAAAAACTGAGAACAAACTGAGGGTTGATGGAGGGTGGGAGGGAGGGGAGAGTGGGTGATGGGTATTGAGGAGGGCACCTTTTGGGATGAGCACTGGGTGTTGTATGGAAACCAATTTGACAATAAACTTCATATATTGAAAAAAAATTTAAAAATAGAATTCAAAAAAAAAAAAAAAAAAGAGTACCCTGGATTATCTAGGTGGTCCCGTGTAATAACCAGGTCCTGAAAAGTGGAAGGAGAGGCAGAAGAGTAGGTCAGAGAGGTTCAGTGTGTGAAGGACTTGACCTGACACTTTTGGCTTTGAAGATAAATGAAGGAGTCCCCGAGGAAAGGAGTGCGGACACCCTATAGGTGCTGCAGAAGACAAGGCTGCTTCTTTCCTAGAGCCTCCAAGAAGAATATAGGCCTTCTAACATCTCGATTATAGCCCAGTGTGATGTGTCAGACTTCTGACCTATGGAACTGCAAGATAATAAATTTTGGTTGTTTTAATTTTACTAAACTTGTAGTAATTTTGTTACAATAGTACTACTAAACTAATACCCATAATTACATAGTTTTTTCCCCAAAAGTTAAGGTAAACATTACAGTAATGCAGAAGTATAATCATTTATATGATTTCTTTTAAAAGGATTTTTATTGTGCACAAATTATTACTATCACTATACTTCCATAAATATTTACCAAATGTTTACTACTTTATTGCAGTGATAATGGTATGTAACAAACAACCTCTAAGCTTCTAAATGTTACTATGACAACATTTAAATTTCTCCTGTGTCTGTGGATTGTCTGGGGTGGCTCTGCTTTAGGTTGTGCATTAGATTCACTGCTCAAGTCATGTTCTTTTTATTTCTGATGGCAAAAAGCAATAGAAATGAGTAGAAACACATGACACCTCTTAGGCTTTCAAACCTACTCCATTGGCCAAGGCAAGCCACATGGCTAAACCTAACATCAACAATATTAGGCTGTGTACTCCACTCAGAGAAAACCATGGCAATGGGCAAAAAGGATGCAGCAATTTCTGTGAAAACTTTATGCATTAAAAAACTTCCAATAAATTTATATATAATGTAAATATAAAGCATTGTGAATAAAAATGCAAAATTTATTACATACTAATAATATATATTTAGTATATACTATATTATTATATGCTATACAAACTGAATAGACAGGGTATCAGTGCTAACATGGAACAGCCCAGAACACAGCGTAGAACTGCATACTTGAAGATCACAAAATACCTCATAATACCAAATTCAGTGTACATTTCTCAGGCTCATTTGTTCTGAAGCATTTTATACTGTCAACTACTTCCTTATTCTTGCAACATTTTCCTCTCATCCCTTCTGTAGCAATGTATGGTCTTTTCTCTTACCATTTTGATTCCTTTCTCTCATTCGCTAAATCTTTGTCTTCCAACTGTGCAATAATTTCGTAATTTAAGAGTTGTATTGACACTAAGGTGGAAGGTCTTAAGATGAATGCAAAGGAACAAAAACTCATAAAGAAAAAATATGTTTAACTGCATGTATTATTAAAATGGTGTTCAGTTTTGAATGTCAGAGGAAAAAGTTAATAGTGGATTAAACATATTAGAAGCTTATTCTGGAGGTAATGAAGTTTATGGCTTATATGGTGAGTCTGTTCCATCAAATCTATCACTCCTCCATCCCTTAATTTTAATGTCTAAGGAGTCATCTGCATTTCAACAATAGGATGTTGAATGGGAAACATGGGAAATAGGAAATTATGTTATTATGTCATAATGGGAAATAATGGGCAATGGGCATGTGACCATGTCTCTTGAAGAAGTCCCTGTAAACAGCGCATGATATCCGAGTTACATTCAGTTGACCAGGGTTTAGACACAGGACCACTCATAACTGCAAGAGGGTATTGGAAATGTATCCTTTTTCTTTCTTGTCTTTGTGCCTAGATGAAAATTTTGTCAGTATGAGAGAAATGGAGAATTACTGTTGTGGCCATGCAATCTCTACAACACTAAATAAAACTTTTAAAATATGTGTGAAATGTAATAAAATTTTCAAGTTGGGAAATGCTGCAACTTAAAAAGTATAAAGACCGTAATACAAATTCATAAATAAGTATAAATAGTAAGAACGATGGAAAATTCCATTAACAATACACAAGCAAAAGATAAAGATAACAACTCTAATAACAAATACAAATAAGGAACAAAAAATTACTTCCATATTATTGGAAATGTTGAAATAAAAGGCAGGAAACTCTTACGGGACAGGTAAATACAGAGAAATAGATTCTTATGAGCACTAGAATGTTACTGTCTTCCATTAATAGAAGGAAACACTCAGCCTTAGGTTAATAACTGGGGTGTATAAATAGAATTCAAAGGGTAATTGGTCCAGGACTGGTAGATGCTCTGGATTGGAATTCTTGCTAGTCAGATCAGAATGAAGGGAAATTATCCCAAAATAACAATCTGCATTTGTCTGTGTTTTTCCATTCATGTAGTAAACAGCTTCAAATTATCTGGGAATGGCTACAATAAATTACAGAGAAAACATTCTTCTAGGCAAAACTGTCTCTGTGCAGGAAGTTCTGGTTTCTGACTTTGTCATGATAATGAGAAAATTAAGTAATCTCATCACTGTTTACCATCTGTATGGGAAAACAGGAATAGTAGGGAAAGAAAAGTGCAGTTTATGTAAAAACAATGAATTATTCCTGGGAGCAGGTAAAAGAAGGGCAACATTTGAAACTATCTGCACACAGATGAAGCCAGTGACAATTTTTATATGCAGAAAGTTAAACAAATGCCAATAGTGACATTTTTTGAAATTCACCTGTGGCACCTGGGTGGTTCAGTTGGTTAAGGGTCCAGCTCTTGATTTTGGCTCAGGTCATGATCTCATGGTTCATGGGTTCGAGTCCCACATTGATGGGACTCGCACTGTCAGTACAGAGCCTGCTTGGGATTCTCTCTCCCTCTCTCTCTGCTCCTCTCCCACTCACACATGTGCATGCACATGTCCTCTCTCTGTCTCTCTCAAAATAAATAAACATTAAAAAAAATACGAGAGACACAGTTCCAAGGGCAACTACCTATCATAAGTAGTAAGAGAAGCAACACTGCTGTTCCTCCCTGGAGAAAAAATGAAATGGTATGTAGATGAAAGTTATAGGACATTCAGCTTCTCTTGAACAAGTTAACATTTTTCGTACACTCAAAATTATGAAGGATTTTTCCCCCAAATATTCCAAATGTATTTTCTGTAATGTATATAGTACATGACATGGTTTGCTGAACATTTTACGATATGGTTTCTGCTTATCTTGCCAGCTTCAACACATTCCATGTCAAATGCCGTTCTTCAGCCATATTGAATGTTTCTGCCAGAGGCATGAGGTCTTGGCCTGGAGGTCTTTGTGCATGCTATTTCTCTCTGTTGGCATTATTCTCAGTTCTCTTTCCCCCTGTCACAACCAGGAATGCAAGAGGAAGTAGACTGGGCAGGGGTACAAGAGAATTAAACAAACAAAAAGACCTGCTTTCAGTCTCTCTTCTGTTTTACCCCTACTTATCTTCCCCATCTTAGGTTTTTTGTTATTTCCCTCTAGAAGTCTTTTTATCCTCTCCTCCTGAATTTTATTATTTGGTTGCCCCTTACACTGCCATTGCACTGCATAATGAACCTATCTTAACACATTCAGCCTGTGTTGTTATTGCCTGAATGCATCATAACCTCATAGGCTTCTAGAAGGCAAAGACTCCATGGTAGATGCTCAATAAATATGTGTTAAATAAAATGGAAAATCAATGCAAGAACATAATTACGATATTATTTCATAAAATAAGAAAAATGTGTTCCATAGCACATAGTTTATAAGCACTAAGTCAATTCTGGGGTCGTAATATTTATGAGATAAGAACAAGAATCATATGTAAATTGATAATGAAATAGGGAAGGAGTGCATATTAAATGATAGAATTCATACAGTTTTTCAAAATGTTTAGGGAGTACTTTGTGCAAGGCACTCTCCTCAGTGCTTGGGACATTTGGCAAGATAACGCTCTATCCAAACAACATAGTAGAGTCTTTTTCATAAGATGTATGATGTAACATCAACATCCCTATTTTAAGCAAATGTTTAAAATGATACATGCATTATTAAATGTACCTTTATTTGTTTCTATTATTCAGAGACATTTAGAGAATATAGTTCAAATTGAGCCTGAATTTCCTTTAAGAAATGTGCTATAACACATAATTGTTGTTGATCTTTTGATGAATTTGCAGAGACATTTAAATCCTGTGTCTTACTAATAAAATCTAAAAATGACTCAGATGGCAAATAACTAAGAGTTTTAAGGCTATTAAGAGACTCTTAAAATTGCCAGTCTGCCATTTGGTGAAGTCATCAATGTCAGTTGCCATACTGCCACTGTGATAGACATAATATTATTCCTTTTGCCTATCTGTGTTTGTAACACTTCCATATTATAATTGAGCAGAAGAGTTATTAAGTGTTACTACCCATAGGGACCAAACTGTGGCAAAATTATGATAGTTACTATGTCATTGCCCTGATCCAAAATGGACAGATCTAAATCTGAAGACACCGATAAAGAGAGAGTAGAAGGGAAATGTGTTCGTCAACATAGAAATATCAATATTTATATCGTATCTATATGTAGCTGTATTGCTACAGCCCTAAAACATATAGATGTTGGGGAAAAAGGAAGTTGTTAACTCTACTGGGAAGATGCTTGTAAAGAAATGAAATAATTATAGAGCAAAGAGCTGAGGTCAGGAAGCACTGCTGCTGGAAATCCCCCCAAATTTCACCACTAAGTATTTAAAGACAATGAGCAATGAAATGTCTACTTCAGAAGATCTGACGATTCATTCCAGGGGCAAGGACCCTGACAAAGCAAGTAGTTTACAAGGAAAAGAAACAAGTGTATTCAAGAAACCCAAGACTTAAGTTTGAGACTTCAGTTTGGTTTCTATTTTTGATATTCAGAGCATTTCTTTCAGGATCACACAGTGATGTTCAGAAGTGAAAACATGAATCAGCCCAAGAATAAATAACAATTTAAAAAAAGAATAAATAACAATAACCTTCAAAGAAATAAAGCAATTAAGTTAATAGAATCCAGTGTATAACTAATCTATATTTTCCTATCCAAATGTATAAATAGATAAGATAAATAAATATACACAATATATAAATAGCATATATATGAGTTATGATGTATCTACCCTGTTGGAACATGTCATCTGATTAAGAAAATAGAATATGCATGTAGAAGGTTAGATGAAACATAAGACATATCGAGGTTACAGGTTAAAATGCTGTGAAGATAGGGACTATTCCTTAAGGAATCTCTGAATTCACTGTAATACACGTGGTGGGAGTATTATGGTCCTCTGTATCATTGGCATCATTGTTGTCCGTAGGGAAATACACTATTTTAAGAACTCCGCAAGTATTTACTCGTTTTACTTTCACAAACACCTTATGAGAACGGTGCTATAATTATCTACATTTTACTGGTTAGGAAACAGGCACAGAGTGGTTGAGGAATCCACCAACGTTACATAGCGAATAAATCGTAAAATCAATGTTTAAAACCAGGCAGACTGACATGGGAAACTGGAGCTTTTCACCAGTATATCACACAGCCTCAGCGAATGTATTGAGTTGAATTCAATTAATTCAAGGGTACAAACTGTTTAACTATAGGAAAACAGAAGAGGAGATGAGATTAGTCTTACTTTAGATTAATTAGGATAATACAAAAGTTAGCACTCCAGTGCAATTTCAACTTTGAACCAAAAGAAAATAGGAAAAGATTTCTTGTTATCTCTGGAACCCTTCCATTTCAGAAATCATAAATTCCAATGTCTGTTTGACCCTAAATTCATATCTTTGTATCACTTGAATTCTTTCATCATATTTTTCCTCTCATTCAAGTTTATTGATTGCCTTACTTTTCCCTGTCTCTCAGTCTTTCAATCCATGATACATATTTATGGAAAATGACTGAATAAATATATGAATGAAGAGGTAGCATAATAAATGGCACAGAAGCAGAAATGACCTCTGTTTAAAACCCTGAAATAACTCTTTATTTCACTCAAAGTAGCATATTTTTCAGGCTCAACATGAGCTTCCGCTTTATGCCTAGAATATCATCTTGTCTCCTAGTACTATGTCCCCTTACTGCACAGCCACACTGCCACTTTGTTCTCAAACACCACCTGCAAAGTCCTACCTCAATGCTTTGCTCAATGATTTCCTCTGCCTGAAACATGATCTGCTGCCTTCAAGCCTCTGCTCTCACTTCTCACTCCGTCAATGAAACTGGCTCTCACCATATAGTTTAATGCTATAATCAGCCCCCTCACTTGCCCAGAACACCCAATAAAACTTGTTTCACTATGCTTCCTTTTTCTATTAGCATGTATCAACCTCTACCATAGTGTATTAAATATTTTATTATTTTTGTTTATTGTGTTATAATCTCCACAAGATCAGGAATCTTTTATCCACTAAATAAATATGTATTGCATGAATGAATACAAATAATATATGCTGGAAATGTGTCTCTTTGTAAGGCAACACAGGACTTGTCATTGGCAGTGGTGGCCCCAAAAGTTAGCTTGGGAAGTGTTACCCCTAAGTTCCATTGAATTCTTTAAACCAATCTGAAATATGTAAGGGCAGTTTGCTGTACAGATGCAGCTTTGAGATCAGTAATCTAGCTCACCTTCTTGGACATGTTCCCAAACCTAAGTGTCTTCTGTTTTGACACATGGGTAGAGCCATGAATACTGAGTTATGATGGAAGATTGTTGCAGTTTTTGGATTCCCAGAAAATTTCACATTCACTCAGTCACTCATCCATCTGTACACCCATATATCCATGCAATCAATATTACCTGCACCCACTACAGGAGTCAGGCACACTGCTAGGCATTGGGGAGACCAGGATTAAAGTGTGCTTCATGGCTGAATCGGTCTGGGTACCACATAAATGTTTGATGAATGCTGAATGAATGGGTATATGGAGTCCACTAAATGTTTAAGTTGAAGAGAATGGAAAACTTACCCACTCTCTGAGGCTTATTTCTTCACATGCAAAATGAGATTACAAGATAAATAATTTTAATATATCCCTTTATAAGTCCATGATTTGATCCAATGGAGAACAAAAAACTACTAAAAAGTATTAAGCATGAAGATGTCAGAAAGTGATATTTGATGAAGATTCTTTTTGACAAAGATTTGCAGCATGAATTGTAAGAGAGAGGTAGAGTCAGAGACAAGACAAGCAGAGAAAAACAGAAACAGGTACCATCATGTATACAGAAACTGAAAGCTGGGAGAAAGGAGTTTAAAGAGTCATTAAGGCCAAGCCTCTGGTATTGAAGCACAAAGAAAAAAAACACAAAAGTAACAGTGGTTTAAGGGACATATCATCTTGTGCTTTGTGTCTGAATACTGGCAAGGGAGAATTCAAAGCTGTATCTGCAGGCATCTTATTGTCTGCAGCTCTGAGTTTAAGCAATTTTATGTTGTTACTTATGGTTTTATTTATTTGCCCTGACTGCCATATTAAATAACATATTTGGGGCGCCTGGGTGGCTCAGTCGGTTGGGCGGCCGACTTCGGCTCAGGTCATGATCTCGCGGTCCGTGAGTTCGAGCCTCGCGTCAGGCTCTGTGCTGACAGCTCGGAGCCTGGAGCCTGCTTCGGATTCTGTGTCTCCCTCTCTCTGACCCTCCCCCGTTCATGCTCTGTCTCTCTCTATCTCAAAAATAAATAAACGTTAAAAAATTTTAAAAAAACCAACATATTTAAGTTGAAAGAATAGATCTTAAAACAAAAATGAGGCAAAAGAGGTACAGACCACAAGGCATGTGGTGAAAAAAGTAAAGTGGAGGAAAGAAATTATAATTTATAGACACTATTTTTTGTTTTATGTTACAGTGCTATTACATTTTAAGCTTTCCATTAAACTCCAAACTTTGTAGTAGGAGGATCAAACTATTTACACATGTGTATATCTGAAAGCACCATATCATATTAGTTAAATTAATGTTTATTTTTTGAATTTGTCCTGGATTGTTTTGGCATGGATTTGGAGGGGGGGAGGGGAAGAGGTGGGAATGATCAAGAGAATAGGTCTTTGATAAATGAAAATGTTTCCAATGCATAAACTGTGACTCCAATAGAAATTTTATGAATCAAGTGAATTGAATACAAAGTATTTTGAAATATGGCTATTATGTAACCTGGGAAAAGATTCAGATGACTTACACATTTTCCTAAGGAAAATAACACTGTTATGTGATCACTAATTTCCAGTCCCCAGTGAACGAATTAAAAGTAGCTTGTAAACACTAGGAGTATCAGATTTTACCCAGTTAATTAAACACAAGCATCTGATTTTCTAACATATTTGGCTTCAAAAGTCCAGTTGAAGACAGTTAAATTTACACGACAATGGTAAAAGGATAAAATATTCTGAATGGAATGCACAGATATAAAAAAAGAAAGAAAAAAATGAGTTGTACTGATTATGTAGAATTGCCCTAATCTCCTCTGATTGTGTCTTCCTAAATATGAGAACTTGGTAAACTATATTCCTCAGACAACCCAACAGTTGTGTTCCATATGTAAATTATTCCTCCAATTTGATGTACTCACATGAGAGTTGGAAGGCAGGTGGGGACATCTATGACTTTGGACATATATTTTTTGTATGATGATTCTTTGTTGATGATGTACACAGATATTGAAGTATTGGATTTTCTTCAGCTGTGGCCCAGTCATTAGCTTTGTGGAGGACTGAGGAAGATGAGGCAGAGGTGAGACTGAAGCAGATGGGCAGAGGTGGGAAAGCTTCCACACGTGGAGACAGCAGGAAGCTCTTTGAGTGAAAGTTTCCAGCAGAAGTCCCCTGAAGCCCCATCTCCTGCAGTGGCAGTGGTATTCTCTCCTACGGGGGTTCGTGGAACTCTGGAGTGATTTCTGGGAGGTCAGCTTAGAAAGCCTCTTGCTGTCCTCCAACTGTTGTTTAAGAACCTAATTTCCTATGTTTAAACCTTCTTCATTAAGATGGATAGAATGGTTTCAGTTTCCTGCAGCTAAATTTCACCAGATCCATCAATGACTTGATGGCCTACAGTGGCCCAGCACTTTCTTTCTGTCTTGTTTTTTTAGTTGTCATGACTTGCCTTGTTTCTGCTCTTTTGATAGGCTTTTCTAGGGTAGCATAGAAGCAAAAGAACTGGAAAATCAATGACTGGTCAAGAATTACCTCACAGAAGTAATATCTTTTTGAATTACAGTGCTCACATAGATTATATAATTTTTTTACAGATATACAAGTATAATACTTAAACATACTAATCATCCTCTCATTTAGATACCTTCATAAGGAGTCATTAGTTAACCCTCTGTATAAAGTCCTTTATTTAAAACTAAAACAAGCAAAACTTATTTTACAGACTGTCAGTAATTTTGCTGATAGATCTGGGGACTTGTTCAAAGGAGCAGTAGACACACTTCAGGAACATTTTCTGTCTGAAAATTAATATGTAAACTAGCAATACTAGTCTGAAAAACTATGTAGCTTGAAGAGCAAAAACATAAAATTTAAAATAAAATAAAACTCATGTCTTCAGGAAGAGCTAAAATTGCCTAACATCATTTAATTTATAAGTTAAGAAAATCAACATGTGAATATTTGATGACAGAAATAAACTCAATAATTGTGAACTAAAAATACAGTGCTGTATCTACAACTTGTACTGGATTTTGATACATTTGCTGTTTTAAGGAAGAATATCTCATTATAATTATAAAGACTGAAATGATATTATAGAATTCACATGTTCATTAAGGGCACTCCTTGAAAATCATTTAACTGTGTCAAGACCCTCTCTTGCTATTATAGCTGCTCCACAGAAATGTACATTGACACTGATTAATCAAATTCAATTTCATCTGTGACTGTTTCAGCAAACTTTTTATGTAACTATTTTCACGATTTTGCCAGCTTCAAAACTGAGTGTCTTTTCTATACGTTTTCTAAACAGCAAGGAATAAAAAAAAAAAAACATATTAAGGACTGAAGTACAAATTAGATATAGACAAAATGTTAAAAATGAAATCAAGCAGAGTGAAGACCAGGGAGCGATTGATTACATTGCCCTTCTCAATGTAGTAATTTTGGGGGCCGGAGTGGGGAAGGGATAATTTAGAGTCTTGAAAATTTCTTTCGTCCAAAATACCAGAGGCTATCCAAGGAAGACTTATGGGCAACAGTCATTCTCTAGGGAGAGACAATAATGATTCAGTAAAGTTCAAAACAGCAAAATAGATGTCAGTTCTGAGCTTCTAAACATTTTCCATAGCTAGGAATAATCTATTTCACGTTTTAATAACAGTTAAGTGTCACAGAGAGGAAGAAGAACAACATACATCATTAAGAAAACCGTGCATAGGGTATGCTTTTTCTCAGAAAGTATGTTATTTTTAGGTTTTTTTTAATGTTTATTTTTGAGAGAGAGAGAGATGGGGAGGCAGGAACAGAGAGAGAGGGAGACACAGAATCTGAAGCAGGCTCCAGGCTCCAAGCTGTCAGCACAGAGCCCAACGTGGGGCTCGAACCCACGAACCATGAGATCATGACCTTAGCCCAAGTCAGCCACTTAACTGACTGAGCCACCCGGGTGCCCCTTCTTAGAAAATATGTTAAAGGTATGGTGAGCTCATTCTACCCCATCAGTAAGCAGTTGTCAGACTTAAGTGAGAGCCTGCACAACTGCAAGCGACAAGCAGTTTTCTCACAAGATTTAGTAAAGCATCGTATGGATTTCTGAAGCTCGTGTGTGATTCTTTTCCTCAAGAATTCCATTCATTTAATTTCAATATAGCTAAAGTTTACAAGAAGACATATTAAATTATAAACTGATACGGAGGTAATGCATTTTTTAAAGGATTTTCGAATTCTTTCATATGCATTCCCAAATGTGTCCATGAACACTAATGTATATTTCATGTACCTCCTCCATTTTAGCACCTCCGTTAATTTGCAAACTCCTTGAAATAGGGACCAAACCTTACTCACCTTCAGTATCTCCCCTGGTATTGAGCTCATGGTTGGATCCACTAATAAATTATTGATTACCTGATTGAAAATAACTCATTCGGTATATATAAAAGACAAGCTGTTTCTAGTAAGTTTAATCTGTGCTTTCGTTTTTCATTCTCAAATGGTTACTAAGATTATAAAAGCAACCACTTTAAACTGATCTCAGTTTAAAAGTCGTTCCTCAGGGAAAAGTATCTCTGATATTTAACCGCTGCCCTCTGTCCCTAGCCACTTCCCGCCCCAGGTCCAACAATGGCAGATCCTCTAGTCTACCGTTATAAACTTAGACTCAACTTACCAGTTACATTTAACTCTGTGGTTATTTCATTAATGTCTCCTTCATTAGAATATGAAATCTCATACAAAGAGGAATTTGTCTTGGCTCTCATTTGCATTTTACCACAATAGAATTTGGCCAATAGTGTAATTTTTATAGATTTTTAGACGTATGGGAAGAGAGGGGAAGAAGGGAATGATGGAGAGGGAGAGACAGAAGGGAAAGGAGGCTTTCCAGTTTATTACTTATTTAATAACAACAAAGAGTTTGCAGTGATTGAGTCTTTCACCTAGAGTCCCTTCCTCTCCCTACTTCAACTTTGACCAAAGAATGCATTGGTAAGATGATTGGCCATAATCGGGGGTGTAGTTTTTGGAGAGGGTTCACTACTTTTCTGTATGTCAAAAGGTCAGCCTCATAATGTATAAAGTAAATGTTGCTGAAGACATGATTATGGTCCAGACAATGTCTAATATTGATTCTCTCAAAAGGAGTCTGGGCAGCAGATTTAGTTCTTATTTTGTATGTTCTATAGTAGCAATGCCCAAATCTTGCTATGGAGAATAGCAGTTCCTCAAGGTCTTAACAAAGTACTCCCTGCACAAATTTGTTGTGGTTGTGCTTGTTTGGGATTTCCTCATATTTCTTTGCAAGCGGACTTCTCAAAACCTTTAAAATATTAATATCATGATTCACCAGGAAGGGAAATTAGCACGCAGCATTTGCCAAACCTATTGAACATTGAAGATTTATTTTATTTTATTTTATTTTATTTTATTTTATTTTATTTTTATTTTATTTTATTTTATTTTATTTTATTTTATTTTATTTTGTTTTATTTTATTATGTTACTTTTAAAGCAGCTAATCATATCCCTAGGAACCAATATTTCACTAACTGCTAGATTTTGGGTTTGAGTGCCAAAGTTTATGTTAACACAACCAAACATTAAAGCCTTCTCAAACTACCCTTCAATTCATACTAATAAAGGATAAAGAAGGAAACTGACGCAGTAGGCATAGCCTCTGATTCTACATTGTAGATATTGTTCTCATCATTTTAGTATAAATAACATGAGGACAGATATGCTGCATGTTTTAGATACCTTCCCCCCTCCTCAAGGACTAATGTGTATCATGAAGGACAGAAAAACTGGATCTGAACAGCCTGGTAAAAATGTAAGTGAAAGTACCAATTCTCACTCTTTCTCCAGAAAAAAATTAAAAGTAACTCTGAATTTGAATTCTCAGATTATACCGAAGTTTAGAAGAGGAAGCTTAAAAATCAATGTACTAAAGTTAAAGCTTCAGTATATATTGAGCTCCTGAACCATATGTTTTATTCAGTTATTTGGCTGTGGGCTCCACTTTGCAATGCTTTACTCCACCTCCACAAGGAAAGCAACATATTCTGATCAACAGCTCCAAGACTGTCTTTAACCACTGGGTTTGATTTCATCCCTTGGCCCCTACGCAAATAAGATGCACAAGGTTTTACTGTTTGTTGTTTTTGTGGTGGTTGTTGCTTAGCACTTCACTGGTTTATTTTCTCTAAAATAAATGTACATATTAAAAAAAAGTCTAAGGAGGTCTGGGGGTTTCATTTCTGTAATGTTAGATTTATTTGTACAGGTTAGTTGGACATAAACTGTCAGTTTCTTTATGTTTTAATAACTGAAATGTAAATAGGGCAAGTAACAAAAAAAATCATTTGATTTACTTGGACTTAAAATCTGTATAAAAATGCCAGTATCATATCTCTCATCGCATCTATCTATCTGTCTATCTGTCTATCTATCTATCTATCTATCTATCTATCTATCTATCTCTCATCTATCTGAAAATAAATGACAAGGGGAACCTGGGTGGCTCAGTCAGATGAGCATCTGACTCCCAATTTCACCTCACATCATGATCTCAGGGTCCTGACATAGAGCCCCCTGTGGGCTTGGATCCTGCTTAAGGCTCTCTCTCTCCCTGTCTCTCTGCCCCTCCCCTGCATGCATATGTGCACTTGCATGCATTCTCTCCCTCTCTCAAAAAAAGAAAAGAAATGGTAATAAAAGGCAGCTTATGAATGACTTTGCAATTATATCATAATTGAAATGAAATCATGTAACTCAAATGTTGAACAAATATTCGTTACTATCAGAAATGGATTCCTAATATTTTGATTAAAGATTTAATGGCAGCTCTTTCTAACTGAAAACAGAAAACATGGTAGATCAGGTGTTATTTTACATCTTACTAATTAAGTATAGTTTAATATCAAGTGTAGAAGCAGTAAACTTAATCAGGGTGATGTCACTATTTTATGTTCAAAACTGGTAAAATAATTTTTTCACAGTTATTTTGAACAGCCCCTCAGAATCTTTGAAACTGGAATAAGTGCTTATAATGATTTTTGTTTCTCAGGTGTATAATCAAGCATTCAGGAAAGGCTTCTTTCTGTGAAGGGCAATAACCCCAAAACTCTTTAAAGTTTGTTATTGTATTGTTCTGTTTTTCCCTCCCCATGAATAATTTGACTTTGTCTTTATTTGAAAAGAAAACTACATGGATATTTTTGTAAGATAGGGATAACATAGAATACATGTCTACTCCAAGATTTACCAACCTTGACACATTCACTAAAAATAAGGTTATGATGTTAAGACACTGTGATTGCTGGAAAAAAAAGTAATTTTGCTGCCATATGTTTTACCTTGAATATGCTGAACCTACTTTTTTGTGAGGCAAAAACAATGTTGCCTTTTTCATTTAGTCTCCATCTTATATACATTTTTAAGCATTTTTGATGAACTGGAAGGTTCCAGGTTAATCATTTTGAGATGGGATTTAAAACATAAACTGTTAGGCAACTTTTACTATAATACTACTTGGTACATGGTTTCGGTAAGCATTTCTTTTTAGTTTTATTTGCTTTATAACTACTCACTGCTCTAGAAGGAATATTCAGAGTAGTTTCTTGAAGTTTACATTCAATTCTAAATTATTGGTGATCCCCCAAAATAAATAGAATTTTCTTAAAAAGAAATTTTAATTTTTATTTTAGCTCATCATCTGGCAGTGAACTGGGAAAAAGAAAGGTAGGTTACCCTACCCACTTTGTAATAAGAATAATCACAACATGGTCTTTCAAGAACAGAAAGGATAGAATGACAAGAATCTGACACAAATGGCATAAGATAAGTAAATGATTATAAGAATTTGCAATTAAACAAATGGTGTCCTCAACAGCTGCTTTTCATCCTGAGAGAAGTGTGAATTCAACACATAAAAAATATTTGATATCGTACTGTTTCAGCTACCAGAAGTTCTAGAAGAATCTATGTATAAGAATCCCTTGGCATAAACTCTGAAAAAAATGCCTCTGTGAGAGAGCTCTAGTGTTGTTTCAACTTCTAGTTTGATCATATTCTAAACCTAGTTTCTAAAAATGTGCTATATTGACAAAGTATTAACTTTCAGAAAAAGAGATAATCACAACAGAAAAGAATGAGAAGTAGATCGTTGAACTGCAGAGATGAAGACACAGCCATAAATAAACTTGAGTGCTCTTGTGAAGCCACGAGCAAATAGAATGTTAACACAAGCTAACAGATTTCCAATTGTGGTTTTATTGCAGGCTTTGGAAATAGCTATCCTTACAGCCTTTATCCAAGATTTTTAAAATTATATTTATATAAAAAGAGACCATTTTTGTTAGCTTATAAATACTTAAGAACTATGATGTAACTTACAAACTAAAACTATATAGAAAAGGCAAATTGTGCAGGCAGTTCTATATATGCAATTGTCCAGATTAAATTTATCAGGTTTTATTTTTCCTGCATACACTCTAAAAACGTATTTCTTCAATTGTTAAAAACAACAACAAGGTTTAGATAGCTTCAGAGTAATTTTAATGTGAGTATTTAAAAAGAAAGCCTGGCAAAGCTTTAAATAGAAGGCGAACACACCAATTAACTAGTCAGCATTACCTTCTTTCAGAACTTTAAATAGGTTTAATTATTCAATAATTCAGATTCATAGAGCAGCTTTAACTTTAAGTAATTATATAGAGAAAAAAGTGATTGTCTTCCTATGCATCCTGGACTACAATGAGAAAGGAAAAAGTGTTTTCTTAGTAATCATCAACCAACATGCTTAAGATTTTTTGAATTGTGCATCATTCAATGTTTCTAGTAATACAGGTCTTACTATGTCCTTTAACCTAGTGATTTAATATTATATGACATAGATAAGCAAATCATACGTATGCAGGAAAAAATAAATTAAATTTCCAATTAAACTAAGTATTGGTAGAATTTGTTAGATTTTACAAATTTCTTGGATAATTTCTACAATATTATGCTTGGTAGAATGGAAATGCCTGATGAGATGTTTCTTAGTGTATGTGGCTGGCTCTTACTCACCTGTTACTATAAGATGGGGCTCTATTTTTTGTTTTTTTTGTTTTGTTTGTTTAGTTTTGTTTTCATGTGTCTCATGGCAGAGGGAAAAGGCATTGGTAGGCCCATGTGATAGCTGTGAAAACTCCTGCTCAGAAGTGGCATTTGTCTCTTCCACTGACATTTCCTTGGCCAAAAAGGCCACAGCAAAGCTTGGAGAAGTATGTTGGAAAAAGATAATTCTGTTCTGGGGGAAGAGCAAGTGATTGGACACAACTATATGATCTTGGTCATAAATAATTTATCCTCTTGGTCACAAATAGTGGTTTTCTCCCTCCCTCAGCTAAAATGCATTCACTTCTCCCTAAAGTCCCATCTAGGCATGACAGAAGCTGAATACACAGGGTCTCACAATAGTATATATTCTTATCTATAGCAATTCTAAAAACCTACTTGGACAAATGTTGCAAGGAGCCATGAGGTGGGAAATGTTCCTTTACCAGTGTTAAGAAATTCTGTCTTGGGGGGGCACCTGGGTGGCTCAGTTGGTTAATCATCAGAATCTTGATTTTTGATTCAGGTCATGTTCTCATGGTTCAGGAGATCAAGCCCTGCCTCAGGCTCTGTGCTGACATCATGGAGCCTGCTTGGTATTCTCTCTCTCCCTCTATTTCTGACTGTCCCCTGCTCTCTCTCTCTCGCTCTCTCTCTCCCTAACCCCCCCCACACTCTCTGTTTCTCTCTCTCAACATAAATAGATAAGCATTAAAAAACAAAGATCAAAAGAAAGAAATTCTCTCTTGGGAGAGCTCTCCTCAGCTTATTGCTCCACACAGTTCTTTGCTTATTCTTACAGTAGTCCTCATTTACCATTATAATTTTTGGCCACATATGAAGAAACTATTAGAGAAAATGCCAATCTTGAGTGCTGAGCAATTTTATTATCACGCTTCCTGCTCATGAAAAGTTAGAGGTTCAGAATGTGTCTTAAATCTCAAGCAATTGCATTCTGTTTCATCCAAGTGAATAGCTCTTTTAGAAATAGGACTCTCTCAGAACTTTGGTTTAATGTCTTTGCTTCCGATCAGCAGTATGTGCAAAACCACATCCATAATTATCTTCCAGATATGCTTCTCTCTCTAAGCATCTTACCAATACCATGAGCTTTGCAAAGGAAAGTAGGAGAGCCACACCTTTTGGTCATTTTTTTTTCTTGAGATGTTTTATCAACAAAGTAGTTTACTAGACAGTATCTTAAAACATTCAGAGATGTTACCACAGGCAAAGAACTATCTCAAAGTTCTATTAAACTTATTTTTTTTTCATTTAAAACAATTCTGTTTTATCTTTTACTAGTTATATGTGAGAAACAGTTGCCTCTTTCATCCTGTAAATCCCAGAATTTCTGGATTCTCCTTAAACCCCAGTTATAAACCATCTAATTCTTTCTGGAATCGTCTTTTTTCATTATGTATTGCCAAGTACAACCAGTGTTTACCGGCACATATTAGTACCAGTTCATTTCACAGCAATTTTGCCTGAAGGCACCAACTTTCTCAGTTTATTATCTTTTTTTCAAGTAGTTGCAGAAATAGTTTTATCCAATGCTCCCCAAATGCATAACATAGGTTGCCATTTTTCCAGCCTTTGTTGCTTACTGCTGGGCTCTAAAATCAATCTCACACTTTAGTATTTTTATTAGACCAGCAAACAACTTCTGTAAGCCATTTTCATGTCAACTTTCAGTAGGTTATACTACGGAAGGAGATATCCTATAAAGTGTAGTAAATTACAATAACTAAGGTTCATTTCTTGTTCTCATAACGTACTGGCTGTAGGTCAGCTGTGACTTTGCTCCAGATGTCTTCTTTCTGGGATGTAGGCCAGAGAAGTAGATCCTACCTGTGACATAAGATTCTCATGTAGAACAAAAAAATCAATGGCAGAATCAACTGATAGATCATACATTTTGTGCTCGGAAGTGACGTATGGCACTTATATTCATATATCATAGGCTAAATCAAATCTCATGCCACAGCCTGATGTTAATAAAGTAGAGAAGCATAATATTCTCTCAGAGTGTGGTGCAATGTACTGTAGATTGGAAATAAAATATTCATATTTCACCCTTGGGGTGTAGAATCCAGAACTGGTCGAAGACCAGTATATACTGTTAACCTCAGAATATCTTATCTCCTATGGCCAAGTACAATAATTTGAGACCAATGAGTAACTTTGTTGATTGGTTATTTTTATTCTTTATTTTTGTTATATATATGTTTTTTTACCAATTATATTAAAGTTCAGCACAAAGTATTAACATAGAGATATAATTTCTTTTGAGACCCACTGATATCATCTGAAACCAGTGTTTTAGAACTCTTTATTTTCATATCAAGATACAAAGAGCTGTGTAAAAATATTTCAGCTCAAAAATATACCTAACACTTTGATTTTAGGATGAGGATCCCTTTATACCCAACCACACCCATTTAATAATCCCATCTCTCACTCTGAGGTATAACAAGGATCAGTAAAATTTGGCCTATAGTCCAAATCCAGCATAAAGTCTTATGCATAATGTGTATTGGGAGACAGATATGTCTAGAAGTTTATATATTGCTTATCATTGCTTTCACTGTATAATGGTAGGGTTGAGTTATTGCAACAGGTATTGCTTTACTTATTGCACAATTTATTTTTACTATCTGACCCTTTTAAGTAAAATTTTGCCAACCTCTCCTCCGTAGCATTAAATTTCAATTAAATAGCAAAATTTATTATACTGTAATTTGATACTGTAAGGCCTAGGTATATGATGTCCTGAAAATCATATATCACATTGAAGAGTAATTAGTATGCTATATCAGAGTAGCTTTATTACTTAGTATAATTGCTTGTGCTGAAATTCAATACTAAAATTTATAAAACTTGAACAAAATATTTGATTTGATATATCTATTTAGACATGACCATAGGTAAAGTCAAGTGGTACTTTTTTTAGAAGATGAATATCAGATAATCATAATAAGTTCTGTAATTTTTCTGTAAGGAAAAATATAGTAAAACAAGTATCTCCAAAATTAGCTACCCTGAAATAAATGCATTATTTTGAAATAAGGCATTGATGATCACTAGTTACCTTCATCAAAAAACATGTATCCCATTCTCTCCAGTTATCTACTTTGTCCTCAGGAACATATATTCTAACCTACTTATGAGTTTGGGTTAACTGGACATTTAAATTATTGCAAATAGTGCATTTATACTTAGTGAAATTGTTTCAATAAAATGATTTATTCTAAAGAAGTGAAGCAAAGTGATATTTTGAGGGGAGGACAGGTATGCAGAACTTCTTTTTACCACTCATGTTGCGTCCTATAAGCAGTACCTCTTACAAACGCGTACTTGCTAAATGCCAAAATAGACAGTTTATTGCAAAACGTTTTCTAGCAAAAGCTCATTATAGCAAAACCAATGAGATGTCTACTGTACAAGTCACATAAAACATTAGGTAAGGCCTTTCTACCTAGCATCCCAAATGGCAGAGAACACTTATTTTGTTCAGTTACCACTAAAATGTTTCAAGAATATGAAGAGATGATCTCACAACACAAATGTCCATTAATAACATAATTAACATATCATTGAAGTCAACACTATGGCATATTATATGCCTGAAGGAATGGTGTCAATCTGTACTGAATATTCTGGGGAGATAATACAGTGAAGTAAAAGGGGATAAAGTCACTGATGTTGATGTTGTATCCTTGTGGCTATAGCTATATTTATACATTTTTATGAATGCACAGAGAAGAATGAATTACATTGGTTGGGTTATGCATGTAGGGAGTGTGGAAGTTTCCATTTCACCTGTTAAAACATATTTAAATACATGGGACGCCTGGGTGGCTCAGTGGATTAAGCATCTGACTTTGGCTCAGGTCAATGATCTCAGGGTTTTTGAGTTTGAACCCTGTATCAGGCTCTGTGCTGACAGCTCAGAGCCTGGAGGCTTCTCCAGATTCTGTGTCTCCCTCTCTCTGCCCCTCCCTTGCTCATGCTCTGTTTCTCTCTCAAAAATAAATAAACATTAAAAAAACATATTTAACCCAATGAGTGTGTGAACAACTCGGAATTCATTGCTCCCATTGCCTTGAATTGCAGGTCAGAACCCTTGCCATAAGCTCATCTGTCTGCTTTTCTCAGTGTGCAGTTTGTTTCTTTGACAGCACTGAATTTCCAGAGTAGGAAAGAATTGCGTGGAAGAGTAGGAAAGAATTGCATGGAAGAAACCTAAATGAAAAGTTACTCAAAGTGGCACAAAGTAGTCTAGCTTATCTAGCATCTTCAACAAAGAATTTCTAAAAAAATGGCAGGAGATATGAAAGCAGTTTTAGGCTTCCCAAGAGTGGCAGACTTTGGGGAGGTAAATATATAGGAGGGAACTAATGGAGTAAAGTTTCTTTGCATAATCCTCTGATTGAAAGGACTCTGTCTCCAGGAGAAGGACAATTTATATCCTGCCTTTAGGCAGAAAAAGGGAAACTTTTTCTAGGTAAACTGCTTCTTAATTACCTGCAGCTCAAAATAATTTTTATGTCAACAAGGTATATTTTGGGGTGACATATTCTGGTTTCTTTCACCAGCAACTCATCTATTATAGTCAGGTCTCACTGTCCCAGCACTGCTTCCTGTCATGTTTTCTGCTCTGAGAAACCGTGACTTCCTATATTGACCTGTTTATCTCTCTAGTCTTCTGCCCTGTGTCCTCCTTTCCCTTATGGATCACCAAAAAGTTGCTAATTTTTCAGTCTATTCAGCTTTTTACATCTTTTAGGATGTGTTGAAATAACTCTAGGCCCAAGATGGAGCCACTCCTGCCCAGGGTGCTGTGTTAGCAAACTGAAACTTAAATAAATTCTATTTTACCACTTGACCCAAAACACAGTATATCCAGTCAGCCAATCCCCAAGTGCCGAGCCAACTCTGGGCTTTCTCATCCCAAACTAGGGTAACTATAAGGCTCCAGCTTGCCTCCCAGTCCATCTAGCACAAAATAAATCAAGATAAAGCACAGATGCTCACGGACGCAGTTCAAAGCTCTCATGGCTAGATGCGGAGATGCTGAGTGTAGTTTCGTGGGCAAGGAGTTTGGCGGGGCCACTCTCACTGCCCAGGGTACTACATGCAGCTAAAAAGGCGTTGAACTCTATTTTAACTTTTTTTCATAAAAGCGGAAACCTTCAACAGAATTCTTTCAATTAATGAAAACAAGTACTAAAATGGGTCTTTCATAGAGGGGTATAATGTGAACTTTTGAAAATCAGGGGATGCCAGTACTCCAGAGTACTGAGTTCTTTTTTTTTTTTTAAGTTTATTTTACTTTAATTTCAATGTAGTTAACATACAGTGTTACGTTATTCTCAGGTATACAATATTCAACAATTCCATATATTATTCAGTGCTTGTCAAGATAAGTGTACTCTTAATTCTCTTTGTCTGTTTCACCCTTCTCCCCACTCATCTCCCCTCTGGTAACCATCTATTTTCCATAGTTAAGAGTCTGTTTTGGTATGTCTCTTTTTTTTCCCATGTTCATTTGTTTTGTTTCTTAAAGTCCACATATGAGTGAAACCATATGGTATTTGTCTTCCTCTGACTGGCTTATTTTGCTTAGCATTATTCTCCCTAGATCCTTCCATGTTGTTGAAATGACAAGATTTCATTCTTTTTTATGGTTGAATAATATTTTATTAGACACACACACACACGTACCACATTTACTTTATCCATTCATCTATAATTGGACAATTAGGCTGCATTCATAATTTGGCCATTATAAATAATGCTCCAGTAAACATAGGGGTGCATATATCCCTTGGTCTTAGTAGTGTGATTGGGTAAATACCCAGTAGTGTGATTACTGGATCATAGGATTATTTTTTTTTATTTTTTTGAGGAACCTCTGTATGTCCTCTACAGTGACTGCATCCTTTTGCATTCCCACCAAAAGTACAAAAGAGTTCCTTTTTCTCCACATCCTTGCCAACACTTGTTGTTTCTCGTATTTTTGATTTTAGCCATTCTGACAGATGTGAGGTGACATCTCATTGTGGTTTTGATTTGCATTTCCCCAATAATAAGTGATTTGAGAATCTTTTCATGTGTCTGCCTTCCTTGAAGAAATATCAGTTTATATCTTCCACCCATTTTTAATTGGGTTATTTGTCTTTTAATTGGGTATTTGTATTTGAGTTGTATAAAGTTCTTTATATATTTTGGATACTAACCCTTTATTGAATATGTCATTTGCAAATACCTTCTTCCATTCAGTAGGTTGGCTTTTTTGTTGTTGTTGATTATTTCCTTTGCTGTCCAGAAACTTTTTATTTTTATGTAATCCCAATAGTTTATTTTTGCCTTTGTTTCCCTTGCTTAAGGAGGCATATCTAGAAAAATGTTGTATGACCAATGTCAGAGAAATTATTGCCTATTCTCTCTTCTAGGATTGTTAGGATTTCAGGTCTCACATTTAGATCCTTAATCCATTTTGAGTTTGTTTTGTGTGTAATGATAGAAAGTGGTCTAGTTTCATTCTTTTGGATATAGTTGTCCAGTTTTTCCAGCATCATTTCTTGAAGAGACTTTTTTAATGTTTATTTACATTTGAAAGAGACAGAGCTTGAGTGGGGAAGGGGCAGAGAGATGGAGACAGAATCTGAAGCAGGCTCTAGGCTCTGAGCTGCAAGATGTCAGCACAGAGACCATCACAGGGCTCGAACTCATGAACAATGAGATCATGACCTGAGCCAAAGTTGGACACAAAACCAGCTGAGCCACCCAGGGGATCCAGACACAATTGTCTTTCTCCAATTGCATATTCTTCCTGAAGATTAACTGACCATATAATTGTGGTTTTATTTCTGGGCTTTCTATTCTGTTCTACTGATCTAGGTGTTTGTTTTTATGCCAGTACCATATAGAATACTGAGTTCTTCTTAACAAGGCCTGCCCTCAGGGGAAACTTATTAACCAAAACATAACCTGTCAAAGTATTATCAGAGCCTAACTGACCTGGGAAAGGAAAATACCCAACTCCATCCCACTCTAGCATTTTGTCCCAACTAAGGACGTAGAAAGAAGTAAACAGAAACCCTTGTGAAGTTCACAGTCCAAAGGCATAGGCTCACACAGAGATGACTAGAAGCCTGAAGTGATATACACCAAATATTAACTATGGTTTTCTCTTGGGGAAAAAAGTATAATGAATGGAGATGAGCTTCTGAAAATCTCATGTATTTTTTGCATGTTTATGTAATCTTCAAAAGTCATATGGTAGATATATGAATTTTAATAATAAGAAGCTACTATCTTATCATGCAGGTGTATGCAGAATTTAAACCACCCTTTCAGAGTATGAGTGTAACATACTAGTAGAATTTGTAAACCAAGGGAAGCAGTCTTCTAACAATGTAATGGAAGGCTGCAATTCAGTTATTAAGGTCTCGAATGATGACCAGAAAATTGTTCAGAGAAAGATAAACTTGTAGGTACAAGAGATAGAGTGTAAATTGGCGTTCTGAGGGAACTTTTCCTGTTAGTTATTCTGAAAAAGCTGTTCTTGGAAAGAAGTAGTTCACGATCATTTAAAGTACACACTTTCAAATATCCTAAAAGCTACATGAAATGCTATAAAAGTAATAAAACTCTGTTTATAGTAAGTATGTGTGACATTGTGCAGCAATTCTATTTTAGCAGACAACAGTTTAGGCCCTTCTAAAACATCACTTTCTTACACATGAGTAGAGAGCAAGATTTGGGGAAACCATGACAGACCCCAGATTGAGTATCAGTCAAGAACCTGACCTTCTATGAGGGAACATTTTATAGTTTGTTGGTAATTAAAGAATAATCAGATTTTCTTATCTGTAGCTAGACTAACTTAGGTGCTATAGTAAAAACTGAGCATCTTTGCTGTAATCACAGTAGGTTTTAGTTTTCAAATAAGAAAGCACATAAATGATGATTTTAAGTACTGTAAAATATTCAAAACTATATTAACAGGACTATTGAAGAGTATGACTACTACGAACTGTATAGCAGCATCTCGATTGGAATGAGCTGTAAAATTATCAGAAACGTATTTTAATAAGCTTTGGCTCCAAATGATAAGAAATGAAACAAATGATAAATGTCATCCATTAAAGTGGCATCTATTCAATAAGAACATAAGGGCAAAGCACATTTCTCCTATTTAATGCCATCATAATACCTGAACTTTTCCTTCATAGAACTTGTTGTGACTAAAATACTTTAGGTAATGGTTTAATTTGCCTCGTCTCCTCTAGACTATAAGCTATTTAAAGACTGGGCTATGTTCTCCATGCATTTTATTTAACAGATTCTCCATTAAGCATTTGTGAGATAAATAAATGAATTAATTGCTCTGTGAGAATATATATCAATGAAAATGAGAAATGCATTCCATTACTTTGCACTATATAAGAATGTCAATAATAATAATAATAATAATAATAATAATAAAGACAGCCTCAAGAAGAATAAAATAGGAAATGTGGGATGTTTGTTTTTAAACCTAGTTAGTTAACTTACTGTGATAAGACCATAGTCTTAACTTGGTCAGAGCGCAATGGCCCTGTTCATTCAACAAATAGTTATTGATCACCTACTATGTGCCAGACATTCAAAGATGAATGAGCAAACATCATGGATTTTATGTTTACAGAAATCATATTTATCCCTATTTTCTTCTGCGTTTTATTACAAAAGTCAAAGGCAAGGACACATTAAAAATAGGCACAGTAAAAGTTCTAGTAAGGATGAGCCAGTTGCAACAACAGCTTTGTATACAGAGAACATTTACCTTCTGCAAAAGATGCTGAGGCTTCTGTGTCACTATTATTTATAGAGTACCCTTAGAGGATTGGAACAAGACAAGGCAACCAAGGATGATACAGATCTAAATATAAAGCAGTTCTATTATAAAAATTTCCTTTGAAGAGGTGCTAAATATGAAAATGTGTATGCTTAAATTCTAGGTTTCTATTATATAATTTGCAGTACTGCCCTTAATTTTTCTTCCCAGTCTCTCCTAAAACCACTTCAGTCAGCCATCTGGAAGGGCCTTGACTTTGGCATGGTGTGAAGCTGAGATTGTGAAGACTCCAAACTGGTTTCTGCAGACCAGATAAAGACAGGGCTCTGCTGGTCCTGAATGCTGTCATCTAAAGAGGGAAAAAAGTCAGATGTGAAGGAGGGAGATCCAGTGAGAAAATGGTTGGTTCTTTTGATGAAAACGAAAAGGCTAAGTAGGAACTGACAAAATCAAAGCTGTTTTTTGAGGAATTTTGTTTACAATTAAAAGAAAATGTTAACCTCTCTGAACTTTATTTCAAGGTTGAAAAGGTTGTTTATACTACGAAGAAAATTATTTTTATAGTTTCTATGGAATTAATTTCAAGAGAGACACATGCACATAACTCATCTTTCTAGAACTTTATTTCAAGATTGAAAAAGTTGTTTATACTAGGAAGAAAATTATTTTTCTAGTTTCTATGGAATTAATTTCAGGAGAGACACAGGTACATAACTCATCTTTCTATAGCACCTGTTAAGGAAAAAATATTTAAGTTGCTTCCAACCATTCTGCAGACTACTAGGTTAGCAAAGGGGAGTATGTGAAATTTTAAATTTATTTTTGTAAACAAAAACCAAGAAAAACTTTTTAAAATGAAAATCTCTCTTGCTCTATAAATGTAATGATAATTATTTGATAATTTGATAATTATTTTCCAGGAATATATTACCTAACTTTTTTTTTTTTTTTTTTTTTTTTTTTTTTTTTTTTTTGCTGGCACTAAGGAGTTAGGCTGTAAGAACAATTAACAGTTCAGACTAAAAGTGCTAGAACATGAAGGTGGAAAAGTGTGAACTTTGCTATCTGCTGAGTTCCTATTATTACCAAGTTTCTTTCTCTCTCACTTTATCACCTCTAGCATTTCACTTCAGGGAGTATATAAAGATAAAAGAGAAAATTTTTAGCATACATTTACGCTGCACTTTTGATAATCAAAATAGTTACATATGCCCTGTCTTATCTATGTTGCCCAACAGTAGGATATATGAATAAAACTAAGTAAGAAAAGAATTTTAGATAATATCTCATTTAAAGTAGAAAGGAGGGGCGCCTGGGTGGCGCAGTCGGTTAAGCGTCCGACTTCAGCCAGGTCACGATCTCGCGGTCCATGAGTTCGAGCCCCGCGTCGGGCTCTGGGCTGATGGCTCAGAGCCTGGAGCCTGTTTCCGATTCTGTGTCTCCCTCTCTCTCTGCCCCTTCCCCGTTCATGCCCTGTCTCTCTCTGTCCCAAAAATAAATAAACGTTGAAAAAAAAATTAAAAAAAAAAAAATAAATAAAGTAGAAAGGAATCCTGCAAAAAGCATCCTATTAGTTATAGCATTTCAGCAGTTATAGTCATCTATATACTTATGCATTTATGAAGAATTTCTGGTAAGAAAAACTGGAATATAAAAAACCAACCAGTAAGAACTCAGAGCTGTGTCATTAAAGATGCCTACAATAATGTGCCAAAAATGTATACATCAAAGGTATATTACTCAATATTTTAAAAATAATTTAAAATCATTTTCAATTTAATTTTTTTCCCAGTAGGTGGAATGAACCTCAGTGCTCTGCCTAATAGATTACAATTTAGTTCATAATCTAGTAGCCAATTTTAATTTGATTTTTCCTGCAGGATTAGGCAAAAGGTTACTTGCTTATCAGAATGATAGGAGACTATAGACTGGTTAACCTTAAAGAGGAAGCAGAGGCAGTTAAAGACATGGAAAGTTGGATTTGCAGGACAAAGCTAGGCACCTTCAGTCACCTGAACTTTTTCTTAGTAGAGTTGGAACCAAAACTTTTTTTTTTTAAATGAGGATGGAAATAACTAAATTGAGGAAACATGTGCATTTAACACTGTTGACCATTACTCACAGAGTGATTGGAAGCCAAGGAAAAAGTAGCCAGTCCAGACTGGTGGCTGACGTGATTGGCACTTGAATGCCATGGGAGATTCCTGCTGGCTGAAGGATGAGATGATTCCAGAAGAATGGCATGCAGTTATCTAGGCTAAGTAAGAGGAGAGGTTTGAAATGAGAATAGAAAAAGTTGGACAAACCAGGGAATAAGAGTCTCTTACAGAGGAGCAAAAGTATTGCCAATTATTAATGAAACTACAGGCTTGTAATAAGGCTAGTCAAGACAGTTTCCTGTATGTCTCCAACCTTGTTTAGTAGGGAAAATTGTGAATTATGAAGTTCCTTAGAATTAGATCTTGTTGGTACAGGAATTATCTTGAAGACCCAGATGAAATACAACCTTCTAAAAGCCTCCCTAGATTTTCAACCCCACTGACTGCTCATTTTCAGAATAACCCTGCTTTTCCACATCTTGCCCTGGATGTGTGGCCACCTCTTAAAGGTGAATACCTGGTGAGCCACCACCATCTCTACAGTACCCCATATGATAGTGACCAGCTCAGGGCCTTAAACAGAATAGGAATGATCATGAGAACATTGCTCTAAGGGTTGGCCTCAAGAATCTAGCTGTGAACTAAAGAAAGTATTCAGTGCAAATGTAGTTGACATAGAAATCTAGCTATATATAGCTAGATCTATATATAAATATAAATTATGTATATATATATATATGTGTATATATATATATATATATATATATATATATATATATTACCTACATGCATCAAGACAGTAGGAGAATATCTTTTTAAGTTGATAGACAATTAGAGATAGAATGGAATTCAGTGTTGTAAGAGAGTCCATGTACTTGAAAAGAGGGGAAGTGGTATAACAGTGGTTTGGAAGTAGGTAATGTAAACTAAATAGTCTGTCTGTGTTGTCTTTTAATCCCACTGGTAAGTGAGAATCACAAAATCTACAACATAAGGGATTTGCAAGGTGATGGATGTGATCAGTGAGATACGATTGAGAAAGAGAGGAATGCAGTATTAGGGGAGAATGAGATCAAAGATTTGTGCTCAGCAGGGCTAGCTTCATGGATATAGGACCAGTGCAGTCACTACAGGGGCTCCTACTCAGAAGGGTGCTGAATTGAATGCTCTTTGGTCACCTTCATGAAATTCTCAATAATTTAACTTTTGAATTTGTGTTTTGTGAGTAAAGTCCAATGGGACAATAAAACATATGCCAACAGCTTGGAGCCTCAACTCGCATGCAACCCTGCCTCCTACTGAACCCTCTACCCTCCACCCTTCCAGGAAAGGTTCAGTGCTGCCTGCTCCATCAATCACTAGCCACTGTGCCCCTCCTGGCCTCTTCCTCCCCACTACCTACTCCCCTCTCTCCATGACAGCTCCCACCTCCTGCCCCTGGTGCTCCAGGCCCTGCCTGGCTTCCCCCTCCCTACTCTCATCCAGTCACTGCTACTGCCTTCTATCCTTGGTAGAGGAGGGGGCATGGGTTGAAGGAGAGAGTCAAGACAGGATGTGCATGCCCCATGGCATCTCAGAACTAGCTGGGCATGGCTGTGCCCATCCCTTTCTAGGGCTTATAACACCATAACATGTTTGGTGGGGAACTTGGTTGGAGTGAGCCTCTAGCTCAACCCCAATCCAAGGACCCTGTGTTTCCTATTGCAGAGGTCATAATTCCTTCATAATTTCCTGCCAACTGTGAATTGGAACAGCCATGCCATGGGGAAGGGAGCTTGACTTCTCTGTCCCTGGCCAGGGCATAGCATATCAGTTGACTGGTGAGAAGAGGAACCCAGCAATCAGTGGACTGAGTGAACATGCAGAGTCACAAGGTGAGGCTGTCTGGTAGAAATGAGTGTCTGCACTCTGCAAGATTAACTTGTAGATAAAAAACACCTTGACAGATTGAAAGAGAAATAGAAGAAAAGAAGAGGTTTTACATTTTAGTAACTTTAGGGGCACTTTTTTCTTGCTATTTGAACAAAGGGCTGTGCATTTACATTTTGCAATGAGCCCCATATGCAAGTAGGTATATATAAGTGGTGCTCAGGATGATAATTTGAATATTAGAGATAAAAAATAATTATGGAGGTTATAGTAGTAATGAGAAGACAGTTTACTTGGGAGGTGATCTCAAGAAACACAAAGTAGAGAGTTGGAAAGAGAGAAAAAAAAGTTATAACCCCTCCCTCTACTCAAAACTGGTGTGAACCATTTTTTTTGAACAGGGTAGCATTGTGTAAAACTGTGGCTAGTTTTCTTTGAGGACTTTGACAGAGTAGAAAATGCCTCAGAGCTGCCCTAATCACCATATAAAGGTGCGAGGAAGCTGGAGGTATTTGAGCTCTGACTTACATTCTTCACTGGACTACTTATAGCAGACTTATACCACTTCAGTGTTTCTGGCCTGTGTATCAGCTGAGAAAAGTCTTCAATCCTAGAGTCTCGGGGGCCGGCAGGAGACAGTAGGGGCCTGACCTGGATGGAAAGTGTAAGAGGATCTGGCTTGGGAACTAGAAGGATCTGCTATACAGAATGCTTCTTTAACCCATTTGATTTTTAGTGAGTTGACTCCAGGGATGATGCTACTGAACTGGGCCACACTAAATTGGGAGTACCCTACATGGGTTCTTCTTCCCAATGTTTATTTAGATGTGAAACTAATAATAACAACTCCAGAGGCCTTGAATCTCTACTTGCCATTTAAAGTAATAAGAATTCACAAAATCACAAACATGTGCAATGCGTTCTATATAAAGTACCTGATTTCTTAACTTCTTCAATATACTTCCCTGTGTGAACACCATTCTCTCTCAGCTCAGAATGTTCTAAATACAATAAGCTTTCTGCATCAACTAAGTGCACTGGTTTTATACAAAGCAAAGTTTTTATTCCTAGTTTAACTGAAATTCAAATACCCATAACTGTAACATCTTGCTCTTCATCAACTTATTTATTATGAATATTTAGAAAATATGGTATGTCATCTGACCTGTATTAGGTATCAAAAATTTGACTTTAGGGGCACCTGGGTGGCTCCGGCTTCAGCCAAGGCCAAGGTTCTTGAGTTCCAGCCCCATGACAGGCTCTGCACTTTAGTAAGGTTCTGCTATGGGAATACCTGGAAAACTGAGAGGGGCGGTAATATCTTGTGTGGATACAGGAGCAGGGATTCAGGATACATAATGCCTAGGCTTGCCTCCGGCCTCCGACTTATGAGCTAAGTGACCTTAGGAAGTTACTTGACCTCTCTGTGCCTCAGTTTCTTTATCCCCATAAAAGTTTTTCAGATTTAAATAAATATTTATAAAGTGCTTACCGTAAGCTTTGTATGTGAAATAAGTGAATTCATTAAAATTGACTTATGTGTTCTCGGAGTAAACACTCAGAAATGTTTTGGGCTTTTATCCTAGAAGCAGAAATTAACTCCAAAACAGTCATAAGAGGCCAGAAATATCTCACCATAAAGATGATAAAAGGAGTTTCACAGGGAAACTGACAGGATAATCTCTCTAGTCTGCTGGTAACATTAAGAGTAGGTCCCCCTGGTTAGAAGGCTACTGAGGTTTGGGATTTATGTTGTAGCTTCATATACAGTAAAACCTTGGTTTGTGAGCATAATTCTTTCCAGAAACATGCTTGTAATCCAAAGCACTTGTATATCAAAGCAAATTCCCCCATAAGAAATAATGGAAACTCAAGATGATTCATTCCACACCCCAAAAAATATTCATGTAAAAATTATTACAATACTGTAATATAATACAAAATAATAAAGAAATACAAAAAATCAAAAACAAATTAACCTGCACTTACCTTTGAAAACCTTTGTGGCTAGTGTGAGTGAGACAAGAGAGAGGAAGTTTATTGTGTAGGATAATTTTCATTGTCACGCTCAGTGGATTTTTTTTTTTTACATGGGGACCATTGTATACGCTCGAACAGATGCTGACTACAGTGTAGTATTAATAAACTCTTGCCATATACTGTATTTAATGTAACTGGCAATAAGGCAGCAGAGGAAAGGGTCTATATCTGCAGGCAGCCTGAACTAGAAGGAGCAAAGCTAGGCTCACTATTGTATGGAAAAGCAAAGAGCTGTCTATAGGTGCTTTGAAGTGACCAAAAATACACTAGTGCCAGTTGTGGGCACCTTTCAACGTTCTGAAAAATTACTGCTTTCTGCCAAACACCACAGCCTGACACTGAGCATCCAAGCATGGGAGAAAATTACCCTCAATCCCACAAAGAACGAGAGAAAGAAGAACCGTTGGCTTATTTGTGATCATGTGATGTTTGGTGTCATGTACTACTCGTATTGCAAGACATGGCTCATTCATCAAGTTAAAATTTATTGGAAATGTTTGCTCATCTTGCAGAAAACTCACAGAACAAGCTACTCACAATCTAAGGTTTTACTTTATTGTTTTATTCCCACTATATGACAGGTAACATGCCCCAATATTAATGAAACATATAAATTCTGTCTTATACAAACTCATTCAGAGAATGTCTCCAAATCACTTGTATATGGATAGTGAAACTTTTATATCAATACTATATATAGATATGAGAAGAAAGAGGTCAATATCACCCGTAAGTATGGGTGCAAAAATTATAAGCAAAATTTTAGAAAACTAAGTGTAGAAATGTATGTGTGTGTATGCTCACATATATATTATATGCAAGTATGTGTGTATAAATAGAAAGACTTATGTGGGTATGCATATTTATAATTATAATCAAGCTGCATCACACATGTACCCATTTAAAAAAGAAAAAATATAGGATCATTCTGATAAATGGAACAGACAAAAAAATTCCAAAAATAACTAATAACTTAAAAATGATTCTTAGCAAACTAGTAATAGATGTGAATTTCTACAACTAAGTAAAATTGATCTTCTATATCTCAGCAAATTTTCTTCTTTTTAAATTTTTTTAATGTTTATTTTTTAGCGAGAGAGAGACAGACTGCAAGCTGGGGAGGGTCAGAGAGAGAGGGAGACACAGAATCTGAAGCAGGCTTCAGGCTCTGAGCTGTCAACGTAGAGCCTGATGCGGGGCTCAAACCCACAGGTCATGAGATCATGACCTGAGTTGAAGTCTGATGCTTAACCAACTGAGCCACCCAGGTACCCCTCAGCAAATTCATTTTCAAAGAAGCATGAGAAACATTTCCTTTAAAAGTCAAGAATGAGGCAGGATAACTAGCAACACCACTTTTATTCAATATTGTCCTGCAGGTTCTAAACAACACATTAAGAAAGAAATAAAGAAAGTATGCTATTTGTAGAGGATGAAAAGAAGCCATTATTTGCATATAAAATGATAGCCCATATAGACAGTCCCATAGTACCACAAGCTATTATAGACATTAGCAAGGTTTTGAAACATTACCATTAATAATCAGTAATATTTGTTCTAGAAATCAGCATCAAAGCATTAGAAATTGTAACTGTAAATAAATATTGTATACAGTAGAAACAAAGTTTTTAAAATTCCTAATAATAAATCTAACATATACGTGCGTGTCTGGAAGAGCAAAAGACCAAGAATATCTTGGAGAATTCTGAAGAGTGAGAGATAGATTTAGTCTACTGGACTTCAGGAGTTATCTTAATTCTATGCTAATTAATAAGACTGTGTGATCTTGACAATAAGCCAATGGAAGAGAAACAATAGGTGCAAAACAGGCCCATGCATATAGAGTATCCAAATATATGTTAGAGGCAGCATTACAGTTCAGTGGGGAAATGTTCAGTCAGTAGTGCTTGGATAATTTTTTCTTTGCATGAGAAAAACTAAATAAATTTGTATGTTTTCCTGTAGACCTAGTCGCACTACAACTGAATTAAAGACCGAAATGTACAACCAAAAATAATTAAAAAATTAAAAGTGTAGAAAAACTGTTTATAACTGTTGAGGACTGCAGCATTTAAAAAAAACTTCTTTAATGTTTATTTACTTTTGAGAGAGAGAGTGTGTGTGCAAGTGGGAGAGGGACAGAGAGAGAAGAAGAGGCAGAATCTGAAGCAGGCTCCAGGCTCTGAGCTGTTGGCACAGAGCCCAATGTGAGGCTCGAACTCATGAACCAAGTGATCATGACCTGAGCGAAAGTCGGATGCTTAACTGACTGAGCCACCCAGGTGCCTGAGGACTAAAGCATTTTTAAAACTAAACCCTAAGTGAACCTATGTAAAGAAAAATGAATTTTATGTGTGCATGCATTAAAATTAAATATTTTTACAATTAAGGAAATAATAGGCAGATCAAAGGTAATAAATAGAAAATAAATGATGAATTCTACCTGTACAAATGAAATGACATATGCTCAGGGTTATTCATTGTGGCATAGTTTCTAATAGAAAAATACAAGGTGAGCCTGGGAAATCTTATTTCACCCCATTAGATAGGTTCAGGAGATGAACTCTGTTTTGTGTACACCTATTAAAAAAAGAAAAGAAGGAAAAGAAATACTGTGGCCTGAAATAATCCAACAGAATTGCATCAATGCCAACAATGGAGGAGGCATTTTCCTTGACAGTTTTCTTTCTTTCTTTTTTTTTTCCTTGATATTTTTATGTTGTTTAACACTTGGTGCTACCACCTCCAGGGAGGATTATCTGGGTGCCCTTAATTCCATGGGAGGGAGAAGAGTCAAAGTGAAAATCTGTGTCAAAGACTGAAGGAAAACAGATGCAACTCATATGAATGGCAGACAATTAGTATCTAGAACCTATTTTAAAACTGCTACAAGACAATAAGAAAAAAATAATACACTCAATGGCAAAGTATATGAAGGCTTTTCAAAAAGAAGACACTAATGGTTTATATATATGTATAGGGGATACTTTTTCATACCCATTGAAATATCAAACTAACAATATCAACATCAGTAAATATATAGAACTACAGGTACCCTTATATACTTTTTTTAAATGTTTTTATGTTTACTTTTGAGAGAGACAGAGACAGAGTGTGAGTGGGGGAGGGACAGAGAGAGAGGGAGGCACAGAATCTGAAACAGGCTCCTGGCTCTGGGCCGTCAGCACAGAGCCCGACAAGGGGCTCAAACTCACCAACGAAGTGATCATGACCTGAGCCAAAGTTTGACACTTAACTCACTGAGCCACCCAGGCACCCCTAGATACTTTTGAATTCGTATAAATATCTTCATTTTGTTTTGGAGAGCAATTTATCAACATCTGGGAGAATTTAAGAGGAGTATATTCTATGGGTCAGTAATTTATTACCAAATGTACATCTTAGAGGAGAGGAACTCTTGTATTTGTGTACAAGAATATGTATGGTGCCTGGGTGGCTCGGTCTGTTGAGCCTCCAACTCTTGATTTCAGCTCAGGTCATTATCCCAGAGTTATGGGACTGAACCCTGTGTTGGGCTCCTCACTGAGCATGAAGTCTGCTTTGGATTCCTCTTCCTCTGCCCCTGTCCCCCTTCATCTCTCTCTCTCTCTCTCTCTCTCTCTCTCTCTCTCTCTCTCTGTCTCTCAAATAAAAATTTTAAAAAGAATATACATGGAAAAACGTTTATTGTTTTATAAGCTACAATTGTAGAACATCAGAAAAAATCTGAATGATCCATATAGAGAATGGATAAATACATGGGAGTAGAACAGAATTTCTAAAGTGGATAAAGTGAATGATCTGTAGTACTAGGCATCAGTAATACATCTCAAAAGAAATAGAGATTAAAAGTAGAAATTGATCATACATAACTCATAGACACAGAGGTATATAGTAAATTAATAAAATATGCACAGGAATGAAAAATTTAAAAGTAGGACCTGAAAGAGAGGAATTTGAAAGGGGAGAACATGGATTTTAACTCTATGTATAATACTGGATTTTTAAAAAGAGAGCAAATATAAAGTGCTATGGGTGACAAAGCCAGTCAATAACCATGTAGGCAATTTTTTACATTATTCGTTACATATTTTTGGATGCTGAAAATTATTTTCTAATATAGGATTACTAATAGCAAAAGAAAGACAGAGGCCAGGGATGGGGGTGAGGAGAAGATTGCCTGCAAAGGGGCATGGTGGGGAGCATTTTGGATTGGTGGAACTTTTCTCTCTTCTGATAGTGTTGGTAGTCACATGATTCCATATATTGTCAAATATCAGAACTATACACGTAACACTGGTGACTTTTATTAGATGTAAATTATTACCTGTAATAAAGAAAATTACAAAAAATATTCTCAGACTTTCCAACTCTAAAAAAATGGCAGGGTGGACACTCACTACTCTGGAAGTATCCCCAAAGATGTTTCTCTTCCTCTCTTCCTCAGTTTCTCTCACAGATGTCCGTTTTCTTTATTTTTCTTTCTCCCGGCCCCAGATGTTTTGTCTTTCTGTTTTTGCTGGTCATTCTTGGCAGCTGCCTGTCCTGCTTTCTATCTGTCTGCCTTCCACTAAATCTATTGCCAGAATCACATTCCCTTCTCTGGTAACAGTGAGTCCTGCTTAAACCCAACCATAGAAAAAAAATCAAATCATTTCACAGGATCTTTACCATTTTTTCTTCCCAGTGCTCACCCACATACTCTATTGCAGACCCCAACCTGGAAAAGGTGTGCAGGGGAGGGGGAACCAGCTGGTAACTTCTTTAAGAGAGATGGGTGCAACGGAAAGGTAGAATATGATATGCTGGGTTATGGGGTCAACTACAGTGCTTGACTTGACTAGGACATTTCGCTGGGGCTATATAGTGAGGGAAATGTAGAGAAATTATATCCCTATTAATGTTTATAGCACAGACAAAAGCAGAATCAGAAACTGTTCCCTGAAACATCCCACCATCTCCTTAGAGCAAGGATACTGCTGCCTGAATCCCAAGTTAAGAATTCTATGCACTTGTGCCTTGCCGCAATGTCATTGCCTTCATATTATTACAGCTTCTTGGTTTTATTAGCCCTACCCCAAGCTTCTGCACTGTGATCCACTTGCTGGCTCCGCCTTTGCTTCACCACTTCATCTGGCAAGCCACAGTTTGAAGTCAGTATAACAAACTTTAGCTCCTGACACATCTGGGTACTAGGATAGGAGCTAGAGGGCTCAAGGGGATTGAAGCACCGTCGCTGTCCTCAAACATCTCATAGTCCAGAGGGGAAATACACTTTGTCTCCTCCTCTTGACTGAAATATTTAGACTAGCAGCACAGTGTTTGCAATCTCTTTATTGATCTCTATTATATCTCTTAAGAAATGCTCCCAAGTAAACTCGGCCTGACATTCCCAGGAGACACTGCAGTTATAAAGAATGAAATGTTGAAGAAAAATGACCATGACAACAACTCATTTCATCTCTTTCGGATTTCTGATGTAGCGTGATATAGGCAGAGATTAGTAAATTTGGTGAGCAATTAAGGAGAGGACTTCAATACGACAAGCACAGAGAAGTTATCTCTACATGGCCTTTTTCTTCCAAAGCATGCCATCAGCGTTTATCTCCTTATTACCTCCTCAACTTCATGTAATTCCTTTGATAACACCCTAAACATGTTAGCTGGAAAACAAAGATGAAGAATGTATGAACAATTTACTAGATTTTGGCATAACTTTTCCACTCTACAGCAAAAAAGCAAAGTGCAAATATTTCTATACCCTTTAAAAATATTAAACTTGTCATTGCTTACCTTTTAGAGAATATTTTTGTATCTGACCTATAATTTTGTGTTGATTTTTAATAAAAGGTACAATGCTAAAAATAAGCAACATGAAAAAGCCCACAAAAGTGTACCTGGTCTTTAAGCATTTAAATGACCAGAAAAAAAAAAAGAAATTACTATGAATGTAGTAACAGTATTAGCTTTTTTATTTTGTTAATTTGAAAACTATCATTTTTAGATACTTATATTCATTTTTACTTCCTTTAAAAATCATTAACATGAATGTAAACATACTGAGATTTTTCTTATTTAAAAGCAACTATAGCATGTGAGTCTTGATTTCAGGGTTGTAAGATCAAACCCTGTATTGCATGTAGAGATTACTTAAAAATAAAATCTTAAAAAAAACAAAACCCACAAACATTGTTCCCTATGGATGAAGGCTAGCCATTGACTGCTGCCTAATTTTATTGTTTACATTTTTATGCTAATATAATTTTTCAGGATCTCTTAACTAATTTGGGTTTGGTTTTACACTAGTAGACTTCAATTATTAAATAAGAGAGTATTGGAGTCAAACTGTTATGAATTTCTAAAGAAAAAAAACCATTATAACTCTATAATATGACTCTTAAAAACAATAGCATTATTGGAGCTTGGTCTTCAATTTTATAAAAGCTAATTGGAAATGACACACCATATTTCACTGTAATACAAACCTTCATTAATTGCCAAGATGGGGCATGAAGAGATTTGGCTATATTTTGGAATGTGTGAATTTTAAAATTTTTCTTCAGAACATAGGGTTTATAAAAATAAAAGAAATGAAAGCAAGTGTTTCTATTAAACTTTTTTACTTATTTAGACAACTTCTGTCTCTCCACTCTGATTCAGTAGTTAAGCTTTATGGGTCAATATTCTAGATATGTCTACCCTTGGCTTTAATGGCACATAAATATAAAGCATTGTATTGGAAATCACATAACAGTGGTTTGTTCAGTTTGGTGTATTGCCACAATTCTTAGTATTAGTAAAATAAAATATTTATTACAGATCAGTTCCTGAGAGACCTGAGGCCTACATTGTGGAACCACACAGTCTGATAAAACTCAAGAAAATACACGGTATTACCACAGGTTCTCAGATGGCTAGAAATCCAGCTCATCTTCTTTAACAGCTTAGCTCTTAACTCCTGTAATATGTCCCCTTTTGATCATCACATGAAACAAGAGAAGCGTATCTGAAAACTCAACTGCAAATCAATTCAATTTACTATATGTCTTTAGCTGCTAAACTGCAGGATAAAGTTCCTATTTATATAAAGCTCACACACATAAGTCAGTAGTGTGCTTTTACTTTGATTTTGAATCGAATTATATGGATATTTAACTGAATAATAATTATAGCATATTTCAAATTCAAGGTACTTTTGATGAAAATAGATGGCTCTTACTGACATTTATTGTTTGCAATCGTGAGTCACATTAATGCAATTCACCATCTGAAATTTCAATCCTATACATCTTCAATGTGCATAAAACTGTTCAGTTGAAAAATGTATTTTTATAAAACTATATATTCTATGAATGGATTTAAAGAAAGATACAATGTTCTTACCTTTGAGTCTAGTGTAATTACTTGAGAAGAATATGATGCTCATTTAAGATGAGTTCTTTATTTTTTTAATTGATTTTTAATTTTTCTTTTTTAATTCAAGTATATTAGTTTCAGGTATAAAATGCAATGATTCAATAATTCTATATATCAGAGTGATTAAATATTTAAATGTATTATCATATCAGTTAATGGCCAGGAAAAAATGCTTTACCTGTGGGATTGCAATGTCGAATTTGAGGACCGACGAGAAATGAAGTGGCCAAGATTAATAGGTTTTTAGCAAGATGCCACAGCCAGAGAGTTAGGAATGCATGTGCAAACCGCCTTACAATACTTGGGTAATATTGTATTTGCATAAGGATGTTTCCCAGAGGGCATGCGACAATACTAGTAGTATTTTCCTTTGAGGTATGGAATTTAAGTTCTAAAAAGTGGGAACAAATATTTGATAGGAAAGAGTAGACCAGGAAAGAAAAAAATAAACTTCAGACAGGGCAATATTTTACTCCCACAAATGCTGGGCTGCAACAGGGATGTAATTAGGTTTAAAAAAACTAATCTTCCCAAAGGATGTGGCACTGAAAAATATCTCAACTTCCAGATCACCTGGTTATTTAGTAAATGTACATGATATTACCTTTATCATTTTGTACTTTAATTTAAATTTAAAAAAATATTAGAACACACATACTCATAATATTTGCATTTGGTTCACGCATTCTACCTCTTTCAGGATTCATTTTCCTGGAGGATAAGGTATAAATACTACCTACCTTATAGAGCCAGCTCAAAGATCTGTAACAATGCATGTAAAATCTCTTGCAGTGAACTCAGTGAAGGTGCCCAATAACTAGTTTCTTTCTGCAAAGTCCTTAAACAGCAATTAAAAGGCAGATGAGAATGAGTACATTTACCATGCTTACTTACCTTATTCTGTGATGTCACTTCTACTAGTTTATGACAGTAACAATGTGGAAATATCAGTTCTGGCATAATCTTTCCTGAACTGAATGCTAACATTCTTTTCATTCATTTAACGAATATTTAAAAATGCCTACTACGCACCAGATCCTATACTAAGCAAAAGAGTTACAAACATGAGTAATTATGTTCTTGTCACAGATAGAACTTACTTTGTCTACTCAGCCACGCCAGGAATGTAACTGCACATCAAGTAGTGGTTTTGATCATTATGGATCAGTAACCACAACCCAATAATGATAACAATAAATATAAGCATATCCTCAGATGTGACAAATCTGAGCAGAAATCTCTCTACACTTGTTTAGTTTGTTTGTGTATGAGGAGACCAGGAGAGGAGAGAAGGGATGAGACACTGAGGAACAAATACATGGAAAGAGGGAGCCAAAATATTATTGCTACTATCATTCTCCATGTACATGAAATACTGGTTGAATAAAATTTAGTTATATAGCAGACAACTTGGAAAATATTATCACTGCATAAAATGAGGAAGCAGAAATAATTAAGAAAAATATATCACTAATATTAAACTACGTAGTAAAATAAAACCGAAATAATAATTGAATAACTAATAATGAAAATGTATAATATTTGTAATTAATTCACTGAATTGGAGGTTGTGTTTACTGCATCTGACTCTTCATGTCTATAATACATCTATGATAGTCTCACTATGGTTTTACATATAGTTAAAAGCTTCAAAGCTTATTCTTTGAGTTGCTGATATTTATGAAAGGGAAAAAATTTAAGTCCTATATTCTTTTTTTGGTTTAATTTTGCCTTTGAGAATTTTATTATTATATAATTGACATACAATAAACTCATAATTTTAAAGTAAATTTTAGGCATATTTGAATATGCATAGACATCATTGAAACCAAAATAGTAAACATATCCATCACCCCTAAAATTTTCCTCATATTCTTTGGTAATCCTTCTCTCAAGCTCCTCCTTCCTATCCCCAGGCAACAATTCACTTGTTTTCTGTCAGTATAGGTTAACTTGTCTTTTGTAGACTTCAAATACATATAATCATTTAAAAAACATTTTTTAGGATTTATTTTTGAAAGGCAGACAGAGACAGAGTGCGAATGGGGGAGGGGCAGAGAGAGAGAGGGAAACACAGAAACAGAAGCAGGCTCCAGGCTTCCAGCTGTCAGCACAGAGCCCAACGCGGGGCTCAAACTCACGGACCACGAGATCATGACCTGAGCCAAAGTCTGCCATTTAACCAACTGAGCCACCCAGGCGCCCCTCAAATACATACAATCATTTTAAAATATACTTTTTATTTCTTCTTTCATTCAGCATAATTATCCTGAGAGTTATTCATGCTGTTTTTTAATAGGTCATTGTTTTGTGGCTAGGTAATATTCCATTATATGGATATGTCATATTTGTTTATCCAGCTGTTAATGGACATTTGAGTTGTTTTGCATGTTTGGCTACTGTAAGTAAATATGTTATGAATACTCATATATATGTCTCTGTATGGACATATGCATTCATTCCTATTCAGTAAGTGGCTAGCAGTAGATTAGTTTGATCATTTGGTAACTTTATAATTAATTCCTTTTTTAAGTTTTTATTTAAATTCCAGTTGGTTAACATACACTATAATATTAGTTTCAGGTGTACAATACAGTGATTCAACACTTCCATACACCACCCTTTGCTCATCATGACAAGTGAACTCCTTAATCCCCATCACCTATTTAACCCATCCTCCCCCACCCCACCTCCGTTCTGGTAACCGTCAGATTGTTCTCTATAGTTAAGAGTCTGTTTCTTCGTTTGAGTGAAACCGTATGGTATTTGTGTTTCTCTGACTGCCAAGGTGTGTTCCAGATTGCAGTTTGCATTTCCACCAGCAGGGTACCCGAACTCCATTTGCTCCAACACTTGCTTGGGCACATCTCTTAAATTTAGTCCATTCTAATAGGTGAATTAGATTGCATTTCCCAATGAATAATTATAAGAGATTCTCAAATCTCTTCATGTAATTGTTTGTCATGTCTGTGTCCTCTTAGATGAAATATCTATTCAAATTTCTGCCTACCTCTTGACTGGGTTATCTTTATATTAACCTGTTTCAAGTTTATCACATAATCTGGATACAAGTCCCTTGCCAGATATGTGACTTGAAATTATTTTCTTCCAGTATCTAGATTATCCTTTCATTCTTAGGAATATTTTAGTGACCAGAAGTTCATAAATTTGGTAAACTATAATTTATCACTTTTTTTCCTTTTATGGAAAAAGGTGCTTTTGGTGTTGTATCTAAAAGCTTCAAGATACGTGCAAAAACAACAGCTGATCAAATGAAGGAAATAAACATATCTTCGGGCAGACTAGAGCCTTTCATAACTGTTACTCAATAATTGATAGAATAATGCACAATCATTAAAGATATAGAATACCTGAACAACGTTATTAGCCAACTTGCCCTACTTGACATTCACAGAACACTCCACCCAACAACAGGAGACAACACATTCAACTCAAAAGCCACAGTACACTATAGGCCAAAATTTGGACCATAAATTGAATTTCAATAAATTAAAAAAGATTCAACCCATACAAAGTATGTTCTCTTAATCAGAAATCAATGACAAAAAGGTCTCTGAAGATTTTCCCAAAATATTTGGAAACCCAAAAAAACACAATTCTAAATAACCTATAGAACAAAGAAGAAATCAACAGGAAATCTGAAAGTATTTTGTACTGAATGACAATGAGAATAACCCAGCACTCAGGAAATTTATAGCACTAAGTACCTGTCTTGGAAAGTAGGCAGGGTCACAAATTAAGGGTCTCAGCTTCCACCTTAAAAAAAAAGAAAAATAAAAGGAAATCCATCCCAAAGTAAGCAATACAAAGAAAATGATAAAGGTCAAACTGAGCAGAAATCAATTGAATGGAAAATAGAAAAACACTGGTGAAAATAGAACCAGAAGCTGTTTCTCTGACATTAATGCAATTGACAATAACTCAGACTGACCAGAAAAGACAAAAAATATTAATATCAGGAATAATAGTGGTGTCATCACAACAGGTTCTATGGATATTAAAGGATACTAAGGGAATATTGTGAACAATTTTATAACAATATATCAACTCAGTTAAACTGGGCAAATTGCTTAAAAGATACTAATTGGCGAAACTCACTCAAGGAGAAATAGATAAAAATTAAATAGCCCAATATCCATTAAATAATTACTTTGAAAATCTTGCCATAAAGAAAATTCAAGGACCACAGCGTACACTAATTCTACTAGACAATTAAAAGGAAATAATACCAATTCTACACAAACTCTTTTAGAAAATTCAATAACAAGAGTATTTCCCAACTCATTCTCTGAGACCGTCTCTGATATCAAATCACATAAAGTACTATGAGTAAGAAAACTAAAAGAATAATTCTCACAGACCTAGGAGCAAAACTTCTAGAAAAAATTCTAGTGAATTTAATCCAACAATATGTATTAGAATAAAACATTATGACCAGATGGGACCTATCCAACGTCCATTCCCTTTTAAACAAACAAACAAAACAAATATCAGGAAACTAACGATAAAAGAGAACTTCATCTGTCTGATAATGGGCACTGCTTAATGTTAAGAGACTGAATGCTTTCCCCCTAGATTAGGAATGAGATAAGGATATCTGCTCTCAGCCCCTCTATTCAACATTGTACTGAAGTTGTAATCAGTGAGATAAGGCATAAATAAAATAAGTGGCAGGCAAATTTAAAAAGAAATAGAAAAGTTTTATTTGTATGAAGCATCATTATCTATGTTTAAGAAAAGCTGCTGGAATAAGTGAGTTTGACAAAGTTGCAGGATATAACATCACATATGTAAATATCAGCTCTGTCACAACTTTACTCTAGCAATGAACAGTCAAGAGTTTAAAAGTAGTGTTTTCAATGGAATAAATAATATTGCTTTGGGATAATTCTAACAAAGTACATGTGTCTTATATATTTGAAATTATAAAACATGGCTAACATAATTTAAGGAAGACCCAACTAAATAGTGAGATTTTTACCATGTTTCTGGTTTAGACAACTCAGTATTTATGATACAATTTTCCCCAAATATATCTATGGCTTCAACACAATGCTAATAAAAGTCCCAGCAGCATTATTTTATAGAACTCTATGCTTTTGTTAGAAAATTCATATGGAAGTGCTAAGGATATTGGACAGCTCAAATAACTTTGAAAAAAATATTAGTGGACTAGAAGTAAGCAATCCTAATCAAAGAGATGTGGTTTTGACTTAAAATTGCAGTCAAATAGATAAAAAATATAATAGGGAATTTAGAAATAGATCCACATATGTATGAACAACTTATATTTGAAAATGTTGTAAAAGCAATTCAGTATGAAAAAAAGTATTTAAAAAAAGTTAACTATTTTCAACAAATGCTTCAAAAAAAATTGAAAATCTTCAAAAAAAAAAAAACACCAAAAGCAAACAAACAAAAAAACACTTGAGTTTGTTACTTGCCGTCTATACAAAAAATTAATTCTGAATGTTATCATAGATGTAAGTGTCAAGCGTTAACCTATAAAGGTCCTAAAATAAAACATAAGAGAACATTTTTGTTTGCTTTACCTTGGTTTATGCTAAGATTCCTTAGATACAGAACTGAAAGATTAATTCATTGTATAAAAACATTGATGAAATAGACTTTCTAAAAATACAGACTTACGCTTTTAGAAAGTAAATGAAAAGACAAGTTTAAGAGAAAATACTTGCTAAGCATCTTTCTTGTGTTCAGAATATATAGTCAAATTCTCAAATCTCAATAAGAAAACAATTTAAGTTTTTAAAAGGGCAGAGAATTTGAAAACACAGTTCAACAAAGAAGATTAAGGATAGCAAAAAGCAGATGAAAAGATGTTCACATCACTTTTGGTGTTGTATCTACTTGTTAGGAAAATGCAAATTAAATATCGTTGAGATGCAACCTGACACCTGCAGAATTGGATAAAATTAAAAACACTGATTGTACCAAATGTTAGCGATGCTCTAGAGCAACTGAAACTTTTATACTCTGATGAGAATGGAAAATCCTACAACCACTTTGGAAAGAGCTTGACAGTTTCTTAAAAGTTAAGCCTACACAGGCTATACCACTGGGCCATTCCACTGTTGGTCATTTACCTATGAGGAAAGAAAGTATGCATCCATACCAATCATATTACATGAGTATTTCTGATAGCATTATTTGTAACAGATGAAATCTATTAAACAACACAAATATCCACCAATGGGTGAATGGATAAACAAATATGGTAGAGTCAACCTCATTATTAAGGATTCCATATTTGGGAATTCCCCGTGTGCAAATTCTGGTACCAACTAAATTGTATTTGTAACACCCAAATGAATCCTTTTGGCATTCTCACAAGCATTGGTGGACACGTGAAAGCGCAGAGCAGTGAAAACATTTGAGTAGCCCAAAGAGCTTATTTTTCTGGCTGAGGTTGAACAAGATCTTGTTTCAGCTGTCATAATATAAGCAAGTCTCCTTTCTGCTCTTTATTTAGTGCCATGTCTTTTGCATTTTTTGTGTTTTTTGTTGATGATTTTGCTGTTTAAATGGCCCCCAAACAGTACTGAAGCACTGTCTAATGCTGTGCCTCATGGAGAAAATATGCATATCAACTAAGCTTCTTTACACCATGACTTATAGTGCCATAAATTCAATGTTAATGAATAAAAATATATATTAAATAAGGTGCCCTTAAACAGAAACTCATATAAAACAGGATTATGTATTGATTGGTTGATGAAAATGTTGTGACCAGATGCTGGCAGGAACCTAACCCTGTATTGTCCCCAGGGGCAATGACTCAGTATTTGTTAATTCAGTCTTTGCTTGAACTTTATAGAATATAAATAATGTTCTATATCATGAATAATGAGAATAATGAGAATTCACTGTATATCCATACAATGGAATATTACTTGCAATAAACCAGAATGAACTATTGATAGACACAACAAGATAAATCTCATAATAATTATACTGACTGAAAGAAGTGAGGGGGAGAAAAAGTACATATTTTATGATTCTATTTATATATAACTCTAGTAAAGGCAAACTGATCTTTGGTGACAAAGAAGATAAGTGTTTGCCTGGGGAAGAAAGAGAGGTGGTGAGGAATGACAGAACTATAAGGATTGTGTTGAACATGTCATTTTCTTGATTTTGGTAATAGTTTCATGGATGTATACATGCATAAAAACATCAAAATGTACACTTTAAATATGTAAAACTGTGTATATGTCAGTTATACTTTAATAAAACTGTTTAAAAAATAACTGATTTTTGTCAGTGGTATAATTGCAGAGTTAAGGATCTAAACCTCAATTATATAAACCCCATGAGACACAAAGTTGAGGATGTTTGCATTATATTTGAATTCAATGTGTTAAGAATATAATCTCCAGCTCCTACTGGAGTGAAATTCCTTAGTGCTTAATTTTTATCAGTTTTAAATTTTATTGGCCTCCTTTTTTATATTCTGTCATGTGATATATGCTTCTTTGTTTTTTAGATATCTCCAGTGAAGCATTGCATGTTCATAAGTTTAAAATAATCTTTATAAAAATTATTATGTTGTTCATACTAATTTGTTAATTTTAATGAAAAACATTGTAATGTAAACCACTATCTATTAATTTTCATATATAGATAAAATTCCATTTTTGGCCAAAAATTTACAGAATCTCTATATAGGCTTTCTCCATTTATATTTCTGATTGTAATAAAGAGCCATAATGACTTTAGTTTTCTTACAAACAACACAAAGATGATACTTTACTTCAATAGTGCATTCAATGAAATAGTATATTTCAACTCTCAAGTTTTATAGTTGATAGCTAGCTAAATATCACATGATGTTTCAGTGTCAATACAAAATTTAGATTGTTTGCCAGTGGCAATGTTTGCTAAATAAGAATGTGTCTAGAAATTGACATGTCATTTTAGTATTTTTATAGGTTTTATTATATGGCTAATGTTTATTTGATTGTATATATAGTTTTAGTTTTTTATGTATTTTATCCTATGCTTTTAATCCCTATAACTCATTTATTTTATAACTGGAAGTTTGCACCTATTAATCCCCTTCACCTATTTCATACGATGTATATTCTTTTTTCTAAAGATGTTTATTTATTATTTATTTTTGAGAGAGAGAAAGACAGAGAGAGCAGGCAGAGAGAGAGGGACACATAATCCCAACCAGGCTCTGCGCTTGAGCCTGACTCTGGGCATGGACTCACACACCATGAGATCATGACCTGAGCCAAAACCAAGAGTCAGACAACCGACTGAGCCACCCAGGCACCCCACGTTATATCTTCTTATGTGGAGGGGAATAAAGCCAAGTGACAGAAAAAGATTGTAATATATTCAGTTTACAAAAATGAAATTATAATTTCTCCTTTTTTAGATACTGAATGAACTATAACTACCCTTAAAGTGATTTTTATATTGGCATAAATACAACTTTACTTTTTTTCTTGGTGAATAAATTCATGTATAAAATGAAATGAGTGTTCAAAATATACAATGCTAATTTCTGGAAGAATAGATCAAAATTGCCTTAACATTAATATGGCTGGTACTATCCATAATTAAATTTAAATTATGTTATTATTGATTGTGTTAGAAATGGATGATTCAGACTTGTTTTTTGCATGTCTACCCATTGCAATTTTATTCACTGAGGAAATGTTTCTAATTTGAAACATTAGTCTTATTTGGGATATTATACCTTTTAATTTTTTTCGAGTACAGTTGACACACAACATTACATTAGTTTCAGATGCACAACATAGAGATCCTACTTCTCTATATGTTATGCTGTGCTCACCACAAGGATAGCTACCATCCACAGACAATGGTTTTACAGTATTATTGACTATACTTCCTATGCTATGCCTTTTATACTTTTAACTTATTCATTCCATAACTGGAATCCTATATCTCCCACTCCCTTTCACCCATTTTTTTCCTATTCCCCTACTCCCTTTTCTTCTACCAAACATCATTTTGTTATCTGTATTTATAGGTCTGAGTTTGTTTTTTTATTTTTTTGTTTATTCATTTGTTTTTTAGATTCCACATGAGTGAAATCATATGGTATTTGTTATTCTCAGTGTAATTTATCCCACTTAGTATTATACCTTCTAGATTATGCCTTCTAAGTCCATTCATGTTGTCACAAATGGCAAGATCTTATCCTTTCTTATGGCTGTATATTTCAGTGTGCGTGTGTGTGTGTGTGTGTGTGTGTGTGTGTGTATTTTTTATCCTTTTATCTGTCGATGGACACTTGAGTTGCTTCCGTATCTTGACTGTTATCAATAATTCAGAAAACATAAGGCTGCATTTATCTTTTTGAATTAATAATTTTTATTTTCTTTTGGTAAATACCCAGTAATGGAATTACTAGATCATATGATATTTCTATCATTTGATCTATCATTTTAATTTTTGAGGACACTCCGTACTGTTTTCCATTGTGGCTATACCAATTTACATTCCCACCAACAGTGCATGAGATTCCTTTTTCTCCACATCCTTACCACCACTAGTTATTTCATGTCCTTTTGATTTTGGCCATTCTGACAGGTTTAATGTGATATCTCATAGTGGTTTTAATTTGCATTGTGGTTTTAATTTGCATTGATGACTAGCAATGTTGAGCATCTTTTCATGTGTCTGATGGCCATCTGTATGTCTTCTTTGGAAAAATGTCTATTCATGTCTTCTGCACATTTTTAGTCAGTTATTTGCTTGTGGGGGTGTTTTTTGTTGTTGAGTTGTATAAGTTCTTTTTTTTTTTTAATTGGATATTAACCCTTGTCAGATATATCATTTTTAAATACCTTCTCCCATTCAGTAGGTTGACTTTTTGTTTCATTGATGGTATATTTTTGCTGTGCAAGAGCTTTTTTGTTTGATGTAGCCCCAATAGTTTATTTATATCCTTGCATTATGAGATATATCTAGAAAAATGTTACTATAGCTGATGTCAGAGAAATTACTGCCTGAGTTCTGATATTATCCCTTTTTGATCTTTTGCTTCCCTAAATACAACTCTATAATTTTATATAATTATATATTTTTTGATGGAAAAGTTGTTAAAATTTTCTAAGAGTAAAGAAACATAGGGGCGCCTGGGTGGCGCAGTCGGTTAAGCGTCTGACTTCAGCCAGGTCACAATCTTGCGGTCCGTTAGTTCGAGCCCCGCGCCAGGCTCTGGGCTGATGGCTCAGAGCCTGGAGCCTGTTTCCGATTCTGTGTCTCCCTCTCTCTCTGCCCCTCCCCCGTTCATGCTCTGTCTCTCTCTGTCCCAAAAATAAGTAAACGTTGAAAAAAAATTTTAAAAAAAAGAACCACAGCATTCCTGAGAAATTTGTGAATAATGAAGAGATTAAGTCACAATTTCATACATCAAAATATGATAATTCAATTTGTCAGTGTGTTCATTCTAGGAATTCATGTATTCATTCACATGTACAATTTCTTGATTGAGTGTATTACATATGAATTAGTAAAGGTATTGATTAACTTTGGTATGAGTAATGATTTTTCTGATGTTTTCTATTAGGTAATTTAATTCCAGCTTAAGACAGGAAGCCATCAAAATCCTACAGGAAAACACAGGCAGTAACTTCTTTGGCACTGGCTGTAGCAACTTCTTACTAGATATGTCTTTTGAGGCAAGGAGAAAAAAGCAAAAATAAACTATTGGGGCTTCATGAAGATAAAATGTTTCTGCACAGCAAAGGAGACAATCAACAAATCTAAAAGACAGTCTATGGAATGGGAGAAGATATTTGCAAATGACATATCTGATAAAGGGTTAGTATCCAAAATCTATAAAGAATTTATCAAACTCAACACCCAAAAAAACCCCCAAATAATCTAGTTAAAAAATGGGCAGAAGAATGAATAGACATTTTTCCAAAGAAGACATCCAGATGGCTAACAGACACGTGAAAAGATGTTCACCATCATTCATTATCAGAGAAATATGGATCAAAACCACAATGAGATACCACCTCACACCTGTCAGAGTAGCTAAAATTAACAACACAGGAAACAACAGATGGTGGTGAGGAATGCGGAGAAGGGGAAACCCTCTTGCTCTGTTGGAGGGAATGCAAACTGATGCAGCCACTCTGGAAAACAGTAGGGAGGTTCGTCAAAAAATTAAAAATAGAGCTACTCTATGACCCAGCAATTGCACTACTAAGTATTTATCCAAAGGATACAAAAATACAGATTCAAAGAGGTACATGTACCCCGATGTTTGTAGCAGCATTATCAAAAATAGCCAAATTATGGAAAGAGCCCAAATGTCCATTGACTGATGAATGGCTAAAGAATGTGTGTGTGTGTGTGTGTGTGTGTGTGTATCCACAATATAATGTTACTGAGCCACAAAAAAGAGTGAAATCTTGCCATTTGAAATTGCAGGGGTGGAGCTAGAGTGTATTATGCTAAGTGAAATAAGTCTATCAAAGAAAGACAAATACCATATGATTTCACTCATATGTGGAATTTAAGAAACAAAACAGATGAACATAAGAGTAAAAAGGAGAGGCAAACCGTAAAAGAGACTCGGTATAAAGAACAAACTGTAGGTAGTTGGAGGGGAGGTAGGTGTGGGGGATGGATTAAATGGGTGATTGGTACTAAGGAGGGATGAACGCTGGGTGTTGTATGTAAGTGATGAATCACTAAATACTACACCTGAAACTAAACAAACAAAAAACACTCAAAAAGCAAAGAAACAAAAAAAACTGAAAACAAAGCAAATAAATAAATAAAAAGTTTATGTATATGATGTTTGGAAAAGTTAATGAGCCTTAAGTTTGGCCAAATACTCTGTTAGAAATAACCTAACTGAAAAAATCAAGGACATTTTCATGGCATAACATACATTTATTATATTGAATATTAAAAAAGAAACCTGTGAAACATTAAGAAATGTTAGTTTTGCTGTCATAAGAAAAAAATACCCTCATTTTTATCTAACAATTTAAAAATATTTTAATATACTAAAATATAATTTAACTTTGATATACACTAACAACCAAGAATGGCAATCATTTTTCAAAAAATTGAATTTGACCATAGGGGAAAAGTTTTTCAAATATAATCAATATTTTTAATTCCATAAAAATGAATACTATTATTATAATAATATTGTTAATTGACTAGCCAGTTAGAGATCCAGTGTTCTTTCTTGCCACCTCCACTCTAGACTAGAAATGCTACACATTTTCCCCACCTCTGTTACAGGGAAGTATAGCCACGTGACACAGATCTGATCAATGAAATGAAAGCAAAATGTACTGAAAACTTTCGAGAAGGGTTTTGCATTTCCTAAAACAGAAACAGATGTAGCTGGTGCCATTCATGTCTGTTCTCTTATTTTAAACACTCACATGAAGCCTAGAGCTGCTGCAACCTTCGTGTCACCATGATAGAAAGGAAAAGAGGAACATTGAGATTCCATGACCAATATCATTAAGCTTCTTTTCTCTTATTTTTAAAGATATAATTGGCACGTAACATTATATTATCTTCCTGTGTGCAACATGATTCAGTATGTGTTTGTAATGTGAGATGATCGTTGCAGTAAACCTACTTAGCATCCATCACCGCTCATAATTACAAATGTTAGCTCTCAAACTAATGTCACAAGCTACTGACATCCTTATTTCTTCATATATGAAAAATATTGACTCCTATTTATTTAAGACAGGATTGATTCTTACTGATATTGGTGTGACAGACAGTTAAATGTATTTTTAACTTGTATAATACTTTTTTATTGTTTTGTTTGTTTCAGGTTGGCTATTTCACTGAGCAGATTTTCTTTTATTTGCATTATGGCTATTATTAAAATTATGCTGTTCATGAACAGCAGAAAAAGCTATGATTTCTTATAAAATTGATAACGTCAAAACAGTCAGGTTAATTCAGGTTAGAAGAATGAGTGTTGCCAGGATAATTCAGCACGCTATCAGAAATTTCTAAGCTAATTCGATAAACTTTCATTTCATTTAGCTGGCATAGATTTGGTGGGATCTCATGAATAAAGAGAATGGTCATGCTAAAAGAAGCATCCTTAAAATAGAAAGAAAGTATTTCATAGGTATGAAATTAACATTATATATGTGTTCATATAAATTCTGTTCCCTATTCATTTTTCTTTTATAATGATTACAATAATAAACCTAAATCTCCAGTTAAAATCTTTATTTCACATAAGGTCTGTAAAGCTAGGTTCATTAAACAATGAAAAAATACACATAATAATAACCATAATAACAATAATAATAATAATAGCTGAAATTTATTGAGTGCTTATTAAGTTCTGGATGGGGGTGTAAGTGATTTACATATAAATCAGTTAACAAACTTATGAATTCAGTACTAATATTATCCCAACTTTACAGATGAGATACAAACAAATACAGTAACTGAGACACAAAGAAATAAAGTAACTTGCTCAGTGTCACATAGTGAGTTCCAGAATTAAGTTTTGACTGATGTAATCCATTTGCAGAGCCTGCTTGCTTGTTATCTACAAAGTGTCTCATTTTTTTCTTTATGTAGACATGGGATGTTGTGGGCAGAGGAATCATTTCCCTTCATAGATTTATCTCAGTCTTGAAAGAGGGATTGTCTGGTATATTTTGAAAATGGAAACACGATATGTGTTCTTCTCCAATAGCCTATGGAAATTGGTAACCAACCTTCTCTGTTTTTGCACAAAGACATGTGGGGCAGTTGCAAAGAATAAGCAGATCAGTTTGTTAGTATTCATCTTTCAGTCTAAGAAAGTATATAGATTTAGTTGTTTGGTAATTTCGTAAGGACATGGTCAACTGGAAGTTAATCCTTTTTCTCTTCCCTACTTCCTTCCATTCTTCCTTTCTTCCTTTCTCCTTCCTTCCTTTCATCTTTCCTTCCATTAAACAAGATTCTGGAAATTTGAAAATGAATTTCATAGTATTAAATGATTTTATTATTTTAAAAAGAAGAAAGAATTTGTTCGTCCTTAAAAATACTAGATCTGCTAATTTTTCACATACACTGTAAGAAAAAAGTTCTTTTTATTCTAATCCTTTAGAAAAATTTTAAAAAACTTTATTTTTTAAACTTAAATTTTATTTTAAAAAACCAGGTTGGGTACCTTCCAGTAAGAGGAAAAAATTAAGGAATTTCTTTGGAGTGAGAAAAGTAGGTACTCTTTAAAGTCAAAGGACAAAATAGAGAACCCATAATCTCCTCAATGGGCATTAAAAATGAAACTTTAGCATCCGAGTAAAGCTAGATCTAAGAAAAGAGATACCATGCACAATGGGTGTAATAAAGCTGTTAGTGGCCTAATATGTTGCAAGTGTTTTGTCACCTATAGCACTGAATTCTTTAAAAGATGTCTAACACCCAAAAAATCTCTCAAGTGAATTTATTGACTAAAACCAGTTCCACAGAACCAATTAGCATCTTACACAGGCTGCCCTGCAAGGCTTATGAGGCCATCCATCACCTGTCCATTTAACTATTTAGCATTTGTTCCAGCAATTTGTCACCATGTCAGAATGCTAGCATTTCAGAATGGGAGTTTTTGGTTGAAAGAAATCTAACTCAGATACTGCAGATACTTCTCCTTTAATAAGACTTAGAGAAGATTTATGTTTCCATTATACTTAACCTTAAACATCTTGTCTTGGAGGGTGAGGTTAATTCTTTACACTGTAAATTTTTCAAACTTAAAGCAGTCGTTTTACATGAATTTAAAAATATTATGCAAAATGGAATTATTTTATATTTTCACAACAATTCAGAGTGATAACACTGCAAAGTACCTTACTTATCTCAGAGCTTCAGTGATTACATTTTTATTACTTTTCCAATTCAGTCATTTGCTTTTATATTCATTTCTCCTACCTTTATTAATTTCACACTACTGAATGAATTACATCATATTTACCACTGAATGAAAGAGAAAATATCTGCATTGCTCTTAACATTATGCAGCTCAGGTAGACTTGGAATTCTGGAAATATTTAATGGTGGAAAAATCACTGCAGCATTTCATTTCAATTATATATAATTTACAATCAAATGTGTACCCATTTCAAGCACAGAGTATTAATTATAAAGCTTGGCTGTTGATTACAGATCATAGTCAACCGTTTAATTTCTCTCTCATAAAATGTCACACAAATACTACAATAGTATAAATTGAAACATGCTGGTCACTTAATGTAGAATAAATTGACCAGAATCACAGAGTAGAGGACTGTAGCAAAAATATAATTTATGAAATGGGTCCATGTAGTAGAACAATTGTAGAAAAATATAAGCTTTACATATTGTCAAAGAACCAGCCATTATACTACCTTAGACATGCCAATCAAATGAAAATTATTCAGGTGTCTAACCTCTAGAATTGATTCAAAAATAGGATGCATCTTTTACTGGTGAAAACAGATATGTAACTGGTCTCTTTTTCCAACTACCCTGTAAGTTCACCTGATTAAGATTTCCAATGCAAAAGAGGCAGGCCAGATGCTGGGAACTCAAATGCCATCCCCTCATCTGAATGCTGTTAAGCAGTTCCCATGGCATTTCTCACAGCCTTTCAATGTGTGCTTGTCACTAAGCTCAATCCCAGAGATAAAACAGAAAATGTAAACTCCTGAGGGAGGAGAGTTGAGTAAAAAGCTTTTCTGAAGTCCTGAGCATGCTGTGCTTCTGTCTACTAAAGCACTAAAGCTTTAGTAGATAGCTAAAGCTTCAACCAGCAGTCTCATCTCTCTCAACATATACAACCAAGAGTTTGACACGGATGGATATTAGGTTGAAGTAAGGAATGTACAATAAAAACGTACATGAGTAGGTGTGCACACATGCATACATGGGTGTTCACAACTAATCTCCACGTTTAAGTCATTGCAAACCCCATCATCCATATCCATTCCTGACAATTATGTTGTTACTAGAAAATATATTTAACTAATAAACCATCCTTTAAAGGGTGGAGCAAAGGAGAAAAATGTTTTTAAGGATTATTGGTTCGATATATTATATTATATTATATTATATTATATTATATTATATTATATTATATTATATTTACACACCAATATATATTACATTTTGACGGGTTTTTGAAATTCTTATTTTCAAAATGAGTCTAGAAAAGAAATAATCTTACAGAGATATTTTCCATTGGTATCTAAAATAATAACATTAGAATATTTTCTTAAGGATTTGGCAAATAAAAAATAAGTTATGTGGCCAAGTCGTTTAGCTTAAATCCTCATTAAAGTAGCCTATCAGAGGTTATAACTTATCAGAGGCCATAAAGTACCTTATCAGAGTATGCAGACAAATATAACTATTAGAGAAGAAATTCTTGAGAAATTGTCTTCTTATGAGTAAAAGGGGTGGAGAGAAGAAAGAGCTAATAATGAACAAAGTAAATAGAAATCTCTTGGACCCACCTATGGAAACTACAGAATAGGAAGGATGTACTCTGCTGATGACTCAAAGAAGTAATGATGATCATGCTGGGTTTGGTTATGCTCTTGTTTTTGTTTCAGAAAAAAATAATTCTCTGTGTGTAATAACATGATAGTTTGATTTTCTCATGACTCTCAAGTAAGGATAAGTACTAGGATTGAATGGAGAGAAAGTGGATTGTATACAAATGTTGATTGATTTCTTTTTTTAAATAATTTTTTAACGTTTATTAATTTTTGAGAGAAAAAGAGAGAGAGAGAGAATGCGAGCAGGGTGGGGCAGAAAGAGAGGGAGACACAAAATCCAAAGGAGGCTCCAGGCTCTGAGCTGTCAACAAAGAGCCTGACATGGGGCTCAAACTCACGAACCATGAGATCATGACCTAAGCCGAGGTAAGACGCTTAACTGACTGAGCTACCCAGGTGCCCCAGATTGATTTCTTAATCTACTTTAGCATAGGAATTGGAAAGAGTATCGTTTCCATACATGTATCGTACCAAATTCAGATATAGCAGCTATACAGAGATTACCTCTGGGCAGAGTGAGCTCCTTTTGTTAATTAATCATGATAATAATATTTTTTTTCAACGTTTATTTTTTTTGGGGGGGGAGGGACAGAGAGAGACAGAGCATGAATAGGGGAGGGGCAGAGAGAGAGGGAGACACAGAATCGCAAACAGGCTCCAGGCTCTGAGCCATCAGCCCAGAGCCTGACGCGGGGCTCGAACTCACGGACCGCGAGATGGTGACCTGGCTGAAGTCGGACGCTTAACCGACTGCGCCACCCAGGCGCCCCTGATAATAATATATTAATATTGGAGAGGACTTTTACTTATCAAAAATTACTACTGCTAACAATAATAATGATAATAAGTATTAATAATACTAATAATGCTACTAACTATATTCCAGCCACTATTCCTTACTTTTTTGTATAAATGTATTTATTTCTTATTTATTTTTATTTTTTAATATGATTTATTACCATGTTAGCTAACATACAGTGTATACAGTGTGCTCCTGGTTTCAGGGGTAGATTCCCATGATTCATCACTTACATACAACACCCAGCGCTCCACCCAACAAGTGCCCTCCTCAATGCCCATCACCCATTTTCCCCTCCCCCCCCACCGTCAACCCTGAGTTTGTTCTCTATTTAAAAGTCTCTTATGGATTTGCCTCCCTCTCTGTTTGAAACAATTTTTTCCCCTTACCTTCCCCCATGGTCTTCTGTTAAGTTTCTCAAGTTCCACATATGAGTGAAAACATATCTGTCTCTTTCTGACTTATTTCACTTAGCATAATACCGTCCAGCTCCATCCACGTTATTGCAAATGGCAGGATTTCATTCTTTCTTATTGCCAAGTAATATTCTATCATATATATAAGCCATATCTTCTTTATCCATTCATCAGTCGATGGACATTTGGGATATTTCCATGATTTGGCTATTGTTGAAAGCGCTGCTATAAACATCAGGGTACAAGTGCCCCTATGAATCAGCACTCCTGTATCCTTGGGATAAATTCCTAGTAGTGCAATTGCTGGGTCACAGGATAGTTCTATTTTTAATTTTTTCACACTGTTTTCCGGACCAGCTGCACCAGTTTGCACTCCCACCAACAGTGCAAGCAGTCACTATTCTTTATATATCATAACTCATCCAATACGTTCACCATTTCTAAAAGCAAAGTATCACAGGGGAAGGGGTACAATTTGAGCCCAGAAAGGTCTCTAGTGTCTATCCTCTTAACTTTTATTAGAGTAAGCTCTTCTTAACTGCCTCTACTATTATAGAAGCAAAGAGAGAAACTACCATTTATTGAGTTCTTTCATTTTTACTCGATAGCAACTTTATATATACTATCTCATTTAATACTACCCGAAATCTTGTAAAGTTATTATTGTCCCAGTTAAATAAAAATGACTTATCAGAGGTTATAGCATGAGTAATTGACAGAAGATATATTCAAACCCAGGTCTATCTCATTTCACAGTGCATGTTTGATTGCCTTTCAACCAGTTAACATAATACTTTTGCCTGTACAAAGCTTCTGTTTTAGCCTTAATGTCATCTGTAGTCTTCCTAGGACATTAAAGCTGTATGTAGGAGCATAAGTTAAGATGGATACCCAATTGTCCTTGTGATAAGAAATTTTTGGTTTATATAGGCACACATTTCTTTTGGAAATTAATGTTAAAACTTGGAAAGGGTAAGCATAACATGAATGTAGATTTTCTTTATTCTCATAATTATCAACTTGGAATAGCCATCTTAAATCTTCTTAAAAGTCTTCAAGGAATAAGAGAGAAATAATTTTCTTCATGAGCCATAGACAATGCTAAGGTTTAATTAAATAATGAATATGTGTGTAAAAATATAAAGCTATTGCTCTAAATATGCCAGTGGTTTTATTTTTTTAATGTTTATTTATTTATGAAAAGAGAGAGAGAGAGTACAAGCAGGGGAGGGGCAGAGAGAGAGGAAGAGAGAGAATTCCAAAGAGGCTCTGTGCTGTCGACAGAGAGCCTGATGCGGTACTCAGTCTCCTGAACTGTGAGATCATGCCCTGAGCTGAAATCAAGAGTCAGACGCTTAACCAACTGAGCTGCCCCCCACCCCAGGTGCCCTGCCAGTGGTTTTATTTTAAGGCAACCTAAGTGAGAGTTCCTTGAGAGCTTCTCTCCTATTGCACATGATGTTTCCATGACTAATAATGGTGGCTGGTACATAGTATGCGCTTGAACTATGTGCTGAAAAAGAGGACTCAGCATATGCATGACTAAAGCATGTGAACAGTGGAACAACAATATTTATTAAGTGTACCAATTAAAAGAATTCTAGAAGCTACATTTGCCCATAGAACAATGTTTCTAACTTTGCCAGATGAGGCAGGGTAGAAATAAACAGAGATGTGAAAGGGAAAACAGTCACGTGTAGTCCCTACCCTCTTAGTAGAAATCTTTAAACTCTTCTGGAACTTTGATGTTTAGTCATATTACATACTATGGTAACACATCACCAATAATTAAATGGTAGGATCTATATAGAATAATTTGCCAAGAAGACCCTCAAAATTCTATTTGAAGAGGAAGCAGGGAGAAAAGGACTGGATATGATCTAAACAGATACAGAGAAAAGTATATGTGTGTGTGTGTGTGTGTGTGTGTGTGTGTGTGTGGCATATATATGTGTGGTTGCTTTAAATATCAATGTTTTCTCCTTCCTCTATAAGTAACATTTGACTTAAGCCAGAGCTAATATTGTCAAATGAGCAAACATTCATGGATAAATGCCTCACATCTGGCAAAGTGAAGTTAGCTGACATTTACTTCATACAAAGGAGCAAGGATTAAGTCAGACAGAATCTCATAGGATCTAATATTGGTGTATTTTTCTCTCAGTTTTTTAGTTGTTTTTGAAGAAAAGTAGGAAAATTCATTATCAACCAGGAGGTTTAAGGGGAAATCATATATTATATATGTTTTTAACCTATCTGTCTCATTGTATCAATAGATACACATTGTAAAAAAGTTGAAAAGCACAGAAACATATGTAGATAATTCGGAAAATGCAGAACATGTTAAAAAAAAAAGGAAAAATAGCTCATGACTCCTTAATTCATGGAGAAACACTCTTAAAATATTTATGTGTTTGTCCACAGTATTTTCAGTATGTGGATAGAGAGATGATAGATATATTGAAAGAAAGAAAAATAGACTTAGATATATGATAGATGACAGATGATTTATCAGTAGATATATAGATTCTGTACATAGATACATAGAGTTATGTGTATGCATAAACATTTTTTATAAAACTAAAATCAAATTAAATAGACTCTTTGTGACATGCATTTAATTTCAAATATATCCTGAGTATTTTTCTGATATAATTACATAGTTTTGAAAAACTTAAAATTATTTTATAACATTCCATCATAATTATTTTCTCTTATGGCAATAAGGTGCAATTTAAAAAATTTACAAGAACACTTTCAAAGAAATCACTTTGACTCTAAAACAATGACATCTAGGGAGAATGAAATTTTGCTTAACATGAATGTTGTAATGGAGAAATGTGACAAGAAATGTTGGAGAGATAAGCCAGTGTTATAAATGTGAGAATAGGGAAAGTTGAAAGACTCAGAGGAATAAAGAATGATGTGAGCAACTGGGTACATGGATGGTGGTGTTTCATTGTCACTGGGGAGACAGTAAAAGAAGATATATTGTTGTTTTTAGAGGAAGTCAACATGTAATGATCACTTCAGTTGATGCAAAAGGATAATCAGAAGAATAAACAATATTGGTAAAAATTAAGAATGAAAATTGAAATTAAGAATAATGTAATACTTTGAATAAAGAAGTCGAAGTAGGTAATAGGAAACCAAATGAGAAAGAGTGAAGGGCCTAAAAAATGATGGTTGATATGATTTCAAGACCATATAAGAATAAGTTAAAAAATGGTAGGAATGAAGTGCCTTGCTGGCTCAGTTGGTTAAACATCCGACTTGGGCTCACATGATGACCTTGCAGTTCAAGAGTTCGAGCCCTGCACAGGGCTCTGTGCTGACAGCTCAGAGCCTGCAGCCTGCTTTGGATTCTGTGTCTCCCTCTCTGTCTCTGTACCTCCCCCACCCATGTTCTCTCTCTCTCTCCCTCCCTCCCTCCCTCCCTCCCTCCCTCCCTCCCTCTCAAAAATAAAAATAAACATTAAAGAAAAAAATTTTAAATGCTAGGAAGGATAACAGGTTATAACCAAAGAGTGAATTTTGGATGCATATAACAGAATGTATGTGGTATATATGGAAGTTAAAAAGCATGATAATAAAATTAACTCTAATAATTCCAAAATCTAACAGAAGAATTAGAAGATCACCAAAAATCATTGAATAAATTCATGTTTTCCTCTTCTATCCCATCCTTATATATTCTAGAGGTAAGTAGTTCCTGGACTTTTGAATTTATTATTATATTGCTTTTTAAAATATATATTCATACCAAGTACATTTTTTCTCTTTTTCCATTTACCATCAATTCTAACCCTTTAACTATACAACTTGATGTTTCTGACTAATATAAGGTGATATCTGTTACAGGTGGAAACACTCTGACTCTGCAAAAAGAGTAGACACGAAGTCCCAACAATCATGGTAGCCATCTCAGTTCCAGAGATTCCAGAAAATATGCATTCTTCCCTATAAGTTATGTGTGTGGCTTCTAGTGATATTTTCATGATCTATGAAAGTAAAGTTAAGCATCACTAAAAACCATCTTTCTAAATGGGAAGAAAATGGGGGTGGGGGAATCAAACATATGCAAAAACAGATACATAAAAATTTGTTTGATGTATACATAACAGAAACCTACACTGTTAATGCAGCCCATATTTTGTAATTAGTCAGAAGTTTATAGTGATATTTATCATATCCTTTCTTTTTTACCTATACCATTTTTCCATCACCCTCAGCTAACTTCTCAGCTGGTTAGTATCCTCTACTTGATGGGACAGTTTAATTAATTTTGGAATATCTAAGTCCTTTATATAATCTTGTATTTATTGAATTATTATGTTTTCCCATTGACATCTACCATTTATCATAAAAGTACAAAGAAATGCCAGTAAAACATGTAGGTTACATTCATAGTTTTCCCTGTCTCCATTGAGTACCAGCAGCCTTATTTCTTCCTGGTACTTGGAATCAATCATCTTGTTCTATCTATTGGCTCAAGATCATAAGGAGCTTATTAGCATTCTCAACTTAAAAGAGAAGGATCAATGTTGTATCCCATTTTGAAAAATTTTCCCCATTAAGTCTTAAGAATTCTGAACAGAAATAGCCCAAGACTATGGAAAGAGAAAGCAAAAGTCTTGCAAATTAATAGTTAAGTGGTACTGTAGAGGGACCACTCACACTCCACTCCTTAGGTCTCAGATAATGTTTATTCTGGCTATAGAATAAACAACACCACTACATTTTATAGGATGGTACCCCAACTTCACTGGATAATTTTTTGGCAGGTGCTATAATTGAACCTTCCATAATTGTATCAGGCGAGCTGAACGTAATGATGGTAGTAAATTTTATATAATCCGTGAAATCCATGATCCATGAGCATTGTTTTTTTGTTTCTTTTCTTTGTTTTTGTTTGTTTTAAAGAAATGTGAGGGTCATCTGGTTGTTTTAGTCAGTTAAGCTTTCGACATCAACTCAGGTCATGATCTCACGGTTCATGAGTTTGAGCCCTGCATTGGGCTCTGTGCTGGCAGCTGAGAGCCTGAAGCCTGCTTTGAATTCTGTGTCTCCCTCTCTGTCTCTGCCCCCCCCCCACTTAAACTCTGTCTTTCAAAAATAAATAAACGTTAAAAAATATTAGGAAAAGAAGAAATGTGTTATTTGGTTATAGCAATGCAGTTTGTGGTATCAAGATTGGCTTCCTAAAACTATGAATAGTGGTAGAGACAGAAGCATTACTGGGAGGGAAAGGAAATTAAATTCATAACCCGTCTTCCCTTTATAATCTTTCACCAAGAACCTGACTGATATCTCTATGAAAGGACCACATCAGGTGCTTAGCACCCTTGATACTTAGATAGGAGTAGTTAAATCATCTTCAGGTTTGGGCAGTCCTGTTATTAAGCCTATGCACAGCTTGCATTTGTATACCATGACCACTTTGTAGATGAATAAAGAATGAAAGTAATTGACATCCAAAATATGTGTTATTTTATCTGATTATGGAAGAACTCATTTTCATTAGACCTTTTTGGTGAGTACCAAAAGGGGGAAATTAAGTCAATTCTCATGATTTTTACTTCTTTATCATCAAATCTTATTTATCTCAAGTCCTTGATCAATTATCATATTGCCATTGCCCATGAGTCCATGAAAACCCATTCCTTTGGGTATCACTTCAAGCAAGGCAGATAATCAGATATGCTACTCTAGTGGCTAAAGTTTTACTCACTAGCAGAAAGTCTATTTGCCACTGTCTTTCAGGATCACCCCTGAATAGAGTTGTAATATGATTTTAGACTGCAGTTGACTCTTGAACAACATAGAAGTTAGAGATGTTGATTCCCATGCAGCTGAAAAATTTGAATATTTTTGACTCCCCCAAAACTTAATTACTAATAGCCTATTGTTAACCAGAAGCCCTACTGATAACATGAAGAGTGAATAACACATATTTTTTATGTTATATGTGTTATATACTGTACTCTTACAATAGAATAGGCCAAAGAAAAGAAAATGTTATTAAGAAAATCATAGGGAAGAGAAAATACATTTACAATACCATACATTTATCAAGAAAAAATCCGTGTATAAGTGGACCTGCACAGTTCAAACCTGTGCTGTTCTGCAGTCTGGTGCCAGCATATCTGTCTATAAACCGGATCTGAGATATTTTTCTTCCTCCATCAACCAGTAATAAGGAATTTCCCATGAAAGCATAGAAATTAGTGTAAGAGTATTTTTACTGAAGTCTGAATTCCTTACTCATGCAATGGCTTTGTGTCTTCAGAACCTACTCAAGGACTATCTAACATGTACTGTTTCCATTTAATAAGAGGTTGCTTCTGTATGTACCCCTTCTGGCTTCGCAGATCACATAGACCTTAGTTTAAATGGGTAGCGTAAGTCACATAGTCACTGTGACCCAATAGCCAAATCTTCAGATTCTATAACAGTTCAATGAAATACCTGTTATTTAAAAAGAAAATATTCATTTAAGCCCTCTCATATTACCATCCTAAGTCTGAAGGTCTCGTTTCTTTCAGGCGAATTCCCTAAAATTTACATGAAAGTGTAGGTGAAGTTGTTGGAGTCCGTGTCTTTGGCAGCATCTCCTATTATCCACACAGCCACCAAAATAACTTTGTTGAGAAAGTTAGTTTTGTCTTGCTTGTGAGTAAATTGGCTTCTAAACCCTTTCAGGAGATACAGTTCAGGTTAGGATGAGTAGTTGCACACAATCCACTCTAACATTTCTATTTTCTTGAGTATTTTAGTTATTTCCCTCCACATTATGCTAGAAATATTCTGGCATGCCAACTTCATTTCATATGACAACTTTTGAATCCCAGTATCAATCAGCCAACTAAGATCACTTCCAGCATCTTGAAGCTAAAGCATTAAATCTGAAATCTCATATAAATGTCTCATATGAATAAATTTTGTCTGATCCAATGTTATAATTCATCCTGCTCAGACTAATGCCATAAGAATTCATTCTTATGTGTATTCTCAGATACCTGACAATAAAACTAGTAATGTCTCAGTTATTTTGCTACGTACGTGTTCTCTCCATGAAGCACATATTGTGATATTCTCCTTAGTGATAAATTCAGACTGTATCAACAAGGATGGTAGAGGTGAGTCTTGGGGAGAATAGACACCTTTCTTATGAAGCAACTATCTCTGGTCAGGTCATTGCAGAGTCTATCCAAAGATGGTGGAAAATGAGGCTCTTTCTGGTGATGAGAAACAATAAAGGTGAATTGGGAGTTCTGAGGTTCTCAGCTTTATCCAGTTCCTCCCAAATTTCTACATTCCAAGTTTCAGGGTCCTATTCTATCCCAAACAATGCCCTCATCTTAATATAGGAGATGTATTGAAGTTTTACAACTCATGCAGTCATTTTGCAACCCAAACAATATGTTTTGGGACCTGTCAGAAACCACTACCACCTTCATGGCTGGAGGGATAATGAAAAGAGGTATTATTATATGTCTTAGAGCTTCGGCTGGGACTGCTTTGCAGACCTGAGGCCAAAGAGAGATTGAGTCACGGAATAGAGATAACTTCTATTTAGATACCATAGGAAGCACATAGAGAAGAAGAAATATATTGGATTGAGAAAGCTTCTTCATACTCTCAAAACATCCATCCTTCCTAAACATACTAAGAAGTCAGCTAACATATGACATACGATGTTACAGAGAAAAAGTGGGAGATTGTGGACAGTTATCTTAAAAGTAAACAAACATTCAGTTGTCTAACATAATACCTCACATATACAGCTAGTCTTCTATGATGGACATTTGTGTTGTTTCTAGGATATATTTTAATGAAAAATAAATAGTATAGCTATAACAGTTTTTGGCACCTGTGAAAGGTTTTCTCCAGTGTATATGTCTATAGGAGGATTGCCACATTTTCAAATTCACAAAATAATGTGAAATGCTTGAACTATTTCATCTTTCCTTTAACTATGTAACAGTTTTTGTTAATTTAATCCTTGCCAATTTTTTTTTTTGCCAACTTGGAGCATATAAAATCATAACTCAATGTGGTCTAGGAGTGGACACCTTTGTTTTCAAAATTAGAGTTGTGAGAATTCATACAGCAGAATAAAAGTGTTGTAAAAAGCCCTCCAGATGAATAAGCCAAATATTTGAGAGACTAGGATAATTTCTGAGTCATCACTGTAGATTATAAAGCCAGATGATAGCAAGACGAGATAAAGAAGGTGATAAAAGCAGGTGCAAATGGAATAGGAGGTAATTTAGTTTCTAATATTATCATAATATTAGTTTTTGGACTAGAGGAGACATTTTTAACCTAAAAAGGATACACCTACTGGCAAAACAAAACAAAACAAAACAAAAAAAAACCACACCATACACATAGATCAATGGAATAGAATAGAAAACCCAGAAATGGTCCCACAACTATATGGTCAACTAATCTCTGACAAAGCAGAAAAGAATACCCCATGGAAAAAAGACAGTGTCTTCAACAAATGTGTTGGGAAAACTAGACAGAGACATGTGGAAGAATGAAACTGGATCACTTTCTTACACCATACACAACGATTCACAATGGATGAAAGACCTAAATGTGAGACAGAAAACCAAAAAAACCCTAGAAGAGAACACAGGCAGCAACCTCTTTGACCTAAGCCATAGCAACTTCTTACAAGACACGTCACCAGAGGCAAGGGAAACAAAAGCAAAAAATAAACTATTAGGACTTCATCAAGGTAAAAAGGGACTGCACAATGAAGGCAACAATCAACAAAACTTAAAGACATCCTACAGAAAGAGAGAAGATGTTTGCAAATGACATATCTGATAAAGGATTAGTATCCAAAATCTATAAAGAACTAATCAAACTCAACACGCAAAAATAAATAATCTAGTTAAAAATGGGCAGAAGACATGAATAGACATTTTTCCAAAGAAGACATCCAGTTGGCTAACAGACACATGAAAAGATGCTCAATGTCACTCATCATCAGGGACATACAAATCAAAACCATGGTGAGATACCATCTCACACCTGTCAGAATGGCTAAAATTAACAAGTCAGGAAATAACAGATGGTGGTGAGGAATAAAGAGAAAAGGGAACACTCTTGCTCTGTTGGTGGGAATGTAAACTGATGCAGCCACTCTGGAAAGCAGTATGGAGGTTCCTCAAAAAATTAAAAATGGAACTACCCTATGACCTAGCAATGGCACAACTAGGTATTTACCCAAGGATACAAAAACACAGATTCAAAGAGGTACGTGCACCCCAATGTTTATAGCAGCATTGTCAACAATAGCCAAATTATGGAAAGAGTCCACATGTCCATCATCAATGGATAAAGAAGATGTGGTGCATATATATGTATATATGTGTGTGTGTGTGTGTGTGTGTGTCTGTATACACACACACACACACACAATGGAGTTTACATATATATTATATATACATACATACAAAGTTCCAAAGGTATGCAGATACTGTATACACACACACACACACACAATGGAGTTTACATATATATTATATATACATACATACATATATACATACATACACACACAATGGAATATTACTGAGTCGTCAAAAAGAAAAATTTTACCTTTTACAGTGATGTGGATGGAGCTAGGGTGTATTATGCTAATCAAAATAAGTCAGAGAAAGACAAATACCATATGCTTTCATTCCCATGTTGAATTTAAGAAATAAAACAGATGAGCATAGGGAAAGGAGAAAAGAGAGAGAGAGAGAGAAAGATGGAAGCAAACCATAAGAGACTCTTAACTATAGAGAAAAACTAAAGGTTGATGTAGAGAGATTGGTGGGGGATGGGTATTAAGGAGGACACTTGTTGGGATGAGTACTGAGTGTTACAGGTAAGTGATGAATCACTAAATTCTACTCCTGAAGCCAATAGTACACTATATGTTAACTAACTAGAATTTAAATAAGATTTTGAAAAAAAAAGGATACACCTAATCTTTAAGTGGTAGTGGAATATTCTCTCTATAGGAAAACAAGAAATCTTCATAAGAATGAACACCAGCAGATGAAGTTGTTTCAGGAAAAATCAGAGTTCAGTAAAAGCATAATATTGGTAAAAAAAATGGTAAAGAGGTAAAGAAATAAGGGACATTTTATTGTGTTTGAAATAATATTTATTATACTTTGTTTTAATTATATTTCTAGGTCATTTGAAGTTATCCCAAAACAAATGTCTTATACTATAACATTCCTTTTTAGAGCTCTTAAATCAGTTTTCAGGCTGATATATATGTGGGCTAGCTGATATGGTTATCAATATATATTTAAGTTACGTACAACTATGATAGGAACTAATACTCTTTCATTTATTATATTCACTGGATAAATGGGGAATGAAATCTTAGGTCACAAATATTTTCCTTAAAACTATGCAGATGAATTATTGTTTTAATATTTTCCTTCATGTAATATTGTGAGATTAAAGGAAGTCCTAATTTTCTTCCTTTGTGGATATCCTACAGTTTTTTTTCCTTTTTCATTTTTTAAACATTCTGATTAGATTTTATACAATTATTTCTGTATTATTAAAATTTAAGGAAGTCACCAAATTTATGTAGACATGGGTATAGTTCTTTTCTTCCCTGGAACCCTGCGGAACCCTTTTAACCTACAGACATGTGACATTCTTTGACTTTTTCTTTATGGTATTTCTAACTATAGCTTCCATTCCTCTGTGCTCTGAGGTCTCTCTAGACAGCACCAATTATCTCCAGGTTTAATTCTGTTCTTGGTGCTCCAAACATATTCTCTTTGCTTGTTATTTTCATCCCTTTTCCTCATCCTTCTTATTCTAGAACATATTTTTCCTCCATATTACTTTCTGTAGTGTAAGCTCTGTTATTTCTTTTTCCTCAAATATAAGGGACTTTTCTCCCTGCTGCTGCATTTAATTTAATTTTAGTATTTTCCTATCTCATCCATCTCTGTTTTGTTTCAGTCTGACTCTCAGCCAGAACTTTTGTCATGTGTCTTTTGTCTTATCATTCCACATTTCATCTCTTGTTACAGAGGATCCAAGTTATATTGAATTATATTGAAAACATAGATATATTCTAGCATTTATTCTTTTTTCTTACAACAAGATTTTTTTCAAAGCTTCTTATTTTTTCTTATCCTTAAATGGTATAACCATTTTTTCTGCTTTTTTTTTTGTCATTGTGGAATCTTTTTATAGGCCAAAAATGAGGGGTTTCGTTCTCTATTTTATAATATTAATACTATAAAGATCTATTCAGGGATATTATCTCTACCAAGTGGAAAAGTTCTCCTGCTGTTTTCTTATCCTTAGGTATATTGCTGTTAGAATATGCATCAGAGACATAGTGATGCAAAGCCCTGTTTCAAATGTTTTTCACACATAGGTTGATGAAAGTTTGGCATTTGCTATTCTCAGAATCTATGGTGGAATAGCTTACCTTATTTTCACTTATTTATAATTGATGAAATTGTCCAACTTACTGCTCTAAAAAATAAGACTAAATTTGAGTTAAACAAAATGAAGCTACAATATGGTTATACATTAATATTTATACACACACACACAAATACACACACACACATACACACAGTCACTATTTCTTATGACAGAATCAAGAAATCAAAACTCTGAAACTAGTAACTGATGAACAGAACATTCAGAAGATATTGAAAACTAGAACAATTCTTCATCTTCTCCAGCATCAACATCAGCCAGGGAATCATCAGAGGCCAGAAAACTGGCACATGAAGAGTTGTGTCTTGTCTCATGTAATAAAAAGATCAGGACAAGAAGTTCCAAAGGTATGCAGATACTGAGTCTTATATCAAGCATATATTTGCTCTGAAATCTTCAGTGTGCTGGTGATGTCTGCCTCTTGAACATAAGATAGCTGCAACAGTTCTGAACATCACACTTAGGAACAACTATGGTTTAGCATGAGGAAGGGGGCACTCTGGTGATTATCTCTTTATTATATAGGAAAACATTTCCCAAAAGTTGTCCAGCAAGATTCCATTGGTCAGGATTTGCTGTGGTTGCATTCATTAACAAAAAAGAAAGACAAAGAAAAAACATAGAGAAAGTGCATATTCAGCATTTTTAACCTCTGAGATGAAAGCCAGCCTCTACTAGCAAGGGAGTATGGCACATATTCAGTTCATGGACTTATGTCACGGAGAACTAGAGATGAATATATCTTTTCATGAGACCTAGAGGAAATATTCAAATGTAAAATTTCACTCTGAACCTCCAGAACTATCACCAATAAAGTCGTCTTTTTTTTTAATTAATTCCCAAACAAAAAGAATGCTTAGAACTGATTGATTCCAAATATTTTAGAAGATTGGCATGTAGATTTTTGTTACTGGCTAGACAAATAGGCTAATCTGTTATTTTGAACCATGTTATGAACATTATTTAAATTAATATATCCAAAAATGTCAAGGAACCCTGAACCCATTCCCCAAATTTTATTCTCTAGGCTTTTAGAAGTATGTCTCTATATCCAAACTTAAATAAAACCTAGAACAAGGGAAAAGCAAAAGTATCTTAACTTCATGTCACTTTTCTGCTGCTATACTAAATAGTATTTCTACGTCTTGTTTATTTCATTAAGTCATCGATCACAGCCAAAGACTGCTTTTCCTCATCTTGTTAGAGAAACCTCACATAGATCCATCCAAAATAAAAATGTTAAGCTAAAGAAGTGGTTGATATAAAATTGTATTATCAGTTCAAAGATCAAGCTACCTGAGGTTAGTGGGGAGAAAAATCTAGAGTAACCTAACAGAGGAACCTCATATGTGTGTCTTTCCACCTCTAGGAAGGGTGAGCCTGCAGCAAAGGTGATCAACTTATTAGGTCCCTCTGGAGTTTGAGCAGATCCTGTACTAGGCAACTTTGTGGTTTTGCTGCACATTCTTTTTGCCTCAAGCCACACCTGTTACCAGCTCTACTCCTGGCTGCCTTTCTGTTTATTTTAGTCACCAACTGAACTATGATGTATAGTTATCATCACTGGTTTCAAATACTACATTCCCAATAGGGGGGGGAAATGAAGCTCAGGCCATAAACTCCCTATACGATGCAAGGCTTCTCTGGCTTTCATATCTCACTACAAATCAGTAACTTTTTTTTAAGTTTATTTTATATAATTTGAGAGAGATGAGAGAGGTGCAGAGAGAGAGAGGATGAGAGAGAATCCCAAGAAGTCTCTGTGCTGTCAGCATGGAGCTCTACATGGGGTTCGATCCCATGAACCATGAGACCATGACCTGATCCAAAATCAAGAGTCTTATACTTAACTGACTGAGCCTCTCAGGCTCACCCCCAAATCAGTAACATTTAATGGGTTTCTTCTTAGATGTTCTCGAGTAACATCCCTGGGAATGGTACTGTTTCTTAGGAAAAGAAGCAAGTATAAAATGTTCCTTGGTGACCTCCTCAAGTCTAGTTCTATATGCTTTAGATCTAATACTAATTCTTTATTATTCCTTATTTGTGAGTAGCATCCTTCTCTAATTAAAAGCAGTTTCAGATTGTTTTTTCAAACTTGAATATTCTATTAGTCATTTCAATAAGAGTTGGGGAGGAAAATTGGATAAAACTATTCCTTTCAGCATCTTGACTTGATATCTTTTATGCATTATTTTATACTGCTAAAATTTGAGGGAAACAATTGGAAAAACAGTTTCACCCCTTAGAGAAAATAAAAGAGATAATTTCATCCGAAAAATATTTCTCTGAAGCTACTGAAACTGATGGAAATCAACTCAATTTTCTTTTCCATCTGTATGTTGTTATTGTTGTTCAATTATAGATATGTAAAATTATGTGAAGTAAGTCAATCTCAGAATATTACTTAGTATAAGATAATTTCTTAGCAGACAATTTATCAAGTGCATTCCAGAATAAAGAGCTTTATAGGATATTCTGTACCTTGTCTCCTTCTAAGTGAGATCTCAAGACAGAAAATAAAATAAATAAAATAAGTAATGAAATACTTCAACTAAAACATCCACCAATCTTCCCCCACCACCACCACCATTTTAAGAACACGCATTCTCTTCTTTTCTTCAACCTATTTCCACAGAATAACATCATAATAAATAGTTCTGTCAACCACATGGCATTCAGAGGTGCTGACCAGAGCATAAAAATGCTTAGATAAAAGAGATAAGAAAGCAAGAAGTACAATAAGTTGATAAACATTTGTGTTGATGAATGCATAAATAAAGTAAAAAAGATAGCTGGAAGAATTCTTAAGATTTGTGTGTATAAAATCTGATTATTCTTTTCAGAGCATATCAGTGGAAACACACCTATTGAGAAATCGTTTAAGACTTGAAACTTGAAGCTAACCATGAGAATTTCTAAATATAAAACCTACAAATATTCTCTAAGTTATAATAAAGGTCCTCAGGCCCTAGCACAGGAAAGCTTATGAAAATGGATGTGGCCATTCTAGAAATAATTTTGCAAGTATTTAATGAACCTTAAATTATATGTATTTTACAAGCCAGGAACTCCATGCCCCAGTATTTATACATCCTAGCAAAATTTAAGCCAAGTAAATAGACACATATGAGGATATCCATGACTCTGTGTGTATGTGTATGCATACATAAGTGTGTATATTCTGTAATAGCAAAGAGAGGAAAATAATCTAAGTGTTCAGCAATGAATGGATAAATAGAATGCAATATATAGAAGCAATAAGACATCTTACAGCAGTTAAAATAAATTAAATCTACATATATCAACATGGACCTCAAGATGGATCAAAGGCAAATATTAAGAGGAAAAACAAATCACCCCTACAGGTCCACTAATGTAATTTTGTAGATATGAGATCATGATGATGATTTTTAAACAAGGAAATATATAAATGGTTTTAAGACATACATTACCTACCTACAAACTATAGGTAGCATGGGGGTAGGGAAAATGAGATAAAGGATGATAAATGAATAATAAAATAAATATATAGGGATTCTCTTTGGAGAAAAAAAAAGCAATATTCTGATTCTGAAGGTTGTGATCCATTTAATTTTGTCAACCTAAGATCAAATGTAAAATCAAAAGATGAATAAAATTAAGTCAGACCAAAATTGAAAATATTAAAATAAATTCAGTTCTTTACAAAATCTTGTTAAAGAATAAACTCATAACTAATACTAGAACCTTAAAGTATAAATTGTGAAGCTTCTTTTATGTTATGGTTTAATTATAAAAGGCACTTTGATCCTAATACAATGAACATTTTTCATTTTCTCTTCTACAGGACATCTTATAAGCATTTAACATTCTGAAAATTCCATTTTTAATAATGTATTTTCTTATTTTCTATGTTTGTTCATCATTCTGATTTTGTTATACTTCCCTAATTATTTCTTGTATTCCCTTTTCCTGGACTATTCTCTTCCAGGCCTTTCATTTTCCTTTCACTCTATAGCATTTATCTTTAGGATCTCCAGTCAAAACCTCTCCATGAATACTAGGATCTCAACAGACTTCAAACACATTTCCAACTCTGAACATAGAATCTTTACTCTGATAAATCCAGCCCTCCTCCAGCAATCTATCTTATTGAGAAGCCCTGTCATCTAAAAGTTTCAGTCTTTACCTCTTTCTCAGAAATTCCGTGTATTCAATCCACTGGTCACTGATGATTCATGTCATGATTTTTTTGCCCCAAATTTATCCTTTTTTTCCCCCCACCTGTCACTTATAGTCATATCATGCCTGGAACACTTCAATAGCTTTCTGACTGGCTTTGCTACTTCTACTCTGATCAATCCAAACCTGTTATCTACACAGCAGCCAGAATGATCATTTCAATACTAAAAAATCTCTTCAAAGTGCTTGGGTGGCTCAGTTGGTTAAGTGTAGGACTCTTGCTTTCGGTTCAGGTCATCATCTTGTGGTTTCATGAGTTCAAGTCCTGTGTTGGGCTCTGTGCTGGCAACACAGAGCCTGTTTAGGATTCTCAGTCTCTCTCTGTTCCTGCCCCTCTCCCACTCGCACTGTCTCTGTCTCTGTCAAAATAAACTGAATTTTTTTTTAATTCTCTTCATTCCATTTGCCTGCTAAAAGCTTTTCAGTAGCTCCCTATTACTTGAAGCATGTCACAAAGAACAAGTTTCCAATAGGTCCTACAAGCCCTGAATCATCTGTTTTGTGTGTGTGTGTTTTGTTTTGTTTTTGTCTTTTATATTTCCTCTGATGACCTAAGCAAACCAGTTAGGGACTGAGACAACTTTAGAGCTCATGCTCCAGCCTTGCCCAGCCCATCTTAACCATGCAGGAACATGGATCCTTTGCTCCTAGAGCTCATAGTTTGATAAGAGAAGTTAGTATTTTTTTTTTTTGAGTATAGTTGACACACAACTATTACATTAATTAAATTACATTACTATTACTATTACTATTACTATTACTATTACTATTACTATTACTATTACTATTACTATTGTTTTAGGTGTACAACATAGTGATTCAGCATCTCCATATATTATGCTATGCTGACAAGCATAGCTGCCATCTGTCACCACACAACACTCTTACAATATCTTTAGTATATTCCCTACACTGTGCCTTTTATTCCCATGACTTATTCATTCCATAAATGGAAGCTTGTACTTCCCACTCCCCATCACCCATTTTGCCCATCTCTCCAAACCTCTTCCCTCCGGAAACCATCAGTTTTTTCTCTGTATTTATAGGACTGATTCTACTTTTTGTTTGTTTATTCATATGTTTTGTTTTGTGTTTAGATTCCACATATGAGTGATATCATGGTTTTGTCTTTCTCAGTCTGACGTGTTTTACTTAGAATTATACTTCTTGGTCCATCCATGTTGTCACAGATGGCAGAATCTCATCATTTCTTATGGCTATATAACAGCCACATCTTATTTTTTCTTTTTCCTCTTCTTCTTCTTCTTCTTCTTCTTCTTCTTCTTCTTCTTCTTCTTCTTCCTTCTTCCTTCTTCCTTCTTCCTTCTTACTTCTTCTTTCTCCTTCTTTGAGATAAGAGCAAGAGTAGGGAAGAGGGACAGAGGGAGAGAGAGAGACAGAGATCAAGAATCCTAAGCAGGTTCCACATCAGCATGGAGTCCAACATGAGGCTTGATCCCATGATCCTGAGATCATGACCTGAGCCAAAATCAAGAGCTGGATGCTTGGAGCACATGGGTGGCTCAGTCGGTTGAGCATCTGACTTCAGCTCAGGTCATGATCTCATGGTTCATGGTTCAAGCCTCATGTTGGGCTCTGTGCTGACAGCTCAGAACCTGGAGTCTGCTTCAGATTCTGTGTCTCCCTCTCTCTCTCTCTCTGCCCCTCCCTGCTCATGCTCTATCTCTCTCTCTCTCTCAAAAATAAGTAAACATTGAAAAAATTTTTAAATAAATAAAAGAGCTGGATGTTCAACCAACTGAGCTACCCGGGTTCCCCTTCTTTATCCATTCATCTATCAATGGGCATATGGGTTACTTCCAAATCTTTGCTCTTGTGAATAGTGCTGCAATAAACACAAAAGTGCATATATTTTTCCAAATTGGTATTTTTGTTTTCTTTGACTAAATATCCAGTAGTGGAATTATTGAATAATATGGCTTTCTATTTTAATTTTTTGAACAACCTCCATACTGTTTTTCACGGTGGCTGTACCAATGTACATTCCCGCCAACAGTGAATGAGAGTTCCTTTTTCTCCACATCCTTGCCAACACTTGTTATTTCTTGTCTTTTTGATTTTATTCAGTTGGAGAGGTATAAGGTGATATCCCACTGTGGTTTTGATTTGGATTTCCCTGATGGTAAGTGATAATGAGCATCTTTTCATATGTCTGCTGGCCATAATGTATGTGTTCTTTAGAAAAATGTCTATTCTATTAGTTTTTTTTAATGTTTATTTTTGAGAGAGAGAAAGAGAGACACAGAAAGGGAGAGAGTGAACAAGTAGGGGAGGGACAGAGAGAGAGGGAGACACAGAATCCAAAGCAGGCTTCAGGCTCTGAGCCGTCAACACAGAGCCTGGCGTGGGGCTTGAACTCATGGACTGCAAGATCATGACCTGAGCCGAAGTCAGACGCTCAACCAACTGAGCCACCCAGGCACCTTGTCTTCCCAGTTTTTAATTGGATTGTTTGGTTGGTTGGTTTTTTAGTGTTGACTTGTATAAGTTTTTTATGTATTTTGTATATTAACCCCTTATCACATATATTATTTGCAAATATAAGTAAAGCTCGATTTTTAAAAATAACATGTAAACTTCAGATTTCAAAATGTCTACCACAACTCGAATGTTTTAAAAAGACTGTATAAAGTAAACAGATAGCATCTGTGGCGGATTTGAGCTACAGGCCATATGATGGCAACTTCTGTCTTGTAGAGGCTGGTTCCATTGGAATATATTTGTTGTTACATGTTACTTAAGCATTTCTCAGGCTCCAAATTTCTTAGATTTCTACATATATAATTATGAATACTAATATCTGTTGAAGGAATTTATGAACTTGGTGTTCTACTTTTATTTTTCAGTAATTTCCATCATGATTAAGTTTAACAGATAATCAAAAATTAAGAATTAATGCACAGATAAGAAGACACAGATGGTGGATAGATGAAATAATTTATGTACAGTTTCAACTTTAAAAGTTTAAAAATGGGTGCTTTCAGAGTAGACTAAAACACAATGTAGACCCTCTGTGGGAGGCAGAAAACCTGGAATGCAATAATGATAAAATTAGCTTTGCCTAAAATCTTCCCCAAATTAGATGCAAGTTCTTAGCATGAGAGAAATAATTCAGAGGGAATAATACAGAATAAACCAAGGGCCGGAACTCTCATCTGGACATTTGATTAAATTCCCACTGAAGTTCTATGTAATTCTTCATAGAACTAAACATATTTTGAAAAGAATTTAAAAAAACAACACTAAAATGTGCAAGACTAAAGAAATCAGTGGTTGTCAAAAGTAAGTGAATGATAGCTCTATTCTTATTCTCAAAGGAAATGTGATAAAATACAGATTCATTTAAAGTACAAATGTCCCCAAAGAAATGTGGTATAGATACATAATCACTCACAAAATAATTGTGGAAGCAACTAAAAGTTGTATTTGGAGCTTGGCACTGTTTCAGAATTAGGCCGTGTTATTACGTGAACTTTTGAACACGGAATCAAGTCTCAGATAGGGTAGGTATCTTGTCTATACATTAAGAGTTCAATGAATCTTTCAGGGACAATTAAGAAGCAAGTTAACTCCTTTCTGTCTGAGAACAAGTGTTACTCGTTTTCTAGTAAGATATTTTTCCAGGATCACATCCCCTAATGTCCCCTCTGGGATCGTCCTGACAATTACCTGTTTGGTTACTAATTATTGACTCTGATAGCTTTGACTTTTTCTATCTTCAATTCACAAACATTGTTGATTTAATCTTTTTAAAAAATTAAATTCAACATATTATCTCACCCCAACTTTTCACCTCCAACGTCCATCTTTTCTTTAGAACAAAACTTCTAGAAAGAGGACTTCATGTTTTTATACCATAACAGAAAAAGACTATATATATATTTTAACAATATAGGAATTTTTGTTGGTATAAGACCCAGTTAAATGGTGAAGTTTTATTTTCAGAACTAAAAGTTCAAACCATCATCTCTTCCTTATTCTCTGCTTTAGGCTTTCTTCATCTAAGATAGATTATTTTGCTGATTAAGAGCTAACATGTGAGGGGGGCCTGGGTGGCTCAGTTGGTTAAGTGTCTGACTTTGGTTCAGGTCATGATCTTGTGGTTCGTGAATTCGAGCCATGTGTCAGGCTCAGTGCTAACAGGTCAGAGCCTGGAGCCTGCTTCAGATTCTGTGTCTCCTTCTCTCTCTGTCCCTCCTCCACTCTTCCCCCATCCCCCACCAACCTCAAAAATAAACACTTAAAAAAATTTTAATAAAAAAAGAGCTAATGAGGGAAGTGCTGTGCTGAGTATTTTATATGTATTAACTAATTTAATTTTATCATAATTATTTGGCACATTACACTGTATTAGGTCAGAATCAAAACTTTCAGACAAAACTAGAGGCTACACAAGTTGCCAGCTATGAATTCAGCATCCAAAGTTCACCTTCTGCTGGAATAAGCAGAACAGAAAAATAGCAACTATAAGAAAGAACTATCAGAATATTTTCTTAGAATCCTTAATCTACCCCCACTACATTCAGAATAAATACCAAAATTTTGAGTGCTATGCTATCAAAAGCCAAAAAATAAAATAAAATAAAATTGTAAAAAATAATAGCACAATATTTGTAAAAAATATTTTACACAGCAAATATTTTAAATAGCAAAATAATTGTAAAAAAAAAAATAGCAAAAAAGCAGAGCTATGTTTCTCTTTCTTCACCTGATCAGCTTTCTTATGGATTAAAACCATTTTGAGCATTACTCCCACTGGCAAGCTTTCCCTGATTCCCATAGGTATTTTGTCACTCTTTTGTTTTCCCATAGCATTTTCCCTTATAATATTTTAAACTCCATTAAAACTTTCTTATTTTATTAGCCTGTCTTGCAAACATGCTAACTCACTGAGGTCATTATTCATCTGTGTATTCTTGAGGCTTAGTGTAGTCTCTAGCACATAGTAGATGCTTATATGCAGAAGAGGAGGAAGGGAAGATGGGAAGAAACAAAGGGAGGGAGGAGAAGGAGAAGAGAACAAGTAACTAAGTTCTGAAAATGAAGACTACAATTGAACAGGAAGTGGTTGAGATTATGTGCATAAAATGAATAAGAAAGACAAAAATATGTTGAACAGAAAGAAAAGCTAAAAGTTATCTTTGAGTTCAGTGAAGGCAAGGAGTTTGATTTCTGGAATTTCAAAAGGTTAATAAGTAATAAGATCCATATTTCTGAAATTCTTGGATATATAATGTAATAGTAAATAATAATACTTAGGACCTATTAACATATATGGTAATATATGTTTGTATATATGTATGTATGTAATAGAGGTAACTAATGACAGAGGCAGGCTCTTTTGAACATTCAAATCATATAGTAGAGTTTAAAGCAAAATAACAGAAACCAATGCTTATACATGAAAATATTTAAAATATTGAATTTATGGGGCACCTAGGTAGTTCAGTGGTTTAAGCATCTGGCTCCTGATTTCAGCTTGGGTCATGATCTTGCAGTTCCTGAGTTCGAGCCCTGCATCAGGCTCCATCTCATAGTGCAGAGCCTGCTTGGGATTCTTTCTCTCCCTCTCTCTCTGCCCCTCCCCTGCTCTCTCTCTCCCTCTCTCTAAATAAATAAATAAATACACTTAAAAAATAAAATATTTAATTTACTAATTAGCTATGCTTCCTATTCTAGCAATAATTAAGATGTGTGATTTCTTAATGTTGGGTACACTGATCATGCCACATCTGAGAATATAGGCAGTAATTTTCATTATTATCATTATCACAATCATATTTGATATTCCTTTACTCAAACACTCTAACTATAAAAATGAAGGCTTGGGGCACCTGGGTGGCTCAGTCAGTTAAACGTCCATACTCTTGATTTCAGCTCAGGTCATGATCTTGTGGTTTATGAATTCATGTCCCACATCTGCACTGCCAGTGGAGCTTGCTTGGGATTCTCTCCCTCTCTCTCTCTGCGCCTTCCATGCTCTCTTTCTGTCTCTCAAAATAAATAAAATGAACTTTCTTAAAAAAGCCTTATCTTTCATCTTTTGCTACTCTTTCTCACTTGCTTCATCTAATTAATATATCTGTTACATGAAATTGTAACAGGTATGGCATATGTAGGTATGATCTCAAACTGTTATAAAGTCATCTGCCACTGGTTTATCTCTGTTCTTTCCAATGTTATATTCATAATAAATGCAGCTGCAAAATTAGTTTTCCCTTTCCTAAGCTCATGTTACTTTAGTAGTTAAAGAACAATTTCCTACTCACACGAGAATTGGGATGAAACTGTTATTTTTTGCATTTTTGAGTTTCTGTTGAATGGCTCCATTATATCTAGTTAACAATCTGCGTCTGCACTTTTCAGAAGAGAACTGCAGCCTTTCTGTGAATCCATCTGGGCCTTGTTCCATTTTGAAATCTAGGGCATTTTCCTATTTGACTCCTTCTTGATGAAATGTTCCATAACTTGAAGTTCAAGCATGTGAGTTATTTAATTAAGATTCAAGCTCAAGCACATATTTTCTGCTATATAGTGTGTGTTCATGTTCATCTGCACACTAAACTGAGTACATTTTGCCTTTTCTGTAGGCATTGATTTTCTATAGTAATGTGACATAAGGAGTGTCTGGGCACCCAAAAGGCACGCAAACACTTAGAATGAATGAAACGATGCTTGTATCAAGATAACTTCCACAGTTTTAACATAATTAATAGTCATTTTTTGAACATTGAATTTGTATTGCTTTTGTAATAAATAACCACAAACTTGGTAGCTTAACAATACAACCTTATTACAGTAGTCTACCCTCATCTTCAGTTTCACTTTCAGGGGTTTAGTTATCCAAGGTCAACCGCAGCAGGAAGCAGAAAGTCAATAGTTGCCTAGAGCTACATCACACTGCTTACATCATTCACCTCACTTCATCTCATCTCATAGGCATTTTGCCATCTCACATCATCACAAGAAGAAAGGTGAGTACAGTACAATAAGATGTTTTGAGAGAGAGACCATATTCACATACCTTTTATTATAGTATATTGTGATAATTGTTTTATGTCATTGCTGTTGTTACTAATCTCTGACTGTGCCTAATTTATAAATTAGGCTTTATCATAGATATGTATGCATAGGGAAAAAAAAACATGGTATATATAGGCTTCAGTGCTGTGGATGGTTTCAGGCATCCACTGGGGGTCTTGGAAAGTATAACCCACGGACAAGGGGGGACTACTGTGTCTTACAGTTCTGTAGGTGAGAAGTCCAACACTGTCTGACTTAGCAAAAATTAAAGGGCCTGCTAGTTGCAAGGCTGCATTCCTTTCTAGAGACTTTAGGGAATAATCTGTTTTCTTGTGTGTGTTTTGTTTTTGGTTTTTTTTTGTTTTTTTCTTTTTTGTTTTGTTTGTTTTTTGCTTCTAGAGACCACGCATATTCCCTGGATCATGTCCCCTTCCTTTTTCTTCAAATCCAGCAACAGTAGGTGGAGTGCTAATCATGCTGCCATCTCTCTGGTTCTCTGCTGCCAGGAAAGGTTCTCTGCTTTTACGAACCCGTGTGATTAGATTGGGACCACCTGGATAATCCAAGCTAATCTTCCTATCTCAAGGTCTTTAACCTTAATCAAATCTGCATACTATTTGCCATGTAAACTCATACATTCCCAGGTTTCACCAATCAGGGAATGCCCATGGGGGATGGCCAGCATTAATCTGCCTATCACACCCTTAAATATAAATATCTATAAACATCTCTTAGGCACCTACTATAATGATCTGGCAACGTGATCAGGTAAGTAACTCAGAAGCTCAAAGTATCATTTAAAAAATATTATGAAAGTATATACTAAATATAAAAAAATCATAAATGATGAAAATCTTCATCTCAAAACCAATTCCAATTCCACTCCTTCTGCCATTATAAGTACTATATTCTTAATACATTTACATATATATTCATACACATATAAATAGGACCATACTTTTATTCAGCAATTGCTTTCTTTATTTAACAAATATATTATCAGGTTAACACATCATTGCATATAGATTCAACTCATTTCACAGTGTAGCTATAACACAATTTGTTAAGTGTTTGCAATATTAAAGGAATACAAAACATTTTTATTTTTTAACTTAAAAATATTTCAGTGAATATTTTTGTAATTAAAACTTTGAGTACATATTTTTAAAACTTTGAGTGCGTGTGAGTACGTTTGTAACTCCTTGATTACACATGACAAAAATGCAATTCAATTAGCTCAATAGCAAAATCAACTTATTGGTTAATATAATTGGGAAACCAAAAAGTGCATGTAATTCAAGAACTATTAGATTATGGGTTAAACAATGTCATCAGGCATCTGTCTATCTATATCTCCCTTTTTCTCTGTTCAGTGTCATTCTAAGATAGTTTCTTTTGCTGTGGTAGAAAGAGTATATCCAGCTGTCCAAACCAACATTCAAGAAGAGAGAGTAACTTTCTAGAATATTTGGAAAGATCCAATAGCCACACTGATTAGTCTAGTCTGAGTCATATATACCCAGATGGTAGAAAACAATCAACTGTGGGTAAGGAGGTAGAATATTCTGACTTGAGTCACAGAATTTTGAAAGAGAGCATGGAGATCCATCCCCACTGAAACAGCAGGATAGAAAAGATTACTGTGGTTTAGATTGGGTTAAGTTCCCAAAGGAAGGGACCCACAAAGTTTATATTTTTCTGTGGAGTTTCTGAGTTACAAGGTATGCCCATTTATAAACTTCATAGTTGTTATGGGCTGAATTCTGTATCCCCCAAATTTGTATGTTGAAGTCCTAGCCCCCAGTATCTCAGAATGTACTGTATTTGTAGTTAGACCTTTAAACAGATAATTAAGGTAAAATTAGTTCATGTCAGAGAAGATCTAATCCAATATGACTGGCATCCTTATAGGAAGAGAAGAATAGGACACAGGCAACACAGACTTGGGAGCAACCATGTGACACACAGCAAGAAGATAGGCACCTACCAGCCAAAATGAGAGGCCTCAGAGGAAATCAAACCTTCCTACATCTTGACCATAGAATTCCAACCTCCAGAACCATGAGAAAATAACTTGGTGTTGTTTACCCATCCTGTCTGTGGAGCTTTGTTATGGGAGTTCTGGCAAACTAATATAAGAGTCATTGGCAAATTTAAAAAGAGAAATATAGTAACATTTAACACTCCTACCAGCCATATAAGAGAGTGACTAACCTCTTTTCATTATCGATTGTTAATGGTTTCCATTCTTTGACTAGTCAAAATGGTATCTCAACTTAAATGTAGATGTTATTTCCCTAAGTATTAGAAAAATTAAATATTTTGTATCATTTTCGTCATTTCATTTCCTATGAATTCACTGTTTATATCCTTTCTTCATTTTTATAAGGTTATTTTTCATTTCATATCATTGATTTGATTTTCTGTTATAAATAATTCTTCTAGTTTGCTGCATGTCTTTTGTTTATTTGTATCTATGCCTGAGTGTCAGTTTGATCCTTCTAAGAAGCAGACAGAACAAAATGGAATTAGACATGAAAGATATTCCTTGGGGAACACCAGGAGAGAAAATGGGGAGTGAGCCCAAGGACATAAGAAAAGCCAGTGAGACTGTGGTGTAGGTCCGTGTGGAAGAAAGGAACAGGAAAGAAACAACAAATATTAAAAGTCCTAGACTGTGATGCAGTTGTAAGAAAATTTGGTCAAAATATCCACGAGGCAGGGTGCCTGAGTGGCTCAGTCAGTTAAGTGTCCGACTTTGGCTCAGGTCATGATCTCACGGTTTGTGAGTTTGAGCCCCGCGTCAGGCTCTGGGCTGACAGTTCAGAGCCTGGATCCCGCTTCAGATTCTGTGTCTCCCTCTGTCTGCCCCTCCGCTGATTGCACTCTGTCTCTCGCATTGTCTCAAAAATAAACATTAAAAACAATTTTTTAATTAATTAATTAATTTTTAAAAACCATCCATGAGGCAAAGTCACTATCAGAGGACTTGCTCATCTCCCAGGAATGGGCCTGCCATAGTATCCCTGCTACATGCTATCATTTTTGGGGAGCAGTTCATGTGAGGTATGGTCTCTCTGTGATGTATTTCAGAGCACAGAAGCCAGAGTTTTTCATCAATTAAGTTCCAGGCAGTCAGTGATCTGAGAGGTAATTCAGAGCTCTCATGGCTGCTACAGCCTGTTTGCTCTAAAATACATTCCTCGTGCTTCCCCTGCTCTGTTCACTAATGCAGAGAGCTTCATTTCCTGGACTCTCCTGCAAACCACCTTTTGACAGTTTGTGCCAATGGTAGTTTCAAGAGAGAAACCATTTCCCTTTCCCTTCCTCTGCTTTTGGAGGGTATCTCCAGCACTGGCTGCTCCTCCCACCAGGCTCCACCTTTTGCAGAAAGGATTCTTCCTTCTTAGTCCTGGTTTCCATTGACCTAGCATGTAATAGAGATATAATTATTGAACATGCAAGAATAATTTTGATCAAATGCTAGAGTCAAATACCTTTGTAAGTAGGTTTTTGGGTAGAATAGGAGAAGAGAGCGTGGAAAGGGGGAGTAGAGGGAAGGAAAGCAAAAGATATATCATCAAGCAGATTTCCATGGCAATAGGGGCTTAACCCCACTGGGAAGTTGGGGAGACATTGTGCAGTGCGTTTTAGTATTATCCCAACAAAGAAATGTGAAATATTTATTTACCATTACTCATCTGTCATTGAGATATCAAAGTCGGGGACTTCCAGTTTTCCCTGTGGGCATGAGCTAAACACTTATACTCCTTCATGGCTGGAGGTGGAAGGGTAATAAATGTCTGGCAGAGAAATTCTATAATTATCAAGGTAGGGGGCTGAGGGGTTGTGTGTTTGGTGCAAGCATCATCTGCTACAGTTAATGCCTCTTTTGGGACAAAATATGAATCTACCAAACACTGTGTTTGAATATTTTAATCAGACATATGGGGAAAGGAAAAAGGGTTAGCTTTTTCATTTGTTAGAACAGTAATAGAGTCATATGAGGAATGTGATAGGATGGAATGGGGTAGGAGCTGGTGGGTCTCAAAAAAAACATACCTTCGAGAGCATCAAACCAGCTTCTTCATGTGAGAGAATTTATGTAATAAATGGAGTCACTCAAGGAATTAATATTTACATATACTCATTCTGCACATGGACTTATGAAGCACTGTTATCAATTCACCATTCTCAGTAAGAGACTATTTCAATCTTATTTTATTTTTTATGAAACAAAAATATTATGAGGTCTTAGTTAAGGCCTTTCAATTCCAAGTAACAAAAACCCCTATGAGCTAGCTTAATTTAGGAGTTTGCGCTTGAGCTAGTCAGAATTATCATATGGTAAAAAAAAATGCAGACAGGTCTCATGAGATACTAGAATCAGGAACTGAAAAACCATCAGAAATAGAAGCATATATTTCCTTTGTTTTTCTATGAGTCTCTTGAGTTCAGCTTTTTTTTTTTTTAGTTTAAATCACATTCTCCCTCTCTCTCCTTAACTCCCTCTCTCTTTTCCTCTATCCCTCTCCCTCTCATCAATACTTTCCACCTCTCCTATTTGGTTGTCTGTGGTTCTGCAAAAACGTGTTCATTTTCTATTGCTATGTAACAAATTACCAGAAGCTTAATGGTTTGAAATAATACCAATTCATTATTTCACTGTATCCAGAGGTCAGGAGTCTGGACTTGGTAGGTTAACTGGATTATCTGTCAGGGTCTTAACAGGCTGAAACCACAGTGTCAGCTGAGACTCTGGGTGCTCTTCAATGTTCATTGCTTGTTGGAAGAATTCAGTTCCTTGTGGCTATAGGAATAAAGGCATATGGATTTTTCTTTTGCTTTTTTTTTTAAGTTTTAATTCCAGCTAGTTAAGATACAAGTGTAATATTAGTTTCAGGTGGACAATACAGTGATTGAACACTTCCATATATCACCCAGTGCTCATCATGACAAGTGCACTCCTTAATCTCAACACATATTTAACACCCCCCCACACACATACACACCTCCCCTCTGGGAAGCATTGGTTTGTTCTCCAGTTAAGAGTCTGTTTCTTGGTTTGCCCCTTTGTCTTTTTCTCCCTTTTGTTTTGTTTCTTAAATTCCACATATAAGTGAAATCATATGGTATTTGTCTTTCTCTGACTGAGTTATTTTGCTTAGCATAATACTCTCTAGCTTGATCCACATCATTGCAAATAGCAAGATTTTATTCTGTTTTATGGCTGAGTAATATTTCATCTTTTTATCCATTCATCAGTCAATGGACACTTGGGCTGTTTCCGTAATTTGGCTATTGTAGAGAATGCTGCTATTAAAATTGGGGTGCGTGTATCCCTTTGACTTAGTACATTTGTATTCTTTGGGTCAATACCTAGTAGTGCTATTGAGGAATTACAGGGTAGTTCTATTTTTAACTATTAGAGGAACCACCATACTGTTTTCCAGAGTGGCTACACCAGTTTACATTCCCAACAAAAGAGCAAGATGGTTCCCCTCTCTCTACATTCTCTCCAACACCTGTTGTTTCCTGTGTTGTAGATTTTAGCCATTCTGACATGAGTGAAGTGATATCTCACTGTAGTTTTGATTTGTATTTCCCTGATGATAAGTGATGATGAGCATATTTTCATGGGTCTGTTGGTCACCTCTATATCTTCTTTGGAGCAGTCTGTTCATGTCTTCAAGGCAGCTGGATTTTTCAATGCCAGCAGGAAAATCTCTGTCATCTGCCAAATTTCATCTTTTAGGAAGGGCCATCTCCCATGTAGCTTCACCTGGTTAGGCCAGGCCTACATAGGATTGTCTTCTTTTGATTTCTCGATGTCAACTGATCAGAAACCTTAGTTACATCTGCAAAATCCTTCCTCCTTTGTCAACATAACCTTATCCAATTATTAGAAGAAATCCACCATATTCTCAGTCTCATCCACATTCCACACTTATGAAGGCGTGAATTATACAAGGCACGAATATCAGGGAATGGGAATCCTTGGAGCTATCTCAAAATTCTGCCCTCACCAGACATATCGCCAAATGTGACCCCAAATGTCAAGTTTGGTTTTGGTAAACAGCTAGCGGGCAGTGACTATTTCAAAATTAATTTTAAATTTCTGGGAGTAAGACTGAATGACTAAACTGGGGTCTGGCAAAGACCCCTGCCAAATCATTTCTGGCTTATGGGATTGAGTAAGTTACCATAAACCTGGTTGTCAGAGTGTTCAAAATAGAGGGAATACACAATACAGTATCAAATAATAGATTGAGAAGGAGTAATTAGTAGGAAAAAAAGAAAACCAAGGAGCTGTGTTGACCTAAAAGTCAAGCAAAAAAAAAAAAATATATATATATATGTGTATATATATATATATGTATATATATATACACATATATATGTGTGTACCTACACACACACACACACACACACACACACACACACACACACACATATATACACACACCCAAGGGTAGGGTATAATCAGCTAAGCAAAATGTTGCTTAGGATTAATAATTAGATCTGGCAATATAATGATAAAAATAGTAAATACAAAAGTGATATAACCACTATTTCTATTACACATAGTACCATTAACTACCCTAAATACATACAACTTCCTGCATTCAAACATGGTAATTCCTACCCTATTTCTAGAACTTTTATTTTCTACCCTACTGTAAATTAAAACCATCCCTGTGATGAACTACTCACTATCCATCTATTATCATCTCAATGACTATTCAAACTTTGGTATGAAATCTCGATAGATATATATAGATAGATACATATCGATATATAGATATATCCATCCATGTAATTGCAAGTGACAAGATTTCATTCTTTTTTATGGCTGAGTAATTTTCCATTATATATGTATATATATGTATGTATACATGTATATATACATATATATTTTTTTACACCGTATCTTCTTTATCCATTCATCAGGTGATGGACATTTCACCTGTTTCCATAATGTGACTATTTTTGATAATGCTGCTATAAACATCAGGAGGCATGTGCCCCTTAAAATCAGTATTTTTGTACCCTCTTATAAATACCTAGTTATGTTAAGATCTAGTCTCTTCCATTTGCAATGATGTGGTTAGAGCTAGAGAGTATTATGCTATGTGAAATAAGTCAGTCAGAGAAAGACAAGTACTATATGATTTCACCCATATGTGGAATTTAGGAAACAAAACAATGAGAAAAGGGGGGGAAGATACACAGAGGCAAACCAGGAACGGACTCTGAACTATAGAGAACAAACTGATGGCTCCCAGAGGGAAGGTGGGGGTGTAGGGAATGGGTAAAATAGGTGATGGGGATTAAGGAGTTCACTTGTCATGATGAGCACTGAATGTTGTATGCAACTGTACACCTGAAACTAATATAACACTGTATATTAACTGGCTGGAATTTAAATAAAAACTTAAAAAAAAAACCTCTAGTCTCAGCAGTTTTCAATATTTGGGTTTGTTTTTTAATTGGATAAAAATCACAGTACTTGAAAACTTCTTTTAGTGATCTTTAATAACTTTCATTTTTTTAATGTTTATTTTTGAGAGAGCTAGAGAGACACAGCACGAGCAGGGGAGGGGCAAAGAGAAAGGGTTGAGACACAGAGTTTGAGCAGGTTCCAGGCTCTGAACTGTCAGCACAGAGCCTGATGTGGGCTCAAATTCATGAACTGTGAGATCATGGCCTGAGCTGACATCAGACAGTTAGCTGACTGAGCTACCCAGGCGCCTCTGTGATCTTTAGTAACTTTAGTCTAGAGATCTGTATGGAAAACAATTAGCTAGACCAGAAGAAACATTTCAAAATAGCCTTGTCCAAGGCAAAGTGGTAGAATGTGCTTTACTAATAGAATGTGAATTAATCTCCACATTCTCTATGTGGATTTCAACATACTTACAGAGAGTGGTTGGGGTCCTATTATTTCATATTTCTATGATTTCACTAATTTTCAGCTTTGAATCACTCAATACTGCAGCTAAAAATGGAAGTAGAGAATTTAGCCACTTCAGTTCAGCAAAGCACATTGTTAATTTCTTGATAATGTCCAATATAGTATAGTGGTTAAAAATGTAGTTATTGTTGCACAAAGCAGAACTGGAATCAAATCCATTTCTTTAGACAAACATCTTAACATTCTAGACCTCAGTTTGCTCAGAGGAATAAGAGGGATGATAAAATAATCTACAGTTTTGAATGTGTGCAAAAATTAAGTAAGACAATGCATATAAATTACTTGAATCCCAGAAATCATGCAGGTAAACTGCCATTATTATTTTAATTATTATCAATCTAATTAATTTTGATCTCAGTGATTTTAGAGCATTGATCTACTTTTCTTCTATTTCTAGCCAAAGTAACTTTGGACTTCAATTGTTCTCATTTCTACCATGTAGAAATCTAATCAAAACAATTTGATTATATTTGGCTTGTAAGTCTCCTAAAATGTTATTTGATTAGAGCATATCATCTGGATGCAAAGGTATAGAAAATTACTTGGTTAATGCACATTTGGAGCCCATTTCACATGCCAGGATAAAGGAAACTATTCTACTTTCCATCCAAGCATGGTTCTGGGTATGTTAGTTGCAATGTAGGCTTTGGATCAAATATTGAGTTAATAATGACTTTTTGGAAGGAGACGTCAATCTAGCTTAAATGAAAAAAAGGCACTTCCTATAACCTACACAGCCTAACTGGGAAACCATTCTATTAGAGTAAACTTAGTTCCAGAATCAAAAATTATGTAAGAAGCAGGAAAAATGGAAGTTAGTACTTATTTCTTAGATTATCCCTCTGGATGGTATGTCTCTCTGAGTCCAACTTCTGTGTCTTTCTCAGTCCACTTCATTTTCTACTCTCTTAACTAATAATATTTACTACTTCATATGCTTGGCCTACTTAGTATAAAGGCTAAGCTGCTATTTTAAAAAAGAGGCCTAAAGTAAAGAAGCTTAGAAAAAAGATTTTTTTTTCTCTCAGATATAAAAGTTTAAGCAGCCCAATTCGGCAGTCATTCAAAGACTCAGATCCTTTCTAAATTCTGATTTTTGTATACCTTCTGATTTTGTTTTCAGCATTTTAGGCTGGATTGTAGGTATTTTTAAGTTCCATGAGATGCACGGCAGGATGGGGTCACATAATGTCTTAAGACCAAGACAAACATTTCAATGATGAGAATTTAGTGTAAGGTCACATCTGGTGTAATGGAGGTTGGAAAATATTGTCTTTACACAGGCAACCATCTGAAGACCACTGTTTTCTACCTCAATACTGAAGTCTCAGCTCCTGAATTTATTTATCTTAATTTCGAGAAACTAGGAAAACTGTTTTTAATCCCATTTCTAAGTTTTCAGTAGGGAGAATCTGAATGGACCACTCTTGACCTAAAAAGTGATGGACAGAGATAAGTGATCTAAAACAAATAGGGTTATCGATACCCATTTCTAAAGTCATAGAGTGGTTCAGTGGAAAGAGGTTCAACAAATAATCCAGTGTTTATTTACTACCTATGTCATGAAATGTTAATTTTGTGAAGCTAATTATAATGCTGATACAATGCTGACATTAAAACAAGATAGTACAGTCAAAAACAGAAAGCTACTGACCAAACAAATTTGGTTGATGAAAATATTGTTATCTAAAATACTACCAAACTGAATTTTGAAGGTACTTCAACAGTAAAACACCATGTTCAAGTACAGTTCACTTTTAAAAATTAAAAACATTTTATAGATTGCCTCTTTTTATATAATTGATTCTATCACTGTATCAAGGTAGAGAAATTATTGTTATATTTTTAATGAAAAAGCATTTGAATTGATTCAACACACATTTTTCTATTTAAAAACATAGTACTAAAAATAGATTTACCGCTGAAGAGATACCATGTCTGAAAACTTTTCAGTCTTAATTAGATATGGTGATAGACTGCATGTTTTCTTCCTAATTCAGGAAACCCATAGAATGCTAACCTGACATGATGTATGAGTTGGCCTTGGGATCACAGTCCTTGATTCAGTCTGCCAAGGACATGAGTGCCAGAATATCTGGCTTCGTCCTATACTGTGTGTGTGTGTGTGTGTGTGTGTGTGTGTGTGTGTGTGTGTGAAAGAGAGAGAGAGAGAGAAAGAGAGAGAGAAACCAGAGACAGGACAGAGAAGGAGATAGAGGAGATTTTAGTGTGTGTATGTGGAAACTTCCCTGAAATGTTATTTAATAAGAAAAATGGAAATAATCTTTTGCTTATTAGTTATTTATTATATACCAAGTATTTTTGATATTGGTGGTACCCATGCTATTATTACTAAATTTTTTACCATTAAAAAATAAAAAATAAGAAAAGCCAAATATTTTTCAAAGTTTTGGGTACTTTACTATTTCGTTGAATAAAAAATAAAGAAGAAACTATTTAGATTATTCTCAATGGAGAATTCTCTTCCTTTTTTTGGTCTTTCACAATACCAACTAATTCTGTAATTGAATGGCAGATTCCAGCACTTAAAATACTTTCTAGATGTATGACTGTTTGCAGTCAGATAGATCTCCAAACATAAAGTATAGCACTCAGATATTCACACATATTATTTGTTCTTATGTGAAAAGGAGTTATTGATTCTTATATCTATTAATAAATCAGTTTTATAGTCATGCAATCAAAGTTCAGTAAGAGTTTCTAATTCAAACTTGCAGATACATTAGAATGAAATATGTTTAAATCTAAACAAGCAGCACTAGTCTCAAAATTTGCATTTCTACTTCCTGTCTTTCAAGATATAAAAATTTCCCTTCAGCATATCCTGTCTCTAATCCTCATAACACCACATTAAGAGAATAAACATGCTTTGAATATATCTGCTTTAAAGTAGATAGATAGATAGATAGATAGATAGATAGATAGATATAGATAGATAGATATAGGTATATCCTATACATATTTTTCAATCTTTGCTTTGCTGAGCATTAATTTAGCACCTGTGTCCTAATTGTTTATTTGTGTATTTCTGAAATGCTTAGCTAAGGAGAGCCCTGCCAAGGAATGCCATGATCAGTTGCTTCTAGACCTTATAAATAACACTTATGCAAGCCTACAGACAGACCATCTTTATATAGTCCTGATGCAACTGTGTATATGGGATGCTTAGTCATTATTATGTAACCACTGAGCAATGTAGCTAGATAATGCTGATGGCATAATAAATTGTATTTCAGATATAGACATTAGACCCAGCATTCTGGCTTGAAAAAAGACAAGTTCTGCAAACAAGTAATATAATTTGGCTGGGGTTTCAGGATGACATACTTGAGGTGTAGAAGAGGGTGTTTGCTAATCCCCCAATCTCTTTCCACAGCCTGGTGAGATCTTACTCTAGAAGGCAGAATTTCATCACCATCAACCCCAATACATCTCTATTTAGGAAACAGGAAATATAAGACTCCCAACACAGTAAATTCGCCTCCACCCCAACTTGATGCCCTCTACTAATTACAAAAAAAAAAAAAAAAAGATGTTTCATTTTTGCCAAACATCAAACCTTGTCCTTGGTAGCACAATTTGAGTAGCACATTTTGACACAAATAGTAGAAACTCAGTGAAGGAGTATTAACCAAGGAAAGGGATAAGTAATTACCACATCTTTGAGAAATGTCTTTGTGATCTCACTCCTGGATTCAATAGCTTTATAACCATCTGTTCCTCTCTCCAGTATTTCCTATCACAATTTATTCATCCCACTATTTCCAGTTATTCTTTCTTCAATGAGACGTTTCCTAGGACACCATTCTGTTTACAACCTTGATAACTTTTGAGGGAAAAAGTGTGTTGATGTTTATTGAACTCTATATTTGTTAACATTCAGAATATGTCATCAGAGTTTTTGTAGACTAGATATGTAAAAATTACTCAGTAAAATTAAATTAAGGGACCCGTGTTGGTTATGTGACAGTTGTAAGCATTACCCTCTACTTAGCGATTCATCTTGAGTATATCTGAGGTAAATGACAAAGCATTCTCAGGGCACAGATATTCAGGGTCAACAAAATATTATAAATTTTTGGTATGTGTTCCTCTCTTACCGATTACAAGGGAATGAATTCAAGTGAACTCAACAGAAAAAAATTCATTGAGTTTGGGGAAACTGTAGGAGTTGATCTTTGAGATCCGAACACAGTGTTCCGTGTTGTTTTCTAATATTGAGCTATCAAACTGGCAATTGAGTATGTGAAGCTGGAGCTCAGGGAAGATGAAATCTAAGTATTTATATTTTTATGTCATTACAAATAATTGGAATATAATGCCCATAGGACTAAAGTAGCTTATCTAGGAAGAAAGTACAAATAGAGAGGAGAAAAGGATTGAGGACAAGATCTGGGATGGGGGGGGGCGGGGGAGGGAGCGGTGCTCCTTCTAGAGATTAGTCAAAGGATGTATGTATAACAATGACAACAATAACAACAAAAGACTGAGAAGGAAAAGAAGATAATTAGGAGACAATCTCATCATAGAGTCCATAGAAGGAAGTATATCAAAAGGAGAGGTTTATCAAAAATGTCACATGAAGGACGGTGGGTTTCAGGAGATGGAAAATGTTGATGACCTTCACCTGAGTAGTTTCAATTATTGTTTGGATAAGAACTGGGTTAAAGTGAAAATGAGATATAAGGAAACAAGCTCAATTAGTTCAGACAACTAACTTTCAAAACTTTTGTAATAAATAAATAGAAAAAAGGAAATTGGGAAGGAAAAACTAAAGAATATGGAAGTAATATGTTGTTGTTTTGAGTTCCGATTAGTTTGTTTTAAAACAGGATCTGTTATAGCAGTTGATGAGAATAATCCCAGAGAGAGGGAATATTAATGATGCAGGGAAATGGAACATTTCAGGACAAATGTGGCAAGCATTTGTAGGATCCCATGCATATTTGAGAAACTAAGTTGTCTGAGATCGCAACAGAAACATTCACTGAAAAGAGGGGGATTTCCAATAGTCAGGGTTCTAAAATGAGACAGTTTCTTTTTAGTATACTTTTCAAGTGGAAGAAGCTAGATTATTGGCTGAGATTGAGGAGAAGGTAAGTAGTAAAGTAGGATAGAAAAGAGGTATTGAATTACTATTTAGGATGGTAAATATTCTTTGAATATACAGTAGGATTGTTGGATAGTGCGGGTACCCATTTGAAATGTGTGTTCCTAAATTTAATGTCCACTCAATATATGAAAATGCTCTTAAAAAGACATTCTTTATGTATATGTATGTGCATTTAATAATTGATGGGGCACCTGGGCGGCTAAGTCAGTTAAACGTCTGACTTTGGCTCAGATCCTGATCTCGCAGTTTGTGAGTTGGAGCCCCACTCCAGTTCCTGTCAACATGGGGCCTGCTTCAGTTCCTCTGTCTCCCTCTCTCTCTGCCACTCTCCCACTCTCTCTTTCTCTCAAAAATAAATAAACATAAAAAATCTCTTTAAAAATTAAATACTTGGGATTTATGAGAACTGTTGTTTTCCCAGGCAAATATTTTAAAGGGATACAGGATTCAATGGCATTTATAAGATACTTGTTGCAATGATGGATCATGGAATCTAAGATGAGTCAGGAAAACACAAAACATTAAGTGTTATGGACAGAGGAAAGGATGAATAATTAAAGTCAGTAGGTTAGAGAACAGGGATTCTCATTGAGGTTGAAGAAATTCTATTCAGGAATATTGAGCTGAAAAAATAATGGAAAATAGGACAATCCTAAGGTATAAGTCAAGATTTTGAATGAGGTGCTCTTATCGGTGATAACAAAGTTAGGGTTTATGGCTGAAGAGTAATGGACGAAAATGTTATTGAAACCAAGAAGACCAAAGGTCCAAGATGCTCAGTAGTGGCTTGGCTCATCCTTGTAGGTTTTGACATTAGGCAATATTCACAACGGTCCAGGAATGGAACTATGGGCTGATAGATGTCTAAAACTGTTGGTTTCTAATAGTCACTAATAAAAAAGGGAATAGGGCACAACAGATTTAGAAAATATTGAAACTCTACTAAATCAATGTGATACAATTAGTATAATGTTAATAGGCTAAAGGAGAAAAATGTCTCAATGGATGTTGAAATGGTATCTTATAGAATTATTAATAAATACATAAAAATACATGTGTGCATATGTTCATTTATATATATCTGTCACCATTATTATTTAACATTGTCTTGAACATAATGAGGCAATTAGAAAAAATAAACAGAAGTGAGGTATAAGTAGTGGGAAGTAGAAGGCAAAACTGTATATATTCATATTTTATCACCTATTAGTAAATTTGGAAGGAAAAATTAGGCAATTTCCATAGTCTCTTCCAGGGTTAACATTCTTCAGTGCCTCGGTATTTCTTCCCTAGCATTTTCAAAGGGGACAGTTTAATTGCCCCTGAAAACCAGCATGCTTCTTGCGGAAGCTTTTTGCATCGCCAAGGTAATATCTATTGACTGGAAGAATCAACTAAAAACACTGATGATTATATAGGATCTTCATAGGTACAAGAAAACCCTCTTCATAAATAATTTAGTTTGCTTCTTTACATGTGATACTATATTCCATGCACACACCAATACTGTTTTCTAACTGGTAGAAGGAGGACAGTCATTTGATAGGAATAGTTTAAACAAAACTATGATAAAAGCTTAAGCTTGGCTTTCAGTTGCTGGGTTTTTTTTCTAAAAGTTAAATGGCATTTATTTAAACGATCATGGTACAAAAAAGTAGTGAATGAAGAATGAGGATAACTGGGACATTAAGTGACTGAGCTAGTTTGGATGATATCTGAATTTCACTTCAGCTAGAAAATGTACTTTCTCACTATATGTTTGTTCTTTTTCTTGTCCTAATTCTTCGCTCTATCTTTTTTCTTCCATTATCTGATCTTTATTTGACATTGCAAAAAATTAAATCAAAGTAATAGAACTACTGTTATACATAACAAAATTTTGATAAATATAACTACCTTACACTATTAAGTTTCCAGATATTCTAGAATCTGTGGAAAACCTGAAAGGACTAATACAACAAATTTTCATTGCTTGATCTATTGCTCAAGAACAGAATGGATATTATTCAACAAGCCCAAGCAGACACGAATGGATATTCTCATAAACAAAATGCTGGAGGCTAGCTACATCATCTCCAGCTTTATTTCCTAAATTCTCTTTTTTCTGTTCTAGACCAAGCACTCAAATGATATATCACCTTTCTGGAATGTCAGAGAGGGTAGCGATTACAACCAGGGAACATGTTAATCAGCAGAATTGATATGTTTGTGTCCCTAGTCCCATTTTTTTTCCTCTCTGCTTTTCTTTTCTCTCCATTTTTTCTTTATATTTCAAGTCCCTATTGCTGAATTTATTGTGGCCTGGATTTCTGCCCTTTCCCCATTCCACTCAGAAGCAAAAACTATATAGTTGGGGAATCAGGAGAGCCAAACATATGTGTGTGTGTATGTGTGTGTGTGTATTTTAATTTATAATATAAGGAGTCCCAAACTGAAAGATATTTTTATTTTTGGCACAAAATAGTTAATTAGCTATATTAGTAAACTTTTTATCACATTGCATATATTATATATGTTAAACACTGTATGTAATACATTAATAATAATGTCTATCCTTATCTTCAAGGAGATAACACATACTGAAAGAAAAATTAAAGGAAACATAATAAATATTTTCTCTAAGAACAAATAAACAGTACAATAAGTTTTAGAGGAGAGATATAGTCAACTGTGTCAGAACTCAAAGAATAAAAACAAGGAGGTAAAGGAGAGGAAAAGAGAATGTGAGTAAAATTTTGAGGGGCAGATATGAGAGTACCTCAAGTAGTAGTAACCTGCAAAAGTAGAAAATAAATCGATGTGTATGGAATGTAACCCACAACCCAGCTTCACTGAAGAATACGGGAAGAAAGGTCATTAGGGCTGAGAAGGTACTGTGTGTGAAAGGCCTGAACTTTTAGGTGGGAAGCTGGTATCAAATTTATTCACCATCATTGGGAGTCAGGTGGACTACAATGATTTACAGAGCCCAGGGAAACATAAAAATGCACAGCCCCTTGTTAAAATGTGATCAAGAATTTCCAGACAGCTATAGCAAAGCATTAAACCAGGTGTGGGTCCCTTCTTAGCATGGAGCCTTGTGGGACTGCACATGGCCATGAGTTGGCCTTGTTGGTTAGTCACTGTCTTTGAGTGCTAGGGAAATGATAAGAGGTTTTACTAAGGAAAATAAATCTAGCATGAATAAAGATATCCCCTGCTTTTCGAAAGTTTACATACACTACTTTACTTTTATGGAAGACTGCATTAGTACCTGTTTTTTGGTGTTTTGTTTTTCTAACTGAAAGATATCTGAAGAGCATTTTTACTATTATGAAAGTGGGCAAAAAATGAAAATAGGGGTGCCTTAATGGCTGAACTGGTTAAGCATCTGCATCTTGACCTTGACTCAGTTCCTGATCTCATAGTCATGAGACTGAGCCCCTTTAGGCTCTGTGCTGGGCTTGGAGCCTGCTTAAGATTCTCTCTCTCTTTCCCTCCTCACTCACATGTGTGCTCTCTCTCTCTCTCTCTCTCTCAAAAAAAAAAGAGAGAGAAAGAGACAGAAAGAAAAGAAAATGAAAATAGCATTCAGCATCTGTTTTATGGAGAGCCCTTATAGAGGCAGCACATACCCCCAACCATGAGAGTGACCCCACCAAGCTCCTTCCCCAGAGCTACACTCAGCATCTCAGCATCAAGCTGCCAGAGCTTTGAACTGTGTCTGTGAGCATCTGTGCTTTATCTCAATTTCTTTTGTGCTTTTAGTAACATGTGTCCTAAGGTATCAGGAAAGCCTAAGACAAGTTATTTTTGGGTTCTGGGAATGCTCACAAAAATTTTTCCATATAAATTAAATGTAATTGCTTCTTTATTTTATTCCATTTCAGCTTACAGAATGTTTCTTAAAAATGCTCTACTTTTGGATAGCGGGAGAAACATATCCAAGATAAACTGGAGAGTAAGAGAATAGGGAAGGGAGAATAATTGAAAAACACTAGAATTTTAGAGAAGAGTTTATAGTAGCCAAATTGTTCAGAATAAAAAGTAATAAAAATTTTTTGAAATGGAAAATCACCAATAGTAGTTGATAAAAGGCAACTGCTAAAAAGATGAAGAAAATTGAATCAAAGATGAGTCCACATTTTTGTCTTGGATGATTAGGAGAGACAGGTAAAATAACAGAAAAATTAGAAAGAGGGGCTGATTTCAGGGAAACATTAGGAATAATGCTGGTCTTAACTGACAGATGCCAAAATACAACTGGATGGAAAAATGCATGAGGTAACTGGGGATATGCAATCAAATGTCAGAATAAAACATCATTAGGGAAAGAGTTAAAGATCTGAAAGTTATTTAACCTAAAGGAGAGAACGGTTGTCCTCTTTTAGAATGAATTGTTCAGATAATTAATCCTTACAATCAAGGGAATAAATTATTCTCAGATGAGATACTGATTTTCTTATCCTAGGCTTACCTAGGTCTTCTCTATGAAAGTTAGAATTGAAGGTGTGAAGATGAATGTGATAACTAATGGAGAGAGATTTGAGTAAGAAAATACTTTAGACTCTAACTTGGAAGGTACCAACACTTAAGAGTCAGAGGGAGAAAGAGAATACAATAAAGGGTAAAATAGAAGAAAAGAGATGAGTTAAAGAATCGCAAGTTTAAAGATATTGACGAGGACCAGTTTGGAGAGAGAAAAAAGGAAGAATGGAAGAGAGAGAATTGAAGATGTGATAAAAATGAGAATTTCCAGAATTCATGACTGTAGAGACAGGAGTTTTTGATACTTTGTGATTTTAAAAGGGGCCAAAAGTAACTTCTTGTAATATGTTTTATTCTTTGAAAATGCTAGTTAAGGTTAAAATATGATTGGTATATTTTTCTATTATTAATTTTATAGAACTTATTTTTTAGTTCATCTCCCAAAACATCAGCTTTCTGGTTTATTATTTTAAGTTCTATACACAAGAGTTGTACTCTGACTTTTTGCTCCAAAGCTATTTAAATGAATTATGTTTAGCAAGTATTTTCTGCAATCTAAGAGCTATTGATGCAGCCCTTTACTTCCATTGTCTGATTTAAATTTCAATCCCATGAAAAACAGGAAGCCTTGGTTTACTGGAAAGGTACAAGAACTAAAACAAATCTCTACCTTTCAACGGTTATACTTGCATTATAATAAATCAAGTTCAGAATTCACTGTGGATTCAGACTAGTACAGACAAGAAGCCTGAATTATCTTGGCCATTTCTTCAAGTTTATAAAATATATGCACACCCTTAATTCTGCCTGGGACAGATAGATAGTTTGTATTCTTCCACCAACACCATAGGGGAAATTGTTTTTGGTAATAGTGTTTCATTGTGAACAAGATCACATAAGCCTGCTGAAAATACAAGGTGTACTTGCTCATATTCTAAAGTTATTTAAGAAATATCTCTGCTTTGCTATTCTAGGTGTCAGGGATGGCATATGAAAATTGTGAAAAAGGCAACGTTTTCCTTTGGTTTTCTCTGTGATTCTTGTCTTCCTTTCCCTGCTCTGCCCATTACTGCAGCAGTACCTTCACTGAACATGATAATACTTATTAAAGGATACAATAAGTAATAATTTACTTCTGAGTATGCCTTCAGGTTTTGAATTCTCTAATAGGAAAGTTTCTGCTCTAATAATGCTGGTATCAGTATTTTATAACAGTATCTGAATTATAATAGACTCTCAGCATACATTTCTTAAGTTAATGTTAAATGTATACACATGAGCCAAAATTGGGGAAATACTGAGGGACATTTTCCGATTTCTCCCAGACCTAGAAAAAGATTCCCCACCATGGGAATTCAAATAAGTCTACAGACTATGGCTGCAAAGTTTCACAAACATGAGAAGCCTTAAGGTAAAATTCTGGAACATGGTGAAACTTCATGAAATCAAGCAAAGCAGGATAAGGAGAATGAATGAAAAAGTGACGTTAGGGATATCCTCCAACAAGAGTTCATCTCAGCAATATTTTTCTCCTTGTGAGACATTTAAAGAAATGAATCATACAGTATATAACTTTTTGAGAATTTTTTTCATTATGCATAATGCATTTGAGATCTCTCCAGGTTTTCGCATGCATCAGTACCTTTTATTGCTGAGTAGTATTTCATTGTATGGTATTCCATTGTACCAAAGTTGGCTTAACAATTCACCTATCAAAGGACACTTGGGTTATTTCAAGTTTTAGATTATTATAAATAAAGCTGCTATGAACAATTGTGTATAGGTTTCAGTGTGAACATAAGTGTCTACTTCCTCTGGGATAAATGTCATAGAGTATGATTGTTGAATCATACTGAAAGTGTATATTTAGTTTTGAAAGAAACTGCCCAACTGTTTCCCAGAATGGCTCTTCTATTTTACATTCCTACATGTAATATATGCAAGATCCAATTTCTCCACATGCTCACCAGCTTTTGGTATTATCATTATTTTTTTCACCCTTCTAATAAATGTTTAATGATACATCCTTGTGGTTTTAATTTCCATTTCCTAATAGCTAATGATGTTGAGAATATCTTCATGCACTTGACATGCATATCCTTTCTATTGTGAAATATCTGTTCATGTCCTTTGCCCATTACATGATTAGATTTCTTTTTTTTTAATTGTTGGATTTTTAGAGTTCTTTTTATAGTTTGTATACGAGACCTTAGTTGGATGTGTTTTGCAAATGCTTTATCCTAGTATATAGTTTGATTCTTTATCTTCTTGATAGTGTCTTTCACAGAATAATTTTTTTTTTAGTTTTGATGAAGCTTAATCTATCTTTTTTGATTTTTAACAAATCACAATTTTAATATCACAACCTAGAACTCTTAACCTAGCTCTAATCCCAAAGACTTTTCCTTATGTTTTCTTCTGACCCTTAATATTTTCAACAATTGCCTATCCCAGTAAATGTTTTCCTGACATGCTACAATACTGTTATAGCAAATAAGTGATGTAGTTAGATTTAGTTATAATTGAAATTCATGAAAAATTTCCTGAAAGATGACATAATTTAACATGAAAATAACATTATACATTGTCATTCTGTTTCAGAATGAAAGAGTTGGGGGAAAGGTGCCAAAAACAAATTCATGAATAGAAAGAACATCGCTAAGTGGAGCATAGCCAAAAACTTGAATAAAATTTTCTATAACTAGCTTTATGTAGCCATTTAATTAACTAATTAGTTAATTCTTTCCACCCATTTCCAAGACACATATACACATTGATAATCCCATAATTATCCATTAATTAAATTATCCTGTAAAAAGTGTCACATTTTTAAAAGTGAAGGTAGACAATAGTATTGTAAGAGAAAAGTAGGTTAAGCATAATTACTGCCATTAAACACAAAAGTTAACTCTGTATGTCCCTTAGTTAAAAGCATAAATGAAAGCATAATTAGTTACAAAATTTTTATTATTTATTAGTAAGAAGTATGCTTGCTGGTTAGGAGAAATTGTTCATTCCCTATAAAATTTCAAAAGGACTGATGATTACATACATTTTTTCCATCGATGCCATAAAATGAGAAAAGAACATTGTTTACAAATGTAATTTTTACCAATAAGCAGAAAAGACATTCATGTAGTCATACTGACCCTTTAAAAGATCAGTTCTCAAAAGAGCTAAAGAAATGCTTTTTAGTTATATAAGTTTCTGCTGTTGTAATGTCATACGCCAAAAGAAACGGGGTCCAAAGGAATAAATATCCCTTTTTAATTACTCTCAAATATTTCAGTTAACTCAATCTGAGCTGAGACATTTCTGAGAGGAGTTAATGATCAGATTATTAAAGGTCAAGGTCACAAGAAAGAAGCAATAGGAGTCTAACATTCATTAAGTACCTGCTGTATGCTGTGGTCATTTATGTACACAAGAAAATGGTGAGGACACAGAAATTGTTTTACACAATTGCTCTAGTTAATTAACTTGATTCATTTCATGTTCCTCAAGGGATGCAAGGAAATTTGGGACTTCTTTTAATGTACTGTTTGCTTTCTGGATTTGTTTCTTTAACTGTAACACCATACTCAGATCAGCCATATATTCTGATTATATTTTAAAGTCATTTTAACATATGTGGGCCAATGGTACAGTTCTCAACTGGACCTACTATTAAAAGTATTCCTCTGAGCCAGAAGTTTATTTTCATTATAATTACTCAAACTTTATACTTACGATGTCATGTGTTTATGGTTCTAAACATACATGAAAGTCACCAATACCATGAGAAAATCACTGTGACGATAACAATAATATTGGAAGAGAATACTTTCTTCAAGACTCTATGACTCAGACACAGATATATGGCATACTGTGAGTTTATTAAATTGGAGCTATCTAAACATCTTCTGAAGCTATCAATTGAAAATTAGATTGTACCCCAACTTTTGAGGACATTGAGTTTTATATGCTATGAAGTCTCTTTTTTTAATTTTTTAAGTTTATTTATTTATTTTTGACAGAGAGACAGAGAGAGAGAGAGAGAGAGTGCATATGTGCATGCACACAAGTGGGTGAGGGGCAGAGGAAGGGGGAGAGACAGAATCCCAGGTAGGCTCTGTGCTGTCAGTACGGAGCCCAACACAGGGCTCAATCTCACAAACCATGAGATCACGACCTAAACTGAAATCAAGAGTAGGATGCTCTTAATTCCCTTGCCTTTGGGGATGTGTCGAGTAAGAGATTGCTACGGCTGAGGTCAGAGAGGTCTTTTCCTGCTTTCTCCTCTAAGGTTTTGATGGTTTCCTGTCTCACATTCAGGTCCTTTATCCATTTTGAGTTTATTTTTGTAAATGGTGTGAGAAAGTGGTCTAGTTTCAACCTTCTGCATGTTGCTGTCCAGGTCTCCCAGCACCATTTGTTAAAGAGACTGCCAAAATCTATAAAGAGCTCACCAAACTCCACACCCGAAAAACAAATAACCCAGTGAAGAAATGGGCAGAAAACATGAAAAGACACTTCTCTAAAGAAGACATCCGGATGGCCAACAAGCACATGAAAAGATGTTCAACGTCGCTCCTTATCAGGGAAATACAAATCAAAACCACACTCAGATATCACCTCACGCCAGTCAGAGTGGCCAAAATGAACAAATCAGGAGACTATAGATGCTGGAGAGGATGTGGAGAAACGGGAACCCTCTTGCACTGTTGGTGGGAATGCAAATTGGTGCAGCCACTCTGGAAAGCAGTGTGGAAGTTCCTCAGAAAATTAAAAATAGACCTACCCTATGACCCAGCAATAGCACTGCTAGGAATTTATCCAAGGGATACAGGAGTGCTGATGCATAGGGGCACTTGTACCCCAATGTTTATAGCAGCACTCTCAACAATAGCCAAATTATGGAAAGAGCCTAAATGTCCATCAACTGATGAATGGATAAAGAAATTGTGGTTTATACACACAATGGAATACTACGTGGCAATGAGAAAGAATGAAATATGGCCTTTTGTAGCAACGTGGATGGAACTGGAGAGTGTGATGCTGAGTGAAATAAGCCATACAGAGAAAGACAGATACCATATGGTTTCACTCTTATGTGGATCCTAAGAAACTTAACAGAAACCCATGGGGGAAGGGAAGGAAAAAAAAAAAGGTTAGAGTGGGAGAGAGCCAAAACATAAGAGACTGTTAAAAACTGAGAACAAACTGAGGGTTGATGGGTGGTGGGAGGGAGGGGAGGGTGGGTGATGGGTATTGAGGAGGGCACCTTTTGGGATGAGCACTGGGTGTTGTATGGAAACCAATTTGACAATAAATTTCATATATTAAAAAAAAAAAAGAGTAGGATGCTTAACCTACTGAGTCACCCAGATGTCCAAGCCTCCTTTCTTTTTAAATAGATGAAGCTAATGTGATGCCCACCTAGATTAATTTATGAATTCCACCTGGCTCCATTGGCGACAAATAGTAAAATATTCTGGGGAAATTGGGGTTAATGTTTTACTTTAAATCCATCATACCTTGGAACCCAAAATATAAGCTAATGTATTCCTACTCTGAAGGTATTATATAAGTTCTGGGGGAAGAAAAGAGTATCTAGCTATATTTCAGAACAAGCCACTGACAAGACTTTGTGATGAATATCTTTGGAGGTGAAGGCCTGCCAGTGCTTAAGTAGGAGTCTCCAAGGTCCAGAGTCAGGATAATTTCAGACCTCAGATCATAAACCCTTTCATTTCTTTGAAAGCCTCTCTTTTTTCAAACAATCATTTAATAGAAAATCAGTGTGATTGAGATCCTGAATTCAAATGTGTCACCCAGAAGAGAAAACATCTCACTTTGCATTCAAAGTGGAAGAACTACTATAGGAAGCTTTGTGGGGAGGGTGTCTGCTAACAAAGCATGTAGGCTCAGGAGCACCTGAATCTCTTTATGTAGGAATAATGTAAACTCAATATTTAGTAAATAATTCTGAATTTTTTTCAGCCCTCCCCCCCCCAAAAAAAACCTCTCTTTCCACAGTGCACCAACACTCTCATGTTGGTGAGACTAATCAGGGCTAAGAAAGAAAAAAGATTCAGTTATGGCTACTCTATGGAAATGTAACCAAATACCCTACTGGAACTAAGTCTACTCGGAGAACCATAAACCATGAGAGTATGATCCAATCTATTTAAATTAGGATCTTAGAAATTTGCACTCAGTAGGTTTTGCAATTCTGATGAGGGGATTCCTAAATATTATCTAGAACTTATTTTAGACACCATGCTCCTTACTTTGCTTCTAACAAGGCAAAGAAGGGCACACGTGGAATCACTGTGATGTTGGGCCTTTAATTCACAGACATTTACCTTCTCCAGCAGGGGCTGGAAAGTCCATAATTATTCTATGAGACTATCCAGGAGTTTTTAAAATAGACATAAGTAGGGTTGGTAGTATATAGTTTTAGTGAAGACAGTGAGATATGGTCAGCATAGATACAGTATCTATCATATGGATATGTGAGATAGTATCAACAAGCCTTGCTGGTGGATTGAATCAAGTTTTGATTACAGATTAGAAGTCTGAGCAAGAAAGTGAAGCATGGTGACCTTTTTCGTGGGAAGGAGCATTTTCAGGATGATGTGAAATGCTGAATTCAACGGATCATCCTTTAATCGTATTTAATACATGCTTATTAAATAGCAAAGCAGAGATTCCAGGTAGGCAGTATTGTGGATTTGCAGCTCAGAAACAATCTCTGCAGTTAACACCTAGATGAGAGAGTCGACACAAGTTGGCGAAAGGAGACTGAAAAAACTGTCCAGTCTAACCATTACAGAAGGAGGAATGAAATGCAAGGGAAAAGTGTGGAATGACACCAATAGTTATGTGGCCCCCCACAGGTCAGCAAAAACTTAACTGTGATAACACAATGCATTTTCATCTTCTGAAATTTCCTTCCCCAAACATATCTTGAGCAAAGCTTTCAGAATAAGAATATAATGGTACTGGATGTACTCTCCTTGCTTCCCTATGAGGAAGAAGGGAGCTGGAAAAGAGTGTGGGGCATAAATTGTCAGCCATCCTGCTATCCTAGGGAAGACTGGACTTCCAATGAATTTGAGGGTATACTGAGTACCTACCTCCTCTTATGTGAGAAATTAGTGTGGAATGTCCAATGGAGTGAAAAATTGAAGACCCTATATAGGACTTCTGCCTCGAGAAATGAGAGACCAGAATGGGAGACAGAGACATCAGGAGCAGCTGTAGAGTCTGAGAGAAAAAAAGAAACAACAGAAATAGAAAGGAGACCACCTCCTGCAGATCCAGAAGTAAACTGAGATGAGCAAAGTTCCAACACCAGGTAAGATGGAGTAGGCACACTCTAACACTCCCCATCTGAACAAAGATAAAAAACTGACAGAATGTGAGAAGCAGCAATTCTAGGACTCAGAAAGTAAATACTATAAGGATATTAGGTAAGAAGACAAGAATTTGAAGTGCTGTCTGTTTTGTTTCTCCCTCCAGTATCCCTTGACCTGATCTCGATGAAGTTTGAAAACTGATTGGGGGCCCTGGGACAGAGCTCTAGGAGAAACTTTCTAATTCTGGCTTGAGGAACAGAAAAAGGGAATACGTAACACTCAGAATGCAGAAATCTCCCTTTTGTTTCTTTGTCTTTTCACCTTCTTTGTTCTGTCAGTCACTCCTCATCAGTCATGTGATGGTAGTAGCAACAGTGGCTACAACAGGACCCTAAGAGAAGAATCTTTCTCTGATTGGTAGAACTGTGTTACTAAGCAGGTAGTGTTGCAGGTTTTTGTTTTTTGTTTTTTAAATCAATACCCAGGTCTGTTGTCTCATGCTTCAAAGAATGAAGAGGTAGACACAGAATAAAATTAGCAGCAGGAAAAAGTTTATTACAGTATAAGATCATAAAGGAAGAATATTATGAAAGCTCTCTTTACAGAGAGGGGTATTTGAAAGTGAATGCCTGCAATTATAGGCAAGGGTCCTTGTTTTAGAAGGTTCTGGTTAACCCCCCTTTCCTGTCGTTCCTTCTCAGGTCCTACCCTTATTGGCTTGATAACTCTAAGTGCTGGGCTGTCCATTCCTGTTTGGCTCATTTCCACTGTACAGTTAAGCAAATATTCTTAAATATGACACCAACATCAACATAGAACAAAACTGGTAAATTTTCCTTCCCCAGGAAAAGAAAATGAGCCATTTTAATGAACCTTTCCTACAGTATATTGGAAAAATGCCTAATACAGAGGTCTATACAAATATATGTGACCCAAATTAATAACTAACAGGAGTTTAAAGACTATATATATTTAGCCCTAAATAATTTGCTCATGATTTTGCAATGAATTTTTAAAATTCAAATTGAAATAATAATGTTTGACCACTGAAATTTGTTAAGATGCTTACATAGGGACCATTCACAATCATTTTTCCAAAAGGATTATGTCTGTAAATCCAATGAGAATTTTTAATATGAATGTACAAGTATTAATATGTGAATTGAATGAAATGTGTGAATGAATATATGGTAAAAAGTATCTGTTTATTTCCTAAATTAAATATACCTAAAAATGTATAGGTAGAGAAAAATAGAGATACAGATAGAAAGAGAGAGGAAGGACATGAGATATATATATGATTTACATTTATGGATAATTGATAGTCATTATTATGAATCATCTTTAAAGGAGAGAAGCAATTTTAAAACAAAGCAAAGTGTTTTTCTAACAAATATGTTAAAATATTTTTAAAATTTAAATAATGTGTGTGTGTTCAATAATTTACTAATATTTTAAAGTATACAGTATAGTTAAGAAATTCTAAAGAGGTACACTACCCTTTTGGTATTTTCTCAGGAATTTACAGTTTCATTATCTTGTCAGTTCCTTTAAAGTTCAGAGGCTAATGCCATCCTGGCATCGACCCTGCTTTTAAGTTAACAAAATACTTTAATTGCAGTTATAACTTATCCCTTGTAGTTTAATATCTTTGTGTAGTGCAGAAATTTAAAATAAGAACTACAAGAGGTCAATATCTGAAATTTTTCCCTCACTTCTGGAATAAAAATTAGTGTTTTCAAAGGTTTGAAAAGGATCTCAGGAGAACTGATTTCACTTAAGTTTTAGAATTAAACAGATACCATTGGTTCTATCCTGGGAATTAGAACATTTGTAATTACTTAATATATTAATTATTTAATATGATTTGTGGTAAATCTATAGTAAGAAAAGTGGATATAGTTATCCTATCTATATATACCTCTTAGAATGTAATCACATTGTCTTGTACTTGATGTCTCAGGTTCAGAGTATTCTGTTATTATGTAAGTCAGAGGTTTCAAAGAGCCCATAGTTATAATGAACGATTTACCCAAGAGTCACTATGAATTTCTCCTCAGTTTATTCTGGAGTCCCAGTTTATCCTCAGTCACAGGATTTTTTTTTTCCAATCAAATAGCCATCAATGTCACTGCAACAATTAGAATTTTTCTTCATGTTTCCTGCAGTTAGCTGCCATAGAATATAACATGCTATTTGAAATCATTCTTCCTGTATAAGAAAACATCATGTTAACAAAAAATGAACTCAGGACAGAACTATCCTAATTTCTCTTTTGCTTCAATTTACTTCATTAATGAAAACAACATGCAAATGCAAAAGTAAACAAAGTATTTTAAAAGGGAAATTTAAAGGGTGAGTTTCTGTGTAGAGTAATATATCGAAGATCCCTAAACCCACTGCCTGTAAGACATACAAAAGTTTAAAAATATTTTCAAGCAATGATAGAGACTACCAGAAAGTAGAAGAATCATTTGAAACTAACAATGAAGCAAGGACACCATCCAGGAAACTAAGTAAATTGAAAAACTATCAAAATACCCTGATGTCATTTAGTCTTAATGCTTAGAGCTTCCATGTGTAGAAACTGCATGGAGGAGAAGAGAAGGGGTTTCATGGACTGAGCCTGGGGTTCGCACTAGGTGGTGAGCCAGAAGAGAAACAGCTCCTTACAAATCTGGAATCAGGACAAGCTGTATCTTGAGGAAAATTATGAACTAAGAGATATAGCTTTTATTGTGGGCTATGGATAGTGGGTTAAATAAACAACAAGAAAACTAGTCCCCCATGCCTCCCTGGAATTTCAAATGTATTAGTCACACTCATGTGTTTAGGGCCATTTATCCCCAAATCGTCTAGTTAAGATAGTAGGTACTCCTGAGCGTACCAGGAAAAATCAAAACACAGGTCTTCTTGGATAAATACACCCTAATACACATGTAGAGTGTGAAAGATATTACCTAGGCAGAGGGCATGGGGATCTCCAATCCAATAATAATGTCTTTGAACTTTTGTTCCAACAGCTCTGATAGAGGTGTGTGTTTTTGTAACACACAAAAAAATAAGAGGGAATTCAAAACTAGTTATCTACTTAGTAACTAAATCTTTAGCAAATTTCAGTGGATTTATTTTTCATGTCTTGTATAAATTACATCTTAAGGTCTTGATGAACAGTGTTGATTTTATGGCAGGTCCACTATAATCAACATGGGTTTTACAATCATGGAGAATCAGAGAGTAACTTAAAGTGAATGTAGATAAATGCAGCAATATTTAAGTTAAAGTAATTCATTTCCAAAATTAAAGAATGGTGATGGAAATACCATAATAAAATCTAGCCTGAATTGTTATATAGATTGTTTGAAAAGACTAAAAGAGAAAGGAATCATCAGTAGCTACCTTAAACAGGAAACCCTGTAGCAAAAAAAAAAAAAAAAAAAAAGGAAAAATATCCTTCCATATTGTGCTTTCCAAAAGCACTCATAGGATTTCAAACAAGCATCTCACATGGAATTAGGAATATGTTGTTTACATTATTAATATATTAAATATATATAAGTTTTTTCAGGCTTCAGTGTCCTTATAGGCATAGTGGAGATGTTGTATAAATTTTGATAAATATGTTGTTATATTGCTATATTACTGGTACAAATACTGTACCCCAAGAAAGTTTATTATATAACTATTCAATAGGGACTAAAATCTCTTGCAGTGTGACAAAAAATTCTCTCTTCATTTTACTTATCCGTTCATCATTCAAACATCTTTATTTCACATTTACCATGTACCACTCACTGTCCTAGGAACTGAGGATGTAGCAATGAAACAAAGTGCAAAAATAAATAAATAAATAAATAAATAAATAAATAAATAAATCAATCACTAGCCTGTTACATTTGTGTGCTGGAGAGACAGATACAAAGGCTAAGTGAATGAATATATAATATATGAGATGCACTAAGTGTTTTGAAGCAAAGTAAGGCATAGTAAGACAGAATAAAGAATCACAAGGTGTTTTATATAAAGTGTTATGGTGAGACTTCTCTGATAAAATGACATTTGTTCAGAGACCAGACAAAAGTGACCAAGAAAGCCAAACACTTTGCAAAAGAGGAAATAGCAGGTGCCAAAAACCTAGGGCAGAAACAGGTTCATCTTTACTGATGAACTCATGAACTCGTGAACTCATCGCTGGCGCAGAACAAGCAAAGGAGAGGTTAGTAAGAGAGGGTATCTGAACGCTGTCAAAGAGCTAAATCATACAGAGCTCTCAGTGGAGAGTTCTGAGCAAGGTAGTTATATGATCTGACTCATGTTTTAAAATTATAACTATGGCTGCATTGAAGAGAATAATCAGTGGAGAAGATGAGGCAAGAATGGACGCAGGGGAGCCGTTACAGAACTATTGCAAACGCCCAGGTAAGAATGTTTACATGAGGCTCTGAATGTTTAGATCAGGTCAATAGCAGTGGCAATGGAAAGATCTGACAGGAGGTAAAGACAGAAAGAAATGTGGAGTATAAGAGAAGGACAGATGTCAGAGGACTCCGTGATTGTTGACTTGAGTAATTGAAAGAACTGTCTTCTTTTTGGAACGGGAAAGACCTTTGGTGAAGGAAATCAGGTGTTCCGTTTGGAACATGTTACATTGGAGGTGTCTATTGGACATTGAAATAGAGACGCTGAGGAGGGAATTCAATTTTCAAATTGAGAATTCAGGAGATAGTTTTGAGTTGAAGATATACATTTGGTTGTCATCAGAATAAACGTTATTGAGAGTCATAGATTATGATGTTACCTAAAGTATAAATGTATATGAAGGTAAGAATTCAGAGGACTAAGACCAAGCCTGTCCAAAGTTAAGAAGTCAGGAGGAGGAGGATGAGCAGCAGTGGCATGTAAGAAGAAGCATCCAATGAGGTGGGTAGAGAAGAAATGAGTATTAACTCAAAAATAAGTGGGAAAAATGTGCTTCAAGAGGAAGTCAGGATCAACTCTATCAGTTTGCTTTAGTAAGATACTACTTGAGAATTGAAAATTGTATTTACTACCTGGAGGACATTTGTGATATTCACAGTAACTGTTTTTGGTGGAGTGGTCAGGGGAAAAAACTGACTGGTATGTGTTTAAGAGATAATGAACAGAGACAAAGCAAGTTCACTGGGGAATCTCACTGTAATTGGGAGCAGAGAAGTGTCACAATAGTTACAAAAGGGTGGGAGGTCCATTTTTGCTTATAGTAAGAAATACAATAGCTTGTCTAGCTGATCTTGATATGATACACTAAAGAGGAAACAATTGGTGAGGCGGGACCATAAGACAGAGTTGTAGGACTGCTATCCTTGAGTAGGTAGGGAATTCACCGAAAGGACTGACTTCTGCTAGGATCATGGATAGTGCACAGAAGGCAATTTATATAGGTGTGGATATGGATTTGAACTACATCCCACATACCCGGCATTACTGTGCTTATTCACATGTTCATCCTGTACTTGACAACCATTTGCTGAGCATTTTTAAATTTGGCATCCTCACATAGGCCAATGAGCAGGACACCATAAAACAAAAATTGAGGTGAATTAAGATGTTGACTGCAGCATTCTAAATTTCCACAAAGGTAATTAAGAATCAGAAAAAATCCATAGTTAACATAAAAGTACTTAAAACTCATCTGTAAACTTGAATTATTTTCGTTTTCTTACATTTTGAAATGACAACTTTGACTTAAGAAGCATCTAGAGTTTCTACCCTTCTTTTTCCTTCTTCAGTTCAGGAGAAAACATTCTAGTATCTAATGTGAAGGAGAGCAGAATTTGTCAGCCCAAATAGGCCTCTTTAGCATAAGGATTATTTTAGGCTGATTATTTTTAAGAAACAGCAGACACTGGAGAAGCTCTGAAAATGAGGTAGAAGTTACCCTTTTGTAAGAGACATTTACATTTACAAGGGAAATCTCCATTTGTAAAGATGTCTCCCAGCTGTACCAGGAAGAGGGCAAGGACCAAATCTCTAGAAACTCTTATCAGTGAAGAAGGCAGAGACTTCTGCAAAACAAAAATACCATTTTTTATACTGTGCTTTGCCTGAAAACCTCCCATAACTGGACCCCTCCCCCCAATATCTTTTGTGTTTAGCTGGAGATGGTATTTAAGGTGAAAGTGTGGTACACTTTGGGGAGATAATAAGTTTTCCTGTGTACCTCCCTTATATACTGGATTCATACATGTTATTAACTTGTTTGCTTTTCTCCTGTTAATCTGCTCTGTTACTAAAGGGATTGAGGTATTAGCCAAGAATCTAGGATAGAGGGAAAAATATTTTTTCTCCCCTACAGATAATTCAAATTGTCCCTTTTGGATAGAAGATACACATTCCGGTACTTACTTGTATTACCATATAGAGGAAGTGCAAAAAAAGTTACCCTATTGGTCAGAGTGCAACTACAAAACAAAAATTTATGTATTTATTTATTTATTTAGGTCCATGTGCTTGGTTTTTTTTTGTTGTTGTTGTTGTTCATCCCTCTTATGATTTTTATGTTGAATGCTAGTAAGACAGCCCCAGGGTCAGTCCCAGCCCATCATGCGCATTTTAATGACTTGAGATGGAAACACCTGGTATTTATTTTTGGTTGTAATTGGCAGATTATATAACCTCCTAACAATGTAATTGGTAACTTTACACAGCTCAGGATGTTTTGCCGCTAATGTTAAAATGTGATTGAAATGTAAATATAGTAGCAAGTATTGCAGATAGCAATGAGTTCTAATATTTTTATTTAAAAATGTAATCAAATTGGAAGAGCAAGTTATAAACAATTTAATGAATAATTTAGGGTAAAACTGTATCTCTTCTCACTGAACATTGATTAGCTATTGCATTAATCCAATAATTGAGATGTTTTGCTTTTTTATTGTCACTTTTATCACATGGCAGTATCTATTTTGAATTAATCAGTGACATTGTCAGGCAAAAAGGCTTCCAACATTTAAAAAAATCTTATGCCTTTTATGTGAAAGACCTTTTTATATCTTGGCAATGTAATATAATTCTGCTGCACTAAAGGTAGAGGAGAGATATGTGTGCCATTTTTGAATGAAATATTCATGTTCAGACTTTTTTTTTTTTTTTTGCTTTTTCTTTTCTTTCCTTTTTCATTTATATGATAAGATGAGGTTTCTCTTTTGGTAAAAAGAGAAATTGACCAGCTCTTTAACAAAGGATTTTTCACACCAGTTTTGAAGCTTTATCTCTGTATATCAGCTTATATCTTCTGCAGCTGTTCCTACCAATACCATAGATAAATAAGTGAAATCAGTAGCAAGAGAATTGTTCTTTATAGATTGAGTCCTGCATGAGGTTGGCACTATCACCTCTTTGGGTCATCACCTTTTTTATGGTGATTGGCATATCTGATCTGACATTTTCCAGCCTGCCTTTCCATTGGCTGAATTTCTCTGTTAGCCCTCCCAAAGGCACAACCTTGGACCCTGTGCTTTGTCCAACAGCTGTGCTTCTCAGGAGTAGCTAAGCATTTTCATGAGGAAAGGACAGAGAGGTTAGGAAAATGTGTCAATCATCTCTAGTTCTATTGCATTCCCCACTGCCCTGGAGATAAAAAGAATATCATTTAGGTGACTTCAGCATAAATACTATTATGTTCCCTTGTGTCTAATTGTACCATCTTGTCTGGCCTGGTCCAATTAATATAATTTGTGGAATCACAAGTCTATTTCAAAATATATATTAATTAGGAGATTATTGTAAATAAATATATATGTGATGATGAAATAAACCTTTTAGAAACGAATCACATAGAGTTCCTAAACTACCTTTACATATGTCATTATACTTTTATAAAACTATTGTAAAAGATAATGGTTTACTTTAGGAATAGGACTTTGTATATTCTATAAAGGAAGGTTAATCACTAAAACTTGCCACCAAAATTCAACTGATTAAATTAGAAGATCTAATTGACTTTATTCAACGATTCATGAACAGGTAACATCCCATCTAGCACACAGAAAGGAACTTCAAGGAGCTATACAAAACAGAAGACTTTTAAACAAAGACTTTTAAAGACTTTAAAGGTGGGAAAAGGAGGTTTCTGGCAAAGAGTGGATTGTTTCAGGCACAATTTCCTTATCTCACTAGAGCTAACCGGGTAATTCCAGACTGTGCTAGTTAAAGATCACCTTTCTGGGACAGGCTGAAACTGCAGTTAGGTTGGGTATTAAGTGTTGGTTTGCTGATGTGGGGCTTAGCAGGAGTGACTCCATTAGGGCCTGGTGTTTCTTTCTGTCTTTAACAAGCTCTAAAGCAAACAGTCTTTCCCCAGTGACAGAAAGGAACCTTTCAAATGCTAACATATATTTGAAATTAGTATATGAAAAGATTTGTAGCCCTGTACATAGATTGCCTAGAAATTTATGCTTAAAGATGAAAAACTAAGATATACACAAATCAGTTAGAAATAGCGGCATATTTTTCTGAATTGTTTCATAGGATTTTTCCTTGGTAATGTGAAGTAAGCATTGAGCTAAAATTTATTTCTACTTTCATTGATAGAGTTTTTTTTCCAAAGTATTAAACTATTCAAAGTAAAGAATAATAGAAATTTATTGAAGACATAGGAAATCATAAAAACCCACTGATGTGAAATTATGTCACATCCAAGCAAATATGCTTTTGTGAATGTCTGCATTTTAGCTATATTTTCTTGCCTGAAAATTTTCAATAGCCACACAAATTCATTGTAATCACAAAAGCATTTAAGAAAATTAAGTTTCAATGTAGCACAAGTATTTTATCTTTTACAAAAAAAAAGTTTCTAAAATGATCTCAAGGGATTGTGTTTCTTTTCTTTTCATAAGGATTCTTAGCAAATCTGGTGGGGAAATGTTTACCATAAACACACTAGTAACTTTGATGAAATAAATTATTTTGCTATCGGGGGTAGGAGAGGAGGAAAAAGCCTGTTCACTTTGTTAAGGAGCTGATCTAAAATGCATCAGCTGTCATCTGTGCTGTCCCCGTTTGACAGTTCAATACCTCCTCATCTTCTGAGAATGGCATTGCTGAACTCTGAGTAAACGGTGACTGTATGCAAACTGTCAAAGGGAGCCTGACATATCATTAGTACTGACCTCCATGATGACAGTCACAACATGAAACCGAACAGCACAGCTAATTTTCATTAGAGTTCAAATTAATCTCTAAATCTTTCCATCCCGGACTGTGCAAAGCAAGTCCCAGAAAGAAGGCATGTGATGAACTGTGTGATAGACAGACACAATCTTAATGCTTAGGAATCCTAACATAAAAGTCTGCATTCTAAAAGGCTCAGTGCGATTATTTTCATAACTCAGGCAAAATGCAGCCTTTGCGACCAACAGTGGGATTAAATTAGTGTGTGGTAACTCACAGCAAGTATTACAAATTGCCCAATCTCAGCGGCGCTGCGGCTTTAATTCCCTCCGAGCTCAGATGCTTCTGAGGCACGCAGGTATGGCGTGGCGTGCCAAGCTCTCCGACGCTTCTTTGCCCAGCTGCTCCCTGGCCTTACTTCAGCATGAAGTGCGTGGGGAAATGCACAACACGTGACCTCCAGTGTGAGAGAGCCAGCAAGGGAACAGGACCAGCAAGTGTCATATTGAAAACACTGTGCAGTGATGCAAATGCACCAATTTTCTGGCGTTTGCTCTTCAGATTTCAAGAAGTCACAGAGCTAGGTCATCTGGGGGAAACAATCCTCCTCCTAGCCCCAGGACCTTAATGATCACACATGACCCATCCTCTCACCCTGGGAGAGTCAAACCAAATGACCCTTGGTCCTGACAAAGCCTGTTTACTAAAGCCATCAACACATTCGGCTTCAAGTTGTCAAGTCATACATCCAGCATATGTGATTCTCTGAGTATTTGTTCAACTCCATCTGGGGGAAAATGCATTTTAAAGATTAAAGGATTGATTTCAAATATTTAAACTTCCTATTTCCGTATCTTAATATATAAGTTGATTTCTTACAGAACAAGCCAAATTTTCCCAGAAAAGTATATTGGGCATCTTTCCAAGAGCATTAAATCTTTGAGGTAGCCCTGGTCCCATTGCTCAAATTACTGCCTCCGTGCACTAAATATTGGCCTGTTTAGTAGCTCTGGGTATGCAAAAATAGGTAAGCCACAATACGTACTGGAAAACAAGCTCAAAATCTGAGACATTAACTGTGGGATACTGAAGGGCAAGATCAGCCAACTAAGTTGGGAGTTTAGCAATCAGATATGGAATAGTTCATTTTGTGCAAAGGCTCTGGACAGCTGGTGAGGGAAAGTGGCAGAGCTACAAACAGTGACAGGCTCTGGAGACAGTGACTACATTAGCAACAGTGATGTATATACAGTGACTCATTTTTTTTCCACTTTCAGCCATCCTCACATAAATAGCAACAGCATCAGCAACAATAACTAAGCTGAGATATGAAACATCAATGATATATTTTACATTTTCTCAACATTGGGACATTTGTCATAACTTAATGGAAGCCACATGGCATAGTAGAGAGAGCACAGGGCTTTGAAGTCATACAGACTATGGTTTCAATCCTGCTTTTTGATCCTTCCTGGTTTTGTGACCTTGAAAGGGTTAAACTGTTTTATTATCAGTTCTTCTTCTGTAAGATAGTGATAATAACCTCCAAGTTACTTACCTAAGTATGGATTAGAAATGATATATGTGAATAGAGAGTATCGCTGGCGTATCAAGTGCTGATTATAGATTTTGCTTGGTGAGGCTGGATTTCCGGAGAGTATTATTTTCTGCTCGATGCTTGAACTAAAATTTAGGTAACAGCTAACAGGTTAAGACTGTTTTGACTTGAATTTTGTGTTTTGAATATTTGGGTTTCCCCTGAAGTACAGTTACCTGTGTCAAAAGTAATTTAAACCTTTTATTTACTCAATTTTATTTTTCTCATAAAATTGAGGATAACTAGTTAATGGCACATGTTGACCACAAGGAGGAGCTCAAGATTCCTTTATCCTCTCACTCATTCCCTTAGAATGGGATAAATCAAAGGACAGCGAAGGTCCAGGTGTCATGGGTAAGTTTGTCTCTTGTCTATACCTTAGGACTGTCATGCTGTCCCATTGCAGCTTCTCTTCAGCTTCATCACACTGGAGCTGTAACTTCTGAGGTAATTACAAGGTTATTGGATTAAGTGAAGGCCTCTTCCAATATGAAGGGCTACATCTCTCAGAAGGCCTTGCATGGGGAGAATTCATGTAGCTGTGCTCTAAATCCTGAAGAGGGAAAACACTTTTTATTTTCTTTACTATTCTTTGATCTGGTCTTTTCTTCCCCCTGGAGTGGTAATTTTTTAAGAACTATGATCTGGAAATAGGTTTAGGGAGAAAGAGATCAAGTAGGTTTCTTGACCTACTTAGTTGCCTTGTTTCAATGACAAGAATCTTTGCTATCCCACAGAGATCAGGCTGATGACACACAAGGAGATTTCATCAAGAGTTGTGTTAGTATAAGCTTTACTTGCAACTTAATACTACAAGAGATCGATTGCTGCATATTTGAGCTTTCAGGATCCTAGATCAGGATGCCAGGCAAAAAATCATTCTTTACCTTAGCCTCTTCTTACAGGCAGCCATAGTGCATCCTCAGAACTTGGGTTCAAATCGTGGCTCTGCCATTTGTTAGTTGTATGAAGTTGGGTAAATTCCTTACTCTTCATGTGCTTGTTTCCTGATCTGTAAAATTAAGATTATAAAAATACATTTCTCATAAGGTTGTTAATTCATTTATTTATCAGATATTGATTGAGCCCCTGCTAGTTGACAGACACTGCTCTAGACTTTAAAATATGATGTTTAACAGCAAGCACTTGGTCTGCACAAGCTATGTTCTAATGAAGGATATTGACAATAAATGAATATATACATTCAATAAATGAATTATATATATTTAATATAAATATAAAGTAAATATATAATTATATATAAATATATATATATATATTTCTGTCTCTCTCTCAAAAATGAATATACATTAAAAAAATTACCTGAGAAAAGGGGAAAGTGTAAGTGATATGGTCAGAAAGGGTCAAGAGACAGATAATGAAATGTCCTTTTGGGCCATTGAAAGAACTTCAGCTTTTATTCTATGTATGGTGAGAAGGTATGTCCTTTTGAGCAGAAAGTGACCCAATAGGATTTCCATTTTGATGACATGTGGACAGTGAAACATAGGCAAGTCCAGATTGGATGCAGAGAAACATTGGAAGTTATAAAAGTGGCCCAGCCAATGATTATGGCTTGGACTGGGGCATATGTGTAAACGTAATGGGGGAAGAAAGAGATTAGAAATATATTTGAATAGTAGAGCTAACAGAATTTTCTCATGGACATGTAGGGTAGGATATGAAAGAAATGTGAATGTGAAATTTTTGCCTAAGAATGAATGGCAGTGCTAGGAGAGAGGAAGAATAATACGTATATCAAGAGTTCCTTTGAGGTGCTTGCTTAACATCAAAGTAGAGATTTTACGAATATTCTGATAATTACTAAAGTCTTAAAACCATGTTTTACACATTAGAAGAACTCAAAGAACCGTAGCTATTATTTCTATTTCAATTTCTGCTTTATCATCTGACATAATATTGACAGAGAAGGTGAATATGTGCACAGATCAAGGATAAAAGTGCTGCATGGGGACAATAGGGCTACAGTACTGAGAGCTGAAATTATTCTGGATGAAATCCCCTGTCTAAGTAACAGCATCTGGCATTTGCAGGATTAGCATTTATTAAGCAGGCTGGATGTATGGAATTTAGGGATTCAGATGTGCCCTGGTCAATTCTTTATGGGCCTCATTGGAGACAAAATTAGATGAATAGAAGCTATCTTTATTTTTAAGTAATTGTTCAGAGGGAAAAAAAACACACACACATACCTGGATAAAATTTTTTACTGTATAGACCACCGACTGTTTTTTCTCCCTGTATAATTGAAACTATTTCTATTTTTAGGTCTAGTAGAATATATTCTTCCAACTCACCTAGGATCCTTCTAATATTGTCCATGGTGCTTTTGAACATGAATAACTTTGTGTCAAAGACTATTGCAGAGAATTTCAACTAGCTTTTTAAGTTATATTTTAATATTTTAAATAGAGAGGGTAAAGTACTTTCAATATAAATGGAGATATGGGTACTAAAATTATTTTGAATATATATTAGGAGACATTTTTAACACAGAAAGACCTAGAGAACAAAATCATGGTAGTTATGTCCCAAAATGTGGTAGTTATGTCCCTACCACAGAACATTATCAGAGATAAGCAATTTTTTCCATAATCGCTTCAGAATTTTTTGAAGAACAAAACACTATAGGCACAGTTGAAATCCCTTATGTTTGTCTCCCAGGTCTCATTCTTGTTGACTGCCCCAAAGAGAAAAATTACCTTGATTCGCAGTGTAGTTTTTCTTACACATCTTTCTAACTTGTGTTATATAGCTATGTATTCAAATACAGACTTTAGTATTTTTGCAGGTATATGGCTTTATCTAAAGAGTAACAGTCCACACCTTAATCATTTGCACTCAACCTTATACTTGTAAAAGTTATCCATTTTGATACATATACCTTTTGGCCATTTATTTTCATTTTTGGAAATATGCTGTAATGCATTAATATAGCATATTACTTCATTCTCCAGTTTGTAGACTTTTAAGTTGATATTGTTTTTCAATATTAAAATGAAGTTGCAAAGTATTTTTTCCTATATAATCTCCTTGTGCACAAATTCACTATTTCCTCTCAGGCACAGACTATTCCCAGTGTGATACAAATGGATTTGAGTATATCAATATAGTTGTGCCCTTGGGCCTCTGAGCAGCTGGTGGCAAAGGAGAAGGAGCCTCCACATGTTGCCTCCTAGAACAGCCTCATTTATTTATAGTGATTCATAAATAAATTTATAAATTTATTTATAGTGATTTATAAATAAATTTATATTATTTATACTGATCCTTCAACAGTATGAGGTTAGGGATGCTGACCTCCCAGACAGTAGAAAATCCATGTATAACTTTTGAGTCCCCTAAAACTTAAGAACTACTAATAGCCTATTGTTGACCAGAAGCCTTATTGATAAGATAAACAGGCAATTAACAGATATTTTATATGTCATATATATCATGTGCTGTAATATTACAATAAAATAGAGAAACAAAAATGTTAGGAATATCATAAGAGAAAACACATTTACAGTATTGTACTGTATCAAAAAGCATCTGTGTGTAAGTGGACCCATGTAATTCAAACTCATGTTGCTCAGGAATCAACTTTACTTTAGTAGGTGTTCAAATATCATTCAGACATGTTTTATGGCAAGGTAATATTCGGGAAACATACATTCAGCTTATGTAGCTAAAACTGGAATTTGTAGTAATTGGGTGTGCAGAACAGAGTTGACATGGCAAGACCGAATGTTATCTTTTCAAAGGCCTGCTTATGAGGTTGGTCCTTACCTGACATCTGACATCTCTGAGAACTTGGATTTCAGGACGTTTTCACCACTCCCAAAACTGATAAAAGCAGTTCACTGTGCCTAAAATATTTGTATAAACAATACAACTACTACTGAATACCTGCTTTCCTTCTGGGCTCTAGAATTTTGGTACATGCTGGGCAGAAGGCGGTATGTGGCTGGCCTCCAATAAAAACCCTGAGCACTAAGTCTCTAACAAACTTTCCTGAGAGATACCCTTGTGTTGTCATAAATCATAGCTTTGAGAGCTCTGTGCATCCTCTGTAATGCCACTGGAAGAGGACTGCAACCTGTGACTGGTTTCTGCCAGATTTCATTCATGTGGCTTTTCACTTTGATGATTTTACTCTGTATTCTTTTTGCTGTAACAATCATAGTAATGAGTATGATTCCATGCTGCGTCTCGAGAGTCCTCCTCTTGGAGAATCATCAGATCTGGAGGTGGTCTTGGGGATTTCCCAACATGGAATATTGCTACATTATTCTTATTGTGCGAGCTTCATTAGAAGCATTTCTGGTTTGTGACTTGTAAACCAGGTGCGATGTGTTCTGTCTTGCAACTCAGAAGATCCTAATTCTTTTTTTTTTTTTTTTGAGAGAGAGAGAGAGAGAGAGAGAGAGAGAGAGAGGAAAGTGGAAGAGGGAGAGAAAAAGAATCCCAAGCAGACTCCATGCTCAGCACAGAGCCCAATGCAGGGCTCGATCCCACAACTCTGGGATCATGACCTAAGCTAAAATCAAGAGTCAGATACTCAGCCTACTGAGCCACCCAGGCACCCCTGAATATTCTGATTCTTTATCTGGATCCCAGAGCCTTCAGTGCAGATCCTCTGAAAAAAAGGAAGCTTCTTCTTGGTGGATGCCCTTATTAGTGAGAAAGCAGCCAGGCTCCAGTGGGGAAGCTGAGTGTGTGGGCCATCTGTTACATCCTTTGCTTTTCTGTACACCCCTTATGATTCACTTGTTTCATTTCACATCATAATATTTTTCCACTTCAGGAATTTCCTTATGGCTTGATTTCAAGCCATGGTCCACTTCTGTAACACCCCTCCTTTCCATTACTATTAATCATTATTTAATACTTTGCTTATAATTATCTCTGTACTTCTCAATAAGTACCCCAAAGATGAACTGTCTTTAAATGTCTTTAAAAAAAGAATTTTTTGTCTCATTATTTTAATAATATCATAAATTTAACTGATTCTTTTCTAAGTGTATTCATTTTTCTATTCATTGTACTTACTGAACTAAAGATAGATAGGTATATGTGTATGTATATATGTATATGTATCATGCTACATACATACGTACAAAGCACACTCTAGAATATCTCAAGCAAATGCTCATATTTTGGAAAGCACTTAGATTGACGAGTTAAATATCCTCATCTCTTAAAGGATTAATTGCTGATCACTTAATTAAGTATTTAATTTAATTAAGAGGCTTTACTTGGAATAGATACATTAAAAACACCTGTTTGGATTTTCACTGTTGCTTTTGTTTCTGAGAAATCATGTTTTGCCAATATTTTGATATGAAAAGTGATTTCTAACCAAAGAAGCCTCTCAATTAAATTTTTTTTATTAGAAATAATAAGGAAAATGGAAGAATAACTTTTGAAGTTAGTCATTATATTTCTGTCTTAAAAAATTTTACCCAGACTTCTTTTACCCAGCATTTTGCTCTCTACAAAATGCTCTGAGCCACATTATTCTAGGTAATGTATTATCATTTCTGAGAGTAAATTCGGCAGCTGTGGTAGTTTCTTTAGTTGTTTCATAGCACATAAATGCATTTAGCAAGTAACATCCCATAATAAGGCTTATTTTACCAAGTAGGTTATAGATTCCTGGACGATAAGGAGACATGATATAAGGAGCTAAGGTAGGGTGTCATAATGATGCCTGGCCTCGTGATAGATACACAGCAGCTGGACACACACACACACACACACACACACACACACACACCACTGCTAAATATATAAATAGGGGGATTACTGTTGACAAAAGAATAGAAAGTATATGATTTTTTTTTTAACTTCATCAATGAGTCACCAAAGGGAAGACATCTTATAATGACTTTTTTTCTAAAGTTTCCAAGTTTGGACCAAACTTCTCCCAGACACCTCATCTGGGATCACTAGCGCCTGGGAAAGTCAGTAGGCTACTCTGGCTTCCAGACTTGTAAAAATGATGATGCCTCATTCTTAGAAGTGATTTTTCAAAGAGTTCTCATCCAATTTCACTTTCAAGGCTTGCTTGCTGTGGTCCATCCCTCTTCTATTTACTGCACAGCATCCACTTAGATACCCTGCAGTAATTGTTAATGTAACTGCTATTGAAAAAATAGTGCTGCCAAGGGATAGAACACATGTTGCCTGCATTCGAACTTACTTAAAAATCAAGTGTTTTGGATGTCAAAACCAGTACAAACCTTAGGGACCTGACACTTAGATATCAATTCTTTGCCATTATGAAAAAAATGCTTCAAGCAGAGTCCAAGAGATTTCTAGATGGTCCCATAAAAGAAAACATTACATATTAAAGGTTAATAAGTAGGTAGGACTTTTTATTGTGTACTTCACTGGCAAAGGTGAAAAAGAAATGAAAATAATGATGCATTTTTTGAAAATATAATGAAATCTGGAATAAAAAGATAGATTTGTTTTAGTGTTGTCATGGGTGCATTCAACTCATATGAATTTGGGTAAAATAGTTTACTGAGTGTCAATGAATCCTATAATTTTAGACAGGAAGGAGCTAAATTGAAAACCTACTTTGGAGATGTCAAAATTTTTTGAACATGAAAACCTTTTATTTTAAAACATCAAACAAAAAGGTTGTGTTTTCAATGCCTGATAACTTACAGAACATTTAAATATTTTTTAAGCTAGTATAATTTCAGTAGTGTTACTAAGTGTATACATACCTTTTCAAGATATTTTCTCTACTATGTATACACTCAGCACTTGGAGCATATGTGGATTCACCAACCACTTGAAATTACACCATTACCCTCCTCTTCTTCACTCCTGTAAAGTATCTGATCAAAAAGTTCAGACCCATGATTTAGAATAAGAAAAATCTGAAATCCAGGAAGTAAGTGATTTACATATAACTATGGATGTTCTAATAAACAAAAGACAAAGCCAGGAGTCAATATCAGGTCTTCTGATTTTTAAGACTGCTTCCTGGGGTACCTGGGTGGCTCAGTGGGTTATGCATCCAACTCCGGCTTAGGTCATGATCTCACGGTTCATGGGTTCTAGCCCCATGTCAGGCTCTGTGCTGACAGCTCAGAGGCTGGAGCCTGCTTCAGATTCTGTGTCTCCCTCTCTCCTTCTCTCTCTGCCTCTCCCCTGCTCATGCTGTGTCTGTCTGTCTGTCTCTCTCTCTCACACACACAAATAAATAAACATTAAAAAAAATTGAAAAAAAAAGATTCTGCTTCCTGAAGACTAGTCCTTTGCATTAAGGATATTGTTGTGTAGCCAGAAAGGCATGGATAAACTTTAGTCTGGCTGGCATTTCAAAACAAGGAAAATGCTATTACTACAATCAAGGTCAACTTAATCTGACCTTTTACTTTGTAGTCTAGGTAATGAGGTCCTTCCCAGAATGGGAAGAAATGGGTATGCCAAGAGGAGAGGAAGAGCAGAGGAAAATACCACTGGTCCCTTACTGTCAATTATCCTGTTTTCCATATCTGCTCTGGCTTATTTATTTCCACTCAGTACTGGTTCCTGGGAACAATAGCTCCAAAGGAGAGGGTCTTCTTACTAAGGGTCTTTCTGCAATACTGTTATACCCTCATGTCCATTACAGCCAGGGGTAAGTTTGTGTGGTGAGGTCTGCAACTTTGTACTGAGAGTTTCTGTTCTGAATTCAGTAAGAGAAAACAGCAGGTGATACACTATTTTATTCAGTTCTTTAAGTATAGAGGTATTGGTGGACAAAGATTGTAACTAACTACAATAGGTGTGGCTTAGAGAACTATACATGGTAGCTACCCACTAATATTTAAAGGCTGAGCAGCCCAGGGGCAGAGTGTAAATTTAGCCAGATTAAAACAAGTAGGCAGGGGGAGGAAATATTATTAAAACGAAACATCATAATTCAAATGGAGAGAAAAGATGACTCTACCTGTAAATAGTAGATTAAATAAGCAAGTAATATGGTGAGGGGGAGGTCAGATGGAAAGATACTTCTTTTACGGGAGGCTCCTGTTTTGGGAAAGGAGTTTTCTGGGATATGGGGTAGGCAATATTAAGAGGTTCATTGAAGTCAGGAAGAGATAGAGAACACAGGTTAACTGTTAGAGCAAAATGATCTCCCCACATTCTTCTCTGCCTAATGGAGAAATATTTTATTCTAAATCCAACAAGTACTGAATTCCTGAAAATGTATGTGACTGTTTTTTTGTGGGGTATGTTAAATGGAAGTATGGCAACTCTCTGATTTTGAAAGAAGTTCTACATGACATGATTATTAGAATTTTGAATATACTGATTGCCTAAAGCCTTCAATTTCGCTGTAATAAAATAGAGCATTTCCTTTAAAGAAGTTAAATAAACTTTAACAAAAAGATAAGCCATACATCAGTGTTAGAATGGATTATTTTAACAGCCAGTAAAAAACTATATAACAATTGTTCACTGCAATCCTTTCCTCTGAGTCCTCTTTACCCACCAAGAACTGATTTGCTTATTAGGTCAGGCAGTGATTTGCAGAAATGTCACTTACGATGGGTCTTTCTGCAGTGCTGTTACACTATCTTGTCCCTTTACAGCCAATGGTAAGTTTTTGAAGTAAGGCCTGCAATTTTGTACTGAGAGTTGCTATTCTGAACTCAGTAAGAAAAACCATTAGATTAGAAAGCAGGTGACACACCATTTTACCCAGTTTTCTGACTAAGGCTGGAGGGATTGATTTATGGACAAAGATTAAAAACACACAATGGGTGTGGCTCAGCTAAATGAGAGCTATAAATGATAGCTACCCACTAATATTTAAAGCCTGAACACTCCAGGGGCAGAGTGTAATTTTAGCCAGGTTGAAGTAAGAATATGGGGTAAAAGAGGGTAGAACAAAATCAGTATAATCTAACCAGAAGAAAATGTCACTATGAATTTGTTTGCAAGAAAGAAAGAGGAAGCACTTCATTTACACCTATATATTTTTTTAAATAAGAGTTTAAGTAAAGTACTTCCACACTTTGAAAAGTAGCTTCAATTTACAATGATACTACCTAGGAAGATGAGAATGGAGAATGGTATGACCCAACATGTGAATGATTTTGGGGATGAGAAGGTATGTCAGGAACTACTGGCTATTAATGGCTTTGGGTTTGTTAAACCTTAATAAATAGAATTTTAGTGTAGATAGTTTGGGAAATATAGGATGGTTTTTATTTTACCTATAAGTAAGGAGGGGGTCATTTGCAACTGGCAAAATTAAGAACCCAAACAAGAAGCTTTTGAAAAATGCTGGAGGTAAAAAACCTATATAGAAAAATGTCTCTGATATGTAAAATAACAGATTTCTGTGTACTGGTGTGTAATGTTTATTGCCCTACATATTCAACATCACTTACATTTCCACTCCTCTCCATTTCCACATCACTTAATAATTTTTCATAAATCTTAGATCCCACTAATCTTAATTTTTCCTTGAGTTTTTAGACTGAATCTGACATGAAAATACCTCAAGCTTCTGCAAGTCATCTTCATATTATTATTATTTGTTGTTGTTGTTGTTAAAATGTAACTTTTAGTATTTGCTTTGCTAAAGAAAAATGATAAATTGCTTTAGTTTTATATGAATGAAAATATATTTATTTGGCCAATATGCTCATATCATGTTATTTGATATAAAAATCAAACTTGAGGGGCGCCTGGGTGGCTCAGTCGATTAAGGCTCAGATTTTGGCTCAGGTCATGATCTCACGGCTCCTGAGTTTGAGCCCTGCACATCGGCTCTGTGCTGACAGCTCAGAGCCTGGATCCTGCTTCAGATTCTGTGTCTCCCTCTCTCTCTACCCCTTCCCTGCTCACACTCTGTCTCTCTCAAAATAAATAAACATTAAAAATTTTTTTAAATCAAAGTTGAGATTTATTTCTCTCAGAGCAATTAATGTTTTAATTTATTGCCCTCTACAATGTATTTGTTAAAAAAAGATTTATATTTTTTTTCTTTTTTGGCCTAAGAATGATTTCTTTATAGATAATCCAGTTTTTCTCTGACAGCTTTATATATATATATAATATATATATATATAATATATATATATGTATATTGCTGTTTTGCAGCTTTAGTGTATCCTCGTCCTCTTTCTATGTGAGCGCAATTGTGATCTAAAGATGTAATAATTTAGAGTCTCAGCAACTCTCTTCAATGTTTCTCTTCCTTTTGACCGTCTTCTGTTGGAACTTCCCATTAGACAGGTGACTGAGTTTCAGATCCACCTTCTAGGTCTCCTCATTGCTATTTGCTTTGGTTCTTCAAATTTGTGGTATTTTCAAAATCACCATATCTCTCCTCAAATGAATTCTCTCTTAAAGTTTATAGAGTTCCATTTTTGTTCAAATCTAACCCTGAGTGTTTATGTAATTTACCTTAAGGTTTTTTTTTTTCCAATTAACGGAAGCCTATATTTTACATTATACCTCATACCTATACATTCTGTAGGTATAAGAAATATATAGTGACATATATCCTTCCTTATAATATCACACAAAGTATTTTCACTGAATCTATGCTCCACCTACTCATCTGCCTTTCTTCTTTAACCTCTGGCAACGACTGATCTTTTTATTTTCTCCATAGTCTTCATAGGTTTTTGCTTTGTCCAGAATGCAAAAATCATACAGTATGCAGCCTTTTCAGATTTGCTTCTTTCACTTAGTAATATGCACTTTTCTTCCAAGTCTTTTCATGGCTTGATAACTCAATTCTTTGAATCAGTAATATTCCATTGTACGGATGCCCCACAGTTCATTCATTCATTCATTCGTCTTTTGAGGGATTCCTTGGCTGCTTTCCAGTTTTGGAAATCATGAGTAAAATACCTATAGATACCTGTGCGCAGGTTGTTGTGTAGACATAAGTTTCCACTCATTTGAGTAAATACCAAGGAGCATAACTGCTGGATTGTATGGGGGAAAATGTTTATTTTTAGTTTTATAAGAAACTGCCAATTGTCATCTAAAGTGACTATACTATTCCCACCAGCAACGAATGAGAGTTTCTGTTGCTTCGCAAACTTTCTAGCATTTGGTGTTGTCAGTGTTTTGCATTTTAGCCATTAAAATAGGTATGCATTTGTATCCTCTTCTTTTATTTTTAATAAAATAAAATTTTTAAGTTTTAAGTTTTAAAAGTCAAACTTCATGATGTTCTTCTTGCATGGATCATGCTTTTGGTGTTGTATCAAAGAAGTCATCACCACACTCATGGTCACCTAGATTTTCTTTAATTTTCTAGGCATTTTATTGTCCTGCATTTTGCATTGAATTCTGTGATCCATTTTGAGGTTTTTTTTTTCTTTTGAAAAGGTCTGTGTCTATCTATGATGAAGATGATGATGCAGCATGTGGATGTTCGTTCTTCCAGCACCATTTGTTGAAAAGACTATTCTTTCTCCATGAATAGATTTTGCTCCATTAGTAAAGAGCAGTTGACTCTATTAGGTCTACTTCTGTGCTCTCTATTCTGTTCCACCGATCTCTTTGTCTATTCTTTTGCCACTAGCACTCTGTTTTGATTACTGTAGCTTAATGGTAATCTTGAAGTTAGAGAAAGTCAGTCCTCTAACTTCAATATTGTGTTGATTATTCTGCATCTTTGGCCTTCACATATAAACTTTGGAATTAGTTTTTCAATATCCTCAAAATAACTTGCTGAGATTTTAATTGGGATTTCTGAATTTATAGATTCAAGTTGGGAAAAACTTCCATCTTGACAATATTGCGTTTTCCTATCCATGAACATGGAATGGCTCGCCATTAATTTAGATATTCTTTATATATATATATATATATATATATATATATATATATATATATATGAAATATATATATATGAAATATATATATATGAAATATATATATGAAATATATATATGAAATATATATATGAAATATATATATGAAATATATATATGAAATATATATATATATGAAATATATATATATGAAATATATATATATAAGAACTTTGTAAATCTCTTATACAAATTTTGTTATACTTATGTCTAAGTATTTAATGTAAAGACAATTATGTTTTTAAATTCCAAATTTTCATTGCTGGTATATAAGAAAGCAATTGACATTTGTATACCAGCCTTGAAACCTGCAACTTTGTGATAATGGGAGAAGAGGCATGAGGTTTAAAGAGTAAGAGGGATTTAGCACTGTACTACTGGCTTTGAGATGACAGAAGGGAGGCATGAGCCAGGGAATGTGGGCAACCTCTAGGAGATGAGAATGCCCCTTAGCTGACAGATAGAAGGGATAAAGGACTTCAACTGATTTTACATATATGTAGCCTAATAAAATAATATATGCCAATTCACAGATTTGATAAGAGGGCTCTTAAACCAATTTTAAAGCAAATCACCCAAGACTGTAGTCCAAAACTAGACCATAGATTTGGTTCAATAATAAATCCTCTGCTTTAGTGAACCATAAATAAATCACTACTGTCTCCACCTGCTGATACAGCTTTTTTACCAGGAACCTTATATTACAGTCACTAGTAAAATGCTGCCATTGGCATCACCAAACATCCAACACTTCTGCCATCAGACATGGCAGCAAAAATGCAAGTTTCACAGAGTAGAGTTTTTTAAATTGCTTACTTGTGAACTGAAGTCTTATTGATTAAACCTATTGGCAAACCCTGGATCATAGTCCCATATCCTGGTTTGCAGGACCTGCCTAGAATTTGGGTTTCTACTCCTACATTGGGGAACTAGGATTCATTATGTCAGTGTATCACCAAATATGTTTTATGATTTCAAATATACTATATGTAATGTTGGTAAAAGGAGAATACTAAACTTGTGGATTTAGGATAACTTATCTGGGATAGAAAATACATAAATAAAAATGAGATATGTGAATATGCAGATAAAAGGACAGGTGAGTTTATGTAACAGGGTAAAATAGGATGGGAGCCAAGATTAATCTGGGTAGGCAGTGATCCCTGTTGCTTTGTTTGTAGAACTCTATCCTCCTATCATGACATTATAATAAAAATAAATTAATTGAATAGTGATCATGAGCCATTCAAAGCAAAATCTTACAAACTTTGTTTTCAAGCATCCATTAAGAAGCATATCAGAAGTATTTCAATAGAGGGTAAAGGGATAAACCATATGGGGGATAGCTTGGATGGAAGTATAGCCAGATCTAATTATTCACTATTGTTACTTCTATAAAGTGGTCATGTACACTAAATCATTGCTCATAAACAGGCTTCGATTCCTGCAAGCCTCTGATCACATTTTTATCGACTGATTAAAACAAACTTTTTATGTGTGTTTCTTTTTGAAGATACCTTATTTAATATGTATTATTGGTTCCTTGACATGGAAGTCATGGCCAAGAGAACTATAACTCATATCTGAAAGAAGCCTGTCTAACACAAGGCACATGACAGCCTTCTTGCACTTAGGAACACTAGGCAGAACCTCAGCATTATACTTTGGGACTATTTAAAACAGAAAAAACACCCAAAAAAGCACAGAAATGTGAAAAACATGGCACTAAAAAGACTGTGAAAGGATGCTTGTTTATAGTAAAAGAGCTGAGACAGAAGGCAGAGGGTTGCCTTGTTTGACCTCAGCTGGGAATGTGAGTCAGGTGGCTTATTTATTTATTTATTTTTTTGCCTTTCTGCATAGGTAGAAAGCCCATGAAATACAATGATCATAGGTTTTGGAGTTACCCAATAAATTTGAGGTAATGAAGTTTGCAGATATGGAAACTATGTATAATGAGGCTCAACTACACATGGAACACACAGAGCCTGCAGGTTGGTCTTTTCTCCCTCTAGCATCATCTCTACCATGTACATAAACCAAGTTTCCATGATCAGTGTTGCCTCACCTTTCCTTCTTGTTGATACCATGTCTGATAAGAACCCCAGGATGTAGCCTGGCAGCAAGCTCCGTATGATACATAATGCAAAATTGGGAATAACCTAAACTTCCAAACAAGAGGCGCTTGGGCAATAATCTACATAAAATTGTCAATGTTGTGAGATCATCTGAAGTCATTAAATGTTATGATATACAATTATTAAGCTTCAGTGATGTGGAAATACTTTTATGTATTACAAATGATAGATTCCATCCAGAATAGAGAAGAGTGTCATCAATTTTCATAATTAATATATGTGAAATATATTTTTCTATGAATACGACTAAAAGATTTTCATCAAAATTTCCATCATTGTCATTCTTAGATTGTGAACTTTGAGGTGTTGTATTATTTTTTAGGTTTATTTATTTTTGAGAGAGAGAGCAGGATTAGGGACAGAGAGAGAGGGAGGCAGAATCCCAAGCAGACTCCTTGCTGTCAACACAGAGCCCAGTGTGGGGATGAACTCACAAAACTGCAAGATTATGAACTGAGCTGAAATCAAGAGACGTTCAACCAACTGAGCCACCAAGGGGCCCTGAGGTGTTTTAATTTCCACTGGTTATCTTGATTTTCTACTTTTATACAATGATTACATTTTATTTGTGCATCTAAAGATGCATATAAAATAGAAAAAAATTAGGGGGTTCAAATTAATTCAATGAATTACCAGTAATTATGCAGCATTGTCCATATGCAGAGCTGTTTGTTTTCCTTCCCTTCCTGATTTTTATTTTCTTCTCATTTTCAGTACATACTTATGGTTCATCTAATCACATTGAAATGCTGTCAGTCAAAAATACAAGAGCTGAACTGAATTCACACTTTAGTTTATATATGGCCATTGATAAAAACTAAAATTTTGAACTATTTTAGTAAAGACTAAGTTCAAAACTAAGAACATTATATAAGTGACATTATTTGAGCTTTAAAATAATCCTGTTAAATGAGTGAATATTATTTGCATTTTTTATAGATGTGAAGTGCTGAAAGAAATAGTTTATTTAACTGTCTAAGAATACACAGCTAGCGAGATGTGAAAGTAAGATTTGTAGTCAGGGAGTCTAATTTCAGTGCCCATGTACAAGCCACTATGCTATTGGGCTGTCTCCAATAAGAACTTCCTGTTTTCTGCTTCATTGTCGCCATTGGAAATACCCTATAAATTTGAAGAATATATTTTTGAAATGGACATTTTTTCCGTCTTGGGACAAAGAACTATTTGAGGAGGGAGATTAAGGTTTGGTGTGGGTGGAGGAGTTGAACAGGAAAGGAAGAGAGTAGAATTCCCTTGGAAACCTTGAAACAATCTAGCAGTTCCCCATGTTAATGCCTGCTTTCCATCTAACAAGTCAGAGAAAAATATCAATGGGCATTTTAGATTTTTTTGCTCATAAACTCATTTGATTAATGATGTTAGCTGAGGAACATCAATTACAAAAGCACACTTTGCTCTAGGAAATCCCAAGATCCAGTCACAAAGGGATATTTATGGGAGAACACAAGAGATTTATGCTGTTTATGTAAAGCACTATATGTCTTGGATGATAGTTTGTTTATCTTGTACTTCAGAACAGGGATTCCAAAAATATGTATGCTATGAAAGACATCATAAGAGAAAGAGGCCCACAGTGTGATAAATGCACGCTTGCTTCAAGAACAAATTACTACCAAATAAACAGATCTCTTTAAAAATTTATGAAAGCAGAATATCCACTCACAACCAAATATCATTGGCTGGAAGAGAAAAAAAGAGACATCTACAGTAGTATATGTGCCTGCTAACTTTATTTTTCAGATTTCACATTGGAGCATATAATTTGCAAATTGCATGTTTAATCTTCCAGTTCATTCTGAGTGATTCAAAAGTGAGGAAGAATGCTACCACTAGCCCCTTCAGTGAGGATTTATTCTGTGATGCTGAACACACTTAAATTGTGTGGAAAAAGTCTGTAGCTAACAAAAAGAAAACCAAATAAAAACAAAAACAGAACTATAACCTGTGATACATTATTGGTACAAATTATCGTTGCTATCATTTATCTAATGTCTGCCATTTCCCAGACATGTATGATATAACACAATATCATTAATTTCCAAACTTCTGTCCCAGATAGCCATTTTATTGCATGCTGACAGTTTAGCAAACAGGGCCTGGGTGACTAAATAAGTGACATGCTTAATAAAACTCCATTGAATTACGATGTATGTATGTTATTTATAACATATATTGTTGCACAAAGGTCCCGAACTTCCACACCAGGCACAGAGCTTATAATTGCTGAAATTCAGCTATATTAAAATCCCTACAACAAATCTTTGATATAAAAACCTGGTTTTGAAAGTTCAGTTTGCTTTGCACTTCATCTATCATATTCCACTAAAAACAAATATTGGTGCTGTGAGGCAACAGTAGGTGGGGAAGAGACTAGGGCAAGGATAAGAAGAAAATTTTAAAAAGAAGGTCCAACTTGTAATCCAGCAGAAGTAATCCAAACTAGTGGGAAACAGGAAAGGAGAAGTAAAGAAGAAAAAAAAAAATAAAATACCTTAAGTGTAAGATGTATACAAGATGGCAGAAATCATTCCTAAAATAACCAGAAATTTAAAATGTATTTAAGTAGGATAACTTTAAAAATTAAAGAGACTTTCAGATGAAATAAAAAAATAAAATAAAACTGTAGAAATATGTGGTCCACAATGAAGACACAGAGACTGAAATTTTAAATATGGACAAATATGCATTAGGCAAATATGAAAAAAAGAAAACTAGAGTTTAAATTTTAATATATATCATTCTATGTCTGGACAGGAAAATATAAGCCTCTCTAGGTTTTTCAAAAAGAGAGAATTTAATGCAAGGAATTGTTTTTATTTTTTTATTTTTTAAAGTTTATTTATTTGAGAGACAGAGAGAGAGAGAGCATAGCTGAGGAGGGGCAGAGAGGGAGGGAACAGGATATGAAGTGGGCTCTAGGCTCTGTGCTGACAGCAGAGAGCCCAAGGCAAGGCTCGAACTCATGAACCTTGAAATCGTGTTCTGAGCCAAAGTCAGATGCTTAACTGACTGAGCTACCTAGGCGACCCAGGAATTATTTTTTAAATGTTGGAAATGTTAGAGAAGAAAAAGTGAAAAGGGGAGATACTTCCAAATAACCTCAGGAAGGTGTTAACAATCCTTAGACTCAAGGAACGTACATTGAAAATACCCTTTGTTGATGTTTGAAACACAACCCTCCCCCAAACCAAGAGCCTGCACTTGCCCACTTGCCCAGCTGCTCTGAGGCTGCAGTGGCACCTGTAGCGGCTGCTACTGGAGATGAAGCCCACAGTGGTCCCTTCTCCACCTGAGGCTGCATTGCTAGGAACTTTGCTTCTTGAAGGAAAACTCAAGTCTCCAAGTCTGCATTTGCCTGCCACCATTCATATCGACAGAAGCGCTGCTAGAGGAAGAAAACAAAAATAGGGGAAAACATGTTTTCCTTCCTCTGCTTTCCATTGTCTTTCCTGTGCCTTGCACTGACAGAACTTAATGGGGATCTTGTTAGTAAAAGTGTTGATAAATGTCGTTTGCACAGACCCCTAGTATAGAGAGGAGATAGATCATTGTTGGGTGAAAGAGACAGTAGAGCAAATAAGGGATCACCTCTTGGGGGAATAAGCACCCATTCTCATCAACAATGCAATTTACAATATATAGAACAGTATTAACAATAACAAAATTCTGCCTAATATGTTACAGCTCTACCTTACAAAGACTAATTCCACACACTTACCGTCTCCCCCCAACTCATGCGTCCCATTATTCGCTGCATCCCTCACTAGGTGATATTAATACCTTATCTAGTTCAAAACATTCAACTGAAATATCCTATAGTCTAGCAACTAAATTGTTGTTAAACCAACACTTTGTAAAGATAGGATGGAAAGGACAAAAAGTGACAGAATTGGCTAATGTAAAATGTGTATGTAGTACAAGAAAGTCAGTTTGCACAGTGCTCAAGTTTTCATTGCAGGAACAATTCATGGACATGTGTACAGGGTTATTAATTATAGTACTATTTCTAATAACAAAATGTTGGGAAAAACTTGTGTCCAAAAAGAAATGATTGGTTATACTTGTGTGGTTATACCAGTCCTATAAAGAAATAAGAATAATCTGGGGCGCCTGGGTGGCGCAGTCGGTTAAGCGTCTGACTTCAGCCAGGTCACGATATCGCCCTCCGTGAGTTCGAGCCCCGCGTCAGGCTCTGGGCTGATGGCTCAGAGCCTGGAGCCTGTTTCCGATTCTGTGTCTCCCTCTCTCTCTGCCCCTCCCCCGTTCATGCTCTGTCTCTCTCTGTCCCAAAAATAAATAAACGTTGAAAAAAAAATTAAAAAAAAAAAAAAGAAATAAGAATAATCTCAATGAATTGGTATCTTTGAGGTACCCAGTGTTTAAAAGTAAGGTGCAAAGAATATAAATAGTATTCTGACTTTTTGTAATAAATGAAGGAAATTAAAGAATATATTTATTTATGGGCGCCTGGGTGGCTCAGTAGGTTAAGCGTCCGACTTCAGCTCAGGTCATAATCTCACGGTTTGTGAGTTCGAGCCCTGCATCGGGCTCTGTGGTGACAGCTCAAAGCCTGAAGCCTGCTTCAGATTCTGTGTCTCCCTCTCTCTGTTCCTCCCCCACTCGCACCCTGTCTCTGTCTCTCTCTCAAAAATAAATAAAGATAAAAATTTTTTTAAAAGAATATATTTATTTATACACATATAAACACAGTCTTACATTTTAAAAAATAGAAGAATAAATTTGAAACAGAAGATTGCTACGAACAGGAGCAGGAACTTTTGTATAATAATAGTTTTCACTTTTGACAAATAAGAAATCCATTATATTTTCAAAAATGAAACAATTTACAAACTTCTAAAATTAAAAATAAATTGAATAAATGAACAAGCTAATACCTTACTGGTTAAAAAAACACTCATAAATAATTTATCATAAGTGACTGTAAAACACAGGGTTTTGACTGTACAAACAGTGGAATATATTCTAAAGGCAAAGGAAACTAATAAAAATTTGTAATTTTACTCCAAAATTTTAGTTTTTATGTTGATATTGTCATTTTAGAAAAATTTTGTTATAGATTTTATAGCATAGATTTATATTATAGATTTCAGTAATTATACTTTTTAGGAATTAAGATATTCAGTCTGAAAGGTAAAATGTAATCATGAAACTTTAAATATATATGCATAGCAATATTAAAAATAATTGAGACAAAAAGAATGTTTTTTAATGTTTCAAGACACATCATTAAGCTCTGTCCACTGACATGAGCTAATGTCAATACCAATCCAGGAGCAGTGAGTTCCCCTAGGACCTAGATTTCCATCTTAAATATAATTTCTTCATGGCAGAGCCAAGACTCTTTGGGGAAAGGACTGATTGTAGGTCTGAGTAAGAAAAGGTACAAGGTAAATCCCAGATATCTTTTTTGAACCAGAAAGCAAAGAAGTTTCCAAAAAATTTGTTAGAATCACAGAAGAATTAGGAGCTGGCCTATAGGAGCCTGCACTGGTGAGAATGATGGCGGTATGTGCATCTAAAATAATGATGTTTGGGGCATCTGGGTGGTTCAGTAGGTTAAGTGTCTGACTCTTGGTTTTGGCTCAGGTAATGATCTCAATGTTCATAGGTTCGAGTCCCGCATCAGGCTCCATGCTGATTGTGCCAAGCCTACTTGGGATTTTCTTTCTCTCCCTCTCTCTCTGCCCCTCCCCCTTTCTCTCTCTCTCTCTCTCTCTCTCTCTCTCTCTCTCTCTCTCTCTCCCAAAATAAATAAACTCGAAAAACAATTAAAATAATGATGTTACTTATTTCAAATACAATGAATCAATAACAGCCATGAGTACAGAATGATACTCAAAAAAGAGAAATCTAGGAAAAATTTTCACTATTCAATGCCATTGATAAATCATCTCCTTTCTTTCAAATATTGTAACTAAAAGAAAAGATGAATGAGGGTTTTTTCCCCCTTTCATTAGGCACTTTTTTTCAAAGTAGCTGAATAAGGACCAGGAAAGCTCTTGACTGGGGAAAGCTCTACTTGAAGGAAGACTTCAAGGGAATATTTTGGTAGAACTAATGCCAGAATTAGAAAATCATCCTTGTTGTATAGCCCTTAATGAAATGGTTGACATGCCAGGATTATCAGTGAAATCGATTTTATGTATCTTGTCAAAGCATGCATTATGTTATATATAGTATACATAGTATTATATATACTTTGTAAAGTAAATACAAAGTGAACTATGAAGATTACCCTCTAGTCTCAAGGGAGGAAAAACAAATCACAAAGAAGGGATCTCCCATCATCACCTTAAGCCAGTGGTCAATATTAACCTTATTAATGGAGAGTCATCTCGATGTTCTGAGTCTCCTAAAGTGATGTATAATAACATTTAAGATTGTATTCTACCCAAATATGTTTAACTTGAATTTATCACAACTTTAAATCTAAATACAAGTGACAGATAATTTAAATGATACCACAGAAAAAGCAACCATGGAAATCCAGAAGATGAGACACTTTGGAGGACAACTGTTATGGATGAGTCTGTTCAACGAATCAAGGGCATGAAAAATAAAATTAATCTGATGTTAAAAACAAAATGACCTAGAAGGACACTATAACCACATACAGTGCATTTCTTTTAATTTTTTAAATGTTTTTATTTATTTTTGAGACAGTGAGAGACAGAGCGTGAGCAGGGGAGGGACAGAGAGAGAGAGGGAGACACAGAATCTGAAGCAGGGTCCAGGCTCTGAGCTGTCAGTACAGAGCCCAACGCGGGGCTCAGACTCACTGACTGTGGGATCATGACCTGAGCCAAAGTCAGACGCCTAACCAACTAAGCCACCCAGGCACCCCTACAGTCTGTTTTTATAGGCAAATCTAACAAGTTTTACAAAGGAAATTTTGGGGAAAATTCACTTATGAACTTGGGCCTTAAATGAAATAAATATCTATTTATTAGAAAAGATAAGTTTTGTTTTTTTTTTTTTTTAAACTGAAAAGAGCAGTCTATATACTGGCATATAATATGTGATAGTGTTTTGGTTAAAATGCATATATATATATATATATGTGTATATATATATACACACATATATATAATTCATAAAAATAGGTGATCTCTTAACATTGTTTTGATCAAGAAGGTAAGGATATGATTTAATTCTTATTTTTTCTTTTCATTATTTTCTATTATTTTACAGTGCGTATATACTTCTTTTTGCATAATAAAAGCTTGTGTAACATTAATTAGACATTATTATGACATATTAAAATTAGTACAAATATGATAACATATAGATATTAAATTAATCTCTTGCAACAACATACATTTAAATCCAACAATTTTGTGGGAGTTGAGCAAATATTTAGAAGATGACTGGTCTAGATGAAGGGGACTTTTTAGGTTCTCCTTTGAAAAATAACAGGGAGAAGCCAGGAATCCAATGGAAGGACTGATATCAACAAATAGAATTCAGAAAAGGAAGGTCAAAAGTCTTAGGCTTTTAGAAGAAATGGTCACATTCAATGGCAAACAGAAAAAGCAAATTAAACAGTAGGGAAAGGCTACTCTATACCTAGTCAGCTGGCATAACTTAGTTGATAAGCCATGTGATATAGGTGCGTACTTTCTACTGCTGAAATATAATATGGCACATTCTTTTTAGGGGGGAGGGGCAGAGGAAAGAAGAGAGAGAGAGAGAGAGAGAGAGAGAGAGAGAGAGAGAGAGAGAGAGAGATCTTAAGCAGGCTCCATATTCAGCATGGAGCCTGACATGAGGTTCAATCCTATGACTCTGGGATCATGACCTGAGGTGAAATCAAGAGTCAGGCACTCAACTGACTGAACCACCCAGGTATGTCCACATTCTTTCTTAAAAACAATTTGAGAGTATACTGATTCTCGGAGTCTTGACTTTTTCTTTGACAATATTTTGATTCTGAACTCTCTCTTAAAGTTCTCTATTACTATTACATATATAGTACATATGTGTCTATGTATATATTATGCATTTGTACATGTGTATGTATGTGTATGTGTGTGGATGTATATATATGTATGCATATATGTACATATAAACGCAAATGCTTCAGTAATCTACTAACCTAGGACCCTGTTATTTAGTATTAGTTTGTTTATTATGTTTGTTTGCTTATCTTGTGCTTCTCTATATAAGTATGCAGTGTAAATTTAATACATGAAAAAAGGACAGCATGATGTTATTTAAGAGAAATATCTATCCATGATCCTATACCAGCACCAAGACAAAGAAGTGTTCTTGTCAACATTTTTTTTCCATTGGGCTAATAAATTTCCAATACACCCTTTTACTGACTTTTTAAAAATTATCATTATTTACATTTTAGATAGGAAAGAATTTAACAGAAACAGATAATGAGTAAATGACTAATGAAAATTGCAAATGAGTGAGGAGCTAATTGCACTGAGATTCAAAAGAGGCCTAAAGCACTGGAATCAAGCGCCAGGATGCAGAAGTAGGTTTTGCTGTTTGGAGGGTAAACAGACCTTGCTCTGAATGAAGCAAAGAAGGGGGAATCGTGAAGATAGAACAATTTTGCGGGGGGTGGGAGGGGGAGTGGGTGTTGGCAAAAGACTGTGAAAGTTTATGAGGTTTAGCTGTTCCTCACTCTTAAAAGGAGCAAAGTGATTTTCCACTGGAGGGAAACATTAAGGCTTTGGGCAGTAGTTCTTTACTTTGACTACACATTGGAATCACCTCTAGAGTTTTAAAACTACTGATAATGGGTTCCCATTCTCAGACTTACAAATTTCATTCATCTATGTTGTGTCCTGAGCATTGAGATTTATAAAAGTTTCCTTCCCAGGTGATTGTGAGGTGGAGCCAAGGTTGAGAGGCACTGGCAAAGGAGGCTGAAATAAAGTTTGAAAATCAATTTATGCATAAAGAGATAAGAGGCCATTTGTGGTAGATATGGGATTGCTGGGCAAAGTGAAAGCCTAATTAAAACTGGACATGTCACTTTGTAGCATTTCTAACCAGCATAATGGTCTAACACTTTAAACAATGTTGACACGTAGTCACACAACTAAAGAATGACTGTTTTCTTATAGGGGAGGGGAAGGAAAAAAAAAAAAAGAGGTTAGAATGGGAGAGAGCCAAAGCATAAGAGACTGTTAAAAACTGAGAACAAACTGAGGGTTGATGGGGGGTGGGAGGGAGGAGAGGGTGGGGGATGGGTATTGAGAAGGGCACCTTTTGGGATGAGCACTGGGTGTTGTATGGAAACCAATTTGTCAATAAATTTCAGAAAAAAAAATTTCTTAAAAATACATTCTAGTGTTACATTAAAAAAAAAAAGAATGAAAACTGGGGGGTTAATAGTCTTAGAACCTGGGAATAAATTACAACCTACTTCTCCAAATATCTGTATTCCCAAGGTAAAAGTGACTACATGAATTGTCCAAAAACTTTTCTTTGGTAATATAGATTTTACCTAACCCATATCTGTTTCACAACAAAGTCTTCATGTGAACCACAATTTTTATCCATGCACTGAATACTTCAAAGTAAAGTTAATGTATGTGGCCAAATTGAACTTAATGCTAACACTCTAGATCTGAGGAACAATTTATCTCACATCTGACAGCTTTGATGTCCTAATCTCCTTCCAGTTTGAAGGCAAATTAAAAATAAGATTTTAATTACTATGTTATTGACCTAATGGCATTTTTGGGTTTTTTTTTTCTATAAAAACAAAAGCAAATTCTTTGATGTGCTAGAAAATATTTGTGCTAGAAATTTCTGTGCCTTTAATCACTGCTCTCGTAGAACTATATTTGCATGGTTATAGGCAGCATCATACAAAAGAAAAAAATCATGAATCTTCAGTGACTTAAATTATTTTATTATAATTTTTTTAAATACCTAAGACTTGGTATAGGTTTCTTATGATAATAGCTCTTTTATGATTAAAAAAAAATTTGGACAAGTTAAATATAATCAAATCAAACAATGAAATCTCAAATTAATATTAAATAATAAATAACATTACAAATAATATTTTACTGATAGCAAATGCCCTTTTCAACAAAAATATTAATGCCTTTATGGGAAACACTTTCCAACCCCTGGCATTTCTTTTTATCTTTGTAAGCTTCATCTCTACCATCAAATCTAGGACTGCTGTAAAAACCTTTATATTGTGCTTCGTTTACACATAAAATCAGCCTGTGTTCTTTTCTCATTAGCCTACAATAACCAAGTAATAATAGGCTTAAACCAATGAGATACTAGGCACAAATAAGATGGGCCTCAAGAGGGGCACCTGGGTGGCCTAGTCGGTTAAGCATCTGACTTTGGCTGAGGTCATGATCTTGTGTTTCATGAGTTCAAGCCCCGCATCAGACTCTGTGCTGACAGCTCAGAGCCTGAAGACTGCTTTGAATTCTGTGTCTCCCTCTCTCTCTACCCCTCCCCTGCTTGCTCTCTCTCTCTCAAAAATAAACAAAACATTATAAAAATAAAATAAGATGGACCTCAAGAGGTTATTTTAGTTCTCAGTTGTAAGGTAGCCATTCAGATATTGGAGACTACAATAATAATGAATTTTTGTTAGGTTATAATTGAAAAGAAAAAAAATTTATGGTGAACTCACATAATCCTAAGATACACCCTTTGATTCTGTTTTAGAAATAATAATATAATTAGCCACATGAAGAGGTACTAAACTGAGTTATTGTTCTATAAATCATGGACAATCAAAGACAGTAGCATTTTACGTGTACAGGTTACCTATGTAAACCTTAAACAGTTGGCTATCTCTATAGCTCAGTTCCTTCTAATACCAAACACAAATAACATTATTATCAATTCTGGCTTCCTGCTGTGAGTGTCAACAGATGTGTCATAAACACAACGCTGTATTTTTTTTTACAAGAACAGATTTGAGTTTTGATCTCATGAAGACCTTCCCCTTGTTAACCTTAGAAAAGTTGAAAAATAAATTTCTAAATGTAATAGATGTCAGAAATTCACATAATTTTTTAGATAAAAGAAAGCACAGAAGAACATCTCAAAATGAAAAGATAATTACATAGTAGCTAAATGAAATGTTAAATGCAGTAACTAAAAATGAACTTAATAAAAGATCATTATTAATTGTTTTATTCTTAATTTGGCTGCCACTTTAATGTTAAAATCCCTAACTGGAAGGGATGGGTATATTAGTAACTTATGTCTACACTATTTTTACTTTATATACATAGCGAAGATGTCCTCACTTAGCAGGAAAACCATTCAACCATATCAATCAAAGATTAAATATTCATTCAAAATATGGTTTAAAAAACATATTTGAAACCTCAAAAAAATTGCATAACCATTTTATACTAGGCATAAGTGGGGTTTCCACAATTGTTTGACAATGGCTATTGCCCAGACTCCGGAATAAATATCTACCAACCGAAGTTAATGAAACATTGTGAATAGTTTTGTAAAATTTTCAGTATTATCCATAAATGTTGTCATCTAATATAATCTGCACTTACCCTTGCAAAACTGAAGTTAGAGTTGCTCACTATATACCAATTATCTGTTAGGGAGAAAACAAACAAACCAAGAAAATTAAATCTACTAAAATGTTTCTATTATGTTTACTGTTCCTTATCTTATAAATAGATTAAGCTAACCAGTAACAATATCAGAAATAGGTATTACAATTCTCTTTGAAATTTCACCTGCCTTGTTTAATACTTCATGTGTACTGATATGTGCTTTTAACTTTGAAGTTACTAGATCATTATAATGTTAACTGAAATGCCAAGTGTGACTCTTAAAAGAGATAGAAAATCATTTCTGAAGTGCATTTACCTATGGGTATTTTAAATGACTTTAATAAGCTATGAAAATATGAAATAGATACGTGTTTTAAAAAATCATGACTATTCACTGTCCATATCTCTTTGTTTCACATGACCTTTTTTCTTTTTTTGCTTACTTTACTATTCTTTGTTTTAAATATATTGACGTTTTAAGAATTCTTGTCTCCCCTATCATCAACAATTATATCACTTGATATATTTGCATTTACTCAGAATAATCCAGTTGGATTCTAATGCCCTCCATATTTATGGTTTGGCACATGTTCTGGATATGATATTCATCTTCCCCTTTCATTTTGTTTATTACAACTATAGATAAGCTCCTCTGAAAACTATTTCATGAATTGTTGCCAAATACCTATCCTTAGAAAGAGAAGAAGGATCTAAGATCAGTGTTATGAACAAAGTAACTGAAAACTACAAATTAGGAATACATTTCTTATGTTACTCCTCTAAAAAGCAGGATTTTCAGAGATCTACGAGAGTGTCAGTAGTTGGTGAAGTGGTTTTAAAGCACAGCTATGAAGTTTGATATATCTGGGTTTGAATTAATTATGTGTCATTGAGGGGCGCCTGGGTGGCGCAGTCGGTTAAGCGTCCGACTTCAGCCAGGTCACGATCTTGCGGTCCGTGAGTTCGAGCCCCGCGTCAGGCTCTGGGCTGATGGCTCAGAGCCTGGAGCCTGTTTCCAAATCTGTGTCTCCCTCTCTCTCTGCCCCTCGCCCGTTCATGCTCTGTATCTCTCTGTCCCAAAAATGAATAAACGTTGTAAAAAAAAAAATTATGTGTCATTGAAAAACATATTGAAATTTTCAGGGCTTCATTTCCTTATATAATACTGCCAATCCCTTGAGTTAGTGTAAGAATTAAATGAGATAGCATATGAAAGCACTGAGCAGAATGATTAACGTATAGTGAGTACTCAAAAATATTTAACCTTTATGTCTCTGGTTTTCTATACCCATGTGTCAAAACAAAACAAAACAACAACAAAAAACCTTTAAGTGAGAAAGATATACATGCCTACACACCCCTTTTCCCTCCATGCCTCTACCCCATTATACCAAACAAACAAATATTACAAACATTTACATACCCAAAGAGGGACCTCAGAAAGAGTGAAAAACAAACTGTATTGCCAAAAAGCCACAAAGATTAGAATAGAAAATCGATAAAGCACATTCAGTTCTGATACGTAGGAAACTTGGAAACTATCACTCTGTCCTCACTATTGAAAAAAAAAAAGTTGGACAAATTGAAAATCAGTAAGTTTCTTGGATCCATCAAAGAATTGAGGTTGCAGGGCAAATTGAAACCCCCAAATCCAGATAGACAGACTGGTCTACCCCTGTGATCTGCTTACCTGGAACAGAAATTGCTGGACACCATAAGTGGTAAGACTGCTTACTTCACTAGTAAATGTGATGAAGTTCCAAAGGCAGAGTGTAGACTAGTCTAGTGTAAGAGTTTGGAACATCTAGGGCCAAAAACATAGGTGGAGTCTACATAATTTCTCAATCTTTTCCTCCAGAAAACACAGGGTGGGGGGTAGGGGAGAATAAAACAGCCAAAACAGAACATCCAAGAACCATGAGACAATATCAAAAGGTGTAAAGGAAGTGAAATTGGATGAACAGAAAGAACTAAAGACAAAAAGGAACAGAAATAGTTGAGATAATAATGACTGAGAGCTTTCCCAAACTAAGGACAGACTGAGGAAGTTTAGAGAACATGACATGATAAAAACCAAATAAACACACCTAGGGATATCACATCCAGACTTCAAAGAATCAGACAAAGGGAAAATCTTAAAGAAAGCCAGAGGGTGAGAAAACATCACATCATATCCATATTGGAACAAAGATAAGAAACCACATAAGTAAGGATGAGTTGAGTGACGTGTCTAAAGTATTGAAAGGAAAAAAAGAAAGAACTACAAACCTAGAATTTCCCTTCAAAAAATATGGACAAATGACTGTCTCAAGCAAATGAGAACTGTGGAAATCCATTGCCAGTTTGCACAGTAAGGCATATTAAAACAAGCCCATTAGGCAAAAGGTAGGTGATAAAAGTCTGAAGATAAATCTACCCAGAGAAAAGAGGACGGTCAGAGGAAGCATAAGTGAAGCTAAATTAAAATATGTACTCTTTCTTATTCTTGAATGATCCAAAAGATAACTGTTTAAAGTAATAACACTGACAATGTAGTGAGTGAATATAGGATATGGATAAATTAATTGAATGCTAGCAATATCATAAGGGATGGGAGAAAGGATGGGAATACTTGGTTACAAAGTCTGTCACTATTCACAAAGGGAAATCGTGGCGTTTGAGAGTACACTTAAATTATTTTTAGGTGTTATTGTAAACTATAAGTCAGTCATTAAATAAAAAATAATTATAATCATTATGCTAAAAGAAGAGATAAAATAGAGATAAAAAAATAAATAGCAAATATAAACAAAAGTTACTAAGATGTTAGATTTAAATCTAACTATATCAATAATGTGAAATTTGAATGGTATAAATATTCAATTAAAAGATAAGGAATATTGGATTGGATTTTTTTTTAATGTGTGTTGTCTACAAGGAAGTAATTTTATAAATATATGTATTAATATCTTTATTTTTAAATGTAACTTTTAGGTTAAAAGTAAAGGTATGGAGGGGTGCCTGGGTGGCTCAGTTGGTTAAGCATCTAACGCTTGATTTCAGCTCAGGTCATCATCTCATTGTTCATGGGATTGAGCCTAGCATCCAGCTCTGTGCTAACATTGTGGAGCCTGCTTGGGATTCTCTCTTCCTCTCCTCTGACCCTTCCCCTCTCTCTCTCTCACTGTTAAAATAAAATATTTTTTAAGGTAAAAGTATGGAGAAAGATATATCATAAAAAACCCAATCAAAACAACACTGGGATGGCTGCATTAATTTGAAGAACAGTTAAAAACAAGATTATCAGAGATAAAGGAAAACAAGATTTTAAAAAAGAAGGGCATCAAAAGAAGACATAACAATTCTAAATGTGTAAGCACCTAACAACAGAGCATCAAAATACATGAGGCAAAAATCTAATAGAACTGAAGGAAAAATAGACAAATCTGCTGTTATACTGGGAGACTTCAACACCTCTCTGTCAGAAATTGATAGTTTAGGTAGGCAAAAAATTAGTAAGGAAATGGATGAACTGAACAGCAATCAAATTGATCTAACTGATAATCATGTAATACTTCATCTAACAATAGCAGAATTCATGTTCTTCTCAAGCACAGATGCAATATTCACCAATAGATTACATTTGAGCCATAAAACATACTTTATTAATTTAAAGGGATAGAGATTATGCAAAGTATATTCTCAGATCATTGTAATATATCATATTAATGCATTAAAAATGGAAGAACATATGATCACATTAGAAGATGCAGAAAAAGCATTTAAAAATTTTACTACTCAGTCATGATATAAACCAGCCCTGCAAGAAACTTTAAGAGGGACTCTTTGAGTGGAGAAAAAACAACAAAACAAAAAAAGATCCAAAGCAGCAAAGACTAGAAAGGACCAAAGAATATCATCAGAAACACCAACTCTACAGGCAACACAATGGCACTAAATTTATATCTTTCAATAATCACTCTAACTGTAAATTGACTAAATGCTCCAATCAAAGGACATAGGGTGTCAGAATAGATAAAAAAAACAAAAACATAACCTACCTATATACTGCCTAAAAAAACTCTTTTTATATCTAAAGACACTACAGATTGAAAGTAAGGGGATGGAGATCCATCTATCATGTTATGTATGTCAAAAGAAAGCTGGAGTAGCCACACTTATATCAGACAAAGTAGATTTTAAAACAAAGACTATAACAAGAGATGATGAAGGGCATTATATCATAATTAAGATGTCTATCCACCAAGAAGATCTAACAATTGTAAATATTTATGCCCCCAACATGATAACACCCAAATAATAAGTCAATCACACACATAAACTCATTGATAATAATACAATAATAGTAGGGGACTTTTACACTCCATTTACAATAATGGCCAAATCTTCTAAGCAGAAAATCAACAAGGAAACAATGGCTTTGAATGACACACTGGACCAGTGGACTTAACAGATATATTCAGAACATTTCATCCGAAAGCAGCAGAATACATATTCTCAAGTGCACATGAAACATTCTCCAGAATAGATCACATACTGGGTCACAAATTAGCCCTCAACAAGTACAAAAAGGTTGATATCATACCGTGAATATTTTCAGACCACAACACTATGAAACTTGAAATCAACCACAAGAAAAAATTTGGAAAGACCACAAATAATTTGGAGATTAAAGAACATCATAGTAAAGAATGAATGGGTTAACCAAGAAATTAAAGAGTAAATAAAAAAGTACATGGAAGTCAATGAACATGATAACATGACAGCTCAAAACCTCTGGGATGCAACGAAGGTGGTCATAAGAGGGAGGTATATAGCAATCCAGGCCTTCCTAAAGAAGGAAGAAATGTCTCAAATATACAATCTAACCTTACACCTAAAAAAGCTGGAAAAAGAACAGCAAATAAAGCCAAAAAGCAGCAGAAGATGGGAAATAATAAAGATTAGAACAGCAAACAATGATATTGAAATTTAAAAAAAAGGCAATGGATCAATGAAATTAGGAGCTGGTTCTTTGAAAGAATTAACAAAATTGATAAACCCCTAGCCAGATTTATCCAAAAGAAAAAGGATATGATCCAAATAAATAAAATCAGAAATGAAAGAGTAGAGATCACAACCAACACTGCAGAAATACAAACAATAATAAGAAAATATTATGAGCAATTATATGCCAGTGAATTGGGCAGTTTGGAACAAATGGATAAATTCCTAGAAATATATAAACTACCAAAACTGAAACAGGAAGAAATAGAAAATTTGAACAGACTCCTAACCAATAAAGATATTGAATCAGTAATCACAAATCTTCCAACAGAGTCCAGGGCTGGTTGACTCCCCAGGGAATTCTACCAATATTATATATATATATATATATATATATATATATATATATATATATATATATAGGTACCTGGGTGGTTCAGTTGGTTGAATGTCTGACTTTGGCTCTGGTCATGATCTTGAGGTTTATGGGTTCAAGCCCCTCATTGGGCTCTGTGCTGACAGCTCCAAGCCTGGAGCCTGCTTTGGATTCTGTGTTTCCCTCTCTCTTGGAAGTCCTATCTAGTACAAAAAGACAGGGAAAAAAAAGCACATAGCTACAAAAGAAGAAACAAACCTGGTTTTATTTGTAAATGACATGATTGTCCTTATAGAAAACGTCAAAGAATATAGAAAACCTAGCAAGCAAGTATAATATGGTCATATGCATATGAGGTCAGTATACAAAAGTCAATTGCTTTTTTTAATGTTCTCAGAACAATTGGAATATGAAATTTAAAAAACAGTTTACAGTAAAATGAAAAAATTGAATTCTTAGGTATAAATCTAACATAAAATGTATAGGATCTGTACACAGAAAACTACGAATAATGGGTCTCCTGGGTGGCTCAATTGGTTAAGCATTTGACTCTTTTTATTTAGGCTCAGATCATGATCTCAGTTTGTGAGATCAAGTCCTGCGTTGGGCTCTGTCCTGATGGTACACGTGGAGCCTGCTTGGGTTTCTCTCCCCCACTCTCTCTGCCCCTTCTCCATGCATTCACTCTCTCTCAAAATAAAAAAAAAGAATAATAAGCATTAAAAAAAAGAAAGCTACAAATATTGATGAAAAAAATTAAATAACATTTATGTAAATGAAATTTATGTAAATGGAGAGATTTTCTATATGCATAGATTGAGAGACTCAACATTTTGAAGATGTGAAACTTCTTGATATTAGAGATTCAATACAATACCAGTCAAAATCCTAGCAAGCTTTCTTTTATAGATGTCAACAAACTGATATGAAAATTTATGTGGAAAGACAAAGAATGTAGAATTCCCAACAGTGTTTAAAACAAACAAACAAAAAATTTGGAGGGCTCACTCTAATTTTGAAACAATAAAAATTAAGAATAATCATGACAGAGTGTTACTGGTGAATTAATAGACATACAGATCAGTAGAACATAATAAAGAACCCAGAAACAGGTCCATACAAATGTAGGTAACCAAGTGTTGACCAAGATACAAAGTCTCAATGGAGAAAGTTGAATCTTTTAAACAAAAGATCCTAGAGCAATTGGATGTGAACATGCAAAAATTGAGCTAAAACATAGACCTTACATCTTTCAAAATCTTTCAAAGTGGATTATAGGTCTAACATAGGTTCTAGAAGAAAACATAGGGAAAAACGAGTGACCTTGGGTACCAGGGTCAATTTTTAGATACTACACTAAAACTACAACCTATGAAAGAAAAATGTGAGAAGTTGGACTTTATGCCAGACTTGTTCTATGAAAGACACTTGGAGAAATATTTGTAAATGACACATCTAATAAAGGACTTGTATCCAGAATATACAAATATTTCTTAAAACTTAACAACAGGAAATGAAAATTCAATTTTTAAAAATGAGCAAAAGATCTCAATAAATATTTCACCAGATAAACAGATGACAAGTAATCATATTACAAGTTGCCCAACACCATCAGGGAAATGTAAAGTAAAACAATACTGAGATAATTATACAATTCTTAGAATGGTTAGAATTCAAAAATTGGAAAAACCAATTGCTGGTGAGGATGTGGAGCAGCAGGAACATTTATTCATTGCTGGTGGGGATACAAAATGGCACAGCCACTTTGGAAGACAGTTGGGGGGTTTCTTACAAACCCCACATAGTCTTACGATACAATTCAGCAGTCTTACTACTAGGTGTTTATCCAACTGATTTGAAATAATCGAATCCAAACAAAACACTGCACACAAATGTTTACAGTAAGTCTACTTATGATCACCAAAAAAAAAAAAAAAGAGGAAACAGCCAAGATATTCTTCATAAAGTGAGTGAATAAAAAAACTGTAGTACATACATATAATTGAATATTATTAGTGTTAAAAAGGAATGAACCATCAATTCAGACAATGACATGGATGAATCTTAAATAAATACTAAGTGAAAGAAGCTAGTGCAAAAATGGTACATATTTTATGGTTCCATTTATAAGGCAAAATGATGTGGAAGGAAAGTCATCACTGGTTGCTAGGAGTTTGCAGAAGGGGTAGTTTTTGAAGAGTTGAAATTCTGCATTTTTCAAGAGCTATGAAACTATTCTGTGTAATACAAAGTGGTATATTACGCATTTGTCAAAATCCACCAAACTCTATAGCACAAAGTGTGAGCCTTAATATAAGCAATTTTGAAAAATTCTGACATTTGGGGATCCCATAATGAAATTCAGACTGTGACAAAATATTCCAACTGTATTACAATTGTATGATATCACCTCATTGAAGAGGGGAAAATAAGTGCTAACCCAAATAACTCTCGAAATCCACAGAGACCATAAGACTAAAGACAATAGGAGCTGTACATAGGCACTGCCCTCTAGTTAGCAAAGTTGTTTCTTCCTGGTGTGTGAGTTAACAACTCTGGAACCACTGTAGTTGTATTTTGGGATCTAATAAATCAGTAAGTGGATGGAAGATGGTGGGAGCCAAGTTTCTCACTGTTGGAGTCAAATGTTAAATATAAGCAAGGAGCAAAAGCTGGAATGAGTCATGTGATACTGGCTTACAGTTGGCAACATTAGTGTCAATGGTTAGTATAATATAGATACAGATGGACAAGTATAGAAATAGTTATAAGTATGTGGGTATACATGGGTTAATATATACACACACAATCTCAAATCTAAGAGATCCTAGAAATAACACTCAAGTACCAAGGAGCCCACCTATTGCCCAGATCTTGGTTTCTAATACTGCTCCAATAAAAGAAATCAGGGCTTCTTGGATAAATGGCTTATTATAATACTGGAACAAGAAAGATACAAGATGACCCTGGAGGTAGTGTTAAAAATTAAGAAAGTATTCAGAAAAATAAGCTATTGAGAAAATGTCAAAAGGACACAGATGCTGGCGGAAAGAAATCCAATGGCCAGCATTGGAATAATCTGAGCAGCGAAATATATATAGTATTGGATTATAATAAAAAAATCTAAAATAAATATGCCCAAGTTCATGCTGCAGAAATGATTGAATAAATAAATGGGAAAATAAGTAGATTTCTCAGGTAAAATAATTCCAAATAATTTATATTGGTATTTCCCCTCATGGGGGTGGCATAACTTTTCATTTCTAAGTATGGGCTATACACATTGATCTCCTAAGAATACAGTATGAAAAGCTGGGGAGAGGGATTTTATAAGTGGAATAACTTAATACCTCAACCAGCTAATGATGGTTAGCATCAATTGTGATAACTCATGTTCATAAAATGTATCTGTCATATAATGTCATAAAAATAGCACTTTACCTCTGTGGTCTTCCTCCCAAAAACTCCTAACTCCTGTCTAATCATGAGAAAATACCAGACAAATCCCAGTTAGAGGACATCCTACAAATACCTGGCCAGCACTTCTTAAAATACTTGAGCTCATCAAAATCAAGGCAAGTCAGAAAAACTGTCATAACTGAGAGGAGCCCAAGGAGACATAATGATGAAATGTGATATGGTATCCTGAATGAGATCCTGAAACAGAAAACGAACATTAAGTAAAAACTAAGGAAATATGAATACAGTATGGACCTTAGTTAATAATGTATCGATACAGGTTCATTAGTTGTGTGATATACATCATACTAATATAAGATCTTAACAACATCAAGCTCGATATAAGGTATATCTAAATTCTATAAATTATTTCTGTAACTTTTCTCTGAATCTAAAAGTTTTCTAAAATAAAAGAGCATATTATCAAAGCAACGATAAACAACTGGTGTCACCTCTGAAAAAGCTATCTGGTTTATGTTTGTCTCGAAAGTACAGGACACAAATAATGCACAGCCTCTGATCTGAAATTCCCTTTCTAAAATTAACTGATAACTAGTCATAGTAATTATAAAGGCATAATTTTGTGATTTTTTTCCATTGAGATTTTTACTGGAATAAAGCCTGGGGAGCAAATAAACACTCTTTTATTCAATAATAAATACTGAGAGTTTCTGGGGCTTTTCTCTCTTCAGAATAGAAGCATCATTACCACTTCAAATTGATAATAGTTTCCCATTTTTCTCTCTCCTTTTTTCCCAAGGATTTATTCATGGTGCAACTAGTGTTACATTCTCTTCTTTAGGCACACTGAGGAACTCTTTCCATTACAGTATATCAAGTATGTAGTTCAATGCTCAATAAATTTGTTCAAGTATAGCTTGTAATAAAGGGAAAGTAGAATGAATTTTATTAACCATCAGATATGTATTTTTTCTAAGAAATCTGGAGTAGAGAGCCAATTTGGAAGGCACACATAAATCTTATAAATGTATTGGTGGAGAACCAGTGAGCAATGCTATCAAACACTGTATTTCTTATAATTTGATGATCTTTAAGTAGATGGGTGTGCAGAGTGTCTGGAATGATATCCTGAATATTATTCTCACAGTTCTTAATATCATTCTCAAGGCTATTCACATATGGAGTCATTAGAAAACATTATAAAATTGTTTAATATCTCTCATTTAATATTAGAGATTGTCTTTAGAATTTCAACATTTCACTGAACTCTACATATTTTAGTAAAATAAAAAAACCAATCTTTAGTATAATCAAAATGTCCTGATTAATTACCAGTGATTGATAAAAAGCCCTGGCTTAGCTTGATTAAATATAACTATTAATAAAGAATAGAACAATGAACTCAGGACTAATGTGTTCTGATACTGCACTGTAGATATGTCAGAAACAGCTTGAAGGCCACATTTCTACCAACAGTCATAGGGAGTAAAGACTTTTAAATAAAAGCACAGTTGAACTGCAGAAAATGTTTGAATATGAATAATTATCTGGAGTGCTTTTTGCTAAGATATTCCAGTAGATTATTGTACTATACTAAGATCCACCAGTCATTTTTAAAATAATTGTAAGCATTTCAATAAAATTTAATGCTGAAAATATTTTTGAGCATCAGAATAATCTATAATTGTTGCCCTTGCTGGGTTAGGCATGTGTTAGGCTATACATATATTTTCTGTATGTGTGTGTGTGTGTGTGTGTGTGTGTGTAAATCTGTAATTAAATTTATCTTAAGTAGAAAAGCAAACAATGATGTTGTGCCTCTGTTCATGCAATCTGCAAATTATTAAGTGCCAGGCATCATTCTAGGTTCTTGGAATACATCAATGAATAGAACAGACAAAAATCTCCATCTAGGATCCCCATGAAATTTACATTCGAGTAGTAATTTGTAAGAGTAAAGGAGCAGTGGGGGGGAGTGGAATACTACAAATGATGTATCTAATAAATAAGTACTTCATATTGTATATTAGAAGATGATAAGAGCTGTCAGAAGATTTTTAAAAAGAGGGGCAGGATAATGGAGACCTGAAATGTAAGGGGGTGGGAGAATGGGTTAACATTTTTAACTTTTTTTTTTCCTAGTGAGTGTCATTAAATTTAAACAAATATCTGAAGAAAACCAGAAAACTAGCAATATGGATATCTGATATAGAGGAGTCCTGGACAGTAGGAACAGCCAGTACCATGGCACTGTCAAAACACTGCTATGTGCTCCAGGACGAGTAGAGAAGCGAGTAAAGTTTTAGCAGAGTGAGCAAGGTGGAATATATTAGGATATCATTCTAGGTTGAAAGTAATAGAGGTCATGCATGACTTTAGAGGGGATTTATCTATCTATCTATCTATCTATCTATCTATCTATCTATCTATCTGTCAGTCAGTCGAAAGGTCTCACATGTTTATTACTGAACCAACCTACTGGTGCAAAAGCATCATAACAGAGAAAAGCCATTTCCCTGATAAAACATATCTACTGGTCAGGCAGTAGGGAGGCAATGCAATAAGAACACAGGACTTTCAGGCAGCATAAATGTGTGCCATCTCATGTGTGGTCCCTTACAGCCCCAGCGTCATTCTTCTCCAATGCTGCCTCTTGGAGTTGTATCTGATTTTATTACCAGTTTTCATCCAAATCCACTGGGGAATGGGACGATTCTGCTTTTGTTTCTTGGCCAGGAATCACTGGATCTTGGAAGTCTTGTGAGAAGACCTGGCAAGAAACAGTCAGCAGCACACACCGCAATGGCGGAGAAGAGGAGCGATTTTAGAGGGAATTTAAAGAAGTTTGTATTTTACTCTGATTTAAATGGGAAAACACGGAAGTGTTCAGAGCAAAGGAATGACAGTTCACATGGAATGTCACTCCATCCTAACAGCAAGCAAAAACCTGAACAAACTGGCAAATCAACAACTTATCTTAGCTCTGTCAGGCAAACTACTACAAGGCAAACTACTACCCCCCAAATTGGAGTTACAGGCAGATGAACACAGAGCAGCACAACTGAACAGAACAGAAACGCTCAAACCGAAAGCTCTACAGGAACTAGTACTGGTGGGAAAATCTAGACTATAACTGACAAATTTCTAGAGAGTCAGTGTAGACAAGTCTGAGGATAAAAATGGCAGGATGGCAGTCTTAGGGAGTAGGGAGGCAAACTTACATGAATTTTAGCTCCAGTAGCTCTACCAGGTATTCACAGGGAATATGGGAGAAAAAAAGTCCCTTCAGCCTTCTAACAGGGGGAGGGGAAAATAACCATTTTGAAATACATCAGAGCATTCTGTTCTTTGGAACATGGCCTGGTCTCAAGAGAAACTAATTTATCAGACCCTAACCTATTGTAGTTTTATCAGAACTTAATCTACTGAGGGGAAGGAAAATATCCAACTCCAGCCCCTCTAGCCATCCTGTCCCACTTAAAGGGAGTAGGGGACAGAGAAACACTTGTGAAGTTTACAACCCCGGGGCTGAGGCTTACTAACAGACTGAAACACAATCCAGGACTGTAGAACAGACTATAGAACTCCTCCCCATACCTTACTATTACATTATTAAAGGCCTATTTATCATGTACCTTTTCCCCAGTACATCATTTCTGGCCCTCAACAACAAATTCCAATGCCTATGAAAATGCAAAACAAAACAAAACAACAGCAACAACAAAAGCCACTCAGAAATGGCATGAATGCTAGCCTCACCAGACCAGAAATTTAAAACCATGGTGATTAATACTAAGGTCTAAAAGTAGACAGCATATAAGAACTGTTGGGTAATGTAAGCATAAAGATGGAATTCTAATTAAAAATCAAAAGAAATGCTAGGCATAAAAACATTCTGACAGGTATGAAGAACACATGTGATGGGCTCGTCAATAGATTGGACATGGCTGAGGAAAGGATCTCTGAGCTCGAAAATACGCCAAAAGAAACTTCCAAAACTGAAAATGAAAGAGAAAGAAACAAGACTGGGGGAAAAACAAACAAAAGCAAAAACAAACCATGACAGAATATCCAGGAACTGTGGGGCAACTACAAAAGATATAACACATAGATACTGAGAATACCAGAAGGAGAAGAGAGAAAGAAATAGAAGAAATATTTGAAGCAATAATGGCTGAGCATTTCCCCCAAATTAACGCCATGCACTAAGCCACAAATCTAGAAATCTCAGAGAATACCAAGCAGGACAAATAGCAAAATTAAACTACACACTTAGGCCTGTTGTATTCAAACTGTGGGAAATGAAAGAACAGAAGAAATCTTGAAAGAAACCAGGGTATGTGTGGGGGGAGGGCACCTTATATACAGAGAGGAGCAAATATAAAAATTATACCTGACTTCTCAGAAAAGGAATAGGAAGAAAGGTTTAGATGAGGTCAGAATTTTAATTTCAGGTTTATTAGGTTTAATATGTCTGTTAAACTCCAAACGGAGATGTTAAATAGCACAAATAGCTATCTGTAGATTAGGAGAGAGGTCTGGGCTTGAAATATGCATTTAGGCATCAATGTCATGTGGACATTTAAAGCCATTAGAGTGGATGAGATCACCAAGGTAGTGTTGATAAAAAAAAAAAAAAAGAAAGAAAGAAAGAAAGCTGATCTCTGGGGCAATCCAACATGAAGAGTTCTTAGTAAAGATAAGCAGCTAAGGAGTGTAAAGAGTGACCTATGAAGCAGAAAGAAAATCAAGAGGCTTCCTGTATTAAAAACAATTTAAATAGAGTTTACAGGGAAGAGGGGCACAGTTGCTAACATGTGGCTAATAAGGTAATTAAGGTAGGGACTGAGAATTGACCATTGGATTTAACAAGATGAAAGTTATTGCTGATCTCATGGAGAGAAGTTTGATGGAACGATGCAGAATAATTCTAACTGGATTGAGACTAAAAGAGAATATATATATATATTATATATATATATATATAATATATATATGAGAAATATATATATATATTTGTATATATGTATTTGTGTGTGTATATATATATATATATATATATATATATATATATGTATATGGAGAGAGAGAGAGTATAAATAATTTACCCAAGGAATTTTGCTGCCAAGAGAACAAAGTACTTTAGTGGTAACTGATGGGTAAGTAGAGTCAGGATTTTTTTTTAATGTGGGATAAATATTAGCATTCTAAGAAAAGGTAAAAAAATTGATAATATGGGAGATTACGGAAATGATGGTCAGAGGAGATATATGTAAATTAACCCAGCTGTTCTAAGACCTACATCTAAACCCTCCATTGCTTAACACATTAGGAGTTTGTTACTCACTCAAAAGTTTCATGAGGGTCTCCAGTAGGTTGTTTTCTATGTAAAGTTTTCAAGGGACAAAAGTATCTTCAATACTGAGCTTCAATCTGTCCCCTAAGACCTGAGAGTTCCTTTTTTGCCCCCTTGACTAGTTATTGGAAAGACAGCATGGAGAAGATATATTTTTTTTTAATTACTTGCCCAGAGTGACACATATTTCTTTCACTCACATACGATTAGTAAGAATAATATCCTTTATCTAGGTACAAGGGGAACTGAAAAGTGCAACCCCAGGATGAGTAAGTTTCTAATGATCAAAATTGTTTACGGTAGAAAGAAAGGATGTATCTTTTGTGATCTGTCAGCCCTCTGTCCCATAAGATGGAATCTAGTGTTGAAATGGAGGGATTGGCTTTACATAGGGGAAAGTTATCATCACAGAATAAAAATGGGAGACTTTGGGGGCACCTGGGTGGCTCAGTTGGTTAAGCATCCAACTTCGACTCAAGTCATGATCTCACAATTTATGAGTTAGAGCCCCACATCGGGCTTTCTGCTGTCAGCACTTAACTCACTTCAGAGCCTGCTTTGGATCCTCTGTCACCCTCTCTCTTTCTGCCCCTTCCCTACTTGTTATCTCTCTCTCTCTCTCTCTCTCTCTCAAAACCAATAAATAAACTTAAAAAAAGGAGACTGTGGTATATAGGTTTTCAGAAATGGGAAGTAAATGGACTAGCCCATATCATATGATTGCCTGGTAAGATTAATGGCCCATTTGAATTTCATGTAAATTTATAATAAGAACAATTAACAAGGTTATATGTTCTATCAAGCCACATTCATCTATAGAGATGTATGTCAGGGAATCAGTGATGAGTTGAAATTAACTAGACTTAAGCAAATGTGATAAAACATGAAAGGTGTAAAGGAACAAAGGGTATGTGCAAAGCATGATTGTAATGATTGGCCATAAAATTTTATTTCATTTTATTTTTTAAAAGTTTGTTTATTTATTTATTTATTTATTTATTTATTTATTTATTTATAGAGCACAAGCAGGGGAGGGGGAGAGAGAGAGAGAGAGAGAGAGAGAGAGAGAGAGAGAGAGAGAATATCCCAAACTGGCTCTGTGCTGTCAGTGCAGAGCCCAACTCAGGGCTCTATCTCATGAACCATGAGATCATGACCTGAGCTGAAACCAAGAGTCAGATGCTTAACTAACTGAGCCACCTAGGTGCCCTTTGACCATAATTCTTTTAAAGTTTATTTATTTATTTTGAGACAGAGAGAGAGAGAGAGAGAGAGTAATTAAGCAGGGGAGAAACAGAGAGAGAGGGAGACAGAGAAAAACCCAAGCAGGCTCCACACCATCAGCACCGAGCCCAACGTGGGGCTCGAACTCAGGAGCCATGAGATCATGAATGGAGCTGAAACTAAGAGTTGGACACTTAACCTACTGAGCCACCCAGGTGCCCCATTGACCGTAAAATTTTAAACGGAAGAAAGAGGACATTAAGAGGATGAGGGACAGTGAAAAATTGATAGGATTAATGGATTGGAGGGTGGAAAATGTACATACAGAGCCCTAGGAAGGGAAAAAACAAAACAAAACAAAACAAAACAAAACAAAACAAAACAAAGCAAAACAAAACAGGAGGCAGTGGTCACAGAATGAGCTGTACAAAATTGATGTTTCAGAGAGAGTGCAATTATTAGTAACAGGTATATCTACAGAGTAAGTGGCTGAGGTAGGGTAGAGGACAAGATTATTGGACGCAGATAATTTTAAGGAAGTTGAGGCCAGATGGGTAGAGCATTATCTACAATTTAATTGAAATCACCAAGAGTTAGGATAGAAGTAATTGAAGAGGGACAGCTAGGAAATGACTCATGGAGAAATGAGTAGGAATGATCCAGCGTTTGAGAGATAACAGCTACAATTGCAGGATATGAGGTTATAAAATCGAATAGTATGAAATACAAAGCTTGGGGGTTTTAGTGGAATTGAAGGAAAATGCTCTGAAACATGAGAAGAAAACTCAAAGACATCTACCTCATTACCATTTCTAGCGGTACAAGGTCTATAAGAGGGAAAAATAATTTTATAGGCTACAGAAGAAAGCATACAGGGAAAAACTCATCATAATTTAGGAACTGGGGTCAAAAATTAATGACCTATATAGGAGGATTATATTTTTGCAAGATAAAGAAAGTTACAAAGAAGTTGTTTTAATTGAACCATGCTGTTATAAGAAACACAAAGGCAAAGACAATGGGATGTACATAATGTGTAATTGACCATAAACTGAACTGAATAGTCCCAAATCATCATAAGGCAGTGTCACTTACTTACTAGCCCTCCTCCCCATTTTCACCAGGAAAATAAAACTTCTTCCAAAATAGAACTTAAGCCATCCTTTTTTGGGGGGCGGGCGGGGAGCAGGGACTATGGGCTTATACAAAGGCTGAAAGTCAGTGATCAACTGACTTCCAAACTGGCGTTGTGGCACAATTTTCTTTGCAATGTTTAATGTATTTCATTCTGATTGTGCATATCAAGGAAGGATTCTTGGAAGAGGAACACGTAAATTCTATTCTTTAACATGAAAAGTTTGTTTTGTTTCATTTTTTTAAGTTTTAACTTTTATTTAAATTCCAGTTAGTTAATATACAGTGTAATATTAGTTTTAGGACTACAGTGTAGTGATTCAACACTTCCATACAACACCTGGTACTTCTCACAAGTGTGCTCCTTAATCCCCATCACCTATCTAACCCGTCTCCCACCGACCTTTCCTCTGGTAACCATCAGTTTGTTCTCTATAGTTAAGGGTCTGTTTCTTGGTTTGTCTTTCTGTCTCTTTTTTAAACCTTTTTTCCTTTGTTCTGTTTCTTAAATTCCACCTATGAGTGAAATCGTGTGGTATTTGTCTTTCTCTGAGTTATTTCCCTTAGAATAATTTATTTCGCTTAGCTCCATCCATGTCATTGCAAATGGCAAGATGTTTTGTTTCATTTTTTGAGAATGGACAAAAAATATTTTGACTGATATCTCCATATGTTAGGTGACAAATCAGAGCTATAATCCTCAAATAATTCCAGCTTACAAGTAATTTGTCCCCACTCACTCTTGACTGAGAATGTCATTATTTTCTATATATGTCCACCTACATATATTTTTGGAGGAAGGAAAAGCTGTAATATTTCATTTCTCTTTTAAATAAAAAATTAAGTCAAATTATAACATACATGCCAAAAAGAATGTCACATCATAACTGAACAGTTTGAAGAGTGAATACATCCTTGTATCCACCATCTAGACAAACAAACCAAAAGATTATTAGCACCCTAGAAAGTTTCCTTGAGTTCTATACCAGTCATTACTATTTCTCCTTAAAGGCAGACACTGTTTTGACTTCTTTCCCCAACATTAGACTTTTGAACTTTGTATAGAGTTATACAATACAAATAGGCAGAATTCTAAGATGGCTCTTAAGATTCCCTCTCCCTGATATATATGACCTGTATATCCCCTCTTTCTGGGTATAGGAAGAACTTGTGAATATAATGGGACCTCCTTCCTGAGGTTAAGTTACTAATTAGTTGACTTTGAGTCATGCAAATGAGAGATTAGCTTTGGTGAGCCTGACTTAACCAAGTGAGCCCTTCAGAGTAATGGGACCCTTCCTGAGAGAGTTTCAAAGCCATATATGTCCTCCTACTTGAAGAAATAACCTGTCATCTTATGAGAGTTTCAAAGCCATATATGTTCTCCTACTTGAAGAAATAACCTGTCATCTTGGACCTGAGAATGACTTCCAGGACCTAAGAGCACACTGTGGCCAGCTACCAGCAAGAAAACATAGACCTCAATCCTGCAATTGCAAGGAACTGAATTCTGCTAACAGCTTCAATGAGTTTTGAAGAGGACCTCAAGCCTCAGATGAGACTGCAATGCCAACAGACACCTTGATCAAACCTAGTGAGACCATGAGCAGAGGAAATAGCTACTCATTCCTGGAATCCTGACCCATGGAAACCATGAGATAATTAACATACATTATGTTAAGCCGCTAAATTTGTGCTAAATTGTTACACAGCAATAGAAAACTAAAAAAAAAAAAAAGAATATTCCTTGTTGTTGCATGGAGTAATAGTTTATTCATTTTTAATTCTCTGTACTATGCCACTGTATGATATAAAAATATTTCAAATTATTCACTCTATTATTCCAAGCTTTTGGCCATTACAGATAGTTACATGATGAACATTCTTGCTGTGTTTTCTGTGCACATGCTCTATTGAGTAGGACTGGAATTGTGACTCTATAGCATGTATCTGCTCAGCTCTAACAGACACAAACAGTTTTCCAAAACAGTTGTATCAACTTAGAATCCCAAAAACAGAGTGAAAAGTTTCACTCCCTCCATACGCTTACCACTAATTGACATGGATCTTGTAATTTTGTTTGTTTGCTTGGTTTTTTAGAGTTTAAATATCCTGGTGGGTGTGCAGAAGGATCTGATAGCAATTGCTACTCCCCACATTGTGAACCATCTTCCCCTTAGTCTTCTGTTTGGGTCTGTGCACTGACTCGTAAATTGTATTCAAATCATGCTGCTGTTTTTAAGTGAGCTGGCTAGAAGTAAGGATTTGACTTATGTGGCAAAGGATGGGAAGATTATCCCTTTAAAATCAGCAGGCAGCTATAATTATAATTCTATGAAAAAGGCAAGATGTTCCTTTAATCAGTTAGACTCCTTCTTTTTACTTCTGACCACTTCTCCAGAGGCGCTCCTGAGCCCCACGGTTCACCCTTAGTTTCAACTCCTACACAGTGTAAGCACAGCTGTTATGCACAGACATTACCAGAAATTTTAGCTCGTCTTAATATAAACTTATCAGACTTCCAGTAGTAAATGAAATAAAATTTTTGCTGTTATATCCTTTGAACATTTTATCTTTTGTGACAGTTGATTCCAATAGAAAAAAAGTAGAAAAACCATGAACCCTAAAAGAATGTAGTATTCTAACCTTTATTTAATTAATAGTAGAATCACTATAATATATTAATAAAGTAATGCTTTCTCTCGGAAGAAAGACATATTCGTTTTTAAAGATCTTTTTCCTGGATTGTTCTTATTTACCTTTTGATTGCAAGGGTATATCTAACATAAATTATGAGAAAGAATTATACAGACTGCATAATTTCCCTGATGTGCTCACTCTGGATCTTATCACCCTACATGTATGCCTTGTTTTAAGCAGATTCCATGTATAATAAATTCTATGATTTAAAATTTTTTTAATGTTTATTTATTTTTGAGACAGAGAGAGACAGAGTGTGAGTGGGGGAGGGGCAGAGAGAAAGGGAGACACAGAATCCAAAGCAGGCTCCAGGCTCTGAGCTGTCAGCACAAAGCCCGATGCAGGGCTCGAACTTGTCAACCTCGAGATCATGACCTGAGCTAAAGTCAGATGCTCAACCGACTGAGCCACCCAGACGTCCCATAAATTCTCTGATTAAAAAAAAAAAAAAAAGATTTACCTGGGAGTCCCTTACATAGTAAGCTGTCCAAAGTTTTAAAAATTATTACATTTATATAATACTAATTAACACTTTTTTAGGCACACAGCTAGAGTATAAAGAAACATACACTTGTCATGTGCAAGTAGAAACAAATCAGAAGATTTTATTTCCATGAAGCATTTCAAGCCTATAAAAGAGTATAATATAGCATAATAAATAGCAGCACATCCATCATTCAAATTTACAAATGTTAACATTGTGTCATATTTGAGTCAGAAATATTTACCCAGTAAATAAAAATTACAGATGTTTATATACTCCTCTCCATCCCTAAGAGAGACCCTCTAGCCTGAACTAGTTGTATCTCATTCCTGTGATTTTTTAAAATCCTGGATGCAATTCAAAGTCATCTATTTCATGATAATTACCTCAGATAATAATAATAATAATAATAATAATAATAATAGTAGTAATAATAATAATAAAACTAAAATTAATGGGGACGGGCAGGATGGAAGCTGAAATGACCTCCAGAAATCCCTGAGAATTGGTAAGTCACCTGACTGGAAGTCTCTTAGGGAGATAAACAAAGAAAAGCAGGATCTTCATCCAGCTCTACCATAAACCAACCATCTGTGGGAAGACACAACACAGGTAGCCTGCCTATTTGTGGAGCAGTTGTCCAGAAGTGCTTATTGTTTATTTATCTGTTTGGGTTTGGGGGGAGCACATTTGACACATAATGTTACATTGGTTTCAGGTATACAACTTGGTGATTTCACAAGTACAGCTACCATCTGTCCTGCTACATAGCTATTACAGTACCATTGGCTGTATTCCTTATGGTCTTTTTGTTCACATGACTCACTCATTCCAGAACTTGAAGCCTCTACCTCCTTCTCCCCTTCACCCATTTTGCCAGGCTACTTATCCCCCTTCTCCATGACAACCATCAGTTTGTTCTCTGTATTTATAGGTCTGAATCTGCTTTCAGTTTGTTTATATGTTCGGGGTTTATATTTTGCTTTTTAAAAAGATTCCACTTATAAGTGGAATCATATCATATTTGTCTTTATCAGTCTGACTTGTTTCATTTCGCATAATATCCTCCAGGTCCATCCATGATCCATGCTGTTGCAAATGGCACAATCCCATCCTTTTCCATGGCTAAGTTATATTCCGGGGTGTGTGTGTGTGTGTGTGTGTGTGTGTGTACATCTTTATTATATTTGTCTGTTGATGGAAACTTAGGTTGCTTTCCTATCTTGGCTATTGTAAATAATGCTACAATAAACATAGGGGGACATATATCATTCCAAATTAGCGTCTCCAGAAGTGTTTTTTTGCTACAGAATTTTTTAATTCCAATGTAGTTAACTACTACAATTACAATTACTACTATAACTAATATTATATTAGTTTGGGGTATACAATATAGTGGTCCAACAATTTCATACATCACCCAAGTGCACTCCTGAATCCCCATCACCTATTTCACCCATCTACTGCAATACTTAATACTACAATAGTATTTTAGGAGTTAAATTGTAAATGCCTGTAAATTGAGCCCTTTTCTTTTGTGTACCACAATTCCTAAGACTCCCTTTGTCTTACACCAACCCACTTTATTATTTGAGCTTAATTCCTCCTAGTTAAGCCATTTTAGTTAGGTTTCTGCTAACCAAACTATTTACATTCTGTGGGCCTTTGTAAGTTGAATCCAGTGTGTTCCTTGGTCACAGTATCTTGAGAACTATATACAGAGGGTCTGCCTTCTTTACCACCATATCTCCAGTTCTCAGAGTAGTTTTTGACATGGGTAAATCAATAAATGATGAAAGAAAATGATCTATTTCCCCCCCAAAAATCTCAATCCAAGGAAATAATATTTAACATGCTAAATTACTTGCATTCCTTGAATAGGCTATTCTATTACTTGATAAATAATTGGTTTGAAAACCAATAATCCTTGGGATGACAATAGTCTTTAGCCCTTTGGGACATTATGCTAAATCTTTACATATGCACATAGTTGAGCGTGTCTTCAGAAGCCTCTAGTTACATGTACAAAACAAGTAAATAGAAATTACTTATTATGCCCATTTTTGTAAGCTATATAATGAGTACATTTGAGCAATATTTCTAGCATAAAGCATAGTAGCTGTCTTTATATAGTTAAACATTTCAGAGAACTTTATAATAAGTGGAAATATTTTCAAATGAAAATAAATGTTATCAAATTCAGTCTTTTATGAGACATGATGAGTCCATAACATTTATTATTATTGAACTTATTTTTGTTCCCTTCCAAATCTGTCATTAAACCCTAGAAGAAACATTTTATTCCTAGCAGCTTCAGATAATAAACTTCTGCCTTCGTATTTTCCCACCCAAACTCCAAGATTTCCTTATACTCTAGGCATTTCCTTCTCCTATGGCAGTAATTCTCAAACTTCAGGGTATAATTAACTAAAAGGCAGACTAAAACACAGATTACAGGACTGTAGCCTGAGAGTTTCTGATTCAGTAGGTCTGGTGTGTAGCCCAAGGCAATAGAGACTGACTCCATTTTTAATATCCATTTCTGAACAGCTTTCAAACCCCATCAGTCCCTTTACTCCTTCTGCCCTACATCTGGACAAGCTGTTGAATGTTCAGAAAGCCTATGTGTACCCTCTTTGGTACTGGTGGGAAGTGCAATGTAGCAACACCAGTTGCAATCTCACCCCCTAACCGCCATAAGAACCCATGCCAGTCTCCTTTCCCTGTTTCTCAAACCATTTTTTTTTTAATTTTTTTTTCAACGTTTATTTATTTTTGGGACAGAGAGAGACAGAGCATGAACGGGGGAGGGGCAGAGAGAGAGGGAGACACAGAATCGGAAACAGGCTCCAGGCTCTGAGCCATCAGCCCAGAGCCTGACGCGGGGCTCGAACTCACGGACCGTGAGATCGTGACCTGGCTGAAGTCGGACGCTTAACCGACTGCGCCACCCAGGCGCCCCTCTCAAACCATTTTTGAATCTGCTTGAGACTCTACCATGATGTCAGAAATACTATCATGTGAGTTACAAACTTTTCAAATGTTCTGTGGCCGGGGGGAGGGGGCATCCATCATCCGTAGTAATATACAAACAAAATTTGGGATGGGACTCCAACCCATATCTGTAAGGTGATCCTGACACCCAAGAATTTAAATTTCTAGACAATTTCCAAGGTATAGTTATGCCACTGATCCAGGTTCCATCTTTCAGAACCCTTGCTCTAAGGAGTCCCACCCATTCACAGTTGACCCATTCTACAGACTGCTTCTAAATCTCTCTTCCAGAAAACTTCTATTCCATTTCATTCTGTAATTATTTCCTTAGTAGTATCCTGTATCTGCAACTAAAGTTCAATCTCATGATGAGTAGATACTATATGTCATTTTTTTAAAATTTGCTTTACCTCATAGTATAGTATTAGTTTAATAGAAGTATTCACTTGTTTCTTCATTCCATGTGGGTACTAAGATTAGTGATTTAAATATCAGGCCCCTAGTTCCATTGTGTGTATACAACCCCCCCCCCCACACACACAATAATTATAATATAACCATTGCATTAGATATGTCATACAAGCTCATCTAATTTTTTGCTGAATTTCTGCAAGTATATTGTTTTCAGCCCATTTTACAGATAAGTGCTTGGAGAATCAAGAGTTTAAGTGGAAGATATAATAGTTAAACCCAGATCTGTGTGACCCTAATTCCTTTTCCTTAGTTATATTTCATACTGTAGTCAGAATATATTATGGCCTAGCAACAGACTCATCATATAAAAAGGTAAGTAAATAATTTTTATAAAGCAGATTTGTGGTAGAGAGTAGTGGGAAATAAGTGTTTTTTTCTTTTTCTTTTAAAGTTACTATAAATTCACAGAATGTGGCAAAAATCATTCAGAAAGATCCCATGTACCCTTCACCAAGTTTCCCCCAACAATAACAAATTTGTTACTGTAGTACAATAACAATTCAAGAAATTGACATCAACAAAGTACATGAAAGTTTTATAAGATTACTCCAGATTGTGATTGTGCGTATGACTGTTTGTGTGTTTGTAGGTCTGAGCAGCTTGGTTACACATGCAGATTCATGAGACCACTACCATAATAAAATTGTCACATTGCCACAAATAACTCTTGTGTTACCTTTCATAGTTACACTGGTGTCCAGAGTGGCTCTATCATTTTACATTCTCATGAGTAGTGTATGATAGATCCAAATTCTCTGCATCCTCTCCAACATTTGATATCGTTACTTTTATATTGTATTAGCTGTTGTAATAATATGTGTATTCCATATGTAATAATATGATAATTCCTTATGGTTTTGATTTTCATTGCTCTAATCACTAATAATGTTAAATATATTTCCATATGCTCATCTGTCATTTATGTATTCTCTTTGGTGAAATATCTGTTCATTCATTTAGCCCGTTTTCTTTTTGGATTGTTTCTTACTGTTGAGTTTTGACTTTTTTTTTTAATATAAATATTCAGGATAGGATAGGATTCATTTGTCATGTATGCTGTTTGCAGGTATTTTCTTCCAGTCTGTAGCTTGTTATCTCAGCTTCTTAAATGGGTCTGTGACAGAGCAATTATTTTAAGTTTTTATTAAGTCCAATTTATTTTTTTTTCCTCTATAGATCATGCTTTGTGTTTCAAATGTAAGAACTCTTTACCAAGTTCTAGGTCCCAAAGATTTTCTCCTGTTTTATTCTAAAAGGCTTATAGTTTCACATTTCACATCTAAATGATCTATTTTCAATGATTTTTCTATAATGTTTGAAGTTATTTTTGTTGAGGTTAATTTTTTAGCCTATGGAGGTCTAATTAGTCCAACACCATTTCTTTCTTTCTTTCCTTCCTTCTTTCTTTCCTCCCTCCCTCTCTCCTTCCTTGCTTCCTTACTGCCTTTCAAATATTGTTTTTTAAGTATAATTGACATATAGTATCTTATTAATAGCAATTCGGTATTTTTATACACTAAAAAAAATTATCCCTATGATCAATCTAGTTTAATCTATCACTATATAGTTATCATAATATAATTGTAATATAATTGAAATATTATAATAAAAGAATTGCATAAAATAATGTAATAAAATATTATAATGAAAAATATTTTTGCATATATAGTTCATATCATTTTACATATATGTTTTTCATTATACTCTTTAGGTCCATCCATGTTGTCACAAATGACAAGATTTAATTTTTTTTCTAAGGCTGAATAATACTGCATTTTAATATATCACATCTTCATTATCCATTCATCTATTAATTGTCACATAGGTTACTTCCATATCTTGGCTATTGTAAATAAAGCAGTGAACATACAATTACATATATCTTTTGAAATTGGTGTTTTTTTATTGTCTTGGGATGACTATCCAGAAGCGAAATTGCTGTATTGTATAATAGTTCTATTTTTAAGTTTTTGAGCAACCGCCATACTGCTTTCCATAGTGGATGAACCAATTTGTATTCCCACCAGTAGTACATGAGAGTTCCTTTTACTATACATCCTTGCCAACATTTATTTCTGGTCTTTTAGATAATAGCCATTTTAATAGGTGTGAGGTCATATCTCACTGTGGTTTTGATTTGCATTTTCCTGATGATTACTGTTGTTGAGCATCTCTTCATATGCTTGTTGGCCATCTGTGTGTCTTTGGAAAAATGTCTGTTCCTCAAACATAAATAGGTTGTTTGTTTGTGTTTGTATAAAGTTGTAGAAGTTCTTTATATATTTTATTTTATTTTATTTTATTTTATTTTATTTTAATTTTATTATTATTTTTTAATTTTTTTAACATTTCTTTATTTTTGAGACAGAGAGAGACAGAGCATGAACAGGGGAGGGGCAGAGAGAGAGGGAGACACAGAATCTGAAACGGGCTCCAGGCTCTGAGCTGTCAGCACAGAGCCTGACGCGGGGCTCGAACTTACGGACCGTGAGATCATGACCTGAGCCGAAGTCGGACGCTTAACCGACTGAGCCACCCAGGTGCCCCAACTTTATATATTTTAGATATTAACCCCTTATTAGATGTATTATTTGCAAATATCTTCTCTTGTTCAGTTGGTTCCCTTTTTGTTTTGTTGATGGTTTCCTTTGGCATGCAAAAGCTTTTTATTTCAATGTAATCCCATTTGTTTAACTTTTGTTGCCCTTGACTGAGACAGGTCCAAAAAAGCTTACCAAATAATTCACCACCTATAGTTTCTTTTAGTAGTTTTATGGCTTCAAGTCTTACATTCAAGTCTGCAATCCATTTTAAATTTACTTTTGTGCATGGTATAAGTTAGTTGGTTATTTTTTTTTCAACGCCGTTTATTGAAGAGACTGTCATTTCCTCATTGTATATTTTTGCCTTCTTTGTTATAGATTAATTGACTGCATATATGTAGTTTTATTTCTAGGCTTTCTAGCTTATTCCATTGATCTATGTGTCTGGGTTTTTTTTGCTTTTTGGTGTTTGTTTGTTTGTTTGTTTTTGCTAACACCATACTGTTTTGATTACTAGAACATCCTAGTAGAGTTTGAAATGAGGCAGCATGAGACCTCCAGCTTTGTTCTTTTTCAAGATTGCCTTAATTATTTGAATATTTTGTGGTTTTATACAAATTTTAGGATTCTTTATTCTAGTTCTGTGAAAATCCAACATCATTTCCTTAAAAAAATATTCTTCTTGCATTTGATTGTCTTTGTAGTTTTGTCAAAATTCAGTTGTTGATATTTCTGTGGGGTTATTTCTGGGTTCTATATTCTGTTCCAATGATTTGTTTATTCCCACTACTAATACCACAATCTTGATTACTGTAGTTTTATGGCAAGGCTTAAAGTCAGGTAGAGTGTTTCTACTCTCATTTTCCCACATTTTACCCAAAATTTCCATATTGTTTTTCTCATTCAAACTGTTTTAGCTATTCATTTTAGAATAAAATTGTTTATATCTACAAAAAATCTTGCTGAGATTTTGATAGAAATTGAATTTAAATTGAGTATACATAAAGTAGATCACAAATCAATTTGGGTAGATTTAACATTTTTATGAGTCTTCCAACCCATGAACACACTATGTCTCTCCATTTTTTAAAGCAATTTTTTAAATTGCATAATCATTTTGTAGTTTCCACCATATAGAGCCTATGTATTCTGTTAAGCTTATACCTAATTATTCCATTTTTGGGGTACAATTGGAAATGATTTTGTGCTTTTAATATAGAAATATAATTGACTTATTTTATCTCTACAACACAGATCATTTATATTGCTGTAGACAAGAATTATTTACATTGCTATCAGCTTTACACAACTTAATGTTTATCATAACAGTGTTATAAAAAGGAATCATCACTTAGAAGCACAGAGGTGCACATCATACTATTTTTAATTTTTAAATTAATTAATTTTATTTTATTTTACTTATTATTTAATCATGATAAGTGTCCCTTTAATTCCCATCCTCCATTTCTTCCATCTCTCTACCCTCCTCTCCTCTAGTAATCATCAGTTTGTTCTCTGTAGTTGAGAGTCTGTTTCTTGGGTTGCCTCTCTCTCTTTTATTCCCTCTGCTTATTTGTTTTGTTTCTTAAATGTCACATATGAATGAGATCATATGGTATATTTATCTTTCTCTAATTTCACTTAGCATTATACTCTCAAGCTCTATCCATGTTGTTACAAATGGCAAGATTTCATTCTTTTTTACGGCTGAATGATATTCCCATATATATATATATATATATATATATATGGGAATATATATGGGTATATATATATATGGGAATATATATGGGTATATATATATATGGGTATATATATATACCACACTGTCTTTATCCATTCATCTACTGATGGACACTTAGGCTGCTTCCATAGTTTGACTATTGTAAATAATGCTGCAATAAACGTAAGGGTGCATGTATCCCTTTGAATTAGTGTTCTTGTATTTAGGGGGTAAATATTCAGTAGTGCAATTCCTGGATCATAGGGTAGTTAATATTAATTAATTAATGGGTTGTAATATTAATTAATACCCATAGTAGAGTCTGGAACAGCATGCCAACATCAAGCACATTAGTATTTTTAAACAAAAATTTAATATACCCATCAAATATAATAAAGTTAGCAAATAACCTCACTTAAATTTAGAATAAATTTTGCTATCAAATGGAATATTTTGAACTTTGTTTTCCAGAGCTTTTTAGATTCCATGAGTGTAGGAAAGGGTTTATGTACCTCTATTGGCTATCTCATGCCATAAATATTTTGTTTATTTTTACATGTTCTTATTTTGTTATACATTTAAATATTTAAATCACTTATTTATACTTGACTTTTATAATGAACTAAGATTTTAATGAAGATTACAAACTAGATTTTTTTGTATTCTTTGTGATGAAACAATCAAATGTTATTGCTTGGTTAAACAATTCAAAATCAGAAATCATGACCTCCCAAAACCTTAGGGAGAGACCAATCTTAGCAGTGAGCAATGCAGCCGTACACACTTGTAATTCAAAGGCACTGAGGCAAAAACTGTCAAACATTACTAAAATTGACAAGGATACATGGTTCATTAGTCTAGGAACTGATGCATTATAAACCAGTCAGTGATCAGCTTAATAATTTGAATTAAGTTGCACGTTTATGAAAAAAACTATACTAGCTATTGTAATTAATTTTCAAATCATGCTTGGAAGAGAGGTACATGCAATTTTGGACATTTATCACCAGGTCAAATCTAATACCTATCAGAGCAAAATAATCAATCAAATTTAAAATACTATTGTTTTCACTGAAGATTTCTTACTATTTTCTCAGTATTGATTGTTAAGGCTCACCTGTGTCAAAAAGCCAATTCTTTGTTCATTGACATAGAATTAACTTAGAAATGATTCCCCATTCAGAATAGCTAAATAAGACAAAAAAAAAAAAACAAATTTCACCTGTAGTTGGAAATGTATTGCATCTCCAAGAGTTATTTTTCCTGACTTACTAAATTCAATCATGCATGCAAAATATTTTTATTATTTACAGTTGACATTGTTATTCTAACAAGGATTGTTCTAAAGTTCCTTACCCAGTAAAGATTCTGTATAAGAAATCACTTATAATTCTTCATTTTTAACATGATAATTATATGGTTGTGTGGGAAGGAATGTACGTGTGTGAATAAAACAGAACTTACTGGTACAGAAAATTTTACCTGGAGGTGGAGTGCTAACATAAACCTAAAGTGCATGGAAATGTCTCAGAGGTTGGACAATTGGTGGTGAAAATAGATACTGCATCAGGGAAAAATGATAAAACTATTGCTTTTACTAACACAGAAAGTAGGCCATGTTCCCACCAACCCTACTATTTGCTCTAGGGAAACATATTAACAAAATTTACAATGATGATATGTGATCATTGTTTTAGTAAAATTCTACAAGGGCGGGATGAAGTCAAATAAGAATTACATGAATTGACAGAGATGGAAGGAGAAACAGTACAGATAAAAGAAATGGCTTGCAGCTGTTTGTTTTCATTTTGTCATAAATTTGTTATCATTGAATTGAAGAAGAAAGAGATGTGTATAGCATAAAGACCAATATGTGTACTCTTTTCTAAGCTCAAAAATTATGACAAGAAGAGAAGTTTGGCTGTGATTATTTGCAGAAGAGATTTGGATGAAGAGAAGAAAAGGAAAGAAAAATGGAAGCTGATTAAGTTTTGGGGGATTTGATTGTCAAAAGAAACATAAGCCATGCCTTCAAAAAATCCTCTGTTACTGCCTCTAAAGCAATCCCAGCCTCTGAAACTATACCAGCAGAATGCAAACTGTGAAAGCTATTGTTTGCCGAGCTACTTTTGATCATAAAGAGTAGAACAATATTCTAACAGAAGGAAGAACACAATAGAGGGAACCAGAATATCTTGATGTAGCTATGAAACAGAACACAGTCACTTCAGACCGGGACTCTGTATCTAGATTGTTTCATGGGAGAAAAATAAACTCTTGTCTGAGCCAATATTCTTTAGGGGGTGCTCTTCTTATGGTTCATATCATGTACCCTAAAAGTGAAAAATGAAACAACTGCTAAATTGTATTAAATGATCTGTTTAAGATGATCTGAGCATTATAAAACAGATAGCTTGATGAAAAGAAAAGAAAGAATAGTAATTAACTGAAGCAGGAACATTTGTTCCTGACTAAAATAGGATGGATTGTGGCAGATTAATGCTTCCACAGGTAAACTAAAAATTTAAGTAAATGAAAGAAAGAAGGAATGAGGCACTTGAGAACTGCAGAAGTAAGCCCAATTTGAAATGACAAGATCACACAGTCAGGAGAACCATTCCATGTGGAGTATTTACTGCTTCTGGGTGCTAGACAGGAGGCTAAGAAGCTGAATCACTGATAAAAGAGGTAAATATCTGACTTTAAACACCAGCAGAGTTTTTGGCAATTTTGTTAGTATAAGTTTTCAAAAATTAGAGAGTTGACCAGCTAGAAACTCTGCAAATTGAAATGGATATTCAACCTGTTTTCTCATTAAGACATTTATAAAATTCAAAAGCTACTCAGAACAAGAGACTGAGAAATTGGAGACTTCTTTGAAAAGCAGAACAGAGACTTGCTTCTGCCTAGGATGTAGAAAGCTGAAAAGAATATCACTCATTCTGAAAATACCAGATAATCTACAAAACCATGGCTGTTCTTGAACCTTTTAGAGAACTCAGGTCACAAGCCAAATAATCTAATATCTAAGGAAAGTCAGGAGCTTCCAAGAAGAGAAAGAGCATGAGCACTAGATCACCTATGTTGAAACATGGGCGAAAAGATCAGCCAGATAGACAAGTGAGTAAGAATTCAGGTTAAAATTGTAACTAATTGCTAAGATCTGGGTATTGCCTAGCATGGGAATCTAAATCCCAAGAAGTCACAGATACAGGAGGAAATTGGACCAATTACAGACTCAGTTCCATGGATCTCTATTAGGCACTCACAATAAAGATCATGGTCAAGACACCGGTGCAGTCCTGGAGGAAAGAAATGACTATAGCTGCAGGAAAGGTAGAAACTCTAACTCAGATTGTTCTCTCTTAAGTGACAACTGATTAGGCTCTTAGAGGAAAACCAGCAGAAACTATTGCCCTCATGGGACAGGTGAATACCCTTTGTAGCTAGGGAGTGGAAAAAGGAACCAAACCCTTTACCTGTGAAGGAAGAACGGGAGCAATTCTGAGCCCAGACCATTAGAGGTCTTCTGCTGGCACAGGGACAGATCACATCATCGAAAAAGGTCCATACCCAAGACTCTGGTATACAGACCCAGGCCAAAACTAAGGTAGTTCTGAGACAACAGAAAACACTCCACACCCAAACACCAGACTGCCAAATACTGAGTAAAAAGCGATAGCAGTCTACTTCTATGTGCAGGCAAAAATGTGAGCGAGTCTCTCTCTAAGGCATAAGAGCAGAGAAATGGACTAAATATGAGGTGAGAGGAGAAACACTGGGAAAAAAACCTTCCCCTTAAGCACATGGTAATCAAGTAAGAATTTACACTGTTTAAAAGACTGACCATAACATAGGTGCATAAAAATCCAAAGTCAACTCAACTCTTGACTATGCTGACTCAACCCTCCTCTCCCGTCAATGCATTAGCATAAGAACTATAACAATTTTCCGGTATAAATACTATTTACCTGATTTTGTTATCCTACATATGATATTCAGCACTGAGTCAAATATTTAAAGACACGCTTTAAAAAAAGGCAAGGAGGGGCGCCTGGATGACTCAGTCAGTTGAGCCGACTTCGGCTCAGGTCATGATCTCACGGTCTGTGAGTTCGAGCCCCGCATCGGGCTCTGTGCTGACAGCTCAGAGCCTGGAGCCTGTTTCAGATTCTGTGTCTCCCTTGCCCTCTGACCCTCCCCCGTTCATGCTCTGTCTCTCTCTGTCTCAAAAATGAATAAAACGTTAAAAAAAAATTTTAAATAAATAAATAAAGGCAAGGAAAAATTATCCACTGTCAAGAGAGAAAGCAAATCCAAAGGCCCAAACTCAGATACGACAAAGATGTTAGTTTGGAATATTCAAAATAGCTATAAGTAATGTATAAAAGACTCTAGTATGAATAATGGCTAAAATAAATGATCAGATGGGGAATTTCAACATGATACATTTAAAAACAAAAACAAAAACAAATTAAAAATAAACATCTAGAATGTAATATTCAATTTATTGAAAAGCAACACTAAATAAATATCACATATCAGAAAACAAACTAAGAATTACAACAAATTTTCAGAAATTCTGCAAACTTGAAGACAATAGGAGGCATTAAAATATTTTTTTAATGTTTATTTGTTTTTGAGAGAGAGAGCATGAGCGGAAGGAAAAAGCGGGAGGGAAAGAGAGAACAGAGGACCCAAAGCAGGCTCTGCACTGACAGCAGAGAGCCTGATACAGGGCTCAAACTCTTGAACTATGAGGTCATGACCTGAGCCTCAGTCTGATGATCCAGGGACTGAGCCACCCAGGTGCCCTGATAGGAGGACTTTTAAAAGGCTAGAAGATAAAAACTGTCTTCTCCAAATTCAGTAACTCTTTGAAAATGGGTTTCAAAAAGAAGGAAAAATAAAATCATTTTAGATAAGAACTAGAGAATTCATTGGCAGGAAATCTGCACTACAAGAAATTTTAAAAGAAATTATCAGGCATACCAATATAGTACCAGAAGAAACGTGGATCTACATAAACATATGAATAGCTCCAGATAAATTTTAAATAACTGTAAATATAAAATATTTTTCTTCATTTTTAATTACTCAAATGGCTGTCTAAAGCCTAAAGAGTAGCAATCTATTGTGAGTTTATGGCATATGTAAACATAAAATGAGTAACAATAGCAAAAGTAGTCCATTCCTGAAAAATCTCTTAGCCAGCTAGGAATAGAAAGCGTATGAAAAATAACACACCGCTGCCCTTGTATCTGACATGAAAGTCTGACTACTTCTCCCCTCGCATCACGCATAAAGAAAGATATCTGGTCTCATCATTTCTATACAACAACCTACAGAATATCTTTGCTGGTATAAGAAGGTGATTCAAAGAAACTAAAGTTATACATATTTGAAAGGAAGAAAGAAAATTGTCTCTATTCACATATGACATGAACTTTTATGTAAAAATCTCCAATAATCTACAAAATGCTTCCAAAACTAATCAGTGACTTTGGCAACGGTGCAGTATACAAGGTTACTATTACTAGCAATAAACAATTGGGAATTGAAATAAAAACCAGTAGCTTCTACTGTAGCACCAAAAATATGAACTACATAGATATAAGCTTTACAAAATGCATGCAAGATCATATGATGGAAACTACACTCACTGTTGAAAGAAACAAGATTTAAATTAATAGAAATTCTCAATATTTAGATATCAATTGGTAAGTGTATAAACTGGACACAATCTCACTCAAAATATCAGCAAGATGTTTTGTAAAATCAATAAGCTGAACTAAAATGTATATGGAGGGGCACCTGTGTGGATCAATCAGTTAAGCATCTGAGCTTGGCTCAGGTCATGATCTCGCAGTTCATGAGTTCCAGCCCTGCATCCAGCTCTCTGCTGTCAGCGCAGAGCCTGCTTCGGGTCTTTTGTCCACCCCCTATCTCTGCCCCTCCCTTGCTCTCTCCCTCTCTCTCCTTCTCTCTCTGTCTCTCAAAAATAAACATTAAAAAATAAAATGTATATGGGAAATCAAAGGAAATAAAATAGACAAAATAATTTTTAAAAATAACAAAGTTGAAGGGTTCACAGTACTTGATTTCAAAACATATAATAAAGCTATAGTAATCAACAAATTGCCATAACTATCAACAAATGGATCAGTGGAACAGAATAGAAAGCCCAGAAATAGATCCAACCTTATAGTCAGATAAATTTTTTAAAGGCAACAGAAAATCCAATAGGAAAGAGATACTTTGAACAAATGGTGTTGTTGATATACATAGGGGTGTGAGGGAAAGAATTTGACTGCTGCCTCACGTTATATGCAAAAATTAACTTCAGATACACCATAGATCAAAACATATAAGCAACAATTATAATGCTTCCAGAAGAAAACATGTGAAAATATTTTCATGGCTTTGGGTAGGCAAGATTTTCTCAGGACATAAAACACAATACACAGAAAACAAGTCTAGGAATCAAAACTAGACCAAAACAAAACAAATAATAGATGTAACTTTTCAATTTCTGAAGGCAATATTATTGAACTACTTTTAAGATGAATCTCTTAACCGAACGGTGAAAAGGAATATTTTATTGATTTTAATTTTCTAATCACTCCATTCAGGTAAACTAACTCAGTATTTTCCAGTGTGGTCTTTAAACCAATTACATAAGCTATATGACTCAATTCCCTAGGTCCAGGACAGTATTACTGAAACAATCTCAGATGATTCACACAGGAAATCTGCACTTTAGCTAGCATCTCAGGTGACTCCTAATACACCTTAATTTGAAATTACTCTAGATAAGATCCATATTCTGCACACCAGTTGAATTTACCCTATCTGATTGTCTCAGCAAAACTGAGATTCACCTTATAATGTAGTTGTTGCTTACATCTGTTCTCCCACTTTTGTATTAACTATCTTTTCTTCCCTTATTTCTATGGCATACAGTGCCCTAACTCTCTAACTCTATAGCCCCATAACCCTATCTCCTTCAAGTAATCTCTTATTCCTTGTTTTGGAAGTACTCATTGGGTTGTACTACAAATTAAAGAATAAGTATTAATGCCAGTATTGACATTTACAATAATTCCAAATATGTTCATTTTTATCTATTGTGTAAGAAGAAAATCCAAATGTTTGTTCTCCCTGGATAGCTCTGCACAGTGCCTGGAAGAGAACCCTCTCACAACAATCCCTTCTCACACTTGGTTCACATTTCTGCCTGCATCATTCAATATTGTTTGTCCAGTGAAAGAAATAATGAATGTGAGAATAATAACAGATTTACATAAATCTGACCATTTACGAAGTAATTCCATGTTTATCTTGAATTCTCCCAAGAAGCCTAGGGTTGAAAGAAATCGTTATTTATAGATGAGGAAACTGAGTCATGGAAAAATTAAGAATTGGAATAGATATCAACTCATTCCTGCCACCTGCTATTCGAGTGGTTCACAAGACTGGTAGATGGGAGGTGGCAGAAGTGAGGCTTAATATTTGGAGCTACATCTCTTCCAATAATCTGCACTGCATCTTGGGCTTTTGTAATGAATTTTCTCTTTCAGAGCTACCCTTGATGTGTTATTTGAGTTCATTTATAAGGAGTATTAGAGAAAGACAAATATTTTTACCGATTAGCACCTTCATGAAGAACCTTCAGGGAAATGAAAAGTCATAATGTGAGGCACATTGGGAAGGGAAATGAATATTATAATATTTTTCTTGCACTTTGTTAACAAATAGTAAATTTCAATATTAGAATGGTTTTCTTGGTCTCCAACTTATTCAATCATGGTCTTAATTAGTGCTGAATATGACCAGTATCTTCGTCTAAAAGCAAACACAAAAACTCTTCTGGTAAAACAACAGTATCATAGAAAGGATGCTCAGAGATTTCACTGTGATATTAACAACACATTGCAAGAAAATAGTCTTCTGGAACTCAACTGTACAAAGTAGACATATCCCTGTTTGTAACTACTGTCATGCATACAGGTGGTCATCCAAGGATATAGAAATCATACCAGACCTACTCATCTCTGGAAATACAACAAATTAAGAAGCATTTGTTACCCTTAACCTTGTAGCTATGGAATTTGATTTTAAGTATCATAATGCCTTGTTGTATGGAATTTTGTTTTTAAGATCATTTTAATTCTGGGATCTTTATTTGTTGCTCTTGTACAAGGGACAGCAGCTTCCAATCTTAGATGGAGTGAACTAAACACCTTACATAAAAGGACAGGTGTTTCCACTTCCCTGTTAATGACTCTCTAAGTGTGGATGATGATGATCCTTATCAGTCATTACTAAATTTACTTCACAGAAATTAAGAATTAAATTACAGTTTCAAGGCTCATTAGGTCTTGTTAAATTTGTTGAATTGCCCACGTGTGTATGTCTTGTCCTCCATGGGATATCTGTAAAGCAGGTGTTTCAATTCATTTTAAGTTGGTTGCTTTCTATTCTGCCCAAAGATTATTATACAATTGTGTTTGAAATTCCAGGTTGGGTTCTTATATTTGAAGATCAGACTTCAAATAGTCATATTTGACTATCAAGTTTAGCATAAAGAGGAATAATATGGAAATGGTCTCTTATGGGAGCTTTTAAAAAGGAGTATTGAATGTGAAATTCAAGGGCAGAATAGGGACCATATTCCAAATTTTATCTTTCTCCCTTGTCTCAATATTGTGATGCCAAATAATTCCAAATACAAGTGCAAGTGGAAAGATCTTTTACATTTTTATCCATGCCTATGGGGATGTGTCTTCTAATGCACTCCAAGTACAACTTATTTCTCTTTGTTTGAATGCAGGGTATATTAAATCAGATAAAATTACTGCTGTTGTAGAAGTCCTTTCTGCCCTCGTTGTCTGTATACTCTCGTTGGTGAGAGGAAAATGCCCCAGACAATGTCACCTTCAATTGAATGTTCTTCTGTGAAAACTTAAACCAAATCAAACAAACTGTATATTTTGGGGTGCAGAAAAGAACTAGATTTGGAAGCAGTTCAAATAATTGTCTGGGCTTTTTAAAGCAAATGTTTATACTTGTAAATCAACCACTTTAATATGATAAGAGAATTACATAATATTTGGAAGATCGATTAATATACCTAACCTGTTAACTCATAATATATCATGAGATGCTGTAGTTGTACTAAATTTACATTGGAATTTTAGAAACACAATGAAGTCTCACATCAGATGTCTTACAGAGGCATCCTGAGGCAATGCAATGTCACAAAAATGGAGAAGATATTGAAAATGGATTTCAGCTTCTTTGATCCAGGTTTAGTTTCTTCTCCACCAGATAATAGCGCCTGCCTTTAAGAATGAAAAGAAATACCTTCCCTGACATTGACATTGATGATGATGATGGTAGCAGTAGTAGTAATAATACCTGAAGCCAGTAGCAACTATAAAATTACTCAAGGACTACTTGTTATCCCCAGGACAGAGTTTTCTTAGATCCATGAAACCAAAAATAGGAAAGTTTGTGAAATAAATGAGGGTTTTTAATGGTCAAAAACCAAGCCCATAGCAGATTTGCTCAAGAAGCTAGTGTTTTGCACCCCACCTTTCATACCTGGGGCAATAGTACAGCAGTATATTCTGTCATCTGGTGATACACCCACACTCTCAAGGCAAATCAATATTCAAATCCTTGAAGAGTTTCCAAGAAAGAACTATTTACAGTGGTATCACTGAAACAAAGACAACTGACTCTCCTAAATTATATATACCTTCCCACATAGACAGTGACTAAAAGAGATGCAAGAATGTAAATTCTTGATGCCTTCTCAGTACAACCCTGAAAGGCCAATACAGTGGAATAATTGTGATCTAATAATTTATGAGAGAGTAGTGAATAATCATTCGGAATATAGGCTTCACAGTCAGACATCTCAATTGCAGGCATACCACTTTTCTCAATATTTGGATTCTAAATATGTCAAAAAAACAAATGCAAGTAAAAAGAGTTTTAACTTTGTGTGACCTTGAAGAACCTCCTACTCAACTGTAAGATTCAAAAGGATAATATAGTGGTAAACAGGTTAGGATTTATTAAGAGGGAAAAATAGGATTGTGCTTATCACCTGCTGGCATAGGACATGCCACAGATTAAGCACTCAAAAGATATAAACTACTATTATTATGGTTATTAATCTTACTGTTGTTAAGAGTTTCTTAGAGTGGTGCCTGGGTGGGTCAGTCAGTTAAGCCTCAGGCTTTTGCTCAGGTCTTGATCTCCTGTTTCATGGGTTTGAGCCCTACTCCAGGCTCTGTGCTGACAGCTTGGAGCCAGGAGACTGCTTTGGATTCTATGTCTCCTTCTCTCTCTCTCTCCCCCCCTCCTCTGCTCATGCTCTGTCTCTCTCCCTTAAAAATAAACATTTGAAAAAAATTTTAAAAAAAGTTTCTTAGAGGTATGGCACATGTACCATTTATTCTGCAAACTTTGTGTTGTAAGAATAAATGTTATATAAATGGAATTCTGAACCATTAAGGCCTCCAGTACAATTACAGTTAAAACATAGAAACAACATTAATCAGTAGACTCCATTGCACTTTTAATAGGCAAAAAGATAACTTTAAAAATTAGCATGTAAACATTTTAAAGTACTGCCTAGAATGCTTCCGTGTTTCAAGACCCTCTAAATTCTTTCCAGGTTCTTTGCTAATGTTTAGTGTCATGTCAGAGGAGATTTTAATGGCAATAATTCATAGCATAATTTTGCAAATGACAAAAATTTCTGACTTAAGTTTGACTAAAAAGCATTGATTCAGAAGAGAATCCAGATTTTTCCAGACACCAACATATTTGAAATGCCAGCCTGGCTTTTATTTTAAATCCAGTGGATACATTTTCTCTGCACTATTATTGCACCCTCTATTATTTTCTGTACTAAGGCAGCAAAAGACACCAAAAGAGAAGCCTTATAAAATTCATAATTTAATATTGCCTTAAGATGCAGTAATTTTGCTGATGAAATTTTTTTTTCCCTTGAGGTCTGTTGAAATTCAAAACCCATAATGAATTGGGATTACAGTACCTAATAATCATGTTTTAAAAAATGCATTGGAATTCAGCTTATAACTCTCAAAAAAATTTACCAAAGGATACATCGTTTATAAAATATCATTATATGGTAGTCTACACATTCAAATACATTTTTTTTAAATTTTTTTTTCAACGTTTATTTATTTTTGGGACAGAGAGAGACAGAGCATGAACGGGGGAGGGGCAGAGAGAGAGGGAGACACAGAATCGGAAACAGGCTCCAAGCTCCGAGCCATCAGCCCAGAGCCGACGCGGGGCTCGAACTCACGGACCACGAGATCGTGACCTGGCTGAAGTCGGACGCTTAACCGACTGCGCCACCCAGGCGCCCCTCAAATACATTTTTAATTCTAAATTTTTCTACAGCTTTCCTTTTGCTCTGTGTTTTCTAAATATACTCTCCGTATATTTTCTAAATATACATATAAATATATACAAAATAACAATCAGAGAAGGTTAAGATTATATCAAAATAAATCACACTAGCAAGCCATTCAATAATTTAATATTACCTCATGTTGACTGGTGATGCATTTTTATCCATTATTTAAATATAGCTAATTCAAATAGAAATATAAATGTATAAATACCACAATTAATGGAAGAACATAAAATCATGTGTAAATGTTTTAATATCCTCCATTTGTTCTTCATATAAATAAAATGATCTATTTCCTTCATTAGTTTTACAACATTGAAGTCCTTTTCATATGGAAATTACACAAGTTAACTCCCTTTTTACAAAAACAAAGTAAAAGATGCTTGTATTTCTATAAAAGAATAAAAAAATACCAATTAAATTGTGTGTTTAAAAGGGTGTGTTTTTCTAATAACAATTATTTTGCATTGTAAAGCATCCATGAATCTCTGCATTTGAATAAATATATCAAATTAAGTCACCTACTGCCTGCTGTATACCTTTAAAAAAATACAATTACATTGTCCTATCTTATTCTCCACAAGCAATAGAATCTCATCCTCCAAATAAATAATATACTGGTATAAACATAACCACACAGATCTCTTCTAAATTATCTCCATTTATTTTTTAAAACCCTGACTATATAAACGTTTTCACCATAATATTTTAGGGTATTTTTCAAATAAACTTTAAGCAAGTACACAAACCTATAATTGGCTATATTTGCATAAGTTTTAGTTTTTCTTTAATTTCTTTAATATTTCTTTTAATTTTTCTTGGTTATTTTTAAACCAATTTTAAAATTATTGCTACTGTCTTATGACGTCCTTGTTAACAATTTCAAAATAAGTTACAGTTTTTCTTTATTTTATCTAGTTTAATTGTACCACAACTTTCCTCCCTGGGAAGCGCCCTTTGAAGACCCTTAGAACGTGAATGTGAATCCATCAGGAGCTGTTCTGTCATTTAGGTTTAGTTGATGGCACCTGATGGAATAACATGCTAAGGTTGCTTGTAAATGGTTCCAAGGCATTGATTTGAAATATAAATTCCTTTGTAGTTTAGATTCTGACCATTTAAAAAAATTTTAAGATTTTTATTTATTTTTAAGAGACAGAGGGTGAGCGTGTAAGGGGCAGAGAGAGTGAGAGAGAGAGAGAGACAGACAGAGAGACAGAATCCAAAGCAGGCTCCAGGCTCTGAGCTGTCAGCCCAGCTCGAACCCACAAACCATGAGATCATGATCTGAGCTGAAGTCCTTCGCTTAACCAACTGGGCCACCCAGACACCCCTAGATTCTAACCATTTTATGGAATCCTTCCTAAAATTCCAGTCAAGAAAATAGCAATCAGGGTCATTCTTTTCCAGGATTCTGTGATTTAATCCAGAGAGGTCTTATACAGAATATCATTTGCTCCAATGACGACAAATTTCTGGGTACTAAGTGAATGGACCAATTAAGTCTTGTGGGCTTTCACTTACCGAGAGCGGTATGTGGGGAAGTGATTGGACCACCACTCTACTCTTCTTCCTATCAAAACCACAAAAACAACCAAACCAAAATCTCAGTATACTTTTTGGCAATATTTTGGGTTTTGTTCTTACAAAACATGTGACAATGAATAGATTTGGAATTATTGTCAGCATATATTTTTGAAATAATATTAAATGTTAGTACCATTGGAAAGTCCAATATCTTAGGAGAAAGTTTGGGAACTGCTTCTATCTCCCCTTCATTCCCTATTCAACTAGCCTTTAATATTTTTAGTTTACCCTATAAACTAAAGCTGATCCTCTACTGTTGTTTTCTATTCTATTCAAGTGATGTGTTTAGCTAGCCAATATAACCTGTTAACACATTGAATTTCCTAGCAGCGACTCAGTAGCTGTCACAGTAATCAACATGGGAACACCTAAATGCTATAGATGGCTTCCTATTGATTGCTATAAAAACACACAAATAAAATGTGAACTCTAAAAATCTATTTACAACCATAGATGCGGTCCTTAAGTACAGTTTGCTGATTTTCAGCTGCCTTTGCTTGAGCAACTCTCTTTCAAGGACATCCAATAACAGCAACATTATAATAAAACCTACAATTACAGGGTGTTCAGGAAACACCTATCCTTTAATTTAAAAACTAAATAAATAAATAACACTTTCTTGACAATAAACTAATAAACCCACTTGACTAGACTTTATATTCAGGTTATATTCCACTGCATAGTTAATGTTCATATGATAAAGCCACCATTTTGAGGACACAATGGCAAATTGAAAAACCGATTGGAGTGATGTGTCTTAAATTGAATTTCTCTTCTGACACTTGAGTCTTAGTTTTTCTTATCTGTAACATGGAAATGCTAGTTCTTTCCATTCCTAGAATTACAACATTCAGAGAGTTTCAGAAGTCTATGACAGCTTAAAGGTTATTTACTCTGTCGTAGACTCTAAGTGTAAAGTTCTCTTTTGGCCAGAAAAAGCGTGGACACAGGATTAAAGCGAGAGATGGCTAATGTCCGGGAAAAGACAAGAGTCCCAAATAAGCGTCCTTGCCCCATTTTTATTAGGATCAGACGGCTTACAAGCATGGCGATGGACGTGCACAAAGAGACAATGAATCTGTGAGCATTAACTTGTGGATGTGAAAGAAGGGAGTCTTGAAGATATTCGTGGTTAGAGGTTTGGGTTACTACAAAACAAAATCCAGGCGCCGGGCAGTCGGGAGGAGGGTTGTTTACATTGGACATGAGGTAGCACCTCTGTTTATCTTAGCTAGTCTCAGGGATGAGACAGGTAGGGGAATAACCTCAGGGTTGACAAGGCACCTTTTCTTTTGTTAATCATCTCCACTCTGGGCTGCTTTGCCTGCAGCACAGCGGTCCATAGTCCAATTCACCAATTTACCTAACCTGGCCCTATCCTCCAGTGAAAGCACCTTTTCTGCTGTAGTACTAAATTGGGGGTGCTTCCACCCTGAATATCTAATCTTGTTTATTTCATATACCTATGTATTGGGCACCTTTGCACTGTTTCTATTTTAGGCCTTTGCCTCTCTCTCTCTCTCTATTCTGGGGGCTCTGCACCCCCTATCTATTTTGGGGTGCCTTTGTACCTCCCTATTCCTGGTGCCTTTGTATCTCCCTATTCTTGGGGTGCCAATCTGATTTATCCAAACTCGAGTGTGAGCATTTTATGACTTCATATTTCTTTATGCCTTGTCAACCCATTGGTGTAAGCCCCGGGGGATTCCTAGGTTTATCCCCCACATTACTCTAGTATCTTCATTTTACATTTGAAAACTGAAGGCCAATAGCTGGGCCCAACGGTAGTCTGAACATTACTCCTGAGAGAGAAATGACAAGGATGATATTCACAAATTTAATAGCTGGGAAAGCAGCCCACCAATCAGGCAGAATTAATGGCACCTAACTAGAACACCTGCTTGCTATACACAAGCAATCATGCCTCTCCTAGTATCAGTTGGGTAATGTATTGGTTTGCCAGGGCTTGTAACAAAGCACCACAAACTGAACAGCTAAAACAACAGACATTTATTGTCTTCACAGTTCTGGTAACTAAAACTTCAAGATCAAGGTGTCAGTAGGTGATGGTACTTTATGAGTAGTGAGAGGAAGAATCTGTTCCATGACTCTTTCCCGGGTTCTGGTAATTTGCTGGGTATCTTTGGCATTTCTTGGTTTGTGGAAAAATTCAAATAAGGTCACATCCTAAGGTATACTGGAGGTTTGAACTTCAACATATGAATGGAATGGGAGCACATTTAAACCCATAGTAAGTAGACTAAAAATGTAGTAGATAAGGATGATGCAGCATGGATTACCAATGCTCCATTGGTAAACTTAAGTGCTCCTGAAAATATTCAGTAATTTGTCTCTCATAGTGCCATTGATTTTCCAGTAATTCTTTTTCTCTAGAGAAGTGTATAGAAAAATGTTACCAGGAATAAATTGGTATGTACTTTTAAACAATTTGTAATAATAATAGAATTGATATCTTCATGACCAAAACTTGGAAAATCTATCAGACGCTGTGAAAAACCAAGGTTTTGGTAACATCTAACATGTTACATCCTGGTACTGTAGCAGCCAATAAAATGAACACATTAAGTCAGGATTGTATCACTAAGAGTTTGGCAAGGATTTGCAACAGCTAAACATTTCTCAAGACTGAAGAACAACAGTGACAATTCAGAAAGAAACAAGTAAAGATAATGCAATAAAATTTCTGTCAGACACCAAACCACAAGTTATATGCACACATACATACATATGTACATGAGCATCATAAGAAGTGACACTTGTATCCTAAATTCCCCCTGAGAAAGGGAACATTCTGATTTGATCTCATAAAGACACTCATGGCCCGCCCAATCCAGACATCCAGGAGAGACCTTAACTACAAACTCGAGGTCTTAATGTCAGTCCTGAGGTTTCCATAGTACAAAGCTGAGATGCACTTTATTTCCTTGAGCTTTATGAGGGTAAGATGTTATAAATATGTAGTCAAGTAATAGATAAGCCTGATACTTTAGGGCTGTAGCTGTGGACATTTGCTTCAGAGCAAAGGTGCTTGGGGCATAGTTTTATTGAGGGGCTGTATTTCATTACCATATCCTTCCACTCTAGCTTATAAGAGTAAATACAGTGGAGCTCACTTAAAAATTTCTTAAAGACTGTCTTTGGAGAGAAGGAGAGTTCTTGTTTGCCAATAGTACCATTGGCTTTTTTCTTTTTACTACTTTTTCCATTGAATAAGTAATGATGACCAGAGAATATTAGCACTTTGGAAGTAACATTAACTCCTTCAGGCTATTGGAGTATCCAAATGAGTCACTTTAAACCAGAAAGGTGTTGCAGGATTTTTTTTACCTCTAATGTATGTCATACTTGATCAGTATACGGCAACATTTGCATCATTTACATTCAAATAATTTTGTTAAACATTCTTTTCTTTTTGGCATCTTTCACTTTTAATATATCTCGGTAATTACTAATGAAATTTAACTAAGTAACTACTAAATGTAACTCCCTAAAGGATGTTTTTTGTTCTGACTTCATGAAACAAAACTCTCCACTCTGATTCCATTGAAATTTATAGAATAAAGATTTGGGAACATAGAACAGCACTCAGGTAATGATTTGAGCTATATTTACAGATTCAACTAAGGAAAATCTCAGGTCTATGTGGATTCACTCTACTGTAGCATTTGTCTGAAAGCAGATCTGTAGATATAGTAATGCTTATTTTAATACAGCACAGGCTATCATAAAAGCCATTTAGTCTATCATTCGTGAAAGGGATAGGAGAGAGACAAGTTAATTATACATCATTTAGAGAAATAATTATAATAGGATAATAGCTAACATGTATTTGATATCCAAAAGGTCAGGTACCATGCAGTATACTTTCTACAGATGGTCATAGTAGTATTTACAAAAATCTTACATAGTAGAGGATATTATCCCCATTGTAGAGAAGAGAAAACTGAAGTTCACACAGGGAAGTAAAAAGCATTTTTTTAAAAAGTTTAGGGGCGCCTGGGTGGCGCAGTCGGTTAAGCGTCCGACTTCAGCCGGGTCACGATCTCGCGGTCTGTGAGTTCGAGCCCCGCGTCAGGCTCTGGGCTGATGGCTCGGAGCCTGGAGCCTGTTTCCGATTCTGTGTCTCCCTCTCTCTCTGCCCTTCCCCCGTTCATGCTCTGTCTCTCTCTGTCTCAAAAATAAACATTAAAAAAATTTAAAAAAAAAAAAAAGTTTATTTATTTATTTTGAGAGAGAGAGCAAGTGGGGTAGGGCAGAAAGAGGGGGGAGAGAGAGAATCCCAAGCAGGCTTCGCACTGTCAGTGCAGAACCGACGTGGGGCTCGAACTCACAAACTGTGAGATCATGAGCTATGCTGAAATCAAGCATCGGACGCTTAACTGAGTCACCCAGGCGCCCCTAGAAAGCATCTTTTGAGCTGCATAGCTCCAGTTTATATTTTTAAAAATCAAGATAAGAAATCTCAAAAATTATTTTTTAAGGAAATACTTTATTTGTTGTTATATTGGAAGTACTGAAGTGCAGTGGAAATAAAATGGTTTAGGAAATAAATACAAGCTTGTTTTTTACACCTGTGCTAACACTAATGGCAAAGAGGAAAGCAGAAAATTCATGCCAGTTTGAGGTTTTTCTTAAAAGAAACATTTTATGAGAGGAAAAAAAAATCCCTGATGGCTTTCTTTATGTCAAATGTCTTATAATGAAAGACATGAAAGAAATATTTTCTAAGGGAAGTTTTTTAAAAAGTCATTGAACAATTATTCTTTTTAGTCTTCTCATCTGTAATAAAAGAAAAAAATATAAAAAAATGAACTATAAAATAAATACAAAATATTCCTTAATGATAATAAGGCGAACAATTACACTTATTTCTATTTCCCCATGGAGAGAGAACCTTCTAACAATTCAACCTGAAAGATCATCACAGACTCTCATTCTAAATAAAAAGGCTGCTATGACCTTTTGTAAAAGACTACATTTGAGACATATATCTGAGTGCATATATCTGTAAGATTTTCTTTCTCTTTAATGAGACAACAAGTGGACAAAATGAGAAAATCCTCAGGCTCCATGGTCCCTGGTCAACGTCATATAGGACATTTATTTTAGTTCATTGGTGATATCAAAATCTCTGTTTTTGTTCGTTTTTTGTTTTCTTTGTGTTTTGGTTTGTTTGTTTGTTTTTACAGCCACTCTCAAGAGAGCATCTGCCCCAACAATGTGCAGGAGTAGTTAAGGATGATCCTAAGATCCTGAAGACAGTGCCCAATGCCCTGATCATAATCCTGCTTTCTTTTTAGTCCTGCAACTTGCTCCATCAACAAAGGCCCCACATACCAATAAAATTAAAGAAAATTCTTTTTTCTCTCCTTTCCTGTCATAATTTTTTTCACAGCTTAATGATGTGCTCTTTATCAAGCCTTTCTTTTCCATTTTGTCAGATTCTCTATCACTATTATGTGGGCTGTTTTTTGTTACATTTCTGTGCCATGAAGCAATGTCGGTCACTGGCTATTTACAACATTATTTGGCTGCATACATACTAAAAAAAGCTTTTTTAATGTTTATTTTTGAGAGAGTGTCAGCGGCGGGGGGCAGAGAGAGAGGGAGACACGGAATCCAAAGCAGGCTCCAGGCTCTGAGCTGTCAGCACAGAGCCTGACTCGGGGCTTGAACTCACAAACCATGAGATCATGACCTGAGCCAAAGTCAGTCGCTCAACCAGCTGAGCCACCCAGGCGCCCCTGGTTGCTTATATACTAAATGTTATTTTTAATGTATTGCTATGTCTTAAGTGACTTTCTTTCCTTCCTTCCTTTTCGTTTGCCAAAATATGGCATTGTTTTCTTGTCATTCATTAGTTTTGCCTATTTGTTTTCTTCTAAGATTCTAAGCAAAGTCAAATACAAATAATGAGAAACATGAAAATGAAGAATTTTTAGAAGTTTATAACTTATAAATTTTAGAAGTTATATATAACATTTATAACTTATAAATTACATAAGTTAAGTATAACTTATATAATTATATATAAGAAGTTAAATATAACATAAATTTTAGAAGTTATAATTTTAAAAGGTAGAGGAAATAGCACAAATCCCATTGTATGGATTACACATGTTCTGATAAAATAATTAATTTTACCCAGTGTTTAAGTATTTAAATTGCTAAATTCTGAGGAATTTTTAATCCCATGAAACCCTCATTAAATATGGCAAGAGAAATAACAGTTAAATTTTATGATGTGAAAGATGACAAACACTTCATCCAGGAAGTGAAGTATAGAGCAGTGGTTAAAAAACAAGGCTCTGGAGTTATGGATATATGGACTTGATTTCTATTTCTAAAACTTTTTTTAATGTTTATTTATTTTTGAGAGAGAGAGAGAGAGACAGAGCATGAACAGGGGAGGAGCAGAGAGATAGGGAGACACAGAATCCAAAGCAGGTTCCACGCTCCAAGCTCTCAGGACAGAGCCGAATGCAGAGCTTGAACTCACAAACCATGAGATCATGACCTGAGCTGAAGTCGGAGGTTTAACTGACTGAGCCACACAGACACCCCAATTTCTATTTCTATTTGTATTAACTATATGTCTCTGGCTAATACTTTGTAAGTCTTGGTTTATTTACTTATAAAATGAGTATAATGATGACCCCTATGTCATTGGGTTATTGATATGACTGCATAAGAAAAAAAAAAAAGAAACTGGACAGAGAAATGTCCAGAGAAAAATACTTTGCAATTATTAATAATTAACATTATCAGTCAGAACTGAAGTATTATTAAGAAACCATGGAATTATTAGAAAATTATGATCCTAAATTCATAGGTTAGGTAATCCTACAATAACAAAAGAAGTAGGAGGAGAAGGAAAAAGAGAAGCAGAAACAGGAGACACAGAAGGAGAATCAGGGAGAGGGGAAGAGAGAGAAGAGAAGGTGTATCACCCACATGTTGTGCATGTCTTTTCTATTCAACATCATCATGGCTTTGGGACCCCGGCCCTCAGAACAAGCTCTGTCTGGACTGTTTGCTTTTGTGGCAGAAAGGGAAAAGACAGACATAACAAACACCTGCTGACTTTAGGCTTTGTCTTGAATGGAATCTTGACATGTTAATGCTAAGTCTTAACCTGGCCTAACAGTGGGTGAAACAGGATCCAAGAGCTCCAGAAACTTTGCATTTAGAAAGATTCAAATCCTAAGTGTTATAAACTGGGTGACAAAATAATCAACCTAGATCAATACCCTGAATTACCACCTAAGCCAAAACAAAACAAAACAAAGCAATTTTCTTTTGAAGGAAAGTAGCTACACATTAAAAAAAAAGTCGTAAAGACCTGGCTCAAAATTCTGATTTTCTAGGCCACTCGCCTGTTTTTACACATCAGTAGAAGACACGTATGTAATTTCATCATTGAAATTAAGGTTTCTAAGAGCATTTATTTTGATGAGATATTAATCGATGCACCCATTGAAATTTTCTGAAGCAAAATTCAACCTTATGAAATAATATATTTGCTTGGCATTTCTACTATGAACCCAGAAATGTTTTTAATGTTAGAAGAGGCCTGCACAGTGTCCCCCCTTACCAATACATACATGTATCTCCCCAAAGATAATAGTCCAGAACATAAAGTTAAAAATGTCAGTCCATGAACCTGAGAAAGCCTGAAAAGTTCTCAATGTTAAATGTTTATTTCCAACAAGAGATACTACTCTCCTTCCTAAAATCACCATTAAAAGATGTGGGGAAATCCACATGTCAAATCTCCACAATTTCAGTTAAAAAGAGAGGAAAAAAAAACACACAAAATAGACATGCCCCTATCTCTTTGATTACCTTGTGTTAACCTCCTTAGCTAGCTAAATTTTCTGAAGGGTTCTTCCTGTCTCCCTCTATTCTCTGATTTCTCCCTCTAATTCATTCCTCACCTTCCTGCAATCTGCCCTCTTGTCCCACATTTGCACAATACTTAAGCCATTTGAAATGTGTGAAATATTATACAACCGGTTTTGCTCAAAAGACGTTTTTTCTTGACCACCTGTAACTATTTTAAATGTGTATTTATTTATTTTGAGAGAAAGAGAGAGAGAGAAAGAGCGTTAGCATGGGGAGAGACAGAGAGAGAGGGAAAGAAAGAATCCCAAGCAAGCTCCACATGGACAGCGTGGGGCTCAAACTCACGAACCATGAGATCTTGGCCTGAGCTGAAATCAAGATTCAGACACTTAATTGACGCAGCCACTCAGGTGACCCTCTTGACTACCTTTCAAAATCTCAGTGAAAACAGGATGCAAATTGAATAATTCAATAGCAGGTGGCTACTGGATTGAGTATTTTGTTAATTTATTGCTGACCTTAGAATGAACAATTTCAGTGGCTACCCTGCTTTTCACAACACACAAGTGCTGTGTTATACTGAGGACACACAATCTGCCTTAAAACCTTCTTGTTCCTTGGCTTTCGACACACCACTTTTTCTTGATTTGCCTTACAACTCACTCAACACTCCACAACTATTTTTTTTAACCCGGTGGCTACTCTTATTCTAGACATTTCTTAATTGCTGGTATAAATCAAGAGATTATTTTTGCTTTCTTCTTACTCTACACAGTGTCTTCTGAGTCAGCCCATCATTTCTTCCACTCTGAATTTGTCTTTATTTCTTCCTCACAGTGAATGGTATTACTAACCACTTTTGTGCCTAAATCAGAAACAGAAGTTTCACTCTTAATACTCTTGCTTCTTCCCTCTACTTTATCTCATTGCATTCCAGCAGTCACTGACCCCTCTTCCTCCTACCTCTAAATGTATCTGCAAGCAATCCTTTCCCTTGCCTTCATCCATAGTGCTGCTCCCAGTTTGCATTATTTCTTACCCAGGTCTTCATAATATATTTTATCAAGTGATTTATGAGCGAAAAGAATCAAACATCTCCAGGAGTGTGAGCACACTTATGAAAACCTGGCTGGCATTGTCTGTAATGCCAGATACAATGAGACTTCTCACATTTCTTCTGGGTTACTATATATACAAGCATGTATCGTGCAAGCAAACTGCTTATGCCTAGGCTAAGTATCAAACCTGAGTGAATGTGAATAAATAGGTAATAACCATCAACCAATTTATTATGTTCTTATAGTCCCACAAGCAGTGCAGGTCAATGGAGTCACATAGAAATGGGAAATAGGAAACCAGCATACAATGACATCCACTAAATGTTGGACAATCCTAGATACTTTACATATATTATCTTACAACACTATACAGTTTTTAAGGGCAGGAATTGTGTTCTGTTCTAAAGCCCCAGTACTATTTTTATGACATAATAGGTATTCAATGAGATCTACTTATTAATTAAAAGATGTTTTATTGCGATATGTGGTAGGTTCTACTACCATGACAGTTTAACAAATGAACAAATCAATATTTGGAACAGTCTAGAATAATTTTCATTCATTTGTTCAATTTTTTAAACTGAACCACCTCTGAGGATACATGACTTATACAAATAAGACAAACTAAACGTGTTACTCTCACAAAATTTTAAATCTAATGAAGGAGACAGACAAAACAGGAAAAAGATGGATGGGTAGATAATTGCAGTAGCCTGTTTTAGTCACTATTCTTCTAAGGTGACCCAAAAATCGAAAGAATAGTCAACATCATCCATTCAGCAAACATTTATTGGTACCTATAGAAATAACTTAGCTATTTTTCGAGATGCCCATAATCTTGATGAATAAAATAAAGCAGGATCATGTGACAGAATGGAGGGAAGTGGGACAACGTTAGATGTAGTCAGGAAAGGACAATCTGAGGCAACATTTGTGGAAGAGTGAGAAGGAGTAATCCATGTGAAAATATGGGGGACAGGGGGAACTAGGGGGAGAAAAAATAAGTGCAGAAGCCCACAAAACAGAAGAATGGCATCCCCAGTGGGTACGAATAGAATGTGGAGTCTGATTCCGAGGGCCCTATTGTTTCAGATCAATTCAGTAGCCACAGGAAATTTAGCTTGAAATTTTATCTTCTTGGAAATGGCTTTACAGGCATTTTGCATATTGGAGTTGTAAATGTACAACTCAAAATGGTACTTTAGTGAAGCAAATGTACATGGCTGATAAAGGGTAAATTATGTCCAATTTCAATTTTTTAAACTTAGAGATTAAAATAATTTAGGTATATGTGTGTGAATTTGTGTGTAGGGATGTACATGTATTTCTTTACCACAGAAACATGTAAAAGGTCTTGTGTCTATAAATAAATTGTGTCTATAAATAAATAAATTCTTAAAGATAAGTTTCAAAGCCTATATTGTCTTGTAAAAGTCATCTGGATTTAGAAATCCTATGTTATTTTAACATCCCCTAGTGGTTCTTTGATAAAATTGGGGGTTTTCTTGGCAAATTTAAACTGTAAGTCTAAGGAAGCATATTTTCTTCTCAAAATAAAGAGTCTGTTCCATTTGTTCCAAGTAGGAAAAAAAATAAAAAGATAAAATGTTTATCCCTATGACATAAGATACTAACCTCTTAAAAGATCTAAAGCAACTTTCCTTCAAACTACACCATAGCTGACAATAGCTTCAAAAGTGAGAAAATAGAAGTTGCCATCTAAATACCATCACTCATGGACTTCCCTCCGATACCAAATGGAAAACAGCAACATAACAGACTAGATTTTCCTCTTAGGAAAGTTTATAAGAGTGGGGAAAAAAAGTTAAAAATCTCTCAGTAACATGAATTTGGAGATTTTTCATCCACAGACAGTGTTTTTCTCCTCCAAATGATTATAAGAAATCAGTAAGAGAGGCATTGTTTGTCTTCTTTCCCAATTTACATTTGCAGGACCTTTGGTACAAAGTCACTAAGTCACAGAGAAAGTCTGGGGCTGAGCCAAGACTTTCAGGTATCCTGTTTGTTAACCTCGTGTTACTTACACTCAACCAGGCTCTCAATTTTTTTTTTTTCCTTCTGAATACTTATCATACGTCTTTCAGAATCTACCAGCTAATTGACTTCATATTTATGATACTCAGTGGGTTTATGTACCTTTGTCTCGTGTGGTGCTTGAAGATACATGGTTAGGGCGGTCCTCCCCACTTTGTGTGCTAGTGAAAGGGAGCTCTGTAATCTGCAGCCTTACTACGAAAGAGGGCTGAGAAATCTCGTGTCCAGTCTCATATACATTGGAATATTTAATTCCAAGTATTTTCATTCTGTCCTCACATTCATGGGATCTGTAGCCACTTGCTTACAATGTTGACTATAAGTTCATATCCTATTCTCGCTAACATATAAAGAGACGGTTTTTAAAAAATTTAAAAACTTTTGAGCAAACCCAAACAACCAGTTATGTAATCTGTCTACACATTTTCAAATGGCTAGATTATAGAAGACACTGAAAATGTTAGTGGCATGATTTACAGTATATCTCCTGCCCTGTTAAGGAGGACGAGATAGAAATGTTACATGTTCAGAGCTTCAGGAAGGTAGGTAGGTATTTTGCTGGGGGAAAAAAAAAGCTAATTTCTTTCACCCTTAGTGGTAGAAAGAGTGGGCATTTCGTTCAGCTGATTTGGTTTTATGCACTCTTATGCTCAAGCTGAAATATATAAATGTACAATAATAAAGTAATGATAACAGTCATGTTCCATTTTCCTTTTCTATCTTAATAGCTCCAGGTAGGTAATTTTACTGTGTATATAAATCATTAGTCTTCAGCAGCCACCCTGTTCTCTAGTTATTCTTAGGCTCCAAAGCAGTTTTATTTTGCTAAGAGCCATTTCCGATTGTCTCTGGAGTAATGGCAGGGGTGAGGGAGAATTCAAATTAGCTTCAAGGTACATTTAGTTCTATTACTCAGGAATAATACCCCCATGACATATAGACCATTCCCTAGTCAAATACTAATTTACAATTGTCCTGCATCAGTATAACCAGCATGTACTGCTAGATCTTTTCTAAGTGTGATTTCAGTGGTGGAAACTGAGCATTTAAAAAAAAAAAAATTTAATGCTTATTTATTTCTGAGACAGAGAGAGACAGAGCATGAACAGGGGAGGGTCAGAGAGAGAGGGAGACACAGAATCGGAAGTAGGCTCCAGGCTCCGAGCTGTCAGCAAAGAGCCCTGTGCAGGGCTCAAACTCACAGACTGTGAGATCATGATCTGAGCCGAAGTCGGAAGCTCAACTGACTAAGCCACCCAGGAGCCCCTGACACTGAGCATTTTTGATGATTCCACGCTTCCTAGTGAAAAACAAAACAACACACAACAGTAATGTTTCCCCATAATTTAAAAAGATAACCAAGAAAAGGCGTCAGGGAGGAATCCACAAGGAGAGTCTATGTAATAAATAGAATTCCCCAAATTGAGCCAAACAAAATGTCCAATGAACTTCAAGGATTTAATAGATTTACTAAACCACTTCAGTCAGAAAAGTTATGAAAATAAAATTAATTATAATCAATAGACCCTTTAAAGATTCTGGGCCTAAATTCATGTTAAGAATTCCTGGTTTACTAAGGTTTAATATCAGTGTTTTCAAAACTTTTATGCTCTTACACATGTGTGTTGCAAGTATTTAGGTTACAATTAAGTCCGTACTAGTTGTGGGGTTTTTTTGAAGGAATAATGGAATAAATAGAATAAAGGAATAGTGTACTGTTCTTTTCAGGACTTTCTTGATCTTTGCTTATTTTTGCTATATAAAAGTGCATAATTATAATGTGAAGGTAAGTAGGGAGAAGGGGAATTCTATGTTCTTCTATTTTCCTCCCAGAACTAAAAAATAATATAATGCTATAGTGTAAGCAAGAAGAATTAAATAATACAACTTTTATGTTTGACACATAATAGGCACTTGATAAATATTTACTGAATTGATACCATAGCTCCTAGTGGTCAAAAGGTGAGAATTAAAGTGACAAAAGGAATAGGAAGATAAAGCAAGGGAATAAGCATCCATAAAGTAGGTCCAAATTGCCTCACTTCAATTAGTCCCCAGTTGGCGCAAATTAAAAAAAAAAGTAGTCCTTCTTTTGGGTGGCTGGCCCTCAATCTTTGGTGCCCTCTGAATGTCTCTTAATAGTTCCAGTTCCACCAGTAGATGGAAGCTTTTGTAGAGCAAGTGCTTGATGTGCTTAACTTTGTACACTGTTCAATTTGCAGGTCTATCAGTTACTCTTTTAAGTTTTGGTTTTTTTTATTTATTTTGAGGTTGAGAGAGAAAGAGAGGTGGGGAGGAGAAGACAGAGAGAGAGAGAGAGAGAAAATCGCAAGCAGGTTCAAACTCATGAACCACAAGCTCATGACCTGAGCCGAAATCAAGAGTTGGACCCTTAACTGACATAGCCACCCAGGCACCCCAGTTATTCTTTTAGAAGTCATCATAGAGAGTGTTTTAGTAACTGAGGTAACTTTTGTACCTCTCACATTTTGTCTGGGCTCATGAAATCCTGCCTATATCTGGAGAGCTTGTTAATTCATGAGTGGAAAGAGGTGGGAGGGTGAGGGTGTGCCAGGCAGTTAAGGAATGTGGTGTTTTGATATTGTGTCCAGATGCAATCACATCACCACTATCGTTTGACTGACTTTTGGAATCCTCCTAGAAATTCAGGGTAAACCTGAGCCTAGCCTTTCAGAGATATGCTGAGCCTTGTATGAAGAATTGGCAGTCATGCTCCTGAGGAATCCATTCAGTTTCCCTACCCCTGACCATCTTGTTTGCCCACCTTGTTCCCCTTTCCTCTAGCACTTGTGGCCTGCTTCCAGCATGGGTCACAACTGAGAACAATTGATGTTTGATCTAACACATTCCTCTGCCAATGCTTCTACTCCCTGAGGAGGTGTTAAGTGGTTGTAATTTGCATTCTTGAAATCTACTGTATCTTAAAATGTTCCTTTTTGAAATTTTTTGGCTCCCTCACTGATGCCTATGGTTTGGATGAGGAGAAAAACAACCAGTAATTAATAGCATGCCCTTTCACTAGAAATGACAGATCCTTCTCACCAAATTTGTGTTTTATTTCATAATTAAATTTTCCTCTCATAAACAAGACTCCAGTTAACAAGGCTCCAGTTTGTAAGTTTCAATCAAAGGGCATTGTACCTGCCTCAGAAGAATTAAAGATAACCCTTACGTGGCAATGGCAATGGCTTCTCTCATCTCCATCCAACTTTTTCGTTGTCTACCAAGATCCCTCCACTAGACAAGATTGCATTCTCCAACTCAGTGGGAAAATGAAAGATATACAAGAGTACATCTTAGAACAAACATACTTTTTAAAAACTATTTATAGCTCTTTCCTTCTGCCCAGTATATAAAGCAATGGCACACATATATAATAAAGTATTAAATTACATAAATTCACTTTCAACAATCACCCTGTAATTCGTATTTTGCATGAAATTTCTTGATATCCAAAATACATTGGATATCAAGGAACATATTATCTAGATTTTACAAAAGATATCAAGGAAAATATTATCTAGATTTTACAAAAGAAAAATTAAAGCTTAAAAGATAAAGTAATCTGCTTAATATTATCCCAGCTAATTAATACAGGACGAAAGGTTCAAATCTAGTTTCAATGCTTTCAAAGGTCATAATGTTAAACAAAATAAAACCTTATCTTCCAACTTTAATTCTTAAGTATACACTTTAACATCGCCTTGGGAAGAAGGCAAAATTTGGTCTACAAAAAAAAATATTATAGATTTGGTAAAGGCCTTTTCCTTAATAATAAAAATAGTAATTATTATTACTATTATTATAATGGAGGGGGATGCAATGATTAAGAATTAATCCCAGCTGTTATTTGGGAATAAAATAAAAGTTTCCCAGTTGTCTATTTTATGCTTTCTAGGAGGTGAGAGGAAATGAAATGTTCCCACAGATGCTTCGTTCACTCTGGTGGCATTTTGCCATATTCACTGTCATCATCTAGAGGGCCAGGCCCTCAGATAGGAGTTCCACTTTGACTCTGGCCAATCACTTCTTCAAGAAGAGAAAAGTCTTGCACTCAGGGCCGCTAATAAAACCTGTCCTTACATTTCCATCATGCTTTCTTATTTTGTTTGCCCTCCTGATTCCTTGGTGAGTTTCAAGATTCACAAGGAAGGTTCAGGGTATCACAGTGGTCAAAGAAAGAGCTGTTTCTCTAGCCTGTTCAATCAGCTTAATGAACTCTGGGCCACCCAGCTCAGGCTGATGCTATCATATCCAAGAAAGACTCTGGGTAGAATTATCAACTCCTAAAGTAAGGGCAGACTTTATCATCTTGCTAAGTTTTAATTAACAGAGGAGGAAACTAAGGACCCGAGAATTAATGGTTTGTGAGATTCTAATCCTAAGTTTTTGGACTCTCAGACAAATGCTCTTTCCATCACACCACCTGTCTAAAACAAACTTCCAAACCCAGACTAACTTAGAGGGTTTTTTTTTTCATGAAAACACACACACACACACGCACACACACACACACACAATCTTTTAAACCATGAGCTGCAGTAGGCAGGCACAGCACTTACTATTGTGTTCTTAACATAGGTTCAAGCACCAAAATCTAGCTAAAAGTTAGACTCCAAAAGAGGGACCTCAACCCCTCAGATCTGCGTTTTTTTATCTGCGTGTTTGAGGAAGTGTCAACCCCTCTAGGTTCAAGCACCAAAATCTAGCTAAAAGTTAGACTCCAAAAGAGGGACCTCAACCCCTCAGATCTGTGTTTTTTTTATCTGCGTGTTTGAGGAAGTGTCAACCCCTCTGATGGCATGATCAGGAGCTGGAGTTCAAGTTTTGTGGTTTCACCTGTATAACCTCTGCCATTAACTGAGCACTCCAGGATGCATCATTCCTGTGCCTGCTATAATCTGGGGCTATGGTCAGAGACTTGAGCCCTGGAAACTTCAGGACCTGAGCAGGCAGGGGCTTCCAGTTCTCATCTGCCACCTCAGCATCCTACCTGCCTTAAGCATCTGACCAGTTTCCTTGGAGTAGATTTCAGTGATCTGCAGGAGGCTAACTCTTTCTCTGGGAAGCTATCCTATGGAGGAGGTCTCCATCAAGTAAGCCCTTACCTCACACAACACACACTTATCATCATTAACTATGGGACAAACATCCAGCAGTGTTAGGAAAACTGGCAGGGTTATTTGACTCTGAATATAAGTGGCCTCAATATTTTTTAGACACTGATATTCATGTTTGGCATTTCACTTAAATTAAGTACCAGAAGTACCACAATTACATCTTTTTGTTTTTTAGAATCTTCTTAGGAATGAAATCTGTACCTAAATGTCTTTTTAATTTGGGATTTCCTATGAATCCAAATGTCTTACTATGTGGTGCTACCACTAAAACTCTTTAATGCAGCTCCCAGTGTTAATTTTGGGCTTCGTTTCAAGAAGTACTGTCTTGGGGCAATAGTTGTCAATCCTGCCTGCATATTAGAATCATCAAGGAGGTTTTAAGAATCCAAATGTCTAAGGCACATCCTAGGACATATATATATATATATATATATATATATATATATATATATATGTGTGTGTGTGTGTGTGTGTGTGTATACATATGTATATATACATATATATACAATAATATATATATGTATATATATATATATAAAATACACACATGCCTGCATCTGTGTGTATTTCTTACTAATAAAATAGAGAATTTATTTATTTTTTTAATTTTTTTAATGTTTATTTATTTTTGAAAGAGAGAGTTAGCAGAGAGAGAGGGAGACACAGAATCCGAAGCAGCCTCCAGGCTCTGAGCTGTCAGCACAGAGCCCAGTGTGGGGCACAAACTCTCGAACTGTAAGATCATGACCTGAGCCAAACTCAGATGCTTAACCAACTGAGCCACCCAAGTGTCCCTAAAATAGAGTACTTAAAAATTTGTACATTGTCAATCACAAATGTGTCTATTGCAGAGAAGCAAGTAGCAATTTATTTTTCTGCAAGCAGTCAATATATTCAGTTTATACTTTTCAATGCTAATTTAGAGTTATTTGCATTGTCCTGGTGGAAATCCAGTACCCAGATATTTTGGGATCACCTCTATTTAAATATTGTAACAAGGGACTTACCTCCAAATTTCACATAAATCAATTCTTGAATGCTTTCTGCTGTTACATGATACCTGGGAAGCTGATTTAGATAAAAATAGATGCTAGCCAATGAATTTGCTCGCTGCTGCTTAAAAAGACATATATCAGCAGCCACAAAGGCAGTATCATCAAATCATGGGAATTGATCGATTATTTCAGACCCCTATGCTGCAGACTCAAGTTTGAAGGTACGCAAATGGAAATATATTCTCTTTGGAGCTAATTCGGGTTTTCTCTTCTGAAGTTATTTCTTTGGGTTGTACCACAAGGAGTTGATTATTCATCAGTTACTGAATCAAATACTTGTGAAGTCTATACTTTGTGTTAGGCCTTTTATATGCAATGTTTGTGTTTTAAATAAATAAAGAAAAGGCATTTGTATTTTATATAAAACACAGGATCTAGCAAAGGAACTCATAGCTATTTTCATAAATATGTTTCTGCTTCTACTAAGATGCTAAAGCTTCAGTATGAGGATGACACTAAGATGATTCTGTATTAACTCGAAGTCTCGCTGTTGCCCTGGAGACACCCAGTCACAAGTGAAGATAAAAGAGGAGTATGTCATAATCTCTATCGATGGGGTAACTTTGCACCTGAACTCTATCCATGTATGTGAATAAACATTTGAAGGAATTGCAAAACTCATATTTTAGGGGTGTGAAAAAGCAAGAAGTTTGTTGGTTATGATTTTTTCCAAAAAGGACAATCTGACACGGAGGGATGGCTTAGAATTGATTGAATTAAAAGCAGATTGGTTTTTAATTTTATTTGAAAAACAATGCACTTAATTAAGTCATCAGCACCTTCTCAGCCTACATTTCTACAAAAAGCAAGAAAGATTCTCACAGTGATTAAATTCTCTGAAGTGTCAAAATATGTAATACCAGTGTCTCAAGCAGGGAATTCAAAAATTAGGGTAAACAGATCTGATTTGGGGCAAGGAGGATTTATTAAATTAAATTGTAATTTTTAACTATGCTATATAATTTATTCTTACTTTGGATGTCTTTAATCATAATAATAACTAAAATTCATGAACATAAACTTTTGAGAGAATACGTGTTACGACTGTGTCATCCAGATAAGGAAAACCATAAAACAGAACATTTAGGTAATTTGATATGCATCACATAGCCAATAAGTGGTGGGTCCAAAAAGAGGGAGTTGATCAAGCCCTGACCTATAAAACTTATCTAGGAAGGGTAATAAATGACATGAGTCACATTCTAGCAGTGCTAGAATGGCAATGTACTTTTTTTTTTCTTTTAAATAAGTTCTTTTAATGGTCCATTTTCTGAAGTGAGTTAAGATTCTTAGGGGATCTCATGACTCTTGTGATAACCATCACCACTTTCAGTTTGTTAATTCTCTTAGATTACAATCTATATATTTTATGGCAATAGAGAATACCATCTCATGACTGTAATGAAAGATGGGTATTTCCTAAGATTTAAAATACTCTAAAGGATACTTCTGTTTTAACGGGATAAAGACTGCATACTTTAGAAGCTATGTGTGAACATTACAGAAAAAAAATATAAATATTTGTCCTAAAAGGTTTTCCTCACCCTTAGCTCATGCTACCAGTCTCCCTACCCAACCTCTTCCCAGACCTGTTGCACTTCGTTTTTCACATGTGCAGGTGAAGAGGGTGAAGACTTCCAGGCGAATTTAGTGGTCATGTAAGGAATTGCCTGATCAATAGAGGCAAAAATGGTAGCTACTAGTTTTAAGGTGTGAAGAGAAAGCAGAGCATATGGCAACCACTTTTCACCGTTTTCATGCACCAAATGAAGAACAGGATGCAGACTCAGAGAAAAAGTTCAATGTACATGTATGTTTCTGTGTGTCTGTAACTCACAGTGGCCTGTTCTCAACCAACTATAGGGACATAAGGGGTGGAGCTCGGGAAAGAAATCAAATTGATTTGTTTTTGTTTTGATTTGTTTTTCTGAAAGGATTCTTCTGCAACTGATACTTTTTGTCTCCTCAGAGCCTTAAGAATGGCTCAATCAAAGTACTAGTCCCTTTTATAAGTCTGAGAGGGAGGTTAAGAAAGGTTTAAGTAGGAGGAGTGTACGCAGTCTCAGAGCATTGCTTCCCGAACGTTAAGATGCCCACAGATGCCCTGGAATCTGGTTAAAAATGCAGTTTCTGGGTTGGTAGTCTGAATTGGGGCCTGAGACTCCTCCTTTCTTTTTTATTTATTTATTTTATTTTTGTAACGTTTATTTATTTTTGAGACACAGAGAGAGAGAGCATGAACTGGGGAGTAGCAGAAAGAGAAGGAGACACAGAATCCGAAGCAGGCTCCAGGCTCTGAGCTGTCAGCACAGAGCCTGATGCGGGGCCTGAACTCACAGACCGTGAGATCATGACCTGAGCTGAAGTCGGATGCTTAACTGACTGAGCCACCCAGGTGCCCCTCAGACTCCTCCTTTCTAACAAGTTCCTGACCATAGCAATGCTGCTGGTATTTGGATACTGACTGGTTCAGTTTTAGAGCATAAGATGACCTGGAACACATGGCAAGTGACCAAAATATGTCCCAAAAACAAGCATTGCATTTTTGGGTTAAAAAAAAAGGAAGCTGGCTACAGGATGAGCAATCCCCCCAAAAGAGATTTGTGTCATTTGTTAATATCTGGTGTTGCCTTTCTGGATTTTAATGCTTATCTATTTATTTGAGTGAGAGATCTCAAGAGTGTGCACAAGTGGGGGAGGGGCAGAGAGCAAAAATACCAAGCGGGCACAAGTGCCTTTTCTTTCTTTCTTATTCAAGTCAACCAGTTATCAACATGTGTACTATCTATTTTCTCATAATTATGGGTTTTCCAAGGCCAATTGCATATCCCATACTGGCTTTCCCAAAATAGTGCATTCCTGAGCCTCAATCCTGCTATTCTGCCAATGTGTCCACACAGAAAATATAAATACATTTATAACATGAGCCCCATGAATATATAACTAGGAAGAAAAGTTTTGAGAGAGAAATAACTATATTTGAAAACAAACATATACACATATGTGTATGTGAGATACACACACACACACACACATACACACACACAGTCACACACACACTATTATAGACTAAGACACCAGGCACCTCCAGTTCAGGATTGTCTCTATCAACCAACCATATAACAACCTCGGCAAGTCTTTGAACATCTTTAGACCTTAACTTTCTTTATACGTAAAATGAAGGATCTGAGATATATTGTCTTTAAGTTTCTTTCCAGATACAAAATTCTATGGATAAAGAACAAGTGAATATCTTTTAAAAGACTTCTGAGTTTGTCTCTTTTTCTCTAAGGAGACAAATACTGTTACTTTCTGTCCCGCAGGGCAGCCTGACCCCACTCTCTCATCAGTAGCAGAACATTTATTAAAAACAAAAATGCTGACAGTGACTTTGAGGCCTGATTTAGTTTGTGTTTTCAAGATACAAATGCTCCCCATCAGTCCTTTTAATTGAAAGTAAATGGTATTAGGAAAGTGATTACGACAGGGGAAAGGGAAGGGTGGCCCTGCTTATGGCCTTTAGCCATAAATAGCGTTTCTTTAAAGGGCCCATTCAATAGAGAGATGCCTGGTGGGCAGAAAACAAGCAGAAATAAGATATTAGCTTCTATTGTTAAGTGAGTGAGTCCCTTGCTGCCTCATTTACCCAAATAATAAAATAGAAAATAAGTTTAAATTCCTTTAAGAAAAATACCACTACCACCAGAAACTGTATCCTCCCTAAACATTACCAAGTTATCTGCCACAGGTACCTTTTACTCTTATATGAAATTAAGACTCATTGAGCATATGTGAGGCACAGTGCTGGATGTTGGGGTTATACAGATGAATAAATAGCATTTCCTGTCTGGCAGGAATTCATTTATAGCTGTGACAGAGACAGAAAAATAAAGGGAAAATGACATTTATTTGGTGTTTGCCACATGCCAGCCACTGCTGGACCAGGTATATATATATTAGGTTATTTTGGCTTCACTGCAGCAACTCAGCGGAGTAGGTATATGTGTCCTCTTGCCCAGAAAGGAACTTGAAACTCAAGAGAGATTATACAACAGGCCCGGTAATAGTGAGTACAGCTAGGACTTGCACTCACGCTTTTCTGACTTCCAGACTTTCACTTGCTCAAGACAGCTCCGCTCATCCAAACAGATTAATTGTAATACTCCATGAAACTGAGCGCAATGAAGCCAAGAAAGAAATAAAACTAAATCTGCTTTGAGAACACATAGAAGACTTGACATCATAGAAAATATGTGAGCTATGCCTCAAGGGATGAGGATTTTGCCTGGAGGAAAAGGGCACTCTGGGCAACAGAAACAGTATCATTTATTCAGCTTCAGGGGATGACAAAGGCTCCCAGTAGACCATGGGAATGGCTGACAAAAATGTGTTCAGCTTTATAAAACGTTTTTTGGGGGCTCTTGGGTCACCACTTGGTTAAGCATCCAACTTTGGCTCAGGTCATCATCTTACAGCTCGTGAGTTCGAGCCCTGTGTTGGTCTCTGAGCTGATAGATCGGAGCCTGAAGCCTGCTTCTGATTCTGTATCTCCCTCTCTCTTTGCCCCTCCCCCACTCACACTCTGTGTGTGTGTGTGTGTGTGTGTGTGTGTGTGTGTGTGTGTGTGTTTCTCAAAAATAAATAAACATTAAAAATAAATGAAAAATAAAACATTTTTTGCCCGCTTGACAGTGACATTTTTGCTTAGTCACCCTGGCTGCTATAACAAAATACCATAAACTGGGTGGCTTATAAACAACAGGAATTTATTTCTCACACTTCTGGAGGCTGGAAGTTTGAGATCCAAGTGCCAGCAGAGCAGAGTTCTGGTATGAGCCCTCTTCCCAGTTGCAGACTCGCAAATTCTCCTTGGGTCCTCACAGGGTGGACAGCAGAGCAAAGGAAGCAAGCTCTCTTAGAATTTATAAGAATATCTTCATGATTTCATCTAATCCTAATTTATTTCCCCAAAGCATCACTTCTTAATACTATCACATGGGGAGAGGGGGCAGAATTTCAACATAGGAATTTGGGGAAAGGGAATATAAATATTCAGTCTATAATACCTTTAAAGAGTAAATGTGTATGTGTTTAGCAAAATACAGGTTTAAGAGGCAACATAATTTTGAAAGACCATAAGACTTACTTTACAAAATGTATCTAATCATTTAATAAATGCTTAACCTTGTTCAAATCATGACAGTTTAATGAAATCTTCCATATGTCTAAGAGTTTGCCATTTCAAAATACTTCTTTATTATAGTCAGAACCAGGAGACGATCATTCCAGGTACCTTAACACCTCTAATCTCAAGGTTCTTACCAACTCAGTGACAAGTAACATGTAGTTGGAGAACAACACAAAGTATGACAAAAAAGCAAGTTATTGAAATTATAAGCTAGTAAGAATCCAATTTTGATCAATTTTCCATTGTATACAAGTAAAACCACCCAAGGTTTTCTGTGTCCACTTTTGAAATCACAAAATAAAATTTTCCCTGAAAAAAATGAAGTGTTTTCTAATACAAGACAGAGGAGACAGGGAATGGGTTGATGACAGTGTGTTTCCATGAAACAAATATAGTCTTAGTATTTATAAAATTCCATAGGATTTTAAATTTGTCAGTCAGTACTTACAGAGATGAAAATCAGTACTTTTCCTTTGTATTGGTTTAGCTCTCTAAATAAGAAGTTGTTAGCACACATATGCCTGAGAATCCTAACTTCATAACATTTTTCACTGAAGTTGAGGAGCAAGTTTTCACCCATCACATAATAATTTCATCTTACAAACGGCATAGTGGCTCATTATAACACATTCCCATTTAATAGCACGTGGTAAAGTTATGCACTAAAAATCACTTATTGTGAATTTTCTAACATACATATGGTTCATATCTTTTTCTTTTATTAGGAAATATTAGGTGTTTATCATTCATCATGATGTTCCTCAGGTCTACAGTGCCCCTTGCTCATGGAGTTGCTAACTCGATGCCAAAACAGGGAAAATATAGGAAATGACACAGAAAACATATCACATAAAAAGACCATCATACACTGTACAAACTATATGAAATTGAATTAGCTTTGAACGGGTCATTATATTGTGGAGTTGGAGAACAGTGGGACAAGCCAAGTATAAAGAGAATAGACTTCAGAGCCAAATTTGCCTGGACTCCTATATTGACTCTACCATTTAGTAACTATAAAGCCAGTTGGCATATTAAATTCTTTGGGGAGCTGATGATAAGGTTAAACATTAGCTTTTTATGAAGTCTTTTCTGATCCTATGTCCTTCTCCACCACAATCTTCACCAGACCTCTGTGCTCCAATAGAACTATATTTATATTTCTATTTTAATATTCACCCTCTCATCTTTTATATTCACTGTATGCCAGGTTTCATAAGCTAGACTATGAGATCTTTGAGGGCAGGGAGGTTTTATCTTTTTATCATAAGTACTTAGCATAGTTATAGATGTATAACAGAGTAAAAATTCAGGAGTTCATTGAGTCAATGAAAATTGTAGCAGAGCATTATTTTTAATTCAACATCATAATAAATATTCCAGAAGAAGGCTGTGTACTTTTTTTAAAAAAGTGATTTTGGGGGATCCCGGGAAGATGGCGGCGTAGGAGGACGCTGGGCTCACCGCACGTCCTGCTGATCACTTAGATTCCACCTACACCTGCCTAAATAAACCAGAAAACCACCAGAAGACTAGCAGAACGGAGTCTCCGGAGCCAAGCGCAGACGAGAGGCCCACGGAAGAGGGTAGGAAGGGCGGAGAGGCAGTGCGCACTGCAGGGACTGGCGGGAGGGATCCGGGTCGGAGGGGCGGACCACCCACCAAGCAGAGCCCCCGAGTCTGGCTTGCAAAAGCAGAGGGGCCTGACGGTGTGTATTCCAAAAGCAAGCGGGACTTGACATCTGGAAGGTTATAAGCTAACAGCTGTGCTCAGAGAACGGGAGGGCTGGAGGACAACGGGAGGGAGAGTTGTTGAGCCCTGGACGACAGAGCTTAGCTTGGGGGAACAAAGGTGCTTGCCAGCGCCATCTCCCTTGCCCATCCCCCGGCCAAAATCCCAAAGGGAACCAGTTCCTGCCAGGGAACTTGCTCACACCATGCAAACACCCAAAGCTGTGCTTCTGCGGATCCATCCCTCCAGCGGGTCTGACTCCCTCCTGGTGCCGCAGGGCCCCTCCCGAAGAGGATCTCCAAAGGAAAAGTAAGCTGAGCCTGCCCCTCCCTCCCCTGTGCACCTTGCCGATCCACCCCAGCTAATACGCCAGACCCCCAGCACCACAAGCCTGGCAGTGTGCAAGTAGCCCTGACGGGCCATGCCACCCCACAGTGTATCCAGCCCCTAGGAGAGGGGAAGAGAAGGCACACACCAGTCTGACTGTGGCCCCAGCGGTGGGCTGGGGGCAGACATCAAGTCTGACTGTGGCCCGCCCACCAACACAAGTTATTCAAGACAGCACAGGGGAAGTGCCCCGCAGTCCCGAACCACTCCAGGGACTATCCAAAATGACGAAACGGAAGAATCCCCCTCAGAAAAACGTCCGGGAAATAACAACAGCTAACGAACTGATGAAAAATGATTTAAACAATATAACAGAAAGTGAATTTAGAATAATAGTCATAAAATTAATCACTGGGCTTGAAAACAGTATAAAGGACAGCAGAGAATCTCTTGCTACAGAAATCAAGGGACTAAGGAACAGCCAGGAGGAGCTAAAAAATGCTATCAACGAGCTGCAAAATAAAATGGAGACAACTACGGCTGGGATGAAGAGGCAGAGGAGAGAATAGGTGAACTAGAAGATAAAATTATGGAAAAAGAAGAAGCTGAAAAAAAGAGAGATAAAAAAATCCAGGAGTATGAGGGGAAAATTAGAGAACTAAGTGATGCACTAAAGAGAAATAATCTACGCATAATTGGTATTCCAGAGGAGGAAGAGAGAGGGAAAGGTGCTGAAGGTGTACTTGAAGAAATATAGCTGAGAACTTCCCTGATCTGGGAAAGGAAAAAGGCATTGAAATCCAAGAGGCACAGAGAACTCCCTTCAGACGTAACTTGAATCGAACTTCTGCACGACATATCATAGTGAAACTGGCAAAATACAAGGATAAAGAGACAATTCTGAAAGCAGCTAGAGATAAATGTGCTCTGACATATAAAGGGAGACCTATAAGACTCGTGACTGAGCTCTCTACTGAAACTTGGCAGGCCAGAAAGGAATGGCAGGAGATCTTCCATGTGATGAAAAGAAAAAATATGCAGCTGAGAATCCTTTATCCAGCAAGTCTCTCATTTAGAATAGAAGGAGAGATAAAGGTCTTCCCAAACAAACAAAAACTGAAGGAACTCATCACCACCAAACCAGCCCTACAAGAGATCCTAAGGGGGATCCTGTGAGACAAAGTACCAGAGACATCGCTACAAGCATGAAACCTACGGACATCACAATGACTCTAAACCCATATCTTTCTATAATAACACTGAATGTAAATGGACTAAATGCGCCAACCAAAAGACATAGGGTATCAGAATGGATAAAAAAACAAGCCCATCTATTTGCTGTCTACAAGAGACTCATTTTAGACATGAGGACAACTTCGGATTCAGAGTGAGGGGATGGAGAACTATTTATCATGCCATTGGAAGTCAAAAGAAAGCTGGAGTAGCCATCCTTATATCAGACAAACTAGACTTTAAATTAAAGGCTGTAACAAGGGATGAAGAAGGGCATTACATAATAATCACAGGGTCTATCCATCAGGAAGAGTAAACAATTATAAATGTCTATGCACCGAATACAGGAGCCCCCAAATATATAAAACAATTACTCACAAACATAAGCAGCCTTATTGATAAGAATGTGGTAATAACACTCCACTTACAGAAATGGATAGATCATCTAGACACACGGTCAATAAAGAAACAAGGGCCCTGAATGATACATTGGATCAGATGGACTTGACAGATCTATTTAGAACTCTGCATCCCAAAGGAATAGAATATACTTTCTTCTTGAGTGCACATGGAACATTCTCCAAGATAGATCACATACTGGGTCACAAAACAGCCCTTCATAAGTAGACAAGAATTGAAATCATACCACGCATTCTTTCAGACCACAATACTATGAAGCTTGAAACCAACCACAGGAAAATTCCGGAAAACCTCCAAAAGCACGGAGGTTAAAGAACACCCTACTGAAGAATGAAAGAGTCAACCAGGCAATTAGAGAAGAAATTTTAAAAAATATGGAAAAAAACTAAAATGAAAATACAACAATCCAAACGCTTTGGGACGCAGCGAAGGCAGTCCTGAGAGGAAAATACATTGCCATCCAGGCCTATGTCAAGAAACAAGAAAAATCCCAAATATAAAATCTAACGGCACACCTAAAGGAAATAGAAGCAGAACAGCAAAGACAGCCTAAACCAGCAGAAGAAGAGAAATAATAAAGATCAGAGCAGAAATAAACAATATAGAATCTAAAAAAAACTGTAGAGCAGATCAACGAAACCAAGAGTTTGAAAAAATAAACAAAATTGATAAACCTCTAGCCAGGCTTCTCAAAAAGAAAAGGGAGATGACCAAATAGATAAAATCATGAATGAAAATGGAATTATTACAACCAATCCCTCACAGATACAAGCAATTATCAGGGAATATTATGAAAAATTATATGCCAACAAACTGGACAACCTGGAAGAAATGGACAAATTCCTAAACACCCACAAGCTTCCAAAAATCAATCAGGAGGAAATAGAAAGCTTGAACAGACCCATAGCCAGTGAAGAAATTGAATCAGTCATCAAAAATCTCCCAACAAATAAGAGTCCAGGACCAGATGGCTTCCCAGGGGAGTTCTACCAGACATTTAAAGCAGAGATAATACCTATCCTTCTCAAGCTATTCCAAGAAATAGAAAGGGAAGGAAAACTTCCAGACTCATCCTATGAAGCGAGTATTACTTTGATTCCTAAACCAGACACAGACCCAGTAAAAAAAGAGAACTACAGGCCAATATCCCTGATGAATATGGACGCAAAAATTCTCAAGAAGATACTAGCAAAACGAATTCAACAGCATATAAAATTATTATTCACCATGATCAAGTAGGATTCATTCCTGGGATGCAGGACTGGTTCAACATTTGCAAATCAATCAATGTGATACATCACATTAATAAAAGAAAAGATAAGAACCATATGATCCTGTCAATCGATGCAGAAAAAGCATTTGACAAAATTCAGCAACTTTTCTTAATAAAAACCCTCGAGAAAGTCGGGATAGAAGGAACATACACATCATAAAAGCCATTTATGAAAAGCCCACAGCTAACATCATCCTCAATGGGGAAAAACTGAGAGCATTTTCCCTGAGATCAGGAACACGACAAGGATGTCCACTCTCACCGCTGTTGTTTAACATAGTTTTGGAAGTTTCTAGCATCAGCAATCAGACAACAAAAGGAAATCAAAGGCATCACAATTGGTAAAGATGAAGTCAAGCTTTCACTTTTTGCAGATGACATGATATTATACATGGAAAACCCAATAGACTCCACCAGAAGTCTGGTAGAACTGATAAATGAATTTAGCAAAGTTGCAGGATACAAAATCAATGTACAGAAATCAGTTGCATTCTTATACACTAATAATGAAGCAACAGAAAGACAAATAAAGAAACTGATCCCATTCACAATTGCACCAAGAAGCATAAAATACCTAGGAATAAACCTAACCAAAGATGTAAAAGATCTGTATGCTGAAAACTATAGAAAGCTTATGAAGGAAATTGAAGAAGATATAAAGAAATGGAAAAACATCCTGTGCTCGTGGATTGGAAGAATAAATATTGTCAACATGTCAATACTCCCCAAAGCTATCTACACATTCAATGCAATCCCAATCAAAATTGCACCAGCATTCTTCTCAAAACTAGAACAAGCAATCCTAAAATTCATATGGAACCACAAAAGGCCCTGAATAGCCAAAGTAATTTTGAAGAAGACCAAAGCAGGAGGCATCACAATCTCAGACTTTAGCCTCTACTACAAAGCTGTCATCATCAAGACAGCATGGTATTGGCACCAAAACAGACACATAGACCAATGGAATAGAATAGAAACCCCAGAACTAGACCCACAAAAGTATGGCCAACTAATCTTTGACAATGCAGGAAAGAATATCCAATGGAAAAAAGACTGTCTCTTTAACAAATGGTGCTGGGAGAACAGGACAGCAACATGCAGAAGATTGAAACTAGACCACTTTCTCCCACCATTCATAAAAATAAACTCAAAATGGATAAAGGACCTGAATGTGAGACAGGAAACCATAAAAACCCTAGAGGAGAAAGCAGGAAAAGACCTCTCTGACCTCAGCCGTAGCAATTTCTTACTTGACACATCCCCAAAAGCAAGGGAATTAAAAGCAAAAATGAACTACTGGGACCTTATGAAGATCAAAAGCTTCTGCACAGCAAAGGAAACAACCAACAAAACTAAAAGGCAACCAACGGAATGGGAAAAGGTATTTGCAAATAACATATCGGACAAAGGGCTAGTATCCAAAATCTATAAAGAGCTCACCAAACTCCACACCCGAAAAACAAATAACCTAGTGAAGAAATGGGCAGAAAACATGAATAGACACTTTTCTAAAGAAGACATCTGGATGGCCAAAAGGCACATGAAAAGATGCTCAACGTCGCTCCTCATCAGGAAAATACAAATCAAAACCACCCTCAGATATCACCTCACGCCAGTCAGAGTGGCCAAAATGTACAAATCAGGAGACTATTGACGCTGGCGAGGATGTGGAGAAACGGGAACCCTCTTGCACTGTTGGTGGGAATGCAAATTGGTGCAGCCACTCTGGAAAACAGTGTGGAGGTTCCTCAGAAAATTAAAAATAGACCTACCCTATGACCTAGCAATAGCACTGCTAGGAATTTACCCAAGGGATACAGGAGTACTGATGAATAGGGGCACTTGTACCCCAATGTTTATAGCAGCACTCTCAACAATAGCCAAATTATGGAAAGAGCCTAAATGTCCATCAACTGATGAATGGATAAAAAAATTGTGGTTTATATACACAATGGAGTACTACGTGCCTTGAGAAAGAATGAAATATGGCCCTTTGTAGCAACATGGATGGTACTGGAGAGTGTGATGCTAAGTGAAATAAGCCATACAGAGAAAGACGATACCATATGGTTTCACTCTTATGTGGATCCTGAGAAACTTAACAGAAACCCATGGGGGAGGGGAAGGAAAAAAAAAGAGCTAGGGGGAAAAAAAGCATAAGAGACTCTTAAAAACTGAGAAGAAACTGAGGGTTGATGGGGGGTGGGAGGAAGGGGAGGGTGGGTGATGGGTATTGAGGTGGGCACCTGTTGGGATGAGCACTGGGTGTTGTATGGAAACCAATTGGACAATAAACTTCATATATTGAAAAAAAAATGATTTTCAAAATTATCAAAAAAACATAGGAAATCCACCTATATACAGGATCCCAGTATCTTTAATTTTCTATGAACATTCAATTCACAGAAAATATAAATACAAATACCTTATAAGAAACAAGATTATTTGTTGCTAAAACAACATAAACGTTATCAGCACAGATATACCAATTTCTACATAGTAGTATTTAAAATTTAGTTGATTATACATCTTTAAGAAATCAAAGTTTAAGTAAACAAATGTATGAGTTCCTTAAATTTGTGTCTTACCATTTTATCTAAAACATCTTTCCTGAGCCCCAACAATGTGGTCAGCACTGTATAGTATGGGACACTTGGGTGGGGGGGCTTGAAAAAGAGAATAACAATTCAATTCCTGCCTTTGAAGCTCTCAGCCTGGTGAGAGAAAGAAAGATGTAAATAAATATCATAGCACAAGCTGGTAAGTGTTATAATAGAACTAAGTACATTATATTACAGAGACAGAAATGCTGGAGTAACTGTAAAATGTCTCTTTTTTTTGCTTGCTTGAAACTAGAAAATAATTGTGAATTATGCTAATAATGAAATCTAGGTCCCTGCTATTATAGCTGCCTTCCCTTTGAAATGCCTTTACTTTAATGGCTTTGTGAAATAAAGACTGTGACTATTGTAGATAAGCTCTGAAAAGCAAACACTGATTTTAAAAAGGAACTGCATCACAGGGACATGGGCTTTGCCAGTGCATTTATACTGATTTTAGCAAATATTGAAACTTCATCTGACACCACAATGATCTAAACAAAATTATAATAAAATTACCTGTAATTAGAGAGTGAAATTTCTCATGGAAAGCTTTCATTTGGGGCGCTTGGAAACAATAGAGTTTTCATTTCTGCCTGGCAGAGTTATGATCTTTGTTTGGATAAATATTGTGTGGCATTTAAATAAGATCCTCTTTCCAGAACAGGCAATGGGGATTTGGGGAAAAAGACAATTAGTCTGGCACCGGCTAACTAATGTTAGCCTGCTTATATTTTACCATAGGCAGCCCTTTAAATCTCTGTCTAGGACAGTATATAGTGAAAATGTGGAAAAATATTTGTTTCTGACTAGAAAACATCAGGTTCCATCATTGTCTCAACAATGCAAAGTAATCTGTGTATTACTTTATATAATCTTTAGATGGAAAAACACAAACTACCACCTTTAAGGAAGTCAGTTTCTTGGGCACCTGGGTGACTCAATCAGTTAAATCATCTGATTCTTGATTTCGACTCAAGTCATGATCTCACTGTTTATGGGTTTGAGCCCCATGTTGGGCTCCATGCTGAATGTGCAGCCTGCTTGGGATTCACTCTCTCTCTCTCTCTCTCTCTCTGTCTCTCTGTCTCTCTTTCTGTCCGTACCCCCAATCTGCTCTTTCTTTCAAAATAAATAAATAAATTTTAAAAAAGGAAGTCAGTTTCTGACCCTCAGTTTTTTATATGTTTTTCTTATATGTTCAAGCTCCACATTGGGCTCTGTGCTGACAGCTCAGAGCCTGGAGTGTGCTTCGGATTCTGTGTCTCATTCTCTCTCTGTCCCTCCCCAACTTGTGCTCTGTCTCTCTCTGCCTCTCAAAAATAAATAAATGTAAAAAAAATTTAAGAATGAAATCTTGCCATTTGCAAAATGTGAATGGAGCTAGAGTGTATAATGCTGTGAAATAAGTTAGTCAGAAAGACAAATACCATATGATTTCACTAAAATGTGGAATTTAAGAAACAAAACAGATGAACATTGGGAAGATAAAGAAAAAAAAGAGAAAGGGAAACAAACCATAAGAGACCCTTAACTATAGAGAACAAGCAGAGGGTTGATGGAGGGAGGTGGGTGCGGAGATGGGCTAAATGGATGATGGGCATTAAGGAGGACACTTGTGTTGAGCACTGAGTGTTACATTAAGTGATGAATCACTAAATTCTACTCTGGAAACCAATATTACTCTATATGTTAACTAACTAGAATTTAGATAAAAACCTGAAATTAACTAACTAAATACAATACAATACAATACAATACAAGACAATACAATACAATACACCAGTAGACTTTGAGTAAAGCAGAATACTCTTCATAATATAGATATGCCTCATCAAATCAGTTGAAAGTCTTAAGTCCAAGGCTTCCAAAAGAAGAAGGAATTTTGCCTTCAGACTGCCTTCATACTCATAACTACATCAGCTTTTCCTTGAATTTCCAGCCTTCTGGCCTACATTACAGTTTCAGACTCAGCAGCCTTCACGGTCACGTGAGCCATTTTCTTAATTAAATCTTTATTCATCTGTCAAAAAATAAATAAATAAAAAATAAATTGATGTCTTCAGTCCTGAGAACCGAGAAGGGAAGGGGAAAAAAACCTGTGAAGTAGACATTGGCATACCTTCTCTAGGATGTATCTGAAGGCAGGGATGACTGCTGCATCTGGTCTCCCAAGTAAACGTTGGGTAAGTGAGTGATAGGAACTGTCATGAGAGCAGAAGAAATGGTTGAGTAGATGTGTAAACAATGAACTTGAGATGATCTCCCTTAACCCCAGGAGAGTAGAATATTTTGGCTTCATCACATAGTGGTATAGATGTGGCACTAGGAGCTGTGGGACTCTAGAGTCTGGCATCTGGACCCAGAAGACATAGCAGTGACTAACCTTCTTCTCTGCATCTCACCTTCTCTTGTCTTGCCCACCTTCTGGGTGCAGCTCAATGCTTCCCTTCTTAAGTGAGGGTGCCAATCCATCAGGCAGCAAGTAGCCTGTTGCTCTTTGAAATATTCACAACACTTTAACCATACTTCTCTTTGAGCACTTGTCACCTTTTCTCCCTGAGAAGATTATAAATTCCTTAAAGGGTGATTCAGATTTCATTGTTGTATACACAGTGCCTAACATAGTGCAGACATATAATGAGTACTCAATAAATATTTGCTGAAAAATTAATCTGTGTATATTTAATCATAACTTAGAAAATAGCCCTGATGGGAAATATGAAAATGAGGTAAGTTTACTAAAACCAGATGCAATTGAAAGGCATTTTTGAATGGTGATAATGTAAAAATCAAACAAAGGGAATAAAAATCAACCTCATACTAAAATTCCTGTGATCTGTGAATATCACCATGACAGAAGTAATCTTTCCTTTCTTATACTTAAAGAACACCAAAAAAAATTAATATTATTAGCCTAAGTAAAATTTCACCCTGACATTGCCTCCCCAATGGCCATGAGAGAATACTAATGGTCTTGTTGTGGTATTTGGATAACCTGACATGTCAATATAAATTAACTCTGCTTTTCCTGCTTGCCAGCTTCTATCTGCAACCAATTCATAACTTTGTTTCTCAAACTTGTGCCCAAATAGGCCACATTCCTGGCAAACATTCAGCTATCCCTTCCCAGGCTCTGACATCTCTATGATTTCTCTGACAGCCTTCAGAAAATGTCCTGTCCCTCACAAAGTTTTTTCTACACAAATGTGAAGAAAAGCCCCTTTCTTCCCAAGGAAGCTAAAAAATCTCTTTCTCTCTTTGAAGCATAAAAGAAAAGGCTTATTCCCATCAGACTAAGTAAATAAGCAATAAAGCTGGAATCAAAGGTGCAAGAAGAGGAGTTTTCAATCCTACCTAAAGAATGTTTATATATGTTGGCTAATTCCTTAGAGAAATGATTTATTGAGTAAAATATTTATCTTCTGCCAAAGTAGTGGCTAAAAATAAAGTCATGATATTCTTTGTGCAGATGGTAGAAAAAGACTCAACAGATAATTGTAAGGAAATGTCTAAAGGTTTTACACAGATACTTCATCGGGAAATAATCTAATCAAGTAAGTAAATACAGGGGTTCGTTCATTCATTCATTCATTCATTCACTTATTCATTCACTCATGGCACAGCCTTTAAAATATGACCTGTCAATTATGGGTAAGTATAATACCTGGAACTGCTCTTCCTTCTCATTAAAAGACAGATCAAACTACTGTAATCCCCAAATCAATGGCTCTCCATTGAGGTTAGAGTCAGAAGAAGATTCTAGGCAAACGTTCCTTTAATTGCGAGGCCTGATAGGTATCTTCAATAAGAATCCAGAGTTGACTTACAGATATAAAGACTATGCAAAACAATCGCAAAATCTGTACCCGGGTCTTTCTGAAGAGGGAGAAAGTCAAGTGTGATAAATAACAAGTTACTTTATAGACTAGTGAAAAACTTAACTGACTCTCAGAAATATATGGAGAGTATTTAATGAATGAAAACAAACCACAGACTGCAAAACTAATCAGCCAAAGGAAAGGAAGAAAAAGAAGGTAAAGAATTGCTGAGGCAAAATCTAAAGGAATTTAAGTTTCACTAGCTCTAATTATGTGGCAGACATTTTTCTTCTCTGTGATTGCATTTTATCCAAAGTTTTAGTTACTTCTCAGCAAATCCTAAGCCATTAAAATGTCTCTCTTAAGGAAAAAAAGGGGCTAACCAAGGCAGAATAATGAATAAAACTTTTTATCTTATGTTTTCTTTAACTGGAGTGTTTAATAATATTGAACGTTTGATGCACAGCTAAACCATCAACAAGTCCATCGTTCCTTTAAATTAACCTGAATGCAAAGTAAAATTTAGCAGCTTGTAACTATTCATTATACATCTTTTTATTCTGTCTCTTCTCTTCCTCTTTGACCATTTGCCAAGTTTATTTCTACACTTTTCATATCTTCATTGCTGTTGGGAAGGGAGAATTTCAATAAATCTATGGGAGGAAAAAGGCTAAACAGTAATTTCAGATTGTATTTGAAATTTTCTTATACATACCATGTTTATATATGTTATGGTAGAATAGGAATCACAGTGAATAGTAAATATTTTAGCAATAGGCAAGATATCTTAATGATTGAGCACGTTGTAAGTGGACTGCATGAGTTAAAAATTGCAGGCCTGAAACATACTAGCTGAGTGAACTTGAGCAAATCAATTAATCTCCCTGTGGTTCCATTTTTTAATGTAGAAAATGGGCCTGATAATGATAGTGCCCGCCCCTTGGAGGTGTTGGGAGGAATAAATAAGTTAAAACATGTAATATACTTAGAAAAGTGTCTGGCATATAGTAAATGAAATATAAGTACTAGTATTGTAATTAGCAATTACCAATTAAAAGCAATGTCAGACTTCTCTCCTGAGTCGTCACCCTGGGAGTCGTCACCCTGAGTCGTCACCCTGGTCACCAACTAAGTGTGCCAGTTTGGGGCTTTATAGGAGCAATAAGTGAACTTCTGTGTTTGTTATGTCAGCTGACATTCATTTACCTAATTCAGTTGTCATACATGGTTTCTGCAACCATAAAATATATATACAGCTCACTCTCTGGTTAAAAATTCTATAAATTATATTAAGTTGCAAAGTTTCCCTCCATCTTGTTTTTTTTTTTTAATATCCATTCACATTTAAACATGTAGATCTACTTAATTCATGTTTAACTGTTCTGCTATTGATGAGTGTTAAGATTGTGTCTAGCTTTTTGTAATAAAAAGTGCTCCAGTTAACATCCACATACATCTTCTACAGATATAATAAAACTTTCCTATGACGAATGCTTAGAAGTGGACTTTCTACATCATTGGGGATGTACATCTTCAGCTTTAATAGATAGTTCCAAATTGTACTTCAAAGTGCACTTATCAACATATTGAGCTATAAAATTTAACTTTACCAAACTCATACACATAAATATATTTTGTTATTTTATTATTTGTTACATTTCTTAATTATTAGTAAAATTGAACATATTTTAATATGTCTGCTGGCCATTTAGTCTTCTTCCTCTGTCAGAGCCATCATTTGTCATTCTATTGGAATGATTCTCCCTTCATTATTAGTTTGCAGAAGCTTCCTGAATACTGTCAACATTAATATTTTATATATTTTAGATGTTGCAAATATATTCTCAACTATTATTTATCTTTTCAATCTAATTTGTATGACTTAGTTCAGTCTAGTGACATTTAGATTATTGTGTGCTAATTTCTTGATCCTTTCCTTAATTTCTGCTCTTTTGTGCCCTTTTCAAGAAAATTTTTCATACCCAATATCTTTGGGGGGAAATGCCCCATATTTTCTTCTAAGTGGTTTATAATTCAGGAGTATGCTGGTTTCTTTGTGTGTAAAATATGGAGATAGTTGTATTTCATGAAAGTGTTATGACGACTCTTTATAGTCAGGCTTAACTCAAAGCCTGACTCTCATGTGGTAGATTTTCAATAAATGTGAATTACCATTTTATTCCATTGCCTATAGATCCAAATTAATAGGAGTTAATTCCAAGTTTTAGAGAACTTGGAGGAAAAAAGAATCAGAATACCTTTGGGGGAAGTGTATTTGAAGAAATTTAATATGAATCCAAATTTAATTTCCTCCCACCTACCTCAACCAAATGTCTGAATTGCCAAATAGTAGACATGATTCAGTATCCTCGGGTCAAAGAAGAAGGCAAAAGCATTTGATTTACAAGATGCTCACTAAATAAGGTAAAACTGGAGTGCTTTCTGACTGAGTATCTTCAAGACAAAAGTAAATTTACCATGGGAATCTAGGAAAGTTGCTGAAAAGGAGATCTAATTTAAGAGAATTTTACATGAGTTATAACCTCAAACAGTGACTGAAAGGTAAATAAGGATCTGGAAATTCGGTGATTAAAGACTTGAATCAAACAGGGCTTAAATATCGGGAAGCAAGTACTAGATGTGTTCAGCTAACAAATGTGAAGCTACTTAATTTCACCTTTCATTTTGAAATGACAGTAGTTTATTTTATGCTGGCATATATATAAGGGGAGAGTAAATATTTCTGTCATAAGGTCGTATGAGTTTTATCTGCCCTAGTAAAACTGGTCATTAATATTCACTCACACCACCATCGTTTGAGCACGGAGTCACGTGGCTGTGACTTGTGTTTCAAATATATTCATTATAAATCCTTCAGCGGGGCTTTTCAAAAAGAAACAGCCAGCATCCCTTGTCAGATTGAAATAAATCTATTTTTGAAGTGTTTATTCTCTTTTCGAAGGATGTTTTTTTCTACCATTTCCTTATTAAAAAAAATGTTTAAGGTGGCTGAGATTCAATTTTGGGTGATTCTGATCTCACAGAAAGCATTTATTGTACATAGTTCATGGAATATGAGGGTAGAGTATATAGCTAAACATACTGAAAAGTATAAACAAAATTTACAAACAGTATAGAGATATTAAGCGGAAGGATAAACCTCTTTTCTAAACTAATGTGTGTGTGTGTGTGTGTGTGCGTGCGTGTGTGTGTGTGTGTTTAAATGCCTTTATTTTACTTTCATTTTTTTTTTCAACGGTGTGTGTGTGTTTTAACTTATGGAGTGAGGAGATAGCACTTTACCACCTCTCCCTCCTACTTTGCTTATCTTCAGTTAAAGAGACCATACCCTGTAGACATAGCTCTGAGTCTTGCCTGAGCCAAACCTAACAAACCCTGAAAGAATATTCAGAACATCATCCACCAAAGTAGGTAAGAATTTGAAGTCTGATATCCAGGGGGTCTGGACCATTACCCCAAGTGATTTGCTTATTTTTAAGAGTGTATCATCTTTTCTTCACATATGCTTTCCTTTTGTATATTTAGTTGGATTTCCTTCCTAATTCATGATTTCATTGCAGTTTCTCTACCCATTCTGCAAATATGAGGAGCAATTACTTGCCTAGATTTTGCTAGTTTTCCTCTTTTTTGTGGGGAGACTCTTTACTGTGCCTCTGAATATAGTCCAAGCTCCAACATATATATACCTAAACCAACTAGCTTAAGAAATATTCACCAGCATTCTGGGCACCATGCTTCTAATCTTTCCCCTCCACTTATGTGTCTTGCAAAGTACCTGCATGTCAGACTAATGTTCAACTTGAAACCTTCATATGTTCTTGATCATTATACGCTTATGCCTAGGAGAATCAGTCCTCAGACACAATTCTCATATCCCAGGGCTCACATCATTCTTTTCTGCCAAGTATTTCCTTATTTTTTGTATTATGTTAAATTGTTTTATTTATTTTGTTTTCTCCTTTACCTATGGGTCTCACTGGAGACAGATGTCTGACTATATTTGGAACATGTTTATGATGAACCAATTTAAAAATATATTTCTGATGCATTTGCTTTCAAAGTAATTTGTGTAAATAACTCTCCCGAAATGATCTCACTTCAGTTGTTTTTAAGTTAGAAGGTAGTGAAATCTAAATATTAATTCAAATGAAGTTATTTTTTAAAACAAAGAAATGGATTCTGCTTTTAATAACAGCAAGTTAGGTAATTTTTTCTTGACTTTCCCAGTGAGGGCAACTTGGAAAAAAATATCAGTGTGAAGGTCTCAGAGAGCTAACGTGATAATGAAAAATAAATGGATCAGATTCCAGTAAAGAGAGGCCCCTGGAGGTGTATCCAGCTGTGGGGCTTTTTGTCCTCCTAAGACAATTGCCTACTCCAGAAAGGATGGCTTCATGGATGAAAGGCTAAGCAGGACTTTTGACAACCTAACGTGTCTGGGAAGACAGATGCTGGAATCTAGGACTGACAAGGTCATGTCCTGCTGAACCTCCCTTTATTTGGATTGTGACCTGAAAGATAAGCACATTCACAATAACACAAACCAAAAATCAGTAATCTTTTGCAGGGGCTGCATTCTGCTCCAGAGCCCAAGTCCTGAAATTCTACTAAGGTGATCCCAGAATTTCTATTGCCCCCAAGTACTTGGCAGGAGCAAATGTAGAAATACTCTAAAACTATTTCTATGAACACATTTACAAACACAGTGCACAGATACAATTTAAAAAATAACTAGAAAAACAAAGTAAAAACCACGTCTATAAAAACGTTTGAGCCAGAAACTAGAAGAAGCAACAGACAACAGAAATAAACCACCAGAGATTCTAGACATGGACACATTTATCTGCTTACTGCATTCAAGAAGATAAAAGAAGACACTGAATTCTGGGAGATAATTATAACAAAATAAAGTATAAGGAAACTCTATATGAAAACAAACAAAAACAGATTTACCTACTTTGTTACAGACAAGCCACAGCCAAAAATAGAACTGGAAGAAAATATCTGAAAGATGAAGATAATCTTTCACGTTCATTATGCCACTATTTCCTCTACTTACCTGGCTTAAAGACATCTGAATTTGTATAGATATGTGAATTGACCAGTAGTAGTAATAGCAGATAATTTAAAACATATCAGTTGATTCTAAACTATTCAAATTCAGTGTATGTTGCTTAGGAATTGTGCCCCACCTTTAGTAAATGCTTAATACATATTTGCCTAAATAATAATAGATGGATGGATAGCTGAATGAAGATAATACAGAAGATTTTGCTGTGATTAGTGATCAGTGGCTCTTTCATGATCATAGCTGGAAACAGCCCATGAAAACAAAAAATCGTTGCTTCTCTGTTATCTGGTTGCAACCATGATCTTTGGCCAAATACAGACAGCAGAGTTCATGTTTGAATGGACTGTTTACTATGTCCATGACCTACAGTCCTATTTTCTTCCAAAAAAGAACAGAAACAATTATGTGAAAAATTTCAAAAAACAAAAACCAAAACAAAACACAACAAAAAGCAGTTAAGGAGTGGCATGGCAATTTAAATTTAAAATAAACGCTTTATGCAGACTAATTAGCAGTGACTACAATGACTGCTCCTTTTCTTAAATTGTCATTCCTATTTAAGAAATTAAACTCAAAATATATGTTACAAACGTGTATTTTTTAAAAGCATGTGTTTATGTTAAAGTGGATTTTGGTCTTCAAGGTGGCTATCATATATGATTTAAACTATGCAATACAAATGTGAAAATAATCTCTAATATATATCTATCAAAAGCTATTTTTTCATTTAACACTCCACTCAAACAGCAATTTCAAAAACAATTTTCTTATCTCCTTTTCTATCAATGATGAAGCATTATTACTGGCCAGCAAGCAATCAAAAGCAATAATAAAAAGATATCCTACCTTAAGCATCCTCATAGTAGGTTTTAAAAAGCCTGAGGTTTGTACAATAAAGTACTTAATCACCTTAATAATTTTTCTCTCATATTGCTCTTTGATTTTTATGTTACTTGAGATATGTTTGTTTCATATGATTTAGTTTTTCAATATGATATTATATTCTCAGCTTTAAGAAAATCGAAATATTAGACTACAGAATGTAGTCTTTAAAATTACTTATTTGCTATGGATCTATTGTTAAACTGTAACATACAGTTATCTTACATATATTGCCTGTAATATATATTATTGTATATCATTATATATAATTTTATAACTTTACACTTTCTGCATTATTTTATTTGTTAAAACAGTTTTAAATCATTTTGATTGTGTCTTAACCAAGGCATCAGAATCTGACTTTAGAGAGTAAGAACCATCATTATTATTATTTTAAAAAGCAAATATTATTTTTAATTAACCTCAAACACTGTACTTCTGGCAGGAAATCCAGAATATATTAGATACAAAAGTGTTGGAAATGGTGCCTTATTATCCTAACCCTTCTATCACTGTATGAAAAAATATATATATGTGTATATTTGTCTTCCTCTTGGTTAGTTGTCACTGAGCCAAATGCTGCTCTCCTCACCAATCATATCTTTTTTTCTTAAAGAAAAAAAAAAAAAGAAAGTACTGGAGGAACAGGAATCTGTATCTATTGTCAATCAGGACCATAGAAAAATTCCCACTTGTCACTACTCAAGCCGATGTGCTGTGAATGTTCACTCTCATACCGAGAGTGCGAGTCTCACATTCACTGCTTTATGGAGCTAGCAATGTCCAAGACTCATAGGTCATCCACAACATTATTGACAAGTCAAGACAGGTGCAAGTAGGTGGTTTCCACATTCCAATTTTCCTGGTCCATAAGCATCACGAGTTTGGTGCTGAGTTCCTTCCACTCAGCTTCCTGTCTTTGTAATGGCATTACCTTCATCATTCCTTCTGCTTCAATTAGAATTAATTTTTTTTTACCTCTTTTCCTGTCCTTTCTCAGCCATGGTCTTATCTAGTCTTTGGATGTGAAAATAATTTTATCTGTGAATATTCATCTGATTCTGCTTCTCAAGGATCTCCCAGTTGGTCAATCTAACTGTATGAATAGCTCTACTCAGTTTGAACAGGAAGAGGGAAAAACAGCTCTTGGGATTCTGGTAACTGTAGCAAGCAAAAGGCCTGCAATGGTGGTCTAGGAACTTGTTCTAAAACATGTGGTTTTCATTCTTGAAGCTGGGGAATGTCTGCAAGGACACCAATCATATCCTATATGGGACTTGAACAACATTTGCCTAACACAGCAGAAACTTGAAGAAAAAAATGTTCTCAGCTAGGATCCTCCAAAAGGTTAGGACTTTCTTCCACATTATCATAATACTAGATTATTATCATACTAACTAGACATCAACCCTAAAATTTAAAGGGGTTTCATAAAAGAATAATAAGTAAAATCTAATAATTATTTATTTTTTAAAAAAGCATGTAAGGCATTGCATTTAGTACTTTATATACATCATATCATTCACTTCTCAGAAAAACACCAGGGATAACATTTAAGATTCCTATTTTACAAATAAGAAAACTGAGGTTATGCTCTTAACCATTATATGTAGAACTGAAGTAAGTAAAGGATGCTCTCACTCTTTTTCTGGGACAAATATTGGCCTGGATATAATTTTTATCATTTAGTATGGGGCCTCTGTTAAGAGTCACTAACTTAAAGAGGTAGAACTCAGAATTAAAACCAGCAGAAACATATTCCTTACAAACGAAAGCAGAAATAAATGTACAAAGAATTTACATTTCAGCATCACCGAAATTCATGACATTTAACTTTTATGAAAAATATAAATGAAAGATAAGGCAATAAGAGAAAAAATAAGGTAAAAGTCGAGTTGGCTGAAAGTAAACAGAAATTTAAAAAAAGACAGGTAGAGAATAAAATATACTAAGTAAGTAAGAGAACCCAACACTAGGTAGTACTAATTGTATTCCAGGAACTATTCTGAGTACTATGTTTATACTAACCCATTCTATCCATATAAAAGCCTATCAGTATTGATAATATAAGATAGGATTAATAGGATCAGTATTGAAATGTTTATTACTGTTCCCATTTCTTTGAAGAAATTGAAGCAAAGAAATGTGACTTGTCCAATGTCAGGCACCTATAAATCGATAGCATTGAGATGTAGAACTAAACACAGTTCTCACTCATAACCCCTTCTACTATCCTGCTTCTTGAGTTACAAACATAATGCATAATATTATAGAACCTGAGAAAAATAACTTGGGCTCTGGAGATAAGAGAAGTTTTTATCTTCATTATGCTCCAGGATCTACATATAAAAAATATGGCTTATCTCTGCACCACAGTGTCTGGAGGCTTATCCCAGAAAACTCAAAAGCTAGAGACTGGCATCATCTGGAGGCCTTTTCTTCACATGTCTGATTCCTGCACCGGTAGGATAGGACTTGAGGACTGCTAAGCACAAGACTTACCTATGGCTTCTCTGTGGACATGGGCTCTCACAGGACTGCAGCTGGATTCAGAGAGGAAAGGTCCAGACCGTGAGACCTTAAAAGAGAACCAAGCAGAAGCTGCGTGTCTTTTTCCAACTTAGCTTCAGAAGTCACATAGCATCCCACTTTATTGGTTGAAGAAGTCACAAGCCCACCCAGGTTCAAGGGGAAGGAAATTAGGCTGCTATGGATAAGGAGTGGTATTCAGAGAACATATGAGATGGGAGACAATGTCAGGGGCATTTTTAGAAAACGTGATCTGCTACAGAAATAAGAATGTTAAAGCTAATATGATATAATTTTAGGTGATGAGAGTAGGTCAAAGGATAGAGCTAGTGTCCCTTTTAGGGACAGTGCTCAGGGAAGTCATTTCAGGAGAAGCTACATTTAGGCAGAGACACGGATGATAAAAAGGAATGAATTATGCAAAAATCTGCAGAAAGTATGAAAGTATATCCTAGCAGAGACCATGGTTAGTGTCCTTGTCCTGAAATGGGAAAAGTTTAACCTATTTGCGAAAAGGAAGGAAGGCCATGGTGTCTGGAATCTAATGAGAGTAAAATAAAGTAAGAGAGAAAGTGGATGACATAGGAGAGCCCAAATCATTTTTTAAAAGCCCACTAAGTATTGATAAGATATGTGGATGTAGTCAAATCCTAATTAGAGGTCTTCTGAGAGTTATAATCAGGATGGGTAAGGTGAGCTAATTTACTCCTTTTTTAAAAAAGGTCACTCTTGGGGCACCTGGGTGGCACAGTCAGGTAAGCATCCCAAGTTGGCTCAGGTCATAACCTCACAGTTCATGAGTTCAAGCCCCGTGTTGGGCTCTGTGCTGACAGCTCAGAGCCTGAAGCCTGCTTCAGATTCTGTGTCTCCCTCTCTCTCTGCCCCTCCCCTGCTCATACTCTGTCTGTCTCTCTCTTTCTCAAAAATGAATAAACATTAAAAAAAAATTTAATAAAAATAAAAAAAGGTCACTCTCGGTGTCAAATAGAGAAGTAAAAGTGACAGCAGGGGGTCTATAGAAGTCTGGTGTCATCAGTCACAGGACCATGTGACATAGACCATGGTGATAATGAAGGGGGTGGTAAGGAGATGCCAAAGAGCTCATGGAGGTGTGAAAACTTATCGATGGATTGGAAGTGGCATTGGAGAGGAAGGGAGGCATTGGAAATCAAGGATGACTCCACAGTTTTAGGGCAAGAATTACTGAGTGAATTGTGATACCATTCCTTGTCATGGTACAACTGGGGCAGAGGGGACTTTGGTAAAAGAGATCCAAGTTCTCTTTTGGGCATGTTGCCTTGAGACAGCCCATGAGATATCCCACATATATTGTAGGCATCAAGATGTATCAAGAAGAATGTCAGGAGACAAATCAAATCAATATGGTATTCTCCAGCATCTACTTCACATGACTCTAAAATTCATTAGAATTATGTAGTGATTCACATGAAACAATTTTATAACTCAAGAAAAAATAACTTAGAAGCAAGTTTCTACTTAAACATTTACAGTGCTATCCCTTACAAGCTTACAAGGTTAATTTTTCCTATCAAATCGTGTTCTCTCCCTAGCAAATAAGAAATTACAAGAAGAAAAAAAAATGTAGGGCAAAAAGGGCCTATATTATTTAAAGCCAGACTCAGTCCCTTACAACATTTAAATTATTAACATTATCATCAAAGTCAATGTCCAGAGACTATGTTCTGCTGGCAACCTCATTTCATTATTCAGCTCAACTCTGAAGAAATGCTTCCAGCACAAAATGAACAACCTAGATTATCTTCCTCCCAGGCTCAAATCATCCTTTCTTACCATCTCCAGGGGGTTTAAGAGCAGAGAGAGGTTGAGAGGCCTGTGTGCTTGCCAGAGGGTGTCTCTTAGTCAGTTAAATGCCTTTGAGAATCTGCCTCTTCCCTTCCTGAGGCTTCTAGGCCACAAGAGTTTCACCCTCTCTGAGAACAAATAAAAGAATGAAGATGTTACCTGGTACGTTTCATTCCAGAAAACAATTTCTGCAAAAAACAAGTTTCCGAAGACATGCTTCTATTATAAAAATAGTGGCAAAAAAAGCAACAAAATGATCACTTTGATTTCTAAAAAAAAAGATAAGAGGTTAATAAAGTCAGATTCAATTATTTTTAAGAGATTCAGCCTTTATTAGTTTTAATCATATGAATGCATGCTTTGATATTAATTTGAGAAATTGATGCAAGAATGGTTTCTCATTGGAAAGGCCACTTAGTATAGTTGTTACCAGCTGTCTCTGATATCCAACTCCTTGGCTTTGAATTCTGACTGTGCTTCTTCCTAGCTGCATAATCTTGGTCAGTTTTTATAATTCTCTATGCCTCCACTTGTATATATGTAAAATTATTATTACATTAATAAAAACTTCCTCAGAGGGCTTTTGGGGTATTGAATGCTTAAATAATTTAATACAAGTAAATAACTCAGAACAGAGAATGGCACACAGTATGCCCTATGCCAGATAAGTTTATATATTAGCTATTATTAACTCTCTTTCCCATTCTCACCCTTTAATTTGCATCTCACTCAAGGTGATATTACTCATTGTACCATTACACGATCCACATAGATCCTTTAGCCTTCAAAACCAAGAATTCCTCAATTAGAGGCACAGAATACTGAATTGAAATGCTCATCGTACGTTTAGTGATATCAATGTAATTATGCAGAATATTGTAACGAGGGGAGGAGACACTCTAAATTTTACTTTGGCAATATAAGAATTGTCATTTTGTTACCTCTTTGCCTGTTACAGATGTTTCAATCATAAATAATATCTAAAGACTGTTTTGGGTGCCCAGTGAAATTGTGTGTGTGTATATCCATTCTATCCAAGCACTATGCTGAGTGTTTTATATGTAAATATCATTCAGTTCTCATAGCAACCCTATAATGATACATTATTTGTCCCATTTTACAAATAAAGAAACAGGCTTATGAAGATATAAATATGCCCTAAGTCCCATCAATGGCAGACATGACATTGGAATTTGACTCCAAAATCCATGCCTAAGCATGGCAATAGTAATGGAAAATATAAATAAAAGAAAACCACATTACATATTGCTGTATTAAAGTTTCTGGAGTTCTATGAAACCAGTTTTTCATTTGGTTTCCAAATACAAGATGGTTCTTTTTGACCTCATTCATTAAGAGAGGCCATCCGAGTTGAATATAAGATACAATACAGTGTTTTGCTGGACAAATGGCCTTGAACTGAAGGATATGCGACTTTACTGTCTATGGGGATTTGCAGATAATTTTTTAAACATTAAAATTTTTTTTTTCAACGTTTATTTATTTTGGGGACAGAGAGAGACAGAGCATGAACGGGCGAGGGGCAGAGAGAGAGGGAGACACAGAATTGGAAACAGGCTCCAGGCTCTGAGCCATCAGCCCAGAGCCCGACGCGGGGCTCGAACTCACGGACCGCAAGATCGTGACCTGGCTGAAGTCGGACGCTTAACCGACTGCGCCACCCAGGCGCCCCAATTTTTTAAACATTAAAAGGCCCCAGTTTCCTCAGTTTGAAAGCAGAATGCTAGACACATTTGTTTCATAGTGTTCTAGATTCAGGTGATGATACACAGAAAAGATGGCTAAGTGGATTTGTTTTACATATTAATCTTGCAATTCTGTAAAATGCTTCTTTTAAAAAAATGCTTAACTTTTTTAAAAAGCTCACCAGACTAGGTCATTTATATAGGGTCAATTACCTCTAAGGGTAGGGAAACTTCTTTGAGTCAGTTAGAGTGCTAAACTTTTTATGGCAATCTCCTCACATAATATCCCCTGAAACCATGGTGGGTATTTATTATTATTCCAATTTTCCTGAAAGGAAACTGAAGTTCAAAGACATAAGCTGAATGTCCAAGACACAGAACTAATAAACAGTGGATTCAGTTCTGACCAAGTTTGTCAAAATCCATGTTATTTCCATTACACTTACTCTGCTCTTCTGCAGGTATTAAAAAGACCTGAAAGTTGAGTTACTTTGAGTGTATCCTATTGACAAAAATCCTACTGACAGAGGCGTCCTTGTTAGAGAAAGATCTCCAGACAAGAACCTATTATTGTTTCATTGATACACATATTGTTAAATGTTGGGAAATCCACTATTATTGTTGACTGTTCATAGCATTTTCATTTGAAATGCTACTGTCCTAGTCATCTCCTTAGCAATTACTGAGCATAGTCCTATTCTCTGATTGTTTTTGTCTGGCATCTCCTACAGATACTCACTAAAATACCAGCTTCTATATCTGGAACAGTAGTTAGTGGGCTACCAAATGGACACGAATGATGACAGACTTGAATGCAACCTCCATAGTGGAAAAACTCCACATGAGCTAACATCAATGTGTGATCTTTCATGTGTCTATTCACTCGGATGAAAGATAAATCCTATCTTCTCAGGGAGATGACTACGTTATTGAAATCTTTCTATGGGTTTTCTAATTCACAGAGTTTTATCCTCTCCATGCATGAGATTTCTGTATCTCCAGTAATGGTGACTGTATTCTCTTTACCTTGAAAAATATACTGTCCTCCCACACAGAAGCAAAGGAAATGTAGAATATCTTAGGAATTGTTAGTTAAAAAAAAACTTTTTATAAATTTGGAATGAAAAGTTCTTGTTAACTACAAAATTAACTACATCTGACTTAATTGTCATTAATAAAAATTCTTCTTAAGGGCCTGTATCAGCTGTCAAACTTATTAAGTCCCAGACTTTTTAAAAAAAGTTTATTAATTGCAACATCTTAGAATTGTGTTTGTATCTAATCTCATCCAACTGTCAAAATCCAAGGCCACAGTATGTTTTTGAAAAGTAAGTTAAGTACCTCTAAGAGTTAAAATCAGAGTAACGAAAACCTAACATCTGGCTTCCTGTTTGATACTAAGATGTCATGCCCTTTAATCTAAGAAAGGATAAAATGCACGAATACTGCTGAAACCAAGACAACAGGCTCAAAATGGAGTCACTCATGCTAAGTACCACATGACCAAACTTCAACATATGTACAGTTTCACCTCTCCCAGAAGTGGAATCTTAACCCAATCAATCAGGAATCACCTGATCAGCACTAGTTAGGTAATCTGCCTGATACACCCTTGCCGTCCCCCAAAGGAAGGTGGCCTTGCAATAACCAACCCACTTGTTTGCCTAATATAACTTCCTTGTCCCACTCCCTTCTGGCTATGAAGTCTGTCATTTTGTACAGCTAACTCCTCACAGCTCCTTTCTATCTGCTAGATTAGATGCTGCCTGATTCAAATTTATTTTTGCTCAAATAAACTCTTAAAAATTTTAATACACCGCAGTTTGTCTTTTAACTGTACTCTCAATAGCTCTGCAAAGTTAAATCTCTCCAAATGCCCTTAGAGGTGGGCATGGACCTTGTCTTTAAGGGTCTTCTTTATGCAATATGTGCTATATACTGGGGCTTTGGTGTCTTTCCCTTATAAGAAAAGATTTCCAAATTTCCTCTCCCATAGAAATAGATTTCTCTGCTCTGCCCCAAATCTAGGTTTACAGACTTTTACACATAAAAAGTACTTTTGAAATGTTCCCCAAGCTCTAAGAAATAATCTTCTTAAAAAGATTTGCTCTCAAATATGGAAGCTGTAAAACATTTAGAACTGTATTACATGTGCTTCTTTCCCATTTCTATTTTTAAATTCTAGAACTTTTCTCACTTTCCTGAATGAAAAAGGACTCTCAACAGGAAAAAAATAGAATAATATATAACATATAACACATAGCAAGCAAAGTCACTATGTCACTCAAATGCCTCCCTATTCTAAACCAAGCCTCTTTTCATGGCTCACTCTGCTCTCCACAGTGTCTGCCTCCTCCAGGCTTCACCCTTTGCTTTCTAACAATTACCATTGCCAATCACCCAGATATCTCTCCCCATGGGTGTGTGTGTGTGTGTGTGTGTGTGTGTGTGTGTGTATACAAGGCTTTGTATGGTCATTAAATCACCTTATCTATAAGTTACCAATTCCTGACTTTTAAAACAATATCTATGTTGAAGTAAAACAAAGAACACATACTGTATAGACTCTGTGGCTGATCTGTGAGAGTTTTAGTCTAGAGACACCCAGAGATAATTCTTCTAGCTCTATGGCAATAATTATAAGAACATCTTTGTGTCAAGTTCTGTTATCCTGGGGAAGACAAAAGTCATAGGAACTGTGTTACTGTTTGTATGTACTGTTGTTTACCATACTATACTCTTTGTTGTATTGTGTGTGTGTGTATATATATATACATATATACATATGTGTGTATACATACACACACACACACATATATATATATATATATACGTATACACACACATACATACATATTTAATGCTGAGTTTAAGATGGTACATCTAATCAAGATATATAATCATCCCACCATATATCCATAACAACCCATGTGCAGAACTGCTCCAGCTTGACTATATTTCAGAACTTTTGAAGAAATAATTGCTAATATGGCTGTTACCAGGAACAACTACATGATTTTGAGTGTAAAATCCTGGGACATTCTCTGCTTTGGAGAATGTTGCTAAGCTGCCTTATGTGTATACTGATCACACTGAATTTTTTACTTAGACTTTAGATCTGAAAATCCTGTTTCATTGACCCAAGAACTGTCTTATCAGTTCACACCTAGTAATATTTGTCAATAGATCTTTCTTGCATATAAAAATTGCAGTAAGGAAGACCATTTAGCGTCTGTGATAGGACTGTACATGATAGCCATTCCTAAGATAAAAATTGTCCTCAGTATTGTGGGCCCAGAAATTTCATTTGGTCAGAAAAACATCAGCAACATTCACTAAATGTCCACTATCTAAATATTGATGAGTACCGATGATAAAAAAAAAGGAGTAAAATACAATTTCTGCCTAAAAATCCAGTAGTCTAAACATGAAAGATGTTTAACAAATAACATAAATTGTGGTAAGTAGTACTTTATAGAAAAATATGGACTCTTGTAGCAAGGAGGATGTACACACAGAAGTTTTTTGTTTTTTTGTTTTTACCTTAGTCTAAATTGGTAAATGACATCCACGTGTAGAAAAGTTGAAGGAAGAGGGGTGCCTGGGTGGCTCAGTCAGTTAAGTGTCTGACTCTTGATTTCAGTTCAGATCATGACCTAATGGTTCCTAGGATCCACATCAGGCTCTGTGCTGACAGCACGGAGCCTGCTTGGGATTCCCTCTCTTCCTCGCTCTCTGCCCCTCCCACCACTCACACACACAGGTGCATTCTTTTTCTCAAAATAAATAAATAAATATATTTTTAAAAAGTCTGAAGGAGTAAACCTGTGATAACAAAATTTTCTACTCCCCCAATGTAGTATTTCCCTCATCTTTGGCAATGAACTCCACATTTTTAGCTGAGTAAATGGCCATCCAGAGTAAACATTACACTTCCCATCCTGATAGGATAGACAAAGAAGTGATGTAAGCAATTTTAAGACATGTCTATAGAGGGAGGGAGAAAACAAGCCCTCCTCTGCTCTTTGGACTGCCTGGAATATAGATGAGAAAACTGAAGCTCAAGGAAACTTCAGATTTCATGAGAAGAAAGCATGTTGAGAATTGTGAAGTAAAAGATTGAAGGTACATAGGTCCCCAGTGATGGTGGCAACACTATGGTAGCCTGAATCTCCTTATATTTAGATTTATTTTTGAATAATTTTTATACATTTCTATTCTTATTTTTTATCATATTTTTTTTTACCTTTAAGAAATATAAGCCTTTCCTTAGGCATAACTTACATACAATGAATCACACCCATTTTAAACACGGAGTTTGATAAGTTTTGACAAGTGATTTTGCAGTCAATCCCACACATTCTCCCCACAAACTTCATCCCACAGAAACACAAATTTGCTTTCTGTCAAGAAAGATTACTGTTTATTTTCTGGGATTTCTTGGAAGAGAATAATAGACTTTGTAGTCTTTTGTGCCTGACTTCTTTCACTCCGCATAATGAAGTTTCATACATCAAGAGTATGCATGCCTCTTTTAATCCTGAAGACTCTTTCATGATATGGATATACTACAATTCAGTTATCAGTCCCTCTGTTGATGACCTGGTTATATCTGGGTTTTGGCTATTTGTGAATAAAACTCCTATGAACATCCTTTTTTTTAATTTTTGAAAAATGTTTTTATTTGTTATTGAGACAGAGAGACAGATCATGAGCAGGGGAGGGGCAGAGAGAGGGGGAGACACAGAATCTGAAGCAGGCTCCAGGCTCTGAGCTCTCAGCACAGAGCCCGAACGCGGGGCTTGAACCCACATGAGATCATGACCTGAGCCGAAGTCTGACGCTCAACTGACTGAGCCACCCAGACGCCCTTCTTTTTTTTTTTTTTTTTTTATAATTTATTTATTTAAATTCAAGTTAGTTAACATACAGTGTAGTATTGGTTTCAGGAGTAGAATTCAGTGATTCATCACTTACGTACAATACCCAGTGCTCATCACAAGTGCCCTCCTTAATGCCCCTCACCCATTAACCCATCCCTCATCCACCTCCCTGCAAGCAACCCTCAATTTGTTCTCTGTATTTAAGAGTCTCTTACGGGTTTGCCTCCCTCTCTGTTTTTATTTTTCCTTCCTTTCCCCTATGTTCATCTGAACATTCTAAGTACAAGTCTTAGAATAGACACAAGTTTTGCTTTTTCTGCATAAATAGGAGTGAGTGTCTTATGCTAAGTGTATGCTTAACTTTCCATTGTTAAGAAACTGTCCAATTCTTTTCCAGTGCAGTTATGCTATGTTACATTTCAACAACTGAAGTTCCAGTTGTTCCATATCCTTACCAACATTTGGAATGGTTAATCTTCATTTTTGTCATTGTAATGGAATCTCATTGTTACTAGGATTTAGTTATGCTGTTTTATCATTGTGGCTTTCATTTGCATTTCCTTGAATAACAATGGTAACATCTTTTATGTATTTAATAGCCATTCATATATCTTCTTTGGTAAAGTGTCTGTTCAACAATTTGTCCATTTTGAAGTTGCCTGCTTACTGAATTGTAAGAGTTATTTATTTTTTACAAAAATTCCTTGTTCATCTATGTATGTAGCACAAATAGTTTCTCCCAGTCTGTAACTTTGTAGTGTTAATAGTGTCTTTCAAAGAGCAGAGTAAGATTTGTGTTTTTTCTGTCCTATGCAAGAAAGCTTTGTGTACCCCAATGTTACAAAGGTTTTCTCCTATATTTACTTCTAGAATTTTTAAAGTTTTAGTTTTTACATTTATGTCTATGATTCTTTTGAAGATTTGTAGATTGTGTGAGATAAGTCTATGTTTTTTTTTTCCATATCAGTATCTAGTAGTTTCTTTTTTTTTTAAACGTTTATTTATTTTTGAGACAGAGAGAGACAGAGCATGAATGGGGGAGTGTCAGAGAGAGAGGGAGACACAGAATCCGAAACAGACTCCAGGCTCTGAGCTGTCAGCACAGAGCCCCGCGCGGGGCTGGAACTCACGGGCTTCCAGACCATGACCTGAGCTGAAGTCGAATGCTCAACCCACTGAGCTACCCAGGTGCCCCGAAATCAGTATCTAGTAGTTTCAACACTATTTACTGAAAAGAATACTTTCCCTATTTGAATTGCCTTGGCTCTTTAATTAAAAATTAATTTAGGGGCGCCTGGGTGGCTCAGTTGGTTGGGTGACTGACTTTGGCTTAGATCATGATCTTGCAGTTTGAGTTTGAGCCCCGCGTCGGGCTTGTGCTGACAGCTCAGAGCCTGGAGCCTACTTCGGATTCTGTGTCTCCCCTTCTCTCTACCCCTCCCCTGCTCATGCTCTGTGTCTGTCTCTCAATAATAAATAAACGTTTAAAAAAAAAGAAAAAATTAATTTATCACGTGAGTGAGTTTATTTCTGGACCCTATTCTACTCCATTGATCTGTAGTAATACTCTTTTGCAAATATTCATTGTCTTCATTACTGTAACTTTATAGTAACTCGTGAAATCTGATGTTGTTAATGCTTCAAATTTGTTCTTTGCTGTCAGCATGGCTTTGCTATGCCAGGTCATTTGCATTTTCATGTAAATTTAATCATCTTGTGAATTTCCTCAGAAATGCTCAAAATTTTTTTGATTACCATTAAATCCAAAGAGTTAAAGATTAACTTGGAGAAAATAGCATCTTACTAATATTCTGTCTCTGATTCCAAAGGAATGGTATATCTTTCAATTTCCTTAGGTCTTTATTTTAGCAATATTTTATAGTTTTCAGTGTATAATATCTATGCATATTTTGTTAAATACATTCCTAAGTATTTCGTGTTTCAGAATACTGAAATATGGAAATGTATTTTTATTTCCTATTATAGCTGTTTAATGTTAATAAATTGGCACAATTATTTTGTATATTAACTTTATATACTGTGACTTTGCTAAACTTATTCATTCTTGTACTTTTTCTTGTAGATTGTTTAGCATTTTCTAGATATAAGTTCATGTCATCTACAACTGAAGGTAGTTTAGCTTCTTCCTTTACAATATGTATTCTTTTTTTTTCTTTCTTTATTACCCTGGCTTGAATCTCTTGTATAATTTTGAATAGAAATGATGGAAAAGAACATCACATCTTCTGATCTAAGGAAAAAAGCATTTAGTCTTTTTCACCAAGAAGAGTGATAGCTGTGGGGCTTTGGTGGATGCTCCTTAACATGCTGAGCTAGTTTCTTTTATTCCTAATTTGCTGAAAGTTTTTATCATGAATGTGTGGTAAGTTTTGTCAAATAATTGGCCTATTGAGATGATCTCTATTGAGATGATCGTATGGCTTTCTTCATTTATTCTCCACATGTGATAGAATATATCAGTTAATCTTTTTATTCTAAAGCTATGTTTTATTCCTAGGATAAACCCCAATCAGTCATAATTTATTAGCCATTTTATATATTTTTAATTCAATTTGTTAGTATTTAATTTTTGAAATATTTTTTAAAGTTTAATTATCTATTTTGAGAAAGAGAAAGTGGAGGCAGGGAAGGAGCAGAGAGAGGGAGAGACAGAGTGCCAAGCAGGCTCCACTTTGTCATCTCAGAGCCCAGCCTGGGGCTTGAACTCCTAGGGAACCCTGAGATCACGACCTGAGCTGATTTCAAGAGTAGGATGCCATCCAGGAGCCCCGGTCGTTTTGTTAGTATTTTATTAAGAAATTTTGTGTCTGTATTCATGAGAGATATTGGTGTACTGGGTTTATTGTTATTATCATTATCATTATTATTATCCAGATATGTATGTTTGGCAAATATTTTGTTAAAAATGAATGAATCAAGCTTGTCATTTCAAGGAAAACAATTGATAATATTTACTGCTAAAGATCAACACTGAGTTTCCAAATGAAATTTAGAATTTCGAAAAACCTGTACCTGCCACAATGAGCTTAATAACATACTGTTATTTAAAGTCTTTTAATTTCTTTTTTTAAGTTTATTTATTTGTTTATTTTTAAAAGTTTATTTATTTATTTTGAAAGAGAGAGCAAGTGGGAGAGGGGCAGAGAGAGAATCCCAAGCAGGCTGTACACTGAGATCGAGGGCTTGACCTCATGAACCAGGAGATATGACCCAAACCAAAATCAAGAGTCAGACGCTTAATCAATTAAGCCACCCAGCCACCCCAATATAAAGTACTCTCCGATGAAGCTAATGGTTGTATTAATAAATATGATTTTTATGTCATATAATAAATGTGTTAATATTTGAAAATTTTACATCACTCAATGACCCAATATTCCAAATCACCAATGCCTGTTGCTACAAAACATGCATGTGTCAAAATACTCAAAGTGCAAAATAGACCAATGAATTTTGAAAATTTTATCATGTGGTTTCAGATTTGACAATGCAATGAACCTTTAAGTCACTATCACTTGTGGAGTTTGGTTTTCAATCAAAGAGGAATATTAAAAGTTACATGAAAAAGCTGATAAAATATTCATTTTCTAACCACTTATCTGAAACAATATTTTCTTCATACAATTCAAACCAGTCTATTGTATTATAATAGATTGAACGTATAACCATACAGTAAAACCTTGAATTTAGAGTAACTTGTTCTGCTAGTGTTCCACAAGATGAACAAACATTTCTAATAAATTTTAACTTATTAAATGAGTGATGTCTTGCAATATGAATAGTATATGATGCTGAACATCACATGGTCACAACTGAGCCAATGGTTCTTCTGTCTCTCTCTTTCTTCCTGACCCCCAAACCCCTGATAATCACTAATTGGCTTCTGTTTCTATGGGTGTACTTATTCTGACTATTTCATATAGATAGACTCATACAATGTATGACCTGTTTTGCTTGACTTCTTTCCTCTAATATCATATTTTTGAGGTTGGTCCACATTGTAGCATGTATCTGTACTCCATTTTATGGGAAAGTAATATCCCATTGTAGGTATATGGATTGTTTTCACCTGTTTGGCTATTGTGACTAGTGCTACTATGAACATGTGTGTACATGTGTTTGAGTAACTGTATTCAGTTCCTTGGTGTATATATCTAGAAGTAGAATTCTAGGTGATATGTTAATTCTTTACTTTGAGGAACTACCAATATGTTTTCCTAGATATATCTTTTTATATTTGCTCATGCATTTAGTGTTTCTAGTGTTTCTCATCCCTTCTTTAGAAATATGGGTCACTATCTGTTCCCAGTTCCCCTGAACACGAAGAATGTCCTTTATCAATTCACATGACTGTCTACATCATTTTTTACCCATTTTTGTTTACCTGAAAATATCTTTTTTTAATCTTCACTTTGAAAGATAGTTGCACTGGATATAGAATTTTTGGTTGACAGCCTTGCTTTTCGTTACCAATACTTTAAGTATGTTGTTTTAATATCTTTGGCCTCCACTGATTATGAGGAAAAGTCATTTATCAAACATCATCCCCTGTTATATAAATTCTTTTATCTGTTTTTAAGAATTTCTCACTATCTTTGCTTTTCAACAGTTTAACTCTGAGGTATTTAGGAGGGTTTTGCTTTATGGTGACATTGCTAAGGGTTCAATGAATTTCTGGTTCTATAAATTAATGTTTTCAATCTTATTTGGCAAATTTCCACCCATTATTTTTACATGTTTTTCCTACCCTTTTATATCTCTCCATTTTTTTCTAGGACTCCAATTACATGCATGTTATATTGTTTGGCACTATTCTTCACATTTTTGTGGCTTTGTGTACTGTTTACCCATATTTTTTTATCTCTATTCTTTGGAGTAGGTAATTTGTATGTATCTAACTTTGACTTTACTAATTCTGAAAACTCCAGTTTACTGCTGAGAACATTTCATAAATTTTTGTTTAAGTTATACTTTCACCTTCAAATTTTCCATTTAAACAAGTTTCAATTTCTTTGTTATGGTTTCCCATCTGTTTCCTTATTGGAGTCATTTTAAAAATTATTCAAACACAATATAGCAGTTGCCTTAATGTTATTTTTACTAATTTTTAATAGGCATCACATTTTCTTATTTTTTTTGTATGTCTAGTAATTTTTGGTTGAAAACTATATATTTCAGATAATATAGTGTCTATCCTTCTGTGTTCTTTAGAGAAGACTTGGCTTTTTGATTCTTCTTTTTCTTTCTATTATTATTCTATTAACAATTAATTCGCTTAGAATCAAACTAGAAATTCTGTCCCACCAGGTGTGCAGTAGCTGATATCTCTGCTCAGTTCTTACAGAATCGGTCTCTGGTTTATTTTATTTCATTTACCCTGTCTCCTTGATGATCTCCCTTAGGTTTGCATGGTTTGACATCCACCAGGGATTTGGGCAGATTGTAGACTCATATTTCAGATATCACCATGTTTGTGATTTTCTTACTTCTTGGGAATCTATTTTAATTTTCTGATGTCTCTGTCAGCCTTTGCTTTTGTCTTCTATACCTCAAGAAAATAAGGTTTCTTCAACTTTGCTTTAACCAACTTGCAAATAGCTGGGGAATGCATTCAGTTAAAAACAATGAAGAGAAGAAAAACAACGGAACAAATGCACTAATTTAAACTGAGATCCTTTCTGATCTTTCCCTGTTTTGTTCTTCTGTTTGTCTTTACCCAATTCTCAGCAGACATTCTTGTGTATGCTTAATGGAACAGTCATTCAGGTTGGGTCAGCTCTCCTGGAGTTCTCTTGCATTAGGATATCTCTCTTAACTTTCCACCTGTGTTTTCAGCCCTAAAATTCATTTCTGCCTCCTCAAGTGGAGTAAGTCAGTCTTTGGTTTTTATCCACTGTAGCCATGAGGGCTATGGAGTGCCCTTGGCCAAGAAAGGTGCAAGCTTGCATTATGTATCTTTTCTAATTGAAATGTTTCAAGAGTAAACTGTTCTGGATCCTATATGCTTCAAATGCTTTCTCATGTCTTTTACCCCTGTTTTAAATGGTATATATTTCTCAAGATTGCATCTATTATCTGTGGGGGACTGACTAAACCTCTTCATTCTACCACTTGTCCATTATAGAAGTTCATCTTTGGCTTTTTTATATAAGAGATATAATATTCTCTTTTGTTTAAACTACACTTATTTTGAGTTTCTGTCACTAACAGGTAGGAGAATTAAATGAATTTATACCAATAATTTCCTTAGAACAATGTCTAACATATGTTAAGTGATCAGTATGTTATCTATCATAATCATCATTAATATTATAGCCCTTTATCCAAACCCAAGTACCACTCCTGCTCTACAAAGGCCAGAACACTCTTGTCAATTATTTAACAGGAACCAACTTCAAAGAAATCCCCATATGGTAGAAATAGAGCTACAAAGATAAGGAGAGAGAAAATCTGCCTGTCTGCAGCCAGGTTACAGCCTGGATTAAAAAGAAAAAATATATATGTAAATGATAATAATAGGATAAGGTAACTGATAAAATGGAGGTATATTAAAGGGGCAGAAAGTCTGCCCAAGATACTATGGGAAGGTTTCTCATAAAAGGTAACATTTGATCTAAAATTTGAAGTATAAAGCATTTTTACATGGTGGACAAGGAGAGGCATTGTCAGATCCAGAATCTTCTTTTTATCACACCCATCTAGTACAGTGTACAGCTGAATATTCAAAGTTCCCTTTTATATTCTATACAAATCATTCCTGCCATGGGGATTATAATTAATTTTGTTAGATTTTATTTTCATTTATAATACTTTTTCATATGCCCAAAACACTTTGTTAAGGCTTCAGAAATCCCAGATCTACTCAGTTTTTATGAGCTGGTGAATTGAACAGCTGGCTAATATCATTCATTACACATTGAGAAGGTAACATAGTTTCTATATTCAGAGAATATTTATATTCTTGAAATCTATGATAATGTTCTTCTTCCTTCTACCCAATGTACACTACTTTCTCCTCTTTTGATCCCAAACATCCACACAAAGAAAATATTTGTGAAATCAAAAGTACTGTAACTTCCAAGATCGTATCCTTCAAATGTTACTATCTCTTGTCAGTTTGGATTGATCTTAAGAGTTTTATGCATCTAATACCAACCACATAATGCTTTGGGGGGCTGAGGTTAGAGTTTTTTCATTCTCCACCCTCATATCCCACATCACATTTCAGGCAAGCCATCTCTGATTTACCCTCAGTGAGTGCTCTTCAGTTTGCCCCTAAAGCAAATATAAACCCTAAGACAGCATTTCTCAAGACATCTTTGATTAAGAGTTATTATCACTTTTTGGTCTCCAATCCAGTCCATTCCAAAACTTTTCTAAAATGCTAAAAACTTAGTTAGTAGGAGAAATATGATATTTAGTTGGTGTAGCAATGTCAAACTGCTATGAAAGTTTTTAAAGGCTTACTCTAAATGTCAGCACCTCACCAGTGTATGAAACACATGTAAAGTGCCTTTGGTTTTGTATATGCCCACAGAAACTGGTCAAACAGAGTGGGAAAAAACTTTTCCTTCAGTGAGGGTCCCATAATCAGTGTCATGTGGTTAACACTGTTTCTGACATAGATTTTATCTGGCGTCCTGATATATGGTCTCCCTGTAATCAAACTTAGCATCATTGAATTTGTTGCTATCCATCTGACAGAGATGATGTTAAATCAATCCAAATTCATCTTATAATTAGACTGACCTTTGAGGCTTGTGTTGATCTTCTGAGTGTTTGAGAAGCCTGTGGGAAATATTCATATTTTTTGAAAATCAATATGTGGGGTATTCTGGTTTGGCTCTCATATTTATTAAGTGCAGAGTGGCATTTTGCAGGGATATTTTATAATCACAGTATGAGAAACATTTCATTAAGCTATATTTGCATTAATTTAGTGGTTAATGGCATCTCAAATCAAGAGAGCTGGATGAGCTGAGACCTCAGAGGTCTTTTTTTCCCCCCGTTAGCAATGACATCTCTATTTCCTTGCTATAAAAATTCACTACAGGAAAGCATGTTCTCATTAAAATAAATATATCTTCCCATTGGTTTCCAAGTTGGGACGCAGAGGCCTATGAAAATAATCAATCTGGAAGAATTCCCATAGTTTCTGTTACCACTGTATATTGTTAAATAGAATCCTCTTGTCTAATGTGCCACGTCAAGCCAAAATGGGAAGATATTTCCTACCATGGCTGTCTCAAACATACTGTGACAAACATCTTCACAGTTAAAATTCAAAGTCAAGACATATCGAGGAAGCAGACATGAATTTGCAGTTCTGACTCAATTCATCTGGGCAAAAACCAGAGGAAATTTTTTATTTCAGATACTGTTTCAATAGGAATTGCTTTTGCCACATTTGAATGCATTTTAAGCACTCATTCGATATTTCAGAAACCTACCGAAGTGAAATTCACCTCTGCTTCTATAAGTCCCCAAATATAAGCTACACTCAAGATAACTTTCAGATTTTGCAGACCAAAACCAAGAAGGAATAATCTGTTTTTTCATGATTTTTTTTCTTTGCCATGGACCTATAATGTGAGAATCCTGAATATTGTCAGAATAGGTAAGTAAATGTTTGATTTGAAGATCTGAGGTAGGGTGGGGGTTGTTTTAGTTGGTTCCCTAGTATTGTTGGTCTTGCTGCCCTGTAGTTCATCTGCATGTGATTTGATGTTTTGATACATCCTTTTCAATATGGGTAAGTTCAAGTGAATCTCCTAGAGTGCTTCATTCTTTCAACAAATATTTCCTGAGCACCTAATGTACAGCAAGAACTAGATATACAGCAATGAAAAAACAAAAACAAATAATACCATGGTCCCCCAGCCTTGGCTAGTGGAGCTCACATTCAGAAATCAGTATGTGCTGAGGAGAAAAATAATACAGGGAAGGAGAATTAGACATGCTAAATGTTGTAATGCCCCTGATTTCAAATCCGAGAGACCACCAAGGAGCCAATACTGGTGCAAACACACGAGGGTTTATTTGCAAGCTCAAGGTTGGGCCCAAGTATACCCAACACAGCAGAGCAGGGACCTGTACCCCTAGGTTAAAAGGTGTAGCAGTTTTATAGGGGCCAGTGGCCAATGAGATTGTAACACACACAGAAAGTTGCATAGTCGTGCCAGTCCACACGCAGGTTGCCAACTGAATTACAATTTACCCTATAGTAACTGTTTGAACTAGCCTATCACTCTGGTCAGAATTGGCATGCAAGTTTGGTGGGCAAAAGGCAGGGTTTACATTCTTTGGCGGTTAGGGGTTCCGCATTCCTATATCAGCCGGTTTCCAGTGAGGGTGTGCTCAGTGGCTTGACTAGGGTGGGGTAGTGTCTTAAGCAATAAGTAGGTCATGTGGGGGTTATACATGAGATGGTGGGGGTAGCACAAAATAGAGTTAGGCTTGCTCTGCTTGTCCAGGGGTAGGGGATTTTTGTTAACTTCCTTGGGTCCCACAATGTGAGGCACTGTTGGGGTTATAAACTTTTGCAACTTTGAGACTCCTTTGATCTTTCCTTCTTATTAATGTTCTGCCTCCAATTTGCCACTTCTGTCTTGGATGAAACTTCACATCTCAGGATGCAGATCTGGTTTCCTCAGCAATACCCTAAGGGGACATTTGATACAGTCCTCTGATGCTGGGGGACTGAGAAAGACTAGGGACATATTTTGACAAGTGGGAAGTGGGAAAGAGCTGGGCATTTAAGCCCACTTTCTTTGTCATTTTTGTGGACTACTCTGATACACAGTCTTTCCAGACAAGACTTCCTTTCCAGACAAGACTTCCAGACAAGACTTTTCCAGACAAGACTTTCATACCAAATGAATTTGTCTCTTCTACTCTCACTGTGAAGACAAACATATTAGAAAACAAACACAAACAAAACCTCTCTGTTTACTCTACAAATGTTTCTGCCTCCCATTTCTTGCCTTTAGAAGTAATTTTCACAAAATAATGCTCACACATACTGAATTCAATTTTTTTCCCTTCTCTCTTGAACCCATTGCATTCATAGCTGTATTCCTGCCACTCCACAAAGACCACCCTTGTCAAAACCACCAGTGGAACAGAAATATTGATGATATAGGAGAGAGAGGAGGAAATTGCTTGCATTTATAGAGTCTCCTTTTCTAAAAGTGTCTTGAAATAAGATTTTAAACATCATGTGTGAGTTTAAGAATGAGTTTCTGTGAAGACCAATGGAGCCATATGTGATCACTTCTATTCTTTGTATAAGGGTGACCACAACACAAAGGAAGAACAATTATTTTAGCAATCATTTAGTTCACACATCATTTGTAGACTCAACTTCAAGGATCATTCAAGTCCTATATCCTGTTAGTCATTACACTTAATGAAAAGAAAGAATGCATTCCTGGTGCATTAAATCAGTAAGGCAATAAAATGTCGTTTTTTGAGTTCTAAGCAGATAGACAAATAAAATGTGTAAAAGAAAGAAGCAGGATAAAAAATCAGTACTAATAGTAGTAGTAGTATGTAGTAATAGTAATAATATTAATAGCAACAACGATAATAGTTTACACTCGCTATTTATCATATCTATCTGTCTGTCTATCTAGTTTATCCATCTAGTTTATCTTCATGATAAAACATTTTGAGGATTATCAGGACTCTGAGGCATAGAGAGATTGATTACATAGCCAGTAAGAGACATTATTTATACATTTATTGACATGTTTCCTCTCATAAGTTTTCATTTAGATTTAGCAGTTCTACAGTACATAGCAGTATTTTCAAATATTTTGCACTAACAACTACTAAGTGGGATGGAACACTGCTAATTGAGAACAGTGCAATAGAATAAATTTAATCCATTTCTAAAGAAATGATGCATGTTAAAATCTAGGTCTTATGCTCACATTTTGATTTGTTCATATTTTTATTGTAACTTTTATAACTTGGCCTAACTCTATACTAATTGTTTTAATCACTGCAACTTCAAGTTATATGAACTACTTGGCCATAATTAAATAATACGACATGACAAGCAGTCCCTTTCAGGATGATTACAGGATATTATAATTTCATAATAAACTACAATGATGTTCTATCTCAATTATACACATTAATAGATTCTGTACACATTTAATTATCTTCTACATTGATATTCCTATAACTTTTAAACAGTTCTGCTTGAATATAACCAGTGCTCAAGCATAGATTCACTAATGGGGCGTAACGAACAAGTTACTACCGTACTTTAGGATGGAAACCACTCATTGATGTATGTGATTTTTCATAGTTATACAGTATAAAACTGAGTGATTAAAGCTTATAGTTACAATATTTATATAACATATATATTTGGCAGATAATAAAGTAGGGCTATGAATAAAATAACCATTTATAAATAATAAAATATACTTTATTTGCTTTTTTTCTCCCAGAGAATGGACTACTTTTACATACAATAAAGCGTGGATTTAAAGAGTTTATTAAAGATTAGGAGTGCCTGGGTGGCTTAGTCGGTTAAATGTCTACTTTCAGCTCAGGTCATGATCTCAGGTTTCATGGGTTCAAGCCCCATGTGGGCTTTGCCTTGACAGCTGGGAGCCTGCTTCAGATTCTCTGCCTCCTTCTCTTTCTTTGCCCCTCCCCCGCTTGTGCATGCTCACGCTCTCTCTCGCTCTCTCTCTCTCAAATAAATAAATAAATAAATAAATAAATATCTTTAAAAGTAGTTTATTAAATATTTAGAAAGATTTGTTCTAATATTTTCAACTATAGAAAGTTTAAAAAATGTTTAAAATGTATTCATTTTTGAAGGAGAGAGAGTGTGAGCAGGGGAGGGACAGAGAGAGAGAGAAACACAGAATCTGAAGCAAGCTTCAGGCTGCCAGCCCAGAACACAACCGGGGTTCTAACCCATGAACCGTGAGTTCATGACCTGAGCCAAAGTCGGACGCTTAACTAAGCCAATTTGCGTGGCCACCAGAAGCTATATGTGAATGCCTGGTTTCCCACCGACTTGCCAATAAAAAGTGTTGTCATTCTTTTAAATGTGCATCAATTTGATAGATGTGATATATGTTTTAATTTTCATTTTTCTGATTGTGAGTGACCTAAAGGCCTTTTTTATGTATTTTAATTGTGTACTGTTCTGATGCAAAATTTGTCCATTCATATGCCAGAACAATATTTAAACATTTTTTAGCGTTTTAGTTATTTTTGAGAGACAGAGAGAGAGGGAGACTCAGAATCCCAAGCAAGGTCCAGGCTTCTAGCTGTCAGCACAGAGCCTGACGCGGGGCTCAGATCCAGGAACCACAAACTGTGAGATCATGACCTGAGCAGAAGTTGGACACTAAACCAACTGAGCCACCCAGGCACCCCCAGAACAATAATATTTTAATTAAGGAAGTTATACTATATTTTAATACCTGGGAAAATTAAATGTCCTTATAGTTTTTTTCCCCCAGTGTTTCCCTGTCTTTTCTTACAAGTTTGCTTTTCTTCATATTACCTTAACTCCACCAAAATAATAATAATAATAATAATAATGATAATGATAATAATAATTTGTATTATTTTTACTTGGATTGTATAAAATTTATAAAATAAGCAGAACGTAAATTTTATGATGCTTGTTCTTCTATCCAAAACCAATAAATGTCTTCACTTTTGTTTATTGTCATTTTGTATCTTTCACAGCTTAAAACAATTTCATCATATACATTCATATAATTTTTTTACATTTCTTGTTAATTTTATTACTAAATATCCTATCTTTGCTGCTGTTACAAATGGGGTTCTTTCTTTCATTATATGTTCTGACAAGTTATTAATTGTGTAAATAAAAGATGTTGATTTCTGTATGTTAATTTTATATCCTATTTTTCTGCGTTCTTATATTTCTTGAGTTAGTTGCATAATAGATTCATTTTTCAGCTTTACTATTATATCATCTTTTAAAAAAGATAATTTTATTTCTTTTCCAGTGATTCATTCCTCTAACTGATTTCTCTTGTTTAATTGTACTAATACTTCCAGTACAGTATTGAGTAGCAATGGAGGTTGCTCTTAATCTTAGTGGAGAAGTCTTTATTCATTCCATGTTACGTAAGGTGCTTTCAGGGACTCCTGAGTGTGTCAGTCAGTGAAGCTGACAGTGTGGAGCCTGCTTAGGATTCTCTCTCTCTCTCTCTCTCTCTCTGCCCCTCACCCCCCACCACCGCTCATAAATAAACATAACAAACAAACAAATAAACATTAAAACATTAAAAACCATAAAACATTAAAAAATAAAGTGCTGGTCTTAGGACTAAGGGGTATTTTAGTATATCTTTATCTTCTCTTTTCTCTCCCAAGTTATGTAGTAGTTTGTATATTTTGTTAATTAAAAAAAACCTAGAATTTGATTTATTCATTTGTTATATAATTTCTTTATTGTCTACCCTGTTAATTTCTCTCATTTTTACCAATTCCTTATACATTCTTTTGCTCTTCCTTTCTAAATTTTTTTCGGGAAATTATTTTCTTTATTTTCACTTTTTAATCTTAATAAGATGAGTGCCTGGGGCTATTATTTATCCTCTGATCAGTGATTTCAATGCAGCTCATAGATGACTATATGGATGTTTTTATTGTTGTTATTTTTTAGGAATTTTAAAATTAAAATTTTTAATTTAAATTTAATTTTTTTTACATTTTAGTGATTCTCTTTTCAATCATATTTTGTTTAATAAGCTTTTAAAAATATTCTTTGTTGGAAGGATATTTTTATTCATTAATAATTTCTAACTTGTTGCTTTGTCATCAGCTAATGTTTAAAATATTTCTAATTTGTTAAAATTATTCATGTTTCCATGATGACCTAAACACTATCAATTTTTTTAAAGTTGCTTATTGTCTTGAGAAGAAAGTGTATTCCGATATCACACTCCATTATCAGTATGTAAAATTCAATATATATCCATATGCTCTACCTTACTGATGAAGTTTAAGCCTTCTATAACTTTTCTTATTTTTGTCAACTTGGACTGTCTTATATTGAAAGTGGTATGTTAAATTCTCTTCTTATTATCATGCTTTTATTTCTGTCTTCTTGAAACTTCTCTTTCTATTTTTTCCTTATAAAATAGCTGTTTTGTTATTTAGAATAGACATATGTTATATTTGTATTGTGAATTGTACCTTTTAGAATTAAAAGTGGACCTCTCTTATAGTAATGGCCCTAATAACAGGGTAGTCAAAATTCTAAGATGTCTGTCAAGATCCCCATTCCTGTGGAACATACCTTGTATAATATCTCCTGTCTTTGAGTGTAGACAGGACCTTTGAATATTATGGGATATCACTCACAAGACTAAATTATATTTTGTGGCAAAAGGGATTTTGCAAATAATCAATGTTTCTACTGAGTTGAATTAGAGTTAATGATAAATTCCATAGGGTTTCTGATTAGAGACCAGCTGAATGGACCCAATTTATCAGGCAAGATTTTAAAGGAGACAGATACTCTCCTGCTAGCCTAGAAGAAGCAAACTATCATGTTTCCAAGATGTCACATGGCAGGGCAGAATAGGTAACCTATGAGAGCTGAGAACGGCTCCCAACTGAAGATCTATAAGATAATGGGGACCTCAGTTGTGTAACTGCAAGAAATTGACTTAACCCAACAATGAATGAGCTTGCAAGTGATCCTTGGTCTTAAGATCATGGTCTTAAGTAACACCATTATTTCAGTCATATAAGACCTAACCTGAGAATTTTAACCTATAGAATTGTGAGACAGTAACGGTATATTGTGTTTATTAATTGTGATAAAATATGCATACATAAACTGTACCATTTTAACCATTTTGAGTGTAAAGTTCACTAGCATTAAATATATTTCACAGAGTTGTGAATCACCACAGTGCATCTCCAGAAACTTTTCATTATCTCATACTGCAACTCTGTGCCCAATAAACAATAACTCCCCATTATTTCCTCCACCGAAGCCCCAGCAACCACTATTTTACTTTCTATCTCTCTGAGTTTAACTAGTCTAGGCACTTTATATAAGAGGAATTATATAATATTTGTCTTTTTGTGTCTGACTTGTTTCACTTATAATGTCTTCACATTTGTCTATGTTGTAGCATGTATCAGAATTTCATTTTTTTTGAGGCTGAATAATATTTCACTGTATCAAATCTTATTTATCCATTCATTTGTCAATCGACATTTGGGTTATTTCCACCTTTTGGCTATTTTGAATAATGCTGCTTTCAACATTGGTATACAAATATCTGTTTGTGTTCCTGCTGTCAAATCATTTGGGGATATATCCAGAACTGGAATTGCTGGATCACATGTTATTTCCATGTTTCTTTTTTTGAGGAACTGCCAGAGTTTTCCATAGTAGCTGCATCACTTTATATTCCTGTCAGCAATGCACAAGAGTCCTAATTTCTCCACATTCTGCCCAACAGTGGTTCTTTTCCTTTTTTCTTTTTCTTTCTTTATTTTTTTTAATTGTTTTTCAATAATAGTTATCCTAAGGTGTGTAAAGTATAATCTCATTGTGGTTTTTATCTGCATTTCCTAATAACTACTGATGTTGAACATCTTTTCATGTGCTTATTGGCCATTTATATATCTTCATTGAAATAATGTCTGTTCAAGTCATTTGCTCATTTTGAAATTGAGTTATTTTGTTATTGATGAGCTGTAAGTGCTCTTTATATATTCTGGATGTTCATTTCTTTTTTTTTTAATTTTTTAATGTTTATTTATTTTTGAGAGATAGAGTGTGAGTGGGGGAGGGGCAGAGAGGGAGACACAGAATCGAAAGCAGGCTCCAGGCTCTGAACTGTCAGCACAGAGCCTGATGCCGGGCTCGAACTAACAAACTGTGAGATCATGACCTGATGTGAAGTCGGCCGCCCAACCAACTGAGCCACCCAGGCACCTTTGGATGTTCATTTTTTAACAGATTTAAGATTTGTAAATGTTTTCTCTCATTCTATGGGTTGCCCTCTTACTCTTTTGATAATGTCCTTTGATGCAAAAGGTTTTAAATTTGATGTAATCCAAATGATCTATTCTTTTTTTTTCTTTTATTGCCTGTCTTTTTGGTGTGCTATCCAAGGAATCATTTCCAAATCTGATGTTGTGAGGATTTTCCCCTATGTTTTCTTCTAATGGTTTTATTGTTTTAGCTCTTACGTTAGGTTCTTTTATCCACTTTGAGTTAATTTTTCTATATGATATGGCTAAGGGTCCAACGTCATTATTTTGTATGTGTGTGAATCCAGTTTCCTGAACACTATTTGCTGAGAAGACTGCCCTGTCCCCATCAAATGTCCTTGGCAACCATGTCAAAAATCGTTTGACAAAATACATAAACGTTTATTTCAGGGCTCTCTATTCTGTTCCATTGGTCTATATGTCTATCTTTATGATAGGACCACACAGTTTGGATTACTATAACTTTGTAGGAAGTTTTGAAATTAAAAAGTATAAGACCTATATCTTTGTTCTTTTTCAAGATTGTTTGGGCTTTGGGGTTCCCTTGAGATTCCATATGCATTTTAGAATAGGTTTTTCCATCTATTTCTGCAAAAATCATCATTGGGGTTTTGATAGATATTGTATTGAATCTGTAGATAGCTCTGAGAAGTATCAACATTTAACAATATTGTATCTTGCAATCCATGATCACAGGATATCTTTTCATTTATTTATGTCTTATTTAATTTCTTTCAGCAGTGTTTTATAGTTATCTGTGTACAAGTCTTTTTTTTTTTTTTTTTTTTTTTTTTTTTTTTTTTTGCCTGCTTGGTTAAGCTAATTCCTAAGTATTCTGTTGTTTTTGGTGCTATTGTAAATGAAATGGTTTTCTTTATTTTCTTTTCATATTGCCCATTGTTAATATGTAGAAACAACTGATTTTGTATGTTGATTTTGTATCCTGCAACTTGTTGAATTTGTGCTATCTTCTGGATTTTCTACACATAAGATCACATTATCTAAGAACAGGGATTATTTATTTCTTTCTTTCCAGTGTAGATGCTCTTATTTCTTTTTCTTGATTCATTGCTCTGGCTACAACTTCCAATACTTTGCTGAACAAAGGAGGCAAAAGTGGACATCCTTGTCTTGTTTTTGATCTTAGAGGAAAAGCTTTCAGTCTTTCATTATTGAGTATGATGTTAGCTGTGGGTTTTTCATATATGGCAATATATATGGTTCAATAAATGGTTTTTCATTTATTATTTTAATCTGCTGATTTTGTGGTAATTTGTATGCAGAAATATAAAACTGATATAATAATGAGGAAAACTCTATGAAAATAAATTAAAACATTAAAACATAATTAGAGGTGGAGACTGTTATGTCTATTATCTCCTCTTTAGAAAATATAAAGAATTTAGGGGAGCCTGGGTGGTTCAGCCAGTTGAGCATCCAACTTCAGCTCAGGTCATGATCTCATGGTTCATGAGTTCAAGCCTCACATTGGGCTTGCTGTTGTCAGCACAGAGCCCACTTCAGATCCTCTGTCCTCCTCTCTCTCCATCCCTCCCCACTCATATGCACTCTCTATCTCTCTCTCAAAAATAAAATAAACACTAAAAAAAGAATATCTAAATAATTTAGACAAGGTGATATCACAGAATATTAAGTTTATAAAGGGAAATAACTTTGCTATTATGTATAAGGATCAACTTCATATGTGTACCTATTAGAACATGTAAATGCAGCCTAAGTATTATATGTCTTCCAGTTATATGTTTTCCAGTTTAGAAAAGCATATTACAGTAGTATATTTCTATCTTGCCCATTCTACTCAGCATCTCTACCTAGAACATAGGAAAAGGTAAAAGCTCTCACTCTTGGAACACTATGTATATTGGTCTGGGTTTGGCCATTTACACAGTTATTTTTAATGCTTTCCTATGTTTCCTCTCTCTCAAAGAGTTCAATTGGATAGGATAGAGTAACAACACAATGTGCATATATATATATGTATATATATACATACACACATATGTGGATATATATATGTATACACACATACACATATGTGTGTGTGTCTGTCTCCCTGTGAAAATATAAAATGTGTTACAAGTGCTTAAGAACAGATTTATGCTTGCTCATTCTCTCTCTCTCTTTTTTTTGTCCCTTGATTTAACACTTCATCTGCTCCCTAGTCATTCATCAGAAGATTTATATCATATTATCAGTCCATTGAAGATCCCCTCTTTAACAATATCTGATGAGGATTCAGGGAGTATTTTTTCTTGTCACTAATAAATATAATATGTTCTTTAGAAAAGGACAACCGTTTGACTACATGTATATAGACTAGAAGAAAAGTGTTGTGAGGATATAGGAAAAATCAACTCGAAGGTTTATCAACTAAATCCTAATCTTTCTTTCTTGTCTCATTTATAATAACTATTTCTTAAAATTTATGGTCTCTAATGTGTCTGAAGCCACAGCCTCTTGTCTCTAACCTCATAACCCTTAAGAACAGGGACTCTGGAGGGGCGTCTGGGTGGCTCAGTTGGTTAAGCGTCTGACTTCAGCTCAGGTCATGATCTCATGGTTCATAAGTTCAGGACTGCATTGGGCTCTGTACTGACAGTTCAGAGCCTGGAGCCTGCTAGAGTTCCATGTGTTCCTCTCCCTCTGCCCCTTCTCTGCTCATGCCCTGTCTCTCTCTCCCTGAAATAAACATTAAAAAATAAATAAATAACAAGGACTTTGGAGCCCGACTCTGGCCTCAGATCCTGGTTCATTATGTATTTGTTTTGTAACTTTGTATGAGTTCTTTAACCTCTCTGCCACTCTCAGCCATGTGAGATTTCAAACTGAATCGAGAATCTCTCCACTCAAATATCCATATCAACAAATTTAACTAAGTCCTACATGCTATGCCTCTTAACCTGATCCAACAACCATAAGGATCCATTCCATACCCATTCCCCTACTTCATGATACTACAAATTGTCAAAATTTTCAATCACTTCAGTATGGTTTCTACTTATGCATAAGCTACATATTTTTTAACTTCACTGTCTGGACCTAGAGTCTGATTATAGGTCTAGAAACAACAGGAGGTTATAGAACATGTTTTGAAGAGGATTAGCAGTCCCCTGTAATTCCACCACTTCAGGAGAGGCCATTACAGATTTCTTAAGTAGATGGAGATTAGCTTTTTCAAAAAAAGGAGAAAAAGTTGTTTCTATAGGCAAAGGAGACTCAGAGTTATTTAGGAATCAAGTTCCCCAACTTTATTAGAATCTGTTCCATATAATCCCATCCATAAGTTCACATAAAGACTCCTTTCTAATGAATGTCCTAATTTTAACATAAGAGATAGTCTGCAGTTGTAAATTTAATTGATTTTTAATGTAGCCAAAAACAGTTTTAGGCTGGTTTTCAGAAGTCTCAGTCCTATAGCTACAGGAGATAACAGTTTATTTCAGGGCTGACATAGATTTAAGCATATTCCTATCTTATCCTTGACTGGAAAGTTAAAACTCTGAATTCATTAGGTACTTTCTGGGGAAAGTCCTCTGGCACACTTAGAAGCCACTAACCAAACCAATTATGCTTCTTATTTTTATAAGGGGCGCCAGGGTGGCGCAGTCGGTTAAGCGTCCGCCTTCAGCCAGGTCACGATCTCACGGTCCGTGAGTTCGAGCCCCGCGTCAGGCTCTGGGCTGATGGCTCAGAGCCTGGAGCCTGTTTCCGATTCTGGGTCTCCCTCTCTCTCTGCCCCTCCCCCGTTCATGCTCTGTCTCTCTCTGTCCCAAAAATAAATAAACGTTGGAAAAAAAAATATTTGGTGGCAAAAAGTACCTGGTCCTCTAAAACCATTCCTTCTATAAACAGTTGATTACAGGTGTCTACAGATGATATTTTAAGTAACATTTTTGTCATGTATTAACCATGTGTACATTACCACTGTTCATAGGGTCATTAATGTCTTGAATTATAATTAAAGCAAATAACAAATTCAAGGTAGCCCAGAGACATTTCAAAGTACCCTTTCAAAAGGTTCTGTTCCTCTAGAACTTTCTGGTATGAATTTGTCTATAATTTAAGTTTCAGTCAGAGTAGAAGAACAGCTCTGAGTGATATAGTAGACCAACTATAGGGAAAACACTGTGTGCAATTATAGGTGCTATGGAAAGTTGTTGAGTTTGTATATTATAAGAGTATGAACAGTCAAGAAGAAAAGTGAGGCATGAAGCAGGGGACAGCAAGAGCAACTGTAAACAATGAAGACATACTTGACCCCACCTTTATCCCTCATGGCCTCCCATCTTGATAGTGCAGTGAGATGTAAAAGAATGAAAGCTCTTTCTCTGGCCCACGATTTGAAGAAAGTAAGGGGTAGATACAGAGGGGTTTGGAGTCTCTGCAATCCCACCTGCTGCCCCACACCATCTGGTGTAAGACAGATGATCAGTGACAAAGTGGGTGAGCTGCAGTGTGCTTGCCCCCTGTGCTGACTTTCAGAGGGTAAAGGCTGCTTCTTCACTTCTGTCTTCCAAATCTCACACACACACATCTCTCCTCTGGCAGATCCTAAAGTGAAAAGGAAAACTAAGAAATGTACTTCCATGTAATTAAGTTGATGTGTAAAACTGTCAGAGCACATGGGTATTATTATGTTAAGCTACAGAATCCAACAATTCTTTGAACACTTCAGAAATCAGTCTTACTCCATCCTAATTATTCTATTTGACTCATTATCTCAGCCCTTAGATCTTCAGTTTGTAGAGCATTATATTGCATTTTGACCTGTTGCTTAAAACTGCTAAAGTCATACACTAAGAGTGCCTGGGTGGCTCAGTTGGTTAAGCATCTGACTCGATTTCAGCTCAGGTCATGATCTCATGGTCCTGCATTGAACTCTTTGCTGAGCATGGAGCCTGCTTGGGATTCTCTTTCTCCTCTCTCTGCCCCTCCCCGACTCTCTCTCTCAAAATAAATAAATAAACATTAAAAAAATTCATATACTATATACGGGTTTAATTTCCATTAAGTTTGTTACTATTTCTCTAGGTCAGTTCCCATAGTGTCTGTATTCAATAGCATGTTTGTTTACATATAAAAGATCCCAAATGCAAAGAAATTGTGAACAAAAGGAAATATGAGTAAAAAAAGAAAATGTAGACCATATAATTTACCAACAGTTTCATTCATGTCAATTAAGTTCCAAGATTTCATCCTTGGTACTCCATGACTCAACCCCATAACAAACAACCCATGGATTATGACTAAATTTGGGGAGTTTTCCATAATTTTGCAAAATCCTAAAGATTGTCATTGGAAAAAGTTCTAAAAATACATGTTACCTAGTTCCAGAGTATATTTGACATAAAAATTGACATTTAAGATTTGGTCTGCAGTTTAATTTATATAGAAATAAAAAATAATAATATCGTAGCAGGGAACACTCTCTGTCTTTCATCTCATTTAACAAGAAAGCTATGCTTTAAATGAAGTCGTGTCTTGTTCCAATTGTTATCAATGGTTCCCACCAGTACTACATATCCAGTATCCTGCATGACTATATTTAATGCAAGAAGTGTGATGTTACTGACTATAAAATGCTAATTAATTTTTTTCATAGACTATCCAACCAGCCACTTAAAAAAAATCAGTATGCTAATCTAATGGGTTTAAAGCACATATGTATTTTAACTTGCATTCTACATAAGTCCACCAATGTGATAATTAGTTATTACTACAAAATTGACAAATAGACTAAAATCATGTATCTGCTAAAGAAGAAGTTATTGATTTCAGTTATTGATTTTTGTGTTTGGAAAAGTAAGTCAGAATCATTACATACATTTCAATGAGACTACTCTATAACCAAATCATCAGTATCTTTCTAGCGTAAAATTTTTAAAATTCTAAGGTTCATCCTATCCGAATAGTCATTTTCAGTTATTTTTAATAACCTTTAAAAATTCCTTATAAGTCTTTCTTCCATCTTTTTCTTTCCTTTAAATTTCTTTTTCTTTTTCTTTTAGGTTCTTTTTCTGCTTGGGGTGCTAACTTTCATTTACTTTTTCTTCTGTTTGCTCATTTATTTCAATTGTCAAAACCCATTAAATATTATTCTTCATCTCTATTCATTCCTATTCAACTGCAGGTAGAAATGAACCTTCCCTTCTTTGTTCTCCACTGTGCATGTATTTCTATGACAGACCCTATGATAATTTATTCCTCTTATATCTTAACATGTCTGTCACCTCCACTATCCTGAAAGCACTTTGGAGTCAGAGACTATGTTTTACTTTAAATCCCCAATGTCAAGCACATTATCAGTAAAGCAGACAGTGACTGAAGGATGGATAAGTGGATAAGTGAATAATACAATCAAAGTGCCTTAAGAATCAGAGACTGTTTTCTCAATGCACAAGGAGTAGTGTCATCAAATATGTATTTGAGAATCCGTGAAGCAGAAGTACAACAGTGTTTGTACAATGATTGGGAATAAAGTGCAAGAGATTGATGGCTCAGTATGATCAATGCCTTTAGTGTCCTGGGATTGGTGCCACTGTTCATACACTGTGTGAATGTGAGACAGAGGAACAGAGATCAGCTTGAATAAGCAGCACGTGTTTGTAGGGTTGATTTAATATTTATCCCCTGAAGCTCTCCCCTTCTGTCTGCTGGGAATGAGCCATCTTCCCTATGAGTGAAAGAAAAAAATTATACAAAAGGTTAAGAATCACTACTCCATGGTTTAAAAACGACCATAACTTAAAATATAAATAAACTGTACATGACACCAATTTAGAAACATATTGCCCATGATTCATCATCTGGCTGCTGCTCCAAAGGCTGATGGATGTTTACATCAAAGTGGGGAAGGATCGACATGTGCTCACATAGTACATTCTGGTCCCTTCAGGCTCCTGGTGAGACCTTCATGCATATACATGGTAAGAGTACACACATAATGGTTTTTTTTCCCAATTACTTCTTAGAACAACCATGGCTGCAAAGGCTCAGGCTATTTTTTGTTTCTCTTGTAATATGTGGCTAAATTGAGAAATCTATTAAGAAAAGTTTCTTTTCTTCATTCACTCATCAGTATTGTAAGATGATTTTTGTCTGAGAGCTGTCTATTGTAGCAAACAATATTTCTTAGTTTCATTTCTTTTAAATTTATTGTTGTCTCTCTACTGGCGATTCTGACATACCACTCGAAAGATTGAAGGACTTCATTTTGTATCTCTTGGAAGTGGATCAAGCCAACCAAAATTTATACATTTTTTGAATAATTTAGAAGCACATCTAAAATTAAAACTGACTTGGGTAGAGGAAGAATGTCTCCAAGAATGCCTCTTAGTTTTCATTATACAAAGAGAGGATGAAATTGTTCCTTTGGTTCTAAACAGGATACACGCACACACATACATGCACACATGATTAATGTAATTTGCAATTGCATCTTCTTCCTGAGAAAAGATCAAATTTCTAATTTTGTGAAACAGGCATTAAGACACATTTAAAAAATAATATATAAAAATAAATATATGATTCTTCGTCTAATCACCCTCAATAATATCTTATTGTTTGCTACTTGATTTTGTACATGTGAGTAAACAATTTAATATGGGCTCCAAGGTGAATTCTTCAAATTGTTTCCATAGATAAATGCATCTAACATGAAGTCTTTTTGGTACAAAGCCCATCTAGGCAGAGGCTAAGTTAGATCTATTTTAAAGAGAATTCTGGTCTACAGAGAATTTGTTACATTGAAATTACTATGCATTTTTAATTAAAAATAATTTTCAAATTTTTATGATATCCCTAGGGTGCTATAAAACCAGGGTTTGTAATCACCAAGATAGACAGTTTACCATATGGTTTCACATAGTATTATGGCTTTGTAAGTAACAGTTTTAGCTTTAAGTATATGTTTGTTAAATACGCTGAAAGGACATTATGTGCTTTTTCAGGTTTAAAGAAAGGAAAACCATGTTAATTCAACATTTTTACATATCCATATCTGTTTCTTGTGATCCCTGATCCTCATTAATGGAATGCCCTGGGGGGGGGGGGGGTGGCACTTAAAAGCAACTAAGCATCAGTTGAAAATGCATTATGACTTTATTTTCTTCCCAGAAAAAAAGAGACTCGATCCATTTCCATCCTTATAAATTATAAAGTGCTGCTGCCCTTCGCTGAGGTTTTAACTGCACTGAGGCAGAGTTCTCGACTTGTCAGGTATTAATAATGGCTCTGCCTGTCTGCCCTTCAGCTGAGACATTAAACTGAGGTCTCATCCGCTTGCCTCTAGTGGTTGCTCAAGTGGGGTTAAAGATCGCATCTTGCTTTTCTGAAAGAGGATGGGGCAACCTCAGAGGCTTGACCTTCATTTTCAAAACATGTAATACACAAGGCTGGGGGTAAGTTACTGCTTCCTATCTGAAGATGCCAACTTGATTTCCATGGGCTGTGGAATCCTCAGCATCAAAACAATGAGTGCGAATTTCACTTTAGACTATTTTCAAATTATGTAACATAATGCGATCTCTTTTCATTCTGTTTTCCAATGTTGTAATGGGAATAGGCATATTGGTAATTTGATGAGAAATAACTTTTCTGTTATAGCTAAATTTTAGATGTCTACCAAAATGCTTTTTTTTTTTTTAATTTTTTTTTCAACATTCATTTATTTTTGGGACAGAGAGAGACAGAGCATGAACGGGGGAGGGGCAGAGAGAGAGGGAGACACAGAATCGGAAACAGGCTCCAGGCTCTGAGCCATCAGCCCAGAGCCCGACTCAGGGCTCGAACTCAAGGACCGCGAGATCGTGACCTGGCTGAAGTCGGACGCTTAACCGACTGCGCCACCCAGGCGCCCCCCAAAATGCTTTTTGAGAACCCATTACCTAAGTAACATAGGACTTTGTAGGGAGGAGGCATAGCATCCCCCATTGATTAGAGACCAGGTGTATATTTCATATACCACATTAAATCAGATTCCTTAAAATCAGGTAGAAGGGTCCAAGGTACATAGAAACATTCCCATCTCGTTTCAAATGAATTTTGATTATTACTATACTAGTTGAAGCAAGCAAATATACTCACGTAAATTTCACTTGAGTATGTAGTATTATCCATTATGAAAGCAACTGGTGGAAACAACCAAATGTCTATCAACTAACAATAATAAACCAAATGTGGTATAGCCATACCACGGAGTATTATTCAGCCATAAAAAATGAATATGGATACATGCTATCACCTGGATAAACCTTGAAGACTTTATGCCAAGTGAAAGAAGCCAGACACAAAAGACTACATAATGTATGATTTTATTTACAAAAAATATCTAGAATAAGTAAATCTCGAGAGACAGAAAGCAAACCAATGGCAGTCTGGGCCTGGGGGCAAAGGAGAATGGGGAATAATTGCTTAATGCGCATGGATGATGAGGCTGGTGTGGAACTAGATAGTGGTGACTTGCACAGCATTGTGAAAACGAAATGGCACTAAATAGTGCCATTTTAAAATGGTTAAAGTAGTAAATTTCATGTTATGTGTATTTTACCACAATAAAAAGGTGTTAACATAGGGTTAAAAAAAAGTAACTGGAATAGGCAATTTGCATTTGAAAATTGGAATGGGAGAGGAATTACCAAAATAACTCAAAAAGCACACTCACTTGGATTACATGAAGATAATCTTACCTTCACAGAATATAAATTAGATTGAATTTTCTTAACTTGACTACTGAAAGTGAGAAACTAAATGCTATCACATGAATGTATGACAGGAAACAAACATGGAAGTGATCGCCAACTGTATTTTACCTCCAAGTTAAATAAATATCTTGAAAGCAGGTTCTTTCCATTTCAGGCTATTCCCTCCAGTGCCTAACAAAGTTCCCGCCACATGTTGCTCAAGCAAGGAATGTTAAATGTACAGGGATGAATGAAAGGGAAATGCTGCCATTTAAAAAAGAACAAGTCTCTAATTTTAAAGAGGCCTCTTTTAAATAAAACTCCAAAGATGTGGAATCATAAAGTCAAAGAAAGAAAGATTTCTCCAAATACTCGTGATCTCACAAAGACATACCATCAGACTCTTTGAGGTATCTCAGGGGAAAGCCCTGAGGCTACTTCAACAATTGTAGACCACCTCCTTTGAGCATCTGTAATAGGAGTAGGATCACTTTGCAGTTAACTACATCAAATAATATACTATACTTTGCTTTGTCACCCAGTACAGCAAGAAATATAAAACATTGTTTTCCACTTCACAGAACAACACGTTTCAGAAGCCACTGAAGGGAAGTGTATGTTTTAAGAATTTCTTCCTTAACAGCACTGTCCCTACCATGGCTTCATAAAGACGTCAGCCTGTTTAAATTTATGACTCACGTAGCCTTCCAAGCCACTTCATTAAACTCTGTTCTACTACTACCATGCAAGAGATGGATCTCACTGAAACTCTGAACATGAAAGGAATGAAAAGTTGGTTGAAATAACTCAAAAACAATAGACATAAGAGGAGGACAGAAAGATGTAAAAGCTGCCATCCCTAGTTTTCTCTAGATGTGTGTGCAACATTTGATTTGGAAACTATGAATCGGACTGAATTCTTTCAGCTCCTGTGTTAAGATTTTTGTAATCGTATGACCAATAGCATGTTCCCTTCTCCAAGGACCAAACCAGGGGCTGAAATAAGGGAATAATTACCAAACATTTTTAGAATGGTTTCCTCAAGGGGAAGGAGTAGGGAAAGGATACGAGAGGACCACCTCTGTGAAACTCAGGCTCCTCTTCTGCAATTGAAGTGATAACTTTGACAACCAGGTAGCTATTTCCAGTACATCACAGCTCTCCATAAAACTCCCTGTGTAACTGTTCAAGGTGAGAGGCTGAATAAAAAGCTATGATAAAAAATAAAGCTGCAAGAAGGGAAGAAACTTTCTCTACAAACACATTTTAAGTACACTTATTAAGGTAAAGTAATTTTTACTGTAAATATTTCATGCTGAGTCAGAGTTTTCCAATGTATGATCTCCTACCTCGAAATAAATTAGAAATTTTTGAAGGCTGCATGAATATGTTCAAGCCGCTGGCAGAAAAATGTGCTAATGGTGCTTTAAGAGACTGAGTAACCAACAATCTTCACAAATGCTTAATTCAGAGTAGGTATATAAAATGCCAACAGCAACCAGTCAATTCAGTCATCAGGTAAAAAAATCAATTACATCTATTAAAAACATTTTAAAAAGTAAAAGCAATTACTTTGCATCACATAGCAGATGTATTAGCAGATTGATGAAATACCCTGTTTTCTCTATTTTCAAAAACTTTGGGAAATATGAAAATGTGGTTTTACCCACATTACCCATACGATACACAAATACAAAAATATAAATACATACATCAAAACTAATATGGTGAAAATCACCCAAAAGTCATATGAAAATGTGGAAAATGTGGTAATGCTAAATTAATAAACGAATAAGGACCATAGGAACTTTTCGAGAACACCATTATCATGAGAAAGTGACATAATATGCTAGATATTTCCCTATTCTCTTTGATTATATGATAGCAAAAGTAATAGCCAGTGTGTATTGATTAACTACAAGTGCACCATCTCACTTAATCTTTAAAACAGACCAAGGCACAGAGACATCAGTCGTCTTGTTGGAAGTCAGAAATCTAGCAATGTCAGAACATGGATTTGAACCTGTGCCTTCTGAAGTCAGAGCCTGTACCCTGAGCTTTTCTTCTTTCCCAATGAGCTAGTTCTAAAAATATGAAGCTAGATGAGTAAAGAATTTGTAATATATTTAACTCAGGTTCCTAACTGACTCAAGTGATGGGGCTGATTATTCAAAAATTGCACATTTTGTATTTTCCAGGGCCCTCCTTAAGAAACTTATAAATTGAAATGTATAGCATAGATAATCAAGGTTCAAGTTTTTATTGGTTGAGAGTACTTAGAATGAGGCCTCAGGCTCAGATGAGTCAGGAGCCCATTTCTAATCAAATTCCAAAATGAAGATAGAGACATTTCATTTCTTTTTAAAAGTGCTCAGTGAGAACACAGAGTGTTTACGGCACTGGCCATCAAACTTACCCTATAGCTGTGGTACCCACAGATCGCATCACGTTGTACCATTAAGAAGCCCTGTGAGAAACAGTTTGGAAAAAGAATGAACCCATCCTGCCCCCTAGTATGCAGGAATTGTGATATGAAACGGATTCCTGATCAGCTCTCTTTCTACTTCTTCATCTCCTCACCTTCTCTATTGCCTTATTACCTGCCAAGTCCTTGAGTCCAAGGGGAGCCAGGAAACAACAAGGTTTGAGGTCTATATGCTGAAGAGTAATAACACTGGGAGAGAATTGGTTGCAGAAATCAAAAATCCAAGTGTTATTCCTGATTTTACCACATCTATCTAGCTTTGATGCCTTGGGAAATCATTGAATCTCTCTGAGACCCCTCCTGCTTTGTAAAATGACAGTAATTATACCTGCTTTGAGTTTCCCTGAGAATCCAATGAGATAATGTTTGTAAAAATGCTTTGTGGATTGTCCAAGTTGCTTTTTTTTTTTTTGGCAAAGAGGATCGTTTAATAGCCAACCCCTTCTTAATATGATTATAAATTTAGAAAGCCATGAAACCCTTTTTAAAATAATGTATTTGGGTTTCCTTGATATTATTACCAGTCTAAGAAAATTGTCAGCCCAAGTGATAGCTATGAAAGAGACAGATGCAGAGACCAGGGTTTGGGTCCGGCATGGGGAGGACCTGGCCTGTACCCGAAGAAGGAAGGTTAGTGAGGATGGCATGTCCCATGAGCACCAAGTCAGCAGGCCTGGCTGGCATGGTGGTATGTTTCAAATAGACAGAAAAGTCATTTTTCACTTTTTTAAGGGTTTGGAATTTCTGACATTTCAGATACGAATATATTTAATTATGCATTTCAAAGATAAATTTGAATGATTTGAGTAGATTAATCATTTTTACACTTATTTATTATGCATAAATATGAATGTGCTAAAAACTTCCTTCTATAATAATTGTTCAAATGAGTTATATTATTTCTGTAAGTACATAAATTCTTGGTACACAATCATTGCATTAACATTAAAGAAACATTAAAAATTTTCAGAATGTTTCACTGATGACTCACCACATTTCTCCATGAGTTTTTTTTTTTTTTTTTGCTTCAACAGGCTATATACCACCAAAACATACATGCGTAAAAACATGAGAAAACAGAAATCAGTGAGACTAGCTTGTACACAAATTTATCTGGCAATCATACTAAACATTCCTCTAAGAATTGTGAATAAGAAAAATTAGAAAAAGTTCTATCTTTACAAAGGGTTAAATATGAATATTCATTTCACTCTTAACCATTAGTAGTGGTCTGGCCACTATTTTATTAGAAAGGGAAGACACAACGCCTATGACATAGATTTAAGAAAGGAACAAAATAAGAAAATACATAGCAGTTAACACACAGGGGGATTGGAGCTGTGATTCCATATTTCATTTTCACAAAAAGACCGAATATCCTTTCAAGTTTTGTTCCCCTTGGGTCTCCAAAATAGGACACTGTATTGAAATCAGCAGGTCATATGCACAAGAAGATGGTTTAACTGCTAATTAACACTGGATGATATACTGAGAATTACATGCTAATTAATTCTCTGTAGGTCTAAATGCCCTCTCTTCTGTGTCATTTTCAATGAACATATTAATATGAAGACTAAGGTAGCATGTCTGTCACATGAATTAGTAATCAATGGAAATTGTGTGTCAAAATTTAGACATATTAGGAATTTTTTTTAAATAGAGATGACTGAAATGCAGAAAACTGCTCACTGGAAAAAACTCACATACATTCATAGAAATGTCATTGTTGAATATTTTGAAAAACATCAAAGCATTATCACAAGAAAAAGGGATGAAAGTGAGAAAGGAATTTAAAGTTGTAAAGATCCCTTCTTGTAGACCCTTAATTTCAACAGAGTTAGACATGTCTACAGCCAAAGAGCCCTGTGTCAACTGCATCTCAGTGAGTAGTTTCATAACATCCCTTTAAGAGTGCTTCTTACAGCAGCCCGTCTAGCTGCCTCTCTAGGTTGTAGACATCAATGAGATAGCGCATGTCTGTCAGAAGAACATCATTTCCTCTGGGGTAAGAGATGTCTACAGATAAGTTGGGTTTGGGGGGTTAGCCAGCGGTAGTTGCACTATGTATTTCTTCCAGAAAGCTCAGTATTTTTAATTGTGGTCACCATGTCCCACTGGTTTGCTAATGCCCTCCATGCTGCTTCCTCTTATTCTCCTGAGGATAAAGAGGCTCACCTGTTTAAGAATCTCCCCACCACAAATAAATACTATCAAACGGATTTTAAAACCTCTGTGGTCGATCCTTTTGTGAAAGGCCTCACTATCTGTTGGTCTTTAGATGTGATTTGTCTACTTATTTATTTATTGCTTTCATGCATTATTCTATTTGGTCTCCAACATTTAAAAAATACCTAAATATTTTACAATCATTAAAGCTGGCTGGAGAGCTTTTAAAAAACATTGTTGCAACAGAGTTTCTAGCAAAAGGCTCCCTTTTGGTGATGTAAGGTTGAAATGTGACTGAATATAACAATTATAACTTTTCACTTGCAAAATAATTCATCTCTTGAGTAAACATTAGCTGCGCGTACATTTTTTAATAAGGAGAAAATATGCATAGCAACTCAGAAATGATAATGTGCGCCCAATAATGCATATCACACAAGGGAATATCATTGTTTTGCTCTGTATTGACAAGTTTTTTTTTTTAATAGCAATTTCACTTAGAAAGGTCAAATTAAAGCCCCACATTGTATTTAACTAACAGATTCGGTAACTATTCAAAATCAAAGTGAAGTTTCATTGCCACTATTTGTAAAAAGAGCCAAAGTATGTAGTGATGGAAGGCCTTTGAAAGTTGAGAGAGCAAGGTTTGATGACTAACACTGCAATTTAATTGTTTTGTGATGTTGTATAAGCTTCTAAATTTTTGTCGTTAAGCTGCCACATATATAAAACAGACATAATAATACTCGCTGTAACATAGTGGTCTTGTGAAATTAAGTAAGAAAATGTAAGTCAATTATCTAGCATATTGCCTGGCATGTAGAAGACAACAAATGTTAGCAAATAATGATTCTGGTAAAATATAAACATATTTTTTTTCTTTAATTAGCAGTCCCATATATTTAACTGCAAATTAGGGTTGACCTAGGGGCAACCAATACCATTACTGAAAAGTAATAAATAAATAACACTAACATGCAAAGCTAGGGCCATGAAAAGAATCACAGGTATTCATCAATAGTTGTGAATCTGAATCAGTGTTTAATGTCATTAATCATGGCTAAGATATCTGAGTTTAGCCCTGGTGTGTTAACAAACTAGCCCAGACTCTTTACATCTTTAGATGGAAAAGATCTTTGGGTGGAAAGGAAAATATATAGTAATTAAATGTATATGCATAGGTTTTGGGGCCAAACTCTATAGATTCTAGTCCTGCTTTTAACATCAATAGCTGTATAACCTGGAGCAAATCTCCTGGTCTCTCTGTGACTCAGGTTCCTTCTCTGTGAAGCTATGATAAAGGTAGTATATGCTTCATAGGATTTTTTTTCAGGAGGGTAGAGGCAGAGAAAGAGGGAGAGAGAGACACCCAAGCAAGCCCTACACTATCAGAGCAGAGTCCAATGAGGGGTTCTGTCTCATCAACTGTGAGATCATGACCTGAGTGGAAACCAAGAGTCAGACACTTAACTGACTAAGCCACCCAGATGCCCCTATTTCATAGGATTTTTGAGGGTATTAAATTAGTTGAGGGTAATAAATATTTAAAATAGTATCTGGCAGGAAGTAAGAAGTTAATTTACTATTATCTATAAAAAAGATAAGCCGTAGGTATCAAAAGTTTCCTCTAGCTCTGAGATTCTATAATCACATGATTTGGATTGTATTTTTACCTTTCCCCACTAACAAGAATTTTTCTGAATCTGACAGCCCTCCCTCATTTTATTTCCTTTCACATTACTCTCTTTTTGAAGCCTGAGGACAAATATTGGAGAAAACTTGCCTCCCTGTTCCTATTTTAACATACGTATTATAGAATTAAATGTGTATGCTATGTCTGAACATTGCCATGATTTAGGTATTATTAGCCTATTGTTTAGAGCATCAGTTCTATTACCACAAAATTTAAATATACACCTACCAGCAAAATAGAATAGTACACTATTTCATTCTTCTCTCTGTGGCATTGAATGAACTAACATGGCATCAAGAGAAGGAGTACCAGAGCTGTTTCAGGAAATTTAATTGCTCCCTAGTGGATCCAAATGCCCCTTGCATTTGTTATATTCCGATGCATATGAACTTTTCCCTAAAATTTCATTATCTTGGCCAAATTTCCTTTTAATCTTAGCAAACTGTTTCACCCTTGAATAGGAGATTTGTGCATTGCAGGGTATAGAGGATATCTCAGAGAAATCTGGGGCAGTAAGAAACAAAGGAGCAATGTTTGCAAGAACTTGCTAGTAGCATAGTGTCAGCAATGATGACTATGAATTTAATAAATATGTTAAGCTTTTTCCTAGCAGTGATTGATCAAGTCATACTGTTTTATATTCCATATTAGTAGTCATTGACATCAAGATTCTCAGTCTGTTTCGTACTCCTTTCTACTCACTTCATCTTATTTTCTTGCAATCTGTCCTCCTTGGTGGCCCATTTCTCATCTTTTGCTCAAATACATTTTGACATATGTCAGGTTATATCACTCATTATCACCACAGCAATGGTCCCAATCCATGCCCCTATGAAATCTTCATTAACTAGTTTGCAAAAACTAAAGCAGAAAAATAACAGAGGGTTTCACTTCATCAGTCATAGATTACACAGCCATGTATACACACGATGCTAACTTTATGTCCTGTATGTCATTTCTTATACACTTAGTCATCTTACCTACACAAAGCATACACATCAACAATCAAAAATAAAAAAATTTTTAAAGACTACATTCACTTTTACATTTATGTGCACTCTCTCCTAAGATTCCACTTACCCAAGAGTAAAGGCAAAATTAAATTATAGACATAGAAATCTATACACAGGGGAGAACAATTGAGTAGAGAGAAAAAAACAGTGGGTAAAGTATTTAAAGAATATTTATAGGTTAGAAAGCAGATAGAGCAATGGAAAATGTTTTATGATAGAGGAGGCAGCTACAGTATAATTACCAATAGAAGAACATAACTGCAAGAAATTAATCAATTTGCAGCTAGAACCACAGTAAGGAAAGAAATAAATATGAAGCTCAAAACAGAGAAACCTGGTCAAGAATCTAAATAGAGTCAGGTGATTAATACCCATGTCTCCCTTACCCCTCAAAACATACATATGAAACACAGTGCTATGTTTCTGGAAAAAAAAATTAACACTGACAGACTTTTTTGGTCTCAAGGACACCAGGCTCAGTAGAGAGTTGGGGTGCAGGGCCAAAAGTACAATATGTAAAGATCTGGTACTGACCGGTACAAACTCCAGACCCTCTCAGTGTGTGTCCTTTATTCTACTTATAAGAACACCTGCTTCAAGGTGTATAAACCCAAGTGGAAGACTGAAAAATTCTTATCTTGAAAAACTCAAGTGTTCCAAATATCAACACTGGAGATGACCTCCAGTGATCAAGTTTGCTTATCCCTGGATCATTCATGGTAACAGTCAACAAGCCCCACGCGTTTGAGGGAAGACTTTGGCCTAAAAAAGAGATACCATGGGGCGCCTGGCTGGCTCAGTCCATTAAGTGTCCGACTTCAGCTCAAGTCATGATATCACAGTTCATGAGTTCAGGGCTGCATCCGGCTCTGTGCTGACATCTCAGAGCCTGGAGCCTATTTCAGATTCTCTGTCCCCCTCTCTCTCTGCTCCTCCCCTGATCTCACTTTGTCTCTCTCTGTCTCTCAAAAATGAATAAATGTGTTTTTTTAATTAAAAAAAATTTAAAGAGAGAGGCCGGAGGACACAATAGAGGCAAGAAACTTTGGGGAAATAGACACAAAATAGAGAGCAGGAAACTTAAGTGTATAATTAGTATCCTGAAAAAAAGAAGATATTCCATCCATGAAATGAATGCAGGGTGCTATTAATTTAAGAGAAATAACCAGGAAAAAGAAACAGCTCTTGAAAATTAAAAACAGGATCACTGAAATTAAATACTACTGCTACTCCTTCTACGAATCATGGTAATAGAAAGCTTGGAAGATTTATAGAATCTCCCAAAAGTAGAATAAACCAGCTTTTAAATGTTAAAAGCAAAATTAAAAGGTGTTTTAAATTAACTATTTAATCAAGAGTATCCCAAATCCAACTAATGGAATAAAGAAAATAGAAAAAACAACCATACAGCAAAGTTGCTCATAACTGCAGGTTTTCTCCAAACTGAAAATCCAAATACTGCTACTACTAATAATAAATTCTTTACTTACTGTTACTTCATGAGCTTTGTATGCATTTATGATAATTTAATAATACATTTAATCCTCACAATGCTGTTAGGAGATAGATATTATCAATGTAAATGCCATTTTATAGATGAAGAAACTGAGCACTAAGACGTCAAGTGAAATGTCCAAAGTTATGCAGCTGACAAGCGGTGGATGTGGGTGTTGAATCCAGGCAATCTGGCTCTAGACTCCATATGCATAACTACTTAGTGCTCAGTTTCTTCATCTGTAAAATGAGATTGACACTGATAATATCTATCTCCTAATGACATTATGAGGATTAAATGTATAATTATTATTAAATTATTATAAAATGCATACAGAGTTCATGAAGTAACATCTTAAAGTAAAGAATTGATTATCATTACAACTATAGTAGAAATTTTGGAGGTGGGGTGAGAAGAGTTTGCATACAAAGTGTCAGGAACTGAAATGGTATCAGCTTTTATAAACAAGACACTAGAAAAAAATTAAACCATGCTTTCTTAAATTTGAGGGGAAAATATTTTTTAAAGTTTACTTATTTTGAGAGAGAGAGAAAGAGAGCACATGCACAAGGGAGGGGCAGACAGAGAGGGAGAGAGAGAGAATCCCACGCAGGCTCTGCACTATCAGTGTAGAGTCTGATGTGGGGCTCAGACCCATGAACCCTGAGATCATGACCTGAGCTGAAACCAAGAGTCAGAAGCTTAACCAACTGAGCCACCCAGGTGCCCCAAGGGGAAAATATTTTTAACTTAGAATCCTTTAGAAGCCAAGCTAACATTTAAAGTGTGAGGGGTAGAACAAAAGTGTTTTTAGAACTTCAAATTATCACATTTTTGTTGTTTTGTTTTGTTTTAAACACCCATGCATTCTTATTTAAGAAAGCCCTGGAAGACATACTATCTCAAAACAAGAAGATAAATGAAGAAGAAGATATTGAGAGGCCATAATCAAGAGCTCTAATAAAGGAGAGTAGTAAAGTCAGCCCAGGATAGTAGCTGTGCATTAGGCCCAGAAGGAAGGCGAGTAGATTTGTGAGTGAATCAGATGTATATCAGAAAGAAATTGTTAGAAAAATAAATAGAACTGGTAAGTTATTTCATTCTTGGACCATCTGGAATATTGTGGAAAGGGGTCTAATCCATGAGTCTGAGTATTATGGAAGATCCACTATAAATAAAAGATAAGTGAACTTAAAAAATATACGCACACAAAACTAAGATAAAAATAGGGAGGCAAACCATAAGAGACTCTTAACTATAGAGAACAAACTGAGGGTTGGTGGAGGGGAGGTGGATGGGAGGATGGGCTAAATGGCTAAATAGGTGATGAGCATTAAGGAGGGCACTTGGGATGGAGTACTAAGTGTTATATGTAAGTGATGAATCACTAACTTCTACTTCTGAAACCAATACTATATTATATGTAAAATAACTTGAATTTAAATAAAATCTGGGCAGAAAAAATACACAAATATTAATTGCCAGAAAACCAACAACAGGTACACGACAAAAAAAAATCATGCTGTGTATGTTGGCTCAGAAGTGAACACCACTTACAAAATTATAGTAACGTAAGTACTCAGTAATTATTTGACCAAATTCCTGCTGTAACTCCCCCAAAGACAGGAGGAAGGGTGTGGAAAATTGGCACCTCCCATAATAAGCTGTTGTTGGCTAATGTCTGATGCTGAGCTAAGAAGACAGGAAATAGTATTTAGAAATAGAGTGTTAAATAACAGAAGAAAACACTAAACAACTTAGTATCTGTTGCTGGGTAGCATGATGGAAGTCAGAGAGAATGGAAATGTGTTCTTATCAAGTTTTGTAGTATGACTTGAAATTTTAAATTATGTGCCTGTATTAAATGGATACAGTTATAGATTAATTGTTAAATAATATTTTATGAAAACCTTCTGACTCTCTGATGTAAGTCTCCTTCAACTCTAGAACCCTCTCATTTTAGCGAAATAGTTCATATATTAGTTTTACCACCTCTATCTCTGACCAGCTTTTAGCTTCAGATTCTCTCATAAATTCCCTTTTCTTTTATTTCAGGACCTGCCAAAGACCCTGTGGATTATAACAGCAGGTCTTTCCCATTAATGCTACTGGCAGAGATGCCCAAAATATTCCTGATTGATTGAAGCCTGGTTTGCTAGTCCCTCACTTTCGGAACACTAAATTCCTTTGCAAATTAAAAACAAACACAGCTGAACTATCTTATGTTTAATTTAGCCTAGCCAAGATTAATGGAACTTCAGGCAATTTGGAACCCTTAGGAACTTTTCTGGGATAATTATAAGAATATACATATTAGCACCAAAGTTTCTTCTTTAAATCATTATTTTAAATATCACATTTATAAATTCTAAGTTGCTAGGTTTTGGAGTGGGTTTCTGTTTTGGTGAGGGGGACATTGAGAGTATAGAAATATAGAGTGAATAATAAATAAAATGGATTATTGTCACAAAGAAGTCCCTCTCTAAAAAATTACATCAGGGGCACCTGGGTGGTTCAGTCGGTTAAGTGTCAGAATTCGGGTCAGGTCATGATCTTGCCTTTTGTGTGTTCAAGCCCCATGTCGGGCTCTGTGCTGACAGTTCAGAGCCTGGAGCCTACTTCTGATTCTGTGTCTCCCTCTCTCTCTGCCCTTCCCCTGCTTGTGTTCTGTCTCTCTCACTCTCTCTCAAAAATTATTAAACGTTAAAAATTCTTTTTAATTTCATCAGATTTGCTTACAAATTTTTGCCACAAATAAGTACTAATTGCTAACACACAGGTCACTATACATATAGTATACACCATGCACACACACGCATACATACATAGTATTATTTATTTGATGCAGCTGAAATGACCGTCTCTGCTTTTTTCCCTCCTCACTGTATTAAACACATATAAAAGCTTTCCATTGGTTCCAAGACTGTCGCTGCAATGTACATCTTATTTCATGGATATGGCAATGTTTAACATTCTGGCTGTTTAATATAATCTTCCTTATGTGCTTGCACAAAAATAAATAAATAAATAAATAAATAATAAAAAATAAACAAAAACAGATGCCAAAGTCCCATCCTATTTTATAAAGCTTATAACAACGTAGTCTGGGGAGCTATTACAGTCTCACTCATGACTATGTCACAGAATGCCTGTAACTCTCCCTTTGGCCCTGCTCTTTAAACACACACACACACACATACACACACGTGTGCACACGCACACAGACACACACACATTAACTTTCTGCTGTGGCTATTGGACTCTCCTACAATTTATTACAAAATATTGCCCAGTGGAAGAATAAACACAACTATTTCCCTAAAGATTATAATATTCAAGGTTCTACATTACTTCCAGGGTCCCTATATATCCCTGTTTGCCTGAGAAAGTCCCAGTTTATATGATTTCCAGCAAAATTTAAAATAACAACCAATTTCACTGACAAAATTTGCTTGGTTCAAGTTTTTACGAGTTGCATATTTAAGGAGGTAGTGGATCCAGGTCTGGTCCTTAGTTTTTAAAGGATGGAATATGTGACTACTCTAGATCCCTGAAAGAGATACAATGTAGAGTTTGAAAAGGTAAAAAGAAACAAGCAAAGGAAGATAAGTAAACACATTTCAAATACACTTGAATCAAGGGGACCAATAAGAAATATTAACAAATTGAATCCTGACATCAGACTTAAGACAAAATCTGTTTTCAGCCTGATTTAAGATTGTTAACTTGCAACGGGAGAAGTCTTTGATTGACAAGAGCAGATTTACAAACTGATGCTTTGATTAATCAGTGAGGAATCTAACCTCGCAGGATATCTTGTGTAAGAATTGTGGTAAGGGCTGACCAACTGTAACCACTCTGCTTTGAGCAGAACTTGCTGCCATATTGGCATCACCTTCTACTTCAACAACCACAAAATATGCTGTAGGAATACAGAGGAGGGGACAGGTCACTTACCAGAATAGAACCCGGAGATACAGAAAAGCTTTCTGAGGAAAAGAGAAAAACATTTTATCTAAATATTTAAAGATGAATACAAGTTTGCCATATCAGGGAAGGAGAAGTCAAAGGCTATTTCAGACCCATCTTAATCCAGGAGCATGACTAGACATGTTGTACGTGCCCAGACCCATCAAACCACACTCAGGGCACAACAACTGCCATGACCTTATTTTCACAGGCAAGATTTTGTTCATCTAAACACTATCACACTACACCTCAGTGGCTGGCAGAAGCTGTAAGCTATCTGCCAGTATGTATTGCCTCCTTGTTCTTTAATTTAAAAATAATATAAACACATGGTTTTCCAGTTTCAGTCCCAATCCTCCCCTGTCACTAGCTGAAACCATGTGACTTTGTTATATAAATGGAAGGGTTAAGTGGTGCTTCTGGGAGATGCTTACTTTGAAAGGTAAGGAGTGTACTATTTTCTCCCCTACTTCCGTTTTTCTACCTGTACTGGGAATGTGGTTGGGAGCCTGGGGTCCTAGCAGGCAATTTGAACCATAAGAACAAGAGCCACTTGCAGGGAGAGTGGAGCAATGAGCCGAATGTACCTGGAGCCATCCTCTCAGTCCTGAATTCCCTATTCCTGTAATTATTTCAATCAAAAGGAAATTAAGTACATCTCATGTTCAACTCGCTGTTATATTAGCCAAACCTAATTTTAATTGATAAACCTTCTTAAGAGTTGTCATCAATTTAAGGGGATCATTGATACAAATGGCCTCACATCACCTCCAGTTCATCTCCAAAAACTGTACCTGAAAATTGAGTCAGAGCGAACTAAAAATATTTTTAATTACGTTTTCGGTTAAATGGTTGTATTCCAAAGCACATCCCTTCTCATTTTTAGGAGAGTTAGAATATTCAGCTCTATTTATGGTACATTTGTAGGGGGAAAAAGCATTTGAAAGCCTCGTGTTTAATGACACAGAGAAATAGCAATCACTTTTTAAAGATGTTGTGGGAGCATAGATTTTAAATCAAAACAAAAATGCCATTTCGAGCTGGGATGGACAATCCTCAGAAGGATTAGGATTTGGGTTCTAATTTGCAAGCAGGGCTTCTGTTTGGATTAGGATTTGACTCCAATTTCCCTTTATGGATTTAGGTAAAGCTTTTATTAATCACTCATCCTAAAGAATGACTTGAGTCTGAGGGATGGAACAATAGATATACTTTTATTTAATAAACTCGAACAAATGAAAAATCTAAGAGTGAGTCTGGCTGTTATACCTGAGCTTTCTGCCTCTTAGATGCCAGATGCTTTTGAAGAAAGCATGTCATTTTTTTAAATATGAAATTTATTGTCAAATTGGTTTCCATACAACACCCAGTGCTCATCCCAACAGGTGCCCTCCTCAATAACCATCACCCACTTTCCCCGCCCTCCCACCCCCCATCACCCCTCAGTTTATTCTGTTTTTAAGAGTCTCTTATGGTTTGGCTCCCTCCCTCTCTAACTTTTTTTTGCCCCTTCCCCTCCCCCATGTCTTCTGTTAACTTTCTCAGGATCCACATAAGAGTGAAAACATTTGGTATCTGTCTTTCTCTGTATGACTTATTTCACTTAGCATAACACTCTCAAATTCCATTCACATTGCTACAAAAGGCCATATTTCATTCTTTCTCATTGCTCTGTAGTTTGTGTATATAAACCACAATTTCTTTATCCATTCATCAGTTGATGGACATTTAGGCTCTTTCCATAATTTGGCTATTGTTGAGAGTGCTGCTATAAACATTGGGGTGCAAGTGCCCCTATGCATCAGCACTCCTGTATGCCTTGGGTAAATTCCTAGCAATGCTATTCCTAGGTCATAGGGTAGATCTATTTTTAATTTTTTTGAGGAACCTCCACACTGTTTTCCAGAGGGGCTACACCAGTTTGCATTCCCACCAACAGTGCAAGAGGGTTCCCGTTTCTCCACATCCTCTCCAGCATCTATAGTCTCCTGATTTGTTCATTTTAGCCACTCTGACTGGCGTGAGGTGGTATCTGAGTGTGGTTTTGATATGTATTTCCCTGATGAGGAGTGACGTTGAGAATCTTTCATGTGTCTGTTGGCCATCTGGATGTCTTCTTTAAAGAACTGTCTATTCATGTTTTCTTCCCATTTCTTCCCTGGATTATTTGTTTTTCAGGTGTGGAGTTTGGTGAGCTCTTTATAGATTTTGGATACTAGCCCTTTGTCTGATATGTCATTTGCAAATATCTTTTCCCATTCCATCAGTTGCCTTTTAGTTTTGTTGATTGTTTCCTTTGCTGTGCAGAAGCTTTTTATCTTCATGAGGTCCCAGTAGTTCATTTTTGCTTTTAATTCCCTTGCCCTTAGGGATGTGTCAAGTAAGAAATTGCTGTGGCTGAGGTCAGAGGTTTTTCCCTGCTTTCTCCTCTAGGGTTTTGATGGTTTCCTGTCTCACATTCAGGTCCTTTATCCATTTTGAGTTTATTTTTGTGAATGGTGTGAGAAAGTGGTCTAGTTTCAACCTTCTGCATGTTGCTGTCCAGTTCTCCCAGCACCATTTGTTAAAGAGACTGTCTTTTTTCCATTGGATATTCTTTCCTGCTTTGTCAAAGATGAGTTGGCCATACTTTTGTGGGTCTAGTTCTGGGGTTTCTATTCTATTCCATAGGTCTATGTGACTGTTTTTGTGCCAATACCATGCTGTCTTGATGATGACAGCTTTGTAGTAGAGGCTAAAGTCTGGGATTGTGATGCCTCCTGCTTTGGTCTTCTTCGTCTTCAATATTACTTTGGCTATTCAGGGTCTCTTGTGGTTCCATACAAATTTTATGATTGCTTATTCTAGCTTTGAGAAGAATGTTTGTGCAATTTTGATTGGGATTGCTTTGAATGTGTAGATTGCTTTGGGTAGTATTGACATTTAACGATATTTATTCTTCCAATCCATGAACATGGAATGTTTTTCCATTTCTTTGTATCTTCTTCAAATTCCTTCATAAGCTTTCTATAGTTTTCAGCATACAGATCTTTTACATCTTTGGTTAGATTTATCCCTAGGTATTTTATGCTTCTTGGTGCAATTGTGAATGGGATCAGTTTCTTTATTAGTCTTTCTGTTGCTTCATTATTATATATATAATTTATATTATATATACATACATATATAATATAATATAATATATAATATATATTAATTATATAATATATATATTATATAATATATACATATTATATATAAGAAAGCAACTGATTTCTGTACATTAATTTTGTATCCTGAGACTTTGCTGAATTCATGTATCAGTTCTAGCAGACTTTTGGTGAAGTCTATTGGGTTTTCCATGTATAATATCATGTCATCTGCAAAAAGCGAAAGCTTGACTTCATCTTTGCCAATTTTGATGCCTTTGATTTCCTTTTGTTGTCTGATTGCTATGTTAAACACTATGTTAACAGCGGTGAGAGTGGGCATCCCTGTCGTGTTCCTGATCTCAGGGAGAAAGCTTTCAGTTTTTCCATTGAGGATGATATTTGCTGTGGGCTTTTCATAAATGGCTTTTATGGTGTTTAAGTGTATTCCTTCTATCCCAACTTTCTCAAGGGTTTTTATTAAGAAAGATGCTGAATTTTGTCAAGTGCTTTTTCTGCATCGATTGACAGGATCATATGGTTCTTATCTTTTCTTTTATTAATATGATATATCACATTGATTGATTTGCGAATGTTGAACCAGCCGTGCAGCCCAGGAATGAATCCCACTCAATCATGGTGAATAATTCTTTTTACATGCTGTTGAATTCGATTTGCTAGTATCTTGTTGAGAATTTTTGCATCCATATTCATCAGAGATATTGGCCTGTAGTTCTCTTTTTTGTTGGGTCTCTGTCTGGTTTGGGAATCAAAGTAATGCTGGCTTCATATTATGAGTCTGGAAGTTTTCCTTCCTTTTCTATTTTTTGGAACAGCTTGAGAAGGATAGGTATTATCTCTGCTTTAAATGTCTAGTAGAAGTCCCCTGGGAAGCCATCTGGTCCTGGACTCTTATTTGTTGGGAGATTTTTGATAACTGATTCAATTTCTCCACTGGTTATGGGTCTCTTCAAGTTTTCTATTTCTTCCTGTTTGAGTTTTGGAAGGGTGTGGGTGTTTAGGAATTTGTCCATTCCTTCCAGGTTGTTCAGTTTGTTGGCGTATAATTTTTCATAGTATTCCCTGATGATTGCTTGTATTTCTGAGGGATTGGTTGTAATAATTCCATTTTCATTCATAATTTTATCTATTTGGGTCATCTCCCTTTTCTTTTTGAGAAGCCTGGCTGGAAGTTTATCAATTTTGTTTATTTTTTCAAAAAACCAACCCTTGGTTTCATTGATCTGCTCTACAGTTTTTTTTAGATTCTATATTGTTTATTTCTGCTCTGATTTTTATTATTTCTCTTCTTCTACTGGGTTTGGGGTGTCTTTGCTGTTTTGCTTCTATTTCCTTTAGGTGTGCTGTTAGATTTTGTATTTGGGATTTTTCTTGTTTCTTGACATAGGCCTGGATTGCAATGTATTTTCCTCTCAGGACTGCCTTCGCTGCATCCCAAAGCATTTGGATTGTTGTATTTTCATTTTCGTTTGTTTCCATATATTTTTTAATTTCTTCTCTAATTGCCTGGCTGACCCACTCATTCGTTAGTAGGGTGTTCTTTAACCTCCATGCTTTTGGAGGTTTTCCAGACTTTTTTCTGTGGTTGATTTCAAGCTTCATAGCATTGTGGTCTGAAAGTATGCATGGTATGATCTCAATTCTTGTCTACTTATGAAGGGCTGTTTTATGACCCAGTATGTGATCTATCTTGGAGAATGTTCCATGTGCACACAAGAAGAAAGCATATTCTGTTGCTTTGGGATGCAGAGTTCTAAATAGATCTGTCAAGTCCATCTGATCCAATGTGTCATTCAGGGCCCTTCTTTCTTTATTGATCCTATGTCTAGATGATCTATCCATTGTTGTAAATGGAGTATTAAAGTCTCCTGCAATTACCACATTCTTATCAATAAGATTGCTTATGTTTGTGATTAATTGTTTATATATTTGGGGGCTCCCGTATTTGCCGCATAGACATTTATAATTGTTAGCTCTTCCTGATGGATAGACCCGGTAATTATTATACAATGCCCTTCTTCATCTCTTGTTACAGCCTTTAATTTAAAGTCTAGTTTGTCTGATATAAGGATGGCTACTCCAGCTTTCTTTTGAGTTCCAGTAGCATGATAGATAGTTCTCCATCCCCTCACTTTCAATCTGAAGGTCTCCTCAGTCTAAAGTGAGTCTCTTGTAGACAGCAAATAGATGGGTCTTGTTTTTTTATCCATTCTGATACCCTATGTCTTTTGGTTGGAGCATTTAGTCTATTTACATTCAGTGTTATTATAGAAAGATATGGGTTTAGAGTCATTGTGATGTCCGTAGGTTTCATGCTTGTAGCGATGTCTCTGGTACTTTGTGGTCCTTGCAACATTTCACTCACAGAATCCCCCTTAGGATCTCTTGTAGGGCTGGTTTAGTGGTGATGAATTCCTTCAGTTTTTGTTCATTTGGGGAAATCTTTATCTGTCCTTCTATTCTGAATGACAGACTTGCTGGATAGAGGATTCTCAGCTGCATATTTTTTCTGTTCATCACATTGAAGATTTCCTGCCATTCCTTTCTGGCCTGCCAAGTTTCAGTAGATAGGTCTGCCACTACTCTTATGGGTCTACCTTTGTAAATTATAGTCTGTTTATCCCTAGATGCTTTTAGAATTTTCTCTGTATCCTTGTATTTTGCCAGTTTCACTATGATATGTGTTGCAGAAGATCGATTCAAGTTACGTCTGAAGGGAGTTCTCTGTGCCTCTTGGATTTCAATGCCTTTTTCTTCCCCAGATCAGGGAAGTTCTCAGCTATGATTTCAAGTACACCTTCAGCACCTTTCCCTCTCTCTTCCTTTTCTGGAATCCCAATTATGCATATGTTATTATGTTTAATTGTATCACTTAGTTCTCTAATTCTCCCCTCATACTCCTGGATTTTTTTATCTCTCTTTTTCTTGATTCCCTTTTTTCCATAATTTTATCTTCTAATTCACCTATTCTCTCCTCTGCCTCTTCAATCCAAGCTGTAGTCACCCTCATTTTATTTTGCAGCTCATTTATAGCATTTTTTAAGCTTCTCCTGACTGTTTCTTTGTCTCTTGATCTCTGTAGTAATAGATTCTCTGCTGTCCTCTATACTTTTTTCAAGCCCAGCAATTAATTTTATGACTATTATTTTAAATTCATTTTCTGTTACATTGCTTAAATCGTTTTTGATGAGTTCATTAGCTGTTGCTACTTCCTGGAGTTTCTTTTGAGGAGAGTTCTTCCATTTCATCATTTTGGGTAGTCCGTGGAGTAGTGCAGAAATACTGGGCTCTTCCTCCATGCTGTCTGGAGTAACTTGCATTGGTGGGTGGGGCCACAGTCAGACCTGATGTCTGCCCCCAGCCCACTGCTGGGGCCACAGTCAGACTGGTGTGTACCTTATCTTCCCCTTTCCCAGGGCAGGACTTTCTGTGGAGTGGTGTGTCCCCTGTCTGGGCTACTTGCACACTTCCAGGCTTGTGGTGCTGTTTCAATGGGATTTGGCCAAGGGCGTATTAGCTGGAGTGGATTCGCAAGGTGCACAGGGGCAGGAGGGGAAGGTTTCCCTCACTTTGCTGTCAGTGGTCCCCTGTGGGAGGGGCCCTGCAGCACCAGGAGGGAGGCAGGCCCTCTGGAGGGGTGGATCCACGGAAGCACATCTTTGGGCGTTTGTGCAGTGCAAGCAAGTTCAGTGATGGGATTTTTGGAATCCCCTTTGGAATTTTGGCTGGGGGATGGGAGAGGGAAATGGCGCTTGCCAGCACCTTTGTTCCCCCGCCGAACTGAGCTCTATCAGGGCTCAACAACTCTCCTTCTTGGAGTCCTCTCACCCTCCCCACTCTCCAAGAGCAGAGCTGTTGACTTTTAACATTCCAGATGTTAAGTCCTGCTGGCTGTCAGAACTCACGCAGTCCAGCCCCTCCACTTTTGCAAGCCAGACTCGGGGGCTCTGCCTTGCCGGTCGGGCTGGGCTGCCCCTTCACCGCCCAGCTCCCTCCTGCCAGACCGTGTAGCGCACACTGCCTCTCTGCCCTTCCTACCCTCTTTCGTGGGCCTCTTGTCTACACTTGGCTCCCCAGAGTCCATTCTGCTGGTCTTCTGGCAGTTTTTTTGGGTTATTTAGGCAGATGTGGGTGGAATCTAAGTGATCAGTAAGACGAGGTGAGCCCAGCGTCCTCCTACCTCACCATCTTCCTCAAGTCTTGAAAGCGTGTCATTTTTTACGAGTTTATGATTCAATTTGGAAATCATTTAGAGGCATTACATTGCTAATTATATCCATATCGAACATTACTTGGAAGAATTTATTTTTTTAATCAAATTTTTAATGTGTCTATGTGTATATATATATTATATTATTATATATCATATATTATATTATTAGGTAATATTTATTTGTATTTATGCATGCATGCATAGATATAAGATAAATATTCAAAGAATTCTAGATAAGCAAAACTTTGTATAATGAAATTATGGTAATCATCAAAGATAACATATCTGTGATAATACAAATTCTCATGTAACTGTTAATTCAGAGATCAAGCCGGGGACAATTGGTGCCTACCTTTCTCCCAGCCCACTGTCAAACAGGGGCATGCTAAAAGTCTTCTGTGTATGTAGAGAAGGTAAAGGCAAAGCCATGAGGTCAGAGGGGAAAAGGGTGAGTAATTCTGCCTCAGAAAGCAGGGGATGGCCCGTGGTAGGACTTAGCTTTCCCCAAATTCTCTCAACCCAAATCTGCCTGAATGAGAGATGACTTCCAGCTACTATGAGGAATTCTAATGTTGCTACTGACTAGTAACTTCCAATCAGCCCAGAACCTAGGTCCTCCCTGGCAATTACAGCAAGGCACACAAGAAACGCTAGAAGGCACTGAATAGCCAGGAATAGAATAAAGCTTGATCTATAGATGGAACTCAGGAATTCCAGCAGGCCAGTTTGAGGGCCAGTCCCTGACAGTTATTTCATTAACCTCTTAATAGTGATTGACTCTTCGGACCACATTTATTGTACTCTGATGGAGTTGCACTGTATTGAGAAGAATGGCAAACCTCTTGTGAATTACACATTGCCCATAATTTCCTGTGAGTTGTTGTAAATACATACGCCTGAGTCCACCCCAGGAAATTCTGATTAGTGTGTCTTAATGGAGACCAGGCGTCTGTATTTCAGAAGCTCCTCCCACTAAATCTGCCGCTTATCCATATTTAGAACCACAAGTGCAAATTATTGCTTTATGAACAAATTGTGTCTTCTCAACAAGATGGAAAATTCCTTAAGTTTTAAGACCTGACTTTATATTTCTCTTGGTTACCCAACAGCAGCTAAGTCAATGCTGAGCATATAATGCCACTCTAATAATGTGATGCAGTGGCTCCATTTTACAGATTATTTTCCAACCCAGTCACCTATCCCTGAGTATCTCTCTGTCCTGGAATAGAGAAATGAAATAGCTATAGTTACATATGGTTATATAGCTGTATATAACTATATAATTATTACCATGAAACAATAGTTATATGTATAACTATAACATATATATAACTTTATATGGTGTAAACCATTCAGCTATAGGAACCCTACCCAAGAGAATGGGATGCAATGAAGACAGTTTTCTATCAGCTATGTAATGTGATGAGAAGGCTGAGGAGCCTTGTACCCCAAGTTGTCACTGTAAAGAAAGCAATATTTAAGTGGTATTGAACACAGAGGGGATAAGGAATTAATAGACCATATGATAAGTAGTAAAAGTACTCAGCAAATGGTATGGAGTGGCCTGAAATGAGTAGAAAGATAGTGGGATGTAAAGCAGTAGCTAGAGCAGAAGAGATGAAAAAGTCAGGCAAAGGCTTTGGGCAAAGGCAGAGAGCATCCCTTCTTGGGCACTAGCAATGGGGGCTATTAATCCTGCAGTCCTAGAGGAAAACTGAATAGTGACCTTGCTCAGAACCATAAAACTGGTGAGGTCTAAGGCATGTCAGACTATACACATGAACATAATAGGGGATTCTTACAAGTTTTGGTGAAAGGTAACTCCTACACTGAACCAATAGGTACTTCCTATTGGTTCATGAGAATTGCTGAGAATTGAAATAAGAAATAATCTATGTGCCTGTGAATGTATTCAATAGGTAAAAAATATCTGTCATATTAATGACATATGTTTTATAGAAATAGTGGGGTTTTTTTCCCCGAAGAGCAATGTGGAATAGAGATTATTTGTTTCCTTTTTACCTTGCTTTGTATTAAAAGGGAACTATGGGATAAAAATTATACTCCACAGACATGATACAACTTCATGACGTGTAAACATATTTGCTCATTTAGCTATTGTGCTTTGAAATATCTTTGTCTGTATGCTAAGAAACAAAATACAACATAGTGAGTCTCACAGCACACTTCAGTAGCTCATTCTTTCAATCCAACAAAGGATCCAATAATACTCTAATAAATAAATTTCCTTCTCTATCCTATGGGGCAGATTTTCTCTGTTGTGTTTTTCCTCCATTAAATATAAAAAGCTAAGGCCTCTCCCACTGTTGTCAGTTTGTTTTTGTTGAACTTCTGAGTGGATCTTTAAACATTTGACTCTAATTTTTTGTTCCACGTAAATCACATAGAATTATAATAACATGTTTGTATTGTAAGAAATAATGTTTGTTTCTGTATGCCTTCTACTCTTCACTTAATTGCAAATGATGTCATTAAGATTGTCTCTTTTCCATTCCCTTCTTTTCTTACTTATTCCAACCCATATACATTTTTTAGTTTTTATTTATTTATTTTGAAAGCATGCAAGTGGGGAAGGGACAGAGAGAGAGAGGGAGAGAGAGAATCTCAAGCAGGCTCTGTGCTGTCAGCACAGAGCTCAAAACAGGGCTCAGTCCCACAAACCATGAGATCATGACCGTGTCAAAATTAAGAGTCTGGCACTAAGCCGACTGAGCCACCCAGGCACCCCTTAACCCATATACATTTTATAAAACCTCTGAATGGGGAAGAGGAGCTATCTTGATATATGCTGGTTTTTAGAGGAATAGTGGCTATATACACTTTGGTTAAAAATATTTGCAACTGTTTTCTTGGCCATATTACGTAGTCATAGTGTATAGGTTTTTTTTTCTACTTGATAGTTTCTGAACAAAGGAAATGTGGCTTCTAAGAGTATGGACTCTGGAGCCAGGCCTCCTGGATTCAAACTCTAGCTTTGTCGCTCAAGCTTTGTGAACTTGAACAACCTGTTTAATTTCCCTGGGCCTCAGTTTTATCATCTCTGAAATGAAGATTTTTTACAGAAACTCACCACATGAGATCTTCAGGGGTAAACCACATTAGCATTTGTCAAGTAATTGGAGTAGTGCCTGAAAAAAAATAAGTGTTATATGTATGTTTAAATAAAATGTTATATGCTTGAAAAAGGCATAGGTGTTGCCAAATAATTGAAAAGATATATCTTGATCTCTGCCCTCAGTTCTTGGCACTGAGCTCTTAAACCCTTGGAATTATCTGGGTGATCAAATTGTCTTTTGTTCAGATGAGATAATGCTTGGTAGACTCCTGCAGAGGGGCTGAATGAGGGATAGTCATGAAAGATCTTGCCATGATTAGCAGCTTGGAACTTCCACCCCCACACCCTATCCTCCAGGAAGGGGAGAGGGGCTGGGAATTGCGTTAATAATCTGTCATGCCTACTTGCTGAGACCTCCATAAAAATCTCAGAAGCATAGGGTTTGGGGAGCTTCTGGACTGCAGAACATGTGGAGAGGCTGGCAGGATGGTACTCCTGGAAGATCATGGAAGTTTTGCACCCCTCCTCCTTCACTTTGACCTTGCATCTCTTCCAACTGGATGTTCATCTGGATCCTTTATCATATCCTTTTATAATGAACCAGTAAAGATAAGTAAGTGTTTTTCTGAATTCTGCGACCATTCTAGCAAATTATCAAATTCAAGGAACCCTGATTTATAGCCAGTCAGTGAGAAGTACAGGTGAAAACCTGGGACCTGCCACTGGCATCTGAAATAGGAGAAGGGCAGCCTTTGTAAGGCTGACTTAACCTTAACCTTAACCTTAACCTTAACCTTAACCTTAGCCTTAACCTGTGGGATCCGATGCTATCTCCAGGTAGACAGTGTCAGAATTGAGTTAAATTATAGGGTACTTGGCTGGTGTCTGAGAATTGCTTGATGTGAGGGAAAAGTCCCAAACATATTGTAAGTATATGAGGAAAGGAGAAACACAGGAAGTAAGATTTATCAACAAAAACGCTATATAATTTTAGATAAAATATACTCGCCAAATGCTTCTCCTAATATTATTTGAAACAGTACATTCTTCCATAACTATAATTATCATTTGATTCCCCAAGATTGAGGACTTCCAGTAACGTGATGTTAAAAGAAACACTAGAAGAACATGTCTGTAGGTGAATATTTAACATATTTGTCATACTTATCATAGGGTTAATTTCTATATGTGAGATTTGTAATCACAGCATATACATTTCTAAGGCTTCAGATCCTGCTACAGATTTGCCACTAATGGTTGTGACAATTGGACTTCCCCTGGTAGTTTACAAGAGAATATCTAGTTGTAGCCACTTGCTCACTAACACTGGGAATTTTCTTTTAAACACTTCGTTTTTAAAGAAATTTAGAATCACATAGACTTAAAAATTCAGTGTAGACAAGCTTGTGTACTCTTCACCCATACTTATATTCTTTGGCATTTTATACTAGCGATTGAATATTAATTCTCCCTAACTTGGTACGCATGTTAACCAAGTGATAAAGAAAATGTTATTTATTTAAAGCGCCTGTAATTGAGAGGCGCCTGGGTGGCTCAGTCAGTTAAGCCTCTGACTTCTACCCAGGTCATGATCTCATGGTTCGTGAATTCAAGGCCAGCAACACACTCTGTGCTGACAGCTCGGAGCCCAGAGTCTGCTTCAGATTCTGTCTCTGTCTCGCTGCTCCTCCCCTGCTCTCTCTCTCTCTCTCTTTCTCTCTCTCTCAAATATAAAATAAACAAAAACAAAAATAAAATAAAATAAAATAAAATAAAATAAAATAAAATAAAATAAAAAAGTCTTCATAATCGAACTAAATGTTTCAGGTCTTAGAACTTGCTTCCAAAAACTCAAACAGCACCTGAACATGTTACAACAGGCAATTGTATAAAAGCCAGCTTTTAGACCATAGAGTGGAAATGAAAGCCAATTATATGATCACATTTGTAATGTTGTGTTCAGTTCTAGAAAGCACACTGTAGAGCAAATACTGAAATGTTGAAGAAAGTGAGTAATGGATGAATGATAAAAGGGATAGATGAAACAGAGATGATCATAGGAGAAAAATAAAAATTGGAGGAGACATAACTTGATCTTAACAATTATCAAAAAGTGATATTGGCATTTGTAGGAGTATGGTGCATTTGCAAAGATAATTATAGCCAATACATATACGTTATTCCAGGCATATTGTTTATTTCATATACAAATAAAATCTTCATTATTATTTTGCATAACAGAGAAAATACTCCATTGAGTAGAGGTGTATAAACAGGAATAATAATAGCATCTACCTCATAACAATTACATTCATCACCTAATGCAGTGCCCAGTGTACAGCTGATACTCAGCAAATAACAGCTACGTTATCTTATTTTTCTTCTTCTTCTTCTTCTTCTTCTTCTTCTTCTTCTTCTTCTTCTTCTCCTCCTTCTCCTTCTTCTTCTTCTTCTTCTTCTTCTTCTTCTTCTTCTTCTTTTTCTTCTTCTTCTTCTTCTTCTTCTTCTTCTTCTTCTTCTTGTAGTGATGTATTTACTGCTTTGGGAAATATTAGACCCAAAGGCTTTTTTAAGAGTGGACAGAGAATGTTAGTAGTAGACGAGAGATTAGGCTGCATCAACATATTTCCATCCAGATCTTAGATTCCATTATTATAATTAGCATTTGATTTATATTCAATGAGATTAGCATCAAAATGTCTCATAATTAATTTAATTCAGCTTTTCTTCAGCCTCCCTGAGAGAACTTTTTGATACTTCCTTTTCTTTTTGTCACTCTCTGGAGGAACAACCAAGCCAAAGAGAAAAGATAACAAAAAGTGGTAAAAGATAAAAGAAGAAACAAAGAGATTGAATAATCCAAAAACTAGTGAATGGCTTCCTGAGACATTCAGGAATAATTCTGCTTTAGGGAAGGAAAAAAAAGACCATAAGTTATTTTGATGTTTCCACATGGTTGTGAAGGAATCATGCTGGACCAAACACATAATAATGTGTTTCTAATGCTCTTTCTTCCTTTTTGTGGAGCCATCTTTCCTATTTTCCAACTTCCTTCATGGGCAGTCATAGTCACCCTAGCTGTCTGGGATCTTACTCTAATCAATCTATCTTGGCACCAATGGAGTCCTGAAACTGTCTCATCTTCCCTGATAAATTACCTGCATTCAACATTGTACTGAGTTGGAATAACCATTCTGATGAACTCTTGCTATGGCAATTCAGGTTTAATACGTTGCAAGTCAAGAATAATAGAATTAATTTGAACAAGTCCTTTCAGTCATATACCAAAGTAAATATCAATAATGGAAATTCCAAGCAAGAACAGGGGCAGGTAGATAATATTGGAGGTGTGTCTTAATGCTAGACATAAAATTGTGTATTTATTAGAGGAAAGAAAATTTACTTGGGAGAATGGCAAGTTATGTTAAGAATAGAATTGAAAAGGGGCGCCTGGGTGGCTCAGTCAGTTAAGCATCTGACTTCAGCTCAGGTCATGATCTCACAGTTCGTGAGTTCAAGCTCCGCGTTGGGCTCTGTGCTGACAGCTCAGAGCCTGGAGCCTGCTTCGGATTCTGTGTCTCCTCCTCTCTCTGCCCCTCCCCTGCTCATGTTCTGTCTCTCTCTGTCACTCAATAATAAATAAATGTTAAAAAATATTTTTAAAAAAGAATAAAATCAAATAAGGTACTGTTGGTGGACAAATAAAGCACGCACAGGAAGGGAAAGAGAGAGAGAGGGAGAGAAAGAATCCCAAGCAGGCTCTGCACTGTCAGTGCACAGCCCGACATGGGGCTCAGTCTCACAACCGCGAGATCATGATCTGAGCCAAACTCAAGCATTGGATGCTTAATCAACTGAGCCACCCAGGAACCTTGGTGGATAAATAATATTGAGTAGCCCCGATATAGGCATATTTAGTATGCATTTGGCAAAGGCCAGGTCTATAGTCAGAGTTCATTTGTTTCTCACTTGGTGCTGGGTGTTTTTCCACTGTTCTAGCTCTTCTGTGGATCTTGAGTACTTTGTATATTGATGCTTTCCACTTTAGACCAAAGTGGTATCAATAAGGAATCAATTTTGAATCTTTATCAATCTGACAAAGACTTGATATGATATCTGAATAATGGGAATTTGTCTGGAAAAGTGCAGGTCCTGAACTTTGCAGGAATCAAGACCTTATAGCTTAGATCATCCCAAGTACACACACACTCCCTGGAAGCTATCCCATGAAGAATTGATAACTGAGTACTATCAATACCTCTTGATAAAGATAACAGGTGCCTATGCTTAATTTAGTGCTTTGAGGGTCAGGGAAGGATAAAGCTGTCAAACATAATTCCTCATAATTTTCTGATTAATTAACTTCACTGTAATAATTCCAGGGCTGAGTCCCTTTCCATCAATGATACAAAGATCTCTTTTTAAACTAATTTGCTGATGCTTTAATACAAAGTACCAATGTAGGAACACATAGCCAACTGCCTAAAGTTATTTCAAAATATAATTTCACCCAAGAACAATGAAATGGGGAAAGCTTGCCTAATGAATAAATATAATAATAGAACAAAAAATCACCATACAGAGAATTAAGTTTAATAAATTATTCCAAAAGAAAAGCCCAGGAGAATTAATATAATAAAACTATTTTTTATATTGTAGAAATGAATTTCCCTATTTTTTATGCAATCAGTTGCCAAGTGTGGAAGAAAGAGTAAAAAAAAAACCCAACTATATCAAAGGTTATATAGTGTTTATAACAGAGTGCATGTTCAACAGACTGATGAGCCTAAGAATTTCAAGCAATTAAAATATGTGATGGGGGAGGGTCTTTCTCTGAAATTATCAAAGGTATTTAGACTTAGAACTTTCTAATAGGTAATTATAATTTCTTCATAGCTGGGTAAGTTGACAGGTAGGTTGGAAGAGTTAACATGAATCTCTTACAGGAGTAGAGAAATAGCAGTCAGGTGGGACTGAGGTGTCCACTGCCACCATCCTCGCGACTCTGTACTTCAATAACTTGATCAAAACTCAAAGTTTTAGTGAGTTTTGGAAGTGAAACGAGGATGAATGCCACTGAAATAATTGTTATAAGAACATTTCCAAAGTAAGTAGAAAAAACTTTAGTATGTGCCTGGCCTAGGATTTTTTGTCTTTTGGCCATCACCATCCTATGGTCTGGTCAGGAGTCAGATAGATTCTTTTTTTATTTTCATTTATTTTTTCATAAGATTTTAAAGCTACCTTTCTCTGGTGGTGTAGTAGCATGTGATTTGGTTAAGCACTGTAATTTACTTTTTTAAAATTTTTTTTCAAGTTTATTTATTTATTTTGAGAGAAAGAGATAGAGAGAGCATGAGTGGGAGAGGAACAGAGAGAGAGAGAGAGAGAGAGAGAGAGAGAGAGAGAGAATTCCAAGCAGGCTCTGCACTGTCAGTACAGAGACCGATGTGGGGCTTGAACTCATGAACCTGTGAGATCATGACCTGAGCCAACTCTGATGATTAACCAGCTGAGCCACCAAGGAGACTCAAGCTCTATAATTTTCTTAAATTTTTTTTTTTTCAACGTTTATTTATTTTTGGGACAGAGAGAGACAGAGCATGAGCGGGGGAGGGGCAGAGAGAGAGGGAGACACAGAATCGGAAACAGGCTCCAGGCTCTGAGCCATCAGCCCAGAGCCCGACGCGGGGCTCGAACTCACGGACCGCGAGATCGTGACCTGGCTGAAGTCGGACGCTTAACCGACTGCGCCACCCAGGCGCCCCATCAAGCTCTATAATTTTCTTAAGAATGTCATGCCTGCCTTCCATTAAAGTCAGCACAGCAAAGCTACCTACTTTGCTTGCCTGCTTTGAACATTCTCACTCCAAATTCTTGCCAGAAAACGTAAACTGCTATACCCTATGGCTCAGTTCTGATGAGGAAATTCAGTGACTGCCCAAAGAACTTTAAACCTACATGTCTCTCTAATTTAGTGTTCGATGCCATGCCAAGGTAAGATGGTATTAAAAATAACGTGTTATTTTTAATAAAGTACTGAAACTTGCAACTTATTTTTTTAACAAATTTGAAGGACTCATCAAACTAAACAATTGGGGAGAATGCTCATCATTATTGAGTTGTTCTTTTACCTTTATAACAAGTTTTGCTCAATTGCTTTTATGTCGTCAGTCTGATTGGAGAGAATAAGACACATCTCTAAAGATGTACTATTTTATTTACTGAAAATGCTGTCAAATACATCACACAATATCCTTTTTATGAGAACCCAGGGGAACAATTTTTTAGATGTCAATATCAAGAAAACATGTGCTTCTCCTGGTTTTCTGGTATGTTCTAATAAGGTAAATAACTGTATTGACTCTTTTTTGACTAAAGGAAAAATGTGAATTAAGGCCTTGGTCTCTTATTTAACATTTAACTATAGAAAATTTCAAATATGTGCAAGATAAACTGAACAATGCATTGCACTTCCATATATGATTCATCAATCTTCAATAATTATCCAGTCTTTAGTTTTTGTTTCATCTGGACCATTTCCCACTCCCCATAATTGTCATTATAATCACAATTATTTTACTTCAAATATACATACCTTGCACTGCATGAATATTAACTATATACTTTTGATAAGACCATGTAACCCAGAGCTTTATCATGATAAAGAGCATTTCCATCTCCCTTCCCAACCCATTACTTTTAATGATTAAATAGGTCCTGATGACATTTAAATCTGTTTTACTTGCTTCCTCCCTCATCCACTTTCTTAGTTCCCCTTTATCCAGATACCTTCTACTTATTTTTACCTTTTTATATTATTTATATATATTTAAACTATTTTTATTTCTTTGAGTAAAGTGGTTAAATAAATTCAAGAAAAGGGGAATTTTAAATGGGTTATGAAAAAATGGATATAAGTTGACATATCTTTAAAAGGAAAAGTTGTTTCTAAAAGAAAGAAAAGAAAAAGTTATTTCTTAAACAACTCTGAAAGTCCTATAATAAAAATGAATGTGTAGAAAAATGTAGGCATGTATTTTTCCAGGAAAGCTGTTAAGAATTTATGGAAATATGATGTAAAAGCATATTATTACCCTCAAAATAAATTTGAACTTAATTTAATAAGCAGTTAGACTCAATTTAATGACATTTGGAAGAAATCAAATTTCTAGAATTATGTCCTTTTATATAGCCAGCTCATGCTAGAACCATTTGCTTTCATACCAGCTTATGCTGGAACCATTTGCTTTCATTTTTAGTGGTTTACCCTTTGATCTCAAAATCTGTACTTGGTATAATAGACTACATCTTTTCATGACAAGGCTTGTTGCTTATGATTAGTTAATACTTTCTAACTAAGGTAATGGATCACTTTGGTTCATGAATTTTAATGGTTTATTTACAAAATTTCAACATGATCTCTTTATAACATAACTTTAAATTATCTAGATCAGAATAAAAATTGCTCCTTAAAATGTGGTCCTATAAACTGCTTGCTTATGTTGGTTAATAATGATAAAAGCAAAACCAGAAACAACCTGTACAGTAATTGCTATGTACCAGCTCTATTCTAATTGCTTGAAATATAATTTATTAAATTTTCATAAAAGCTTGTTCAGATATATGCAGTTATTATATATGCATTTTATAACGGAGAAATTCCCTATGCAGCTTAGAGGTTAAGCATTTAATCTCTGGAAACTGGTGGTCTGGGGGGTGGTGTGCAACACTGACTCTTACTAGCCATATGACCTTAGTCAAGTGCTTTTGTTGTCCATTACTATGTAACTATCAAGCTAAGTAACTTACATGAACTCTCTTTCTTTTTCTCCCCCTCTCTCTTATATATAGTGTTTCTTGCTCCAGGGATTCACCATGTAGCTTGGGCTTCATAAAGCAAGGTGATTGCAGGCTATTCACAAATTTATGTTTTATAACATAGATATACATAAGCCTTACAACACAATGTTATCTTTCTTTGTCATCAATATGTGGCACCGCTGGTATGCATGCATCATCTAGCCTCCTTAATTAACTTTTGTCTTATTTTTTTAAAAATCCACTATTTTAAGAAATCATTTTCTGAAAGGTAAACTTTTTGTTTTAAATCTTTGAATGAAGAATACCTAATACTTTAATGCTCAGATATCCCAAGGAAATATCTTTTCTGATGTCTCTTATGAGTACATAGTCTCTGTTGTACCAAGCTGTCTAAGTGAAACAGTACAGAAATTTATTTACCTAAAAATTAATTAAATAAACTAATGTGTATAGATGGCTGAAAATATAATAGCAAAATATAAAACAGAGATTGAAAGAACTTCATGAAAATAATAAGAACATTTCATAGCTTTTTCTAAGGGAGTAAATGGCTAAAAATATCTCAGGATTGAAAAGAAAGTTCAGGTTATGTATGTATAGCCACAAGAAAAGTAAATCCGGGGCAATACAGCACAGTTTTCTGGGTACTGGGAATTTCTTGGATATTGAAGTGAAAGGGTATGGATATGAAGGAAAAAAATTATAAAATCTGGGAGCAGAAAGCCTAGGTGGCTCAGTCAGTTAAGTGTCCAACTTTGATTTTGGCTCACTCAGGGTGTGATCTCTCTGTGGTGAGATCCAGCACCTCATCAGGTGCTCGAGATTCTTGAGATTCTTTCTCTCTCTCTCTCCCTCTGCCCCTCCCCCTCCCTGGCTCACACATGCCCTCTCTCTTTGTCTCTCTCAAAATAAATAAATAAGCATTTAAAAAAAATCTGAGAAGGAAATATGGGATTATTTTGATTCCACAGTGGTCCATAAGTAACATGATAGGTATTGTGGACATCAGCCACTGAAAGGACACGGTGCTATCACCAGGAGAGGATAAGGTTTTCCCACTTGTACCTCACTATGAACTCCTCCTCGACACATGCTTCTTTTCATATTCTAAACACTGATTCCATATCTGCAGAGTTTTTAGGACATCAGGGTGAGTGGTATAGGAACCACTAATTTTCTTTAAGAACAATTTAAAACAGTTTATGACAAATTTCAGCTTCTGCCTCTAGGTTTACTCAGGGAACCCCTAAAGGGATATTTGTCATCCTTTTTATCTGCTTTATTGTACTTTGAAAGGAAGGGCCAACAAAACCCCTCTTCTCGTTCCCTTTTCTTTCTAGCTCTGCATTGCTGAGTGTGGTAAAGGAAAACTCATTCTGCCCCTGAATTCCCCATCTGATAATAATAGTCTTTGGAACACTCTGATCAATAATCTAATATTTAGCAAGTCATCTATTCTTTTTTTTAACTTTTTTTTAAAGTTTATTTATTTATTTTGAGAGAGAGCAAGTGGGGGAGAGGCAGTCAGAGAGAAGGAGAGAGAAAGAGAATCCCAAGCAGGTTCTGCACTGTCAACACAGAGCCCCATGCGGGGCTGAATCTCACAAACCGTGAGATCATGACCTGAGCTAAAATCAAGAGTCATACGCTTAACCGACTGAGCCACCCAGGTGCCCCAGTAAATCATCTATTCTTAATTTAAACTTATACTTAAGAAAACACAAGAAAATATTATCTCCCTTTTTTCTTTATTCAAGTGTAAATTACATTAATTTAGTATTGTTTTTGCTAACATTGCAGCAAAGTTAACCCTACTCAAAAGTTTATACGCATTTGCTTACATAGTATGAGTACTGCCACGTGACCGCACCCTCACCTTAGTACCTATTGTTAAAAGATAAACTGAGACATTTGAAAAATGTAAAGAATTTATTTGAGCAAACATCTATTCCAATTGGGCAGTGCCAAACCAGAAGTGGTTAGGAGTGCTCCACTCACAGGCGCTAAGGGCAGTTGTTGGAGCACAGAAGGGAAATTATTTGATTGGCTATAGTGTCAAGCCTACTTAGCTCTACATGACTAGTGATCCCTAAGTTTTGATTTCATAACCTTGAGACATTTACTGGCTTAGATTTTGCTTTGCTTACTTACACCCGCCACAGCATTAGAGCCATCTCAGTCTAATTGCCTCCTTATTTAATCAGCTTAACACAATTATACTGTTTCTTACTTTGAGGTTCCTAAAAACAATTAGTGCAATTTCACCAGAAGTTTCCTATTAAAATGCCAATTGTTAGCTGGGAGTAAAAGTGGGAAATTTAGGAGGATCTTCCTGATATATATTAGTGCAAAAGAGTTTACTTTTTAAAAGGCTAATAAAAAGATCCTGCATATAAAGTTTCTGCCTGGGGAGTGTAAGGTGAGGATAGATTACACACAAAATGTAACTTCAGTGTTTGCTAGCCTACAGATACAAATTAGGTGACAAATTGGCTAGTGACCAAATTTTGAGCGCCACAAGCCCCTATGTGCATGACTGCTAACCTCAAGATGTCGTTCACTGACAGACCACAGGGGGTGCCTTCTCAGCATGCACACAAGACCAAGCAAGCACTCTACAGCCTTCTGCCACTTGGTGCCCTAAACAGCGTTCTTGCAAGTCTCTTCTGCACCCAGCTGGCCTTTTACATGACATCTAGCCTTGCATTAGTAAGAGGTCATGTATTCCTTCAATTCCATTGGGCCACTCAAGACACAAAGCATTCTGGTAGATTTTCAGATGACGGCAAAGAGAAAATATGCCAATCTTTTGTGTACCCACACTCAGCGGACTTGCTTAAGTCTGATTTTTCTTACATCATACACAGCCATTTTATCCTCAAGATACTACTTGTGTGCAGCTAAATTAACTCAGAATTGGAGGAATTCTAGAATCAGGTGTCCTGCTGATCTCAAAACTATTTAAACTCTCTTTAGCCTGGCATTTTCTCCTTCCTTTGTGATGCAGTTTCTCTTGCATACCCTGTAGTGCCTGCAGAACTGTAGTTTTTTTGGCAGCTGGTCTCTCTTCTACAAATTTTAGGTATGTGATCTTAGGTTGAAACATGGTACAATTTATTTTCTCCCTGTAGGAGGCTCCGTGAAAGCCATAGAAAGCAGTGGATGTAGACAGACACTTAACTTGATTTTGAAAAAAAAGATGTTGGCTAAATTCACATGCTTATTTGAGACCCAGTCTACACCCCATTTCCATAACTACTGGAATGGTCTTTAGAGATGCAGTCTTATAAATAAAGAAAATGACACCTAAAGCAGCCAAATAAATTTTAAATCTCATAGACATCAGCTAACAAGAGTCCTATGTCATCTCCACTTTGCTTGATCCCTTAGAATACATAAATTCACATGAAGGGCAGAGAGTAAAAAAGAAACAAGACAGAGAAGAGGAGGGTTATGTGAGTTTGTGTTTACAAAAGGGCCGCCATTAGACTGTGAGCTTAGCTTCTTGAAAATGGGGAGGGAAAGGCTCAAATGGAAGGAAAATCATCACTACTTCAGAATTCTAAAAAAGATATCCATTAACATAAGTATGTCAAGGACATAAAACAGAAAAGCTTCTATTAAAAAATTATCACTAGATGGTTATAGGTATAATAAAAGAATCACTGCTACTTTAAAACATAGCTTTTAATTCAAATTGTGCCTGAGCAAAATAGAATTAGGGCCAAAGTCTAGCCCCCATGGTATATATCTCAAAATTTCATTCCAAAAAAAAAAAAAATGGAGTAGGCATTTTAGACAATGCTCATCTTTATAGCACTGTTTTCTTGTTTATTTCAGTCTTCCTTTTTCCCTTTTTGCTCTATGTTCTGCTTTTCTCCAAGACCATGTCCATGTACTAAATAAGCAAATGTGGTTTCACTGATACCTCAACATGTTTCTACAGACTCATGTAAAGTAAAAGAGGAACAGCATAAGATCGTGGTCTTTATGTTCATTTTGACAGAAAGGATAAGAATCCCCACTCAAAAAAATGATTTCACCATAAAAATGTTGACAAAGCAAGGTTCCTCCCATGGAAGACAGACTGCATTCCCACCAGTAACAATTGTTGAGATCAACAAGAAAGGGATTAAGTGAGCATTTGCTTAAAGTTGTTTTCAGATAATAGTAATGCCACCTGAGTGATAACACATTGCCACTTGAGGGAAAATAGTTTCTCCACTGCCATAAAATATGAATTTATGTGGTCACTTGGAATTGCATTAATTCACTATAATTGGTAGACAATATGCTCATGTGTTACGGACTGAAAATAACATCAATACATTTATGGCAGTGAAAATCTGTTTTTTTCTTACTTCCTAATCAAATTAATTATATATTACAATTTTATTGAGATTTTATACTTCCATTTTTCCTCACTTAATGAATCTTTTATAATCTGTAAAGTAAATTATAACTCATGAATATCTGATTTTAAAAACAACTGAAATCACTAAGGAAGCGAAAATAAATATGTGTAACTCCTTATTCAGACATTATTTGCATGCACATTTATAAACATGAGTGTTTATATATAGTATGCTAAATGTCTATGTACAAATATGAATGCAAGAATGGATACAATTATATGGCTATCAACCAGGAAAACATTCAGTGCACATTATACTTTGTGGAATATATTTTGCCTGGATGAGTTGAAACAGATTGTATAATAAAATGAACATGGCAAAAGTGGGTTTTAAGTCAGGAAACAGAACAGTAAAGCAATTTCCTGAGTTATTTAAATGCTTTCAATGAGAAATGTCATTACATACTTGAGTTACACTGGCATATAATTACATGAGCATCACAAATAACAATGTCTTACTAAGAAAAACAGAAGTTATTATAGAAAAATTATTTCCCATCGTGAATCTTCCTTTTAAGCTCAGGTAAATACACACAAAGAAGATTTTCATGTTTTCAAAATTAATGCTAGTCATTAAACCATCAATTATTATGATTTTTAAAAGTTTTTTAGGGTGCCTGTGTGGCTCAGTTGATTAAGCGTCCAACTTCAGCTCAGGTCATGATCTCACAGTTTGTGAGTTCGAGCCCCATGTCAGGCTCTGATGACAGCTCAGAGCCTGGAGCCTGCTTCAGATTCTGTGTCTCCCTCTCTCTCTGCTCTTCCCCTGCTCATGCTCTGTCTCTCTCTCTCTCTCTCTCTCTCTCTCTCCTTCAAAAATAAATAAACCTTAAAATTTTTTGTTTTAACAGTTTGTTTCTAATTACATTAAAAAAATCTTAGTTTTAGTAATATGTATATTAACTTTGAAATAGCAATAATTATTTACTGAAAATTAAATTCAATTAATATTTTAATTGAAATTATTATAATTATAGAGAAGGCAGCAAAGCCATAGATTACATTTTTAAAAAATTACCTATTGTTCTTTGTATTAAAATTAGATATTTGCTGGAATTGCACATTATGTATAACTCTATTGTACAATTATAAATAATTTAGAATGTCAAAAATCACAAGTGACTATTTCTCCCACCCTAATGACAAAGAAGATCCAGATTCTACAGAATTATAACTTTGAGTCCATAAGGAGCTGGGGTCACAGGGTAATCAGATAAAGTGAATTCTTAGGGTTGACAAGACCATCTGAGTAGAGCAGGATATATGAGTTGTTTTACCATTTAGTAGAGTATTGGAGGAATTAGAGGTAGTCACAAAAGTGGATAAGAATAAAAGAACCATTATTTTAATGGATTATTTTTTTAGTATGAAATTTATTGTCAAATTGGTTTCCATACAACACTCAGTGCTCATCCCAACAGGTGCCCTCCTCAATGCCCATCACCCACTTTTAATGAATTCTTTAAGACCATTACAGAGCAGAGTATCAGTTTAGAATCCCTGGGCGTCCCAGATACAAAAGAAGTCAACCAATAACAAGTGACAAACTCTTTTCCCTTTGTTTCCAATGGTGATTACAAGAAAGACTGCGCATAGGGCAAAGACATTAGAAAGTTCCCCTCAGTGGTGCACATAACTTTTTTTTTTTTGCAAAGCAAAAAATTATTTGGCACTAGAAACGTGAAAGAAAGCCCTCTATCTCCCCCTTCCAAGAAAAGATTCACTGCTTTAGAGCAAGTAGTAGCAACACAGTCATCTGCTGCTGTGGGACAGGGAGGAAACCTTTCCACTCCTTGATCCTATGCAAAAGTTGGCTGCTGCTGCTGCAAAGAGAGCCATCTGCCACTGGAGGAAAGGCAGAAAGTCCACATGAGACAGGACCTTCCACCAATACAAAGTGGATATCTGAAGCTGCTGACGGGGCTGGGAGGTTGGAGACACAATAGGATACAGCTTATACCAGGTACAAAGCAGAGCCTAGCTGCCATCACGTGGGAGGGGGCGGGGGAAGGAGGGTAGGAAATAAGAATGCTTAGAAAACACCACCACTGAAACTGAAAATGAAGCACGAGAGCAATTCCTGACTCCCACCTGACCAGGAACTTGACACAGAGTAATAAGCAACAGCAGATTACCAGGGAGGGGGAAGAGTGAAGAGAGAATCTCTCCATGGTACCTGTGTGCAAGGTGTTCCCAAAGCTGAGGGTGGAGCATGAGTAAGATCAACTCAGAAAAAAGCCTTTATGCCCATATGAAGCACAAGGTAGTCCAAGCCCAGCATTGAAATGTACCATAACTTTTGACTTCCCCCGACTTAACAACTAATGGCCTACTGTTGATCAGACACCTTAATGATAACATAAGCAGTCAATTAACACGTTTCATATGTTATATGTATTATATATTGTATTCTGTTTTGATTTATTTAAATTCAATTAGTTAACATACAGTGTAGTCTTGGCTTAAGAGTAGAACCCAGTGATTCATCTCTTATGTGTGACACCCAGGGATCATCCCGAAAAGTGCCCTCATTCATGCCCATCGCTCATTTAGGCCATTTAGTCTCCTCCAGCAACTCTGTTTGTTCTCTGTATTTAAGAGTGTCTTATGGTTTGCCCCCCTCTCTGTTTCTATCTTATTTTTCCTTCCCTTCCCCTATGTTCATCTGTTGTGTCTCTCAAATTCCACATATGAGTGAAATCATATTGCATTCTTAATGATAAAGTAGACTAGAGAAAAGAAAATGTTAAGAAAACCATAGGGAAGAAAAATACATTTACAGTACTGTATTTATTGAAAAAAAAAATAGTCCACATATAAGTGGACCCATGTAGGTCAAACCTGTGTTTTTCGAGGGTCAACTATGTAATGAGACACAAAACAACACACCAACAAAAATGATCTATTGTCAAGAGAAACAACAGTCAACAGAAAGAGAAACAGACATGATTTAGAAATTGGAACTATCAGAGAAATACTTTTAAATGAATATGATAAATGTGTTAAAACTTTAATGGGAATGGTGACCAACAAGTATGAGCTTTGGTGAATTTCAGTAAAGAAATGAAATGAAATCTTAAAAAAAGATGAAACAGAAATGCTAAACAAAACAAAATAAGGTATTGGAGGTGATGAAACACTGCAGTGGAGGAAACAGCACACAGAACTATGCAAAGTGAAACAGAGGAAAAAAGAATAAAAAACAAGCATTCCTTCTATGTCTATACGATAAATATAAAACAGCCTAAAAAATACTTATAGCTGGATTCCTGGTAGAAAAATAAGTAACTAACAGTTCAAAAGAAATGTTTCAATAGATAGTGTCTGGGAATTTTCCAAAATTGATTTAAAAAGACAAAAAAGCACAGATCCAAGAATCTTAGAGAATGCAAGCAGTAAGAATACAAAGAAAAATACAAATATGCTAATGGAAATATAAAATCTTGAAAGGAAAAAAAAACATTTATAAAGAAGTAAAGTTAGTATCATCAGATATTTCATCAAAAACTAGGTGACATCAGGGCGCCTGGGTGACTCAGTCAGTTAAGCGTCCAACTTCAGCTCAAGTCATGATCTTGCAACCCATGAGTTCGAGGCCAGCGTTGGGCTCTGCTGACAGCTCAGAGCCTGGGGCCTGCTTCGGATTCTGTGTCTCCCTCTTTCTCTGCCCCTCCCCTGCTCATGGTCTGTCTCTCTTTCTCAAAAATAAATAAACATTAATTTTTTTAAATAGGTGTAGTAAAAGCAAAAAGTAACATCTTTAAATAATGAACGTAGTGTAGTAAAAGCAAAAAGTAACATCTTTAAATAATGAACGATAAAATTGGCAAACTACAATTATATACTCAGAAAATAAACCTTTTGGAAATGAAGACAAAATAAAGGTTTTTCAGAAATACAGAAACAGTTAGTTGGATGACATCAGATAGCAACTGCAAGAATTGTTCAAATGTTTTTCAGATGAAAATAATATGATAGATGGAAATTTGGATCTAACAAGCAAATTAAAAAATCAAATGTGGGAAAATATAAAAATATTTTCTTACTGCAATGATTTAAAAAATCGCCTTAAGAAAAATATAACAACATTTTGTAAGTACGTAGAATTTATAAGCAAGTAGAAATAAAATGTACAGGGAAAAAGAACAGAGGATAGAATGGGCAGCAGAACATACACTGTTGCAATTGACAGTCATAACTGAGATAAGTTAAAGATGGACCTAGTAATTAGGAAAGAAAAGTTTTTAAATGGTGCAACTAAAAAATCAGTAGTGATAAAAGGAAATAAAAATTACTATGTTGACATCCAGTTTCTGCTGTGGTGTGTAAAGGACTTGAAAATAGTCACCTCCATTTTTTGTCCTCCAAAAGCTGGACAAGCAGAATTCAGTCTTTTCTCAGACTCCCTAGAGAATGGAAATGACAGGGCAAACTGCCACCCCCAAATCTGGAGATAAAGGTGAGTCCACAGTGTCACAACCAAAATTTGCTCATCTAGAGCACAGGACATTGGGACACAGAAATTGCAATTTTGATGACTAGTTGGTGGCTGAGTGCACACTATTGGGAAAGCAAGAAACTCCTGGGGCAGCAATGTCATAGGTCCTCACGCTTTTGTGGGCGTTATGTCCAGTAACCTCACCAGATTCTCATCCCGAAGATCTGAGAGATATCCCCTCAGTGGTCTGACAGATGAAGGAGAAAAGCAATCTTTGTGAAACAAAGACAAATGATCCAGGAAGAAAAATAATATCTACATCCAGTATTGGAAAGGATAAAGAGAATTTCACCATAGTTTCTACAGACAGTAAAAATGATAAGAAGGGGATATTATGAACAATTTATGGCAATAAATTTGATTTAGATTAAATGGAAAAATATCTGGAAAGTAACAATTTGTCAAAGCTCAATGAAAAAGAAATAAAATGAGTAGCTCAGTATCAATTAAAGCAATTAAATAGATCAGTTGAATTTTTAACTTAAAAACTTACCCACAAAGAAAACCCTAGTCCCAGATGTCTTCACTAGTGTATTCTACCAAATACTTAAGAAAAAAAACATTGTACAAATTTGTTCCAGAAAATAGAGGTGTAGGTGATACTTCCCAATTCATTTTATGAGGCTAGTTTTTACCTTGAAATAAAACCTAAGATATTACAAGAAAAGAAAACTATAGACAAATATCCTTAGTAAACACATAAATAAAAATCCTTGGCAAAATATTAACACAGTCCATCAAATGGAATTTATTCTAAGAATGAAAGGGTGATTCAAAATTCATAAATCAATGTAAATTCCTATGTTAACACATAAATAAGGAAAACATGTTAATATGAAAAGTTTCAAAATAAAGATTTGGCAAAACTAAGCAGTCATGCATGCCAAAAAAAAATGTCAGCAAACTAGAAATTAGAGAAAATTTTCTCAACTTGATATACAACCTATAGCTCATACTTGTTAATAAATGGCTGAATTATTTTCCCTTAAGATCAGAAACAAGCTAAGAATGTCTGGTCTCACCACTTCCTTTCAATATTTTTTTCCAAGTCTTAGAAAGTGCTAGATTGCAAGAAAAAGAAATAAAAGTCATATAGACTAAATAGAAGTAAAACTGCCTTTAATTGAAGGCAACATGATCTCACTAGGAAACGATCCCAGGAAGTCTACAAATAAACTACTAAAACTAATAAGTGAGTTTAGCAAAGTTGTAGGATACAATGTCAGTTTAAAAACTCAATTGCACTTTTAAATGTTACCAAGGAGTGATTGGAATTGAAAATTTAAAATCTCATTTACAATACCATCAAAAATCATGAAATGATTTGGTATAACACTAACAAAACATATGTAAGACCAATATGTGAAAACTACAAAATTCATTGCTGAGAGAAACTAATGAAGATTCGATTAGCTGAGAGCTATATTATGTTTGTGGGTTGAAAGATTCAATAGTGTTACAATACCAATTGTATTGATCTGAGTTGATCTACAGATTCAATGTAATCCCGATTGTACATGATGATTGTATTTATATGTATAATCAAATCAAGTTATATTTTTAGATGTTCATGGTGTAAAACCGGATAATTGTTATTCTGGTCACAGTGGTTGAAATGGGGCACAAAGCAGGCACTAAGCTCCTGGGAACGTTCTTTTTTTTTATCTATTGCTGTTTACAGGAGTGTTTTTGCTTCATGAAAATGCATCAAGTTTGATACTTTAGATATGCTCTTATTCTTCTATGTATATTATTTTAAAAAGTCTTTAAAAATGAAATAAAAAAGAAGGGCACTTGGTAGCTCAGTCAGTTAAGCAACTAACTCTTGATTTTCGCTCTGGTCATGATATCACAGTCTGTGGGGTCCACCCCCCCCCCCTCAGTGTAGGAGCCCGCTTGGGATTCTCACTCTCTGCTCTACCTCCGCTCACGTGTGTGCATGCTCTCTCACTCTCTCTCAAAAATAGATAAACTAGATAAACTAGATAAACTAGATAGAAGAATAAAAAAAAGGAAGGAAAAAGAAGACTAGTGGTAATTATCTCATGAGATACTTGATTAGCAATAGCAGATTGTGAAACAGAAGAAGGCATTAGACAACAGCTTTTCCATCTGTATCCATTCAATGCACAATACAGTGGGAACCTTCAGTGTGCAGGTAAAATCATGAGTGGCAGACCAAAACTAAAATCTTACCTTCCAAATATGTGATGCCCTTGTTGCCCTGAATATTTTGAAAATAATACCTGGAGTATTCCCAATTAGCAAAAGTGCATAATAATTTCTCAGCCAATATTTGACATTATTATGATTCTAACTCAGAACATACAGCAGGCACATAAGCCACCTACACAACCCTTTAAATCACTCTTTGCTTCAATTTGATGCCTATGAGGTGAATAATTCAAAAGCAAGGAGAAATTTTTGAGACTTCGTTATGTTTTTAATTCTTTAATATTCTGCATCTAATTAATAGCATACAAAACTTCAACCTTGCCATCTACACATTTGTACAAGAATTAATGCCATACAAAGCATGACTTAATACACAGAGCTATAATATTTTTTTTAATTTTGTCTCCACCTTGGACACAATTATTTAAAGTTATTGCTCTGATCACGGGAAAAGTTTTTTTTTATAAGTGGGATTCAATTTAAGTGAGACTCAAATCAAGCCCTATCCTTTTTAATAAACAGGGAGTAATAAACAAAATTAGGTAGACATTAAAAAGAGGGAAAATATCATGGGACAATCTTTAAAAGATATTTAACTTGGATTACTTGGTTTCTAGAACAAAATTGTTATAATTCATTTTTAATGCCCTGTGGTAAGCAGATTTGTCACCATTATTATAATTTAGTCCTGGGAAACATTATTTAAACTACAAAAATAATGGCCTCCATTCAAATTTTAGGGCACAGAGCTTGCAATACTGGTTATGCAACTAAAAGAACCATTAGATACAGTAAGGGAGATATAAAACCAGAGGATTTTCATTTTAAAGGATTTCATTAAAATCAGAGGTGAAATAAATATAGGTGGCATTTCATTTTCCTAATAGATGTTGTAGGGAGAAGAGGTCTCTTTTGTTTGTCCCTATCCTCTTCCTCAAACCGCACTCCCTGGTAATCAAGGATAATGATTCTGTCAACTCCATGTGACTAACTGGCCAAAGGTAAGTTCAGAGACAAGGCCAGACTGTCCTTTATTCAGAACCACTTTTCACAAGAAAGCATGCATCCAGGTAAATTCTTTTTGCCTAGAAGCAAGATTGTGGTGATGTGGCAGAGGGTCCTTCCACTACGACTTAACTATGAGGATGGGCAAATTGTTAAAAACCTCTGTGCCTCCATTTCCTCATCTATAAAGTGAGAATAGTAATGAGGTTATTGGGAAGATTTCACTGCTTTAAAGAAAGGGCTAAGTACAGTACTTAGAAGATAATAAACATCAATAGTGGGTATTAATATTACTACTACTTAGAGTTCAGGCATAAAACTCTTGCTTTAGCCCAGTTTATTAAGAATTCTGTAGTGGGTTATTGGGAATTAGCCTAGGTATTAGCCTTGTGATTCCTTGATTCCTCATTTGTTATTGTTCAAGGGTGTAAACAGCATGTCACTTGAGACCTCGATAGTGAGGAGAGTAATCGTCCTGAAAGGATTTGGTATTTCTAGGTTTCTTAAGCAAATATTAACCATCATCAGTACTTCAAATACTAAATCCCCAACTGAAGCATATGTACAGCAGAGACATAAAGCTTTATGATCTGGATTCTACTAAGATTTTTAAGCTATGGTACCTTTAAGTTTCTTTTTTAATAGTTGTTTTTTAATTGAGGTATAACTGACATATAACATTTTATCAGTTGCAGGCATACAGCATGGTTCTATATCTATATACATTGTGAAATCATCACCACAATAAATCTAGTTAACATTCATTACTATACATTGTTATAATTTTTTTCTTGTGATACAAACTTTTAAGATTTACTCTCTTAGCAAATTTCAAATATGCAATACAGTATTATTAACTATAGCCTGCATGCTGTGCATTGCATCATCATGACTTAACTATTTGACAACTGGAAGTTTGTACCTTTGGATATCCTCCACCCACTTCTCCCACCCTCTACCCTGCACCTCTGACAACCACCAATTGGTAATCTGTATCAATGAGCTTGTTTCTGTTGTTGTTGTTTTTAATTCTACATATAAGTGAGATTATATAGTATTTGTCTCTCCCTGTCTGACTTATTTCACTTAGCATAATGCCCTTAAGGTCCAACCATATTTTCACAAATGGCAAGTTGTCATTCTTTTGATGGCTGAATAGTATTCCACTGTGTGTGTATTTGTGGTATATATATACACTAATTCAGTGATAGACACCTAGGTAGACACCTAGGTCTTTTTCCAATGACTCCATATCTTGGTTATTTAAAACAATTCTGCAATGAACATGACAGTGCATATATCTTTTTGAGTTAGTGTTTTTCTTTTCTTTAGATAAATACCTAGAAATGGAATTGCTGGATCATAAGGTAGTTCTAGTTTTAATTTTTTGAGGAACCTTCATATAGTTTTCTATAGTAGTTGCACTAATTTACTTTTCCACCAACAGTGCATGAGGGTTCTTTTTCTCTACATGTTTGCCAACACTTGTTTTTGTTTTTGTTTTTCATGATAGCTGTTCTAACAGTTGTGAGGTGATATCTCACTGTGATTTTGATTTTCATTTTCCTGATGATTAGTGACATCGAGTATCTTTTCATGCACCTGCTGGCCATCTGTGTGTCTTCTTTGAAAAAGTATATATTCAGATCCTCTGTCCAAATTTTAATCAGATTGTTTGATTTTCTGCTGTTGAGTTCTATGAGTTCTTTATATATTTTGGATATTAACTCTTTGTCAGATATATGACTTGCAAGTATATTCTATTTTGTAGGCTGATTTTCATTTTGTTGATGGTTTCCTTTGCTGTGAAGAAGACTTTAAGTTTGATGAAGTCTCATTTGTTTATTTTTGCTTTTGTCACCTTTGCTTTTGAATTCAGATCCAAAAACTCATTGCCAAGGCTGATGTCGAGAAGCCTACCATCTGTGATTTTTTTTTTCTAGGTGTTTTTTTGTTTCTTTGTTTTCATGACTTACATTCAAGTCTCTAATCTATTTTGAGCTAAGTTTTGTGTATGGTATAAGACGGCAATCTAGTTTTATTCTTTTGCATGTGGCTATCCTGTTCCCAACATCATTTATTAAAGAGACTGCCCTTTGCCATTATAAACTTTTGGCTCATTTGTTGTAAATTAATTGACCATATATTTGTAGATTTATTTCTGGGCTTTCTATTATGTTCCATTGAACTATGTGTCTGTTTCTATGTCAATATCATACTGTTTTGACTATTATAGCTTTGTAGTATGGTTTGGGATTATTTCCTTAATTTCTCTTTCTGATAGTTCATTATTAGTTTATAGAAATGCAACAGATTTTTGTTATTGATCTTGTATCCTGCACCTTTATTGAATTCATCTATTAGTTCTAAGAGTCTAGGGAAGAATTTTTAGGGTTTTCCATATCTGCAAATAGTGACAGTTTTACTTCTTCCTTTCCAAATTGGATGTCTTTTATTTCTTTTTCTAATGACTCTAGCTAGGATTTCCAGTACTATGTTGAAGTAGTGAAAGTAGGTATCTCTATCTTGTTCCTGATTTTAGAGGAAAAGTCCCTAGCTTTTTTCATTGTTGAATATGATATTAGTTGTGGGCTTGCCATACATGGTCTTAATTATGTTGAGGTACTTTTCCTTTATACCCACCTTGTAGATAGTTTTTCATCATAAATGGGTACTGAATTTTATTAAATGCTTTCTCTGCAAGATGATTATACAATTTTTATTTTTCATTTTGTTAATGTGGTATATCATGTCTTATGATTTGAGAATGTTGAATCATTCTTGCATCCTTGGAATAAGTCCTACTTGATTATGTATTGTTGAATTTAATGTATTGTTTTAATACATTATTTAGTGTATTGTTTGTATTTTAATGTATTGTTGAATTCAGTTTGCTAATTTTTTGTTGAGGATTTTTGCATCTATGTTCATGGGAGGTATCGATCTGTAATTTTCTTTTCTTGTGATGTCCTTCTCTTGTTTTGATATCAGGGTAATGCTAGACTTGTTAAATGAATTTGGAAGTGTTCCCTCCTCTTCTAATTTTTGGAATAGTTTGAGAGGGATTGATATTAATTCTTCTTTGAATGTTTCATAGAATTTACCAGTGAAGCTGTCTGGTCCTGGATTTTTGTTTGTTAGAAGGTTTTTACAAGTTTCTTAACCTGTCAGGGGCCACCTGAGTGGCTCAGTCAGTTCAGTGTCCAACTCTTGAGCTCAGCTCAGGTCTTGATATCTGCGTCCTGCATTCACACCCTGCATTGGACTCTGCCCTGGCCATGAAGCCTACTTAAAAAAATTAGTAAGTTTCTTAACCTGTCAGTATCACCTGTCCTTTTCTATAAGATGAGTACTGACAGCAGTCAGGACAGAATCTGGAATTTGATGTGTATGCAACCAAAGGGGTAATACACGTGGTGATTATCATTAACATTATCAGTTCCAAAGAGAGTTTGACACTTTTAAAAAAAATACACACAGAGATTTTAATTTATACCTATTAAAATTAGAAATGGGAATCCAGAGAAGAACACAGATCCTCCATAACTCAGAGTTAAAAATTGCTGGTGATGAAAAAATCCATACAATGATCACCCTTTGGTCAAGTTTAACATTATACCATAGCAGAATTGATACCTCTGCTGGGAGTTCTGTGGAGTCATTTCAGAATTTTGGTGTAATTTCCAAGTGTTCCTTCACTTACCTGGAGACACCATGAAACCCATACTTGTGTCTGACTATTTATAGCATACAATGAAACTAATATGCAGAGTAAGTCCTGAAGAAGTCCTTTCATACAAGATGCAGAAACTTAAGCAGCCATAAGATGTTACAGACACGAGGAACTTTAGAGATACACTCTGAGTTTCCTTACACAAACTCATAGATTTGTTTTAACTACATAAAAGAGGTAGGGCACCTGGCATATGGTAGCTATGCAGTAAATATTTGGTGAGTGTATAAATGGGTGGGAGAGTGAAAAATGAAAAAAAAATTTTTAAAGATACATTGGTGACAAATCTCACATTCACATTTCCCTGTAAGTTGTTTGAAGTGTAATAAATTTTTACTTGCTTCGACATGTCTTTAGGGCTTCTCCTTTATTTTGGTGATTTATAACATAGAACAACAACAAATTAATTACCAGTGGAATATGTATAATTAAAGTTCTATATTAATGTTCTTGAGACATGAGAATATTTTTCATCGTTGTTTCCCCTGTGCTCAAACTTATTGATCACATTGGTTGCTGCTTTTTTTTTTTAGTAGAAATAAACCAAAATCAAATGTGCATTTATTCTTTCCCACCGTGATTTCTTGGTCCTAAGGATCATTCCCTGCATGCATGTTATAATTCGGTTAATGAAATTTTTAACCAGAACTTTAAGCAATGTTTAAAGAGAGTACTTACAAGGACTTTGACCTTCTAATAAATCCCTTATTGCTTCTCAGGGCAAGAGATCCTCCAAATTTATGTAGAATAAGCTCATTCAATGAAAAACACCTTGAAGATTATACTCCATCCCACTTACTGGGTTGGGCACAGCAGAAATCAAGGCAGGTTCTGTCCTTGACTTTATGGAGCTTAAAGTCAAATCCTAAAACTCTCTTCCTACCCTTTTATTCAGAACTCTGTTTCCTAACCAATCTGGGCCTCTGAATTCTTGGCCATGGCCCACATATCTCATCTCTAAAAGTGTTTTTGGTCTCTAGTCATTAAAACAAATTCTAGGTAAAAACACTAAAAAAAGATCTCCCCAAATCTATGGAAATAAATCTACTCAAGTTTCAGAAACAGATGAAACAAAACTAGGAATGAGGACATTTTTGTTTTCTCTTTTCTGTATTCTAGTGAGGGACATCAGCCTGCTATATTCGAAATAAATTTATGATTCACATTTTAATAGTTAAAAACTCTGCATAAATACTGTGACTGCCTTTTATTCCAAATATATACCTAAATCGCTTTTCAGATATGTATACTGACCTATGTTTACTGTATTTATTTTCAAAGTGGAAATATGACCATTTTCCAAATGTGTACTTGACCTCATATAATGTTACTCTCCCTGTTTTCAAATGTATGTTTAATTATTTTATACATATCATTTATAGATTTTATTATCTACTTATGAATGCGAGGTCCTCTCTTATCTAAGAATCCCATAACACTTTTTGGAAGATTGTGTGCATAGGGGGTGAGGAGTTGATCCCATGTGTAGAAAAGAAAACATGACAATGGTATGTGAAGAATTGTCATAATCAACTCCACCTCTTGCATGAGGATGTTTTAGCAAATAGCACAAGTCATATTTCAAAAAAATTGAATCTCTACTTTTAGTTTTACTCATATTAGGATTCTTCAGAAAAACAGAAACTAATATATATTAACACAATATATATATTATATAAACTAATGTATATTGTGTATACATTATAAGGAATAAGATCATGCGATTATGGAGGCTGAGAATTCTCATGATCTATCATGTGCAAGCTGGCAACCCAGGCATGTTGGAGGTATGGTCTCAGTCCAAGACCAAAGGTCTGAGAACTGAACACTGATAGTGTAAATCCCAGTCATTTGTAGGGGCAGGAGATCAATGTTTCAGCTCAAAGAGAAAATTCTCCCTTCTGCCTTTGTTCAGTTTAGGCCCTCAACTGATTTGTTAATGCCCACTCACATTTACCACATCTACCAATTCAAATGCTAATCTCATCCAGAAATGTTCTCATAGACACACCTTGAAATAATGTTTAAACAAATATGTGGCCACCTTGTGACCCGGTGAAATTAACATACAAAATTAACTATCACAACACTCTTGCAAGCAGTTACCTTTGTTCTTTTTTATTGCAGACAAGTTCACGTGGAGAAAGATGTGGCCACCATAACCTCCAAAGTACGTGTAGCTATCACAGTTTTGTGGAAATACTGTGATTTTAATCTCTTATCCAGATATTCAAGGAACTAATTAACTCACCCTAGGTAAAGTGCCCCAAACTCATATAATCTATTGGCACCTAGATTCAGTCACCCGTAAAAGGATGTGAATGTTTCCATAGGAACGCTTGAAATTGGAGATCTCTCAAAATCAAAGATAGTTAACATAAAAGGGGATATTGGTCATACCACCTAAAATGGATTTCCTATATAATTCAGGGATACCTCATAGTTCTGAGACTATATTTTCATGTCTCAATGATCGCCATAAGTTGGTATTTCTCTTATTCTTCCCTTGATTATCTGAAATTTTATTTGTGCATCTGAAATTCAACCTTGCCCCCTTTTCTTTTGCCTATCCCAAACCAATCCCTTCTGAACTCCCAAGTAGAGTTGAAATCACTTGGTGAGCTTTTCATGGTGTCCAATAGAATCATCCACCATTTCTTCTTTTTTCTAGCTCGTCATGGTACTGTCTTCTATTGCTTTAACTGCTAAGACATGTTTTGCTGTTTCCATATGGGGGTATATCATGTACTTATAACCTTCATTAACATAGCCATTGTTTTTGATGAGGCTTCCAGTATCAGAGGCTCTCTTTACACAAACTGAATTTAGAGTCATAGTCTCTGGTCTCCATATGGTTTTGCTATCTATTCCTGCTCCCCTACCCAGAACCTACCCCCTGACTTCTCCAATCTTATTCTGATGCAAGCGTAGATAGGATTCAAGATTCACTTCACTTAACCTTGGATCAGATTAATAAATCATTGTTTAATGATCTGAATTAAATATAATGTGACCCCATTCCTTTTCATGTGTTTACCAAGAGGTAAGTTTTTATGCTTAAATTATTTTAGCTGAATCCATTTTTAGATCCATTGTGGATTATGTAACAATTTGTAATATTACACACACACAACTTCATAACACACAAGGGGCCTTTCAATAACATATGGTCAGAAAAATAAATTATAAAATAGAAATGCACAAATAAAATCAAACCAAGAAAAAAGTTAATGAAACTGTTTTATAGCAGTGACAGTAAGAAATTGAAAGTGTCAAAGTTTTTAAATTAATTATGTACCTATATAACATGTTACACAGTCAAAATAAAGCGAGTTATTTTAGATTTTAAGAAAGTAATAATTTTCAAATTGTAAGTTAGAATAACCTAGAGAGTATTGTTAAAATTCATATACTCAAACCTGATGAGTGAAGATTTTGACTCAGCAGGATTAGCGCAACGTGGTCTTCAGGATTTGAGAACCATAACCTTGAGGGAGGCTGCTGATCTCAGATCATCCTTTCTCTTCTTTACAATCTTTACTATAATAGTTAGGGTTAAGCAAACCCTATTACTTGTGTGTAATCACATCTGGGCTTAATTTCCAACACAGAATTTTATGACTACAGGAAAAAAAAAAGGTAATTTTTTGAATGACTAAATTCCAACATCAGAATAAGGATCATGTATAATCACTTCCCTCTTGGAGTCTTAGAAATGATTCCCCCTTTGAGCTATATTTTGTAATTTCCTGAAGGGGATAATGAGCTATTCCCTCACAGAAGACACTTAGAGATATTTATTATTAAGAAATAATGAGTAAACCTGGTTAGATCCTGGGTTCTAGAATGCTCGTGTGTGTGCAAGTGCACACACGCACACGGAGTAGACCATCCTCCTCAAACTTTAATGTGAGTGCATTATCACCTGTCTTGTTAAAATGCAGATTCAGATTCAGTGGGTCTGGAGGGGGGCCAGGGATTCTGCGTGTCTGTCAACCTCCCAGGGGATGTAGATGCTTTCTGTCTCCATCACACTTTGAGTAACTAGGATAGAAACTATATTTTCATACTATATGCTTTAAAGCTTATTTGCTATATGAGATTATTCTTCCCACTGATGGTAGGGTAAACCTTACATGAATGTAATCAATTCTTAGAGGAGGAGAAACTTTTCTTTAACTATAAAAAAGCTGGAAAGCTGGGAGAGTTTTACCAACTTTTAAAAATATATGCATTTGTTACATTAATCAGTCTACCAGAGTCAGCTTTAACTAATTTGGAGAAAAAAATGCAAAGAAATAATATATAACAAAGGACATTGTATTGATTTTCTGTCTGCATAACAACCACAGACTGAACAGCTTAAAATAATACAAATTGTTAACAAATTTCCTTGGATCTGAAATCCAGGTGAGGGTTAATTCAGGATCTCACAAGTGAAGTCACTATGTCAGTTGAGGCTACATTCCCTTCTGGAGCTTGGGATCCTCTTTTATTTTATTATTTATTTAAAAAAAAATTTTAAGTTATCTCTACACCCAACATAGGGCTTGAATTTACAACCCCAAAATCAAGAGTCACATGTTCTACTGACTCAGCCAGCCAGGCACCCCTGGGATCTTTTTGTAAACTCACCTGGTAGTGAGCAGAATTCTTTTTTTTTTTTTTTTTTTTTTTTTTTTTTAAGCTATGAGACTAAAACCTTGTTCTCTGGTTGATTTTGGAGGTATACAGGGAGGGGACAGCCTGTCATAATTCCTCATCACCTGGCCCCTCCCTTGGCCTCTCCTGCTTTGGTTATTTCTCACTTCTGTTGTTTCTGACCTCTAGACTGAGATTAAAGTGTTTATGTGATTAAGTCAAGCCCGCTCAGATAATTGAAGAAAAGTCAATTGATTAGTGAGCTTAATTACATAAGTGATACCCCATTATATTTGTAGGTGCTGCCTGCATTCACGAGGAGAGAATTACACAGAGAATATTCACCAAATGTTGAGAATGTTGCCAGGGTGAAATCCCACCTATGGAGGACATATATTTCTAAGAAGCAGTAACATTAATCATCCCCTCTCTTCTCACACTTTTATTTAGACACGATTGCACTCTATTAAATATTTTTTTCATAACCTTTCAAAAATGTTAGTCAACTCCATACAAGGATAGATAAAAGGCATTGGCTGATTTATTTCCATCCAAAGTATTTCAACATATTACTGGAGTTTTTAAGGTGTAACCTTTTGGCTGTGTTTTTAATGCATTAGAGATCTCTAAAGTCACAGCTTTCTCTCAGCTCTTTATCTACATAATATCCGTGATGGTCAATATTGTTTTAAAGTTTATAACAGAAGAAGCCCATGTAAAAAGTAACAATTTACATATTTATAAAACATTTTAAACATATTATATCTTTGTAATAGTAATATGGAGTTGGTGTTATAATTTAAAGATAAGAAGCCAGACTCCAAGAGATGAAGTGACTTTTCCAATGTTCTTCCATTTAGTAAATGATGAGACCAAGTAACCTCATGCCAGTTTCGACTTCCAAGTTGAGTGCCCCAAGTTCAGGGTGACCTGTCAACCCACAGCACTACTCTAGAAGGATTGGATCATTAGATTGAATGACTAGAATAATTAACATAACTGTTAAAGGTGCCCCAAAGAACAGGGAAGCTTACACCCTTAAGAGAACATGGCCCGGGAAGAAGAGAAAATTGCGGTACATGGTGATCACCTGTAATCGGTGCCGTCAGAAGAAGGTGTTAGAGCTGACACAGAGATCGATAGTCTAAAAGCTTTGGCCAGCCACGTGGTTAGGGGCAGCTATGGTGGGTCTAATAAAAAGATGATTGTTATATGCACTGGGAAAAATACTGTTGTGATATACTGTATCTTAAAAGAGCATCTAGAAAAATACAGTTTTCATTTACCCTGGAGAAGATAATGGAGTGGTGTTTTATAAATAGAAGGAAAGAACAGTTTTTTTTTTTTAAGACAGAAGGAATGAAAAATATATGTAGGCATTTATAATAAGCATGTAAGTATATAAATCATATATATTGGCATATTATACTTTTAGCCATATATCCATGTTTTCATTTACTTTACTATAAATAAAAACATTATATATTACTGAAAACCCAAAATAGCATCATTGAAAAACATGAAAAGGAAAATATATGAATTATTTATTGTACAAATGATTTTCTAAAACATGGAACATAACAGTTAGACCTAATCAACTAGACCTATACTATTTTATCCCTGTTATTAAAATTTTTACCTTTCCTCTCATCACTGATGTTTAGCGTGGATTTTACTTTATGGATTTCTTTTAACCATTACCATTTAGTACATGAAACAGATTTAAACCAACGAGTACATAAGTTCTTGCCTAGGACCAGGCCATGACAAAACAAAATGTTTACTGTAAAGAATATAATATAGGAGTAGTTTCTAAGAATAAAATTAAGCTACAATAACAACCAGAAAGTATCTTACACCTTGGCTTTTACACATGAGCTTATTCAAGCTTAAGCCAAATTACAGTATGGATCTGTTCTAACAGGGATAACGTCAGTGAAAGATGAACAATAAGAATATAATGGGACTATATATAAAAACACTAAGGTTTGTATTCATTTAGGAGGAAAATATTAAAAGCTGGTGAGTATAGTGATCAGACAAAGAGAAATGAAAGAACTAGAATTAGGAACTGTGCAGGACTCTATACATTTATAGAATGAACTTGCTCTGCCCCATTGTATCCACTGCCTACTGCCTCACTTCATGCAGATTCCGGCTCAGAGATCGCCCCATCTGAAGCCACACTCACCCACCTGGCAACCTTGACTCTGGCCCTCCCCAACACTCCTATTTGGCTCTCACTTTCCACTAGAATAGAAGCTCAAGAAACATAGTAACATCGTCAATTCTGTTTCTCTCAGCAGTCACTGCACTTACTAAGTTACTCAGTATTACTCACTGAATGATTCAATGGGAACACAATTGGTTACAAATTGATTAAAATGGAAGAAAAGCTCTTCAGATACAGCAGAGCAAAAACAGTTCTGAGCGGCTCTTCACTGGCATCTAGTTTTTTTCCTTTGCAAATGCTGATTGCAAACCATCTTGTATATTTTGTGCTTTGCCATCACACAAATTTCAGTTTCGATTTTTATTATCATGACGACTAAAGGCAATGATAATCCAGAAACCTAAGTTTAGACCAGGGCTTTCATGTTGCTAAGTATTAATTTAATGACCTTTAATTTTTTTATCAGTCTTAATCAACAAATTAACTTACCATACATTAATAAATTAATAATTTATTAGTATTTATTACTTCAGGTTTAAATAACAAATATATGTGTCAGCTATTAAAAACTTTGTATAAAAATTCTTACAAGGACAGGGCACCTGGGTGGATCAGTTGGTTAAGCGTCTGAGTTTGGCTCAGGTCATGATCTCATGGTCCGTGAGTCCGAGCCCCGTGTCAGGCTCTGTGCTGAAAGCTCAGAGCCTGGAGCCTGTTTTGGATTCTGTGTCTCCCTCTCTCTCTGCCTTTCCCCTGCTCATATCTGTCTCTCTCTCTCTCTCAAAAATAAATAAACATTAAAAAAAATTCTTATAAGGAAAAGTAACTATCTTTAGAATTCTGAAACTCTCAGCTCATTACCAAGTTTTTCCAATGAAATAATTATATTTATGGTATAGGTTTTAATAATATGTACTTAGAGTACAGTATCACTTTGGAGTCAAATAAACTTCTAGTGTCATCATATTGTAAAAATATAACAAAGTTATTGAATAAATTGGACTTCCTAATGCAAAATTGTAAAATACTTTTCTTCTATACCTTTGCCTCAAAAAGTTCTTTCTCCCTGACCATGGATAAAATATTAGGTAGATAACATAGATTTTTCATTCACATTCTATGGAAAGCAAATAGATTTATTGTTCGGATATTATGAATCCTTACTAATCTAACTAAAAGTATATTCTCTCATTTGACTTAAAGACCATTTTACCCTCCTCTGCTTAGTTCTGAGTAAGACCAGAAGCCTCATGTGGGGACAGAGATAGATTTTTCTGCCACTTTCTTATTTTACCCCTTTCCATTAACTAGCTCTTGTTTCTAGACCTTCCTCTTTAGGGCAAAGAGAGCAGCAGGATTTTTGTTTCTTCATTTTTATTTGTTTGTTTTAAATGAGAAAAAATGGCACAGTGGTTATTACCTGGTTTTAGGGAAAATGCCAACATTGTTGACTCTGACTTCCATGGGGCAGTTTTGTTCTTTCTTCTTAACAGTCCCTATATGCCCATGGATATAGTTTACCTGATGTCTTCAACATGATGATGCCTCTTCCAGCTGGGCGCTTACAACAGTATCTCAGTCTTTGACTTCAGGTAGTTCAGCACATACACCGGTTCTTTTTTGAAGTTACTTGATCTCTCCGGGAGGGCCTCTACAAAGGATTATTTTTATAACCACCAAAATCAGACTCCCTTTCTCAGATCTACTTAGTCCATGGCAGCATTCAACATTCATGGTCCTTGCGTCACCATCAGTGGAAACCTGTTGTACCTCACAATAGCTCTTTCCTGAGGCTGCATTTGCCCTAGGACTTTTTAATGAAGGTGTACCAGTCAGATTTTTTCCAGAGAAACAGAACCAATAGGATATGTATGTGTGTGTGTAATATATAATATGGAATATACATAATATGTAATGTCTTCCAGGAAACCTCAGGTTTTGCTCTTATGGCCTTCTAAGTGATTGGATGGGTCTTGCCCACGTTATCAAGGGTCAACTCTTTTACTTAAAGTCAACCGATGGTACATGTTAACCACATCTGCAAATGCCTTTTCAGAACATTGATATTCTTGTCTGATTAAATGGCTGGGTACTGTAGCCTTGCCAAATTGTCACATAATACTGACCATTATGGAAGACATCACACACTGATCTCTGTGCTCTCCTCAAATTCCTGAGAGCACATGTCAGATTCTTAACTGGCGTGAGGTGCTACGAATGCCCCCCAAACACGGAGGAAGAGCAAATGTGCAGCCCTCCCACAACACTCCAAAGGGAGCCTTATTATCAGCTTCTCTATTGAAGTTTTAGCTTTTTCCATATAACTTAGAGAAGGCTTATAGACCAATAGATGTTGAACCAGTTTTGAGCCCCTTCAAATACAAGCCCCATATAAATGACCAAGTACCTTGTTTTAAAATATAACCGTATTCAACGCATATCTTTTTTATTTCTGGGTCACAACTAAAACTATGAAATAAGAATCTTATTATATCATCATATTGTACATGATGTACAAGGTACTAAAAATAGAGACGAACATGATATCCTAAGTGCAGAATCAGGAAACCTATGCAAAAGAAAGTATAAATTAGCTAGTTTAAAAGGGATGAGCAAAACTTTTTTGCTACGCAGAGAAGGAAATCAAGGAATTCCAAATAGAGAAGATGGAATCTTCTAGAAGACAACAGAAGTCTCAGGTCATTCTATAAAATGAGCATGGCACAGATGACAAAATTTAACAAATGCAGAAAGTACAGACCAGTGAACCCCATAAACATACAAGAAAAATTCCTTAACACAATAGTGGCAAGTTGAACTCAATTATATATAAAAAAGATAGTATATTATGTCAAAATGGGATTTATTCCAGAATAACAAGGTTGGATTACAATTCAAAAATTAATCAATATAATTCTCACTTTAAGAAAATAAATTCCAGGGGCACCTGGGTGGCGCAGTTGGTTAAGCGTCTGACTTTGGCTCAGGTCGTGAGCTCAAGGTTCTTGGGTTGGAGCCCTGTGTTGGGCTCTATGCTGATAGTGCAGAGCCTGGAGCCTGCTTCAGATTGGGTGTCTCCCTCTCTTTCTCTGCCCCTCCCCCACTCAGTCTCTCTCTCTCTCTCTCTCTCTCTCTCTCTCTCTCTATCTCAAAAACTAAATAAATATTTTAAAAAGTTTCTTTTTAATTTAAAAAAGAAAAAGAAAAGAAATTCCACATATGAATGACATCATATGGTATTTGTCTTCCTCCAAATAGCTTATTTCACTTAACATTACACTCTGTAGGTGAAATAGGTAAAAGGGATTAGGAGTAAACTTATCTTGATGTGCACTGAGTAATATGGGGAAACGGTTGAATCACTATATTGTACACCTGAAACTAATACAAACTGTATGTTAACTACACTGGGATTAAAATTTAAAAAAAAGAATAGAAACAATTTGATTACATTATCAATCGTAATGGAATAAAACACTCTCAGTATTATTATAAAGGGCATTTATTTGAAAAACTTAAGCTCGGGGTGCCTGGATGACTCAGTCAGTTAAACGGCGCACTCTTGATTTTGGCTCAGGTCAGGATTTCACGGTTTCTGAGATAGAACCTTGCATCGGACTCTGTGCTGATAGTGCAGAGCCTGACTGGAATTCTCTCTCCTTCTCTTTCTGCTCCTTCCCTGCTTGTGCTCTTTCTCTCTGTCTCTCAAAATAAGTAAATAAACTTAAAAAAATAATAAATAAAAAAATAAGCTAACATCATAATTAATGGTGAAAGAAAGACTACTACCCTTTAGGTGTGAAGAAAGCAAGAATATCTACACTTATCATTTTTGTTAAACCTTTTGTTAAAGGTCTGAGTGTAAAATAAGGCAAGAAAAATAGACTAAAATCTAGAGATCAGACAGAAACAAGTAAAACTGTCTCTATTGACATGATTGTTTATAATGAAAGCCGTAAAAAATCTTACAAAAATCTGATAGAAATACTAAGTGTATTTAGCAAGCTCACAGCTATAAGTTCAATGTACAAAAACAATTATATTGCTCACATACTGTTAGCAAATAGTTAAAAAAATAAAATCAAAGAAAAGCTCTCTGCAGTAGCATCAAAAAGGATGAAATATTTGGGAATAAATTTAGAAATGGTTGGCAAGACTTTTATTCTGGATACTGCAAATCACTGCTGGAGACAATTAAAGATAGCTAAAGAAATGCAGATTCATAGCCTGCTTATAGATCGGAAGATTCAATATTGTTAAGATGCCAATTTTGCTAAAATGTATCTTCAGATTCATTGCAATCCTAGTAAAATTTTAGCAATCATTTGTGTGGAAATGGAGAAACTACTTCTGAAATTTATATGGAAATTCAAAGGACCTAGAATATACAAAGTAATCATGATGAGGTAGAATACAGTTAGAGAACTTATACTAAAAGATTTCAAGACTTATTATAAAGCAAAAAAATCAAGATCACATGGAAAAAATGACAAGAATATCGATCAACTGAGAGAGACTCAAAAAAGCCCATATGTGGTCATTTGGTTTTCAACAAAGATGTCAAAGTAATTTAGTCAGGAAAGAAGTTTGACTTTTTCATGAAAAATTAATTGGAAACATATCATGGAGCTTAACACAAAACAAAAACTTGTAAAAGGAAACAGGAATATATGTTTGTAACTTGGGTTTAAGCAGAGTTTTTCTTAGGAGGGCACAAAGAGCAAAAATCATAAAAGGAAAAAAATTAATGAAGTAGATTTCATCAAAATTAAAAACTTCTCATCAAAAAACACCTTTCAAGAAAGTGAATAGGCAAGAGGTGCCTGGGTGGCTCAGTTGGTTAAGCGTCCACCTTTGGCTCAGGTCGTGATCTCGTGCTGCACAAGTTTAAGTCCTGCCTTGGGTTCTGTGCTGACAGCTCAGAGCCTGAAGCCTGCTTCAGATTCTGTGTCTCCCTCTCTCTCTGCCCCTCTCCCGCTTGCACTCTGTCTTTCTCTCTCTCTCAAAAATAAATAAACATTAAAAATAAAATAAAAAAAAAAAGAAAGTGAATAGGCAAAACACAGGCCTATAGAAAATAATTATAACACATATGCCTAACAAATACATCAAAATATATAAAAAAACCCCACAAATCAATAATAAAATGACAAAACTTTTCAATACATGGACAAAGACTAACAGACTTTACAAAAGTAGTTACACAAGTAACCAATAAGCATGAGAAAAACTGCTCAACATCAGTAGCCATCAAGGAAATGCAAATTAAAACCACTGTGAGATGCCACACTCCATGAGCCAGAATGGCTAAAATTTAAGACTCACATCATTGGACATTGGCAAGGTGGTGGAGAAACTCATTCTCTTATACATTGTTGGGGAGTACGCAGAGTGATACAAGTTCTTTGGGGAAAGTTGTAGCACTTCTTTATAAAATTAAATACACACTTATTTTCTAATGCAATAATTCCTAGGTATTTACACAAAAGAAATGAAAGCTCATGTCAACAAAAAGACTTGTATAGGAATGTTTATACAGGTTTTATTCACAATATGAAATAGCCCTGACACTGGAAGTAGCCTTGGTTTCTATCAACAGAAATGGAAAAACAGTGTACTTACTATGTTAGTACAATGAAATATGACTCAGCAATAAAAAGAACAAACTACTGATACATACAATAACCTGGTTGAATCTCAAAACCATTATTCTGAGTGAAAGAACCCTTGCACAAAAGAACATACTTTGCAATCTCTTTTATATGAAATGCTAAGAAAAGCGAAAGAAAAAGTTTTAGTAAAAAAAAAAAAAAAAAGCAGAACCCAACACAACAGTAATCATAGCTGAAAAGGCAGGGGTTTGGGACTGACTGGGAATGAATACGAATAAATTTTATAGGCTGGTATTTCAATAATTTACCAGTTACACAGGTGTACGTATTTGTCAAAACTCATTTGACTAGCATACTTAGGATTCTGGCATTTCACTCTATGTTAATTTTACCTAAAGTAAACAAAGAAAGAAAACCCCAAATATTAACCTTATAAGTATAAGCATGTTGAAGGGTTTAGATATAGTGATGTCTATTTTCTTTGAAATAGATAAAAATAAGATGAATTGATGGATGGACAGATGGATAGATATGTGATATGAAATGAAATGTTGATGTAGGATCGAAGCAGGGATTAATATGGGTGTTTGATGACATTTTTGCAACTTTTCTGTGTGCTTGATACTTTTTCCTAATGTTAATATAAGGTATAGAGAAAAGAAACAGGACATGTTACAAACTAAATGTCATTGTAGCATAACATTTGTTGAAAGACCACTAGAAACATTCCTGGGAAGTAAAATGGATTTTATTTGTGAAGGAAGTTGTGTGCCATGCTTTCAATTTTTACGATATCCCATCATCTGTGGGAAAATATTAATGCAACATGCTCTGATCAACTCATTGTTTTTTAAAGTTTGTTTATTTGTTTATTTAGAAGGCAGGAGTTGGGGAGGGGCAGAGAGAGGCAGGGAAAGAGAGAATCCCAAGCAGGCTCTACCCTGTCAGCATGGAGCCCGATGCAAGCTTGGAACTCACAAACCATGAGATCATGACCTGAGCTGAAACCAAGAGTTGGACACTTAACCGACTGAGCCACCCAGGTGCTCCAAGTCAACACAATTTTTAATTGTTTTTACACCATACTTTCCATATACTACACACTGTCCATCCCATCTGTTAGATCCTAACAATATAACTGAAAAACAGAAAAATGTAGGGGATGTATTCTAATAAATGGGAAACTAGAAGATGATGTTTTATACATGACAGTGCATAAAGGACAAGGAACTTTATAAATACCTAGAGTTCATGCCCCACATGGGAAATTTTAGAGAAAGAATTCTGCCATCTGTTTAAAGGATAGACTGGAAACCTTTGCAGTAGTCCAAGTGAGGAGGAAGATCACGAAGAAAATTGATAGTAAATTGAAAGGGGGCATATCCTAAAATGTGACACCATACATCCAGGTCCACTTACCATTAAATAATTCACTGTTGTTTTAAATGACTTGATCCAGGGGGCACCTGGGTGGCTCAGTCTATTGAGTGTCCGACCTCGGCTCAGGTCACGATCTCACAGTTAGTGAGTTCTAGCCCTGCAACAGGCTCTGTGCTGACAGCTTGCAGCCTGGAGCCTGCTTCGGATTCTGTGTCTCCCTTCCTCTCTGCCTTCCCCCGCTCACACTCTGGCTCTCTCTGTCTCTCAAAAGTAAATAAACATTAACTAACTAACTAACTAAATAAATAAATAAATAAATGACTTGATCCAGGAGGGTGGTGTCAAGAATAAAATGAGTCCAGGGAAGATGAAAACTGTATTATAGTTATAAAAGCATTTAATAAGATCACAGAGAAAGATGGCTTGTGATTGCTATTTATCGCCTAGTATTGAGGCTGGAATGTTGGAAATTCCATGAAACCTAACCCAAAGCTTAAAATCGCTATGGTTATCCTATCATTCATGCCAGCCACCCAAGGTAATCTTTTTTCAGTCATTTTTCTGAATGGATCAAATAATTCAGACCACCCCAGTGAAGTCTAATTAGGATGAGCTTTTAAATTTATCTGGGGAAAAATGTTCAGAGCTAATGAGGCATTGCAGGGAAAATAGACCTAGCCATAAGCAATCTCCGTAAGAAGAGAACATTTCAGCAGCCTAATTCAAAGACTGCATTGTGTGTGCATGTGTATACAAGAGAGGTTTTTTTCTCTTCAACTTCTCACCCGTAAACCAGATTTCTCTTGAAAGAAGGGAAAGTGTTAAGATGACATGAAAATTTTAAGAAAAGGGCAGGCAACATTCTTCTATGAAAAGCCAGTAACACTCTTTTCTTCATAAATACAGCCCCTCAAATGTTTGAAAATGTAATCACATCTTGTAGCAACTGAAAATAAAATCATGCTGAAAACTGAAGAAAACATTCTTAGGGTATGTATTTTCATACTTATTTTATATAGGGGAAAAGCAGGGTTTTTTTTCCCTGGATAAGATGCAGTCTGAAAGAATATTTTAAATTGTGTTAACTGATTCTATTTCAGGTAATATTTGAAGCTATGAAATACTGATTTATTTGGTAACATCTTAAGGAGAGTAGCTCTCAACCAACAGTGGAGATTCATTTATAAACAAGCAAACTCCCCTGCTTCACAGGTGAGGTTAATCTCTGGCAGGTGTTCTGCACTGGGTCCCAGGATTTCTCAGCTGAAATAACTTCAGTTGTCCACAGTGGTGATTTACAGACCCTTTATTAACAGCCCTCCCTTCCTTGAAGCCCTTTCTCACTTCCCTACTGTTGTTTGCAGAAGTCATTTCCTAAATACCCTACTTTCATGTGAATCTTTGTCTCGGTGCCTGCTTCGGAGGAAACCCGGGGAAGACCAGCACGGTATGTTAATTTTTAATACACAGCTGGAATCCCCTAGCCAACATGTTTGCTAGGATCTTTCTTGTCTTAATAAATGAGATTAATCTTTATTTTTATTTTCTCATACTGTCTTTACCTGGTTGTTGGAATCAAATTAGAGTAGGCTCCTGAGATTTACAATTATTATATAGTTGCTCATAGTACGGTTTTGTTTTTAAATATTTTGTGTCGAGATTTTGTTCATTTGTACTGACTGTATTTTTTCTTGTTTAGTCTTGTCAAAGATATGCTTATCTTTACAAAGAACACATTTTAAATTTTTTTCCCTGTGGCTTTGCTCTTTCATTGATTTCTGATTTTATCTTTACTCTTTTAATTGTGTTTCATTGAGTTTCCTCTGTTGCCTTCTTTTCTTTTTTTTTAATTTTAATGTTTGTTTGTTTATTTATTTTGAGAGAGAGAGAGAGAGCACAAGCAGGGAAGGGGCAGAGAAACAGGGAGACACAGAATCCGTAGCAGGCTCCAGGCTCTGAACTGTTAGCACAGAGCCGGAGGCAGGGCTCAAACTCCTGAGCTATGAGATCATGACCTGAGCCAAAGTTGGATGCTTAACCGACTGCACCACCCAGGTGCCCCTACTGCCTTATTTTCTAATTTCTTTCCTTGAATGCATAATGTACTTGCTAAACCATATGATGCCCCTCTATGATGCTACTGTACTGCTAAACAGTTCTGGTTTTAGCTTGTAGAAATAGGCAACATGGTGAAGACAATTTCCTTTGGTTGTGATTCTAGTAACCTAGGTGTTAGCAGGGGAGAAAGTAAGCCTGTACCTGTTTTCCTTACCCCAGCTTGGCTTTGGGCTTCTGTGGCATTACCTATCCAATCCCTGCTGTTGCTATTGATTCCTGTCAGTAAGGAGGGCCATGGTAACACAAAGTGATGCAGAGAGAAGGGGGGCAAGCAGAAATGGAAAGTTTTATTTTACCTTACCCTCTTACCACCACCTCAGTTACCACCTGTGTCTGGTTGCAGCTATCCATCCATAAGGAGCCACACACACCCACACTAGTTTATGATAACCTTTAGTCTTCCCAAAGATTTCTCCATGTTTTGTTAGTTCTATATGGGTTTTGTTTTTTTGTTTTTTTGTTTTTTGTTTCTTGTTTTTTATTTATTTGTTTGGTTTTTTGGAGAGAAAGATCCAGAAGGTTCTCCACCTCCTCTGACAGAAAGAAGCCTATTTCCAGAATGGAGTTTGTTTTGTTAGCTTCAGATGTTGGATAATTATTGGTTTAATTCTAGCATGACATCTTGTTCTTTACTTCCCCAACCTCCCTTGCAGATAGTTCTAGCTAGCCCTGTGACCCAATCTGCCCAATGAAATAAGGGGAGGTATGCTGTGGGATTCCTACAAATCTTTATATTTTCCAAACAAAGGATCTGCTGCAATTTTTTCCTCATCTTGAATATAGATGTGATGTCTAGAAAAGTTACAGCCATTTTGTAATTGGGAGGGAAAAGCCTAAAGAATTGCAGAGTCTAAACCTGATGTCTATTAGTTGTGGTTTCTGTTACACAGAACAATGCAAATTAATAACTTCTTACTATGTTTGATAGCTTTTTAAAGGAAAAGAGTGAGTATTTGGGAAATGCATATGAATCACACAATGGTTATCCTAAATAAATCATTCCAGTTAAACCTCATGGAAAGCCCACACGTGGTTATACACTCCTCCTCCTTTTTTATTAGAAAATTGAGGCTCATAGAAGTGAAAAACCTTTGCTGCGGGCTAAAACTTAATGGCAGTTTTGTATTTTCCAATACACCATATTACCCACCCAATCTATCTATGTGTCTATAATACCTAAATGAATCTACTGGGAGTGTATATATGTATACACTGTGTGTGTGTGTGTGTGTGTGTGTGTGTGTGTGTACACATACTTTTAAAATACCTCCTATCCTGAGGAGACTTATTTGTATAAATGGCATTTGCTTCGGGTAAAATTGTAACTCTTTTATAACTCCTAATTCCTTTGGTTCTCAAGGTTTTTTTGTTTTGTTTCGTTTAGCATTGAGAATACACTGTCATAAGGCAAAGCCCCTTGTGTGGGCAACATCTTAAATACTTTCCAGCTAACAGATAATACAGTATCAAAATCTAGCTCAGAGAGAATGGAGCCCAAGCTAGGCACTTGGCTATGGTTCTGAAAAGGGAGGTTAAAATGTCCCAAAGACAGCCTTTGTCTCCTGTGCTATTCTATCTGAGACAGGCCCTGGGGATATTATTAGTCTCTTTAACATCTGTGAGGGAATTAAAGTTGGAACACAGGCCAGTGGCCTCACACTAGGGAAGTGAGATATAATGTGCGACCAGAAATCTAAGCTACAGAAAAGATGCTGTCATGCCTTTCTTTTAAATCCACTCTCTGTGTAAAAGAAACCAGGCTTTGTCACTGGCAATGACAAGGAACGGAGGCAGATCCAGACTATGTCAGACTACAGCAAAGGCATTAACCAAAGCACCCACAGTGTTATGTAGCTTTGAGCTATAGGGAATAATGAGTCTCAGTCTTGATTTGTTTTTGAAGAAGCGAAACACTTAAGGAGATGGTAAATAGGCTTTGTTTTTAATTTTCCAGCTTCGTGCCTAGATCAGATGATGTAATCTTTATTCTCCTTAGAATATTTTCATCTATTTCTAATGAATTACGGAATATCCTAATTTTGGAGCAGAGGTTATTCTTGTTTATTGCTGCCTTAAACAATGAAGGATGCAAACTTGACCACAAAAGACCTTGATAATTAACTCACAGAGAATCATAAAACTTCACTCTGGTAAGGACCTTCGAGATCACAGAATTCAACCTCCGTGCTTTACAGATGAATTAACTGAAATCCAGAGAGGTTAAATGACTTTGTCCAAGGTCACAGTGCTCATCTATGGCTGCACTGGGACTAGAACCAAGAACTTCTGAAACCGCTTCATTGCAATTCTTCCCACCCTGGGCAGCTTTCGTGTGATAAAATACAAATAGGCAAATTAAAAGACCCTAAGCCAAAAGAAAGCCGGGTCACAGAAATTCCCAAATCTTCCCAAAGGTTAAAAGATTTGTGGAACGATCAGCATTGCAATGGCACATTCACACCTGAGCACGCGCACACACACACACCCCGCACCCATAAACCTATGTTAGGTCTCAAAGACATACCAAGGTATTTTTGGTGGAGTCATGCATATGCCAGTATGGATCATAAAGGGTATGCCAGTAGATTGATTTAGTGCAGGGTTTTGTTCTTCTAAAACACATGGGTTCTCTTTGGAGATTACAAACTATATAGCTTTGTATACATTATAAATAACATATACATATTTTAATACTTCCATTAAGGAAGAATAGTAAATCATAACTGCTTTGCTACTGGACTTTAATATCTATGCCAAGGAAATGCCCTCATTATCCTGCTGTTTCTTAGATTGTCCTTTATCATTTTCTTTGCTGGCATAATCACCTAAAATATAACCTTGGAAAAGTACCTTGCCTTTCTTAGTTCTAACTATTGAAAAACATCCCTGGGTAAGTAAGTACATTATGCTCATTTATTTATTCTTACAATCCTTATTCTCAGACTGCAATGAGATGCCTCTAATTCTGACTTCTTTTAGGTCAAACTCTCTCATTTCCCAGAGTGGGAGCTATAAAGGTAGGGACTGACTGACCTTCTTCTTTTGGTATTTTGGACCCAAGACACACTGTGCTGGGCCATTTAAGACATGATCAAAGCTGAGCCAGTCTACCCCTCCCACTGGAAAGAACTTATTGACAAAGGAAAGATTCAGTGACTAATACTACTAACAATAACAACAAGAATTTACATTCATGGGTGTGCTGTAGATTACAAAGGACTCTCCATGTTTTGTCTCCTTTAATATTCACATCAGTTCTGTGAGGAAGAGTTCCATGTTCAGGTTAAGAAAGTGTCATTATATTATAATTTACTATTACTTATACAAATAAATAGTTCATATAAATTATTATTTGTGAATTAATTACCCTGAAAAATCTCAGAAGCAATACTTGCAAATAATGTTTATTGAGTTCCTCTTATATGTGTCAGTGAAAAAATCTTAGCACATATCAAGATAACTTCATTTTTTTTATATGAGCAGACTAAGATTTCACAAGTGTTAAGTCACTTATCCAAGATCACACAGCTAGTAAGCAGTGGAGCTATAACTGAATTCAGTCAGTATGAGTATAGCCCCTGGTTAAAAGTGCAGTTAAGCTGTGAATATGGAAGGGGGAAAACAGGCAAGAAGAGGAACAAGAAACAATTATACTTATTGCTAATATAGTTACTATTACTGCATTACTATTACCTAGGAGTTTCCTGTTGGCAGCCATGTTGAAAAGGAAAGCATGGTGGATTCGGTGATTTCCTTTTTCTGATTCTTTCAAAAGGGGAAAGAATGCTGCAAAGAATTTCAAATAGATATACATGTCACTGGAATTGAGTGATAAAAAAGGGTTTCTCTTTGGTGATCCAATGTCCACAGACATGGGTGTGGGTGCTGGGTATATTCCATGGCCTTCCCTCAACGCCTTTCTGTGCTCCTCCATCTTGCTGAGCAACTGACCTTTAATAACCAGCTGTAATGTGTTTCTTTGCCCTCTGCCTTCTGTTCAGTTTGTCCAGTGGAGAACTGGCAGGAGATGTGAGTGCTAGCTGTAGGAGAGTGAGGTCACAGTATTTATTCTCCTCAGGTCCCTCCTTGCTGGGTCGCTATGAGGTGGTTGTGTCTCTCTGTTATAGACCACTTCTTAGGCAGCCACCTCAGAATTCTGCTGATTGTTCCTTCCCCAGCCCTTCAGACATAGGGTAATGGCTCCTACCTGTTGTGAGCCTGAGTACTACACTATCCCTTGTTGGGTTTCCCAAACTCTGTCCACCTCTTTGTGAATAGTCCCTTTATAAAACACTCCTCCAACTTGTCTATCCTCCAGGCCACATAGCTCATAAGTGTGAGTTCCTGGTCATACTTCAAATGTAACTTGTCTGCCTCCGGAATCTGTAAACTTTCCCTTACCACATGAAAGTTCTATTACACTATACATATTACTCACTGATAAGGAAGGACTGTCCACTTGCCTTTTAAATGTGTCAAATGTACTCAGTCTGTAACATGAGCGTCTCCTTACATTCAGCTTTCCAAATACTTATAATTAAGTATTTGCTGCTTCATGTGTTGGACATGTATTGGACACTTCATGTTATTGCATTTAATTTAGGACTCTTGCATTTCTCCAGTTGTCTGACAAAATCAGCAGGACTTTTCCTAGAGTTACCTATCTACCCCATGAGCCTTTATGTCAACAGTGCTATTTTCTATCCATGGCAAAAAGCGCTTAATAGAAAACAGTAGCATTATGGAACATGGTATACATTTTATATCTCTGTAGCCTCAGCCTCTGTTCTGTTTTTCCTAAGCCACTTCATAAACACATACTTTTGTTTGAAGTAGAAATTAGATGCATGATATTAAGTAATCAGTCATGCCAATTTTTAAATGTTGTGGTTATAGGATTCATAAAAATTTCCTGGGACACCATTTCATTCATTAATAAATGAATACTGGTTTCACTGGTTTTAACATCCTTGCTACCTTGAACAAGAGATTTCTTCTGTGTTTTCTTGTTTTTGCTAATGGGGAAAAGTCACTAGAAAGTTAGGTCTTTGAAATCAAAAGTCATATCCTTTTAGTACAGAGAACCATGTAGGAGACATTCTAATAGCAGGGTAAGAACCAAAGATGAAACAAGGTTATCTCTACCACAAATTTTATTTGAATCTAGTTCTCTTTTGGCAGCACAGACTTGGAGGTATGGAATCTGTGTCCTCTCAGGGTAATCATTAAAATAGATGTCACTGGCAATAGAATAGATTCTACCACAGCTGTCTCAAACAAGTACTTCAAAATCATGCTTGGTAATAAGAAGCCCAAATGGGAGACTCATACAGAAGCATTACTAAACACATTCCTGCCTTCTAAAAGTGGGTCATTAAGGAAGGCCAGATCTATCAACTCCACCATAAATCAAATTAAAATCTGTCATATTTAAGATGAATCAATCCTTGATCCCTGGACCAAGCAATCTCAGAAATTGATGATTTAGTTATGTCTTCCTTTTTTTATAATTGATAAAAATATTTTTTATTAAACAGTAAATTGAATTAGGTTAATATGTATCCAAATGTGCTTAAAGTCAAACAGAATTAGAAAAACCTTTTTGATATTCACCATCAAGAAAATATTGCAACTCATCCTGTGCAGAGCAAGTCATAACTGTGTGTGTGTGTGTGTGTGTGTGTGTGTGGTTGCACAATATTTATTTGATCTGCCTTTCTTTTGAGCTCCTGCTGTACTGTCTATTTCAGATCTTACTCAAGGGTTTTCTTAGGTTAAAGAAACAATTGATGTAAAGTTGATGAGGAAACCTCATGGGTGTGTTTGTATGTGTTTGTGTGTGTGTGTCAGGAGTTTTGTGAAAGCCACATTTTCATCTTCAGCATTCAAAGTAAAATAGACCACTTTAATGAAAACATAACAAAAAACCTTTATTGGCTCTCAGTGTCAGCACAACTTAAACCTTTTCTGATTCAGTTACTGTTTGCATATTCTAGTCCCAGGTCATAATGGTCATAACTGTAATGTTCCTCTTATATAATAATGTTGCTGTTCTCTAGGAAAATATTGGAATAAAGTAACCATACCTGAAACCTAGATTTTTCACCTGCAGATTATATGCACATATTGAGAAAATTATTCACCCACCATTCCATGTCTTTAAAGTATCAGTAAAGTAGTCTAAAAATCAGCTAAATCCTACCACCTCAAAAGATCAGTATTTTAAATGAATTTAAAGAGGAAATGGCTATTGGAGACTTCCTAAATTAAGATACATGGTAGGAGCTTGATATTTGTCTTTTACAAATATATTATTAATGAATTTCTTTTCTGATATAGTTTCTGTGTCTAAAATATTGAATTTTATTTTTATTATTATTTTTAATCTTTTCTAAAAGTAAAAGGCCACTCTGTGGCACTTAATAGATAGTATGTATTCAATGTGAGTTAATAGAAGTGACTTAGGGAAAAATATGAAGTGATTGATATTAACCTTCATCACCCCTTGCTTAGCAATCTTATAACCCATTATCAATCACCCCCACCCCAAAATATATACTGTGAGCATGATGCTCTTTATAGAGAAAGAATTTTAAAAAATCATGGACATCATTATAGGGCTTTCCATTATAATGTGTTTTAGAATGCTATATCTCTCCATCCATTACAGTTATCATAATTTATAACTATGTGTTAATTTGGATAAGTATTCATATTCCAGTTATCTATTGTTGCCTAACAAAATGCCGAAAACTTAACAGGTAGAAATGACAAAAATGTTACTACATTTAATTTTATTTTATGGGTCAGAAATTCAGACAAGGCTTGTTGGGTGTACGTTTTTCTGCATGCCACAGACTGGGGCCACTTAGTGGTATTCAACTGTTGTCATGGCTAGTTGGGAGGGGACAAGATGGTGAATCACATGACCTTGGAGTCAGGGAATGGAAGACTGGGCTCAGTTGAGCCCCCTTCTACTCCATGTAGACTGAGGGCCCCTCAACAAGGTCTATACTGCAAGATAGTAGGATTTTTTGTATGACAGCTCAGAGCTCCAAGAGACCAAGGTAGAAGTAATCTAGCATGGTGCATTAGATATATTAAAGAATGAATAAATATTTGTGATTGAATGAATGTATCTCCTAGAAATATTTTCATTATACTAGATAACTGAAAACAAACTCCTAACTTAAAGGTATGGTTAATTAATTTTTAGTGTCAAGGACATTATATTAAACCACAGGCACTTAATCAATGAATATGGGCTTGTGGATGAGATACTATTGATTCACTTGACCACAGCAAACTCTCCATTTGAGCACTGATAGGTAACAGTGCTTGGGTACTAGTTACATGCATTACACTCTTTTGGATCCTGCAGATAATGTAAGAGGAAAAGGGGACTCAAAGATTCCTATTTCATAAGCTATATGAGGAAAGGGACATGCTATACTGCATGGTCTAAAGTATTTGTTGGGTAAATAAATGAAGCACTCTCAGTAAGTGTAGATTTTTCTTATGGTTGAAGAGTTGGTGCCATTATAAATAGATATGTTATCATTTTTCTTTCAAAATAAAACAGTGTTTTGTTGGGAAAATATACAAATATTCTAGCACTTAAAATACTTAGTCTTTCACACAGGTCTGCATATTTTTATTAGATGGTAAGTTTAGGTGGTAATTCACCCGATCAAAGAAAACATATTAAACATAAAACTGGTTCAAAATCAGTAAACTCAATTGTTCAACCTCATTATAAGATTTTTAACATTGTATATTTTTGCTTCCTTTGTTGTAGATTAATTGACCATATAATTGTGGGTTTATTTCTGGAGTCTCTATTCTGTTTTATTGATATGTCTATTTTTGTGCCAGTACCATACAATTTTGATCACTCCAGATTTATAATAAATCTTGATATCTGGCATTGTGATACCTCCAGGTTGGTTCTTTCGCAAGATTTCTTTGGCTATTTGAGGTCTTCTGTGGTTCCACACTTGTTCTAGTTCTGTAAAAAAATGATGTTGCTATTTTGATAGGGATTTCATTGAATCTGTAGGTTGCTTTGAGTAATATGGATATTTTAATAATATTTATCCTTTCAGTCCTTGAGCATGAAATATTTTTCCATTAATTCGCATTGTCTTCAGTTTCTTTCATCAGTGTTTTATAGTTTTTGCAGTACGAGTCTTTCACCTCTTTGGTTACGTTTATTCCCAGGTATTTTATTCTTTTTAGTGCAATTGTAAATGGTGCTGTTTTTTAAATTTCTCTTTCTGCTACTTTGTTGTTAGTGTATAGACGTTACCAATCCTACCTCTTTACTGTATTTGTCTGTTACTTAGAGTTTTTGGTGGAGTGTTTAGGATTTTCTGTGTATACTCTCATGTCCTTTGTGAATAGTAACAATTTAATTCTTTACCAATTTGGATGCCTTTTATTCATTCTTCTTGTCTGATTGCCGTGGCTAGGACTTCCAGTAATAAGTATGCTGAATAAAAGTGATGAGAGTGGACATCCTTACCTTGTTCCTGAGCTTAGAGGAAAAGCTCTCAGTTTTTCACCATTGAGGATGATGTTAGCTGTGGGTTTTTCACATATGACCTTTATTATGTTGACGCATGCTTTCTCTAACCTCATTTTGTTGACACTTTTTATCATGAGTGAATGTTGAATAGTGTCAAATGTTTTTTCTGCATCCATTTAGATGATCATATGATTTTATCCTTCATTTTGTTGATTTCTATATTATTTGTGAATGTTGAACCATCCTTGCATCCCTGGAATGAATCCCCCCCGATCATGGTGAATAATCTTCTTAATGTATTGTTATATATGGTTTGCTAATATTTTTTGATGGCTTTTGCATAGTTGTTCATCAGGGATATTGTCCTGTAGTTTTGTATGTGTGTGTGTGTGTGGGGGGTGATGTTCTTAGTTTGGGTATCAGTAATGCTGGCCTTGTAGAATGTATTTGGAAGCTTTCCTTTCTTTTCTTATTCTCTTTTTTTTTGGAATAGTTTGAAGAGAATAATACCTATTAATTCTTTAAATATCTGGTAGAATTCTCATGTGAATCCATATGATCCTGGACTTTTACTTTTTGGTAGTTTTTTGATTACTGGCTCCATTTTCTTACTTGTAATTGGTCTGTTCATATTCTCTATTTCTTCCTGGTTCATTTGGAGGATTGTATGTTTCTAGGAATTTATCCATTTTCTCTAGGTTGTCCAGTTTGTTGATGAGTCTGGCTAAGGATTTGTCATTTATGTTTACCTTTTCAAAGAACCAGTTCATGGTTTTATTGATTTTTTTCTCTATTTTTCAAAAGAAAAATAAATGTAAAGTATAATGACATGACTTGCAACTTTGAGTTATAGTCATAAAGAGTAAAGGGGAAATACTTGTGCTTCATTAATCATTCAAAAACTAAAATTGAAATCAAAACCAAAAATAAAACTAAATAGCACATCAGTTTATGTTGGGGAGCATTAGGAAAATAGAACAGCATGCTACTTCTGAGTACTTACAAAGTGTCTAACAATACCTCCTGGGGTGCCTGGGTGGCTTAGTCGGTTAAGCATCTGACTCTTGATCTCAGCTCAGGTCATGATCTCTGGGTTCCTGAGATCGAGCCCTGTATCAGGTTCAAGCATGGAATCTGCTTAAAATGCTCTCTCTCTCCCTCTCTCTGCCTCTCTCCCACCTGTGCGAGTGCTTCCTTTCTGTCTCTCCCTCCCTCCCTCTCTCTCCCCCAACAATAAATAAATAAACCTAAATAAATAAATAATAATAATACCTACCATATATTGAGTACTTATGATAAATCAACTACAAAACTATGCTCTATAATTCATTGTTCAAAAGAACCAGTGAATTATTACACCCATTTTACAGATGAGGAAACTGAGTCCTATGGTTGTTCACTTATTTTCCCCAATTCATACAGCTAATAAGTGACAAGCTAATATTTTAACCTTAGTCTGGTTAGGCCAAAATCTATCCACCTAACCATCTTAGTGTACATGTGCTCCTGTGAATACCTTTTTTAATTCAACAGATAATAATTGAGTGGTTAAGAAGTATAAGTCATAGTTCAGGTGCTGACAATAAAGACAGGAACAAACAAGACCAAGTCCCTGTTCCTTTAAAGCTAACTACCTAGTTTGGGGAGAAATAGAATAAACAAGATATGTACAAAAGTCATATTGTTATTAGGGTTATGAAGAAAAATAGAGCAAGTGAGGGGGATATGGAGTATTGACATTGAGGCTGATATTAACATAAGGTCAATGACTAATATCTTTGCTGAAATGTTTAAAGTATTTTTCACTTCTATGCTTTCAGGATCTTGAAATTCCTTTTAGGAAGATACTAAGTTCCTAGATATAATGAAAATTAAGTTACTTTAAAGGGCTTTGAACCCATTTATCCCTCCAGGTACAAAATAGGTTTAAACTCAGAAGGACAGTGTATTTCCTCACATAGTAGTCAGCTCTGCAACTCCCATGAGGCCAAAGACATTACCTTAGACATATAGAGTGTTAAAAACACAGGAAGGGAGAATGTATTTTTTTAATTGTTTTTAATGTTTATTTTTGAGAGACAGAGACAGAGCAGTAGAAGGGCAGAGAGAGAGAGAGAGGGAGACACAGAATCTGAAGCATGCTCCAGGCTCTGAGCTGTCAACTTAGAGCCCGATGCAGGGCTCAAACCATGAGATCGTGATCTGAGCTGAGGTCAGACACTTAACCTACTGAGCCACCCAGATGCCCCATGAGAATGTATTTTTTAAAATTTTATAAACCATCTTAAGGGATGAGTATGATCAAATTAAAATTACTTAACTAATGTAGAGCAGAACATGGTTGTAGATTATAGGTTTGGTCATATACTTATTATATATTATTTCAGATATGTATATATTAGGTCACCTATTAATAAATATTATATTGGTCAAAATGTAATATATTTTATGGGGGCAAGGTTTTATAAGAAATGGATTGCTTCAAAGTTAGCTTAAACTCAAGACTAGGGTTAGCTCAACAAAACCAAAGGTGAAGATCAGACAATTCCAGGTGTCTCACTGGATCAGCTTGTAGTCCTCCATGGGTGACATTAATAAGGCTCAGCCTCAATGGGCCCCACATTCTGATGCCTCTCAGACTTTCAAACTTTCAAGAGGCAGACCATGAATGGCCAAGCTTGCACCAGGGATGTCCACCTAGAGAACTGGATGATGTTGCAGAGACCTGGCCAACTGGAGAGTTGTTCATGGTCTCTAATTCAGTGGGTGCCATGTTGTTTGTTTTCACTCACCATAATTTCTGTAGTGCCTGACATAGTGCTGGTATGCAATGGACAATTAATAGGCATTAGTTATAAGAATATTTCTCAGGTCTCAATGTAGCCACATACTATTACAGCCTGTTATGAGCACTGGCATGTAAGAGTATAACATATTTGTTCCTTTCAAAAAGTTGTATTGAATCAGGTAGTCCTAGGAAGATTGGTTAAATCCAAGCAAGACTCCTCTTTTCACTGCTTCACAATTCATCTATCAAAGCATCCAAATATTCAACATTGCCTAAAAACCCTTACAGCTCTTGAAGCCTTTCTATGTATTGGATATTTTCAATCAAGGATTTAAATGTGTTTATTAACTGGCTAAACACAACAACAATAATATTCATGTTAATGATACAAAACCCAGTAGTGAAGCAGAGTTACTGAATGCATATGAAGATATAAGTATGGAAGCAAAGGATGCCCGGAGGAACACACACCTATTTCGGTGATTTGTCTACTCTGTGGAGATCAGTCTTGAGATTCAGTTCTCCAAATGCTTTGTGCAATGAAAACAGCAATCTGCTGTACTGGATACTGTAAATACTGGATCCTCAGTAGCCCAGACTCATGAGAACTGCAACTGCCTATCAATATAAGGACCACTAAAGAATCATAAAGACAGCTATGGAAAGGGCTGTAATAATCATTTATTTTTTAATTTGGTTTTATAACTATTTTGGTATTTTTTTTGCAAATATGAAAAAACCTAGGGACAGGAAAGCTTCCCTCTATTTACAGGTGAAGAAACTTAAGTCTAGAGAAGCTCACAGACTTCCCAAATTAAGCATAAATGCTTATCTATAGAACCAAGATTCAAAATCTTGTCTGACTTGGCTCTGAAGCCCATGTCCCTTTCTTTACATCATTATGCTTCCCGTATTTTAAAAATGGGACTTGAGATGTTAATATATATCTTTAAAAGGGTGCCAGGAGACATGTCACAAAATCAATTTGCCAACAGTTGAAAAAGAGGAAGCTACTGAATAACCTGGAACCAGACCATCTGTTTGAGGAGCAAATCCTAGAGACTAACAGTGACATCCATCCTGCAGTTATACACACTCCTGAAAAACCAAAAGAAATTATTTTTACCAATGGGGGGAAAAAGTTGCTCAAATGCTTACAAAAGACATCATCACATTAAACTGTAACTTTAAATAAAATATTCTTGACACCTGCACACTAAATTTGAATTCTTGTGACAAATATTTTAGGTGACAAGAAATCTAATAATAACATAAACCACTATGACTTCATCCAGCAAATTCATTCTTTAGAAATTTTGCATAAGACATTTCCTAATTGTTGTAACCTTATGTTATCTTCTTTATATGGAAAGGTGAAGAAACTCTTGCGTGGTTGATGATCTACTTGAGAATACAGGCTATGTCTTTTACATTGTATAAAATGAAGCCAGCATCTAACACAGTACCTAATATAGGACAAATATTCAATAAATGTGGAGTGGACACTTTGCCATTATATGGGATAGATTTGGACTAATCAAGTCACACTGTTGTGCCCTGCCACTGATGGCATTAGAGAGCCAGCTACAGAAGGCCACTGTACAGATAATGTCCATGGAGCCACCAGAAATTGAAATCCCACCAGGTGTGGATTTATCTGTGGTTATAAACCACACTAGCAATACTACCAAGGCCTTTAGAATGTTTTACCAACTAGCTTAGGCATGAAAAGAATATAGGACATAGAATCAACTGAAAGTGTTATTCAGTTTGAAGCATTTTACAAATGTTAGTAACGTTAATATTTTCACATGTATTTCCTAAAACCATGTTTCCATTAGTATATCTGTTTTAACACTTTGGCAACATGGTCCAGATTCTGTCAATTAAACTGCAGTTTTCTATATGGGGGAGTGTTTGAAAATTTTGAATTGATTTCATCTGAATGTTGTATAGCAGTATAACCGTAACTGAATGATTCTGCTGTCTTACCTCTGCATTCTAGAGCCTTCACCCTGGTTTTTCCCACTGAAATTTTGAGAAGGCAAAGGTAGACCAGAAAGAGTACTGAGAAAGGATTCAGAGGACCTGAATAACTTCCATATGCTCAAGTTCTTCTAACTTTGGTTTACATACCCCTAACTCATGGTTTAACTGTGAGGATCAAATAAGATGATGTGCTTCATAAACAGTCAAATAAATAGAAGTTCATCTTATTGCTGAAAATCAGTTCACCATTGTGATGCTTTTTTCAGACATCAATGGCAGAATCTCAGATGAATTTGTTTTTACCACATTTACACCTTATAGGTATTGGCTTAGGTGTCTCTTCTCTCCAGTACAGGCAGTGAGGTTTAATACTTTAGTGTCTCTGCAAATGCTTCTGTTAAATTAACCTACCTGTCAATCTTTCAGTAGGTATTACTAAGTTCCATAATAAGTGCAAGTTATGCCAGAGGATGGGAACACAGTGGTGGACTAAATGCCCTGTCTGTTAACCTCACACAGTAAATACACCATCAAAATGTGGCAAAGTTATTCTTTCCTACTCAGTGCTTCTCAATGAGGTAAAGTCTTTGGAATATGAGGAAACTGAATTATAGTTGAAGAGCAGTCATATACAGCCAGACTCTAAGAATGTCTTCCTCCCAGAACTATTATTTCCACTTTTTTGCTTGCACACTCTGATGAGATTTAAAAAAAAAATAGGCAAAACATCCAGGTTGACCAAACTGTCATTCAGATAGTCTACATTATAAAAACAACATCACTGGGATCACCTGAATTTTTCAATCATCATTAGATACTATTTAGAAATAGCCTAATAGCTTATGTGGAACACATATGAACCTTCAGATAGGACAAGGATTAACTATGAACGTTTATGTTAAAATAATTACCCCCACTTTTGTTCATCGCCAAAAATGTCTGATTCTATGCACATGCCCAAAAACTCTTGGTTTCAAAGCATGATGATAATTCCTTCAACTCACCTTGATCTAGAAACAAAAAAATATGCCAGAAATTTTGTTCTCCCTGGAATGTGAAGGGCACTGATGACATTAATGACATTCTGTGGTATGTCAAACCGATAGAAAAGCAGGAAACATCCGACAAAAAGACTCCCATCCCTAAATGGCAGAAATTATTGAAACCACAGGGCATATAGCACTCTCTCTGGGAGCCTTTATCAGGGAACGGTTGGAGGTGGGCTTTTTGGAGCAGCCTGTAGTTAGCCCTCTATTCATGCTGGTCAGGTCTTTTACCAAGAGAGTTTTACTTTCAGTATTTATGTAGTACAGCAGGCAACTGTTTACCTCAGGGCATGAGAGTCAATCCAGTGCTTCAGAATCTGTGCCACTGGCAGCTCTGTTGCCCATGGAAACAAAGGCTTCTTTGGAGGGAGGGAGGGAGCTCTGCAAGGGGCAAAGCAGAAGATAACCTCATCAATTTGGCTGGTGCTGTATTGGAAGGTGTTTTTGCTGCATGAACAACAGCCATAAAAAATTGTACAGGATTACAATATTTTATAATCATTTAAGAACTTGTTTTTGAGATCTCTAAATTATATACAGCATTAAGTTCATGCTCTTTTGAATGAATTTTGGCTTTAAGTAGAAGCATTTAACTGGGAAGGGCTTGCGCACTTTGTCCTACCTTGGCAGCAAGAGGGAAATGTTGATCTGAATTCTTGTCTGACATATAGGGGAAGGTTCTCAGATTGTGTCATTTAGAAGAAAGCTTTGGATAATCTGGATGAGGCTGGATGGACCACACTGCATGGCTTAAAATGTCCTGCAAGTAGCTTGGACTAAAATCTCACAAATGCCTTCTATCTTTTTCCCAACATTCAAAATATAAATTAAATCTTCTGTTAGAGTCCATTATTAATAAACATTTCTGAAGATTAGCAGCTTGGCCTTTCTAGTGCCCTTGTTATTAGCTCACTTTGTGCCCAGATAGCACAGTGGAAGATGGATTACAAAAGAGATAGAGAATGAGAAACCACAACAGTATGGCCGTCATCTAGTGAGTAACGTAGAAAGTAATGGGGACAGGAAAGAAAAAAAGGGAAAGAGGAAGAGGGAGAAATTTGTATTTATTGAGCACTTGTTCTGCTCAGGGCCAGAAACTTTACATAGGTTTTCTTGTGTAAACATCATAATAAAACTGAAAGACCTATATCGTTGTCCCCATTTTAGATACTGGGGGTTGCAAAGAGACCTGTGGAGATGGACTTAGTAGGTATCTAAATAAATACAACTGAAGGAAAGTAACTTTTCAAAACTGTTACTGAATACTCCTACCAAGTCAAATTATAACTTTTTTAAAAATTACTGTGCCTAGAGTACTGAAGGCATAGATGATGGTCAGGGAACAGTCATATTTTTTCAATAAATTATGTTCTTCATTGAAATCAAAATATGGCCACCTACATTATGTGATATGTTCTGGGCATAATGTCAAGACTGGTGGAGATTGGGTTGTGAGAATTTTGACTCAACATTATTCTTAAACATCTTTATAATGTGATTTCACTTTACTTGAAATTCAGACTTGATATCCCCCCAAAGACTAGAGTAGACCCAACTGTATTTTACATCAAGAGAGTATCTATGAGAACAAATAAGACATAAAATAAAACTTCATTTTCTTGAGACAAAGTATGTGAGAAACTTGGTGATTTCTTGGTATGGCTCTGGTTATGGGACAGGCAGACTCCCTGGATTTAAATCTGGGCTCCGCTACTTACTGGTTGTGTAATGTTGGATATGGTACTTAATATTTCTGCAAACCAGCTTTCTCACTTCCGATCTGGGAATTCTATGTCTCCCATAGATTTGTGATTAAGATATATTGGCAAAATTGTTTTGAATATTACCCTAGTTTCATATTGTACGAAAAATTATCAAAAGTCTCTGAGTCACTGAAGAACATGGGTAATAAATAAAACAACACGCACTAAAAATCAATTTAGTTCAAGATGCATTCATTGGTACCTATTGTGTGAGGTAGGTGATGACATATAGATATACAAAGACAAATCGGACATCATCTATGGCCTTGAGCTTATCACCTAGGGAAGAGAAATAGACCTAAATTATTTTAATACAAGGTAGTAAAGCTATTGGAGAGAGCTATACATAAGATGCCAAAGGATGACAAAAGAGAAATAGTTATGAGACATAAGCTTCCTGGAGATGAAAACTAACATGAAGCTTAAAGAATGAACACAATTAATAAAGGCAAAACTTTTGATAAATGTACTGTAGATAGATCAGGTCCAAAATCAACCTTAAAGACATCCCAAGCAGGACACCTGGGTGGCTCAGTAGGTTGAGCATCCGGCTTCGGCTCAGGTCATGATCTCACTATTCTTGAGTTCGAGCCCCGCGTCAGGATTTTGCTGACAGCTCAGAGCCTGGAGCCTGCTTCAGATTCTGTGTCCCCTTCTCTCTCCACCCCACCCCTGCTTGTGCTCTGTCTCTCTCTGTCTTTCAAAAATGAATAAACATAAAAAATTTTTTAAAAAAAGACCTCCCAAGCAACAAAATGTAGGGAAATGTAAACAATATAGTTTGTACAAATCTTTAATTATGAAACCAAAGGGATTGGATTTCATCCTGTAGATGGTAACGAACCAATGAAAAACCTTAAAAAGGACAGTAATTTGAACACCTTTTTTTCTTAAAGATCCCTCTGGCTGTAAGATGGGGATAGATTGGCTGATGAGGTGGGAAGGAAAGGGCACGCTGAAGATGAAGAATTGGGTTAATTAGCTATTTCACTATTTCATGCTAATGAGGAGAGTCTGCTTGAATTTGGTATCAGATAGTTGTAGTGCAAAGTAGGAAATAGATTTCAGAAAAATTTAGGAGATGAGAGCAAAAGGATTTGGCAATCAGTTGGATGTAATGAATAAGGAATAGTATTCAATGGTAACTCTAGATGGATCGTGATACTTTTTACAAAGCTATGTAATGTGGGGAGAGGTAAGAAAATCTGGAAGACAAAACTACAAATTCTTTCAAAAAAGACATGTAAAATAGCAAACATTTCTACAATGTTTGGGTGGAAATGTATAACAAGAATTTAGATTGTTTCAGGGCTGGGACTATAGAAATACATTTGCTTCTCATGTACATATATGGGAAAGAGTTTCATCTAAAAGAGAAGAGGATGGTATCAAAAGAGTCTAAGATTTAAGTGGAAAGAATCGTAGACCATGAGAATGGAATACAAGAAATCACCACAGTTTAAGTGGTATGCAAAAGAGGTACTCAGAGGAGAGCTTCATAGGAGTTTCATAGGAGAAACTTAGAATTAGAGGTCAGAGGGGGTAAGAGGATAACTTGTCCCACAGAAGGCAAGTAGGAGTTTCAAAAATCAAAGAGATTATATATCCATCCAATAAAAGTTACTGTTTTTGTTCTAGGCCTTAATTCAAGGAATATAAAAGTTGAAACATGTCCATGGGTTGTTGACCCTTGCCAGAGCAATTTCAGTTTGCTTGGCACAAAAGCTAACAGCTGTGAGTTGCATTGTAAATGAGAAATGAGGAAGTGGGGCCAATGAGGGCAGATTACCTTTTCATGGAGAAGAAGGCAGTCAGGCTGTAACCACAAGGAGATACAAGGTCAAGGCAGGCAAATTTGAGATGAAAGAGCTCTAAGGACAGTTACAAGAAAAAAAAGCATGCACTGGAATGTAGATGTTTGGAAACAAAGTGATAGTGGTAACTAATAAAAGGTCATAAAGGACAAGAGGAGTTCTATTTGGGAATAGGAGAGGCAGGAGGAAGAGAGATACCTCACCTTTGAGAATGAAAATGGTACAGAGCTACTGTGTCCAATTCTACTATCTGAAGCTTAGAATCATGCTGTTAGTTTACTAAATCAAATCCCCAATATTATCTCCCCACATAGAGTAAATAGTTTAAATAAAGTAGGTAAGTAAAACACAGAACTTTGAATTAATATTAATATTGGAGTGAAGATGGACAAAGTAGTAGTGGTGTGTGTGTGTGTGTGTGTGTGTGTGTGTGTGTGTTAGGAGAAGAGAGCTAAAGGAAAGCAAACCTACTTCCTCAAATTCCTTGATGTTGTCAGTGAGCTATTCTTTCCCTTTGTTCACATTCTTTGGAATAGACAAAGGATGGAAAGCAGACAAAACAAGTATTTCTAGAAATTTCAAAGTTTTTCTCAAAATTTATTGATCATTTGCTATATTCAAAGCACTCTATAATGGGAAGATGTTAAAAAGTTAATGAAAACAGAGGCCTAGCCCATTCAAGTTCATGATCTAGTCAGGTAGAGAGGTAACTATAAAAACACCTAAAGGGTAAATATACTGTCACCTATATAAAAGCTTTATCTTTTACCTCTTTAAAAGCAAAATAGAATCTAGCTATTTTAGAATACCACTTTACTTGAAGGCCTGAGATACTTGAAACTCTCGAAATGTCATTTGATGTGTAGATACATTTGACATACATTAAAGAAGAAGTAACCTAAGAGGTTTGTCAGGCTAGAGGAAGTGCGACTTTCTGGCCTGAAAGGGATGGGGAAAGCCACTGGAATGATTTATTGATAAGTGGTGATGTGCAGTTGTAGTTCAAAGAAGGGCAGAGTCAGCTCTTAATAATAATAATAATAAAATTCATTCCAAAGGTATCTTGCATTTTTTTTTATTTATTTCACAGATAAAAATAGGATGTATGCAGGGAGAATTGCTTTTCTTGAAACAAGAACTTTTACAAAGTGAAAAACTTGAAATTAGATCATACATCAGCATGAATAAGATAGCCTAGCATGTTCTCTACTTGCAACCATGCTGCCTTGGTAATATGCCTGAACTTGACAGAGCTGTTTGTGGAAAAGTAAAGATTATCTTCCTCACATCACATTGGTTCTTGCTTGGACCTGTAGAGGGAAAAAAGTCCTTTATTTTCAACTCTAAGATTATTTTCAGATTAATAAACAGTGACACTACACACAAAGCTAGGCAGCCAAGTTGTGGAATATTTAGGAAAAATATTGTGTATGGTAATCTGTTTAGTATGTCTTAGTGGTAGGATTTATTTCCAAAAAAAATGTGATTTCTAAATGTATAATATTTATTGTAAATGCTTACTTTTACCAATTTATCCCCATAAAATACCCAAGTAAATCTACCAAACGGAGTGAGTTCTAAAGTTCTTTGTGAAAAATAAAGTTTGATAGACTCTGTGATTTTCAGTGGAAAATCTGTGTTTGTAGACTCTGTGATTTTCAGTGGATCATGCAGTACAATAATCAGAACAATAGAAGGCAGAAAGTACCAAAGTAAAGTCAAAGAGATTTAAAAGTATAATAGAAGAAAGTATAGATATAGAAAATATTTATGTAAATTCACCTATGTGCATCTGATTTGTAATTTGCTGTTAAGGGTTTTGAATTTAACTTTTTAGTTAATCCACGAGAATCCTATCTTCTAGAGAGGAAGGCATGCTGTGGAGGGCATCCTTACTTCCAAACAGATCTCTCTGGTGTCTACTGGACTTAGCTCACCTATAAATCAAGGAAACATGGAGAGTCATAGCAACTCCTCTGTCCTCTACAGGACAAGCTACTCAGACTGGACTTATTGGAGAAATTTTCACCACTTGCTGATTATCTAGCATGCTAAGCTTGATGGTCTGTCCCAGATGGAAGGATGGCAACCCAGGGTCATGTAGAAAATTGGATCAGATATGTATTCAGAGACATTTGGGGACCCAGGGGTAATTTAATTCAACTTTATGTTCTCTTTCACCATTTTTCTCTGTTGCGGACTGTGTCTGCCCCCAATTCCTAAGTTGAAATACTACCTCCCCCTGCCCCGCCCCCGCCCCGCCGCACTGTGATTGTATTAGGGGGTAGGGCCTTTGGGAGATAATTAGGTTTAGATGAAGTCCTAAGGGTGGAACCTTCATGAATGTGATTAGTGCCCGCAGATGAATCATGAGAGAGCTTGTGTCCAATCTCTGCCCTCCACTACATGAGGATGTAAGGCGATGTCTGCAGTCTATAACCTGGGAGAGGGCTCTCAACAGAACTCAGCCATGCTGGCATCCTGTTTTCAGACCACCAGCCTGCAGAGCTGTGAGAGATAAATTTAGATTGTTTGCAAACCATCCACTCTATGATATTCTAGTACAGAAACCTGAACAGACTAAGATACTCCTTGACTTTTCTTTCTTTTTAATTCTTCTGCATTATCCAGACACTTTTTTGGCTGAATTCATATATACACATGTATGTGTTGAATTCCACATCCTCCTGCACCTAAACTGTTGGTTTTATTTCTTTTTGCTATTGAAATTAATTCATCTGGCCTAAATCAATTTATATTGTACCTAAGATTTGTGGATTAAGTGTCTCTGGTACAAGGATATAGTGTATTTTTCCTTGAAATCATCTCAGATACAAGCACCAGACAAAAGCTCACTGTATGTCTTTATCCCATTACTTTGTACCTCAGTACATTCAAATTCAGGTAGGATCTGTATTTAAATATTAAGGATAAATGTTTACAGGGAGACTAGCTGGTATGCTGAGCAAAGTTCATAATGTTTAAGCTAAAGGGGGGCTTTTCAACAAATTAAAGTATAGGTTCAAATGGAAAAAATCATACATTGTTTTGTATTTATTATTGGTATTTCTTATCCCTAAGAAAACAAATGGTAGTAATGTGTGTGTGTGTGTGTGTGTGTATGTGTGTGTGTGTGTGTTTCAAAGACAAAGTGGATTGAGTTGATCCAACATGAAGCCTGAGAGGAGAATATCAATACTTATTCAAATAACTCCATAGATGCTTTTCCTATAAGTAATGGAATAGATTTTAATTTATAAACCATAATGACGGCTTACCACAGATCATTATTGAAAAGCAGATCTTGTTATCTGTTTTCTGTTTACTGCCTGTAGTGAAACACAAATGTCTAAGACTGTTGTGTCACAGCCGCTTCCTTTTAGATGAAGCTAACATAGGTATGATTCTGCCTCTGTCAGACAGTGATAACCATAGGCTTATATGTTGCAGGAGAGCTATCCTCCTTCACAGTTAAAATTTTAAACTTTGAAAATCAAAGAAATGCTGATGGTTGTTGTTTTTTAACATTCCCAGTAGTACTAAATACATGGGTCAGAAAAGTCACAAATTCTACAATGCAGTCAGTAGTAGGTTGTATTACTAGGTTTTTGTACTAGAGCTAGTCCTGAACTCCACACAGGAGGTGATAGAATATGATAGAGAAAAAGGCCCAGGAAACAAAAGCTAAGATAGGAAAAGACCTGACAAACAATGACAGAGAAGGACATACCAGAAACTGCTGGTTTTTACATACACACACACACACACACACACACCAATTCCCCAATAATCCAAGAATAGCAAGTTATTTCATGTTTTGTGTATATTCTCAACCTTCCCCGTACACTGTTTTTTCCCATCTGATTATCAGCCTCCCGCTTGCCCAATTCTTCTTGAGAGTATAGCCCTTCCTTCCCATGCACATATTTGTGTGTCTATACCTGATAGAGATGACATTAACATATCCATCTGGGATCCTGAGTGTAGCCCTCATGGCCACAGATGCTTCACAATAAAAAAAGAAGTGGGACTCTTAAAGTTGCAGGGATCTCTATGAGATATCCAAAGTGGGCAGCCATGTTGGAGCTAGAAGGCTGGTCACATGGCACCTCAGCTGTGCTTCAGATTCAACTTCTCTTCCCATGTTGACATCTAGTAGCTGAAAGTCTTAAGCTAGTTTTTCTGTTCTGGTTGCTGAGCCCAAAGGACAGGAAATCATTACAGGGAAAACATTTCTAGCAAAGGTCACTTTAATAGAAAATTACATCAATCACCTTGAAGAAAAAAAAATACATTTCAATTGATGTCATCCGTCCATGGAATAACATCCGTTTTAGTTACTGACTTGAGTTTTTAAAAGTTAGTCTAACTTTTGGAGAAAGCACATTAAAAATTAACCAGGACTTCAACAGTGATTTCAATCTTTTAAAAAGGAAGAGATGGTTATTAGCTATTTCATGTCAGAAGCTAAATGGTTACCTACTTAGAAAGGGAAGAGAATTTTTTTTTTTTGGATGTACTCCCAATGGAATGCTAAAAGGAGGAAATCTTTCAGAGTCAGAAGATCAAGTGTTTACTTTTTTAGCATACTTTCTTACATGATTGAAATTTGGCAGATGCACACCTTAAAGATGGTGATATTTTTTTCTATGTATTTTAAGTATATGCCATTTACTTCCTAAAAATGCCTTACTTATTTTGCTTGTGAGTTTACGCAGAAGGAAGGAAGGGAATGAGGAAGGAAAGTAAGGAAAATTAGAAAATGGCAAGTCAAATATATACAAGTACAAATGTTGCAACTTTCTGGTTGCCCCTTCAACCCTGTAGAAGAGCTGCCTAGAGTCCGCTGGCCTGAAATGCCCACAGTTCAAAACAGATCCTTTTTCCCCTTTATTCGCCCCAAATGTTTTCATGGCTGAAATGGCTTCTCAATCATCTCCTATAAAAATGATATAGAATATTTAAGACTGATATTAAGTATAGATTCATAATATAGGCAAGTTGCTGCAAATGATTCTATCTGAATGACCAGCCTTAGGAGGCCTGAGTGCCTACAGCTCCCAAACTACACACATATTTCAGCCTTGGTCTCTGAGCCTCCCTTTCCCTTACAGGTAATTGAAGTGCCAAGTCTGAACATAGCACTTAGAAAAGCACTTGCTTGAACACAAACACTTGAACCTGCTCTATTACAGTGATTCTTAAAGTGTGGACCCCAGACTAGCAACATCAGGATCACCTGGAAAATCTCAGGCTTCATCTCAGACCCACTGAATCAAAAACCCTGGAAGTAGAGCCAGCAGTCTGTGTATCTGCAGTTCCTCTGGGTGTTCTGGATGCATGTGAAAGTCTGAGAATCATGTGCCCCATTAGAAGCAGAGAATGGGTTCCCCCTTTCTCTTCTCTGCCCAGTAGCCCTGATCTCCTGAATATGATGAAAATGAGTTGCCTGGAGGTTCTAGGGCTCACCTAAAAGTTGTGTTTCACTGGCACAGGCTGCTTTTGATTCCTAAGGCCAGGTGCAGAAAAACCAGGTGCAGGCCAATGGCCATCAGAGGCAAATCCCTAGCAAACTTGCAAGGATTTATTCTGGGGAGTGTGCCTTCAACAGTTATCTGGAAGCACATTAATTATCTGGCATCTATACACTGAGCTGGGTGAGCTGTTTGATGACAATACCTCACTTCACATTGCTTCTTCAGAACCTTAACTGGGTACACAATAGTTACCAAAGAGGTAAAATGAGGCAACTTGCCAACTGTACCAAGGATGGCCTGTTTCTCCATATTCTCACTGTACTGTTTTCCTGTGTCTTGTGGCCAGGGGGATCAAGCCAGAACAAATGAGTTCATATTTCTATTATAAGGAGGAGGTGAAGGCAGTTGGTAAAAACCACAACCTCTTGGTGTTTAGTAATTAGGGATCTCCCTCAACTGGAGAAGCATTCTGAGAATTTCTCCTTTTGCTATAAACATATTTTTATTGCAAATGTCATTCCCACCACACCCCTACTTATAGACTTTTTCATATAAGAGCCTGTCATTTCATCAATTATTAGAAATCTTGCTCAAAATATCTTCTCTTCAATATCAGGTTTATTTCTCTTCTCTACATTTTTATGCTTCGACTAGATCGTGTGAATGTTTTCTCTTGTGATATTATTTGAGGTCAAAAGCTAACATACCAAAAAGCTTTAGCAGACTTATAGCATATCTGCCAAAAGAAAAACTTCTGTTGTAGTAAATCTTTTTTCCACATTAGAAAGGAGTGAAAAATGCTGCTGAGAAATCTCTGTGCCAAAGAGATACTGTGGAATATGTGCTGTGGTGGGGTTTCACTGGTTTTTCTGGGGATTTACATGAATATGTTTTCCTATTGAGCAATATCATTCCCCAAATTAATGACAGAAAAACATTTGAATTCCAAACAAAATGAAAATTCCATTTTGGCAGCCAAAGTGATATAGAGGCTTGGGTTTCTGCTCTTTTGGATCTGACCTAATGCCACCTTTATTTCCCTTACTGGGTTGTTGTGGTGGATAAGGAGTAGACTATGCCTTTGTAAGTGAGGGGAATGATTTTCTCTTTATCCTTCTGAGTTCTTAGTTGAGACCCTGTAATAAAAGTTCAACCAGAAAAAAACCAACAGGAATTTATTAACACATATACCTCATGTACACATGGGAGATACCTGGGAAAAAATGAATAACCCCCCAAAGTAGCATAGGATTCGGACTGAAATACCATCTCAATACTGAAAGGACAGAGGGGATGTAGGCCTCTTAGGGGAGACTGAATGGTGTTTAGGGAAGATCAATGGGCCCTTACAAGAACAGGTGGGCAGTATGACCTTTCATGATAAAGTCTGACTGAGTGTGGTGTCAATTTCTTAGCCTCTCTCTTAAGATAAGAGTCAGTCTTTCCTGTTGATGAAACCCCCAGGGAAGGGATTTCTGACAAGTGACTTTTTTTTTAAGGATCTGTTTTGAGACATAGCAGGAGCATTTACAGAAACCTCTTCCTGTATTTGCTGATTTTCAAGTGCCTACAACTCAAGATAATCACTATACCAAAGGAGCATATTTTGGGGTGTCATATTCTCCTATGCTTCACTTTCCAGTATTCTCTTCAGCTGGCAGAAATCTCAATATATTGCAAAGATTGTTCTTTCCAGATCTCTAAATGAATCTTCTGGAGGACGATTCATTCTTTTTGGTCTCACAGTGGCGACATTGATCCTTAGGGTGGAGTGTCCACTTTCCAGATTCGTTCTAAAGTTCCTAAAATCCAAATAATAACTAGTGTTAATGAGTGTCAGACAAATCTCTCCACTGCTGAATAGGTAGTTGAAGACCTTAATCCATAGGCAGACTGGGAAGTCCTGGCCACCTGTACTTTCTCCATCTATTGACTTATGTATAGTGAACTAAAATCCTGGTCTGGCCCCAGGTGTCCTCTATTTCAAACCTTGGGTAAGATTTCATAAATATTAGATTATGTCCTTTAAAAATTTAAGGAGTTCTCTCTTCTGGAAAAAAGACTTACCAAACACATTCCAGCGCACTGGTCATGTCAAAACATCTCCCAGAATATCTGGGTGTTCTCTATTCACCAAGGGGGAATGCTACCAATCTTACCTACCCAAAGGCCTTATAGATTCCCCCTGTTGGTAAGACTGCATCAGGATCCCAATGTAACTTTTAAATATAGTGACATATGCTTTCCTGTGGAAATAATCTATAATCCTAGTACAGATGATGTATGCTTTGCTTCCTTCCACACTCAACCACTAATGCCTTTGGAGAAACAAGATAGCTTAGAAAACAGGTATCAGCTGAACATTAGTCTACTTGCCTTGACATCAGATAAAGGCCTGGGCTACCTAAATCAGAGACTTGAATTCATAAGAAAATTCAGTGTCCTTACCACTCCTGGGCAATAAACATTAGGATTTAAAATAGCGTTTCAACAAAGGGCCTTTCAAGGATTTGCCTTGAAATACGGTTAAAAATTCACATATAGAAGTAAGTGAATATTTTTAATGTTTGGTTTACAAAGAGGCTATCTTCTTTGCTTTCCTTATTTTCTAAATATGTTTTGTGCTGGCTCTTGAAAACCACATGAGAAAAGGAAATTTGTGAAAACGCTTTATAGATGTTGCTATGTTTTCTCTCTTAGAAATAATCGGAAAGTGAAAATCATTATGGTTACTCAACAATCTTAGTGTGGTGGGATAATAATCTGAGATATTCTTTTTCAGTTCTGTATTATTTCTCTTTTTTTCCCTTCCATTTTAGCAGTTAGCTGGTTCTGTTCCACATTGCCTTGCGGTATGTACATAAGTAGCAAAAGTAACATAAAAAGGACAGCTTAGTGGTTAGGAGTGAACTCCAGAGTTAACAAGTCCTCATGCCGAGACTCACTTTACTATTTAATAGTGTGACCTTGAGTAAAATTTTTAACTCTGTTCTTCAGTTTTGCATCTGCTAAATGGAAATAACGATAGTATTTACCTTCTAAAATTTGAAAATTGAGATACTACTATATTTAAGGTAATTAAACTATGCTTTAAAATGTTAATGATAATAATTGACACTTATTGAGTACTTATTTTGTGTCAGCCACTGTTCTCAGTTAATAATGATTCATTTAATACAGCCCTATGATACAGACCGTATGCTTCCACCACCACCACCATCATCCTCGAACAGACAAGCGAACAGGGCATACGATAGTTGATTGACTGAGGGTCTGATGGAGTTGGGTGACATCAGACCACTCCATTCCAGGCTGCTGCAAGTGTTTCTTTATTCTTGAAAGAGTTGCTACCTGACAGTTGAATCCTGTACTTCTCATGGTGAATCATAGGAACGTAAAAGAAAAAGCCATATTCAATAACACATTGAAAGTCTCTGCTTGTGTCACATTGCCATCAAGACGAACAGATAAAGGTGAGGAAGTAAAATCTGGTTGCCATCAAGTCATGACAAAAATGGGAAAGAACAATGTTAATGAGAGGAAGAGAATGAGAATTGAGACCATTAATCCAATCTACCATAATAGTCTAACAGAGAAAACAGATATGCAAAGACGTATTTATAAAATGATAGAGTGAAGTCACACTTAAAGTGAAGGTTGGACTATCAAAGTCAGTGAGTAAGAGAAAAATTGTATAGAGTTTCAAAATTTCCCAGAAAACTCTTTAGGAAGACACTTTTTTGAAGACTGAGTCACTCATTAAGTCGTATACATCAGGTTCCCCTTCAGTGTTGGAACAAATAGTTATTTTATTATTTGATCACCAAATCAAGTATAAGCCTGTATGGGGTCACAGTGAATAAACCCAGAATGGTGGGGAGATATTACCTTCTGAGATGCAAGTATTTGACAACAGTTAAGGGAACCAGTCTAGGAACTCATGCTCATTTAGGACATTTGCTTCAAATGGAATGGGATATGGTTAGTGGCTGTAAAATCACCCTCTGTTTAAAATCTTCTTCTCTCTGCTTCTGTTTCTCTCTCTCTCTGTCTCACTCTCTCTGTTGTTCTCTCTCTCTCCCCAATCCCAATCCACACTTAGTTGAATTTGTATTTTTAAGTGAATGTTTAATGCAATAACTGAGGGTACATACTAGAAGGAGAAGTAATTATGGGTTGGACTACAAATCCTTTCTGGAAGAGAGAAAGCCAATGGATGCTTAGCGAATGCCTACAAAGGTAGGGCACTGGGCTGGCATATACTATATGAATGACAAGCTGAAACTTAAAAATGGTTGGGATTTAAATAGACAGAGATATGAAGGAAGGGTATTCCAGGTGGAGAGAAGAGTCTGAGCAAATGCACAGAGGCAGGAAAATTAAACAACCGAGACTAATCCCAATTCATAATAAGTTAAAGAATATGAGTCAAGAATCAATTACCAGGGGGTTATTTTTACTGAAATATGTAATGTCATTCAGAGCTGATATTTACAATGGTAGAATGCTATTAGCACAGGAATTTGTTTAAACAATCATTAGGCCAAATTCTCTTTAATTCTAAAAATAACAGCTTTACCAATGGCTTAGGAAGTTATTTTCAAAATAACACCCCCATTTAAAAAATATACTTAAATCACTATGACACCTGACAACGTGTCATCTATTTAAATTACAAGTACCATTATTGAACAACAGATAGTATTCCAATAATAAATTGGAACATTAGAAAAAAAATCAAGTTTGCAATAATTAAGGAAGCAGTCCTGGCATTAGGATTATAAACTGTGAACTGATTTAGAGGAAAATTACAGTTGCTATTTTATGGTCAGAAAAATATAAAGGGCTACTTATACATCATTCAAATTGAAGCTTATAAACAAAAGCCAATTTCTCTACGTGATTTGTATTTTACCTAAAAGGTAGATATAACTCTGCATTTCTCACGTCTTCAGAGTGAATAAATCTAAAAAGTTCAAAATTTGAATTTCTTCAAGCATGAGGGTGGATACTATGGGCTATTAAAATATGTATAAGTGCAATAAATAAAATACCATATAAAGTTTTGTAACTGATAATATAACAGATGGCCTTACTGTAGGTATCCATTCTATGATTTGTAGGGCCATTTAATACATTTAATTTCCCTAAATCTCAACATCCTGGAAGTGAAGCTTGTTACTACCCACTATCTTTACAACAATGATAATTATTAACCCAACGGCACAAAACAGACTTCTATGAATCAATATTTCCTGAACTGTCAGAATCTATATGGCAATGTATCAGTATTATAGGTGTTTAGAAAGCAAGCACTTCTTCAGTTCATGACCTATTTCTTTTCTTTTTTTAAACATTATTGTTTTATTTCTGATTTGAATGGAAATGTGTCTAGTGTTTTATTTTTTTTAATTTTTAATATAATCTATTGTCAAATTAGCTTATATACAACACCCAGTGCTCATCCCAACAAGTGCCCTCCTCAATGCTCATCACCCACTTTCCCCTTTCCTCCACCCCCAATCAACCCTCAGTTTGCTCTCTGTAGTTAAGAGTCTCATATGGTTTGCTTCCCTCCCTCTCTGTAACTTTTTTTCCTTCCCTTCCCCCATGGTCTTCTCTTAGGTTTCTCAAGATCCACATATGAGTGAAAACATATGATATCTGTCTTTCTCTGACTTATTCCACTCAGCATAACACCCTCCAGTTCCATCCATGTTGCTGCAAATGGCATGATTTTATTCTTTCTTATTGCCAAGTAGTATTCCATCATGTATATAAACCACATCTTTATTCATTCATCAGCTGATGGACATTTACGCCCTTTCCATAATTTGGCTATTGTTGAAAGGGCTGCTATAAACATAGGGGTACATGTGCCCCTATGCATCAGCACTCCTGTATCCCTTGGGTAAATTCCTAGCAGTGATATTGCTGGGTTGTAGGGAAGTTGTATTATTAATTTTTTGAGGAATCTCCACACTGTTTTCCAGAGCAGCCACACCAGTTTGCATTCCCACCAACAGTGTAAGAGAGTTCCCATTTCTCCACATCCTCTCCAGCATCTATAGTCTTCTGATTTGTTCATTTTAGCCACTGACCAGTGTGAGGTGGTATCTCAGTGTGGTTTTGATTTGTATTTCCCTGATGAGGAGTGACATTGAGCATCGTTTCATGTGTCTGTTGGCCATCTGAATACCTTCTTTGGAAAAATGTCTGTTCATGTTTTCTGCCCATTTCTTCACTGGGTTATTTGTTTTTAGGGTGTGAAGTTTGGGGAGTTCTTTATAGATTTTGGAATCTAGCCCTTTGTCCGATATGTCATTTGCAAATATCTTTTCCCATTCTGTTGGTTGCCTTTTAGTTTTGTTGATTGTTTCCTTTGCTGTGCAGAAGCTTTTTATCTTCATAAGGTCCCAATAGTTAATTTTTGCTTTTAATTCTCTTGCTTTTGGAGATGTGTCAAGTAAGAAATTGCTGTGGGTGAGGTCAGAGAAGTATTTTCCTGCTTTCTCCTCTAGGGTTATGATGGTTTCCTGTATCACATTTAGGTCTTTCATCCATTTTGAGTTTATTCTAGTGTATTGTGTGAGAAAGTGGTCTAGTTTCATTGTTCTGCATGTTGCTGTCCAGTTCTTCCAGCACCATTGGCTGAAGAGATTGTCTTTTTTTCCATTGGACACTCTGTCCTTCTTTGTCAAAGATTAGTTGGCCATTCATTTGTGGGTCTAATTCTGTGTTCTCTATTCTATTCCATTGGTCTATGTGTCTGTTTTTGTTCCAATACCATACTGTCTTGATGATTACAGCCTTGTAGTAGAGGCTAAAGTCCAGGATTGTGATGCCTCCACTTTGGTTTTCTTCTTCAATATTACTTTGGCTATTTGGGGTCTTTTGTGGTTCCATACAAATTATAGGATTGTTCTAGCTTTGAGAATAATGCTGGTCCAATTTTGATTGGGATTGCCTTGAAAGTGTAGATTGCTTTGGGTAGTATTGACATTTTAACAATATTCTTCCAATCCATGAGCATGGAATGTTTTTCCATTTCTTTGTGTCTTCAAATTCCTTCATAAGCTTTCTATAGTTTTCAGCATACAGATCTTTTACATCTTTGGTTAGGTTTATTCCTAGGTATTTTATGGTTCTTGGTGCAATTGTAAATGGGATCAGTTCCTTTTTTTCTCTTTCTGTTGCTTCATTATAGGTGTATAAAAATGCAACCAGTTTCTGTACATTGATTTTGTAGCCTGAAACATTGTTGAATTCATGTGTCAGTTCTAGCAGTCTTTTGATGGTGTCTTTCGTGTTTTTCATGTAGAGTATCACGTCATCTGTGAAAAGTGAAAGTTTGACTTCTTTCTTTGCCAACTTTGATGCCTTTTATTTCATTTTGGTGTCTGATTATTGATGCTAGGACTTCCAACACTATGTTAAACAACAGTGGTGAGAGTGGACATCCCTGGTGTGTTCCTGATGTTGGGGAAAGCTCTCAGTTTTTCCCCACTGACGATTTTATTTGATGTGGGTTTTTCATATACGGCTTTTATTATGTTTAAGTATTGGCTGCTTTGTCTGTTAGATGATTCCCTTGTGCTGTAGGGTCATCTCCCTGCTGGTGTCCTTTGCAGTGTAGAACTGCAACTTCTTCTGGAAGCCAGACGGCCTCAAGGAGCTTTAGTATTTCCTCCTTGTTTTTGATGGTCTTCCCCACCGCAGTGAGGAGGCCCCTCTCTTTGTAGATTGCCCCATGTATGTGTACAGTATTGAAGGCATACCAGAGTCAATGTAGATAGTATGCCCTCTCTGATGGTGAGGACCCAGAATAGGGCATGTAATTCAGCCCACTGTGCTGGCCATCCTATGGGTAGGGCATTGGCCTCTAAGACTTTATCATGGTTGTCACTGCATACCCTGCCTTTTGAATGCCCTCTGTGATGAAACTGCTACCATAACTGAACAAGGGAGGTCTGGGTCCTGTAGCGCCTGGTGGCTTGGGAGTACTTCATCAGTCACCTCGAACAGTCATGATCTGGTTTCCCTTAGATGGTAGGAAAGTTGTGGGGTTCAGCATCCACACTGTTTCAAGAGTGACCCATGGATTCTTGCAGAGGAGACCCTGGTATTGTACTAGTCTGAGAGTTGTAGAGGAAGCAGTGTCCTTTAGTATTCATGAGAGACATGACAGCATGAGGGACCTTGAAATTTAGTTCTTGTCCCAGGGTGAGTTAATCTGCTTCCTTAGTGAGAACTGTGGCTGCTAGTGCCCTAAGGCACTGCAGTCATCCTGCCTCTACTTGGTCCAGCCTCTCCAACAGGTATGTTACTGGCCACTGCCAAGGGCCAGTGGTCTGTGTGGGAATCCTGAGGGTGACCTTTTCTTTCTCATGCACAAAGAGATTAAAAGGCTTTTCTATATTTGGGAGACCAAGGGCTGGTGCCTGTCTCAAAGTGACTTTTACCCCTAGAAAGGCGATTTCAGCCTCTTCTGTCCAGACAGGGGTTTATGGATCTGGCCCTACCAAGAGATTATAGAGGGGTCTTGCTATTGTTGAGAATCCAAAAATCCAGTTTCAGCAGAATCCCACAACCTCCAGGAATTTTCATAGCCCCCTCTTAGTTTGGGGCCCCTCTTAGGTGGTGATGACTTTCTTTCTCTCTGGCCCTAGTGCTCTTTTTCCTTGGGTGAGGAGGAAGCCTAAGTAGCAGACTTACTGTTGGCAGATCTGTGCCTTTCTCCATGAGACCCAATACCCTGAGTCCGACAGGAGGTAGAGGAGGTCCCTTGTGCCCTCTGTACAATTCTCTTGGGTATTGCTGACAAGGAGGAGGTAATCCACATACTGGAGAATGGTGCAGCAGGTGTCCTCCATGGGAAAGCTGGTGAGGTCTCCAGTCAGTGCCTCCCTCAAGAGGGTAGGCAAGTTTTTCAACACATGTGGGAGGCACGTCTAAGTCAGTTGCATATGACACCCTGTGTCTGGTTCCACCCCTTCAAAGGCAAACAAGGGTTGGCTCTGGGGGGCCAAGCAGAGGCATAGAAGGCATCCTTTAAGTCTAAGCCAGCAGCAGAGTCTGGGATCTGGCTGAGGAGGGTGTACGGGTCTGGGACCACCGGGTGCAAGGAGACATAGATTCAGTCTCAACTGGAGGAACAGGTTGAGCTGCACATTCACTCACACATTCAGACCAGAAGTTAATACATTCCTTCCCTGGGAATCCCTACCTCTGAGACCTCTAAAAGTTGTCTGGGAGGTCATCGGGCTCCCCTTCCATCCCAATGGGTGGGTCTGGCCCTATCAGTGGCCTCAGGACTTACCAGTATCCGATGTTGGGTCCCCGTCCTCACCTGCCAAGTCTCCTTGAGTCCAGTGGGAACGGCGGAGTGGGGCTGGCCTGAGGCGACCGAGCCAGAGACTGCCAAATATCAGACAGGGTGCGCCTTCTTTGTTGTGACTCCTCATTGCATCACTGCCTCGCTGTTTTCCCAAACCAGTGGCAACAATGGGCCAGTGCAGTTGGGTTTCCGGGGAACCAAATGTTATGGAACCTGATCTGGATCACCCGGCAGAAGAACCAGGCAGCACTTGGAGATCTTGGAAGGCAGGAGGTTTATTTCACACAGGTGGGTTCAGAGGAGATCACTCTCCCGAAGTCTGAGCCCCCACGTAAGCAGAAGGAACAATTTCTAGTATGTTACTTCCGCATTCTGTATTAGTAGTAATTTGGCACGCGCAGCAAGTGGGGTGGGAAGAAGAACCCGGGAGGGGAGTCTTCAGTCAAGGACTGGAATTTCCCTTTCAGTCCTGTTGGCCATCTTAGGGAAAAATCTGTTATATCTATTCGAGACAAGTAAATTTAGTATTATTTTCATGTGCTCCCCTCTTGTTTTGGAGTCTCCTCTGTAGTCTCAGATTGGGGTTAATTACTGATGATTTCTCCCTTTGTATTCATAATTTTTCTGTGGCAGTTTCACACTGTTATTATTGGGACTTTCTTTTGTCCTCCTTAATTAAATGCTGAAAAGCTTCCAGTTGATTTCGCAGTCTGCTGAGGTAGTGAGATAATTTGCAATCTAAATAAAGTGTTCAGCATTGATTCAACTCTCAAGACCCACTCTCTTGCAGGCGATGTGTATGAGATGATGCTGTGGTGTTATTCATCTGTGACTAAAAACAAACAAACAGACAAACATTGACTTAGAATAAGGTTCACTATCCTTCAAACAGGACATCACTTCTTGGAGTTTGGCTTTCTGTGCTTTCTCTATAATTCACTCAGTATTGAAAACTAATTGTCATTGTCACATGGAGTCACTCATGCTAGAGGAATAAAACGCAGCACTTGTTAGGTGACAGTAATAGGCCCAAAGCAGCAGGTGGCAGCTGCATGTGTGAAGCAGCTGAAAAAGGCTCATGTCACCAAGGAAAATGGCCCCTTTGCAACATGACAGAAATCTCACTATATGTATGTAAGAGTCAGTGCTCTAAGAGGGCAGTTTAACATAGAGGAACACATTTTTGTAAGGTCAGCTTGAGAGAAGGTGTTTCTGAAAGAAAGAGGAGAGCAAGAGACAGAAAGAAAGAAGTAAAATAGGGATGCTGAGTAGCATTTGGTGGGTGTTTCTGTAATAACAGTGCATGTGCTCAGATGCACTTGCGTTATTGAAACACAGGACCGAAGCCCAGGGCTGAAATTATTTGAAATCTGAAAGCATACAGACCTATGAAATATACATGTGGAAGTACTGTGGCTTTCTGACCACTTTGGGGTCTGTAATCCACTGGTGTAAGGCTAATTAAAATAATAAAATGAAGCCCACAATTCCCATTTCTGCTCAGAAGAGGCACTGTGGGAATAATCAGAGCCTATATTTTCCCACAAACCTGTACAGATTAGGCACACCGCTGGTTTCTCTCCACAAATCTTTTTAATCCATGGACACTTTCTCTGAAAGCTGCTTCCTGTTGGTGAGGGGGTTCTGTAGTGCAGCCTGTCATCTCTCGAATCACATGCTGGAAGAAGCAAAAAGGAAATTGACTATTAGGGTGTGTTGTAAAGGAGGTCAGAAGCACTTTCAATGGAGGGGTTCTGAGTGGGTAGAGCATGCAACTCTTGATCTCAGGTTTGTGAGCTCAAGCCCCATGTTGGGTGTAGAGATTACTTAAAAATAAAATCTTAAAAAAAAAAAAACCTGAAGTCCTGGGGCGTGTGGGTGGCTCAGTCAGTTAAGCATCTGACTTCAGTTCAGGTCATGATCTCACAGCTCATGGGTTCAAGCCCCACATTGGGCTCTGTGTTGACAGCTCAGAGCCTGGAGCCTGCTTTGGATTCTGTGTATCCCTCTCTCTTCTCTCCTCCCCCACTCATGTTCTCTCTATAAAAAATAAATAAACATTAAAACAAATTTAAAATGAAACAAAACCTGAAGTCCTTTCAGTGGAAACATAACCATCTCCAAATCCTTTTGGTCTTCATATGGGTACATTAGGGTTTTTGAGAAATCTTGTGATGCCTCCTTCAGTTTTTATGCAGCTAAACTTCATGGGGTATCACCCAGGGAAGTATTCTTTGAGTAGTTTCTCCGATCTCAGGCACACTAGGCATTATGAGACATAAAGAAATATAAAACTTGGTTCTTGCCTTCAGACAACTTATAATTGAGTTAGAGAACAGAGCTACAACCAAAATAATGACAAAGAAAAAAATGAATATATCAAAACTGATTTAAATAGTACACTTCATAAGAAAACTATAGGTTTATACCAATTAAAAAGAGTCACTGAAGCTTAAAATCACCAAGGAAGGATGAAATCTACTTAAAATGTGATCCACAGACCGGCAGCAAGACCAGAATTTGTTAGAAGGCAGGCCATGCGCCAGACCTACCATATCAGAGATTTGATTTTAACAAGATGCCGGTGACTTGTATACACAATACAGTTGGAGAAACATTGGACCAAATTTTGAGGTTCAAGAGGGATGGATTCCTAACTATGTTGTATTACAGCTGATGCCCAGTGACTAATCTCCCAGGATGGATAGGTGATAAACAAGTATCATTAAAGAAGACAAACAGTCCATTGCTAAGCACTAGAGCATAGGGAACAATTAAGGTTATATATCAAGATAAAAAGGATGGGGGCACCAAGGTGTCTCAGTACTTTAAACATCTGACTGTTTTGGCTCAGGTAATGATGTCCTGGTTTGAGTTTGAGCTCCACATGGGGCTCTGCACTGACTCTCTTTTTCTCTCTCTCCCTCTCAAAATAAACTTTATAAAAATATAAAAAGATGTAGATATTTTTTAAATATCCAGAGAACCCCCACTCTGGGCATAAAAAAATAATACTTACATTAATTTAAAGTCTTCATTTGGCTTGAGAATATTGCCCGAACTCCTAGGGTGTGATACTTAAAATGTCATTTTCAAAGTGTATTTTTACACTTTTTGTAAGTGTATTTTTATTCATTAATCTCTATTAAATAACTAAAATTATTTACAATACTTTAAATAAAAGGCTATCTTTTAGTATGCTTGTATAAAAATAGAAAAATTATAAATTTATGACTCCAGAACATAAACTAAAATAGACTTTAGAAATATTGTGCTTTCATCCAATTATTCTTTATTGATAAGATTCTATGAAAATTATTTTTATATTAAATTCTCAAAAGAATATTAAGAAACTCATGACATCTCTTACTATGCCCATTAAAAATTAAGTGAAAAGTTTGAACTTTATAAAATTCAGACTGTAATCACCCAGGCTTTAAAAGCATGTCTGTTTAATTTTATTATCAGGCTTCTCTAAATGGGCATAACTGTAATGTTTTAATTATTGAAAAATTCCAATGCAAAAATCAATAAAAAAGCACAGAAAACATTATGTAAAAATGTTATATGGGTTTCTGAGTTATGTTTTAAGCTAGGAAGAGGCTGGACTAGATCAGTGGTTCTCAATAGTGGCAACTCATTTTAATAGCCTGGATAGCTTACCAAAAATACCAATGACCAGGTCCTACCTGGTCCTACTATGTCAGAATTTCTGGATATGAGACTTCAGTATGTATTAGATGAAATAGGTCTGGCAATATTATCCCTTTGTAATTACATCCTTTATAATTACCTTTGTCACTTATATACAACCAATTTTGTTATTAGTATTCACATTTTATGGTAATATTGTTGGCATAAATCATACAAGTACTTTGGCTAGAAATAAACAAAAGACCCATTATGATAAAATCCAAAATCAATCTATACTTCATTTTTTGTTGATTCTTCAAGAAAGATAAAGGATATAGAGCTTTTAGGTCTTTATTAACTTATAACTGTGAGCCCTATCTCTGATTCTACTCTTGATGGTAGATACAGAGTTGGTGAAGGGGGAGGTTGATGATCCTTTGTAAGCACCCTTACCCTCTACTTACTCCATTTTAGGAATGAATGACAATAATCATTTCCTTTGGGGGCAACAGTTTAGTGTGTCTGCATAATTCTTCCATCAAACCAGAAATCAAAATTTTAAGGTAATAAAAATTAGTCATTATTTCTAATTTAGTCAACGCTATTTGCCAGATAGTTATGGGATATGACAGTGAAAATGGCAGATGCAGTCCATGTGCACAAGGAGCATACCCTTTAGTTATTAGAGACAAAGAATAAACGGCAGCAGATAATATAATTTCAGGTAGTAGTAAGTTCTATGGAAACACAAAAACAGACCAACATGATTCTCATTGATAAGATGGGGCAGATGGTCAGGGAAGGCCTCTCTGACAATGTAACATTTGAACTAAGATTTAACTGCAAATAAGAGCCATATATAGGAAGATTTGGGGAAGAATATTTCAGGCAGAGAAAACAGCTTATTGCAAAAACTGTAAGGTAGGAGTGAACTTGGCCTTTTCAGAGAACAGAACAAAAGCTTATATGACTAGAGAAGAATGAACAAGTATTTGACTAATAAGAAATCAAGTGAAAGAGGGTGGGTAGAAGCCACATGACATGCTACTTTAGTGGCCATGGTAGGAGTTTGAATGTTTGATCTTATATGTTCATTAAGGTGAGAAGCCATGCAATTTAAGCATTTGCTTGGAGGTAGGGTAGGAAGAGGGGTGGCAAGATTAGGCCGTGGGTGTAACATGTCTTGGATAATGAGTACCTGTGAATCTCTTGTTTTCTTGGAGCATATCATTAAAATGTAATGTGAAAGTTTTGCATTATTTTACATTCAGTGAAACAGACTCAGAGTTCAAAGAACTTGCCAAAGGCCACATAATTGATAAGTGGTAAGACATGGAGCTAAATTCAAGTTCTAAAACTTGGAGTTACATATTCGTTTTTTGGTGTCAAAAATAAGTGAGAATAAAATGACAAAAGCAGGGGCTTTTTGGGGCGGGAGGGGCTCAGTGGGACTCAGGTCATGATCTCACAGTTTGTGAGTTTGTGAGTTCGAGCTTTTCATAGGGCTCTCTGCTGTCAGTGCAGAGCCAGTCTCAGGATCTTCTGCCCCCCCCCCCCCCCCCCCCCCCCCCGCTCTCCCTCTCCCTCTCTCTCTCCCAAAATAAATAAAAATAAAACTTTTTTTAAACTGACAGAAACAAAACAACAATAAAGAAACAACCCTTCCTATTTACTAAATATTATAATTTCTAATCTGAAGATCTGTACTCTGAAAACACCCTATAAGAATAACATGCAGGAAAGCTGCAAAGTTCCAAATGTGAGAACTTTCAGTCTAAGGCAGTATGGTGATCACAACGGTGATAAGTCCTGACCTAACTCACCACTAAATTATCCATTCAAAACAAACACAGTCAATGTCTTGAACTAGGCCAACCAAAACGGCTCATTTTCAGGAGTCTGGGAGGCAGCCTGAATATCTCTGTTGATGGGCAAAGCTTTTCAAAGTCCCAGAGAGTTGAGATAGAAATGAACAAGGAGCACAACATGGGAGGAAATCTAAGGACAGGTCTGGGCTACCTGCAGTGGTTAAAAGTTCATTTATGGGTTTTGTTTGTTTGTTTGTTTGTTTGAATTACTCCTAAACCTTCAATAAGATATTAAAGTTATTATCTAGGGTCCTAGGCATTGTAGGGAATAAGAACAATTTCTTATGACTAGGGAGAAGCAGACAAGTGGAAGGTAAGTTATCTGCCCAAATCAGAATGGGGTAATGAGGTTCTCACCGATGGAAATCTGTCCCCAGCACAACTGGCAATGCCCAGGGAAACTCTTAAAACCAGCTGGAACATAGTGTTGACACTACTTTCCAAACATGAGAGCTTGTGCCCCCATAATTTGCATCATATGTGGATCTTGGGATCAATATTGGAATCTGGAGCCAGACTGCCTGGGTTCAAGTCCTACTCTTCTAATTACTAGTTACGTAATCTTATATGAGTAACATCTCTGTGCCTCAGTTTCCTCATCTTTAAAATAGATGAAGTGAATTGAGTATACACAGGGCATGGGAAAGTGCCTGGTATGTAGTAAATGCTACATAAGCATTGACTCTGATTAACATTATTAGTTATTAGTGTTGCTGTTGGTGCAGTTATATAACTCCTAACCCAACACAGTCAGTGTAAATGTGTGCATCAGAGAAGGGGGGCTAATAGGGCTCATAAACTGGTTCTGTATCTGTAGAATATAAATAGCAATTTGCAATTTTGGAATTTAAAAACATTAAGTATACCTGCAAATTGTTGATGAAAACATACTATACTATATAATACTATATGCACAATTATGTATAAGAGGTCTTCAACATGACTCAATTTATTTATATAATCTCACTACCTGATACTATAAATAAGATATATCATTAAAAATGTTGACATGACAGGGAACCTGGATGGTTCAGTCGGTTGAGCATTTGACTCTTAATCTTGTCTCAGGTCATGATCTCACGGTTCTTGAGATCGAACCCCACATCAAGCTCTGTGCTGACAGCACAGAGCCTGCTTGGGATTCTCTATCTGCCTTTTTCTCTGCCCTTCCCCTGCATGCATGCGTACACTTAATCTCTCAAAAATAAACGTTTTTTTAAAGAAAGATCAAACATATTTAGTACCGGAGTCAATGGACATATTTAAATGCCTAACCAATTGTGACCTGAATCCTGGATTCTCCCACTGGGGCGGAGGTATCCTCCTGGCTGGCGACTTTGTCATTCACCTCTTCCTCTGGTTCAGCAGTCCTGCCCAGCCACTCACCCAAGAATGTCAGCCATTGTAATTAAGTGTCTACTACAACTGAACTAGCACCCAGAGAAATTCTAAACGTTCAACAATCCCTTATATGAAATGGTAAAGATAGGATTTGAGGAAGGAAAATAGATCCTTTCCCCCCGCCCCCCTTCAGAATGCCGTTTCCTTTCTGACCTTGCACAGACCCTCTTTTCCCTGAGTCACATAATAGTTGGACTGTCATACCTCTGCTAACTGCCTGCTGCCGACCTTCACTCCTCCACACACCTAGTTACTACCCTCCTGAGGCCAAGTCCTCCTACTAATTCCAAGCCTGCTAGTGAATCTTGGCAGATACTTTCCTCAGATGACTCTCCCTTTCCCACTTCTGTTTAATGAATTGTCTCAGTATTAAACTTAGCTCTTTACATGACCCTTGCCTCTCCGCCCTAGAGAATTTCCAGAACTTCAGTTAGCCCTTATGTCAGTTTTATTCACTGTATGATACACATTTTTTATGGCATTATCTGTGGACATTCCGGAACGTGATCCAGAAACTGGGAAATCAACACTCAGTATGAGGTATCCATGCCTTTGGGGATCTCATAGTTTAACCAGGAAGCAACAGCCATTCCATTATTACACTGTCATATGGGAAATAAAACAAAAGTATGCAGAGAACTTGGAAGCACAGAACAGAGGCTGACTGGAGAGGAGATGCGGTAATTTCTCAAAAGTTGACATTTGAGTTGAATGTAAAAGGACAAGACAAGGTCCATCAGCAGAAAAAGGCTGGGGTTACAGAAAGTGGGATGAGAAATGCATTTTAGGCAAAGGAAATATTTATAAAAACCTAAAACATTACTGATTCCACCTTAATTTCATAATACCTTTTACCTCCATAGATTCCCTACTCTTCTGTTAAAATCTGTTTCTCACTTATCCCCAGAACAATTCAGGAAATTAACACCTATCTACTCCTAAAACCATTATTATGCTATATGTTAACTAACTGGGATTTAAATAAATACATAAGTAAATATGTATTTATTTAACACCTACTTCTGGCCCCTAATCTTTGAGCTCTCAAGCCATCACAATAAAATATCCAGCCAAGGCATACCCCCAGCAAATAAATAACTTAAATAAATTGCATTCAAATAACTAGTTAAACATTTGAGACATATAAAGAAAAAACTGGAATAAATTTCAGATAGATCTATAATTAAATATAAGAAAGAAAACTATATAAGTATAGACATAGAAAAATATGAGAGAATATTCTTTATAATCTTGGAATAGGGATAGCCTAAATATGACCCCAATATCAGAAACTATAAAGAAATTCAACCAATTTGATTTAAAAAATTAGATGTAAATATTTGGCAAAAGGCAACATGATCAAAAATAGAAATGATGCTATAGCTTTGCCCCTTGAGATCTATTTTCCATCCGTTTTTAATCTGCTTTCTATCCCTGTGACTAAACAGACCTCTAAGGCCTCCAGAAATCTTTGGACTGGACTGAATCAGTAGCTTCTGGGGGTCCTCTGGTTTCCCTTGAGCTCTACCATGGAGAGCCCCAGCAGGCTTGGTGGTCACTTAGAACCTGCTGTGCTGCTCAATGTCCACTTTCATTTTCAATTTCCAGGAACCTCTTCCTCCCTTTGTCCTTACACCCTAGAGGTATCAGCTCTAGGTTGCAGCATAATCCCTTGTTGTTTCCTCCCCCACCATATTTTTTTGTTTCTTTGTTTGTCTGTTTGTTTGTTTATGAGAGAGCATGTGTGCATGTGTGCATGAGCAGGGTAGTGGGGGCAGAGAGAGAATCTTAAGCAGTCTCCATTCCCAGCATGAGGGACACTATCCCACAACCCTGGGATCATGACCTGAGCCAAAATCAATAGTCCAAAGCTCAACTGGCTTAGCCACCCAGGCGACTTTCCCACCATACTTTTTAAAACATGGCCCTAACATCTTCATAAATGAATCTTTCTCAAATTTTCTTAATTTGATTGGGCTATGTGTTTGCCGTTGGGACCCTGACACATACACGAGGATAGAAATTGAAATGTATATAACAAAGATTAATGTTTATAATATACATCATAAAGAAATAACTGCAACATTAATAGTAGCTGCTGTTTAGTATTGATGCCAGTTACTTTGCAAATATATTCCAAGAGTTAACCCATTCATTCTTATAACTGTACTAAGAAGATTGCAACTTTATTTATAAGTAAACTGAAGCTCAGAGACATGAAGTAGCTTGCTCAGTCACATGGCTGGTAACTGGAGAGTCAATGAACAAATCCCATCTGATTATACAGAACCCACATTCTTAACTATAATGCTATGCTCAGAACAGAAAAAAAAAAGATTAAGTGATTTGAATAACAAAAACCGTAGTTACTACTTATATAGCATTTACTATCTGTAGGGAATTTTCTAAGCATTTTATTTATATTAACTTATCTAAATCAGAAGAACTTAATGAGGTGGAAGAGCTAACTAATATGATCAAGGTCATATAGCTAGCAGGTAGGTTTTTTTTTTTTAAGTTTATTTAATTTTGAGAGAGAAAGAAAGAACACAAGCAAGGGAGGGGGAGAGAGAGAAAAAGAGAATCTGAAATAGGCTCCAGGTTTTTAGCTGTCAGTGCAGAGCCTGTGAAGGGCTTGAACACACAAACCATGAGATTATGACCTGAGCCAAAGTCAGACCTCAACCAACTGAGCCACCCAGGTGTCCGGTAGTTTTTGAGCATAGATACACTGATTTGAGAATCTGTGAGCTTCATCACCATACTTTACTGATTCTTAGTAGCGAATAGAAAATCTACTAGAAAAGAAATGCAAATGAATATGACCAATATATGAAATAATCAAAGAATTGAAAATAACATTGAGTTATTTATTTTTGTCTGTAAGATTGGCCAAAATATTCAAGATTTTTTCAAAGCCAGTTTGGATATCATTGCCTCTCCATTCCCCATTGCCTCCTTTGGGACTTGGTAGCATTTCTGCTGCTAATTCTTTCCATTATTTCTTTTCCCTCAACTACCTCTCAGGACATCATGTCATTTCTCCAACCAAAGTACCTCCCTTACTGACATCCCATCTCTTCTTTCTCAGTTAAGCTTATTGAAAACAAGTGTTATACTCCCTTTTCCCTTGTCTTGACTTCCTTTTAACTCTCCAGCCACTCCTGCACTCTGCCTTCAGTTTTCTCCACTTCTCTGAAACCACCGTGACCAAAGTCACTAGAGACCAGAACATGTAGGTTGTAAAATCCATTGAACACTTCCCTTTTGCAATCACTCTTTTACTGGATCTATACCACTTTTGATATAGTTTTGCAATGATTTCTTCTTGAAAACTTTCTATTTTGTTATGGCCTCTGCCACATATATTACCTCATAATAGTTCACTTAACCAAAGACCATGTTAGCCTATTTTATATGTTTGCCATTGTCTTTCAGTCTGTTGATCATGCCGCCCCGCCCAGGCTCCTTTAGCTTTCACTTCAGTCTTATTTATCACGTTGCCGACTGTAGGACTTAGGGTGACAACAGTGAGCTGTAGAACTTAGGGTGACAACAGTGAGCAACACAAAATCCCTACTCTTACATAGTTTTCATAGTTTGTGTGTGTTAAATGAGGTCAGAGACAGACTATCTATACCAAAAATAAATCATAGAAAACAACCGGTTACCATATGTGTTGTGCAGAGAATTAACCAGATGTGATAAAGCATAATTGGGGGTCTAAAGAGGCTTCACTGAGAAGGTGGCATTTGAGCTGAGATTGAATGACAAGATAAAGCCAGCCGTGTGACGTTGTCTGGAAGAGCAGTTCAAGCAGAAAGAATGGCTAGTCCAATGTCATGAGTGAACTGAGCACGTTTGAGGAGGACAGAGATGTCTATTGGGTTGTGAGTGTAGTGGATTATGAGACATTGTGTCTGTGTTAGAGAATGTGTTATATCAGTAGAGATTTTAAGGCCAGTATGAGGAGGGTTTAATGGAAAATAGTGGAATGATATGATAGAATTTATATCTTTATAAGATCGCTCTGATTATAGAAAATGAATTGCCGCCAAGGAGGGGTGGCAACAAAAAGACAATTTAGGAGGCTTATGTGAACTATTTAAGATAAAACGATGGTTTGTTGGACTAGAGTGGTACTAGTAGAAGTGGCAGCAATGGCCACTTTGGGGTCCATTTAGAGACAGTGGCAGAAGTTTCTGGCAAACAGAGTAGTGACAAAAAATGGACAAATCAAGGCTTGATCAATGTGACATAATTCATTAAAATCATGGATGTGTGAGTGGTAGTGATGGTAAAGAAAGCATGTCTTGACAATGTGTGAGATTATTATTGATATACCTCTGGAGACGTTAGGAATTTGGAGGAGTTCCGTTTGGAATTCAAGGGAAAGTGTAAGGCAAATAATACAAATTTAAAAGTTACTGCATATGACTTGTATTTAAAGCTGGGGGGGGGGGTGGGCAAGATAGTTCTCCAAGGTAGATTATGTTGCTATAAAGGGAGGGAAGAGTGGAGTACTGATTCTCTCCAAGGTTTTCTAATCACAAGAGAATGTGTTAGCAAGTGAGTTTAAGAAGAGAAATGGTCAGAGTATTACAGGGCAAGAGAAAAATGTGTTTTAAGAAGGAGAGAGTGAATACCTGCCTTAATACTGCTTTGAGTCTAATAAGACAAGAAAAATGATGAAAATATTCAGTTTTGACAAAGTGAAGGTCATTTGTGACCTACACAGGAACAGTCTCAGTGAAATGGTGAGGGCAGAGACCCTATTAGAGGAGCTGAGAGGACAGGTTGGGAGAAAATGGAGTCAGCAACTCTAGGTAACACTTTCAAGAAGTTTTGTAATTGGGGCAGCAGAGAAATAACTGATAACTAGAAGAAATGAGGTCAAGAGAGGGTTTGTGCTTTTTATTTTGTTGTGTTTGATTTTAGTTTTAAGGCTAACAAAGTGCCTCATATTTGTTCCAGACCTCTGTTAAGGCACTACTATAAATTCCATCCCTGAAGACTGGGACATGGAAACTTTTCTCCACTCCTTTTTCTCCTTCATTCATAATACACAAAGTATTATGGACAGATTTACCTCCTGTTTCTTGAATCTAGTTCGTCCTCTCCATCTCTAGTACTATTGTTTTAGTTCAGACACTCCACCTAGATAAAACTTCTTTCTTCAATCTTACCATCCTTTATATCCCTTTTAAAATGGAAAACAGAGTCAACTAGATACAATACAACTATTTCAATACCTTACTGTGGGGAATAAACTTAGGAATTCCCTGGGCTTTCACCAATGGGTTAACAACGCATAAAGAATTAGAAAGCCAGAGGGTGCTCAGGCCCAAGTTTGGGTAAACAAATTAGGTAAATAGGTATAGAGAGTGGGTACAGAACAAAGGTATATGGGATAAACACGATTAGGTATTCAGGGCGGAAACACCCCCCAAATTAGTACAATAGTAGAAAGCTGCTTTCATAGGAAGGAAGGATCAAGTTAGGTCAACAGGTAAATAGGGCTATGGACCACTGCAGGGTGAAGTTGCCCAGAGTGGAGCTAATTAACAACAACAACAAAAAAAAAGTGCCTTGTTGACCCTGAGGTAGCTTGCTCTGTCTTTCTAGTCCCCTAGACCAGGTTAGGTAAACAGAGGTGGTTCCTCATGTCTGCTGTACACAACCTTCCACCCAGTGCCAGGATTTTGTTTTATATTAACCCAAACCCCTAACACCACATATTTTCACAACTCCCTTTCCCTTACGCCCATGAGTTAATGTTCACAGTTTCATTGTCTCTTTATGCACATCCATCACCATGTTTGTAAGCCTTCTGATCCTAATAAAAACAGAGCAAGGACCCTTCATGGAGGCTCTTGTCGTCTCCCAGACATTAGCCATATCACATTTTAATCCTGCATCCTGCTTTCTTGCTGGACAAGAAAGAACTCTAGACCCAGAGTCTACAATAGATACTGACCCTGACGTGAAAGAAGGAAAGGGGACTATAGGCCGACATGGACAAGAAGGCAACGTGGCCAGGAGGCAGTGCAACACAAGGACTGCATGACACTGTGGAACAACTAAAAGAGCTCCAAGAAAAAAAAAAAAACACACCAGGGACAATCTCTTCCTGATGAGGTAAGAGATAAAGTTAAACTATATTAGGATTCTCTGCCTTGGAACTTTTTGAGAGATCTATCATGAGAAACTCCCTAGCCCCTGAATGACAGCCCTTATACTCTAATTCTTCAGTCACTAGGAGAGACATCGGGGACTACTCTAAATTATATGGCTCTCCTTAGATCATTGCTGGCTGTCCAACAAAACTGCCCTTGGTTCCCAGAACAAGGAACTTATGATCTTGACGTGTGGGGATTAATGGGGAAAGCATTGAAGGCCAGGTATTCTGAAGGGATAATGTCCCCCCTGAGGTAATCTTCACCTGGTCCATTGTCTGCACTGCCCTTCTCCCCTTGAGCTCAGACGGTGTATATGAAGACATAGAGTTATCTAAAAAGGAGGAGAAACCTTGGTCCGCCTATACTCAGACTGTGCCTCTGGTGCCTCTATAGCCAGAAGATACTCCCCATCCTCCCAAAGGGTGGAACGATGTCGATGTCAAGCCTCTAGAAACCTTATCAACTGGCTCTGATAAGATCCTTACCCCAATGCAAGAATGCATTAAAAAAGCCCATAAGACCAGTTAATTCCACCTGTTTCCCATTGTCAGGCAAAATGGACAATATGTCCATGAAAGCCTTGCCCTTTCAAATAGTAAAAGAAATACATAAATCAGTTCAACTATACAATCTTCATAGCCCTTTTACAATCAGCATTTTAGAAAATATTTATGGTACATATTCCATGTGTGCCTGGGACTGGGGCTCTCTTACAAACATTATTCTGACCCGAGCCCAATATTCTATCTATGCCCACCAGTTTCATAATGCTTATGTGATTTGTGCTGTGCAAAACTTTGTGCTATTCCAGTGTCTTTTGAACAACTGTCTGGCACAAGGCAATATGTCCTACCAAGTCAGCAAGCTCAACTCCCGATCATTGTCAGGGAACAATGCTCTAGAATAGTGCAATGTATTTTACATAGGCTACCCCTAATGTAAGGAACTCTCTCTCTCCCACTGTTTCTCCCATTACACTCTGGTTACTCTAACTCTATGTGGGGGCTTCTCCCTCATTCATTTCCTGGATTCATACCTATGATGATTAGAGCCAATTGTCTCTGGCTAGTCTACCTCTAGATGGAGATTTTAAGGAATATTCCCAAACAGCTGTGGAAACTCCTTTTGTTTCGGGGAACTTCCCTGTCTTCTCTGGCCTGACATGGACTGCTTAATTCCCCTAGTGGAAAACATAACAAAATAAAACAAAATAATACAAAAGAAAACAAAAATCAGTATCTGCTCATCTATCTGAGCTGACAGGCGTTAGGACCACGTGAACTCTTTCTCTGCCCTCCTTGCACCTTTGTCTGCCTTCAGGCCTCTTGGCAGCATCTCACCTTTTCTGCCTTCCCTTCCCCCTCCTCCTGTTTCTGCACCACCTGGGGTGTGGCCTGCATATCTGACTCTTCAATGCCTCAGAATACTCCTCCTCTCCACGCTGTCAAAAGGCAAAAACCACTCCCTTAGATTTCAGATTTCCTCCCTGGTTCCATGGGGAAAAAATTAACAATTATAAACTCTTAAGGGGACACAGATGAAATGTTATTAATATTTTAAATTATAGAACTTTATTCTACTAAGGTTTACTGAAGGTCAAATAAGCTCATGTTATCTCTGTTCCAATTTGTTTTAGCAAAAGGATGACTTAAAGTAATGGTTAACTTTGTCTGCCTCATAATTTTCATGGGTAATTGTTAAGATAGCTTTCAGGGTCTTTGGTAACTAAAAACTTTAATGTCTTCCTTAAATGATAAATGAAGTTCTTTGGACATTTAGGCCACTTCCAAATCAAATGGAATGCTGAAGCATTGCTTACTAAACATAGGTTTATGCTCCTGACTTCTTAACAGAAAAACAAGACAAAACAAACAAAAACTAAGAATATTAAATCCATGCTTTATACTTAATGGACTCCTAAGTCTACCACCCAAAAAATTTCCTGATGTAACAGACAATTCACAATTGGATACTACTTAGTTTTCACTGGAGACTAAGGTTTCCAAGAGTTAAAATTCTGCTAAATGTAATAAAGGCTAATGTAAATAAGTAACTTCATATATAAAAAAGTAAGAGATATGTGTTTTCATTTTTTTATATCTCTTACCTTTTTGTTAAAAGTAATAAATAATAAATATATAAATATATTTATAAATATATAATAAATATGTAAATATATATAAATACATATTTATTTATAAATATATATATATAATTTTAGGGGCGTCTGGTGGCTCAGTTGGTTAGGTGACCGACTTCAGCTCAGGTCATGATCTCACAGTTTGTGAGTTCGAGCCCCGTGTCAGACTCTGTGCTGACAGCTCAGAGCCTGGAGCCTGCTTCAAATTCTGTGTCTCCCTCTCTCTCTCCTCCTCTGCTACTCATGCTCTGTCTCTCTCTCTCTCCTTCAAAAATAAATCAAAACATTATAAAATTTAAATATATATATATATATATATATATATATAATTTTAACAAAAAGGGTAAAACAACAGGACAACATGCCCTTATAAATTGTTTTACTTAAACCTTAGTTGGAATTACCAATTCCTTGTAATACACAAGGCCAAGCAATTGTAAAATGAGCATCTATTACGCCCAAAAACATGTTAAAAAAACAAAAAGGGGGAGATACCCCCGGCTGTCTACATTACGACCTCAGCTCCTTCTTAATCGTGCTAGGATTACTCTTCATTTTTTAAATCTTAATCCTCAAGGACTAACTGCAGCTGAGTGACATTCTTCAAAATCAGATAAACCCTCTCACCCTATGGTGCTATGCAAAACCCCCCAAAGGGGGCCCAACCGGACTGGGCCCACTCAACTTGCCACCTGGGGTCGAGGATTTGCTTGTTTCTTTTCAGATTCTGGACTTCTGTGTATTCCCTCCCGTTTGGTGAAGCCTTACCATGGCATAATGGAGACCCCCCAGGATATCTTCCAATGAACCAGAACTTCCAGAGAATGAATCTGAGTGGCTACCAGTCCCCTTTTTGCAAGACGGAAGCCTCTTCATGGACTCCTCATCCTGAGGCTACTCCACAATTGCAAGTCCTTACCCCTGATAGAACATGGGGAAGCCTTCAATGCCTGTCTAACCAGGCCGACATCCTCTTACAACACAATGATACTGCATATACCCCTTATTCACATCTGATGGCCATGATTTCTGCCATTAACAAAAATTTGATATGTGTAACCCTGATTCTTCTTGCCTTCATTTGTCCAGGCCAAGCTCAATATTCATATTGTGCTCATCTCCTTAACCCATCTATATTTGATAGCTTAACACTCCTAGCCTGGGATGTTCCTATTAGCAGTAATGACAGAGTTCATGGGAGGAGCCAATCTTAACCCGCCCTTCCAAACTGAACAAGAGCATTGGCTTCATATGCCAAGACCTCAATGGTGGCTTACTCCAGCACCTGCTATGTGTGTTACTAAACTTAGCAACTTATCCACTTGTCTCCAACTAAAAATCAACTGGCTTTTGCATGTATAGCCCAAAACCTCTACAAGGCCAATTTTACCTTTTTCTCAGCCACACGCTTTGGTATACCTCAAAAAACAAACATATCTCACACTCCTAATGTTATAGCTTGCTCTGGTCTCAAAAGTCAGACCACCCCTGTAATAAATTTCCTTGGACAACCTTTTATGGAGAGACTGAGCATCATCTTCACTGGGGAAATTGGACCATTACTGACAGGGGTCCTAGAGGACATCTTGAAACAAAATATTCAAATAAGACCATATCCTTTGACCAGTCTATTAGGGAGAATAATTATTGGAAAGATGGAGGCTTGTCTGGCCCTATAATTTCTGCACATAAAGGGAAATTAAAAGGACCTTGGCTTGTTAATCTTTGGAAGCTAGGCCTTCCCTTCTTCACTTATACTATTAACCATGGTAAACTTTATTCAACTAGACATATTAACATAACTTGGGCCTCCTTGAACAATGATCAATTTACATGGATCACTATTTGTGTCCCTTCTCCCTACGTTCTCTTTGGCACCTCCACTTTACAGATCCAACAACTAGAAAATGATAATATCTCTACCTCCCAGGGCTGGTTTATGTCCTGCATAAGTAATGATATCACCCAATTAAATATCTCCTCTTTATTAGTACTTAGACATCACATCTCAGCCTGGGTTTCTGTTACTAGCTCTGAGCCCTATATACATCAGTCAGGACTAGGCACTCCTTCCAAGCTTGTTCAACACTGGTACTCTACTATAAGGCAAAAGAGATTTGTTAGCCTATTAATCATGAGCATCCTAGCAGCAGTAGGTGTTATTGCCTCAGCCACGGTAGCTGGAAACAGCCTGCACCATACTATCCAGAGAGCCCATGTCCTTAATAAATTTATGGTCATAAAACTATATACTAATTCACAAAAAATATCAGTGGTCCATAAATGATAATTTCCCTTCCATCTGTGAATTTTAGATTCATCTATTCCCCAAATATCTTAAGCATCAACTATGATGTAGATACCCTTCTAGGAATTAGAATTCAACAATAATCAAGACAGCCATGATTCTTAGAATAATAAAATGTATATACCCTAGAGGAGAAGACCAAGGCTCAACAAACAATTAAACTTTTTGTTATTTAACATTGTGAAAAGAGCAACCAAGGAACATAGTATGGTATGAAAGCACCAACCTTGCCACCCATAACTTTCTTTTCGTTATTTCCCTCCTATGTTCTTTGTTACTACAGTTTATTTAGACATTTGCTCAACAATATTACTTTTGATTTGGAGACGATCTGTCAGTGATGAAATATACATCAAGTGCTCATTAAATCAAAGACAGGAGCTATTCGCTGTAATGTATAATAGGAGGTATATGCCATAGTCTTTGGTGTCAGGGATCTCAGTAGGGAAATTAGCACAAAAATGAGTAAGTGCCATAATAATTTAAAGGCAGAGATTCTCAGATGTGGAAGGGTTCAACCTGAAGATGGTATCTAAAATGGCCAGTACTTAACATTTATTATCAATAAATGATGCATTATAATCTCTCAGAAACTTCCCTCCTATACAACAGTCACTACATTAACTTAGGCCATTATTATTAGTCACCTAGATTATGAATAGATCTCTTAAATGGCTTTCTCCTCCAACCCTTCTCCTCTTTTGTTGCTAGGGCATTCTGTGCAAAACCACAAATCTGACCTTGTCACATCCCTGCATTTAGTCTGTCAGTGGCTTTTTAGGTTTTCAAATAAAGCCAGCATTCTCAATATGGCATTTGAGCTCTTGCATGATCCAGGTGTCATGTTCTGGTATTGCAGTGAACTTCCTGCATGCTGAAATCTAACCACAGCAATGTTCAATCTCCAGTTGGCCCCTGTTCTCTCAGATCATTCTAATTATCTCCACTTTATCTCACTTTCCAAACTCCTACTATGCTTCTAGATTCAGATCAGGTGCTATCTCTTACAGGAGCATTTGCTGTAAATTTCCAATTTCTGACAGGAGTGTTTATCTGCTCCCATGAAACTTACTGCCTACCTCTGTCTTAGAAGCCCACTTCTCTCTTGTCACATTCCCCCATCAGACTGACTTTGCAGAGCAAGGACTGTGTTTCTTATCTTTCTGTAACATCTAACAAACTTCCTGGTATCACCAAATAACCCACACTTTTTATATGGATAAATATATGAATCCTTCAAGTGGTAGAAGTATTCCAAGTCATAGTGTTAAACGAAGCAAAATGGCAAAACAAACAAACAAGGTGTAATCTGTTAGATGATGGAAGCAAGTCTAATTTGGCAAGAACAGCAATTTTCTGGAGCAAAACAATAGGTAACAAGCCTACAAAAATTTGTCATTAGATACAGCTTTCTGGGATGATGAATGTTTTCTATTTTGCATTGTCTAATACAGTAGTCACTGGCCAACTAGTCTATTGAGTACTTTAAATGTGCCTGGTGTACTGGAGGAACTAAATTTTTAATTTTACTCAATTCTAGTTAAGTCAATTTGAAATTTAAATGGCCACTGTGTGGTCTACAATATTGGATAGCACAAAAGAGATAAGTCTGCAGAAGGCCGTGGACATCAGGGTAAGGAGACAATATTTTCTAGAGGTAATAGAAGATTTTGAAAAACTCTAAGCAGAAAATTGACATAATCCAAAGAGTGTCTTCATGTGCTATGAAATCTAAATACTAGTAAGTAATGACATAAAAGTATGAAAATCATATATTGTTATAATTGGTATAATGGTTATTTCTAAAAGTGTTATCTCTCATTTTTGTCATGAAATGAGGTGAAGATAATGGACATTAATTTTTTTTATCTAACTTACTAATGCAAAGTGATACTGTAATTTTTTAGAAATCTTACTAATAGAATTAGAGTAAAGAGCTTAACTATTATTTCCTTATAATCTAATTAGATAGTAAAATGCACAATTTGTAATTTAAAAATACTTTAAGTTTTAACTGCATGTATTTCATATAATAGGTAAACAACACACTCGTCTAGTTGACCTGAATCCAGAAAAATTTTATTATACAACTACTGACAATGGCTTAGGCATAAGGTGGCAACAATTCTTACTCTCCTGGGGACAGGAGATTTTGGCTCAGGTCACAATCCCAGGGTCATGGGATTGAGCCTGTGTAGGGCTCCATGCTGAGCATGGAGCCTGCTTAGGATTCTCTCTCTCCCTCACCTCTCCCCAACTTGTGTTCTCTCTTTCAAAAAAGTGTGTCCATGTTTAGATGACAAATTATATGGTAACTATTTATGCTTCCCTATCACAAACTGAAATGTTTTTATTATAGCAAATATGTACATTAGACTACATAATCGTAAACACATCCAATATAATTTTTTTTCTCTGTTGACATAAGCATGAACAGAGAGTCTGAGATTCTCAACTAGGCAAGAGAGGATCAGAGACTGAGGTGAAGATATTCTTAATATATTTGAAATGCTTATGAATTTCAAATTGTGAGATAAACTTAAATTTGTAGACACAATTGTATTTTCCTCATGTGGTTTATCAGGATAAACTAAAATGATTGTATAAAGCACTCAACATAGCACTTGGCAGAACCTGATTCATGAATATCAGCTGATACAATTCTTATTGTTATTGTGTTATTGTTCTTAAGCTTGGCTTTATGTTCTCCTGCCTCTTTGGGCAGGTTCAGCCATCCCAGAATGAGGTTTGGGACCAAGAACATGTGCAGCTTTAGGTAGCTCAGGTGGCCCCAATCCTAGCAGCACACACAGGACACCAAAGGTTGAGTTTCTGCCTTCTATTCAGCAGTGGATTCTAATATATGTCAGAAAAGGCAGATGTAAAACTATACTAACCTGACCAAACTTAGCAAGGGAAGCAATATGTCTGAAATATCTCATGACTTCTCAAATAGGAATCCTGGCATTTATATTTTATATAATACTCCCCAAAGTGCATCCTATTTTTTACCCAAAGCAGGCTTCCTCGTGCTCATTTCAAATTACAGAGGGATTATTATATGGGGTGAAACTAGGGGTCCTACATCACCTTGTTTAGATAGTATTCCTGCCTCAGGAGTTCTGATAATTAGAGACAATGTATAGAAAATATTGTCTCCAAGGTGCCTGAGTGGCTCAGTCAGTTGAGTGTCTGTCTCCATTTTGGCTCAGGTCATGATCTCAGTGTCCTGGGATCAAGCCCAGCATTGGGCTCCATTCTGAGTGTGGAAACTGCTTGAGATTCTCTCTCTCTCTCTCTCTCTCTCTCCCGTTTGTCCATTTCCCACCACTCACGCTCTTTCTCTAAAAGATGAAAGAAAGAAAGAAAGAAAGAAAGAAAGAAAGAAAGAAAGAAAGATACTGTTTCCTAGTGTGTTTTCTTAAAAAGTAACTATTATTTTCTAATTGATTTAGAGACCATGATAGATAAACTGTATGGGGAAATGTGAACAAAAACATATGAGAAAAAGAAAAGAGAAAGGAAAATAAATTAATTCAAAACAGTGACCATTTTGGACTTTAAGAGAATTAATGAATTTGGAGGGGAAAGGACTAAAAAAATCTTTCTAAAAATCTAAGAAGTTTACCTGGAATTTAAAAGCATTGAGGTAGTATTAAAATATATATGTATATATTTACAATACAAGTATATAATATATACTTATAGGTATATATTATATATTAATTATTTATACACTTAAATACTTACAATGTAAGTGTATAATCCTAGGAAGGAAACAAATCCAAACATACCAAAGATGTTTGGAAGAATTTAAAGCAATGGATGAATGAAAGGCAGATCCATATGCATGTGCTCTGAGCATTCAGTTGAAATGTTTGTATATTGCGTGAACCTGCTTGGCCATCTGCTGAAGGCCAGGAACTAGGGAGTGAAGAAGCAACAGGTATAGGACTTTGTTAAAACAGGCCTCAAAAGAAAATTGTAGGCTTCTGAAAACGAAAATTCCAGAATCTAAATGATGGTTCAGGAATCCCATTTTGCTGCTGTATGTAGGAGGACTTTAACATAGTAAGAAGTTATAGGAAGGAAATAATAATTAACTAAAATTGAGATTAAGAAAAGAAGCACAGCAGTTAAGATACAATTGGGGGCAGGAAGCAATATGAGTGATTTAGCCTTCCTGTTTCTTCTTTATAAGACAGGAGAAAGCCATTCATGTTATTTTCAGATAATACTAAATTGGGACATGTTAATAACATAATGGGGATATAAAAAACAAATCAGTGATTCCTACATAATAAGCACATGCACCAACATATTAATAAATTCAGTATGGAAATTCATCTAAAAAACACTAGTAAGCGAGTAAATGAAGAGTTGACAAAATAGATTGTTCTTGTTTTCTTTTTGCTTCTCCATACCACATGATACATAGCAAGTAGATTTTTATATCGAATCACAGGATTTTCCCTTAAACCTGGGAAGATGTTTAAGCTTTTGCTCTATGTAAATGGTGATTTTCATTAGTCTGAAAGGAAATATGTTCTAAATTTAACATCAATATTTTATCTAATGATTCAGGTTCATCCACTGAGGTCCCAGAGAACGGGATGTATGAGAAAACATTGCTGGATATTTTTGCCAAGAACTAGCCAGGAGATTGTACATCAAGGGAAAGAGACTGCAGCAAAAAGAAGGGGGGGGGGCGGGATGGGGGAATTTCCTAGGTGATTAGAACCAAGATATTGTCAAAAACCACTCAGACTTAGATAGAAAGAGACTTTATTCGGAGGAAAAACTAATGCATTAGGGAGAAAATTCACATCTCAGAAATCTGCAAGCATCTCAAAATCAAAAGAAAAGGGCTTTTCTTTTAGAGGATAAGGAGGAGTAAACACAGCCAGATAAGCAGAATCTTTTAAAGGGCAGTTGGACAAGCAAAAAGAAATGACTGGTTGGGTGTGGAAGAAAGTATCTTGTGATTCCCAGGTGAAGCTGATAAGGAATAGGCCCACTTTTTAGTGCTTACTCAGACTTGTGGGCAAGCAGAGTTTAAGGGCCTATAGGAAGGAGAGAAGCTTGACTAAAGTTTGGTCAAGATGAAGAGAAGGTTAAGAAATGGTCAATTGTGAACACTTGTCAATGTCTTTCCAGTGGTGGGAATATTAGACTTATATCCATATTTTTGTGGGAGGCTGTATACAAAATTTAAGAAGACAAGATCCTGGGAAACTAGTGTAGAAATTAGGACTTGTTTCAGAACTAGAAATACAGAATAATGGAGGCCAGGTGTCAGAAACAGTTATCACTGGGGACTAAAATCCTTACCTAGTCTCCCATACATAATATGCCAAATGCCCTGCATAGTTGGGGATATTTGCCCAGCAAATGGAGAAGGATCTGGGAGCAATAGAAGAAGGCCATCACTGGAACAGATTGAGAAAATAGAATAAACTCTTTGGATAATAAAAATAAACATATAGAAAACCACCCAGTGGAATGAGGAAGATGGTGGCATAAGAGGACTCTGGACTCACTGCATCCTGCTAACCACTTATATTCCACCCACATCTGCCTAAATAACCCAGAAAACTGCCAGAAGACTAGCAGAATGGACTCTCCAGAGCCAAGCGTAGACAAGAGGACCACAGAAGAGGGTAGGAAGGGCGGAGAGGTGGTGCGCTACAGGGACTGGCAGGAGGGAGCTGGGGTGGTGGAGGGGCAGCCCTCCCAGCAAGGCAGAGCCCCTGAGGCTGGCTTGCAAAAGCGGAGGGGCCAGAAGGAGTGTGTTCTGACAGCCAGCAGGACTTAACAACTAAAATGTTATAAGTCAACAGCTCTGCTCTGACAGCGGGAGGGCTAGAGGAAAACAGGAGGGAGAGTTGTTGACCCCCAGAGGACAGAGCTCAGCTTGGCGGGGAACAAAGGCGCTCACCAGTGCCATCTCCCCACCTGCACCATCTCCCTTGCCCATTCCCCAGCCAAAATCCCAAAGGGAACCAGTTTCCATCACAGAACTGCTTGCACCAGGCAAACACCCAATGCTGTGCTTCTGGGGATCCATCCCTCTGATGGGTCTGCTTCCTTCCCAGTGCCACAGGGCCCCTCCCAAAGCAGACCACCGAAGGCAAAGCCAGCTGAGTTCACCCTCCCACCCTGTGCACCTTGCTGATCCACCATGGCTAATATGCCAAATACCATCAAAGCAGCACCACAAGCCTGGCAGTGTGCAAGAAGCCCAGACAGGGGACACACCACTCCACAGTGAGTCCTGCCCCTGGGAGAGGAGAAGATAAGGTACACACCAGTCTGACTGTGGCCCCAGCAGTGGGCTGGGGGCAGACATCAGGTCTGACTGTGGCTCCACCCACCAATGCAAGTTACTCCAGACAGCATGGAGGAAGAGCCCAGTATTTCTGCACTACTCCACGGACTACCCAAAATGATGAAATGGAAGAACTCTCCTCAAAAGAAACTCCAGGAAGTAGCAACAGCTAATGAACTCATCAAAAACGATTTAAGCAATGTAACAGAAAATGAATTTAAAATAATAGTCATAAAATTAATCGCTGGGCTTGAAAAAAGTATAGAGGACAGCAGAGAATCTATTACTACAGAGATCAAGAGACAAACAGTCAGGAGAAGCTAAAAAATGCTATAAATGAGCTGCAAAATAAAATGAGGGTGACTACAGCTCGGACTGAAGAGGCAGGGAGAGAATAGGTGAATTAGAAGATAAAATTATGGAAAAAAGGGAACCGAGAAAAAGAGAGATTAAAAAATCCAGGAGTATGAGGGGAGATTAGAGAACTAAGTGATACAATTAAACATAATAACATATGCATAATTGGGATTCCAGAAAAGGAAGAGAGAGGGAAAGGTGCTGAAGGTGTACTTGAAGAAATCATAGCTGAGAACTTCCCTGGATCTGGGGAAGGAAAAAGGCATTGACATCCAAGAGGCACAGAGAACTCCCTTCAGACGTAACTTGAATCGATCTTCTGCAACACATATCATAGTGAAACTGGCAAAATACAAGGATACAGAGAAAATTCTAAAAGCAGCTAGGGATAAACAGACTATAATTTACAAAGGTAGACCCATAAGAGTAGTGGCAGACCTATCTACTGAAACTTGGCAGGCCAGAAAGGAATGGCAGGAAATCTTCAATGTGTTGAACAGAAAAAAATCTGCAGCCGAGAATCCTTTATCCAGCAATCTGTCATTCAGAATAGAAGGACAGATAAAGATTTCCCCAAATGAACAACAACTGAAGGAATTCATCACCACTAAACCAGCCCTACAAGAGATCCTAAGGGGGATTCTGTGAGTGAAATGTTGCAAGGACCACAAAGTACCAGAGACATCGCTACAAGCATGAAACCTACAGACACCACAATGACTCTAAACCCATATCTTTCTATAATAACACTGAATGTAAGTGGACTAAATGCTCCAACCAAAAGACATAGGGTATCAGAATGGATAAAAAAAAAACAAGACCCATCTATTTGCTGTCTACAAGAGACTCACTTTATACTGAGGAGACCTTCAGATTGAAAGTGAGGGGATGGAGAACTATCTATCATGCTACTGGAAGTCAAAAGAAAGCTGGAGTAGCCATCCTTATATCAGACAAACTAGACTTTAAATTAAAGGCTGTAACAAGAGATGAAGAAGGACATTATATAATAAATACAGCGTTTATCCATCAGGAAGAGCTAACAATTATAAATGTCTATGCGCCAAATACGGGAGCCCCCAAATATATAAAACAATCACAAACATAAGCAATCTTATTGATAAGAATGTGGTAATTGCAGGAGACTTTAATACTCCATTTACAACAATGGATAGATCATCTAGACACAGGATCAATAAAGAAAGAAGGGCCCTGAATGACACATTGAATCAGATGGACTTGACAGATTTATTTAGAACTCTGCATCCCAAAGCAACAGAATATACTTTATTCTTGTGTGCACATGGAACATTCTCCAAGATAGATCACATACTGGGTCACAAAACAGCCCTTCATAAGTAGACAAGAATTGAGATCATACCATGCATACTTTCAGACATCCACAATACATTCATTCATACTTTCAGCATTTCACAATGCTATGAAGCTTGAAATCAACCACAGGAAAAAGTCTGGAAAACCTCCAAAAGCATGGAGGTTAAAGAACACCCTACTAAAGAATGAATGGGTCAACCAGGCAATTGGAGAAGAAATTTAAAAATATATGGGAACAAACAAAAATGAAAATACAACAATCCAAATGCTTTGGGATGCAGCGAAGGCAGTCCTGAGAGGAAAATACATTGCAATCCAGGCCTATCTCAAGAAACAAGAAAAATCCCAAATACAAAATCTAACAGCGCACCTAAAGGAACTAGAAGCAGAACAGCAAAGACACCCCAAACCCAGCAGAAGAAGAGAAATAATAAAAATCAGAGCAGAAATAAACAATATAGAATCTAAAAAAACTGTAGAGCAGATCAATGAAACCAAGAGTTGGTTTTTTGAAAACAAACAAAATTGATAAACATCTAGCCATGCTTCTCAAAAAGAAAAGGGAGATGACATAACTAGATAAAATCATGAATGAAAATGGAATTATTACAACCAAACCCTCAGAGATACAAGCAATTATCAGGGAATACTATGAAAAACTATATGCCAACAAACTGGACAACCTGGAAGAAATGGACAAATTCCTAAACACCCACACAGTCCCCAATCTCAAACAGGAAGAAATAGAAAGCTTGAATAGACCCATAACCAGCGAAGAAATTGAATCAGTTATCAAAAATCTCCCAACAAATAAGAGTCCAGGACCAGATGGATTCCCAGGGGAGTTCTACCAGACATTTAAAGCAGAGATAATACCTATCCTTCTCAAGTTATTCCAAAAAATAGAAAGGGAAGGAAAACTTCCAGACTCATTCTATGAAGCCAGCATTATTTTGATTCCCAAACCAGACAGAGACTCAGTAAAAAACGAGAACTACAGGCCAATATCCCTGATGAATATGGATACAAAAATTCTCAATAAGAGACTAGCAAATCGAATTCAACAGCATATAAAAAGAATTATTCACCATGATCAAGTGGGATTCATTCCTGGGATGCAGGGCTGGTTCAACATTTGCAAATCAATCAATGTGATACATCACATTAATAAAAGAAAAGATAAGAACCATATGATCCTGTCAAGAGATGCAGAAAAAGCACTTGACAAAATTCAACATCCTTTCTTAATAAAAACCCTTGAGAAAGTCAGGATAGAAGGAACATACTTAGACATCATAAAAGCCACTTATGAAAAGCCCACAGCTAATATCATCCTCAATGGGGGAAAACTGAGAGCTTTCTCCCTGAGATCAGGAACACGACAGGGATGTCCACTCTCACCGCTGTTGTTTATCATAATGTTGGAAGTTCTAGCATCAGCAATCAGACAACAAAAGGAAATCAAAGGCATCACAATTGGCAAAGGTGAAGTTAAGCTTTCGCTTTTTGCAGATGACATGATATTATACATGGAAAATCCGATAGACTCCACCAAAAGTCTGCTAGAACTGATACATGAATTCAGCAAAGTTGCAGGATACAAAATCAATGTACAGAAATCAGTTGCATTCTTATACACAAATAATGAAGCAACAGAAAGACTAATAAAGAAACTTATCCCATTCACCATTGCTCCAAGAATCATAAAATACCTAGGAATAAACCTAACCAAAGATGTAAAAGATCTGTATGCTGAAAACTATAGAAAGCTTATGAAGGAAACTGAAGAAGATATAAAGAAATGTAAAAACATTCTGTGCTCATGGATTGGAAGAATATTGCTAAAATGTCAATACTACCCAAAGCAATCTACACATTCAATGCAATCCCAATCAAAATTGCACCAGCATTCTTCTCAAAGCTAGAACAAGTAACCCTAAAATTTGTATGGAACCCCAAAAGCCCCGAATAGCCAAAGTAATTTTGAAGAAAAGACCAAAGCAGGAGGCATCACAATCCCAAACTTTAGCCTCTACTACAAAGCTGTAATCATCAAGACAGCATGGTATTGGCACAAAAACAGACATATAGACCAATGGAATAGAATAGAAACCCCAGAACTAGACCCACAAAAGTATGGCCAACTCATCTTTGACAAAGAAGGAAAGAATATCCAATGGAAAAAAGACAGTCTTTTTAACAGTGCTGGGAGAACTGGAAAGCAACATGCAGAAGGATGAAACTAGACCACTTTCTCACACCATTCACAAAAACAAACTCAAATGGATAAAGGACCTGACTGTGAGACAGGAAACCATCAAAACCCTAGAGAAGAAAGCAGGGAAAAACCTCTCTGACCTCAGCCACAGCAATTTCTTACTTGACACATCCCCAAGGGAAAGGGAATTAAGAGCAAAAATAAACTATTGGGACCTCATGAAGATAAAAAGCTTCTGCACAGCAAAGAAAACAATCAACAAAACTAAAAGGCAACCAACAGAATTGGAAAAGATATTTGCAAATGACATATCAGACAAAGGGCTAGTATCCAAAATCTATAAAGAGCTTACCAAACTCCACACACGAAAAACAAATAATCCAGTGAAGAAATGGGCAGAAAACATGAATAGACATTTCTCTAAAGACATCCAGATGGCCAATAGGCACATGAAAAGATGTTCAACGTCACTCCTCATCAGGAAAATACAAATCAAAACCACACTCAGGTATCACCTCACGCCAGTCAGAGTGGCCAAAATGAACAAATCAGGAGACTATCGATGCTGGCAAGGATGTGGAGAAATGGGAACCCTCTTGCACTGTTGGTGGGAATGCAAATTGGTGCAGCCACTCTGGAAAACAGTGTGGAGGTTCCTCAAAAAATTAAAAATAGACCTACCCTATGACCAGCAATAGCACTGCTAGGAATTTACCCAAGGCATACAGGAGTGCTGATACATAGGGGCACTTGTACCCCAATGTTTATAGCAGCACTCTCAACAATAGCCAAATTATGAAAAAAAAAAAAAACCTAAATGTCCATCAACTGACAAATGGATAAAGAAATTGTGGTTTATATACACAATGGAATACTATGTGGCAATGAGAAAGAATGAAATATGGCCCTTTGTAGCAACGTGGATGGAACTGGAGAGTGTTATGTTAAGTGAAGTAAGTCATACAGAGAAAGACAGATACCATATGTTTTCACTCTTATGTGGATCCTGAGAAACTTAACAGGTCTAGTGGGGAGGGGAAGAAAAAAAAAAAGATGTTAGAGAGGGAGAGAGCCAAAGCATAAGAGACTCTTAAAAACTGAGAACAAACTGAGGGTTGATGGGGGGTGCGAGGGAGGGGAGGGTGGGTGATGGGTATTGAACAGGGCACCTTTTGGGATGAGCACTGGGTGTTGTATGGAAACCAATTTGACAATAAATTTCATATTAAAAAAATTTAAAATATATATATATATATAATGTGGCTCCAATATTTTATATGAAATTTTTCTCATCTAATTGCAGTAGGTGGTTTTAATTAAAAACAAGGGTATCTGGAACACCATCTGACAAAAGTTTTAAAAACTTGAATTATGATTGTCCTAAATGATTACAAAAACACAATTGCCAATCTTTGTTCACCCAGATGATATATATTCACAACAATAATAGTAATGGTGGCTAATATTTATTGAGTATTTGCTATGTGCAAACCACAGAGCTGAGATCCTTCACTCATGTCATTCTCTCAATAACCTGATGGGTAGGTATTATTATTATTATATTTCAGATAGTGATAACCTTTACTACAACAGCATCAAGTAAGTAAATGAGACTCTGAACACATAATTACTGAAGTTCACATAGTTCCTAAGGGCAGCACCAGAAATTGAAACCAGACGTTTCCAATTTCAAAAGCCTTGTTCTTTTCCACTACTCTACACAGTATAAAAGACTCAGTTACATTCCAATGAATGTTTTTTCCTTATGTGATATTCTGCTATATTCAGATCACAGATACCCCTGCAGATACATACACATTTGGATTGGACATGTATATTTAATATATAAAGATCATCCACAATGTGATATCTGAAGGTCTACCTTCTTTGGGTTTCAATCCCCTTACTTCATAACCTTTGCACCATGCTATATCCCACTTGTTTATAAGTTCTTGAACTTTCCAGACTGAGTCTTGTCTATTCAACTATCAGGAACCTTGAGAACAATTATAATACTGTGGTATCCTTGACATTTCACAAAGATTCAAAGACATTGGTTGAATGTCTTTGATATTTATATTATGAAATTACACACAAAAGTTGATGACATAGCATGCATAAAAGAAACAAAGTCCGATGGACATAGTTATTAACTGTACTTGAAAATATAATGACTATTATGCTTCCATTCTAGATTATTGGATTTAGAGATTGGAGAAAGAGGGAAAGGAACTAACACCTGTAGGGAGCAAACTACTTGCCAGCCATTTCATATATATTCTCTCACTTAATTGAAGCACTGCTGCCCCTCTTACAAATGAGGAAACCAAGGTACAAAGGGTAAAAAACTTTCTGGAGTAGACATTGTCAATGTGTTCAAAAAGCTGAGACTTGAAGTTGGATTTCTTCGACTCAAAAGCCTGTAACTTTCTCTCTTCACACCTCCTCCATTCAGTCATCCAGTGACCTCAGCAACTTTTTGTTCAAAGATTCTGCATCACTACATAACAGAATTGACTCGAGCTAATCAACATGCATTTCTAAATTAATTTATTTAAACTATAAAGTTTCATTTTACCTTTCTTCCTCCATGAGTATTCCACTGTCTACTGTTAAGTGAGACCCAAAAGAGGTTTACAAACGTGTAATACAGTGCCACTCTTCTATTTTTTGTTTGCTTGTTTTGGAAAATATAGTTATTAATAAAAATATGCTGTTTATGTTAACATGCAATGGGTTTACTGCTGTTATTTTTAAATGAATTAATATCTTCAATCTCCAGTTTAATTTCTCAGTTTTTTTCTGGGATATTTATTTGGGGGTTTGTGATATATTTAGATTTTTTCTACCAACATCTTTTGAGCTTCATGTGTGTTTTTCTTCTTCTTTTACAGTAATTCATATTTTTTTAGTTTTTCCAACTTTTCCTTTATATTTTTGAAGTTATTCTCTTTTTCTATATTCAGAGGCTTTTACAGCTATTTTAATATTCACACATAAAGTCTAAAGTTAGCCCTTACATTTTATCCTTCTTCTTAACATACAAAGACCATAGAATGCTTAACAATGATTAATCTTCCAAACTTATGATATTTTATCCAAAATTTTTAGTCTAAACCCACAAATTCAACATTGTTGTTGTTGTTTGTTGAGTCTTGGGTTTAACTGCTGGTAGAAAAGGTATCTGTAAATATAACCCACATAAAAACACTTTGATATTCAAGAATTTTTAAGAATATAAAGGGATCTTGAGACTAAAAATTTAAGAACTCTTTTTCTGAGCCAATACCAGTGTTTTTTTCAATTTTTGAAGCCCAAGGGGCAGAAAGTTTAGCTTCCCACCTCCCTACCCAGTTCAATCAGCCAATGCCTAAGAGCTAGAACTTTCAAAAGTCCTTTGTTTCATATTTATTTTGTGTTTACTGTGGAGTCTAGGATACGCTTTGTGCCCAGTTAGTAAATAATTTCTGCTTAACAAATAAATTGAATCACTTAATACCATGCCTCCCAGATTCAGCTATAGCACCAGGAAGCAGTGTGTCCAGTAGACATAACTGTGTTCCTGAAAAAGTGGGAGGGTAAAGGTTCAATTTGAGGTCACACCTCACAGATTATTTTAGATAATAAATATGGCTCATTCACTTCTTCAACAAACATATATCATATACCACTCAGTGCGGGCATTATTGTTAGACCCGGGGGAGTCAGAATTGAATATGAGTGACACAGCTCCTGCAGCCTTGGAACTTATGTTTGGGGTAGAGGTAGTCATTATTAAACTAATTGTACAATCAGTGGTTGAATTGTATTCATAGTAAATGTTATGAGACATCTGTAAGATGTTATAAGAGCATACAAAGAATAAAGAAATGAACTTATACTGTCAATTACCTGCCTCTATAAGCCACAAAAGGGGGTTAGGCTAGTTTCTTTCTCTTTAGAATAAAAATGAGAGGGATTCTGAAGGGGAGTGGTTCATTCCATGTAACACATCAAATTCTTATTCAGATGATTATTGGTTCAGTAATTTGATCAGTTTCTGTTTTCTCCACTCATATAGAAGCTACATGAAAGAAATGGCTATTTTTGATTTGTTCACAGCAGAATTCCCTGCATTTAGCATAGCACACGATATATGGTGAGACGTGGTATGTGCTTAACACTACATTTGTTGAGTAAATGAATGAATACAACATCTATCCAGAAGTCTTGGTAGAGCTTCCTAATAGATTCCTATTTTGAGCTTTTATTGATATGTAAAATTTATAATTAAAAGGGGCTAACAAAGGCCATGGAGTTTTAAGCTGCAATTAATTTTTGCTAAGCAAGAGACTGTCCCAGCACATTAATGTGGCAAGATGTTTTCATTCAGAAATAAGAACCTAGTGAACACCAAACACAGAGTGTTATTTTGGCAAACAAATAGCCAGATCAGAAGCAACCAAAGAAGAAAACTGAGGGAGAAACAAAAAAATGAAATGTAACTGAGGACACAATACAGACGGTGTCATAAATGGGACGAATGCAAACAGATGGACAAATAAGGAGCCAACGAATGAGGCAGCAGGATGAACAAGAAAGAAACTGGAGAAACAGAATTTATCAAAGTGGCAGTGCAATTCATGGGATGAGAACAGAGGTTGGTGATCACATTGTGAGATATAGGTGATGAGTAGAGAGGCAAAGGCAGAACAAGGAAGAAGGAAAGAGAAAGGGGAGAGGTAGACTGAGAAACCATCCAAGTCACCTTGGGTTGGTAAATTTTAGCTGACTCCCTGAAGAGAAAGAATTAATGATTTGAACAAAATTCTGCTTATAAAAGCTTTCATGCATCTAATTTCACGTGTTGAATACAAATGGCCGATACATTCATTTCATAAGTCTACCCATGGTGGTAATAATACATTATCAAGAATACCCCAATAAGAAAATAGCAACAGTTTGAGGAAAATACCTAAATTGGTTAGCATGCTATCAACCATTTGATCACTGAAATGGTGCCTGGGAAGACTCTCTTATTGATCTTCTGAAATGGTGTACATTACTCAGCGGTACTGGTACTGCTTGCACTCTGCTTTAACACATTCACCAGGGCTACCGATTTGTGTAAATGTGTGTGTGTGTGTGTGTGTGTGTGTGTGTGTGTGTGACTGTGATATTGTGATTATGATAAGTCTATAAGATATTATGATAATTATTATAAAAGATTAAAAATTGTAATTTGTCCCCATTTTTGGCATGGGGATCCTAAACCCTTGAAATTTCCTACGTGATGAGAGAGATAAAGGTATATTCTTCTATTCATATCACACCTGAATTTATGTTAATTAGGTGACTTTTGGCAAGCCCTTAGGCAACTTGAGGATGGGGACTGGTTGCCAGAAGAACTAAGCATGATAAGAGGACTTTCAGCCCCACTTCCTGATCTTCAGGGGATGGAGAATGCCTAAAGATTGATTTCTATCAATAATAGCCTAGGATTTAATTGCACACCCATGTAATGAAACTTCCATAAAAATCCAAAAGGACAAGATTTGGGGAGCTTCTGTGTTGGTAAACACATGGAGATGTGGGAAAAGTGGTATTCAGAGAGGGCATGGAAGCTTCACATCCTTTCCCTCATAGCTTGACTCTTCCATCTGGCTATTCTTGAGTCATATCCTTTCATAACAAACTGATAATCTAGTAAATAAACTGTTTTCCTGAGTTCTAGGAGTTGCTTTAGCAAATTAATTGAACATGAAGACAGGGGTCATAGAAAGTTTTGATTTATGACTGGTCTGTCAGAAGCTCAGGTGTGAACTTGGACTTACAATAGGCATCTGAAAGTTGGGGGCAGTTTTGTGGGACTGAGCCCTTAACCGATGGGATCTGTCACTATCTCCACATAGGTGGTGTCAGAATTGAATTAAATTGTAGGACACCCAGCTGTGTTCACAGAATCTGAGAATTGTTTGGTGTAAGAAAAGGTACCTCACATTTGGTGATCAAGAGTGCCAGAAGTGAGGTGAAGTTTTGAGAGTAGGGGAGACACAGAGAGGAGTGTTTTTCCTTAGAGTGATGGCAAGTAATTTAAAGCAGTATTTTTTTATGAAAATGTTTATATAAAGATCTAATAGAGTTTTGAACATAAGACTTCAAAGATATTTGTGCTTAAGCAGAAATTACTCATCAGATCAAACACACCCCCTTCTGTGGTATACTTCAGAAGATAAGGTGTAAAGTTTTGCACTGGATCTGTTTACTGAATGGGGAAGGGAATTCCATAATACCACAGAAATTGTACAAAGTAATTAATATCCCCTTATTTTTAACCTTTATAATGTGGACAGACACTAGATAATTAAAACATGAAGATAAAATCAAAATTCCTTTCTAGCTAAGTTTCTCTTTATTCTCTTCTAGCCTTTGCATGGTACTGATAATTGGTAGCAAAATTAACTAGTTTTAGTTCAATCTTCTTTTATCTACACCCCCCATCTTTAGGAAAATCTTCCTATACAGATCAAAATATTTGTAATACCCAAGAACAAGAAAACTACTATGGTCTGAATGTTTGTATCCCAACCCCCTCCCACCCAATTCATATGTTAAAAACCTAATATTCAGTGTAATAGTGCTAGTAAGTGGGATGATTAGTTCATAAATGGAATAAGTGCTTTTATCAAAGAGGTCCAAGGGAGTTCCCTTCCTCTTTCTCCTTGTAAAGTTCTAGACAGAAGAAGGAGGCTTTCTGTGAGGTAGTGGGTCCTCAACAGACACCGAATATGCTGGCCCCTTGATCTTGGGCTCCCCAGTCTCCAAAATTGTGAGAAATCTGTCTCTGTTGTTTATAACCTACCTTGTTTGTAGTATCTTTGTTGTGGGAGCCTGAACAGACTAATACAAAAATCAAGATTGTCAAAGACAGTCACTACTTCTGCAAAAAGACAGAAGTCTTCAGTATTCCTGGGGGAAGAAGTCCTGTGTTGATTTGTTCTTTTGGCCATTTATGATGTGTTCACAGCATGGAACATATGGCTCAGACATTTCTTGTCACTTCTACACTCCTCCCATCTCAACCAGAAAGAAAACTTGTAATGAAGACAAGTTCACTCTTCTAATGCTAACAGCTGTTGAGAGTCTCATTTGATTGGGATATAAATAGATTTTGTGAAGATTGGTGCGTTAACCAATGATAATACTTAGGAAACAAATTGGGAGTATAAATTGTTGACTAAAAATAACTGCTTCATGGGGACCCAGTCCCATAGTGAGTGGGAATGAGTAAAGCACAGTTCCTTCTGGGAATAAAGAACTTTCTGAGATGAATTACAAGTAATAAAAGAAGAAAGCCACATTCTTAACTGATGAATGGAAATCCCTGAGGAGAAGAGCACTCATTTGTACTTTTCTCCTTTTGTGTAAGGCTGATTTCTAAAATGTTGATTTTATTGTGTGAACCACTTCTTTTTTGCTTTCAGGTTTGTCTGGACAGAGAAGATTGTCATATAATGGCTCCGATTATTTTAACTCAATTTTACTAAATGCTCCAGTATTAATCGTTTCTTTTCAGCCTTTAATTGATATATCATTTATGTTAGAAGCTATTAAGAAAATGTATAAAAGATGTATTAACCAGAATAACAGAGATCTTTCCTCTCCTGCCCATTCTTATTCATGGTGCAAAGACAGCTTCCCCCATTACCTCGAAAGACTCCACCTCCCCCATTTTATTTTTTTTTCATAATACTTATCACCATCTGCCATACCATGTGTGTGTATGGGGAAGCATAATTCTATGATGATCCCCTCGTGAATCCCATCCATGTATAATGCCCTACTTTTGAATCCAGGCAGGACCTGTGAGTTGCTTCTAGATAAGAACATGGCAAAAGTACAGCGATGTCACTCCCTTGCTTAGGTTCCGTTGTATAAGACTCCTTCTTAGCAAATTGAAGCAAGAAATTCTCCTGATAGCCTTCAAGAAGGAAACCACCAGATGTGAAAGAATCACATGGCAAGGAATGATGGGGGACTCTAGAAGCTGAGAATGGGCCCTGCTGACAGCCAGCAAAAACGTAGTCCTATAGCTTCAAGCAACTGACCACAACTGCCAACAACCACGTGATCTTGAAAGAGAATGCCAAGCTCCAGAAAGAACCTCAGCACAGCCAATACCTTCACTGCAAACTTGCAGAAGGGCCAGCTAAGCTGTGCCAGGACTCCTGCCTGTGGACACTGTGAGATAGTAACTGCATGTTGTGAACTGCTGATTTTGTGGTAATTTGTTACCCAGCAATACAGAATATGCTGTATATTTATCTGTATATGTATTGTCTGCCCCTGCACCCTCCCAACACATTCATTAGCTTGTAAGCACCATGAGAAAAGGATTTTTCTTTTGCCTTTTGAAACTACTTTACCTCCAGTGGCTAAGAGGATTACTCAGCACTTAGTAGGCTTTCCCTAAATAAATGTTAAATGAATTAAATGAAATGAAAATATTCGTTTTTGTAGAGTTCTAAGTTTTCATCAGTGAATGTATTTTATATCAAAGCTTAAACTGAATGGCTTACTAATTTATTGAGAATTGGGGTCTTCCTATCCTATGGCTCTGTTTTAAATTTTGATTGGAAAGTTTTGTTTTACACAGAAGAAGGGCATTCAAAAATTATTTCATCACACATTCAACTAAACATGAAACACTTAGCATGACTGGATAATATACTAGGTATTCAGGAGTGTGAGCTGAAGGAGACTAACTTCTCTCTTCTGTTCAGGCCAATATAGGAGGTGAGGAGGTAACCCAGGAGTGTATACAAGTACAAGGAATTCTGGGGAACCTGGGTGGCTCAGTCAATTGAGCATCCAACTTCAGCTCAGGTCGTGATCCCACTGTTCATGAGTTTGAGCCCCGTGTCTGGCTTGTGCTGACAGCTCAGAGCCTGGAGTCTGCTCTGGATTCTGTGTCTCCTTCTCTTTCTGCCCCTCCCCCACTCACACTCTGTTCTCTCTCTCACAAAAATAAGTAAACATTAAAAAAAAAGTATAGGGAATTTCCTAACAGCAGTATTAACAAGTGCTGTGTAAATAAAAAAGATGGACAAGAGTAGTAACAGCTGGAATTACTGAGTTTTTGTTGTGCCACACCTTCTTGCAAAGCACTTTGCATGCATTATGCCATTTTTTCCTCCACTGTTCATAGCTTTGTTTTATAGCTAAAGAAAACTAGGTTCAGATAGTGTCACTAACCCAGAGTTATGCAATGAGTGACCAAGCTGAGATTTGGACTCCTACCTGCCTAATCACTATACCAATGGCTCTCAAACACTAAAGTGAAGAAGCATTACCTGGAGAGTTTGTTAAAAATGAGGATTCTAGAGGCTCTTTCTCCAGTGAATCTAGGAATAGCTCAGAAATATACTTTTTTTTTCAAGCAGTTATCCAACTGATGCTGATTCAGGGCATCTGGGACTATAAATAACATGGCACTTTACTATAAATTCAGTCTTGGGGAGAGGTAAAAATGAAGGCTTCCTCCAAGAGGTAATGCTAACATATAAAGCAGGTAAAAAAGGGGAAGGGAAAGTGAGAGCCTAGGTCAATATCACAATCTAAGAAGAGAGAGAGAGAGAGAGAGAGAGAGAGAGAGAGAGAGAGAGAGAGAGAGAAAGAAAGAAAGAAAGAAAGAAAGAAAGAAAGAAAGAAAGAAAGAAAGAAAGAAAGAAAGAAAAAAGAAAGAAAGAGAGAGAAATAAAGGGGGAAATCAGAGCACACATTGCCTGTGGCAGGAATTGTACGTGAATGTAACTGGGTGGGTATGGTGGTGTGTAGAGAGTTAACAGAAGAGGGAGGTAGAGGCTGATCATGAGAAGTCTGTTTACCATCCTAGGATGGATTGTCACATGATAAAAAGTGTCTGAAGACAAACTTACTTGAAGTCAATTTCAAGAACCTCTTTGTAAGAGATTTGAGAATATGGATAATTTACCTAATTGCTCTGTGACTTGGTTTCCTTATCTGTCATTGGTGATCATCATCCTATCTCATAGATTTAGTATCTAAATAAAATAATATACACAAAGCACATAACAGTGCCTGGCACATTAGCACATAACAAACAATAACCATTAATTTCATGCTGAAGTCAATGTGCTGCCTCTGAGTAATTTTTATGCCAAGTCTTTCTCTGGTAGCTTTTTAGTGACTGGGTTCAATGGAGGGAAATGCCAAAAACAAGGTGAACAGTTAAGAGACTATTTAATGCGTGCCAAATGTATATAGTCAGAGGAGGGATAGGAAAGCAGGATTATATCTGAAAACTAAGAGTAAAAGCTACAGAACCGAGGAACAACTGGATATTGGGAGAAACAAGAGGAGGGGGATTCCAGGTTTCTGACTTAGGCAACTCATCTGTCCAATTCCCTCTCTGTGGCCTGGTTGGCGGTATGGCATTAGGATCCAGAAGCAGCTGTTGGACTTTTTTCTTCCTTTTGTTAACTGTCTAGTTTTCCCTATGCTGAGAGCAATGCCATTGCTTCATCTGCTCCAGAGACACTAAGACAGCCGATTTCAGTTTCTTCAAGGGGCCTTGGCCTTGCTTCTGGCTATATCTTGATTTACACCAACATGCTTAAAGCCTCGTTAATGTCACCCAGGCTAGACTGTCAACTGGAATAAGCTTTCTAGCAAGGTTTCTCCCACCTCCTCTCGCTTTCAGGTTCATCAAACAAGGCATATGTTTCTGTCATTGCCAAATTACTGGCATACACCGCAGAAAGTGCATTCCCATTAATTACAGGGCTGTGTCAGAAATACCTTGACACTGCAGCTGTTGAAGGTACCCATTATGCATGCACTAATGGTATACCTTGTACCTATCCCCCAAAGCCCGGCTACAAAATGCCAAGGATTTGTCATCATGAAGTGAAATCATTAGAGAATATGGGTGACTTTTGACAAGTGCCTACACTTGTAGAACTTTAAGGAATAGCAAATCAGGGTAGCATATTTTTGGAGAGAGTGAATCTTACAAATAGATGCCTATTTTTATTATATATTGATAAGTTCAGAGAAGTCCCTGACTCTATCGGAGGCTCTAGCTCTTAGCCCATAATAACAACTTTCCTCAGTATATCCTGTTAGTTACGATCAAAGAATCAAAGCCAACAGGCTGCAGGTTTATATACAAACATAAGGAATGTCAGTGGGACAGAAAGCCAACAGTATAGGAACCAATATATATTTTACAAAATCAATATGTGGCAAGATGAAGGCTGGATTTAGGGAATAAAAATTGGAGATGCGGTGATCAGTTGGAAGATTACTGCTGGGTGAGAAAGGATGAGGACCTGAACTGGACCAGTGATGGGGAAGATTAGTTTGAATGTCAGAAGAGGTGATACAAACACAGTTTATTGCTTTCCCAGAATCCACAAGTATCATTCCACAACTTAAAATCATCTCCAGTGGTTTCCCTTCTAAAGAAAAAAAATTCAACCTTGTTGATATCACAGCCTTATCTTTTGCTCCACTAAATCTCCCATCCTCTGAATAAACTCCACCCCATTCATTCTTTTTTTTTTTGCCACATAGGCTTAAACTTATCATTCTACTTCTACAAACTCATTTAAAAATCTCATTCAACAAATACCTATGGAACACCTACCATATGCCGTACTTGTTTGTCCTATGGTCTCTGTTCTAGTGAAACAACCACTCAACATGAATTAGAAATCTCAACATCATTTAGTCATGTAATTGATGAATTTATTGAGCAACCATGTTTCAGGCAATGTTCTATGTGCTAGGAATGTGATTATGAAGAAAACAGATTAAAGAATCCACCTGCAGGAGACTTATAGTCTAGCTAGGGGGACCGCAGTTAATAAACAAAGTAAATAAAATATTTGCTATGCCAGATGCCTCTAAGCATTATGGAGCACAGTAAGTTGGGGAAGTGATTAGGAGGTGAATTAAGAGTGTCAGCTTAGGGGAATAGAATTTTAGAAAAGGTTGTCAGGGAAGACCTTACTGCCAAGCTCTGTTTGAGCAAGGCCATGTGGAAGATGAAGAAGTAAGCTATGCAGATATCCAAGGGAAGAGCATTCCAGGCAGGTGAAAGTGTAAATGCAAAGCTTTGTAGTGAGAGTATGTCTAGAGTATTCCAGGAACAGCAAGGAAATACAGTGTGACCAGGGCAGAGCGACCATGAGGGAAAGTATAAGATGAAGTAATACAGGAAACGTAGGGTAGATTGTATAGACCATTGTAAGGATTTAACTCAGAGCAAGAATTTTGAGTATAAGAATAATCTAGTATGACCTAGATTTCCACCAAGTACAAAACAATCAAGCACAGAGGTCAGTCAAGAAGCTACTGCAATAATCCTCACAAGAGGCAACATTATTGTGGACTTAGGGGTGGTGAGTTGTTCAGGTGAGAATAATCAGATTCTGGGCAAATTTTTATTTGATTCATTTATAGATAAGATGTAGGGTGTTGGAGAAATAAAGAATTCAAAGAGAACTCAAAGGTTAAGTTGCTGTTTATTGAGATAGGTAAGACATGAGGAGAAGCAGATTTCAGGGAAAAGCCGAGAAGATGGATTTAAAGCATTACATCTAAGGTCGACTAAAAATCCAAATGGGGATATGGAGTAGAAAGTGGGATATAATCTTGTGTTAAGGGGAAAGATCCAAATTGAAGACAGAAATTTAGGAGTTGTCACTTTTGCTGCTCAATATGGTAGTCACCATGAATACTTTTTTAAATATTTAAATATGTGGCTATTTAAACTTAAAGAAATAATGTAAAAAAATTTAATGAGCCCCACCAGGCACATTTCAAGTGCTCAATGTGGCTAGTGGCTATCATATCAGACAACCCATATATATAGAACATTCCCATCATCTCAGAAAGTTCTATTGGACATTTAAAGACATGAGATAAGATACTTGATGAAATCACCAAGAGATTTGTTTCTAAGCTCTGTTTCTAGCTTGGAGAGAGACAGAGATGTTTGTGGGGCATGGGATGGGGGGAGGATTATTTTTCTCACAACACTACAAATAATGGGATAAAAAATTCTTCAGATTTTACTGTTAGAAATTTATTCCAGTTAATCCCCACTTCTCTCCCTCTGTCTTCACTTTGTATTTCTGGCCTTCCTTAATCTCTTGCTGGGATGATTACAGTAGCCTCCTAACTGATCTTTGAGCTCAGGTCTGTGTTTCTCATTTTCATCCTCCACACTCTTAAAATAAAGATCTAAGTCAGTCTCCAGTTTATAAACTCCCAATAGGGGCACGTGGGAGCCTCAGTGGGTTAAGTGTACCACTCTTGATTTCAGCTCAAGTCATGATCTCAACGGTTTATGAATTCAAGTCCCACATCAGGCTACGCACGGATAGTGTGGAGGCTCCTCAGGATTCTCTCTCTCAGCCCCTTATATACTCACACATACTCTCTTTCTCTCTCCCTCCCTCTCCTTCTCAAAATTAAATAAACTTTACAAAAAATAACAAAAGCTCCCAATAGTTTCATCACAACCTACAAAGTAAAGGCCAAATATGATATTATTGAATATGAAACTTCCATAACCTGTCCCTTCCCTCTTCAGCCTCATGTTTCACATTCTCTATCTGTAATTTTATAATCCAACAATAATAAACTCCCAGTAGTTCTCTTCTAACCTCTGTTTCCTATTTATCTCCTTCTGGTCTCCTTTTCCTGAGATTAATATTCACCTTTGACAGACTTTTACCCATCTTATGTGGCAGAGCATAAGTGTTTTTTCCTCTAGCTTTGAGTAAGATGTTCCATTCTGTGGTCTTATAACACCCCATGTTCCTTTTGAGCATACTATTTAACACCTGTGACTGGAATGATCTGTTTCATCCCCCCAGTGGACCAGAACTCTCAGAGGTTAGTGCCTATACTTTTTACATTTTTCTACCTGCAAGGCTAACTATACTACCTGGCACATGGGAGGCAAGCAAGGGCCACTTTTTGAACCAAAATGAAACAGAGGGAGATTTTGTGATTTCTTGTCATTACATGAACTATTCTCATGCTTGCTCACACTACTTCAATATCCTTCTAATATTTTGAAGTGTCCTACCTTTTCTTGTCTTTCAGCATCCAATGTCAATGTCATTTTCTCTGTGTATCTCTCTTTCTCTCCTCACCTCAATCTCATTTTTTCTTCTTAGCATTATTCACATGTCTCCAAAACACCACTTTTCACAGTGATGACCATGTCTCTCTTTGGCTCTTATGGACAGGGAGGGTGTGATGCAGTTATCACACCCTGGGTCTTTTGTACCATTTATTACATAGTAAGCCTTCAATAAATGCTTCTTGAATACATTTTAATCTGTACTGATTAAGAGCTCCTGAAATGGGTACCATTATATAAACCATTGATTACAAATTAAAAAAAAAAAAAACTATGTTTAGAAGTATGTATGGGTGTACATGATTTCTTCAAATGATTAAATCTGGAATTAGCTTTGAAATGAACCTGATTTTACAGGTGAAGAAATTAATACCAGGAAAGTCAAAATGAGTTTTTGAGTGAGAAACATTTCAAGTGTCTTGGCCATAACCTTGCCTCCTGCTTTGCCCACTCTACATCCTGCTGTTTTGCTTCTCCTTCATTCTTCCTCATTTGGCTTCTCACCCATGCTCTCAGCAATGCAATGCTTGCATGGACATTTGATATGATGGACAGAGATAAATATATACATTTCCCCAGCTTTGCATTACAGTGGCATTTTGATTATGAGGTTAAGGTTTCTGCCTGAGTAGAAACAAAAGCTAACACAATATTTAATTTAGAAATAATATGCATCCCAAGCCCACTCCCTTTCTCCTCATGGGAGTCTAAACCCATCCTGTACTTATTCAATAAAAAGAAATGGAAGGATCATGTTTCTTGCAATAAATTGTTTCAGGCCAGAACAATGCTTAGAGGGAGCTGGAAACACTTCTCTCCCCTGAATGTGCTGTAACACCAACAGTTGCCACACAGAGAGCTGAGCTAACTGGCCCATTTCCTCACAGGAAGGTTAATTCCAGGAGATTTTTCTAAGAAAAAAAATCTCTAGACACAATATCCACTATTTAGTCACACATTCACGCATACACACACCATGTACAATGTGCAGAAATAAATTATAGTAATTTCTCCCCAAGAAACTACCAGTGTGGTCATACCAAGAAAATTAAGAGACGTAATAATGAGCATTTACTGTGAGTGACACTGAGCTAATTACTACTTTCCAATTAAAAGCATTTGAACAAATAGCAAAATACTCATACATGTCATTGATCCAGAACCTTAACCTTCAAAACATATATTTGTCCTTTCTTTTGGAAAGTGGGTGGGGCAGCACATATCTTTAAGAAATATTCCCTAAAAGAATTAAGGAAAGGACACTTAGCCATAATTCTAAGTCAAAATTATTGGGAATATTTCTAGTTTCCAAAGAAATCTAATTATAGCCTTTTTTTAAAATTTTTTTGGCAGGGAGCAGGGGGTTGGGGTGGCCTATGATATTTTGCTCCAAGATTTTTGTCTCAAATAAAAATTTTTCAATATTTCCTTTTATATAAGATGTTATTTTAATCTAATTTTCTCTTTTTCTACATATGTATAATGAGCATGAATAGGAAATGTATGTGAGAAGCTCTCACAGTCTTGTTTCCTCTGGGGTTGGGCAGTAGAAAGTCGAAAAGGGTCTGAAAATGATAGATTTTATAGCCAGGATTCTTTAAATGGAGTGTTCTAAACCCTGCAGATGTGGTTACTCTTGATTGACAGAAAACTCTGGTCCCAGTTCAAAAGATGGGCTCAGTTCAAGGTTGCATTTACTATGGTTACTCCCAGAGCAAGTAAAGTGTTTTACAAAACATCTAAACTGGATTAAAAAAAAAAACACACACACAGGGGTGGACACAGCTTTCCATTGCCTCCTTGCACTCCTCTTAATCATGTCCTCAAGTTCGGAGCTCTCAGAAGTCTGTATGGAGAGAGAAGTCCTCTGGGTCAGAGGATTACAGAATGGTAAGCTTTCTGACTTTTATATTCAGAGCCACATCAGCACATAGCATCAGCTCATATTTTTCTACTCAGGAAACCACATCACCAAGCCTGCTTTCCAAGATCTGGTTCTTGAAATTCTTGTTGTGTTGGCATAGGAATAATGCCCCTTTTCCATGTGTGCCTGACTCACAGATCCTGCTCGTTTTTGTTGTTGTTGTTGTTGTTGTTTGTTTGTTTTGTTTAACTTATTTCCATATGGGGACTTCTGGAATAGACCAACCATAGACTACTACACTGCTCAAGGAACAAAGTTGTACTTGCATCCTTGTGGGACAATAAATCGACCAACATATTATCAGTGATTTAAAGCCCTTCATTACCCCAGCGCTTGTCCTATGAAGATATAACTTTAGGTGAAAAGCAAAAGGAATACATTCTCCATGCTCTCAATGTCAATTATATAGAGGGAACTTCTGATGAAGTTTGACAATGATTTTTAAAGTTTAAGCCTATTTTGGAGACCACCAAAAATCCCCATTATTACCAAATATCACAACATTTTAATTAAAAAAAAATCTATCTCACAATAAGCCAAAGTATGTTATCCAGTTGTTATCCAGTTATCCAGTTATATTATCCAGTTGAAAGAAAACTAGAAAAGGAAGGGATAAATTAATATGCCTGCAAACAATTTTGATGTCTACCACCATGAATTATTCAAAACCTTGTAAGAGGCCATTTCCAAGGGATATTTTAAATTAAAAACTTAAATATTCTTGTTCCAGATGTCATATTGTAAATAATATGACAGTCCTTTTAACATATTTTTCCCTTGTCAAAAGGAAAGGAAAGAAAAGAAAAGAAAGAATTGTATATAAATCTTCTTTAATATCCTCTGCCTGGTGTATGATATTCTGAGTAGTTAGGGACTCAATCTATCTGAAAGGAATGTTATCAATATTAAAAAACTGAGGATCTGTCCCAGATTCTCCAAATTTCTCAGCCATGTAACCAAAGGCACAATTCCCCAAGATTGCCAGCCTTCCCACCTACAAAGATTGCTTCCCCATTGTCCCTGAAACACAAGCTGGTCACAAGAATTCTGCACTGTTTTTCATACCGCTTCACTACTGTTATTCTCCAGGACATCACAAAGTGATCAGTGTTATAACAGATGTGAAAACTGTGTGGAATGGGGACATGTAGGTGATGTTCCTAGCTCAAATTGTCAAAGGGATATGGAGAGAAAAGTAGTATTGACCAGGCAAAGAATAGCTGATAGCCATTTTAGAAAGAGGAATAATTGTGTGAAAAGAAGTAAGAATTGATATTTTATAGGAGAGAAGTTAAAAAAATATTGACTAGATTTAGGTTCTGGGGGGTCTTGTGTGATTCACCAAGTCCAGACTACATTCAGAACATTAGAATGAGTTAAAGAAGCATTTAAAAAGAGGAAAGAAAATAAACATGATTATATTTTAGAAAGAGAACTCTGGAAGCAATGTGGAGAATAGATTCAATCAAATTAAGGCTAAAGACTTAACTTAGTTTAGAAGTAACTAAAATGCATTCCTTCCCCAGAGAGAAATGACGAGTGATTGAATTAAGGCAATAGCTATGAAAGCAGAGACAGGATGGATCCCAGAAATGTCATCTAGACTGGTGGCCAATGAGATGGGAAAGGTAATGGAGAGTAAAGAATTCAAAATGATTCTCTAGCTATTTTATTGCCTTGAAAAATTGTGTAGATGATACCACTCCTCACAGAGATATGGACTTAAAGAACCAAAAGTTTTCTTTGGGTAGGTAACGAAAAAAAAAATGAGTCTAAGTAAACTACAGGTTGTGAAATAATAATGAAATTAATAATGTAGACTAAGAGGCACTATTCTGTTTTATCTTTATCTCATTTCTCCTCACAGAAAACCTCTGTGAGGTGATTATTATTACTATTAATACTCTGTTACAAATAAAGGAATTGAAGAAATGAAGTAATCTTTCAGATAATTAAATTCTTCTTACATGTTCAGTAGACTGTTGGATATGCACAGTTAAAGCTCAGAAAAGAATGCTCACCTGGACATGTAAGTATAGAACTTGTTAACTTTGTAGCTGACATCATGAAGGTAGACATGTTCACCCAATTGTATGTAGAGTGAGATGAAAATACCAAAAGAAAATCTCTGGGGTAGACAAATCTCCCAGGAATAGAGTGAAGAAGCAAAACATGGAAAGCCAAGAAGTCTAGGTAGAGACTATTATCAAGAAGGATGAAATGCTTTAAAGTTTAAAAATCTGAATAGTGGGCAGGTAATGCAATAGGTCTTCTGGTTGGTATCTAGTAGGTCAGGAGCAGCTTGAAGCAAAGGGTAGTGGATTTTTCTGGGTTCAAATCAGATAATGGTGTGCGCAGGCATTATTAGCAGGACAGCAAGTGAAGACAGAAAAACAAAAATGAATTTCTAAAGCAACCTTGATGTGAAGGCAGGGGAGAAGAGTAGTAAGATCTGGGAAATAGGATGGTTTATTGGGTCATTGTTATTGTAAGATGGGTAAAACTTGAAGAGAAAGTGTCAAAGTATAAAGTTAGGGGTAAAAGAAGGGACAAGTGCTGGCACACTGTTCCTTGGGAGAAGGGATTTTAGCAATAGGAACTAATGAACCTTAAGTGACAGAAGAGTTCCTTTTCCATTAAACAGTAGTAAGGTTTTTTTCTCTCAAGACCCGCATCCTCCATTTAGGCTTTCTAAGCAAGGTAGAGGGATTATGAGTGAAGTTTTTATTTTTGTTTTAATACTATACATGTTTTTTCGAGGATTTGAAGTTCCTCTTCCCAACAATAGACTCCAGCTAATGATTCAAGTTTCAAGATCAGAGTCTTTTTGTTTATCATTGGCTTTAATTTTTATATCTCTTTTACTTGTGGAATAGCTGTGGAAGACATAATACAGTCAATCATTTAGTGAAAATATTCTTTTTTTTTCTTTCAAAACACATTCTTCCATCAGAAACTTAACAGCTATTGTATATAAAGAATTACCTCAGAAAGGGATGGGGATACACATTAGAAAGTTTTGTTCACTTACAGTCCCTGCTGCCTTAGAATTATAGACACATGTACTTTTCACTCCTATGACTATCTCTGTGTCTCCAAACTACTTTTCTAATCTTTGGTTTCTCTAGTCTCCTCAGACTGCCATAATAAAATACCATAACTGGGTAGCTAAAACAACAGAAATTTGTTTTTCTCACAGTTCTGGAGGCTGGAAATCCAAGATTAGGTTACAAGCATGGTCCAGGTCTGGAGCGAGCTCTCTTCCTGGCAGTTGCCTTTTCTTTGTATCCTCATGTTATGGAGAGACCTGGCTCTTCCTCTTCTTATATGGCTGCAATCCTATTGGCTTAGGACCTCACCCTCATGATCTCACTTAACGTTAATTATCTCCTAAAGGCTCTTCCTCCAGATACAGCCAAATTAAGGGCTAGGACTTCAACACATGGATTGGGTGAGGGGAGAAGGACATCAACCTATAGCACTGGTATTGTAGTTAATGCTATTCACTAAACTACCAGCCTGCCCTTCTAGCTTCATCAGCTGTTGATCATCTAAGAGTGCATAAACAGCACATTTGTCACACCTGAAACACTGGTGGAGGAAACCTAGTAAGGAGTTCACTAGTCCTCTTGCTGCTTGTGGCCCTGAGGTAGCACAAAGGGACTTAACAGGACCTGTGGACAGGGAGAGGGATCCTGGCCCTTGGGCTGTGGGACTTGCCACTATATGAAAAGGAAGTACTAGTGCCTCCTCTAGAAAGATCAGGGGCTGCTCCAAGGCTTGCAGTTAGAGTAGCAAGAGGTAATGAAATCTTTTTACCTTCTAGGTAGTCTACTAGGTTAGGTATGCCTTATATCCTTGTCCAAGAAGTTTTTCTATGCATAAGGCCAGCCTTCACTCTAGGCTACAGCTCCAGGGGGCCACTCTCACATCAGACTAACCCCAACCTCTCATTTTCCTACCCGACTCACATACCAACCATTCATAGCTGTTTTTCCCAAAGTAATTAAAGTGTTTCACAAACCTAACGTTTAAGTTCCCACTTCTGTCTGCCTAGGATTTCTCTTCTATGTGGGGAACATCTTCTAATAACCCTTCATCTATGAGACATTCTCTACCCACCTCAACATAGCCAAGAAAAATCTATTCTTAAGTCATCTTACCACAGCACTTGGAGTATTCCTCTATGATAGCACTCACAATATCATATCAAAAGTATTTATTCTAGGGGTGCCTGGGTGGCTCAGTCGGTTAAGCATCAAACTTCAGCTCAGGGCATGATCTCACGGTTCATGAGTTCGAGCCCCACGTCAGGCTTTGTGCTGACAACTCAAGAGCCTGGAGCCTGCTTCAGATTCTGTGTCTCCCTCTCACTATGCCCCTCCCCTGGCCATTCTCTCAATCTCTCCCTCTCTCTCTCTCTCTCTCTCTCTCTCTCTCTCTCTCTCTGAAAAATAAGCATTAACAAAATTCTAAGTATTTATTTTATTTATTGAATATGAATTTGTTAAAGGCAGAAATTATATCTCAACATTTGTTATATTCTCAGATGTTATTAGCATGCCAGGTATATGGTAGATGCTTGAAGAATGTGTGTTGAGAAAATTCTTAAATGAAAAAACTACTCCAATCTTAGAATTCCCAAAAACATGTGTGATTTATACCTTACATTGTGTTTATTTTTTCACTGAATCTAGTCTTTCAACAAAGTTATTCGATGTTACAAGCATCATACTAGGTCCCTGGGTAAAACCATAAATAGAGCAAAGTGGAGTCTGGAGCCAGAAGGACTGAGTTCGCTTGCGAACTTATCCAATTGCTCATGACTTTGGGCAAGGTACTTTATCCCTTTAAGCTCCAGTTTCATTATATATAAAATGAGGAAGATCATAGTGCTTTCCTATGTGATGTGCTATGAGATCTAAATATAATAAATTAATTTAAAATATTTAACACTATTTTGACATAAAGTAAACACTCAGTGAAAGATATTTTTCTTCTTTCCCTTCTTCTTGTCACTGTTACACAAAGAATGATCACTGCTCTTGTGGATCCCATCCTGAGTAAGTACACAGGAGCCCTTTGAATTGACAGCAAGCTTTGAATATTACTTGTCAGATAGGCTTGTATATTCCGTAGAGATAGGAATTCTGTAAAAACAGGACCTCTTTGGGGAGAGCAATTTCTCCTTCATGATAATATTGTACTATCATTGTTAAAGTCAGGAAAAATATTTAGCTGCTTGATGTATGCATTAAAGTATATGATAAAAGAAGAATCTGGGTTGACTCCCATCCATTGGATGAAAGTGCAATAATAAAAATATACTTTGAGGGAATGGTTGCCATGGATCAGGCATAGTGCTCTACATGAATTACATTGTTTTCTCCTCCCAGCAAACACTTTATGTAAATATGCTTTACCACAGTGGAAAGTGAGTTTCAGAAATCTTAAGTAAGCTGCCCAGTCACTTCCTCTTCTACCCATAATTCATTATGCTAGTGATCCCCAGTTTTTAAAAGAGTTAACAACATCCTGGCACTTTATATTTGATTTTGTGGTGTTCTGTCTCTTCTCGGTCCCACTTGTATCTTTCTGTTCACCTCTAAACTATAAAGCAGTATGTGATGCATCCCATATTTGTCTCTTAGAAATATACTTAGAGTATTTTTGTTTTGAGGGCTTTCTTTTAAGAAACTGTGGAGTGCTACTACAGAAGAATAGAAATCCTCTGGGAAATGGGGAAATCACAGTGGTAAATAAGTAGAAATAAGAAGGGATAACAACTGCACATGTTGTATATGGGGAGCATCAAACATTTACTCCAATAGTCTGCGCCATATTTGGTCTCCAATATGGGCCAAAGGGAGCAAGTGTACACAATGGATGTCACGAGCAGCCCCACTAATTTGGCTCATTTTATCTTTTCTTAAAATGCTTCATTGTCTTTGTTGGTGACTATTATACAGTTAGATTTGGAATTTTTTGTGTGCTGCATTTTTGTTATGGAATATGTGTATATTCTGAAGTGAATGGCAATTGGATATGGTAACCTTGTGTCCTGATTTCAGCAATTGCCCTGCAGTTTTCATTTTTATTTTTTTAAATGTTTAATTATTTGTTTTAAGAGAGAGAGTGCACTCAGGGGAGGGGCAGAAGGAGAAGGTGAGAGAGAATTCCAAGAAGGCTCCCCACTATCAACGAAGAGCCCAACACGGGACTCAAACTCACCAACAGTGAGATCATCACCTGAGCCGAAATCTAGAGTTGTATGCTTAACTTATTGAGCAAGTCAGGTGCCCCTGCCCTGCATTTTCCATTTTTAAAGTAAGTGCTATTGTTAATAGTTACAATAAAGTAAGCCACCATAGATCTGGAAGACTCCCATCTTATTCTTTCTGCTGGCAGCATGATCACATCTGTTGGCTTGTAAGATTAGATGTAACGAACAGAAATCACACTTCAACATACTTTTAAACCTGAAAGATGACCAGGGATAATTGATCTATCTTTACCAACTCTTTTTGGGGGCAATGTATCTAGTAACACTTTTTCAAGGGAAGCATACAGCGAATTCTCTAATAAGACGAAATGCTCTTGGACACAAGGGCTAAGAGCAACAAATTCTTTCCAGTCTTGGATAGAAGTGGAAAAGAAGTCAACACTGTTGCCCATCTGGGACATTTGGTAAACCTGCTGTGTGCAAGGACCCATGCAGTGACCTAAGAATGCATGAGTCTTCCAGACAATCAGATTACTGGCCTGTAGTGTGTTGGACAGCCAAAATATGATGGGCACTAAAGTGTCCATCATCACAGAAGAATGGTCTCCTCAGATCACTTTATATGATCATTATTCTGGTATAAGGAAATGGTCATAACTGCTAAGTGTAGGTCTCTAGAGGTCTGACAACCTAAATAGACCCATTCTCTCAGAAAATGCTTCTCATTATTAGTAATGCACAAATCACTGTGACCATTGGTAGGAAGAGGTTGGCCTTTAGCTTCAGTCTGCATTGTAAGTTCCTCTTTTATAACAACCCAGGCCCCTCCTAGACTGGAAGTGTGACCACAACATTCTTGCAGTTGTCCTTCTCAGGAGATGAAGCCCTGAGCTTCTGCTGTTTATGATCATACTTCCTGAACATGAAAGGTACACTCATGTGGACTCTGAAGTCGTGGAGAGAATTTCTCCTTATTTTGAAGCCCCTATTGGGGCACTTGGGTGGCTCAGTCAGTTAAGCGTCTGACTCTTTTGTTTTCAGCTCAGGTATGATCTCATGGTTGTGAGATCAAGCCCCATGTCAAGTCCCACACTGGGGCTCCATGCTGGGCATGAAGCCAGCTTAAAATTCTCTCTCCTTTGCTCTCTGCCTCTCCCTGGCTCTCATGCTCACTCCCTCTCTCTCTCTTAAAAAAAAAAACAAAAAAAACAAAAAAAAAAAAACTATTATTTGTATAAACTTTGAGGAAAAATTACTGAAACCTTTGGGTTGTATGCTTTGGCCTACAGAAACAAGATTTGCTAGATTTAAACAAATTCTCTAGGATTCAGTTTGCTGTATCAGATGAATCTGTGTTATGTAAAGATAAGAACTACAAGGAAAAATAAAGCAGAGAATAGAGATACAAAGTTCTACGGATTTCAATTTTAGATCAAGTAGTCACAGATGGTTTCACTGTAAAGATAATGTTTTTAAAAAAGGCCTAAAGGAAATGAGGAAGATATCACAAAATATTAAGGGAAAGAGCCTTCCATACTGAAGGAAAATGAAAATACAAAGGCCCTGCAGCAGGACCAGGCCTGGTAGGCTCAAAGAAGAGCAAGGAAGATGATATTGTAAGAAATAGTGAAATAAAAGCAAGAAAGAAAGTCAGAAAGATAATACAGACTGCTTAGAGCAGCAGCCTCCAATAGAAATATAATGTGAGTCACATAAGTAATTTTAAATTTTCCAGTAGCCACATTAAAAAGTAAAAAATAGAACATGCAAAATTAATTTTAATGTTATTTAACCCAATATATCAAGAGTATTATCATTTTAACCTATAATGAATGAAAAATATTGACATATTTAAAAAAATTTTGTACAAAGTCTTTGGAATCTGTTGTGTAATTTCTCCTTACAGTACATGTCAATTTGGACTCCATATCTGGAGCACTCAGTAGCCACATGTAGAGATGGCTACTGTGCTGGACAGTATAGACGTAGGGGCTTGAAAGCTCTTTTAAGGACTTTGGATTTTACTCTGAGATAGAAAGCTACAGGAGGAGTTTTAGGACAAAAAAGACGACTGCTTTGACTCACATATGTTAACAAGATCATTCTGACTACTGTGTTTAAAGACTGAAACATGGAAAAGGATCAAATTTGAAGACTATTGCAATATCCAACATGACATAGGGTAGTAGCTCAGGTGTTGGTCATGGAGGCTGTGAGGAATGGTTGAGTTCTAGATAGGTTTTGAAAGTAGAGCTGACAGAATTTGCTGGCAGATTGGTTGTCAGTTATGAAAGAAAACAGTGAAACAGACAAATTGTGCCAGATATGTATATTTTTTGAAAGTGTCTCTGATATTTGCCAAGTGCAATGTTGGTCAAGAATCATTGGTCTGGTGGCAACTCCTGTTTATCTTGATGTAATCCCCACTGCTTTGCTTTCCTGATGAAACTCTAAGTCTGGAGAGTTATTTATTTTGGATAGGGAAGTAATAGGATTTGGAGCAGGAAAAGTAGGTTAGGACTTCAAAGTGCCTTAGAAGTTAGGCATTGATGAGATAGGTTAGAAGCAGTGAGTGCCTGCAAGCAGAGAAATTTTATGATTAAACTATGACTCAGAAAATGCCAGCGAAGAGGAGAAAGACTGCTGTGAAGTCTGTTCTGAGGGCCTATGTAATAGGTTCCAGAGGCTTGGGCTAGGGAATTTTATAAGTACTGTCATTTCTGCTTATTGATCAGGATTCTATTTATATGGGTATTATCACTATCTGAAATTCATGGAGCTATACAGTTATCATATGTCATATATGTATATTCATTAAAAAGCAAAATAAAAAGAAACTGGCCATCTCTCTGAAATATATCAACATTCACCAGGATCATATTATAAAACTTAAAAGGCCAATGTCTTAATTTATAGTGAGAAATACAACTACTATTTATACTGAACAACTGCCTTAACTAAATTTTTTGGTAAAATGACATAGGAAGTGAAAATATTATCAGAAGGTGGCTGGTTGAAAGTGGAAACATAACAAATAGAGATATTAAAATGAATTGATGACTGGCATTATTGAGCCTTGATAATGTAATTCACCCATCCTCACCACTGAGACACAGAGCTTCATACTGTTTTCTATGAAATTTGCTGAAAACTATTATGTCTCATTGCTCTTTTGCCTTTGCTGAACCACCTACCAAGACTGATACACCTTTTGTTATTGTCTTTTCGAAATGTCCTAAATAAGATCTTGGAAATAAAGTTCTTTTAAGATTACATTTTAGGTCCTAGTCTAGAAGATCCATATTATAATTTAACTAAAAACAACTTCTGGGGCACCTGGGTGGCTCAGTCTGTTGATCACCCGACTTCGGCTCAGGTCATGATCTCGTAGCTCATGAGTTCAAGCCCCTCATTGGGCTCTGTGCTGACAGCTCAGAGCCTGGAGCCTGCTTCTGCTTCTGTGTCTCCCTCTCTCTCTGCCCCTAACCCACTCACATTCTGTCTCTGTCTCTCTCAAAAATAAATAAACATTAAAAAAAATTTTTTTTTAAAACAACTTCTAAGCTTTTTGAGGAAAGCCACATTGCTATTCTCATGTAAAACCCATAGTATCTTGGTGAGTTGCTAGACATAGCACTTAGAGGATGTTGAAAAGTCAAAGATGAGCAGGAAGATCTATGCTTTGGAAGAATATTATATTATTCCATTAACTGAGACAAATGTAGCAGGAGGAGGGACATGATTAGGGAGGGTGGTGATAGGTGTACCTTGAACATGGTAAGTGTGAGGAGATCCAGCCAACTGAGTTCACTCTGTATCTCAAAAGTCCTAGAAAAGAAGACAGTTTGAGGTATAAATATGCTCATCATTTTGCTCTGAGGAAGAATAAAATTGTGAGAATCATTGAAAGCACCAAAGGAAAGAGGAGGAGGAAAGAAGAAGGTTGGATCAAGAAGGACCTTGTTGAATATGGCAATTTATAGAAGGAAAGGAAAAGAAGAGGGTCTGAAGATACAGAGAAGATAAAATATCCCAAGATATAGAAAGACATTCGAGCGAAAAGTTCAGAAGACTGTGTAACCAGCATTATAAAAGTAATGCTAAATAATACAGAATGTTAAGTCTGAGACTTGGAAACTTATTTTTTCTAATTTAGAGTTTCAGAGAAATCTATTTAATAAATGAATGGTCTGCAAAACTCACACGCCATACCTCACTTCAAACTCGACATGGGTATCAGGAGTCAGAAGCTAATAAAAAAATAATACTTTGTCCCATTGTTTTGACTTATACTGAGTCATAATATTAATATATGATTTATTCTGAAATAATATTATAAGTGAGCTTGAAAGTTACAACACAGTAAGGTATTCCTGTTGGGAGATATAAAGATAATAAGTTCATTGCATAGAAATATCTACATAAATATTTTTGGTTTTTGTCTTCAACCTAAAATAGGGTAAAAAAAGTGTATTCATAGGCATGAGGAAAAGAAATCAAGAAAGAAAAGTCCAAAATAGGTTAGAAAACAGTCAAACCAAGTAAGTTAAGGAGGAAGTGTGAAGTAATGGAATGAGTGTACAAGCTGAGAAAGCTTGCAATGGAGGAACAATACGACTTCATCCTAGATATTGGAAAGAAAAATGAGTAAAGAGACCTAAAAAATAATGAAGAGCAAACTTTAAGGAACCGCTTCTGGATGGTCTTAAGGTTTTCAGTGACATAATACCTAATGTCTGCTATTAAGGCCGTTGTTTGACAAAGTAGTTTAGGACCTTGAGACTATCTGGGAAGATCTATAACAGCCTCAAAAGAGCCTACATAGGTGTATACAGGGATTGCTGAACTCTTTTTTTTTTAATTTTTTTTAATTTTTAAAAATTTTAAAGACCCCGTAGAGATTAGACTGCACAAATGTATAGTGAAATCTTTTTTATTTTTATAGACCTTTTTTTTTTTTTAGAACAGCTTTAGGTTCATAGCAAAATTCAGTGGAAGATACAGAGATTGCCCATATACTGCTTGCCCACAGTGGAGTCTCTTAACATGTTTAAATAAGTGTATTCGAGAATCCTTCAACTACATAATAGTTTACAAATAAAAGAAAATAAAGAATATAAAAGGCAGATAATATCATTTCTAAGTTGAATTTCTTAGAAAATTCAGGGTTCAAGTCTTGAAAGTAGTAGGGTTTAGTTTTGTTTTGCTTTGTGTGTGCTTGATAATGAGTTAAAAGGTATTAGTGGGTTGCTGAAATGAGATACTGAAAAAGTTCATTGCAATTTGGGAGATTAAGTAATTGAGTGGGCAGGACTTCAAAAAAGTTATGGATAGAGATTTTTTTTTTCTAAGTCATCAAAAATGACCACACAGAAGATGAATGTATCTGAATGCTATGGGCTTCAAGGAAGTCAAAGTATTGTTCAGGGATAAGTGTTGAAAACAGAAACAAAGATTAGAGAAGGTTGCGGAGCAAGAATCCAAAGAGTGAAGGGAGGTAACAAAACAAGAGAGCTTGCAGGGAATCAAGAAGAATACCACCTTCCTTCTTGCATTCAGGATTCTGGAGGTTGCATCTCTACCCTGACGAGAAAAGAATTAAAAATGTGTCAACTGGTTTGTTATATTTTAATAAATACTATAATGGCTGAAGTTGCAATTAGAGAATTTCTGTTTCCATCTCATTAGATACTTTTCTGAACTATTTCTTCATAGGTTTCAAAGGTAAGTTTTAATACATTTTTACATTTCCCATTCAATTCAGACAGAAAAGCCATATGTTGATAAACTTACTGACACTCAATCTGCTTATCATTGTTCCCCTTCAAACCCCAAATTGCATATAAACAGAAAAACTAATCAACTGAAGCAGAAACACAGTATCAATTAGGCTGGTGCCTGGGAACTGAAAAAAGAACAAACAAAATTAATTCCAATCAGTTTGGTAATAAAAAATCAAAAGTGTGTAGTAACTCAAGATGACTATGCCAGAAAGTCGTTGTGATTTGGCAAAGAACTTTTACATAAATGTTTATAATCCTTCTAAACAGTATTTGTATATGTATCTTATTATCATTTTAAAATTATGTTTAGAATCACTGTTAAGATAGTTAAGACTATATAAAACAGGAAATTGAAATTTTCAAACATACATTCATGTCTCTTTTGTGGCTACAATCACATGTTGCAGATATTTCAAAACTTAAAAAAAATTGACAATAATAACAACAAGCATTTATTGATCATTTATTTCGTACTTTGTGTATTTTATATTCATTTAAAAAAATCATTATAGTAGTCATTCAAAGCATGATGGACCACATTATATTGAAGGACCTGCAAGTTCTTAAGAGAATTCCAGTAATAGAAGGTTCTCCAAATTACCTTCAAGAGTGCCGTATGGGAAAATAGGTTTAAAGGCTCAGCAAGCCAAGAGAGGACCAACCCTTGATCATCGCAATAGAACCAGTCAAATAAGATTCAGGAGGCATTACTTACCACCTGAAAAATGGAGAGGAGAAACAGAGCACAGATTCTATAGGGAAAACAGGGAGATAATGACCATGCCCCCTTCTGCCTGGTAGCCAATCTGCCACGGGGCCAAGCGACAGTATGGAGAAGCCTTGAATGAGGTTGGAAATGTTAATGATCACCTAGGACTGAACATATTAATGACTGCATTGATATTTTTCACTAGAATTTATTATTTGAGTGTCCAGAAAATTCACTGCAATTTTTCTTTAATTGAATCCCATGAATATAGTGGTTCCAACTAAGTGGGCTTACCAAGGCATTAAAACAAGGATACAGCTCTTTTCTGATTTTAGCCTATGTGTTTTGGTTCCACCTAACAGTTATACTTACATGACAGCTCCAGTTACCTAGTGTAGCATTCAAAGCCTATAAAAAGTGGGACTTGCTTGCCTCCCTTGCTTCATGCATTCCCCCAACTATATTCTCAGATGTATGTGCAACCCCTAGATGTCAGACAATTTTATGAGTCTGTTCTATGTTCAAGGTGGGTGTTCTAACAAAAATTTCCATAATTCATTGCTAAAATATAATTTTCAAAAAAAAAACTTGCATGGCTGTCATGCAAATATAAAATGAACCTGTGGGGCGCCTGGGTGGCGCAGTCGGTTAAGCGTCCGACTTCAGCCAGGTCACGATCTCGCGGTCCGTGAGTTCGAGCCCCGCGTCGGGCTCTGGGCTGATGGCTCAGAGCCTGGAGCCTGTTTCCGATTCTGTGTCTCCCTCTCTCTCTGCCCCTCCCCCGTTCATGCTCTGTCTCTCTCTGTCCCAAAAATAAATAAACGTTAAAATGAACCTGAGAGGGGACTTGGTGGCTCAGTCGGTTAAGCATCTGACTTTGTCTGAGGTCATGATCTTCCAGTTGGTGGGTTCCAGCACAACATCGGGCCCTGTGCTGACACCTCGGAGCCTGGAGCCTGCTTCAGATTCTGTGTCTCTCTCTGCCCTTCTCCCACTTGCGCTGTGTCTCTCTCTCACTCTCTCTCTCAAAACTAATAAATAAATATTTTTAAAAAATAAAATAAAAATAAAATGAATCTGAGAAAGTGAGAAAAAATTATTAATATAATTAAAATATATATTATAATTAAAATATAACATATAAAATATATAACATAAAATAAAATATATATTCTTAAATATATATTATAATATATACTACATATTAATATAATAGAAAAAAAAAAATATATATATATGTATAATGAAAACTGGTCCTGTACACACACACACACACACACACACACACGTACACAGTATTTAGTTAGGAAGCAGCAATAAGTTTGCATATATTCAAGTCTAGTTAATATCTCATATCCCATAAGGTGATAAAATGCAATGTTTAGGGTTATTATATGTGCTGGATAGAAATCAATTCTATATTTCCTGGGGAAAAGTCAATTTTCATTCTTATGAATGAATCATTTATATGACTCTTCGTTTTCTAAAAGTTAAGTCCTACCCCTTCAGAGTTGAATATAGCCTATTGAGTAGGAAATCAACTGAAGGTGCACAGCTCTGACCCACTAAACATCATCACTTAGCACTCCTCTGAAATGACAACCAACAATCTCTTTTTCTTATTTCTGTGTCTTGGACAATTTTTCTGGCACCATTACTTTCCTGGTAAACTCACTCATCTGTCAAGACTCAGCCCAATTTCCATCTTCTCTGTGAAAATGTGTTGACTGCCTCCAGGAAAACTCTCTGTCCCATTTTACCTTCTGTGATTCCTCCATCACCAACATCATACTTTAGATCAAGATGGTAGTTATTTTGTGTGTCTTATCTCTCTCCTTAGTGACAAATAGTATTCTTGGCATATGAAACCATAATCAAGTTGCACTGTAATTAGGAATCCTGGTTTGAAATCTAGCTTCATCATTTAGTAGCTGTGTAACCTCAGGCCAGTTATTTAACCACTTGGAGTTTAATTGATCTCATCTTTTAAATGAGAATAATGTCTAACACAAAGTTGGATTGTGAGGAGTAAATGAGGTAAAATATATAAAACACTTATTTTTATATAGTAGCAATAGTAATAAAGGTATCAAGAACATAGAAAACGATCAAAGGAAGTGAAATTTAAATCTAGAAGTTTAAACTTGAGCTTTGAGAACTCAGAATGTGTATGTTATGTGTGATTTGGTATATTTCACTAGACCATTGAGTCCAAAATGTCCGTTTCAAATCCTACTGAAAGCAGATGGTAAAAAATAGAAATGATTTACTTTATCAAATTATGTTAATCATAGTAATTCACAAAGCAATTTAAATTTCTTTAAAAATTTAGCTCCAAAAGGATTTTCTACATCCTTTTTTCCCTGTGTTCTTTTAATTTATAAACTGCACAAAATTTCCTGTAATTGTATAATTTTCAAGGCCTCCTACTAGATATTAACATTTTCAAAAGAAAAAAACTCATAAAAATTTAATAGTTATCCTTAAGAAAACATGATTTAATTAGTGAGACATTTTAAATTTTAATGATTGCATTAAAAAAAACCACAATTCTAGGCACAAGGAATGATGCAGGAGAAGTTAGAAGCTCTGTGGTTCCTGCACAGTACTCACACTGATCTGAGTGGTCCCACAAAAGAAAGTACAGCACTATCGGATCTAGAAAACCTGCTTCTATTACTTTCCAAACCATCAGCCTTCTCATTTTGGAGGGAGAAGAAACAAAAAATTGTCTTTTAAAGACAGACAAAATGGGAGCTTGACATATGACAAGTCACTTGAATTCATGGAGTTCTATCTTCAACCCAGCAGTCACCACCACCAAAGCAAGTGGAAAAATGGCATCAATATGTTCTTAAAAGAGGTGTACTACCTCCACACAATAGTTCAATTCCAAAAAGATTTTTCTAAGTTGGATTTTTGTAAATTGATTCATCTTTTAAAAGCATTAGGAGGACTAATGATTTAAAGAAATCCATAGTTCAGTCTGTTTTTGAAATAAAGGCATTCAATGGCTTTTTCATTTTTTCTATTTTATTAACTTATATTTTCATAGAATAGAACCAGGAGTTGGCTGATCAGGTTATTTGTGCTGAATATTCTACATTCTCATAATAGATTTGGAAAGCCAGTATAAAACCATGAATTGTGTCATGATGAATAATAAGTACCATCTAACACATTGAGTTCTTGCTTTGTGCCAGCATACTGAGTGTTTTATATGGATTGTTTCATTTGATCTACAGTGAGGTATATCTTTCTTCTTGATTTTATAGAAAAAGAAGCAGAATTAATTTGTCCAAATAAAATGATGTAACCTGGATCAGATACAGACAATTCGATGACATAGCTAGGTTCTTTGGCCCTACCATGCAAAGTAGATAGCAGAATCCAAAGTTCTACCATCCAGGCTTCCCTATCTTAAAGAGCCTAATAAAGTAGTCACTTTAATCTGTGGGGGGAAAAGATTGCTCATTAAATATCCAGATAAAATTCCTCATTTCCAGTGGCCCAGTATGAATAAGCTTAAGGAAAAAAAAGTATATTTCCCTTATAATCTTAAGAGGAATTTTAAATGCCCTTCATTGGGAGTGTAGAGGGAGTATTTTTCATGAAAGGATTTAGGTACCCTTGACTCTGAATTTGTGTCAATGGAAAATGCATTTAGAAAATTATTAAATCTATTAAATTCACCTATAACTTGTGGGGCTAATTTTTAGGTATAATGAACTTTAAGAGAGTAAATAATGAGATGAATGTGTGCTTTCTCAAATAAAACTAACAAGGCTCATAAAGAGGTCAGCTTGGTAGAGTTGTGGGATGCCTCATCAAGATAGCCATGGTTTCTATCTCATTTATCTTTCTCATCAGAAATACTGCATAATTATACATTAGCTATCCAAAGGAATAAATTAGAAATCCTAAGGGGAACAAACTTTCTTTCAAAATAATGAGTAATTAACATAATAATAATCTCAGTACTTCAATTAATAATCAAGAGATTTTGTTGAAACCCAAAGGGGTTGCAAGCATGAGGTCAAATATTAGAAGTGGTGCAGGTGGGTGAGTAGGTTTCAGTGATTGTATTCTAATCCTTCCCAGATATTTAATTTCTCCCTTTACTAAACCTTCTATGACATCATAAGCAGGAAGCATAGGACTGTCAGCATTGATTTGACAATAGGAGTATAATCTAACAGAAGACAAAACGGTGAGAAATTGTCCAGAGATGGGTTGTAGTTATTGGAGGGATGACTTTGTTGTCTTGAGAGATCAGTGAAACTTAATCTTCCAGAATCCAAATTTAAGTCATCTTTTTAAAGTTTAAAGGTGAAAAGACTCATTCTAGTGCCCTAAGTCTATAGGCTATAGCCTACATTTTTAAACTTTGAAAAAAAAAAAAAAAGTGAAAAGAAAAATGGAGCTAATAAGAGGACCGACCCATTAATAAATGGAAAAGTTAATAAAATGATGAATTTTAAAGTTTGCTTTAACAAGTAATTAATAGCATTAGTATGTGACTGAGCTTATCACACGTGATGATCAAAGCATTTTAAACTTTGGAGGATTAAAATATTAAAATAAGAGCTAATCTAGCTGTTTTAATTGCCTTGTCAATTGCCCAGTTATTTAAACTGAGTAATTTATAAATCAGATTTAGAATTAAACCTTTCTTTTCAGACTTGAAACATGGGTCTAAGACTAGCAGCTTAAAACAAGCAGTTCTGTTTGGCTGATCTCGTCAATGTGGAATCTTCAAACCACAAACTGCTTTTGTTGTTTAATTATTCTACAGGTAAAAGGACTGTGGATATGTGACTCTGTGAGAAGCCCTTCTACTTCTCATTTCTCTAAGACATGAAACTGAATGTCGTCTTCATTTACTCATTGACAATAAGTACATTTTCTGTCTTGTTGCTAGATGTAATTCTCAAGCCTTAGAAATGCTTTTTTTTTTTTTTTTCATGCCACAAAAAGCCAGGTCACTTAGAAACCAATTATTAAGAGCAGAATGGATGTTGCCCCCACCCACCAAGATTGATGAATCACTGTGAAGATGGCTTCACTGTAATCCATTATCTCCAGCATAGCCCATAACATAACAAAAGGAAAAAGGAAAAACGAATGTCCTTTTCATGGATAAAATATCACTAACTGCATCACTTTTTTTTTTTTTTACATTACACATTCCAGAAAGAAAAGTGAAATTGGAGTGGCATTCGATTCCAAAGCTATGCTAATGTATCCACAATCAAGAAAGAAAAAAAGAAACAAAAAAATTTTTTATTATAATTACAACCAATACATGTTGGGATTCTTGAGTTGGAATGTGCATGGTGGAATCATAAAATAAAAACCTATTTCCTTTCATCATCACCATCAAAGTACACACAGCTAAGAAACTTACCATTAGATAAAAGATTAGCAGTGAGACTGATTTTACTGTTTACATGATTAAGTGCCCTTGTGTGGTCTAAAGTATGTTGGGAGATGCCTCTATCTCTGAAGGTCAGACATTGAGAATGCAAAGTAAGGGTGAGGAAGAAGATAAAAGCTTACCTGTGGCAAAAACATTTCATAAGAAAAGAAACATCTGGTAGTGACTTTCATATTTATGGGACTAGAATCTATCCCAAAGTACCTTGTGAAAACTCATAGATTCATGCAGTTATTAAAATGAAGAATGTCTTCAAATCTTTACTGGAATATATTCTCTACGTAACACAAAACAATTGTCAGCTGATTTTTATGTAACTTAGAAGTGTATGTTACTGATCACAAACAGCAACAAAAATGCAACAGTGTGTTGGTATCCAATTACTTCTGTAGCAAATCGCCACAAATTTAGTGGCACAAAACAATACAAATGTATTCTATACAGTTCTGGAGGTCCAGAGTCTAAAATCAGTGTGTCATTTGGGTTGTGCTCCTTCTGTAGTCTTCTGAGGGAATTCTATTTCCTTTCCTTTTTCAGCTTCTAGAGGCTGCTTGCATTGCTTGGCCGGTGGTCCTTTCTTTACAAAACTCCAACTTCTACCAGCTCATCTTCTACTCCTCATTTACCCTCTTGTCTCTTATAAGACCATTATCATTAGATATGCCTCATCCTCTACTCCCAGATTACCCAAGAGAATCTCAAAATTCCTGATTTCATCACATCTACAAAGTCTCTTTTGACATATAAGGTAACATATTCACAAGTTACAAGAATTAGGAAACAGTCATCCGGTGGAAGTGTGGAGTAATATTCAGCTACCGCCAGGTATCTGCTGGCCTCCAAATATTCAGTCCATCCCAAATGCAGAATACATTTGCCCCATTGTAAGTTCCCCCAAAGTGTCAAACCATTACGGCATTAACTCAAGCCCCAAATCTCAGTAAGTCTCACCTGTTCAAAAAATCCCAAATCTCACCATTTAACTTATCTAAACTAGGTATGAATGAGAGTCTGACTTTAATACATCCTGGGAAACAATTTCTCTTCATCTGTGAATCTGTAAAGCTTAAAAACAAGTTATCTGCTCCCAAGCCATACTGGTGACAAGCATAGGATAACAGTTTTAGGCAATCTCATGTAAAAAAAAAAAAAAAAAAGAGAAAATGAAAGGAAAGAGGAGTCCTCAGCCCAAACAATTTCAAAATCCACCTGGGCAAGCCTGGTTAGGTTGCAAGGTCTGGGAATGCTCTTCTCTGGCATGGCACTCTGCCTTCTTGGCTCTGGATTCTACCTCTGGGCTCATAGCTCTACCCTCTAGGCTTGTAGCTGCCTCTGCACCATCCTTTTCGTGAAGGGTAGCACATGCTTGCGATTGAGTCATGCTTTTAACCAATTTTCTTTCTGTAGAATCTTGGAACTCTTAAAGCCTCTTTTCATTTCACCCTCTCTCTGTCCTTTTCAGTCCAAGCTGACAGTGTTTCTGGCGGTATAACATTCTAAATAAACTGTGGGTCTTCCGTGTATATCTCAGGGATTCACTCCATTAGATAAGACATTCCTCCACAGATCTTTCCTATATAATCCTATCTCTATTCCCTGCTTCTGCTGAGATGGCTGAGGGGGTCCATGAGTGGCATGCCTAATCTCTTCAAGAAGCTCTCTATGTGGCTGGATACTTTGACCTTTTGATCCATTGGAGACACTGTCAAGAGATTATCCAGCCATACCCTTGACTTTATCTCTGGAGTATGATTTCCTTACAATGATTCTCCTAATCTTAGCGTCTTTTATAATCTGGATTGGCTGAGAACTTCTCAAGTCAAGTTCTGGGTTTTTTTTTGGGTGAGAGTTCCCTCAATTTATCTCCTTCCTCTTGCATTTTACTATGAGCAGCAAGAAGAAACCAAACTTTACCTTCAATATGTGCTTGGAAATCATCTCAGCTCATCATATCCAAGTTCATCTTTTACATATTTTGCTTCTAACACAAGTGTAGGACACAATTCTGCTAAGCTTTCTGCCACTATGTAGTAAGAATCCCCCTCTGGTGTTCATTTCCTTCTGAACTCTCATCAGAAGTAACTTTAACATTCATATATCCATAAACATTGTTTTTAACTATTTTGGTATTCCCTACAACAATACAAGATTTCTGTGTTCCTCGCTTCCTTCTGAGCCCTTACCAGCAATGTCTTTAACATTGACACTTCTACTAGTAGTCTCTTTAAGGCATTTTTATCATTTAATCTAGGTCTTTTTTTTTTTTTTTTATCATTCTCTCAAACTCCTTCAGCCTCTGCTCGTACAGTTCCAAAACAACTTCCACATTTTAAGGTGTTTGTTAAGGAGCAGTCCACTTTTAGGTACCAAAATACGCCTTAGTTCCTATGGCTGCTATAATAAATTATTACAGAATAAGTGGCTTAAAACAACTCTTACAGTTTTGGAGTTCAAAAGCCTAATATCTAGCTTCTGGCAGGGCTGTGTCTTTCTAGAGGCTTTAAGGGAGAATTTGTTTCCTGGCCTTTCCCAACTCATAGTCTGCCTGCATTCCCTAGCTACTGACCACTTACCGGCCTCAGTACTACCTCTTTCTCCTATAGTAACATCCAAATGGTCTGCCTCAAGGACCATTGTGATTATATTTAAGACCCATCCAGATAACCTAAGATAACCAGTCTTTGAATCTCAAGTTCCTTAATCACATCTTCAAAGACACTTTTGATGTATAAGGCAACATATTCACAGATTTTGGAGATTAGGACATAGATATCCTGGAGCTGGGGTGGAGGGCATTATTCAGCCTGCTATAAACAGTCAATGATGACTTCTAAGTGGTAAAATTACCAATGATTTATGTTCATGCATTCTTTCATTTCATTCATTCATCAATTATTCATTCATCATCATTGTTCTTTCTACATGAAAAATTTCATGCTTGGTGCTAGAGATACAGAGAGAAAAATGTAATTTCCACCCTAAGGAAGTTAGTGTCCTATATGGAGAAAGACAAGAAGATAAAACATTGAAACTTAGTGGATGAATAAGAAAACTTTTAACTCAGACTGAGGGAAAAGGATAGATCACAGAAGGTTCAGGGATCAGGACTGATATGTAATGAAAACTTGAAATCAGTCAGCCAAATGATGGGGCATAGGGTGAGTTCAGGCAGAGGCAATAGCCTGTGAGAAGGGAGTCCTTTTCTTATTTTCAGTTATATCTTTTAATATTTCAGGGAAAACCACTGTGATAAATTGTTAAGCAACCAATTCTTTTTCCTCTGTTGATCTGTACTTTTTAGTCTTAAATAAAAATAGGTAATAGTTCCTATAACGACCCATTGTTCATTAGTCGTGGCTGGACATGAGAGCAAGCAAACCTTTTCTGTCTAATAATTACTCAGGTTTTCTCTCATGTATTGAGACTAAGAAAAACAAGAATGAGGTTAGTTGGTGGTAGGCACTGGAGCTAAGATACTATGGTATACAGCAGTGGTGTAAAAGAATCATCCATAGAGCTATTGAAAAATATATATTTACAATAGCAGGCATAGTTTTTATCTTGAATTCCCACATAAAAATGAGCAAAGTAACTGTATAGTAAAATCAAGACCATACAGATTGCATTTACAACAAAAAACTACGGGATGAGTTATCTCCATAATGTATCCCCCAATACATATGCAGGTGGCGAAGAATTGCCAACTGCTTTAGGAACTGCATGAAATTCCAAGTATGCAGTCCGATAGAAGCATGGCATGGAGTCCGATAGAAGCAATGTGATATTTGACAGGCTTAAATACAAGAGGACACCAAATAGCCAACAGATATTCGCTGGGACAAGCAGTGGGCCCACTGAGAACAATGGCCAAAGCTGAGGGGTTTTTCCCCTCTACAGTATGTGAGTAAACTCAAGGAGGGCACAACAACATCATCTGAGGGACTGAGACTGTCTGTCCCCTGTGAACTCTCAAACTGACCCACTAGAGCTGCCTTCTGGAATAGGAACCCACATTGAGGAGTAACTATTAATGGTGGGATCAAAATTGACCAGGACAGAACAGAAGCAATGGAAGAAAATAATCCAGTGTGGGGAAAGCTGGCAGAGACATAAAACCCTACAAAGCAAGCATGTATATATATATATATTTTTTTAAACATTAACCATACACACACATGCACACACACACATGCACACACACACTCAAGCGTGTAGAAGAAAAAACTCTGTGAGGTTAGATAAATTATCTAAACCAAGACTCTTTCTGAAAGTACTGGAAAAAAAAAACTTCACTCAAAAACAAAATGAGTAAAATATGTATCAGACTTAAATTCCATACAAACACCCACAGTTTACAAAAGAATTACATGGGGAATTTGTTGAAAATACGGATACCTGTTTCCTCTCCCAGGAGGTCTTGGCTCTCAGTTACTCACTATAATGACCTAATGACCGCCTCCCCTCAATATCCACATCATTTACTTTGTTATGCAAATATGCAAGTATCCCTGTCTTACTATCAACCATAAACTTCCAACCACACTCTTTTATTTTACTAGTTTAATTCTCAGAAGATAGTATTTCTTCAACTTTTTTTTTATAAGTTCATTGCATCTTACTACCTTGACATGGACTATATTTATCCTCTTAAAAATTGGTTTATATCTCCAAATATATCTTGGTCTATTTTAATGAAAAAATGTGAAAAAAAAAAGTTACCAAGGTTAAATCCAGTCTAGATTATACAGTGATGAAATGTATTTTGAAACAAATTCAAAGGGGTTAATGGTGAACTTAGTATACATATGGTAGAGGACACAGAGTTTAAACTATTATTTAAGTAACAGATACAAGAAAACACATCAGGGGCACCTGGGTGGCTCAGTCGGTTAAGTGGCCAACTTCGCTCAGGTCATGATCTCTCGGTCCGTAAGTTCCTCGGGTTCTGTGCTGACAGCTCAGAGCCTGGAGCCTGTTTCACATTCTGTGTCTCCCTCTCTCTGACCCTCCCCTGTTCATGCTCTGTCTCTCCCTGTCTCAAAAATAAAAAACGTTAAATAAAATAAAATAAAATAAAATAAAATAAAATAAAATAAAATAAAATAAAATAAAAAAAATAAAACAAAATAATTTAAGAAAACCCATAAAAAAACCTGATTAACCTGGTATACTTTGACTATAAAAACATAATAAAACATAAATACAGTAAAAATAATTTCACTATGTGGGGTTTCAAAATGTCTATGACAAATGGCCTCTCCAACTTAATTCCTAGGTGATGACTAAAAGCATATATATCATCACTTGAAAAATATTTTATTAAATTTTAGAGCTTATATTTTTGGATTATAGTTCAACATAGTTTAGGTAGATTGGCATGAATTGTATATAAAACCACCAATTTCAATATATAAAAACAAAGCACTGGGGAAATGGCAGGTTTATATGTAACCAAAAAAAAATTTCATCTGTGATAGTGTCAAATACATTTGTTATCAAGGAAATACTCAAGGTAGATGTTAAAACCAAATGATGATATGAAATGTTGCTTCCAAACCTTAAATTATGCGCTGGGGTTGATGAAACTGAGCAAGACAAGCATTCAAAAAAGTATTCAAGAACTTGATGCATAAAATGGATTTCTTACTGCTATATTTTCTATATCATTGTATTCATTTTCATGAATATGCCTGGGATTTTTCCAATTGCTATAAACAAAGGAAAACACAGCTTTCAGAAGACTCTGTTTAATCTCATGTTAGGTTTCTCTGCTACATTTGAAATAAATTTATAAAGTAAATATAATAATATAAAATGTATGCAAACTTGTTAGTGTGAATCTTATGTTGGCAATTTCCATTCATTGCAACTATGAACACCATGACTCTCCTCTGAAGACCTTATCTACTATATTAGTAAGTTTAAATATACTAAGCGTTATATCATAATAAGTACCTCTGGCTCATGTTATACATTTCACCTATTGTGCCACTAAAATCCATTGATTTAAAGCCCCAATATGTAATCTGGAAACCTAAATAAGAATTAATGCCAACATGGTTCAATTTTATCACATCTACACTTTGCATAGTGGTGCAAAGGCAATTAGCCAGACACTTTGATCAATATTTACAGGCAAACTTATTCAGTTTGGCTATTATCTTGAAAACAGATGTTGAAAATTTGCTTCTTTTCATTTTTATCTTTACTTTTCTATAATTATAAATGGAATGTTTAGCTTATTTCATCTTTTTTTTACTGTCAATTTTATGAACTCAAAGTAGAAAGCTATGAGTTTAGTTTGATATTCCCTGAATTCAGAATGAACTACAACTAGACCAAAAATTGTATTTTATTTTTCTCCAATCTGAGAAACATTGACACAATCTCTATATTTGAAAAAAATAGATTATAAAAATAAAATATAGATCCTCACCACTTACTTTAACCTGTAGCTCATAAGGAATTCCCCCCACCCCCAGATTTAAGATGAATCTTTATTTATCAAGACTCCATTTATTAAATATCTTTCCTCCACAAATCAAATTAACACTAGGATTTGTCAGAAGGTCTAAATGAATCATATCCCTTACATATGAACTGAACTAAATCCATTGTGTCTGGAATCTGTCTGTCATAAAATTTGGATCTGGTACATAATGACTGTCTGTTATCTACAGCTGTGTGGCCTTCCTTTAGAACTTCAGAACAGAGACCATAAATGTGGCTAGTGCAAGATCACAGTCACTGTAATCCTTCAAAACAAAATTAATTAATTTATTTTATGACATACTTATTTGGATGATTACATACTGGTAAGTAGCATTTGTATATATTTTTAATTTTTTTTTCAACGTTTTTATTTATTTTTGGGACAGAGAGAGACAGAGCATGAACGGGGGAGGGGCAGAGAGAGAGGGAGACACAGAACCGGAAACAGGCTCCAGGCTCTGAGCCATCAGCCCAGAGCCTGACGCGGGGCTCGAACTCACGGACCGTGAGATCGTGACCTGGCTGAAGTCGGACGCTTAACCGACTGCGCCACCCAGGCGCCCCTGTATATATTTTTAAAGGCAACCATTTTAAGTGCCAATACATATTAGGCTAGTAGAAAGACGTTGTAACAAAGCCCTCTCTTTCAAACTCTCAAAGTCCTATCTGATAAGACAAGAGAAGGCAAATCTGGTTTGTTCCAATCAGGTTTCTTACCAAAAAAAAAAAAAAAAAAAAAATCTGCAAAGATGATCTTGGCTCATCATAGAAAGATTTTCTGGAGGCTGCTGCTAAGCTCACTTTCTTTTGAAAAAATCAATTTCGAGACATGATAGTGCAAAGGGTAAGTTTTTCATTTAAGACTAATTATGGAACATTCATAGACTACTTGTGCTTAGTATTTAATTTCCAATTTATTTTAAAGAATAGGAACTATGTTCATAAATTTTACTTTGCCTAAATATACCAGTATATCCACGAATATCACCAAAATTAGGACAATTTGATATTCTTAATGATTCTCTGTTGAAACCTGCACACTGGGTCAGAAGGTGAGGATCCTCAAATGCCAGGTTCTTATAGTTCTGTGCACAGGGATTCTCCTCATCAGAGTCCAGGGGTCTGAAAAAGCATCCTCCCCCCAGATTAAGTCCTCAAAAATTTTTTTCACCACAACTAATTAAGAAAACAGTGCTAAGTGGACACTTCCTTTTCTTTAGTTAAATATGGTAAGATTGAGAATTCCTGGACCCCATGGGGATGTATCATGGGTTGTCATTCCCTCAAATGTGGGTATTCCTTATTAAAGATATCTACGAGTGTCAATCAAATTTTCATAATCACTGTTATCTGATGTCTCAACTCTGTCTCCTGCTACTGTTGGGGGAGGAAGAAGGTCTTCTTTACTTCCAGGATACTTCAGTTAAGAGTAGAAGCAGAGTTTGAAGAGCCTATGATCTGAGGTCCAGGCATAAAGATACTACTTTCTATGCTAGAATGGCTCAAAGTACTTTCTTGACTGTTCTATGGGTACAATCAAAAGGAAGAGAGAGGGGGATCAGAGGCATCTGTGTCTCCCAGTGTGCTTCTACCTTGAGCTACACACCCAGGTATGATATCTGACAACCAAATTTTCAGATGGCATCTGAACACTGGTTCCAAATTTTCAGATGGCATCTGTCTGCTTACCATCATCACCTGCTACAATATTCTTCTGTTCCTTATATTTTCCCTTTAAGTAATTTATCTTCTTAATATGTTCCCTTCTGCCTGACAAGATTGAACAACTAGCTCACTCTTCCACACCTGCACACACTGGCTTGTGTGAAGTGTGTTAGAAACCTGTAAATCATCCTGATGTCTTTCATTATTCCATCCTTGTAAAAAAAAAATCAGTACCATGTTCTTTAATAATTTTGACATAACTCTGGGAAGTATGACTTCAGGTACTTGGCAATCTTGCTGACTATTATTGCCTAGACTGGGAATAATGAAAGATTTCCTTTTAGTTCCTTCAATTTGCTCTAAAGAAAATGCATTTGTTCTAAAGCATGTTGGGGTTGTTGGATAGAGATGAAGCCGAGGAGAAAGAGGATGAGATCCAGCACACGGGGGATGTGGGTGAGCTGCTTATGAATAACCTCCTCTCTGCATGTTTCTACTATATGTTTCACTGGAATCTGTACCATCAATAACTTTCTTTCTCCAACCTTTAAGGATCCCATCCAAACTGTTCATTAACTTTGCTTGGGCAGTCATAAAAACTCAACAGTTTTGAACAAGACTGATGAGGATGGATCTCAATTGTTTGCAAAAATTCAGTGCTGCTGCTTTGTAAGTCCCCAGTGCTTCAGGTTTCATGTTGTCTTACCTCTTCCAGCAAAAAGTCTTCCTTGAATCCCCTAAAAATAGCAGTCCCCAAATATAGTGATGCTTAGGCTGGCACCTCCATAGAGAGGGTCAATTTGGTCCTGGCAGGAAAGGGCAAAGGGAGGCATCTGAGGCTCAGGTTCGCCCATGTTTGTGCTTGGGACTCCTGGCTCCAGATGAAGGCAGACCCAGGTCCACACTGATCTACGTACCACAATGTAGGGCCAGAGTGGTCCCCATGAGTGTTTAAATAGAGTTTTCCTTAAAAATGTGTTTAGGGGGGCGCCTGGGTGGCGCGGTCGGTTAAGCGTCCGACTTCAGCCAGGTCACGATCTCGCGGTCCGCGAGTTCGAGCCCCGCGTCGGGCTCTGGGCTGATGGCTCAGAGCCTGGAGCCTGTTTCCGATTCTGTGTCTCCCTCCCTCTCTCTCTGCCCCTCCCCCGTTCATGCTCTGTCTCTCTCTGTCCCAAAAATAAATAAAAACGTTGAAAAAAAAATTTTTTAAAAAAAATGTGTTTAGGGACACCTGGTTGGCTCAGTGGGTTAGGTGTCGGACTCTTGATGTCAGCTAAGGTCATGATCACATGGTTTGTGGAATCAAGCCCCACATCAGGCTCCATGTTGACAGCATGGAACCTGTTTGGGATTCTCTCTCTCCTTCTCTCTGCCTCTCACGCCCCTCAAGAGCTCTCTCTCTCTCTCTCTCTCTCTTTCTCAAAATAAATAAATAAACTTTAAAAATGTATTTATATATATTTTGTATATTTATCAATTCAAGTTTCATCTTTCTATAGAGGTTTTTAAACAACTTAACCATATTCTAATTGTTATTTAAATGTCACTTTCTGTAATTCTATTTTATGCTCTTATTTTACTATTCATTTCTTAATAGCATAATTGATCATTTTATAATGTATTAGAAGATTTAAAATACAAGAACAGTCTTTTTTCATATATGTCTTTGAAAAAAGAAAGTTGAACACCTTTATAGCTTCTCTCTTACCTTCTACACTTCCCATATATCTTTATCTGGAAGGTAGAGTCTATTAATTTTCACTTTTTATTTTTTATATCTTATTTAGTTCTAACAGTTATACCAGTTAAGATTTTTTGGCCCTAGCACTCCTTTAATTTTGGTGTTCTGTATTTTCATTTATTTTTATTGGTCTTTTTCCTATTTTTATAATGTTATTTAATTAAATCCAAGTGTTGCTTTTAAAAAACATCACATTAAGTGGCTAGTCCATAATTGGAACAAACTTTTACCTATGCTTAGAAATATCAGTATTATTTAACTCTTGAATGTTCGTCATTGATCCCATGAGTCTCCTTGAGATATCTTGGGACATATAGAGATAATACCTACAGAATATGTATTTATACAAGACTCAAGAATGATCAATTTGGATAAAATAGGAGCATGTACTCAGGGAACTAGGTGCCAGGAAAATTGAAAAAGGAAAAAGACATCATTGCTGAGTTTAAAGTGTTAAGTTGTTAATGTATTTTCATAGTAGTTTGCATTTATACATTTTACTTAGCACATAGGCCTTTTTAAATGTCTCTCAAGTCCCAATCTTGGGAATTTATTTACTTTTGTTCTAAATTTTTTTTCTTTTAGATGTGGTATATATATACAATAGAAAATTACTCAGCCATAAAAAGAATGAATGGCAAATTGTCATTTGCAATGTGGATGGATCTAGAGGGTATTATGCTAAGTGAAACAAGTCAGTCAGAGAAAGACAAATACCATCATTCATATGTGGAATTTAAGAAACAAAACAGATGAGGGGCTCCTGGGTGGCTCAGTCAGTTGAGCGTCTGACTTCAGCTCAGGTCATGATCTCATGGCTCCTGAGTTCGAGCCCCGTGTCAGGCTCTGTGCGGAGAGCTCTGGAGCCTGCTTCTGATTCTGTGTCTCCCTCTCTCTCTGCCCCTAACCCACTCACATTCTGTCTCTGTCTCTCTCAAAAATAAATAATAAAAAAAATTTTTAAAAATTAAAAAAAAAAAAGAAACAAAACAGGTGAATGTAAGGGAAAGGGGAAAAATAAGAGAAGGAGGCAAGCCATAAAAGACTCTTAACTATAGAGAACACACTGAGGGTTGCTAGAGGGGAGGTGGGTGGGGGATGGGCCAAATAGGTGATGGGCACTAAGGAGGCACTTGTTGGGATGAGCATTGGTGTTATATGTTAAGTGTTGAATTACTAACTTCTACCCCCTGAAGCCAATACTACATTACATGTTAACTAACTAGAATTTAAATAAAAACTTGAAACAGAAGAAAAAAAGGATCACCATAAGGAAAATGTACTTTTTTTCATTTTATTATGTCATTGCTAATTTATTCACCTCTCTTTGTTCTTTGTTCCTATCTGCTGGTTCCTATTACTCACATAGTATATTCTCATTCTCCATCTTCTCTTGAGATTATTTATGTACACTGTTAAAATTCTTCCAGTCTGACTTCTATTTCATTGCGTTATTTTCCTCAGAGACAGTTCTACCATAGTATGTTGAATGTTTCCAATGCTGATTTCATATTTTATATCTTAGAAATCATTCTAGTCTTTTCTGGGTTCATTGTTAAGACCTGGGTTAAGTTTACTAAGCGTTGGTATGAGTTGTTTTTATACAAGTTTCTGGGAATTCACATGAAAGTTTCTCTTTAGGAGTTCATATTACCTTTAGTATTTTTTGTGATTTCTCCTTTTTTTTGACGCTTCAAAATATTTTGTTTGTTTCTTTGTTTTAAACTGAGAACAGGTTTTCTTTAAATGAATACTCTCTACTAATTAGCTGGCTTGCTTCTGGGGAACAGAACTTGAAACAGACTTAAAAGCCCCAATGTTTGGAATGGGGAAGAAGACCAACTTAAGAAGTTTCTTTAGTTGCTTTCAAAACTCAAATATTTGCACAACACATTCTTGTATTTTTTAAAAAAATTAAAATGCATGATTTTATGCATTTAATTTTAAAAATTAAAAACATGATTTCATGTTGGTGATTCTATATCCCAAGAAGATGATTAATAATGAATAGAAATGTACATATGTGTGCACTTACTGGAAGCTATATGTTAAAATGTTCATAACAGCACATTCTTTCTCATAGCCCAGATGAATAAACAAAAAAGCAAACAAAAACAAATGTTCAGCAATAGTAGAAGGAATAAATAAATTGTGGCATATCCATAAAATGGGATATTAAATAACAGTACTACAGAATGTACTGCTAATAATACACATACTTACATACATAATATTGAGCAAAAGAATCCAGATACACAAAACTGGGAGAGACATGGGGTGGTTTCATCTTGATGAGGAGAGCTCATCAAGGAACACAGAGTGGGTGGGAACACAGAGGCCACTATTTAGGAACTGGTAATGTCCTACTCAGGGCTCTAGAAAAGGGTTTCATGAATATGTTCACTTTGTGAAAAGTTATAGAGAACTATATTATGATTTGTGCACTTTTTTGTATGCATGTTATACTCAACAGTCTATTTTAAAAATGAGGGGGGTGCCAGGGAGCCATCTGTATCTGTCACTAATTATCAGTAACTAATTATCTGCATCATCTGTATTGAATACATTAACCAATGATAACATATATCACATGCTGTTAAACATGAGTAAGTGTTGCGCCTTAAACAAGGACAGGCTGAGATAATTCCAAGGAGGAGTCAGAAATGGCTTCGTATTTGAGGGCTGAACAATTGGGCCTTGGGGAGTTAGGTGATTCATAAATATTTGCAAAATGTGAACATTATTAGGCTGAATCTTATTTCTGACAATCAATTGAGTTACCACACTGGGAAAAGAAAGTACAGTATAAGCTTTTCTTACCAATTATGCTAATTATCTTTTGGGGAAATTGTGGACATACACATAGGTTTTGGGGATTTTGATTCTTATGAAATAAAAATACATGGGGCTAAATTTTGTTTATGTAGTCACTAGCGTGTTGCAAATAGGGAAAATGACAAACATCACAAAAGTGACATATACTTGCAAATTGCATGTTGCACAGATTTCTAATTCAACAAACTATTAACTGATTTATCTTTGCATTTATGCTTTTTGATTAAAAAAGCATAGTGATATTTTAGAAATGCAGATGTAAGAAAATATGAGAAGAAGAAAAAGTATATGTACCCAAGTCTAAGGTGACCTCCCTACCATGGACTAAATCTATCTGCTTATCCGGGGTCTAATTTCACTTTCAGCAGCATTACTCAAAGAATAAACAGAAAAATCCAGCAAGTCCACTAAATGTGGACTTCATCAATCAGCTGGCAAACACAACCATGTCTAAAACAAGTCAATGATTATTTCTATTGGGTCAGAAAGCAGAAAATCAAATATAGAGCGGTTCTGGATTTCAAGGGTAGTGAGTTATCTGAGGCCAACATCACTTTCCACAAGTATGCTTTCTCCCTGCAAAAGATATTATCAGTTACCATGGGGTAGACAACTCTGTCCTCTTCAAAGGAATTTGGAAAATGATGTCACTTACAACAGATAAACTGTGAAATGTAAATGAGGGAGGGAGCAGATGTAGTAGCAAAAAAAAGAAAAGTACCCTTAAAAAAAGAACTTTAAAATTAATTCTTACCTCATGTAGCCGTGACAAATAAGAAGCCACAGAAGAGAGATAAAGGAGGAGACCAGTGGGATGAGACAGTATATAGGGAGACAGTCACATCAGCAGAAAGCCATACCCCCTGTGCCATTCCCTCTCCCTCATCATACTTCCCAGCTTTGGCACCTTATGTAAATGTACACCTGCCTCACATAGTTCCACAGATTCCCTCCACTCTCCACAGAGGCTTGGAGAATTCCCCAGAGGAGCAATGGTGATGTTGGGGGGAGGGGGGATATCCTCTGTTCACTTGCTCACAGTGGGCAACCTAGTTAAATAAATTTCTTATTGCAATCTCCAGTTGCAAGTAAACAAAAGCAAATGAGGAGTATATGAAAAAATGGAATGGATAAATGTGGGAAAGAAAGGTCACTACATGCATATTTAGTGAAAAATGTTTCATCTTATTATATTGGCATATCACCACAAAATTAATTTCTAGATTTTGAAGTCAAAACTGTACCGGATCACTGGCATTCCATACACCAGAACAAACCTCTATTTGGTAGCATCAGTCACCCAACTAGGTCATGCAGAACAGCCTGAAGGCCACAGGACTTCACTTTGTAGTTCATAGTATAATTCTTACGGCAGCCTTCTCACCCATACAAAGCAGAGACTTTATGGCAGAAACCCTCCAGGAAAGGAAATACAGTAGTATGTTTTTGTTTTGTTTTGTTTTGTTTGTTTTGTTTTGTTGTGTTGTGTTGTGTTGGACTGGTTCATTTCCAGGTTTCTGTACTCAGCTGGACAAAAAAAAAAAAAAAAGAAACCCCCACATGCAGAGATAAGAGAGAGTGGGAAAGAATGCCCAGATTGATTTTGTTTTGGGTTTTGGGTGAAAGGAATCTATTTTATATCCACCCCCAATAGCTAAACAAGTGAAAGGAGTTAGTGCTCAGTGTATATGGTATGTGAGGCAATGCATCTAACCTTGCTTAATATGCACTTGCTGTGTGACTTTAGGCAAGTCATTTCCTCCCAACCTTAACTTTAGTGTACCCTTTGTATAGTGTGGTTGGTAATAATACCCCTTCCTGGGATTGTTTCAAGAATGTAATTAGATGATGCCTATGAAAGCACTTTGTGAACTCTAAAGTGCTCTGCAAATATAAGGGATAAAAGATTGGAAAGCTGCCTCTCCATGGCTCCTTCTCAAATATTCTCAGATATTAACATTTTAGTGGTGAAAAAGGAGTGCTAATATTTCTCATTGGCACTTTCCTACTGCAGAAGGAAGTAATCTAAGTAGAAAGAATATATTTTTCCTTGAGACTCAATAAAGCTATTTTCATTTTAATTGGAAAATTGTGGCACATAAACATTTTTATTTTCCCTGAATTGACCCTTTTGGGAAAAAAATTAAAAGTTGTTCACCATTTGTCTAATGGAAAATTCTGAAAGACTGTCCTGGTCTTGCCATAGCCTCTGTCTGACCTTGCAGAAGTTACTGTCCTTCCCATCAATCAGTTCCATACAACAAATATTTATACAGCCTCAAATATATGCCAAGTTCAGTGCTAAGCTCAACTTGAGGAACAAAAAAGAGAGCAAAAGACAGTCTTTCACACGCAAAAAGTTTACAATGTGACAGTTTGGTTTTTTTTTTAATCTCCAAATGGAAGTGGTAATACTGTGCTACCCACCTATCAGGTTTGTTATGAGGATGAAAAGCTAACACGGGAGAGTGCTTGGCAAACTTGAAAGTGGTACATAAATGCAAAGTGGTATTATTACCAGACATAAAACCATCAGCAGCATATAGATGGCGAAAGAATACTTAACAGAGAACAAATGAGAAAGGATTAATAGAGAGTCTCTTCTCCATGTATACACAGAGATATGCATATATTATTTCATCCATACAATGGACTGGTTAGGTGGATATTAATTGCTGCTTTTGACCAATGGGGAGATTGAGACTTATATCAGCTGAAATGACTTTGCTAACAAATCAGAGCCACTGCGAAGACTCTACAGAAGCTATTGATGTAAATTGTGCATTGGTTCGAAATCCACACGTTTTTACCAGGGAAAGGAGTTGCCAAAACCTAACAAGTGGCAATAATCAGCTGGAGAAATGGCTAAAAACATATTTTGTTCAACTTGTTTTAAAAAAGGCATTTGAAGGAAAGGAACAAATTGAACTAACTTAATTAATATTGCAACATAAAGAATTCAAGAAACATATCATTATCTTTTCTGAAACCCCTGAACATAACTCGTGTCTAGAATAATTTTTATTTAAAAGCAAAACCAGTGCTGTTTCCTGAATCCTTGAGTACTTGGAATGGATTGCAAAAATGCACATTTCAGTACTCACATGGTTAAAAGAATCATTTAGAGAGGCCTTCATAAAATCAAAATTTCTGTAGTCCTTTCTGTATGGATTAGCATACCAAGCAAAATACAAAAGGTAGCTTAAAGCCCAGATATATTAAAATCAAGAGCTTAACTTCTAATATCCTCTCTCCAATCAGGTATGGATTTACAAAACATTTTACTATGGTTGTTATTTTTCCTAGCTAAGACTCACAACTAAATCCACCAGTCTGAAAGATTATTGAGTTATATTGGTGTGATTTTCAAAATTTATTTCCAACATATAGCAGAATGAGATAAACTCTAGGGGTATGTAAAAGCTGGAAACCGCTTAGACGCAGCTAACAGGAACACATATAAATCAAGCAGCCTGAAATTATAAATATGTAATGACGATTTAGAAAAAAAAAAAAGTTAAATGATTGGATCTCTTGCTGACCTAAATGGCTATGAATTAACACTTCTTTCTCACGGCAGGAAGACAACTACTAATATTTATCTAGCATCTTCTAAATGCTAGACCCTGCGGTACATGCTTTTTATATGTATCTTATTTACCCCCCACAAAAACTCTATGAAGCAAATAATGTTGTCTTCATGTTTTAGCCAGATGACTGAAGTTCCAGATGATAGAATTGAGATTTGGAATTAAAATAATGGTCCAAAAACATACAACTAATAAATAGAGCCAAGATTCATTTCTGAGTCTATCTATTCACACTTCAATGTCCTACGTCCCTCTTGCATGTTAAGTACCTTAGAAGATCACATCTCTCCTCTGTGTGCCATTTGCAAAAATAAAAAGCTCAAAAGGCAATGAAGATAATTCCCAATATAGGTTCATTCATTCATTTCACAAATAATTATTAAGTACCTGCTCTCTCCCAAGACCAGTAATGGGCAACACATTAGTGAAGGAAACATACATGGACTTTGTTCTCATGGGGTTGATTTTTGTCTGAATTATTCCTCATTTTGAACTAGAGGCATCTCGAAATAACCCAGAATTGAAAAGAAACCAGACTCTACATAGTAAACCAGATGTACGTAGTCTGTCACCCACTGTCTGGTGACTCAGGCTAAATAGTAAGCACATGGAACCCAGTTTTGTCATCTATGAAACAGAGATGATAAAAATTATACTATTTACTTCCAAGTGGTGTTATGAGGAATAAACAACATAACGCACATGAAATTTCCATGAGCATTTAAAAACAGATGATACATACATATACGTATGTATGTATGTATGTATGTACAAGCATTAGCATTCTGCTTACTAAGGAAAAGATGCTACGTCTTTAGCTTATAAGAAAAGCAATTATGTGACATGCTGGCAAGTTTTTACCAGACTGCAAAGATTTGATAATCTTGCTCATGTGGACATGCAGAGGGTCAAAGCAGGGGTAGATTGTAGGAAAATATGGGACTGGAGAAATGAACAAGAGAGAGAGAGAGACAGTAGGCATAAAGACTTCTGAAGATATATTAAGGAATGTGGAATTTCTCCTCATGATAAAGCAATTGATATTAAGAGGCTCTGATTTTAATTTTGGCTTGGGGGTAGGCAAGGAATATTACAATCAGACTTGCCTTTCAAAGACACCTCACTGATTTCTAGGTGGGCAGTGAGCTGGCAAAGTTAAACCAAGAAGGTGAATAAGAGGATGTTGAAACCTCTAAGCTAGAGCTTTTGCTGAGTTACCATGACCCATGACTGAAAATAAATGAGTACTATAAACTATAAGCAGACTAAATAGCTTGCCAAAGAAATGAAACACTAATTGAGAAGCCAGATGAGTACTGAGCAAAGTGAGGAGGGGCCTAGAGGTGATTAAAGTTGTATCCTCTGGCCCAGGCTTATAGGACTTCCAGATTTGACTAGAATAATCTCTCCCCTACCCAAAGTCTCCCAATTATCCTTTTTGTTCAGACTGGGGGAAAGGCTGAAATGCAAGCACCATCTGTGAGATGGTCAAGGCCAAGAGGGTGCAGCATTTACTTAGTAGGGGCAGGGGTCTTCTCTGACTGAGAATTCATCAGTGAATTCCAGCCCTGTCTTTGTCATCATATCCTCAGCACTCAGAGCATCTCCTCTCTGTACACAGTGCTTCTGCAGAGCAAGGTACTTGTGTCTCCCACAGGAACATAGATTGATTCATTTTTGCGGTATCATAATATTAAACAGCTGGGCATTGCTTCTCACTGTCTCACTTCTCATACACTTCTGCTTCGTCAGCCTTAAGTCTCATGGCTAAATACTGTGAAAACCAGAGGAAATGTGTTATAAAAGCAACTACATTGATGAACAAAACGTATAAACCCTCTGGATATATGTGAAAAATCCAACAATTTTGGATTTTTGCCCTTTTCCAAAACTCTAAAAAAAATGTTCTGCTGATACAAAGCCTCATATTTGAATGATCTTGTAACTTCATAGTTATGATGACCATCATTCTCATTGAATTCATGATTATATCAGTTATGCAACTGGAACATAGAAGTTAAATAAACTATTCAAAATTCACAGATTGATTAAAAAACTGCTGGTACTTTAAGGCAGATCACTTGACTCCAGGATAAATTGCCAACTCCTAGACCTGGTGTAAAGGCTCTGCTTAGCCAAACTGGCCCCTTGATCAAACCATACAGTAGGCTCAAAGGCAATCTTTGCTCAAAGTCAAAACCCCATACATGAATCTTCCCACTATTACCTTTGTATTACCTGTGGACTTTTTGTTGATATTGGGTTGATAACAATAATATAGTACTGACAGAAACAATGATAATTGAGCATCTGTGGCATAATGGTTAATATTAAAAGAGTAAAAAAAAATTAATAGAGCAGCAGTAGCAAGGTGATTAAGCATGCAGGTTCTGAATGACACTGACTAGGTCAGTGCACTGGCTCCAACTTTCTTTGACTAACTGCATGAGCTTAGGCAAGTTACTTACCACCTCTGCTCCTCTCCTTTTTGTTTTTTAAAAATAACTCTATCCTTCATGTGTAAGAAAAAAATAGGTACAGGGGATCATAACAAAGCCATCTAATATAAGAGATTTAATATAAGCATTAAAAGAAGTAATACATATTTAAGGCTCTGACATACAGTAAACATTCAATGTGTTGCCTACAATCATTATTTAGAAAATATATGTATGTACCTATATTATTGTATTGTTAATATATTATTAGTATTATTATTGACATTGTTGCTATTACTATCATTATTGGAGTTATTTTCTGGGTCCCAACAGCCCCATGAGATAGGTAGTCAATAAATCTCCTTAATTACTCAGCTCTTATGGGACTAAGTCAGAATTTGAACCAGATATGCCCAATACCAAAGTCCAGAAAGCCTTGTATATTAGTTTCCTATTACTCCTGTAACAAATTACCACAAATTCAGCAGCTTAAACAGCATAAATTTATTATTATACAGTATTGTATGCCAGAAGTCTAGCATGATGTCACTGAACTAAAGTCAACGTTTATCAAGTCTGTGTGCCTTTCTGTCTGTGTGGGAGAATCCATTTCTTTGCTTATTCAGTTCCTTTGCAGAGTTCAGTTCTTTGTGGTTGTCAGACTGAGGTCCCCATTTCCTTACTGGCTGTCAGCTGAGGACAATTTCCATTTCTAAAGGCCAATCATTCTTTGCCTCAAGGCTTCCTTCCTTCATCGTCAACTGGAACAACAGAGAGTCAAGTCTATCTCACGCCTTGAATGTCTCCTGCCTATTCTAACATTACATTTCTCTGACTGACTCTTTTGCCTTCCTCTTCCATTTTGAAGGGCCCATCTGATTATGTTGGGTCCACACAAATAATCCAAAATAGTCTCCCTATCTTAAGGGTAATGACCTTAATTCCATCTTCCAAGTTATTTTTGCCATGTAGTGTAACATATTTACATGTTCTAGAGCTGAGGTCATGGGCATCTTCTGTGGGCCATCACTATGGTACCTCTTATTTGTGCTGGGAACAAGCTGGAGTCAGAGAAGTAAAGCTGCTAGTGACAGAACATTATAAGCAGGAGTTTAAAATTAATCAAACTTTCTAAAAGGCAACTCTAATTGCATACTAAACCTGTAGCCAATGGTGAAAGCAAGAGTGTGGGTTCAATAGGTCACTTTTGTGAGACACAAAGCAAATTACAAATTTATTAAAGTAGTAAATAGGGGAAAGTGAAAAAAGTTAAAAGAAACTATGGGCAAATATTAATTTCACAGTGCTAAATAAGTTCTTTTAAAAATGCTTTAATATTTATTTATTTTTTGAAAGAGAGAGACAGTATTTGAGCAGGGGAGGAGCAGAGAGAGGGGGAAACAAAGAATCTGAAGCAGGATCTAGGCTCTGAGCTGTCAGCACAGAGTCCGACGCAGGGCTCAAACTCAGGAGCTGTGACATCATGACCTGAGCTGAAGACAAACACTTAACTGACTGAGCCACCCAGGCACCCCAATAAGTTCTTAGTTTAAAAGAAAAGGAAGGAAATATTTTTAAAAGAGGATTAATAAAGTTGAGTAAATAAAATGTGTATACAAGGAGAATATGTGACAAAGGATAATTCCCACAAATTTATTAATACCTCCTACAAATTAGTAAGAATATGAAAACTCAAAGACATGTGGATGAAAGAAACTAGTAAACAGGTAATTCATACCTGAGGAAACATAAGTGGTTAATAAATATATGTAATGACTTAATTTCATATATGTATTCACATACCAAATTTGGACAAAGATTAAAATTTGCCCAAGTAAGAGCATTTTCCTGGTGATATAACTTCTGAACAATTATCTGAAAGAAGTAAGCAGAAATGAGTATAAATATGATGTACAAGAATATTCATCAAAGTATTATTTACCTATAAAAGAAAAAAAATGAAGAAAAGGGCATATGTGACTAAGACTACTTTATGTGTTTGCAGCAAATAATTTATATGATCACTATTTAATGTTTTTGGCCAAACATGTGAACACATTTGGTATTGGAAATAAATGGAAAATCTATTCAAATATTTTGAAAAAAAAATTCAAGCTATTGAGAAAAGACATTGAAACCATAGTGAACCCAGCAGACAGCTACTTTAAAATCTTTTGTAAGAATTCAACTTACAAATATAGAACTATTGGGGAAGGAATAAACTGGGAAAAAGGCTAAAACACAAATGTGATGCCAATCCCAGACTTCAAGCTTATTACAAAGCTGTAATCATCAAGACAGTGTGGTACTGGCACAAAAACAGACACTCGGGGGAGCCTGGGTGGCTCAGTCGGTTAAGCGTCCGACTTCAGCTCAGGTCACAATCTCGCGGCCCATGAGTTCGAGCCCCACGTGGGGCTCTGGGCTGATGGCTCAGAGGCTGGAGCCTGCTTCCGATTCTGTGTCTCCCTTTCTCTCTGTCCCTCCCCCGTTCATGCTCTGTCTCTATCTCAAAAATAAATAAACGTTAAAAGCAAAAAAAACCAGACACTCAGATCTATGGAACAGAATAGAGAACCCAGAAATGGACCCACAAACGTATGGCCAACTAATCTTTGACAAAGCAGGAAAAAATATTCAATGGAATAAAGACAGTCTCTTCAGCAAATGGTGCTGGGAAAACTGGACAGTGGTATGCAGAAGAATGAACCTGGACTGCTTTCTTACACCATACATAAAAATAAACTCAAAATGGATGAAAGACCTAAATGTAAGACAGGAAGCCATCAAAATCCTCAAGAGAAAGCAAGGAAAAACCTCTTTGACCTTGGGGGCAGCAACTTCTTACTCAACACATCTCCAGAGGCAAGGGAACCAAAAACAAAAATGAACTATTGGGACCTCATCAAATTAAAAACCTTCTGCACAGTGAAGGAAACAGTCAGCAAAACTAAAAGGCAACTGACAGAATGGGAGAAGATATTTGCAAATGACATATCATATAAATGGTTAGTATCCAAAATCTATAAAGAAATTATCAAACTCAGCACCCAAAAAACAAACAATCCATTGAAGAATTGGCAAAAGACATGAATAGGCACTTCTCCAAAAAAAACATCCAGATGGCCAACCAACACATGAAAAACTACTCAACATCACTCATCATCTGGGAAATACAAATCAAAACCACAATGAGATACCACCTCACACCTGTCAGACTGGTTAACATTAACAACTCAGGCAACAACAGATGCTGGCAAGGATGCAGAGAAAGAGGATCTCTTTTGCATTGCTGGTGGGAATGCAAACTGGTGCAGTCACTCTGGAAAACAGTATGAAGCTTCCTCAAAAATTTAAAAATAGAACTACCCTATGACCCAGAAACTGCACTACTAGCTATTTATCCAAGGGATACAAGTATGCTGTTTCAAAGGGCACATTCACCCCAATGTTCATAGCAGCACTATCAACAATAGCCAAAGTATGGAAAGATCCAAATGTCCATCAGTGGATGAAATGGATAAAGAAGATATGGTACACACACGCGCGCACACACACACACACACACACACACACACAAAGGAGTATTACTCGGCAGTCAAAAAGAATGAAATCTTGCCATTTGCAACTATGTGTATAGAACTAGAGGGTATTATGCTAAGCGAAATTAGTCAGAGAAAGACAAATATCATATGACCACTCATATGAGGACTTTAAGGTACAAAACAGATGAACATAAGGGAAGGGAAGCAAAAATAATATATAAACAGGGAGGGGGACAAAACATAAGAGATGCTTAAATATGGAGAACAAACAGAAGGTTACTGGATGGGTTGTGGGAGGAGGGATGGGCTAAATGGGTAAGGATCATTAAGGCATCTACTCTTGAAATCATTGTTGCACTAGATGCTAACTAACTTGAATTTGAATTAAAAATAAATAAATAGGGGCGCCTGGGTGGCGCAGTCGGTTAAGCGTCCGACTTCAGCCAGGTCACGATCTCGCGGTCTGTGAGTTCGAGCCCCGCGTCAGGCTCTGGGCTGATGGCTCGGAGCCTGGAGCTTGTTTCCGATTCTGTGTCTCCCTCTCTCTCTGCCCCTCCCCCGTTCATGCTCTGTCTCTCTCTGTCCCAAAAATAAATAAACGTTGAAAAAAAAATTTTAAAAATAAATAAATAAATAAATAAATAAATAAATAAAAGCTAAACAGTTGCAAAAAAATCCAAATGTGATGCAAGCATATAAATGCATCTGGTTTCATGGAAATTAGGGCAAACACGAAGTTTAGAAGGATACTATCATGAATTGAGTTAGATTTAGTCTTTCGTTTTCATTTAATGATTCAGAATTAACCATGATTTTTCATTTAATGGATAAGATTTATGGTTCTACACAAGATTGAAAATATTAGTAATTAATAGAAAAGGCTTGGTAAAGACATATGATCACTCACTCAAAGACAATTCGATATTGGAAATGAGGCGTGATTACTTTACATCCAGCAGAAATTTGTAACAATAAATTGATAGTAACACTTAACTATAGGAAGAGAATGTAAATTTCACTCAGAGTTCACACTATGAGTAATGAATAATCAACCGAAGAATAATTGCAGTCATAAAATATCATTATTCATACACTTTACCTCTCAGGGCATCTTTGCACAATATTGAATATAGAAAGACTTGATTAGAAATGGAGAAATGATCACTTTTCACTGGCATCTGAAAAGATATAATAGTCAACACTGTCCAAAAACTTATTTCCAGTAATCTTATTTTTGTAATTACTCACATGTCACAACATTATAAGCTGCAGGTGTATCCCCATATCCCATGCCAAACTTCACGTTTCTCAAGTCATAAGGTAAGAATTCTACTGTCCTATGGAAATAATTCACCACTGAGAAGAATTGATTAGAATATCTTTGAAATTCATTAGTGTTGTATTTCTCCTTGAAGTAGTGTTCAAGAGATATCAAGATCTCTCTCTACCTATATCTGCCCTCAGTAAGGTACTGTCTGACGATGCTTAGGAATGTCCGGTGAAAGGAAAAGACAGGTTATCCCCCAAGTTCAAGAATGTGACCATTTGATTATTTGGGATTTTCTGAAGACATATACTAAGACCATTTCTTAATCAATATTTAATTATAAGCTAAAGAGTTCATGTGGGTCACCTAACAGGGAAATCTTTGTTAAGAAGCTCAAGGGGTTCTCCGATTAAAGTCCTACAGTAAAATTGAGACTAGATCTAGCATCGTCATGAATCTACCAAATACCAGCAAAGAAGTGACAATCCCACACAGATGAAAATACATTGCTTAAACTACATTTAAGCCACAAGGATGAGAAGAAGGAAGAGATGACTGTTTAAATATCTAAGAATGTTAATAGATTCCTATTCACTCTTTCACTTCACCAGTTAAAACATTAGCACTCTTCCCTGTCTGTTTGTTGTAGTGGAGCCATTCATACTCAGCCTGCAAAGACTTCAGGGCTGAGAGATCTGTCATGTTTTTTGCATATTCCAAAGGGTTACGTACTGCTAGGAGACAGCACTAATAATAAAGCATGGTCTCATGAATTCACACTAATAACTAGAAAACCAATACAAATTGCAGAATTGAAGAGATTAACGAGAATGCAAAGACATACAATAAGCAAATCAGCCCTACTTCATCAAGCAAATGTTCTGTGCTGTACAATAACAAAGATAATTGAAGACTGCACTGGAAGGGAGCCTAACCATTTAATAAGTATTTGGCTGTAATTCACTTGCCAATCAGAAACTGAGACATGACAAGTTCTGAAGCAGATAATGCCTGATTTGAGCAGTGCCCTTATTTACTGATTTCAAATTTGGCTTAGAGGGTTACATTAGAGTTAAAAAAAAAAAAAAAAAGATTCCGATGGAGGGACCAATCAGCCACCATGAATGTAACTTAAAGTAATACCATGTTCTATCTTAAAGTTCTATCAAAATAAAATTCATTTTGTTGGTTTCTCTATAATCAAGACATTACTATTTTTATATATATAACAAAAAGGAATGCAAATTAAAGCAATCACACTGCTGCAGTTTCCCACTCATGGAATAGACTGCCAACGTTTTCTAATAATGGAATCTCACTAGTCCTGTACCCTTAAGCCTAGTTTCTCTAAACTTAAGTACACTTTGCTGTAAAGCATGAATAGCAGTGCCCAACTTGTAGGGTCATTGTGAGGATTCTTGCAATGCATTGTGGATTTAGTAACAAAGACTAGACGTGTAGGATCACTGATACCTCCCAGCATTGTTTTGCATGAGTCTATATGAATGAGGAGTTTTATTTTTGGTTGCAAGAGGAAGGAAAAGAATGGTGCATGGTGACCAGAGGCAGAGGAAATCAAGTTGAGGAAATAAAAGATGAAGTCTATCGTCCAGCCACCCCAAGGTCTAAAAAAGAGGTGCAAGACAGAAAATGAGGGATTGCTTCTTCAAAAGATAGTGAGAGCTGAGGTATGCAGTCAGGAACACTTCAGAGCCCAGGGAACAGAATTAGGATGAGCAAAAGTCTTCCAATCTTTCCGTGAAACTAAACGGCAGCATCAAGCCAGCTTGTAGAGAAAACAAGAAGCATCAGCAATTGCACCTATGCCTGACAGAAAGCAAAAATTTCAAGACCACTGACAGCAGTGGCCATAGTGAAATATCTCTCTCAAAACATTTTGAAGCAATAAATGTCCAAGACAATGCTAGCACAAAAGAATATAAGTAGACTTTTCTTGAGCACATGAGAACACCCCTTAGAAACACCACCTCTTAGAAACACCACAGAGAAATGGACAGGTTTGGCAGGGAAGTGGAGAGGACTGCTGGAAGGAGCCCAAGAGACATTGAAATCTGGACCTTAATGTATTTTGTACCTGCAGCTAATAGCACCTGGGTTACTTAAGTCACATGGTCTACATTTTTTTGTTTTTGCTTTATTACCCCAACTAAAGACAAGCTCCTGGAGGACGGATGCATAATCTCAAATGTCTTTCCTTTCCCACATTTACCCAGCACTATGCTGGGCACAGGTTAGCTGTTTAATACATTCTTAGTGACTTTCATAGTGCATAGGCCAGAGAAATTGATCAATAAATGAATAAGTCGAGAGGATACTTTAGAAAAAATTGACAAACAAAACATAAATAAATCACCAAGAACAGATGGCATCCAACCAAATGTTTTTAAAGCAGTCAGAGGACGCTGGAATTGCTGGCTAAAATGTTTAATCTTTCATTAGAATTGGACACTGCACCAAACTGTTGGCACTTTGCCATCTCGTTTTTTAAAAAGACTTGGAAAGTGACCTTGGAATTGGTTTGCTGCTACCGAATTGAAAATTAGTAAATTATGTGATAAATATTAGTAATGAAATAAGCAGTTTTTAGTTGTTTTTAAAAAGGCAAAATGGGCCAAAAATGGAATTAAATTTAACTAAGTGGTGTTTATATTTTGGAGAACAAGAAGACAAAGGGGAACCAATGGGAATAATTTATTTCAACCTTTAGAAAGTCTTGGGAAGATTCCAGACCGACAAATTCACCAGAAGATTAGAGAAAATGCTTACTCATTCATGAAGAGCAAACTGACTTCGGTAGAGGAAACAAAGGTAGGACCATATTGTTTTTCTTTGCCTATATGATAGCAGCTTTGAAGTATGTGAGGGAGAGTGACAGGACAGATTAATATCTTCATAACTGATATCGAAGGGGAAGCAAACAATTCTAAAGAATGAGCAAGATTTCAGCAAATAGAGAGGAGAGGGAAGGACACTTCAGGTAGAGGAGACAGCATGTGCACAGGGCACAGGGACCTAATGCCTGCTGTGTTGTGTCAGGGAACAGCCCCAGCTCAATTGAGGAAGGGATGGCTAATGTGGCTAATGTGCAGTCTGCACCAGGTTATGTGAGCCTTCACTTAGAAGGATGACTCTATCCATTAGGCAACATAGAAGGGCATTTCAAGCACAGAACAAAGGTGACAGACACCATCAAACTTGTTTTTAAGAAAATAATTTTGGAAAGAGAATTTGATGAGAAGTTAGAGAAGATGAAGAGGTGGACAAAGTTTAGTAATAATGAGGAGGTAAAAGTGACAGTTTTTTTGTGAATTTTTAGGTGGTGAGAAGGAGGAGTCATAGAAGAATCTGATGTGTTAGAGCTTGAGAGACTGAGGCACTAGGTGAATAAGTCACATAGGAAGCGAGTAGGTACAGCAAAGTATAAGGAGTTTGGCACATGTCACATTTAATTAACGATAGAAATGTTCAATTTGACAGAAGTATAGGTTAATAAAAAATTAAGTATGTATACACATATACCTATAAAAGTGATCATTAAAATCTCAAGAGTGTCTATTTTACACCAATTTTTTGAATACTTCTTATATACCCCAGCATGGAGAACTTCCTTTTCAATCTCATCCTGTTACTTCTTTTTTTCAATGTTTATTTATTTATTTTGAGAGAGAGAGAGAGTGAGGGAGTGAGGGAGGGGCAGAGAGAGAGAGGGAGAGAGAGATTCCTAAGCAGGCTCCATGCTCAGCACAGAGCCCCATGCATCGCTCAATCCCACAACCCTGAGCTCTTGACCTGAGCCAAAATCAAGGGTTGGATGCTTAACTGACTGAACTATCCATGTGCCCCTCATCCTGTTACTTCTAAGGCAGGATATTATTATTTTCCTTCTGAGTTATTTGGATAATCCTTTTACTATTTCCTCTGCTTTCCAGTTCTGTTTACCTTCGAAATCATTTGCATCCTGTAGACTAGTGTGTTTTCAAACCACTAGTTCCCCAAGTTGAGGAAACACTGTCTACTATCCCCCTTTGGGACATTTATGGAGTATCAAAAGTCTCTGAATGCCCTGGAGACCCTGCAGCTTGGAAATATGCTTGCTTGGCTGTGTTTAACTTAGTGTTTCCCAAATATATTTGACTATGGAATTTTTTTTAATTTCTTTTTATTTTTCCAAGTAAGATTTTTAATACCCAAGAAACTAACTTTGGAATTTACTGGATACAATAAATATGCCACTTTATTTCTATGACTTGGATTAAAAAAGAAAATTTTCTATTTTCCTATTTCTTATAGAATTGAGGCCAAATGCATATGTTTTTTACTCAAACATCCAGAATCTAACACAAATGTGCCTTTTAAATCTAATCTTGGCCCTTTATGAATCTTACCAGCTCTTCCCCTGGAAATGTGGCACTTAGAGTGGCTACTTTGATACAGCTGATTACTAACACCCACACCATTTTAACTGAATGTCTTTGATGTGGTTATTTTGAAATAAATAAGTAAAAAACCAAACTTTCAACTCTTTGAATTCTGGAAAACATATATTTTTACCTCACTTTCAGCCTCACTCCATCTATAAACTCTACCACTTTATGATCAACCCAAGGCAGATAATGAGATAACATGGAGGCCAAACATATGAGGCAAGAAATGGACGGAAGAATGAACTGGTTTGTGAGAAATGTCTAGCAGACAAATCACATATCATCAGGAGTCATGTCACCAACCTTGTTTATCTCAGGAAAGACCATTAATCGATATAAGCTAAGTGTTTCCTTATTATCTCCATATTAACATATACCTTGTATGGCCTGACTCTTGGTCTTTTATTCCTCACTTAGAAATATCATTTCCAAATGGGAATAAATAGACCAACCAGCTTAGTGATAGTACTTTTCCTATTTATATCTACGGGAAATTGCTTTTGGTAAACCCCCTTATTTGACCAATGCTATTTCATTGAAAATATTTATCTGAAAGAAAAGTGGCATTATTGGAGAACACGGCAGAGAGTTGGGTCATGGTATGATTACTTATCTCAGCATCAAATTGTACAAAAAATTCTCAGTAACATTTTTGTTATTTCCCTTAATAATCAATGGCATACATACAATGTATTTTATTTTGCTAAATATTTTTACTATGATGAAAAATCATCAGGCATTAAACTCTTAAAATGCTAACCTGGTATTGGTTGTTTTCTGGCTTTAAAGAAGTGATGCTCACTGAGCAGCAGGAATGGGGGTAAGAAAGAAGTTAACATCTGAGATACACGTTGTAGCATGACTTCCTTTCTAATAAAAACATACTGGGACGCCTGTGTGGCTCAGTTGGTTAAGTGTCCCACTCTTGGTTTCAGCTCAGATCATGATCTCACGGTTTGTGAGTTTGAGTCCCATGTTGAGCTCTGTGCTGACATTCAGAGCCTGCTTGGGATTCTCCCTCTCCCTCTCTCTCTCTCTCTCTGCCCTTCCCATACTCACTCTCTCTGTCTCTCTCTCTCAAAAATAAAAATAAATAAACTTAAAAATAAACATACACATGGAGCAGATGGATCTATGTTGTAAAATTTTTTATTTTAGAGGCTTCTCTGGGCTTTGTCACATCGAGGAGAAACACAAATCCAACTCCAGTAGCTTTGAAAAAATTCATACAACTCTGTACTGGAGTACCTTGAAGAGGTGAAGAAGCAGGGAAAACACATCACAGAAAGCACTCCAAATGTCCTAATCAGTTCTATTTATCCCTCCAAACCCTCAAAAATCCACTTTGCAGGACAGCTGTTATTCCCTCAACCTCTTTGTTTCTCTCTGAACACTGGCCCTCTTTCCCTCTTTGCCTTCCTGATAAATGCTTTCCTTTCATGACTTACTACATCACCTTTCTTATATAAATCAATCCACGTCTTTTTTTCCCTCCCATTCTTCTCTATCAGAGACAGAGATATTAAAGATACCTCTCCAATGGGAGGTAACTCCCATTATCTGATCAACACAATGAGATCCAAGAACATGAACAGAGAAAATGCCTTCCTTTGCAGGCAGAAGAAAAGAAAAGCCTATGAATACTTGCCATCTGGTATGTTCATCACTGTCGCATCTATTTTTCCGAACCGTTTTTGATATAAATGCATCAAAAAAACAAAATAAAACAAAACAAAACTGTAGCATCCAAATGGCCATATGAAAATGCTTTACCTCCTGCTATCCTTAATGCACCTTGTACGCCAGCCAATTACTTTCAAATATTTATTCGGTTACATTTGATCTTAAGTTCAATTATTGTGGGTCCTGCCAATCCATAGCCACTTCAAGCTACTATAATTTTGTTCATTCATTCAAAAGATAGCTGCTGAAGCCAAATGATTGCCAGGGATGTGGGGAGAGGAGATGCAACCAATAGACAGTGGTCTAGCTTTTAAGATAATTTACATTCCATCCAAGTGGAGTGGGAAAATAGAAGACAAACACATTCAAGTAAGCAAACTAACAAGAAAATGTCAAATAGAGTGAAGTGTTAAAATTTAAAATTAAAATAGTTTTATTTGATGGCAGCGAATAAGCTGCTTTTGATGTGCGACCTCTCTGAGATCTGAATGACAGAAAAGAACCAGTCATGAGTTCAGGGGAGTGCATCAGAGAAAAGGAATGCTAGTGTGACTAGGCAGGACTGTGTTGAGTGTGTTTGGGGAAGAGAAAGGAAGCTTTAGAATGTCTGGGAACAAGGCATACATAAGGCTAGGCTAGAAGGCAAATGACAGGTCATGAAAGGCTTTTTAAGACACAATCAGAAGTTTGGATTTTATCCCAAGCATAAGGAGAAGCTACAGAAGAGTTTTGAACTAGGAATTTGCTTGAGCTCTTTTATATATTTTAAGCATCTTCAAAATACTTTTCTAGATATAGGAATTATATCCATTCTTCAAAGTTCAAATCAAGTGTCCCACCTCTATCATTTATCCTCATAAAAACTGACCAAAATGTTCCTCCTTGTTATAAATTCTGTTAGAACACTAAATTTGGGGACCAGGTAGACTTGAAGGCCAAGTTTAAAACTATGCAGCTTTGGGTCCAAATCCTAACTCTACCACTGAGACTAAATGGTGTTTAGAAATCCAAAGAAACTTTCTGAGTGGCAGCTCAATTATCTCTAAAAGCAAGATAATAATGCTTGCCTTCCAAAGATGTTACAAGGGTTAAATGACATAATTTACAGAAAGTACTTAGCACACTGTGTAGAACATAGTAAGAGATTTTAAAAGAGTAGTTTCCTTAATCCCACCCATTCCCATTCATTCAATAAATTTCTTCTGAGTTCCCAGTGGAATGGAATAGAAACTGTGAGAGGTCACCAAGATCAATCACATTCAGGCTTGACCTTCAAGGAGTCTTCAATCCTTCACCTAACAAAGGAGAGAAACATGCAGGCAATGTCTATAATATGATGGCATAAAGTGATAAGTACTATAAGTGAGGAAGAGATAACTTTTGTTTAAACCACAAGAAGAAAGTATTCTCTTTCTTTTTCTTGTCCCTTCCATCCTTCCCTTCCTGCCTCCCTCCCAGCTTCCCACTGCCAAAGTTGTGCTTCTTTTTGCAAGCTGCCTTCATCATACTGGAAAGTAAATGGCTTCTTCAAGTGTGGTTGGGCCTAATGGCCTCAACTAACTCCTGCTTATGTAAGACCAATAGTAAATCATTATATCAGAAAAGTCTTAGAACTCCAGGAAAGGTTTGATTGGCCAAATTAGAATTACTGACCCATTCTAAACCTATTGCTGAGATTGAAAAGACAGGCTACTTTAAAAAAATTCAGGTGTAAAAACACTTACACAGGGTGGAGGTGGGGATATTGTGTGTGATAAACCATACCTGAACCACTAGGCATGGGGTATGCAGTGCGTTGAACTGTGTCCCTCCACAAAAGATATGCCCAAGTGCTAATCGCAGGTACCCATGAATTTAACCTTATTTGGAAATAGGAACTTTGCAGATGCAATGTTAATGATTTCAAGAAGAGATCATCTTGAATTTAAATGGGATAAAGGGGAGGGATATTGAGACACAGGGAGGAAGGTCAGGTGAAGACAGAGGCAGAGACTGAAGTAATGTCCTCACAAGCTAAGGAACACCAAGAACCACCAGAAGCCAGAAGAGGCAAAGAAGGAGTATGGCCGTGATGGCACCTTAAGTTTAGAGCTGTGGCTTCCAGAACTTTGAGAAAATAAATTTCTGTTGTTTCAGCCACCCAGTCTGCAGCACATTGTTATGGCAGTCCAAGCAAACTAATGCAACTTGTATTACTGTTGCTACAACTACTTCCAATAACTGAAATTTTTGTGTTTATGCAGTATCAGGCACTGATCTAAGGGCATTACATATGTTAACCCATTTAATACTAACACAGACCCCATAAAGTAAGCACTATCATTAGCCCCGTTTTATAGATAAATCAAACTGCAGTAGAACCAAGTTAAGTGACTTGCTCACATGAATAGGGACTTGAGAATATGGGTTCGGATCTAGCCAGTCTAGGTCTAGAGCTCTCAACATCTGCACACCATCATCTACCAAAGCCAAAGCACAACTGGGCCACAGGGCTTAAAACACAAAAGTTATGCCCTGTCTTATGTTTTTCATGTGGTCTAATGGCCTCTCCTCCCTGTCACTATATATCTGTGGGATGTTCTTTCCCTACAGGTCAGGTACCTTGGGAAGGAAAGTTATTGCCTCATTAACCTGCTCCTCAAAATTTTTATTTCCTTTTTCATGTCCCAGAATGTAAAAGTTACTATTACCTCCATCAAAAAATAGGGCTTTGGCTACTGTATCTGTGAAATAATTCACTGAAACCCCACCCGATTTAGAAGTAGTTTTGCATATGTGATTCTTACTGTTCATCCTTTATTTTCCCACACATCGTGTTCTTGCCAACTTCAAAGTGTGGAGGTCAATTTAAATTCTCTTTCAGGCTGAGGCTGCACCCATTCTTCCCCATGCACTGTTTCTTTCTTTTTCTTTTTGCTTCTTTTCAAGACTGAAAATGCTGAAAACACATGTATTATTAAGCTCCTCCTTGCACTTAAAAGTGTGCTGAGTCCTGGATTAACCAAAGAGAGCATTGCTGCCCTATAGGAACTATAAATATATGAGAGAATCATCTGTTAGATACAATCTAAAAGACATACGTATCCAAATAAGTGCAAACAGATTCATCTATGTACTAAAAGGTCAAACGGGCCGTCTATCAAAGATCTTGCATTGTTAGTGGAATCACTTTCCATTTTAAATGGAAGCTAAACTCTATTGGTGCATAAGTTGTTTTGAAATGAGAATGTGCCCTTTCTTGTTTATTCCAGAGGCAGCAGTTTTATGAGTTCTGCTGTAACACTATATTTTTGCAAGGGACAATTATGACCATAAAGGGAATTGTGTGGTAAAAACTACAGAATCTGCCAGTAGGCAAGAAGATGACCTTTTCACTCAGCTGGCTTGCCAAATTTGAGCAGGTTCTTAGCATTTGGGAGAGATTTATGGCCACTAAAGGAAGCCTGACTGCAAAGTCTTTATTTCTTAAAAGAAGAAGAAGAAGACGACGAAGACGAAGACGAAGACGAAGACGAAGACGAAGACGAAGAAGAAGAAGAAGAAGAAGAAAAATAAAGAAAAATCTATGTGCAAACAGTAACAACTTGTGATTCATATTGGTTCAAGAACTCTATTCACTAACATTTTTCTCCTGGGCATTGAGACTTGGAGTTTCTTCTACTCTATAATCCATGCCTTACCCCTCCATTCAAGGATATTTCCTCCCCTAAATCCCTCAAGAGTATACCCATTTAGTGATTGTCTACATACACACATGGAAAAGTTAAATTTGCAAGAGCAGAATTTCCCAGGAGAAACCTGTACTTCAGACTAGAAGGAATAAGCCTAGAAATTTCCAAGTTGGCTTAGCAAGAAGCTTTTGGGAATATATCATAAATAACTCAGTTCATCCTGATAAACAGGAAGAAAGAACATTGGGGGACCATTCCAGATGAAGGAAGGGCCTATATTATGCATCAACCTGGCCTGAAGCAGGAATTGGTTATGTGGACAATAAACACAAATTGATCTCTTTGCTAATAAAAGGGGTTAAAGACCATGATGTAATATAACATAACTAGGATATCAATAAAAGTAAATTCCAAAATAATCAAAAATTCAATTCTTTATTAAAAAGATAATTGATTAAAATGTGTACATCAAAGACAACTTTGGAATGATAGATATTTCATAAGTAACAAAATGCTATCATTTCAAGAAAGAAGGACTACTACTTATTAAAAATTAAAGGTTTCCAATAGCTATTTTTTCCTAAATGAAGCGTAAAAAGTAACTTAAAAAAATGTTTATAAAGACACTCAGATGGCTAACAGACACATGAAAAGATGCTCAACATTACTCACCATCAGGGAAATACAAATCAAATTTAGTCAGAATGGCTAAAATTAACAACAAAAGAAACAACAGGTGTTGGCAAAGATGTGGAGAAAGGGGACCCTTTTGCACTATTGGTGGGAATGCAAACTGGGGCAGCCACTCTGGAGAACAGTATAGAGGTTCCTCAAGAAACTAAAACTAGAACTATCTTATGATCCAGCAACTGCACTATTAACTACCCAAAGGATACAAAAACAGATTCAAAGGGGTACCTACACCTCAATCTTTATAGAACCACTATCAACAATAGCCAAATCATGGAAACTGCCCAAAAGTCCATCAACTAACAAATGGAAAACAAAGATGTGGAATATATACACAATGGAATATTACTCAGCCATCAAAAAGAATGAAATATTGCCATTTGCAATGACATGGATGGAGCTAGAATGTACTATGCTAAGCAAAATAAGTAGTCAGAGAAAGATAAATACCATATAATTTCACTCATATGTGGAAGTTAAGAAACAAAACAGATGAACATATGGGGAGGGGGAAGGAAGAGAAGAGAGGAAAACAAACCACACAGGACTCTTAATGATAGAGAACAAGCTGAGGGTTGATGGAGGGAGGTGGGTTGGGGGATGGGCTAGACGGGTGATGGGTAGGAAGGAGGGCACTTGTTGTGATGAGCACTCGGTGTTGTATGTAAGTGATGAATCACTGAATTCTACTCCTGAAACCATTATTGCACTATATGTTAACTAAATTTTAAATTAAAAAAAGGGAAAATTGCAGCATATTTTTAAATATAAATATAAATTTAAATTTAGATTTTTAAAGAATTTACAAAATAATAGTAAGAAAGAAACAAATAGTCCAGTAAAAATACTAAACAGAGGATATAACTAAGTATTATGTGTTGAGCTGGGGCCTAACCCAATATCTAGTGTCCTTATAAGAAAAGGGAAATTTGGGCTCAAAGACAGGTAGGTTAGATGGCCACTGAATTAGGTAGAGATTGGACTTACTGCTGCCACAAACCAAGAAATGCCAGGAGATATCTGAAGCTGGAAAAGGCAAGAAAGGATCCTGTCTGAGAGGCTTCAGAGGAGTGTGGCCCTTCCAGCACTTGATTTCAGATTCCTTGCCTCCAGAACTGTAAGAAAATTAATTTCTGTTGTTTTAAAACACACATCAAGCAACTGACATAAAAACAAGCAAATGGCCAACAAATATTAAAAGTCAGTTTGAGCATCTTTTCTTGAATTATTGGCCACTAGTAATTTTGCCTCTATCTTTGCTTCCATATATCACATTTTCCATGGAGCAGCGCAAATGTTCTTTTTAAAATTTACATTAGATTAAATCAGACACCTGCTAAAAAACAACCCATATCTGTTATATTAGGATCAATTTGGTTTCAAATAACAACAAACCGAAAAAGCAGAGGCTAAAGCAAATAATGTTACCCAGGGACCAAGATGGAGGAACAGCATGAAAGCTTATTTTGCATCTCACATCCATGAAATACAGCCAGATCAACACTAAACCATCATGCACACCTAGAAAACTGATCTGAGGATTAACACAACAATCTGCACAACCTGAACCACAGAACTCAGCAGGTATGTGGTGCAGAGAGGTGAACTGGGGGGAGAGAGAAGCCAAAGAGGGCAGGAAGCTGGTTTTGTTTGAGGAGAGAGGATGGTAGGGGGGGAAGTTCAGGAAAAGCACCCCCACCACGAAAAGTAGCTGGAGAGAAAGTGGAAAAGTGGAAACAGCTGCAGGGACTGAAAAAAAAAGGGGGGGAGAGGGTTTAAATTCCATTAAGACTCTATAAACAGGGGGAGCACAGTCTGAAACTCCACAGCTGGATACCTGGCAGTGCTCCTGACAAGGGCGAATCCCCAAGAGCAGAGTGGAGTCCGGGGATCTTCGGGTCACTTGGGGAGAGGTGGTTCCCCTGCTGGGAGGACATTTGGCAGCCACCCCAGCAAACCCCAGTGGTCCCAGCAGACCCCAGAGAACCACCACATTCGCTGATGCTGGAACAAGGTGGTAAAGGGTGAAGCCTGGTGCCAGTTGTGTGTTGTGGTTTTCCATAATCCTTGAAACGCTGCTGCTACACTATCCCGTGAACTTTTTCTGGGGTGGGCTAGTACCCAGCAACAGTCTCTGGGCATTGGCAGGAGCACGGTCCTGTGAATATTCCTGGGTGCAGCCAGCACCCAGCCAGTGCTTGGTGAGACCCTCTACCAGAAGGTCTGAGCGAGTCAAAGCCTCAGTCCCTCAGAAGTGAGGGGTTGGGAAACATAGCCGCATCTGAGATAAAACTCAGGAGGGAGGTACTGCCTGGCAACCTGACGGCTTGGTTGCAAACAGTGTAAAAGCAGGGAGTAGACGGAAGCCAGAGACAAAGGACGGGTGGGCAATTGCTGATCCAAGAGAGCAGTGTTCGGATAGTAGACACTGGGTAGCTGGGCGATTTTCACCACTACCCCACTCCTGCCCACGCCCATACACACCTGTAAGCGCCACAACAATCCACCCCAGTGAGCTAAGCAGCGCCATCTAGTGGAGAACGGAGCCATTACACTAAGCCCCGCCTAACTGGGCCAATCTCCCTTTAAGAACACAAGTCTCTCTGCCTGCTTAGTTTACGGACTAGAAGGTACTTCATAGTTGACTTCTAAGGGAAAATGAGGTAATTTCAATCATATTTCAGACTATTCTCTGGTCCATCTGTTCAATTTTTTTCTTTTTCATTTTTCTTTTTCCTGAATACAGAAAGAAAAACCTTATTTTTGCATTCAATTTTTATTAAAAATATTTTCTTTAACTTTTTTATTCTACTGTTTTTTTACTTTTTTGTAATTTTTTTAAAATTCTATTTTACTTTTATCATTTCATTTTATTCATTTTTGTAAATTTTCAAACATTTTCCTCCCCCCCCCCTTTTTTTCCTCTAATCTATCAAGCTCCTTGCAATATCAGACCAAAACACACCCAGGATCTACCGTCATTTATTTGATTTTTGTGTATGTGTGGGTTGTTTTAATTTTTCATTTTAATTTTTTTACCTTATTAATTCCTTTTATTTCTTCAAAATGAAAAAATGAAGGAATTCACCCCAAAAGAAAGAGCAGGGAGAAACAACAGCCAGGGACTTAACCAACACTAATAGAAGCAAGATGTCTGAACCAGAATTTACAATCATGATAATTGACACAAAAACAGACACTCAGATCTATAGAACAGAATAGAGAACCCAGAAATGGACCCACAAACATATGGCCAACTAATCTTTGACAAAGCAGGAAAAAATATTCAATGGAATAAAGACAGTCTCTTCAGCAAATGGTGAAACCTGGACACTTGGTTTCAGGAAAGGGAAGGGAAACCTGGACAGTGACACGCAGAAGAATGAACCTGGACCACTTTCTTAACACCATACACAAAACTAAACTCAAAATGGATGAAAGACCTAAATGTAAGACAGGAAGCCATCAAAATCCTCAAGGAGAAAGCAGGCAAAAACCTCTTTGATCTTGGCCACAGCAACTTCTTACTCAACATGTTTCTGGAGGCAAGGGAACCAAAAACAAAAATGAACTATTCAGACCTCATCAAATTAAAAAGCTTCTGCACAGAGAAGGAAACAATTAGCAAAACTAAAAGGCAACTGACAGAATGGGAGAAGATATTTGCAAACAACATATCAGATAAATGGTTAGTATCCAAAATCTACAAAGAACTGATCAAACTCAACACCCTTAAAAACAAATAATCCAGTGAAGAAATGGGCAAAAGACATGAACAGACACTTCTTCAAAGAAGACATCTAGATGGCCAACCAACACATGAAAAAATGCTCAACATCACTCATCATCAGGGAAATACAAATCAAAACCACAATGAGATACCACCTCACACCTGTCAGAATGGCTAACATTAATAACTCAGGCAACAACAGGTGTTGGTGAGGATGAGGAGAAAGAGGATCTCTTTTGCACTGCTGGTGGGAATGCAAACTGGTACAGCCACTCTGGAAAACAGTATGGAGGTTCCTCAAAAAATTGAAAATAGAACTACCCTACAACCCAGAAATTGCACTACTAGCTATTTATCCAAGAGATACAGGTATGATATTTCAAAGGGGCACATGCACCCCAATGTTTATAGCAGCACTATCGACAATAGCCAAATTATGGCAAGAGCCCAAATGTCCATCGATGGATGAATGGATAAAGATGTGGTATATATGTACAATGGAGTATTACTCAGCAATCAAAAAGAATGAAATCTTGCCATTTGCAACTACATGGATGGCACTAGAGGGTATTATGCTAAGTGAAATTAGTCAGAGAAAGACAAATATCATATGACTTCACTCATATGAGGACTTTAAGAGACAAAACAGATGAACATAAGGGAAGGGAAGCAAAAATAATATAAAAACAGGGAGGGGGACAAAACATATCTCTTAACCATGGAGAATAAACAGAGGGTTACTGGAGTGGCTGTGGAAGGGGGGAGTGGACTAAATGGGTAAAGGCATCTACTCCTGAAATCATTTGTTGCACTATATGCTAACTAACTTGGATGTAAATTTTAAAAATAAAGTAAATTAAAAAAAAATAATGTTACATAATAGGAGACAAGATTTATGTAGGTCAGGGACTTGACAGTGTCAGGAAGGGCTCAGTTGATTTAAATCCATGAATCTACTTCTCCAGTCTCAGTTTAATATGACACTATTTCCCTTCTTCCTTACCTCCCCCAACTTTGAATTGTATACCATTAAACTATGCCGCTAGCTATCCCTCCATATTGCAGTCACCCACAGACACTCACTGTAACTCTCTAAATATTTTAGCTCCTGAATCATGATCACTTTCACCAATGCCACTCCTGTCATAATTCTGGGTAACTTAATTATCTATTCATGTGATCTTTCCAATCCCTTGGCCTCTCAGTTCCTTGACCTCCCCTCCAACAAGTTGATCTTACAGTGTACTTTTGGTGACTTGATCCCATGGCTTATTCCTTAGACTTCAACATTACTACTAATTACATCCAATTTGTAAACCAAGTTTCAGTCATCCAGTCCCTGAAGACAATTTCCAATTATTCCATTTTAGTGTCTCTTTTCCAGGGGACTTTAATGCATTAAAGTTACTTTTTGCTGTCCCTCAATTCCCTCAGTTCCTGACTTCCATTGTTGTTAAACTTAAATTCCACAGTCTTTCATTATAACCACACTCATGTAAATTCATGATCTCCAACATTAAATGGCTTAGTGTTTCCTAATAACCCTGCATTTCCCTGCTCTGTTCAGTTTCCCATATTTCACATTTTTACACTCTTCTCCAATGAACGTCCCTATTACCATCCACTTCTCCCATGAGTTCAACTGGTTGACTGTCAAATAGGATCACAAATTTAACATGTCTAAAACTGAACACTTCATCTACCATTGAAACTCTGCTCAACTACCAAATTTCCATCACAATGGAGGGCAACTCCACTCTCCCCCTTTCAGTAAGCCAAATATTTGTTGGATAAATAAATTAAAATATTTTTTGGCTTCTTTATAAGCACACGGCTTGAAGAAAGCCACCATAGTGTCTGACATCATCAGAATATTCAAAGCCAGGAAACAATGCTGAAAGAACACATGATGCATATCTTGTTTTTGTTTTGTTTTGTTTTGTTTTTTTATCTAGGAACAAAAGCATTTACTAATGTGCCCCTCCACAGCTCACTTCCCCATATACATTATTGGCTAGAACTAGTTGGCATTTCCAACCCTAGATGCAATGAAGATTTAGAAACTGAGAATTAAATGTCTAGAACTTGTTTGGACCTGTTGCAATTCATCCCTTTGTCCTGAGCACCTTTCTTATCATATCTTTCCATCCTTCAACTTTAATGTGCCAGTTACTAAATTTGAGTTCTGATCACTTTTGTCTTGCCCCCACATGTTTGTTTGGTATAGCCACAGTGTTTTCCCTTTTTGTTTCACAAATAAAATTCATACTTGAGTAACACATTTTGCACTAGCACTTCCCTCTTTCTGGTAGTTTTTCCTTCTTTCTTCCTATGACTGGCTCCTTCTTGTTTTTTTAAATCTTAGCTTAAAAATCGGTCTCTCAAGTAAGCATTTCCAGTCTACCCAAAATAAAATTGCCAACTATCCAATGTCTGTCACATAACTCTGTTTTAACATCCTGCATAGTTTTACCACCTTATTGTGTTTGTTATTGGTTTATATCTAGCTCTCCCACTCCAATCCCATCCCATCCTGGAGCTGGAATGAACATACTTGAGAGTTGTAACTTTGCAGATATGATGTATAGTCTATTCAGATAATGCAGAAAGGAATTTTTTAGCTATACAACAGATTCTGAATTAATATTTATTGAATAAAATGTATTGAAACAATAATATACAATTTCTTACCTAAGATATGGATACACATAAAAATATCAAAACCCATTATTACCAAATGTATAAGGAAATAGAAAGTATCCACTGTTGGCGGTAGTACAAATTGATACAATATGTATAGAGGGTAACATAAAATAAAATCACATATAATTGTACTATTTCAAAATAATAAACTTCTTTAATCAAAAGGTATTATTAGGAGAAAGTAAAGGTATGTCACAGAGTGTAAAAGGTATCTTTTTAAATGTTTATTTGTTTTTGAGAGAGATAGAGCATGAGCAGGGGAGGGGCAAAGAGAAAGAGGGAGACACAGAATCCCAAGTAGGCTCCAGGCTCTGAGCTGTCAGCACAGAGCCCCATATGGTGCTCAAACCCACAAACCACAAGATCATGACCTGAGCTGAAGTTGGATACTCAACCTACTGAGCTAACCAGGCATGCCTGGAAAAGGTATTTGTAACACATATATTCCGTTCACCAAAGGTTTGTATCCTGAATCTGTAACAAAATCTAACAAATCAGTTAATACATAAATAAATGGTTATGAAACTTTAACTGCCAGCTAGAATTAATTCCAATATAGAGGAGGTAAGAAAATCCAGAGTATCTGCAAGCCACCTCAATTAAAAATTACAGGATAATGTAGCCCATAATCATGAAAAAAAGTCAACAAAAGCATACAAGCAGATGTCCCAGGTGCAGAAATTAGCAGAAAAGGACTTTGAAAGAACTATAATAGATATGTTAAAGGATTTTTAGCAAAAGATGGCAGAATGAGTGAACAAATAAAGAATCCCAGTAGAAACTTGGAAATTCTAGAAAAAGAATATAGTGGCATATTAGAACTAAAACATGCTCTATCTTGGGGGACTTTGGCTATATCTTCTGTGATGAAGTAACAAAGGACCAGATTTAACCCCTACTTTAAGGAAGTAAGACACCAGACAAAATATGTAAATTAATGTTTTTCAGACCTTCAATAATAGATATCACAAGACAGTGAGCATAGACAGATAAGAATATCAAAATCCATTATTACCAAGTGTGTAAGGAAATAGAAAGTGTCCACTGTTTGTGGTAATAAATGGAAACAATGAGATGAGACCATTGTCTCAGGGGACTAGCATTTCCAGGCCACTGCCCAGGGAAGGGAACCATAAACATATCCTGGTCCTCTTCATGAACTGAGGAGACATTATTGAGAACTCAAGAAGAGAAAGGCAGCCAAACTATGCAGAAAGAGTATTAGAGAGAGGGGTACTGCACGGAAAGAACTTGGGAAAGCTGGAGAGTATTCTCCATGAGTCCTCAGCTGAGTACTTATCATAAAAGGGTGAGAAAAGAATCACAGGAAAAGAACTGAATAAAGAATTCCTAGGGGTAACACGAATTTATGTATAGCGCATGTCCCAGCAGACAGTGGCAAGCCTCATGATACATGCACCTGAGGAGTAGTATTGCTTCATTAGTGCAACAAGACTACAGACTACTCAAATCCAATCTAAAAAAGCTTAATCACAAGCCTTGAAAGGATCAGTCTGTTTCAAAATAATATACCTATACCAGAATAAAACTGGAGTGTATAAAATACAAAATAATCCAGCACTCAGAACATTAAAATTCAAAATGTGTGGCATCCAATCAGAAATTAGCAGGCAGGCAAGTAAGCAGGAAAACATCATGTATAATGATGAGATAAGTCAATCAATAGGAATGACAGTAACAATAGAATCAAAAGACCAGGATATTTTGAAATAACTTAAACTATATTTGATGTGTCAAGAAATTAAAGGAAGTATGCAAGAAAGTAGAGGAAGCATGCATGAGTATGTTAAGCAGAGCCATGAAATATATTTTCTAAAAAATTGAACTTTAAGGGATTATATAAATTATGTCTATGATTAAAAATATACTTGATATGACTAACAGTATATTAAATACTATAGGATAAGACAGTGGAGAGTGTGACAACATAGCAATAGAATAAAAAATGAAACACTGAGAGGGAAAAAAATCCTAAAATAAATGAATACATCATTGAGATTTGGGAGAACTTTAATGGGTCAGACATATGTATAATTGGAATTCTGAAACAGGGATAAGAGAACAGGAAAAAAAATTAAACAAAAATTTAAGGCATAACGGCCAAACCTTTCCAAAGTTGATGAAAACTATAAACTTAGAAATTCAAGAAGCTTGACAAACCCCAAACATGAGAAAACTATACTAAGGTACATCACAGTCGAATTGCTTAAAACCGGTGACAAAGAAAAAGATATTAAAATCAGTCAGAAACATAGCATAAAAGGGAATAAAAATAAAAATAATAGTAGACTCCTCCTAAGAATAACTGCAAGCTAGAAGACAATGGAACAGTTTTTATCAACAATAACAACAAAAACTCTGGAATTCTATACCCAGAAAAAATATATTTAAAAGGCAATTATTCATATATATTTGAGGTCTTCTTTATCTCGTGTTAAACATTTTTAATTTCTGTAAGCATACCTCAGAAAAATTAGTTTTGAAAAGAGACTACATTTAATTTTTTTTTATAGCTTATTTATTTATTTTGAGAGAAAGAGGGAAAACGGGGAAGGGACATAGAGCTGAGGAGAGAAAGAATCCCAAGAAGGCTCTGCACTATCAGCGTGAGATCATGACCTGAGCCAAAAGCAGGAGTCTGACGCTTAACTGACTGAGCCACCAGGTACCCACAAGACTACTTTTTTTTAATGTTTTATTTTATTTTTGAAACAGAGAGACACAGAGCATGAACGGGGGAGGGGCAGAGAGAGAGAGAGGGAGACACAGAATCCGAAGCAGGCTCCAGGCTCCGAGTTGTCAGCACAGAGCCTGATGTGGGGCTCAAACTCAGGGACCATGAAATCACTACCTGAGCCAAAGTTGGATGCTTAACCGACTGAGCTACCCAGGCACCCAAGACTACTTTTTAACTTTGCATCATTTTTATCCATATATCTTAAGCTATATGCATTGCTTTTATGGTAAAAACCCTAAACATTTAAAAAACCATCACTTCAGTGAGTTTGGAATGGAATAAAACCCAGTTTTAAGAGACCAATGGTATAAATTGGATTGTACTAAATGTCAAAAGGAATTATGCCTCATTTCAAGTCAAAACAGGTACCAGGGAATATTGCTAAAGACAGAAAAACTCAGATCCTCTAATCCAGAAAGTGAAACTCATGTTTGCTCCAAGAAGGGGGAAGAAAAAATAGAAGTATTGCAGGATAGGTAAAATACTGCCATGTAAGTCTGCTGGCATAGACAGAGGTATGCTCTATTCCTGAACTGTGACTGAGACTTTCGTAAAATCCAACAATGTGCAAATCACTAAGCAAATGGATTTGACTTCCTATGCCACATTTGTCAACAATATAAGGGGTTATAAACAATGTGTTTTCAATGACCATTCAAAAAAATTTTCAACTGAAATATGAAGGGTAAGAAGAAAATCCTCCATTCTTTCACCTGTATGCAAAGTAAATACTAAAGGAAAAAAATGATGAGAGAGAAAAATCTCAGTAAAGAAGACTTCCAGCATTCTTAGGTGCTCGTTTGCAACTTTGGAAGCTTCTCAGGTGTAATCTGAAACCAGCACCCACACAAAGCAGTTAAGGAGATATTAAAGAGCAGGCCGCTCCCGATTGGTAGGTGGCAAGTTTAATAGACAAGGAAATTTACATGTGATGCTTGTCTTGGACAGGCACAGTGGATAAGTTATCTCTGTACTTGTCAGCCAAATTGTAAAAGTTTATACAAAGCCCTCACCGGGTTCAGTCACATATGTCATCCAGAGGGTCTCAACACCACATCACTATCTTAAGGCTATATCCTTGTGGAAGCTTCTGGGAGCAGGGAAGGCAAAGAAAACACACATTCCAAGGACAGCAGAGGTGGGTGAGAAGCCTCCTATTACCAAGTCTAGATTGAAGTTCAGACCATGCTTATGTCCTTTCAATGACCTCCCCCAATATTAGGATGAAAAAAAAGGGGGGGACGATCTATTTCTTTAATTTATTTTAATTTATTTTTTTAAGTAGGCTCCATGACCAATGTGGAGCTTGAACCCACAACCCCCAAATCAAGAGTCACATGCTCTACTTACTGAGCAAGCCAGGTACCCAAAAGACAGGGATGATCTAAGCAAAATTGGGATTATGTGGTTTAGTAAAAATACTGTCTTCCCCACTTGTCTATAGTCCCATAAGAGTAGAAAACATGTCTGTCTTCCTTGTCCTATCCTCATTGCCTAAGCACAATACCTGTACACAGTGAGAAGATAATTCTGAATCTATGAATTAACTGTTGCTACTATATGTTTGTCATTGCACAAATAAGGGTAGGAAATTGGGGCTTAATATTTTAACACAAGTAGGCAAATATAGTTTTGTGCATAGTAACATAATTTGGAGCTATGGAACTGACAAATAACATGTGAATAGAATGAGAAATCTCAAGTAAATACTTCTTAATAGAAAGGGAAATGCCAGTATTTAACCAAAAGTGTGTGTGTGTCTGTGTGTGTGTGTGTGTGTGTGTGTGTGTGTGTGTGTGTGTGTGTGACAAATCTAAGAATAAATCCTGGTGTTTGGAGAAGAGTGTTAGGATGATTCCTTATGGAGAAGCAAGAGAGGGGCAGCTCCTGGGTGAATCAGTTCTGAGTGTCCAACTCTTCATTTCAGCTCAGGTCATGATCCCAGGGCGTTGGATCCTGGAGCATCAGGCTCTATGCTGATCATGGAGCCTCCTTAGGATTCTCTCTCTCTCTCTGTCCCTTTCCCCCGCTCTCTCTCTCTCTAAAATAAAAGAGAGAAACTATATTTTCCTAATCTATACTACAAAGGAGCAAAGAGGAAAGAATCAAGTGTTTGTGAAGAAAAAAAAAAAACACTCCTGAAGAATCATTTAACTTTTTTTTTTTTTTTTTTTTTTGGGACAGAGAGAGACAGAGCATGAACGGGGGAGGGGCAGAGAGAGAGGGAGACACAGAATCAGAAACAGGCTCCAGGCTCCGAGCCAACAGCCCAGAGCCTGACGCGGGGCTCGAACTCACGGACCGCGAGATCGTGACCTGGCTGAAGTCGGACGCTTAACCGACTGCGCCACCCAGGCGCCCCGCATCATTTAACTTTTAACTGAAAGAAGAATAAAGAAATTTTCTAGTTTTGATATATCTCTGATAATATCTATACTCATAAGAACAATACCAATTCTACACAAATTCTTCCAAAAAACACTTCTCAAGTCATCATGTGAGTTCCCAACTCACTAGATCTATACTAATATGAAAAAGACATGGCTATTATAAGAAAAGAAGTGTACAGACCAACATACTTCATAACATAGATTATTAGAAAATTGAATCCATAAAATCCACCATAAAAGTAAGTGTGCTTTATCCTAGGATCACAAGTTTGGTTCAGCAATTGAAATAAATAAATTTAAATAAATGATGAAATTAATTAATTAATTAATTAATTAAAACAAATAATGAAAAGATGCTTCACATCATCATTAGGAGAATACAAATTAGACTCACAATGGCTAAAATAGAAAATATATTTCAGTGGCTAAAATGGAAAATAAATCTGATAATACCAACACCTGTTGAGGATACAGAGCAGCTGGAACTGTCACGACATTAATAGTGGTAATGTAAAGTGTACTCACTTTTGAAAATACATTAATAATTTTTATAAAGTTAAACCTATGCTTACATGCAACCATATAATCCCTACCCTCTGGTATTTAACCAAGAGGGAAAACATATGGCCACGCAAAAGCATTTGCAAATGTTTATAGTACCTTTATTATAATCACCCCAAACTGGAAATATTCCAAATGCTCATTATCTGGTAATAGAGAAATAACTGTGCTACATACATGAAATGGAATACTGGTCAGCAGTAAAAAGGACTCAACTCCTTTCACTCAAGTGAAAGAAAACAGACACAAAAGGCTGCATACTGTGTGATTCCATTTATATGGCATTCTGGAAAAAACAAAATCATAGGGACAGGAGACAGATCAGTTTGCCAGGGGCTATAGAAGCTGGAAGACACTGATTAGAAAGTATCAAGAGGGGGGTGCCTGGGCAGCTCAGCTGGTTAACTGTTCAACTCTTGATTTTGGCTTAGGTCATGATCTCACAGTTTGTGAGGTTCTTCTAGCTGCACGTCAGGCTCCATGCTGACAGTGTGGAGCCTGCTTGGGATTCTCTCTCTCCCCTCTCTCTGCCCTCCTCTGCTCTCTCTCTCTCTCTCTCTCTCTCTCTCTCTCAAAAATAAATGAATATACTTAAAAAGAAAAAAAGAAAGAAAAAGAAAGTATCAAAAGGGAACATTTCGGGATGAGGGATGGAAAAGTCCCGTATCTGAATTGTGATGTTGGCACAGAAATGTATGCATTTGCCAAAACTCAAAGAACTGTATATCTAAAAAGGTGAAGTATACTGTATGAGAATTATTCTACTTATCTATTGTTCCCTACCAAAATATCCCCAAACGTAGTAGCTGACAATAATAAGCACTTACTATTTCATGATTTCTGTTTATCAGAAATCCAGGCTTAGTTTTGCTGGGCGCCTGTGGCTCAGTCTGTCACAAGGCTGCAGTCAAGTGGTGGGTTGGGATTACAGTCATCACCGGGTTCAGTAGAGGTAGAATCCACTTCCAAGCCCACCCAGTGGGTGTTGGCAGAACTCAGTTCCTCACTGCCTGTTGACCAGGGATCTTCCTTAGTTCCTTGAGAGGTGGGTGTCTCCGTAGTGTAGCTCACAGTACGACGGCAGGCTTCCCACAACATGACCAAGCAAGAGATCAAAAGAAGGCACCCCAAGACAGAAGCCACCATAATTTTTAACCTTGGAAATGACAGTCCACCACTTTTGCCTTATTCTATTCATCAGAAATGAGTCACCACATCCAGCCTACACATGAAGGGAGGGAATCACGCAAATATGTGAATACCAGGGGATAGATCTTTGGGGGCTATTTTACGATCTGCCCACTACACAAATTATACCCCAGTACGCTGGACTTTTTTTTTAAGGAGAATTAGAAATAGGACTAATAGATAAGTATACAGTGAAGGGTACCTAAGGCAAGGAGTTTAAAATGAACCAGAACATGTTAACAACATAAGCCTAGCATGCATGCTTACAAATCAAGAGTGATGTTTCTATCAGTTAAGAATGCAATGGGGAGGGGCACCTGGGTGGCTCAGTCGGTTAAGTGGCCGACTTCAGCTCAGGTCATGATCTCGAGGTTCGTGAGTTCAAGCCCCACGTCAGGCTCTGTGCTGACGGCTCAGACCCTGGAGCCTGTTTCGGATTCTGTGTCTCCCTCTCTCTGACCCTCCCCATTCATGCTCTGTCTCTCTCTGTCTCAAAAATAAATAAACGTTAAAAAAAAAAAGAATGCAATGGGGAGAATGTAAAGAAACAGGATTTTGTTGATTAGACACACATCTTGTTTAAGAATAAGACTTGAACTAAGGAATGAAGATACGGTTCAGGACTTAGAGAGACAAGAGATGGTGCCAGTTGTTAACACCGAGCTCTCTAGGAAAAACTTCCATCCAAAAAGCAAAGAGAAAAAAACAGAAACCTTGTTACAAAACTGTTGGTGAACAAATGAGAAATTGTCAAGGCCCCAGTACAGGATTTTTAAAGTTTACTGTGGGGTCTCAATTCCCTCAGGATTGGCATGCAATGGGGACAGGAGCCAGGAAGATCATTACAGAGATCTGATCTGACAGCAACGTGTGTGAGGAAACCCTGAAAGGCTTTACTTAACCACAAGTTCAATATGTGCAATAGTGAAATTAATTTGCTTAAAAGGCCCATTCACTATTAGGCTGCTTTCAAAAGCTACCATGTCCAATCAAGGGACATTCCTGTCCACCTTCATGGGAAGATCATACAAGAATTGAATGATTTGGCATACATTTTCTCTGTCAGTGAGATCAATTTAACATTTAACATTTAAATGGTATTAAACAAATTTTAATAGGTTATTAAAATCCAAATGTAAGGTGGATAAAGAGATTTAAATGGAACATGCAGCATGCACACAGGGCATAAAATATAAAAATGTATTTTTATCTATTAATATATTATGTTCATTACACTTCATATATGTGTTATAATAATATAATATAAATTCTATTTATTCAAAACTATAAAAATTTCAAATATTCTGCCCCATTTCCAAAAAACCTCAGATGCTTCCCTAAGGTCATGGATATTCAGGGAGAAGTAAGAATTCTAGTTCATGTCATTTTGCAGACTGGGAAATGGAAAACAGTTACAACGGCAATGGTGTTCTGCTGAGCCCACTCCTTTAAAGGCTGTAATGTGCATATAAAGCTGAAGGGGAAGTTTGTGATTTATTCCTCATATATATATATATATATATATATATATGTAGATCACTGGCAAGAGTAACTGTTTATTATCAGGTTTCTCTTTGTTCGAGCGTATTGGAATATGCCATTAATTTGGATGCCTTCTAATGGGTTAATAGAAGACTTTAATTTTCATGTATAGCTTCAATGAGCCATGGAGCCATTTGGCTCTGGAATGTGAGTCACTCTTGTTACTTTTTTTAGAATATAAAATCCAGGGGATTACGGGCCATATGTGTCTTGTTTACGATCCTTAGTAAAAAGCCTGTTCCATGGTAGGTATTCAATATTTATTTCAAAATTCAGTGATAGCACTTTTTCTATTCTTTAACTGTGACAATATGAATTCTTGTTGGTATATATGATCTTGTCTCAAGTGTTGCTATGTTAGACTTTTACCAAAAAAAAAAAAAATTCCCAGAAAGCAAATAATTTTCTCATGTAATTATCCACAAACTGTGTAATTATCCACAGAGTCAACCCTGCCTTCTCAAACAATCTGGAGAAGCCTAGAGGGGTGGAAGTAACAATTATAGTGATTTTTCTGAAGATACAAAAGCTCCATTAAAAATATGCTGAGCAAATATGCATGAAGCCAGTTAACATAAAGCAGAGCTCACTCATAGAAAAATTAAAGATGAAATTCAATCAAATTATAAATTAGAACCAAGAAACTATAACTGGAAGAAAATTGAGGTAATGGACTAAATGGCTTAGTTCAGAACACTAATGATAAAAGAGTTCAAAACCTTTGGTAACTATTGAAACTCTGTAAAACTATTGATAACATATCAATAAAAAGAGCATTTATTTTCAGCCAGAGTTGATGCTGTATGACCACACAGATGTGTACTATTGCAGCATATAACTTCTATACCTAAACATGACTGAGGAATCACTATTTACCAAGTACAGAGTGATTTACATAGGACATTCATTTCATCTTCTCAACACTCCCCTGTGCAAGACATTACAACCTCCTTTTTTCTTAAGTTTATTTATTTATTTTGAGAGAGAGAGCCACATGCGTGTGCATGAGCGGAAGAGGGGCAAAGAGAGAGAGGGAGGGAGGGAATCCCAAGCAGGCTCCATGCTGTCAGCACAGAGCCCAACATGGGGCTCAGTCTCACAAACCATGAGATTATGACCTGAGCCAAAATCAAGAGTCTGACACTTAACCTACCAAGCCACCCAGGTGCCCCTATAATCTCCAAATTACATACAGGGATTAAAGGGTATTCCCAAATTCATTCAGCCTGTAAACAGAACTAAGATTAAAACCACATGTTTCACTCCTAAGCCCAATCCTTTGTCTTACTTAGCATCTCCACCTGAAATACCACTATCCAATTAATTCAATTATTTATATCAATATTTACTTGGAAAGTGGAAATTCTTGGTCTGATTTCATTTCTGCAAAATTATACTAAAGATTTAGTTATATGTAACCAAAGATTTAGGTAAAATGATGCTCACCGTGATATTGCTTAAAAAGTAAAACAAGGTAATCAACAGAAAAATAAGCTCCCTAAAACTCTAAAAGAGGCAAGTAACTAAAATATTGTAGAATAAAAGAATACTCTCAAATATTAATGACATGGAAAGTGTTTACCAAGTATAAAATCTTAAGTGGTTACAAGCACTAAGAAGTTCACAAAGTAGGACCATAGCAAATACAACTTTAATGTCTTTTTCCTTATGCACTGCATTTATGAAATTCTATTCAACATTCGATTTTTTTTTAGCATTTTTAAAATTTTATTTATTTATTTTGGGGGGGGGGGAGTGGAAAGACAGAAAGAGGGAGAGAGAATTCTAACCAAGCTCCACACTGTCAGCACAGAGTTCAACATGGGGCTTACACTCACGAACTGTGAGATCATGATCTTTAAAATGTTGCTGTCTGAGGCACCTGGGTGGTTCAGTCTGTTAAGCATACGACTTTGGCTCAGGCCATGATTTCAGGGTTCATGGGTTTGAGGCCACATTGGGCTCTGCTGACGCCTCAGAGCCTAGAGACTGCTTCAGATTCTGTGTCTCCCTCTCCCTCTGCCCTTCCTCCGCTCCTGCTCGCTCCTCTCTCTCTTTCTCTCTCTCTCAAAAACAAATAAACATTTAAATAAATAAATAAATAAATAAATAAATAAATAAATAAATAAATAAATAAATAAATAAAATGTTGCTGTCTGAGTCTAAAGTTTACCTGGTTCCAATTCAACATATAAAATACACACTTCTTCCCCAGAAGATGATTTCAGTAACAGAAGAAATATAAATATAAAAACAATTCACAGTTTCAATATAAAACCAAGAAGGAGCCATCCACTGAGGAATAATCTGAAAATATAAAGGACACTGCACTGGATTAATGACAGAAACTTAGAGCAAAACAAACAAACAAACAAACGAACAAAAACAGCATGCAATTCCATTGGTCATAATAGGATAGTTTCTGAATTAAATGGAATTGCCTGTCAGGAATCTGGACCCAAGGTCTAGGTTCATCACTGCTGGAGGGAGTGAATAAACCAAGGAGTAGTCAGCAGCTAGTTCATTCCAGACAAGTATTCCGTGTGCCTGGCTATGGTGTTTGTTCTCAGTGAACACTAGATAGATAGAGAGATAGAGAGATAATGTAAACATGTTCCTTGACAGAGTTTAAGAACAGACTTTTCAGCCAGAGAGAGAATTAAGGAAGTAACTCAGGTAACTCTAGCTCTGAGTATTTACACCATGGAATCAGAAAAAGCTGCAAAGCTTGTGCTTTTTACTTCCATAGAGCCCATTGTCAACTGTTTACCAGAACACAATACTGCTGCAAGGGAGGCTGGAAAATTAAGGCTTTTTTTTTTCTTTTTCTCTTTCTTTTTCTTTCCTTCCTTCCATTCTTTCTTTCCTTCATTTCTTTCTTTTCTTTCTTTCTTTCTCTTTCTTTCTTTCTCCTTCTTTTCTTCCCTTCTTTCTTTCCTTCATTTCTTTCTTTCCTTCCTTTATCTTTTCTTTCTTTCTTTCTTTCTTTCTTTCTTTCTTTCTTTCTTTCTTTCTTTCTTTTTTTTGTTTTAGTTTTTGTTTTAGCTGAGCATATTACCATTCCATATTCTGTTGACAAAGAAGAGTAGGATGAAATGGTAGAAAACTAGCAGTAACTAATACAAGGTAAGATGTTAATTTATGTCTCAGAAATTAAAAACCTGATTACTGAAATAATTCCAAATTTCTACATAGAGAATAAGTTCAAGAACCAATTAAATTTAAGATGGAATTCATAGTCTAGAAGATATACTTATTTTTTCCAATATACAGTTCAAATTAAAAAATAATATAAAACTATAAAAAAGCTTCAAAAGACATAGAGGGTAGATTGGAAGGATCCAATACATCTCTAATAGAAATCTCACAAGCAGTTCAAGTATACTACAAATAGGGAATAGAAATAATGGAAAAGGAGAAAACATAAAATACTCAGTATAGAAAATGTTTCCTTAGAGACAAATCTAGGACAGGTCTTCATGTAATCTGGGACATCAAAGAATAAAAAGAAATTCAAATTATATTCAGAATAAAAAAATAAGTTAGTTACATTAGATAGAAAAGCAGATGGTAAATACTGAACATTTGTTAAAGAATGAACCACAGACATGCTTTTAAGGATGGATGGAAGGGCAAACTGGGGGCAATTTGACATTTTCTACAAAACTGTTAAATGTGCATATCCTTTGAGTGATCAGTTGGTTTTCCAGGTTTTCCTTCATAAATATTGGTACAAATGTGCAGGGACATAGGTAAAAAAAAAAAAAAAAACAGCTGAACCTTGTACAGTAGTGAAAACTAGAGTCAGTCTAGAGGTTTATCACTTAAGAATAATTACATACATTTTAATATTTTCAAATTATGGAAATCTACATAGGCAATCAAAATAATAAGTTATATGTCAACATACTAATATGGAAGGATTCTACTACATATTAAGTGAGGAGCAAATTACGGAACAATGGATAGAATTTGTATATCAGAGGAAGTCCAGAGGATACAAAGAAATTGTTCACAGCAATTAATCTTAGAATTGGTAAAAGAAGACTAGAACTTCCGCTCCTTATTTTATACTTTTGTTTTGTATTTGAGTTTCTCACAAACGGAATTTGGAATTTCTCACAAATTTGCCATTACAAATTTTGTGTAAGTTGTACTAGAATACATTCATGAATAAAGACTAACTTTCCAAACATAAGAATAGTCCAAACATGCAGGGGAAGATATAATAATGAAGAGACTATACGTGTATGAATTATCATTTTCATGTTTAGGCAGAAATCATGATATTTACTTAATGTGACTATATAAAAACTAAAACAAAACTTCAAAAACAGCTCCCTTATTTAAAAAAGAAAGAAATAAAATGTAAAGTGTGTGTGGAAAACAAATACCATAAACTAAGATAAATGACAAAAAAATTGAAGTGACAAAATCATGTAGCATGTACAATAAAGTATTAATTATATGTACATGCAGTATTTTAAAATACAAAGTAGAAGACAGAGTTTAAATAGCTTGCCTAAAATTATATAGCCAAGAAAGTGAAGATATGACAAAATTGGAATTTTACTCAGGCAGCATCAGGGGGGCACACAGCTGGACTGCCCTGCTGCCCATGGATAACTGGCAAGTATCAGCCATCAGGCAGGACACAACAACCCCTCTCAGGCCCTCCTAGTGGATGTTTAAGTCAGCTCAGAAATTCTGAAAGTTGCAAAATGTTTTAAATGCCTTCAAAATGTGACCTGCTAATCTCACTTATAGAAATCTACTCTAAAACAATTGGAGAAGTATTCAAAACAGTCTTATAATAACCATAACTGTGAACTTGTGCATACCACTAAAGTATCCAACAATTATGGACTGATTCAAATAGTTAGGATTTATAGATAGACACAGATTCAGATATATATAGAGAAAGCCACATAGAGGCATAGAAATTTGACTTTTGATATATGTTAAGAGATCAGAATACAGTATATTTCATATGCTTTCATTTATGAAAGAAAGTATATGTACATAGAAATGTGTCAGCAAATATACTGAATTCACCCCAGAAGATGTATTAAATGTCTAGTACAGAAGGGCAGCATCTTATAGCAATTACAAGCACCTACCCTGTAGCCAGATCACCTGAGTGAATCCTGAGGCTGCCACTTCTGGCTGTATGAACTTGGGTACATTATATATCCTCTCTCGGTGGAAAATAGTGCTGTGAAGAAAACTCATGGGGGTAAGGAGAATAGGGAGCCATGGGTGGGAACTAGTATTTTAGTAAGAGTGGTTATAGCAGGCTTCTTTAAAGTCTGAAGAAAATTGTAAGTGAGGAGTAGAGATAAAGCTACTCAAGTAGCTAAGGAATAGAATTCCAATCAGAGGGAATTGCAAATGCAAACGCTTGAGGCAGGGGAAGTCCATAGAATGTTCTAGAAGAAACACGAAGCCAGCTTGAATAGCAGAGTGAATTACACCCAACTGTTCATAGTGGAATTCAGGGAAGCTAGTTTTCTCTTCATACTTGTTCAGATTTTTGCAACGAGCATGAAGTACTTTTACAAGTGAAAACAGCAAAAGTATTTATGTTTGGAAAAAGGAAAATAACAAGTTACTCTTTTTTGATTACTCTCTCCAGTGAATATTATGAGTGTTCCCTTTCTTAAAAATATATGCTCATCCTTCCTAAGCAAAATTCAAAGCCATCTGCTTATTCAGGCTCTCTCGAGAAAGGTTGGAGTGAGGAGTCTATGCTCATGATGCTGTTTGGGACAGTGCTATTTTAATGCTTTACTTTTTACCTTGCCTCTCCCCTCCAACCATGTTTGATTAGAAACCATTTTTAACTTTAAATGACTTTTCTTTTAATTGGCATTTCCCTCATGTGCCAAAAATAATGAGTATATATTTTAAAAGTAGAAAATGAATTTGATAAAATATTTTGCTTGGCTAGAAATGTTTTCAGTAGTTCATTAACTGCAAAATAATTCCCTACTGAATGCCAGAGATCCTGTGCAAGATGTTGCCTGGGGCTAAATAATATGTGTTCACCTTTTAATCACACTGACAGAGGGGAAATGGAAAGCAAGTGCACCAGTATTCAACGTGCAGTCTTTATTTTAATGGAGAGGAGCTGAAGCGTGAATAGTACAAAGTATCAGATAATACAAAAAGTGTTTATGGTTTTGTTGGGCCGTGAGTATAGCTTTTCTATATGGGTATTTCCAAAAATCTTAGCATTCGCTCCCATTCAAGTAAGGAAACCATGTTGCAGAAACCTGATGTAAGCTGGTAGTGGCTCTCATTCCTGTTGTCTCTTTCTGCCTGATCTTCAAGCTAGTGATTGACAGCATTCCTTCCTTCCCAGACTATGTATTCATGATTTTCAAGAGCCGTGGCTTAAAAAAATTATAGCTTCTTCTGGCTCCATCTCTGCAGTCACGTTAAGTCACAACTTCACCCATACGACAAGGACACCTGACACTGTTAATTGAACCTTTGTACAATTTCACAGTTACACTGTAAGCAAGTCAAGGGCAAAAAAATGTGTAGTATTTACATTTTTTATCCTGAGCAACGAGCACATAGCACTTGGCAGGTAATAAATGTCTAATATTTGTTTGTTGAAATTAAAAAACGTTTCTGAACCTCAGTAACTTAGTACTTTATATTGTAATAATAAAAGAGAAATTTGCAGCTTTATTTCAATGGTACTTTTCTTCCTACTCTAGTTCTGATTTTCTGATTTTGGCCAGGTAAGGTCAGCAAGGACCCAGTATAATTGCAGAAATGTGTCTCTTTTTATTAGTGACTACCACTCCAGTCCAAATTTGTATTTCAGTTTTATGTCCTTAATATTTACAATTTTGTTTTTGAAAGATGAGGCTGAAAGTAATTACAATGAAAAATCATTAATTATTCTGAACTAATTAATATGGGTTTTGTTCAATGCTTGGCTATGACACTATTATGTAAACCTGAAGTATTAGGTTTTGTTTTGCTTGAGAAGAAGAAAATGTACCAAAGATTTAACAGGATTAAGTGGACTATTCATTATGTGTGCCGTTTCTACCCTCAAACCCACTCCCAAATTTACGGCAATGAATAATCCTCCTATGGACTCAACAAAAAAACAGAGACAGAAATATTATATATATTATATTATATTATATTATATTATATTATATTATTTATATATTTATATAAATATATATAAATATATAAATATATAAATATATAAATATATATAAATATATAAATATATATAAATATATAAATATATATATATATAAATATAAGGCAGATTATCAGCACTGCTATTAACAATAATATATCACAGAACACGGTGGAGACCATGCTTCTTCTTGCCATTTCCTTCTCTTTTCCTACTTATAGTTCATTAAAACACCTTAGTGTGGCCTTTGAGTTTACTCCAATGCCTACTTCAGAGTTACTCTGTATATTTATTTTTATTCCTTGAAATCCTCACCCCTGCAAAAAACTACAAGGTACATTGTGTAGGGATACAGGTACAGGTAGGGAAAATTATGAACAGCTTTGGTTGCATTACCGAGATTTTTTGTTCTTCCTGTATACTCTGCAAACATAGGCCACTAGTCACTGCTACTAAATGCTATTTCTCTTTGCATGGTGCTATACTCTTCTGCCTTTTTTAAATGGGCCTTTATTTTTTACCATGTCTCAAACATCAATTTTTGAATTTCATTGCAGTGATTGGAAGATTTTGTAGTCCCTATTCTTTTATCAGGAACTTCTGTCCTGTATATGAACAAAAAAATCACCTCCATCCATGCAGAAGTCATGACCTCCTAACACTTGCCATCTTACACCACCTCTGGGTGCAGCAGCTCTGAATGTTACCTTTGAATCACTGCAGTCCCATATCAGACTGCACCCTGACATCCAATAAAACAGCAGTCGAAGCTTTTTTTTTTAATCTAGAACCTCATTCATCACCTGCTAGCAATTTAAAGTTTTAAAATGATACTATATTACATCTTTAGGAATGTTCTATTTATGACATTGCTTTCACTTCAATGTAGCTTTGTGGGTGGTGCGTCATAGCAGGAACTGAAGCAGAAGAGAAAGTTCATTAAATAATCATTTCGTACTTTATAATATATGCTCCTAATAAACGCATTGAAAGATTTAAAATATTCCAGGGAGGATATATTCATAGAAGCAGTTTGAAATATGATTTGAGCAATTATAAAAATATATTTATCAAATGCAGACAACCAATCAGTGTATTTCAAGGGAAGCTACTTTCTTGAAGCTTTGACTTCACTTCTAATTCATTGTTATCACCTAAGTTCTAACATTTCATTTCTGCTGCAAACTCACCACCATTTACTTTGCCTCCAGTATATATTTATTATATTTAAATACACATATATATTTATAAAAATATACATTTGTATATTTTTATTTGTTTTGTTTGTATATTTGTTTTGTATACTTTGTAGCAAACAGGTGAAAATTAAATTGAAAAATGTATTCAATAATGAAATAGTTAAATGACACAAGTTATTACACTGGATCGTCTTTTTTGAATTGATTAATTGGATAGCATAACATAATAATGATTAATCTATTTTCAAACACGTCTAGTTTGTTTTTCCTTTTTCACCAACAAAGTTAATATGCATGTTAAAGAATGTTTGATAAGGTTGTACATAAAATATTTTGTTGTTGTTATTAGCAAAAACCTAGTTTTTAAGACTACCAGACTTTAGATCTAACACAGAGATATAACTCTCCTTGATATTATTGTTTTTGCTTTGGAAAGAATCTCTCATGTGGCCTCTCATATAACACATGAAAGATAGTGAGTATCCATTGCCTTGGAGAAAGTTTTTACCAGGTTTTATGAGTTTTTGTTTCTGTTTTTTAACAAAAATTGCTTCACCCCAAATTTCTTGCTATGTATAATTCAATTTTCTGGGTATAATGTAAAAAAATAATAGCAGAAGTCATGAAGATATAACCAGGAAGAAAATGATTAGGATCCTAATTTCTTCCTTTTTAGAGAGTAGAGCCCAGACAGATGATCTTGTCCAGTTCCAACCTACCATGTAGCTCTATAGGTGAAAAATGATGATGTGGGGGGTGTGTATGTGTTTGCATATGCATGCGTGTGTGTGTGTGTGTGTGTGTGTGTGTGTGTGTGTGCATGTAACCTGAGACAGCTGTGTCATGATAGAAGCCACAGAGTCTCACCAAGTCTCTTGAGCAACCATCATCTGGTAGTCTCCCATCTTAGTGGTCTCCCAACCTTAGGAGAATTTGTCTGGGTCATAGCTCTAGTGCCTAAAAAGACCATTCAAGACAGCCTCACAGCTCAGCATCAATGGCAGCCCCTGAAGAATTAAGTAACATTTAATTGTATTAAATTTCTCTGGATTGTTTGAGTTTCACCTGCTTCACCAGGGCCTCCGTCTAATTTCACAGCAGCAGCAGTATGGCAGCACATTTTGGAGTAGCCAGCATCTGGAGGTGATTATGGGCTCCTTAAACTCTAAACTGGCACATCTACAAGCTGGCTTAAGGAAAGAAATGAGAGCAAGTCGACCATGGGGAAGACAGTTTTCTTAAGCCAAGGGCAGACACTGGTGAGAGATACAGATGTAAGCATCAGCAACCAATGTTCCTGGAAGCTGGTGGAGTGAGTGTCTTTGTACTGGAGAAGGGATCCAGGCAGCCCATTGCAACACTATAGTCCACTTCTTATTCTTTTACACTGCTCACTCCCTTCTAATGTAAAGTTTGGCCAAACACTGGTTTGTCTTGTTAATTAAGGAAATGTACAAGAAGAAAGTTAGTTGAATGAACTACATTTTCTGCCTTGGCAGCCACAGTTGATAACTATCATCTTTCCAGCAGGGGAGCCATGATGACACTGGGACCAGTCATCAGTGTCAACTCAGATTTATGCCCAATAGTCCTATAAATGTCTGGCCATTCCCTTTTGTTCAGTATGAGCTTACCTGAGCAAGTAGCCATAATTCCCTTCAGGGAAGGTCTAGGGGAATCATTATCATATGTATATACTGTGGTATTTCAGGATCTTTGCTCATGAGGCCTCACATTCTCCAGTCAACGGGTTCCAGATATGAGAACTAAACAAAAGAACATAAACTTTCATTAGGGTGATTTCCTTCTGCCTCCTGGTTATACATTCTAATTCATTTTAATGGTATATATAAGGCAACACTCTTAATGTCTGGTCATATATCTTGTTCCTATAAAAACTGTCTTTAACCATCTTCCTAGCACTGTGGAGTCCATGACCCTGGGCTGACAGTCCAGTCTTGCCACGTATTACAGTAGTTGTTCCCACATTGCTTCTGGTAGTCCATGCTGCGTAGCCTTATTTTGGGATCCCTCCCATCATACCACTCCTAGGGAACCCAGTTCTGTAATGGTGTCTCTTAACCTCAGCCCCGGCCTATCAAAGACGCCTACCTTGAGCTTCTCAATGATGCTAGTACCATTCTAATCATTGTATTCTCTATCACTTTGGCAAATGACATGCCTTTCAGGCTCTCTCTGGATCATAGTCAGCTTGTGTGTTTTCTGGGCTTTTAGAGTTTATTTAGCATACTTATTTCACTTGTCATTTTGATCCCACCTCTACCATCTGACATGTACTTATTATAATATAGAGAATCACTTTCCCCACCTTCCAAGAGCCCTCCTCACAGCATGAGAGCACAAGAGGTCTTGTGTTGTGCTTTAAATTCTTAGCTTGGGATGGTATGCCATATCAGTAAACTTTCCCTTATCAAACTTTATATCTCCTCCCCCCCCCCCACCCCACACATACCCTGGCAACCTCAAGCAATCTCAAGATCCAGTTCTATATGTTCTCTCACAACTGCTCCCTATACATGCTGCTGGATGCTGTATCCCATCAGCATATAGCCCCTTTCCTATGTTAGCATGCTCAGAACAACCCATATGTTATCTTATGAGAAGAAGCCTTTCTATCATCCTATGCCAGGGATGTGTTTTCCATTTCCAACACCTGGAGAAGTGCTCTGGGTTCTAAAGTCTTAAGTACATCATATCAGATATCTGCATCCAAGTTTCAGGGTCCTATTCCTTCTTGGTAAGAGACCTTACTTTACTACAGGAAACTTCCTATGACTGAGAATTCAACCTTCTCTGGAGCTCTGTTACTTTTCTGATTAAGTCTTTGCTCACATCTTCATCCTCTGCCCTTTCTTTGCTAGAGATGAGTCTTTATATATACCACCAGGAAAACCATACAACCTTCACGTTCTACCTTAAATTCCCTTACTTTACTTATCAATTCACTTGTGAATCACTCTCAGCCTGTTTTTATCTAACATATCAATACCAGAAACAGCCATCTGATCAGATGGTCTCTAGAATTAGTAATTTCCTTGTACCTCTCAAACACTTCAGATATTGCAAGCATTAATGAATTCCTTTCTACCCAGTTCACCACCCCTAAAATTCTTGACAGCTACACCCCACAACATGCTAGGAGCTGCATTCCCTGCGATTTGGCCAACAGATGCTGCAGTTCCAAAACCCCATTTTAGAGCCTGCTTTTTAGGTCATTTCCAGTACTAACTCTTCTAAGTTAAGTTCACTATATACAAAAACTGAGAACAAGATATGTAGGCAAGGGACTATAGGGAAGGGACTATAGGGAGTCACACCTGGAAGGAAGTAAAGAGAGCAGCACTGGCAGAGGGAAAAGTTGGAGTTCAATGTAGTTGAGGCAGGGGCCTCAGGCCCTCAGACAAGTTCACAGAGAGAGCTCAGGAGTGAGATAATACTTCAGAGTTTTGCCAAATTGAGACAAGGGGGCCAGGTCCTTTTCTCCCTCCATCAATTAGACATTGGATGCAAGTTGCTTCAAAGGAAAGGGTGCAACTCTAACTGAGGGCAATTGAAGGGGCAGCCGGGAGCAGCCTGCCAGCCAGAGTTCTGAGTGTCTCCATCCTGAAGGGAATGTTCTAGGTGAAGTTCTATGGCATGTGCTATACAAGGTTCTTTGAATATAAAAATAAAAGAGAAATAGAAACCAGATATCCAGATAAGATTCTAGGAAAAATATTGCACTGCACATTTTCTGAACAAAGGAAAGAAGAGAGGAAAAGAGAGAAAGAAAGAGATGATGAGGTAACATCCTTCTATACCTATTTTCACAAGACATTGTGCCTTACACATCATATATATGCTGAGTGAATGAATGCAAAATGAGGCTGCCCTTTCCATTCTATAAAAATATTGCACACATATATCATTCAGATTATAAACATCTTCAAGAAATTCTACTCCCTCATACTTATTATTTGTAAAGATAAAATCTCTGATAGGTTCCTTGTAACCTTTGCTGAATATTATCTCATAGCAACAGCTAATTTGTGTAGGCATATTTGACATTTGGCAGGAATTTATTCCCTTAACCAATACAATATAGGCAATTGGGCTTTACTTCTTTTGAAAAGACAAATGAAATACCTTTAGTAAACATTATCTTACAGCTTTTGTTGGCCTGTACCTGGTGATGTTAATGGTGCCTTAAAATCAGTAATTAAATATATGCTTTGAAGTAATTATTTAAATAGTCAACTCAGTAGCATAATTTGTATTCATAATATTTACTCACTTCTAAACAATGGACTTCACATTTTTTATTAATTTTATTAATATTCATTTCAGATTGGACTTTTTTTTTCTGTTTTCAGGTATATTAAAACTTTAAAACATGATAAATGTTCAGCAAGCATATTTAGATTTTATAATTATCTTTCTGAGCATTCTACATTTGAGCTATAATTCCATATAATTTCATGTTTTTTCTTTACCAAAAGTTTAATGATGCTGCCAAAATAAATCATAGTCTTTAATTAAAAGGATTACCTACCAACAAGCTATTTCAGATAGTCCTAAATGTATGATTTCAAAGAATTTTCACATCCTTTATAACAAAAAGATTAGTTTGATAAGAAATGTCATTTATATATTAGCAAACTCTTAAAGGTTTATTCTGTAAATCTTTTTGAACAGCTATTATCTGGTCAAAGCGTTGTGCTAGATGCTGTGGAAACAAAGCAATGAATAAGATCTTATATCTGCCTTCATGAATGCTATAACATTGAAATAAGAGATCATGAAAATAATGTATCATAATAGAAAATAAAATAAGTAAAATAAAGTTAGTATAAGCAAAGAGAAATTATCAAATTTTTCCAATCCTAGGGATGAGGGAAGACTTTATATTAACCTCTATCATAATATTTATCTGAGTGCTATAGCTGTTTTCTTCTCTCTCTTTCTCACTAAGAGTGGGATTGAATGCTCATCTCACTATTTCCTGTGTGTACCACCGGGCTGTGAGCTAACAGGTGATCTTCTAGCTTTTTGGTGAGTTATTATGTAAATTATCTACACTTTGAGAGATAAGTGTCTGTTCTGTAGAGAGCTTTCCAAAATGACAGGAAGGTGTCAACTTGTTCACACAAGTCAGTTGGTGTTATGTTTAATGTTCATCTTAAGGAATTAGAGGCAGCTATTCCTGAAGTAATCAGTTAATGACCTATTGTAGAGTGTCTTGGATGCCACACACCAGGATTTGACATCTCCTTCTTTTGTAGGTAAAGTGTTGAGTATTGTCTTCATCATTACACAGCATAATTTGAGAGTTTATCAGGATCTTGGGTTACTTATGTCACCCATTAGGATTCCCATTAACTTTCTAACTGAATCTCAGAAGGGAAGAGAAGTGAGCCAAAGGAAACCAAAGAAATGGACTAGTTTTGCTCCTAATTTAGATGAGCCAGTTGCACAAACAAGGAATTGAGGAAACTGGAATACATTTTTTAAACCGTATCTTTATTAAATTCCTGCCATATTTCAGGTAAAAATAATATTCCTTGAATATGTTTCTAATTTAAAGAACCAACTTCACTGAAGGGTGTTCATAACACCACTCTCTATTGAGTGAAATGGTTTCCCACTGGCACATGGGCGAGCAATTTTGAAAGCCCTATACATGGATACTGATAACAGTTAAAGTAAATGGACATCAGGTTTCTCACTATTGAAGTGGGAAGAGAAGCAAGGGAGGGAGGTTAGAATGACCTATGTGGTAGATTGGAGTTATATACTCTAATGAACTCACGTTCGGTTTAATATAGATAAAGGTGGGTATATTTGCAGATATGTGCACCTACATGGGTTGGTATACATCCAACCTTCTAGGTAACTTAGAGGCCTAGAAACAATAACCTAGCAGTAATGAGCACACCTAGTGTGCAGATCTTGGTTTCTTACACCATTCTCCAATAAAAGGAAACATAGTTCCTTAAGGAAGGGGCTGATTCTAGAAATGAGGCAGGAAATATAGAAGATGAATCCAGCATATCTTGTAGTGCTAGAAAATAAGTGCTCAAAAAAGAAAAAACTTATGGGGCCCAAGAGTCAACTAAATGAGCTCCCAGTGGTCAAAGCTGGAACAATTTGAGCAACAAAATTTATAAAGTATGGACTTGAGTTAATAATAGTAATGATGACATATCAACATCAATTTATTAATTGTGACAAATATATCACATTTAATCCAAGTTGTTAGTAATAGGGGAAAATAGGCATAGGGCATACGAGAACCTTTTTAGTTTAGTGGGGGTTTTTTTGCAATAATTCTGTAAATCTAAATGTGTTATAAAATTAAAAAGTTTATTTTTAAAAATCACACACTTTCAAGAGCTAAGTATATGTTCATGATTTATCTGTGGATAGATAACAATATCATATCCCAAAGATCATTGAAAGCTCTTATTTTCAAGATTTCAAGTCCATTAAACTTGCAAGATGCTCAAAGCACATAGTCTAGGCCAATTTTATGCCAAAAGACAAGTGCCACATTTCCAGAACAATTTTAATAACAAATTTTTATCCATAAAAACAAAACTAATGTTTTGCACTTACTGTCAGATTAAATTTCACATTGCTTTTCATCTTTATTACTTGTATATGAAATACACTGCAGGTTTCAAAGCAAAATTCACTTAGACAAGTAAATGACTTTTGTGCTGTATATTTCCACACATTAATACCATCATTTGCATGCTAAAGAAATGAAATTTTTATTCTGCTGCGGCCACCAAGGATTAATTTAATGAATTGAATAGAGTTTCGATTGCCTTCTGAGAGAGAGAAGGTTAAAAGGTACATTTTGCTAAATATTTAAAATCTTTAACCTTTGTGGTATAGATCTCCATGATTAAAAAAAAAAAGAAAGATAGCTACTTAAAGCACAGTTGTATCTTGCTTGAAATTTTTCCTTTTCAAATCCATAGGTAACCTACATGATCTTTGAATTAATACCAAGTATTTCTAATAAGGCTACAACTCTCCTATGAAAGAATTTTCAAATATGTTTATCAGGTTTCCTATGATTTCTGTTTTATCAAACTTAAGTCTATCGAGGAGGAACTTTTACATGTGGGCAAGCAGCATTAAGCGTCTTTTCTATGTGTTCTTTTTCTGCAGCAACGCATGAGATCATCTTAGAATTCACTATTTCCATTCATAGTCCTATTTCATTTTCAATTTGGTGACTTGTGGAAACATTAAGAACTGTCTTTTAATTTGTGTTCTTGGCACTTCTGTATCAATTTATTAGAATACATTTGATATTCCCATCACAAACTGTCAAACACAGAACAATCCATAATACTAGAGTGTTTTGTGATGCAAAGGGCACTATGAATAGCATCAGACCATTTTTTTTTTATTAAATATCTTTTCTTCCTTTTAAAATATTAAAAGAAATCAATAAAATATATGATTGAGACATATCTGTAAATATATAATATAGCAGTCTGAAGAAAATTAATCAAAACAATCTCTTGGGGAGCCTGGGTGGCTCAGTTGGTTCTTTGGCTCAGGTCATGATCTCATGACGCTTGAGTTCGAGCCCCGCATTGGGCTCTGTGCTGACAGCTCAGAGCCTGGATCCTGCTTTGGATTCTGTCTCCCTTTCTGCTTTTACCCCAATCACAATCTCCCTCTCTCTCTCTCTCTCTCAAAAATAAATAAACATCTTAAAAATTAAAAAAAAAAAAAATCTACTCCCCCTACAAAAAAAAAAAAAAATCTCTTGGTAGGAAGAAAGAAACATCAGTTTTAAGTGGCAAATTACCTCATAAAATGTGTTTTATATTCTTGATATAAATGGAGAAGAGTATCTGGGCTTTAACAAATAATAATAAAATATAAGAATTTAAAGTAATATGTTTTCTTGAATCATTAAATTTAACCCAACCCATAATGGGTCTATTTAGTATTTCACTGAGCATTTAGAAAAAAGTAGACTCTTTTTGAGGTTGGACTAAAATGAATTTTTCATACACAAATATATTTTTTTGGCCCATTACTTTTATACCTTTATATTATAAATACATACATGTTAGTACATATGAAGACAAAGGACTTAAAAAGTGATTTGTGGAAAGGACGCCTGGGTGGCTCAGTCAGTTGAGTGTCTGAGTTTGGCTCAGGTCAAGATCTCGGGTTCTGGCCCCTGAGTTTGAGCCCTGCGTCAGGCTCTGTGCTGACAGCTCAGACCCTGGAGCCTGCTTCAGATTCTGTGTCTCCTTCTTTCCCTACCCCTCCCCCTCTTGCACTCTGTCTCTCTCTCAAAAATAAATAAACATTAAAAAAAATTTTTTTAACTTAAAAAATAAAGTGATTTGTGGGGCTCCTGGTGGCTCAGTTGGTTGAGCGTCCAATTCTTAATTTCAGCTCAGGTCATGATCCCAGGGTCGTGGGATGCAGCCCCACATCTGCCTCTGCACTGAACTTGGAGCCTGCTTGGGATTCTCTCTCTCTTTCTCTCTTTCTGCCCCTCTCCCCCGCTATCTCTCTCTCTCAGATAAAATAGCATTAAAAAAATAAAAAGTATTTTGTAAAAGGTTAACTGTTTACAACACATATTGTAGCTGCGTACTCCTTGCAGCCACAGATCTTTCCTGTGTGTCACTCTAGTCTCTTTCCAGTGGGCTTTGAACAGGACCCTGAAGCCCTACACTGCTGGGGAGCCTTTCCATTCCAGCCAGATTGAAATTAAATCTTTCCAGGAAGATTACCATCTGTCTGAATATGACACCTTTCTCCTCTCACAGGCAATCTCTGCTGTCTGCTTTCTTTCCTTATGTATAGGTCATATTTGTTCATTGCATGTATCATAAACTTTTGTTGAAACTGGGCTTTTTAGGTAATATATTTTTAGCAACTCTGACTATTGATTTCCACCCCCTTCTCCAGGGCTTGTTTTTATTCTTGTTTCCTTGTTTATTTAATGACTTGGCTAGAGTATTTCAGTGAGGTTTCTTATGCTTGCTGTGTGAAGCCTCTCATTTGCTCCTCCTAAGGTATAGCCCTGGGTAGGTGCACAATCACCATAAGATGACAATTGTTTTAACAAGACTCTCTTTGTCTCTTTCTCTGATCTAATGACCCATCTGTCTCTACTGGTATCACACCCAGCTCTTAAGCCTCCACTAATTATGGACTGATTGCTCTATTGTTTTTGACAATGCCCTCAGGCATAAATTATTCCACAGTATAATCCAATTAAATATGGGCAGGGATAGTTTTTAAAGACCGTCTTAGAGGTTTGTTCTGACTCTAGAAAGGTTTTTCTTGGCTATTTCCCTAATTGTCTCTGATAAACTAGCTGGCCTCTGGTTTAGTTTGGTGATTTCATAGAGCTAACAGCCTCCTCTTAATTGTTTATCACCTAAGTCTCCATTGTTTTCAAGAGTGTTCTTTCAGTATTGAAGTTACTCTCACCGCGTTTTAAATAAAATTAATTCCTTTGGCGAAAGCTCTGGAGTTCTCTGTTTTAGTGGACTATTTCCTTGAGCAATTGATCTGAACATTGGGAGGGGGCCCTAACCTCTGTTATTCTCAGTTTGCCTTTCCTGGAATTGAAAATCTGTCCCACAAATTAACTAGGGTGAAGATCAGAGCCCTAATATTCATGCTCAGGTAGAGCAACCAACATATGAGTAGAGTCTAGGAGGAGAAAGGGAATCTCTGACTTTTCAAGTAGACCCACCAACAGAGTCGGAGAGGATTCGAAATACTTGTGACCTACCCTTCCTAGTAGATGCAGTGTCCCTTGATTGAGAGCTCAAAAGACAGACATATATATCCACCCAGAGGGGAGCTTCTGTTAAACTGAGCTGGTACTGAGGAGTGACTGAAGGAGAGCAGAAGGATGTAAGATGTGTTTCAGCTTCCACAGACTCTCAGCATACTTATCAAGTTTTACTAGATTTTCTTAAGTAAATGTGTCTTCATATATTGGCTTATGCTCTCTGGATAATTGTCAGAGGTTTTCAATAGTTGTGTGCATGTGTGTGTGTGTGTGTGTGTGTGTGTGTGTGTGCATGTATAGATACATAATTTTATCTTTCTATATAACTATCTATGTTTCTTTCATGGTGAGCAGTTCAATGGACTCTTCATGCTGACATTTCTAAAGTGCAAGCCTGTTGATACCATTAGTGTTTGAGCCAGCCATGCCAAGCTATCATCAATAGTAACAGGATCCTCTAATCTTACACTATCTTTTAACCAAGTCAATGATAGGGTTTCTAATAGTTCAGTGCTGGTATTTCCAGCTTCAAAGCTCTTTCCTTCCCCTCATCAAACTTTCCCAGGAGAACAAGTCTCAGGATCTCCAAAGCCTGACTTAAACAGCAAATGTGCCTTTTAGCAACTTTCTAATTTCTTTTTTAAAAATGTCTATTTATTTCTGAGCCTGGCATAGGGCTTTATCCCATGAACCTCAAGATCATGACCTGAGCTGAAATGAAGAGTTGGACACTTAACTGACTGAACCACCCAGGTACCCCAGCAACTTTCTAGTCTCTTAAACATGTAAAAATATGCAGCAAGCTCTTGCTATAGACAAGATATTAAAACTTTTAGCTTATTTTGTACTACAAAATATGATTGTCTTCATGGATAAGCAAAATGTGTCATATCAATGTGATAAAATACTATTAAGCAATAGAAAGGAACAAACTATTATAGATCCATGCTTCAACATGGATGAACCTCAGAAACATCATGCTAAGTGAAAGAAGCATATTATATGATATTATATGATTGCATTATATGAAACATTCAGAGGAGTAAATATGTAGAGACAGAAAGAAGCTTAATGGTTGCCTATGGTTGGGGGAAGGAATGGACGTTGACTGCAGATAGGCACAGGAAATCTTTTTGGGATAATAAAAATGTTCTAAATTGAATTTTAATGATGATTGCAGAACTCTATAAGTTAGTAAAAATCATTTAATTGTACACTTAAAATGAGAGAATATGTGGTATGAAAATTATACTTCTTAATTGGAAGGATAGAATAGAATTAAATAGAATTCTTGAAATATGATTACCTTATTTGCCTTTACAATCCCTATGTTTTTCACAGTGCCTAAAACATAGTATGTTCAGTAATGTTGGTAAGATGAGTGAATCAATCGATTAGTTAATAAGAGTCCCAAAGGACACAGACATCAACTCTTGTCCAAATGGTAGTGTCAACAGACTGGAGTCAGGAAGCATCCAGGGATCTATATAAGCTCACCATGTACTAGGAGAGGGATATGAGTAACAAAAACACAAAACGCAAATAATAGTAAATTAGAGGCAAATCTTATCTGAGTCTAGCTCTGATGATCAAGTACATAATTACTTTAATACCATTTTTCTCCCAACCCACACCTCATCTAAGGAAAAATGTAGGGAAAGAAGGAGGAAAAGCTGAAAAGAAAAGGATTCAGGAGCCCCTCTCCACTGACCATGTTTCAGTCAAAGGAGCTCACTGCTATCTGATTTTATATTGTAAAGATACCTAAATTTTACCTTTTCATTTAAAGAAAGTCTATAGCAAACAAACGAGTGAAAAGTATATGAGCAATTTTGAATAATCACATTGATCTCTATGCCAGATGATTTTAAGCAAATTATTTCCTAATTGATCTTATAGATCATCTTCTCAGAAAGCTGTCATTGACCTAGAACACCCTCCACTAATCCATAACCTAGGAAAAATTACATATCGGGCTGGGAAAGGCTGGGCAAGGGTTTCCTCATTCATCATTCTACTCCTGGGAACATAGTAGGTCCTTAAATATTTATTGTATGATTTAATGAAATCTTGAAGTTACTAAAACACAATGCCAAGGAAATTCAGTGTTGTAAGAAACCTTGCAACTCTGAATTAGCTGAACAAACACAATATTCATTTGCCAGTTTGTCATAGGTTTCATTACTCCCTTATGCCCACATTGAGATGTTGATATGTTAAAAAACTTACTGAATAATCAGTGACAGGTACAATAATGCACCTGCTACTCTGTTCACAGGAACATTTTGCCTGATAAAAAACAATATAAGGCCAGTATGCAAGCCATTTTTTCCAATTCAAAGTACCACGAAGCTCATCATCTAAAGAAAATATAAAGCCACTTAAAGGTCCATTTATCTTATTCATAAAGTGTTCACAATTATGCCAACAACTATATTTAAAGACTTTGGGTTTAGTCTTTTTTTTTTTTTTTTTACATCCTATAAGTATTTCTGGCATCCAATTTCTGACCTGCTCCTAGATAGGAACCAGGTACATTTAGCCTTCTGCTCTTTATTAATTTAGGCATTTCCTTTCCCATTTAAGTGAGAAGAAAAGAGACTGGAAATGAAATTTAAATGAGAGGTTTTTGTTACTTGATTACAATGCCAATAAAAATTTTGGTATGGATTGAGGTTGAGAAATATTGCTAAATGTAGTTTTTCAATTAGCTATGGATTTCAATTATCCATGGATTTCAATTATCCATGGATTTCAATTATCCAGGGATCCCTCTCCTTTATTAGAATAAATAACTGTGAGTTAATGTAACGTATTTGGATAGAATTTAAATCTCACCACGCTCAACTTCATTATCTGGAACTGGGCCTTCATTTTCGAAGACTGAAGGGAATTTAGGAAATTACATTATTGTTATTTTTTCCTTTCTTTAAAAAAGCTGACACAAAGTGTTTCATGCATCAAGAAAACAATAAACCAGAAAGACTGTCAGCCACTTTTTAGTACTTTACTGATTCTAAAACTTATATTCTATCATATTCCTGAAACTCAATGGCTGTGATACTTGGGAAACATTTTGAGACTAAGAATATGCGTAGATATACAGGTTTCATTCATATATTACATGCATATATGTGAATAAGCTACACCAAAGTCTTGAAAGAAATTTCTAAACTTAATTAAATATAAAAATATTGCACAAAAGTCTACTGCCTTCCTGAATAAACATTTAACATTAACACCTATCATAAGAAGGTCTTAATTGAATCACTATGGTTAAGAACATGGGCCAAGGATTTTAATCATGACCCTCAGGAAGTAATAGGACTTCTTGAGTCTCAGTTTCCTTCTGAGTATAATGGATATATTAATGGGTTTTTGTGAGGGATAGGTTATAAATATATATAAGTATATAAATATATATAAGTATATATAAAAGTATATATATATATATATATAGGTAATAATATCTTTAAGTATAGATATATAATACCAATATTAGCATAATGCCTTGCACACAGATAATTAAATAACAGTTGTACTATAGCAATTATCATCTTTGACCCCTTTCTTTTCCTTACATCCATATCAAATCAGCTGAAAAATCATTGCAATAAATCAATTTGTATAGTGTCTCTCAAATGTATCCAGTTCTCCTTTTCCCTTCCACTAGTCTTACCTAAGACCGTAATAACACTTCCTGGTCTATTGTAATAGTCTCATAATTGTTCTCACTCCTTCCAATCTTTCCTCCCATACCCATAGTCCTTCAAGAGATCCCTTTTAAGAACACAGTTGATCATGTCTCACTCCGTGGAAGAAAAGCTTTAGTATTTCACCATATATCATCAAAATAGAACCTCACATTGGTTCAAAGTCACAATGTCCTCTAATCCACATTTCCAGTGTCTTCACCCTCTGTACCACCTTCTGTCTTCCTCTCTTATTCATCACCCAAAAACATCTTAAATCATGCTACCTGCCTGGTGACAAGCCCTGGATGTTCCCAGTTCACAATCTTGCTTGAATTATTTTCATTGCCCTTAAAACCTATATTTATGCCCTTCCCTCTATTTATGGTGAAACCTGAAACATCCTATAAAAAGACACCTGAAGGGGCACCTGACTGGCTCAGTCAGTAAAACATGCCATTCTTGATCTCAGGGTCATGAGTTTGAGCCCAATGTTGGGAGTAGGGATTACTTCAAAAGAAAAAAAAAAAAAAAAACCACAAACACTTGATTCTGTATCCTGGTGCCTTATCAGGTCTCCTAGGCACTGATTCATAGCCATCTTCCAGAAGTCCTGTGTTGTGCATTTTAGCATGCCTCACATTTACTGGAGCTCTGCATCAGAGCTGGCTTTTACTTCTCTGAAGATCCCTTAGATTGACACTTTATTATGACTACATGTTTGATTTTCCAACACAATTCCGACACTAAGCAAAGGCTTTTAGATTCCTTGATAATGCTCTTGAAAGAGTCTCATGCCAATAAGACTCACTAGCTCCAGAACACTAGTCTGAATAAATCATCCAAGTCCAATTTATATAAGAGGGAATTTGGAACAATCCGTTCCTCTCTTCCTCTTATACTCTAACTAATGTGTCTCTCAAATTTCTACCACCTATTTCCTCTCTCTCAAGAAGTATTTCACAGCCTCTTTAAAAAAACTTTTTAATGTTTATTTATTTTTGAGAGAGAGAGAGAGAGAAGAGAGGCCTAGTGCAAATGGGGGAAGGGCAGAGGGAGAGAGAGACACAGAATCCGAAGCAGGCTCCAGGTTCTGAGCTGTCAGCACAGAGCCCAAAGCGGGACTCAAACACACAAGCCATGAGATCCTGACCTGAGCCAAAGTTGGATGCTCAACTGACTAAGCCACCCAGGCGCCCCTCACAGCTTCTTTAATTGGAGTACTCTCTCTTTCCCCTGTAATCCAGGTGACCCTTGCATCTCTCCTATTATTCAGATCATACACTTCTTTTTCAGAATTTTTTATATTTGTGCCTTTTACTTTTACTATATCACAAGCTCTTAGATAACATATTTATTTTACTTTCTATGATACCTACATTGGAATACATCTCATAGCAAATATTCAATAAACGGATGATGAATTAAATTGATACAAGAATATCACCTAATATTTGTAAAATACTTCACACTTTGGAGAGCAAAACTATAGATATAGACATATGGCAGAGCAATGTCCAATTACAGAAGAGAACAATGAGACTCAGAGTCATAAATATATTACTTCAAAACAAGAAGCTTAGTTCTAACAGCTTGCCCCGAGTTTCCCCACAATCCTCGAGACCAGCTTTCTAGTTTCAAATATAACTATGATTCAAAATTTTGTGGTGACACTCTAATGTTGTGGAGATAATATAGAAGTCAAGTCACTGCCTAACATATGCATTTTTCCTCTCCCACATGGAAATAATCTTACGGTTCATGAAGACAAAAGTGGTTAAAAGAAGGGAAGAGATGGTCATGATGCTATGTTACACCACATAGCATTTTATAAGGAAGAGGTAGAACTAAATATGTTAACCTGGAAGTGTCTCTAAGACATGAGGTTATATTCAAAATTGTTTCAAAATGACAAAACATTATATCACTTACGTATTAAAACCATAAAATACAGGATACCATATATTCTTGGAGTGCATATGTATTTATGCAAATGCACAGCAAAAGGTCTGGAAGAATAGGTACCAAACAGAAGTCATTACCCCTGAGAATCAAGGAGAGGTAGACTGGGGTTGGGATGCCAGTCATCCAACTGAACTTCAGAGGTTGCTTTTATTTATTTATTTTTTTCCATTTCAAAAATGTTTGTTTGTTTGTTTTAACAGGTAAAATGTATTCTGGCCCTAAGCCAGATGTCAGAGTTCAAATCCTGTCTCATTTACTACTTGTGTAAACATGAGCAATATATTCTCTTCACCTCTATTTGTCATCTATAAAATCTTTATGATATACCTACATAATAGACAACACTGCCTTCATGAGCATACAAACATTTAAATTTTTTTAAATTCTTTGTTAAATAGCAGAATCTTTAAATAGAAAACAGACATCCAAATTCCTGAAAACATATATTTTACCTTTTAGATGTTCCATATTTTTTCTGGGAAGTTTCTATATACTATAGACCGGATTCTGAAAATGAAACTTAACAGTACCAATTTAGAGATGCATATGTACTTTAGTCATTGAATTGAATTATTTCCTAATAATTATGTTCTAATGTTAAGGTTAGAACACCTTTCAGACAGTACTAAAATATTACAGAGACCTTCATGTGGAAAATTCAGCAAAAATTTAATACACTATCTATATGAATAATTATGTTGAACACATCTTTTCATGGATGATAACATCAGCTTCCTATACTTGGCTACTTTTTCTAATGAAAAAGTTCTCTTCAATGGTTGCAAATATTTTTTCACTATTATTGATCTCTCAAATTTGGAAATTTTTGACACATAGCAAAATGATTTCCTATAGTCTCAACATATACGTAAAGGTGGCAGAACTTGCCCTAGTGATGAATCCAAACTGAAGCCTACATCTACATCATGCCCAAATGGATCTTAAAAACCTAGTTACTGCTGGATAAAAGAAACAAAAGAATTTCCTCATTAACTCAATGACATTGCTACTTTATTTTACATGCCTCGTTTAATTAAAAATGAGGCTGTGCCAACAGGGAAAATCAAGTCTCATTTTGCTCAGACAACTAAATGCTTTAAAACTTCTGGCCATCACCCATTTTTTGTTTGTTTGTTTTTCTTAATGTTCTTGTTGAGAAAACCCATAATGGAAAATAACTTTTAGTATCATTTCCCAACATTTCCTGAGCATAGGCGATGGACCAGGAATTGTGCTAAGTGCTGGTAGTATAGATAGGAATACATGATACTCCTTAGCTTTGTAAAACTTGCCATCTAGAAAGAAAAACAGACAAGTAAACAAGTGATTTTTTTTTAATTTATCTGTTAAAACTAAGGCTCCTGTGTTTTACTCGCATACAAATAGTTCTTTAAAAGCAATTACATTAATCCTTAAACATATTAGTTTGGGGGAAAAATTGCATATTTATCCTAAACAATACCAATTATGCTATATGCTAATTATTTATTATTAGTGAGTGTTTTTTCTGTCTGTTCTTCTTACTCAAGATACTATTTGTCATATTTTTCTAATTTGATCTTTATATATACAGCCTAAATATTCCTATCAAATTTATCGTGAAGACATTGCAAGGAAAGGATCCATTCACTAGGTGATTTTCTTTTAGGCTTCACCTTATCTTAGATCAGAAGCTTGGATAGATCTTGATTAGCATAACACTTTTTGCATGGAACCACAGGGTATCTCTAGCTCAAAATCTTAGCATTTAAAAAGCAGTTGAGAATCTGGGAGGGTTACTGTCCCTTGGACACCTGTTATAAATCTGAGTAAGCGATACCTTGGCAACATTACTTTCCAAGTGTTTCTGTTTGATATAATCAGGCCTGACCACCAGCTTATGTTTCTGCCAAGTCTATTATGTATAATTTTTAGTTGATGTAATTCTTTTAAAGCCAAATCAGAATGTTGTGCTGTAAATAAAGCTCACTCTTCTTCACAGCAGGCAACTGTGTGATTACTCCTACTAACTTTATTTCCCTACCCTTCCAAACCATGCATATCACCAAGGAGGTGCCTGGGTGTAAGAGGAAAAGAATAGCGTGTTCCTGAACTGTAATGATGTGTACTTTATCAGCCATTGACTTACACAATGAAAGAAGTAGTAATTGCCTGATGATGTGTCAGGTGACCTTTGGGTTTTACATATAAAAGAATTCAGAGGCGATAATACAGAACAAGTAAAAGTGACATTTTCAATATCACAGCTGGATCAGAACAACCTACTATTTGTCTACTATTTCCATGTGAACGCTGAGTACTTGAGTCGGCTTTTTCATCTTGTCACAAATTTGACTGCATTATTTGGACTTTTAGAAAGTTGTAAGTAAGTGCTATGGTTACTGATTTCAAATAAATGATTCTGATCTTAGATATTTTCAGTCTTTCCATTCTCTGAGCTCCTGTAGTGTCTACTGTCTGAATCATGCAACCCAGCACTTAATTAAACGTAAGCATTTAATTGTGCCCTTCGGTATAAAACAGAACTTTCCATTTCTGCTGTAACACTGACTGACCTATAAAAGACTGGCACATAGTAGGATGCTGATAAAAAAACCTTCAGAGGGGTTCAGTCTCTTAATTTCTGACCTGTTACACTCACAATTCAGATGGTTAAAATACTGCAACAGGAAGGGATGTTAGCTCTCTTTACAGATATATTAAGCCATTTTCAAAATTGGCAAAAAAGAAAGAAACTCACAAATCTAAGATAATTTCCTTTCTGCTACTATGGGCCACCCTGCATTTTAATGCACAATTCAGAGATACTTTTAGGTATCTAAATATTTTGCAAGAAGAAAAAAAAAATGTTTCCCATCTCGAGAAAAAAATCAGAGGAGGAGACACAGCACTCAAAGACCACATTGAAAAAACTGTCTAATTCTGAATTAGGAAACACCCGTGGTTCATTGCTCTAAAACAGACCACACATATACCAAAAAAAAAAAAAAAAAAAAAAAAGTTTGAAGCAATCTAAAAATTAAGAAAAATTTATTGGTATTTTTATCAAATAAAAAGTGAAATTAACAAAAACGCTTTTTTATTGAGCTCTTACATCAAACTTATATAAGATTGCTTTATAAGTACTATGAGCGTAGATATTAATTTATTTCCCAATATATTCTAGCCAACCTAAGTATGTATTAAAGATAATATAGAATCTCTATTCCTCAATAAAATTCAAGAATTAACAGGCAAGGAAAATTGTCCTTATTTCTAATGCATGTTGATCTAGTAATTTAAACCATCATATTCTGAGCCATAAGACGAAGTTCTTAAGTATTTAAAGTAGGGATTGGACAGTTGTCCAAAAGCAAAGTAAAACAAACAAAAATTCTCATGGATTCATATATCTCATCCATTCCCAAATGGATCTTGCCAAAATACATCTACCTTAAGTTAACGCAAGGAAAATCACATAATTTTGTTTCCCTCTCCATGGATTGCCAGCTGAGTGATGAGAACAGTTAAGGCACCATAAGGCCTAGATGAGGGATCAACATGAATTCTTCTCCACTCTCCTCTTTCTTGGCGAGTACCTCTTACCACCAAAACCAATGTGGTTTCCACCTGATCCCTCAGGCCACTGAACTCCTACCCTTTGGAAAGGAACTCCAGAAGCCATTAGACCATTTTAACAAGAGAAGTCATTCCCCTCCATATACCCTTCAAATCTGTTACATAAACGAGAGCAAGCTGGGTGTTCCTTCTGTACTGCAGCTCGACTGCTAAGTCAAACAGCTGTGAAAAGTTACAGTGGAGATACAGCCACCGCATGGCCACCCGCTGTTCTTTGTGACAGCCGCCACTGCCCCTTGACACTGAAGAGCATAGCACCGTCGTCACCCAATAACAGGCAGCTTGGGAGTTTGGGATACACACACACACACACACACACACACACACACACACACACACATATATATATATGTCAGCATACATTGGTCTGAGAATTTATGCTGTCATTCTAATACCAAGAGTAATAGCTAATAACCTCTGTTTCCAAATGTATATTTGTGAAACTGTCAAACCAAGGTGGTATTTCTGCATTAGCAGAAATAGTTGCCTTTTCCAACATCAGGCATGACTTAGTTTTTTTTTAGTTTTAGGTATAAATTAAAACAAACTATGGTTCTTATATGTATGAAGAAAGGAAGCTTTAGTTTCTAACTCTTTGGGCAATTATATATCATAAACATATTTTTAGGAGTCCTGACCAACTCCATAATAAAGATCCTGTCTTTTATAAGCATTAATGATCTATTATTCAAGCCAAAATGTTGTAGACTTTATGATTTTCACTTAATATTCAGACCAACTGTCTCATGACTATGTAACATCTCATATCTCGTCAGTGTCTCCAGCCCAAGAAAAGTTGGACATGTTTTTCTCTCTTATTTGAATTGTGAAATTCAAATAAATGTGAATCAAAAGAAGATGTAATCCTTATATAAAATTAGCTATTATGGTCTGCTGGCTGACTGATTAAGAACAAACTACTTAGGGAGAAACTGTGTTCTAAATTGGAGGCAAATCCCTACATAGCACCTTCATCAGAAGGAAAATAAATATGTGTCTGCAGACATAAAACTTACACTTTCTGCTCCCACGGGGCTCTCCTTTGACAGGCAGAGCCACAAAAAAAAAAAAAAAAAAAAAAAAAAAAAAAAAAAAAGATAAACCTCTCATTATCAGCCCAAGAACACAATATGGATATGGTAACTGAATTGAATAGGAGAAAATAATTGGGTTGGAATTTATTTTTATAATATGGGAATGGATCATTTCCTATTTTTAGTTTAAGAAGAAAGATGATTCCAGTTTAATGCTGCTGTTGATTTAGCCTGTTTCCTCATCTTTTGTGAATAACTTCCCAATGACTGAGCTAAAGGGAAACTTGTACAACTCATAAATACCCGAACATTACTAAAACTATCCCCTGTACCTTTAGAGGCTAGAATTTACAGATAGATACTGAGGGACCTTGTGATGATGCATTGGATTAATTCACCAGCCTCTCACTTCTGTAAGTTTCTAAGAAACCAAATCTTTAGAGCTGACATATGGGAGAGTGGTGATATATTGCATTAATTCTGTAGCCCCTTACTTTCATTTTAGGTCCTATATGTTCCAATGGACATTTGTCTCCATCACAGCCACATCACACCAAACATTTGATTTGTCAGTTCATTTGGTCAAATACCACTCAAAACAAGAAGTGCTTAGGGAGGAGAAGAATCTAGCATGAAACCTGCAGCCCTTTCTCAAGTTGGCCCAAATGGCTTTTTCCTTCCAGTTTCTCAGAATCCTGCCTCCCTAGTTGTCTTTCCCTTTGATCCACCCAGGATAGTTTGGTGCATTCTCTCCTGGTTTTTTGTTTTCTGCCCCCCCCCCCCCGCCCCGACTAATGAATCTATAGCAGCATGAATTTTCCATATTCTGTTTAACGCTAAACATCAGAGTTTTCAGTTCATGGTCTCACTTCCTCTGATGCCATTCTTTTTGCTCTACAGTCTCTGCCTAAGATTATAGTTTATGTTTCCCAAGTTTTTCTGGAATAGAAGTTTATTATGGATGAAGAACAAGGAAAGATTAGAAAAAAACACTGAGAACTGTATATTAACTCTGTCACTACCTTTGAAACATTCTGAAACTGGCTATAAAACAAGTAATATTTGTAGTTTGTAGAGAAAAACATTTTCATGTACAGTATTTCACATCATCCTCATAGAAAAGTGATTATCAATCTTAGCATCAATTTGCACATGAAGAAACTGACTCTTTGACATGTTAAGTGACTTGTCCACAGCCACACAACCTGTAAAGGAGAAAGTTGGGAAGTCAACCAGGTCTAGCACATGCTTATCTTTCCCCCAAACCACCTTGCTCTCCAGTGAAAGTTAGAAAACCTATGGTTTAAAACAATAAGGTACAAATTAACATCAATGAGAACAGGCAAATTCACAGTGGCAATGACCTATTGAGCCCTTCCAGCACAGAACAGCGAGTGAACATCTGCATGAAATATGTATATCACTGCCCTTAGAAAGGAAATATAAACTCTTTCAGAGTATGTGGGCCAAACACAATGTCTAGTGCTCTCTTTGCAGCTGCCCTTTTGTAAAACGCACACGATAATCACATATTTAATGTCTTCCCCATGAAACTGGAATCTTTACAAAGGGAAAGAACATCAACTCTCCTTTGCATACATACCAAGAAGGAAAATAAAGTAATTCTTCCTTTCATTCTAGATTCTGGGCAATGTCATGCCTAGAGTTTCTAGGTTTACTAGAACTGTACTATAAGCCTCTGTTTCATCCTATGCACAATATTGAAAAATAGAATACTTTGAACATGGATTTTCTGAATCCATTAAATGCAGGCATGGAGTGACATAAGTCAATATACACTTATTACTTTTACAATGAAGACCCTGAAAAGAATCCTTTCAAATGTAGCAAACAATTTGACTTATGTGAAATCGTATGCTGTATAGAACTATGGGCATCATTAAAGAATAATTGATGAATAGGACATAATAAGGAAAATAAAGTCAAGAGTTATGCAAAATTAGATGGAAGGCGCTAGGCAGTGTCTGGTGAGAAACACAACAAAACCTAAAAACAACAACAAAAACATGAGTTGTTCAGGAGTAGACCTGTCAGAAGCAGTGTGATATGTTGGAAAGAGCTCTTGAGCCAGAAGGCCAGGTTTCCCTATACACTAACTGTGTAGCTGTACACAGTCCATTTAAGTTCCCATTTCTCTGATACTGTTATAAAAAGACTTTGAGATCATATGCATAGGCCCCCTTAAAATTCATGCATGTGATAAGTGGAAGGGGGTATGCTGTACAATGTTGTGCAAATATAATCTTATGAAAAGAGACGTTACTACACTGGTGGTTTTAAATGGACTTTAAATTAGTTCTGATAGGAGAAGAAATAGCCAATTGTCTATGTAACAGATAACATAGTAGCCATTTTTCAACTTCAGATTTGAGCTTTAATGAGCTATCATTTCCTCATGTTCATAATCTGGCCAAGAACTGAAATTGTATCTCTGGTCTTGGTTGAAACTTTTATAAATGGTTTTGCAGTCCTCTTGACACAGAAGCATTCAGAGAACCATTAGCCATCTTCATAAGACTACATCAAGGTCCGTTTTGTTTTGCTCTGTTGAGTTATGTAGGTCTGGCCACTACAATATTTAAATTAGGCCCGTGCTTCTCTCTGTTAAAGAAGATAAAGAATGATTCATGCGCTTATTGCCTTGGGAGATGTTGGGTTAAAGGAAAATAAGCATTTTTTGCCAGTGAAGTAATCCTTACACTCAGAATAACTGCTACAGATAAATGGACTTTGAAATGGGGAATGATAACCTTCCCATCATTAAGAAGGCCTACAGGAGACCTTACCTTCAGCCTTCCTATTTAATGTAATAAGGAGTCTTTTTAAGGACTTGTCAGGGGACACAGTGGTAGATGAAACATAGCTCCAACTATGTCATAGCAAGCAGACTGAAGCCATGAGTCATCCAGTATGCTGAGAAGTGCCATCTCCAGACACCTTTATCTAGACAAAATGCATGTGAGGATATTGAGAATTATGCAGACCTTATATGCTGTTTTTTATGCAGGATTCAAATAAAAGGGAAGGCAGATGAAAGCCAACATGGTTTCCATTTTTTTACAGTATGGCACATTTTGAGGGTGAGGAGTGGGGTGGAGGATATTTAACTTAGCCTCAGGAACCCTGGATCATAGTTCTAGATCTTACAATAAGTTGAAATGTGATCTTGGGAAAGGCTGACATAAATAATGTTTTAAAAGCATTTTAAATTATAACACTGTATCATTCTTGATACCTCAAAGAAACCACAATTGTTCATCTTTTGTCCAGTCCCATGGCTATTTCTATCCTCTATCTGTCTAGAAGGTCAAAAGCAGAGTCTAAATTAGGACATCTCGCAAAGACAAACAGCATGGGGCATATTCAATATCAGCTTATTCAGAACATACCAAAGGCATGATCTAAAGTTTTTCCTCTGACTAAGCTCTGAGTACAGACTTTAAAACAGTTCTCTATTTTCAGATCTCTTCATTTAATGTTTTATAGAATCTGGAAAATGTAGAGAAGAGGGAATCACTTTTCTTTGTCAGTCGACATGATGCCATGACAACCAGTTGCAATGTGAAAGATTGTCAAATCAACAATTGTTTTGTCTACATGATGCCAAATAACTACCAGTTTGATTGATTTGGGTTTTTTTAAGTATAAATTTGTTCAGTTGTTGAAGCATGTAGATACAAGCCTTTAAAAAATCATACATTTTATTATCTGTTCAGGGAACAAACCAATTTCAAATATATTATCTCATTTTTATTCTGATTTTCCCAACAACCTGTTCACTCTCAATAGAGCAACTATTAGATTAGGTTTTTTCAAATAAAGATTTGAAGTGGGATTTACATATCTTAGGCCTAACTATCCTAATTAATTGCTCTCTCTTCGTTTTTTAAGTGGAACTGAAGGAACTACAATGTTTTGTACATCGAATAATAGTGTGTAAATTTAGCCTGGCCCAAATAAAATGTTCAGTAAACAGAATTCAATTAGAGGCTTTTATTTTCCATCATCAACAGCAGAACCTCCAGTATCCGGCTGGATTATTGCCCTTCTATCTACTGGCATATGTTGAATACCTTCATTGTCTTGAATAGCGTAGGTGCTGGAAAAGGAGAGTGGTTTTTCCTTTTTTTTTTTTTTTTAATTTTTTTTTCAATGTTTATTTATTTTTGGGACAGAGAGAGACAGAGCATGAACGGGGGAGGGGCAGAGAGAGAGGGAGACACAGAATCGGAAACAGGCTCCAGGCTCCGAGCCATCAGCCCAGAGCCCGACGCGGGGCTCGAACTCACGGACCGCGAGATCGTGACCTGGCTGAAGTCGGACGCTTAACCGACTGCGCCACCCAGGCGCCCCGAGAGTGGTTTTTCTATGTGGCATCCAGGTTTGTCTCTTTTACTTCAAATTAAAATAGTTCTCCCCTCAAATATATGAACTCCTGGTTTGGTTTCAATAGACCAATTTTACCGAAACGTCTTAACATTGTAAAGATACCAAGGCTTAAGAAAGTAATTTGGTCAAGATCACCTGATGGTAAATGTTCTAATCAGGACATGAATCCATGTCTGTATCACTCCAAAGCCTATTCTTTCCACCACTTTTTAAAATGTTTTTTTTCATATTGTACATCGAATCCTAAAACTCTGTGGTTACCCTGGAGCTTCCCATCCATTGCCCCAGTGGTTTTCTGTCCCCCTAGGCAAGGGCAGATACCAAATAGAAAAGGAAACTATTGCTCAGCTTCAATTACAAATTCAATCTTTTATCTTATCCCTAGATACAATGCTCTCAAAAGGCAAGTATTATTGAGCATGAAAATGATTTTCTTTATTCTTCTGGATCTTATTAAAATAGCAAGAGCTGGCCCTGAATTCTTGAGCTGTGGATGGAGAGAATATACCATCTGGATCAGCCTAACCTGTGATCTATTTATTCCCTCACTTACTGTGGAGTGTCAACTATGCAGGGAACAAGATAGACTCATGGAACTTCATGGAACTTTCAGTCCAGCAGATGGCTCAGATATTGACTAAGTAATAAGGTGTGTGGTGGGCAGAAATGCAGGGCACTGTCAGGGACATTTAACAGAGAGTGAACTTGGGCTGGAGCCCAGTGAAAACTATTCACCAGAAGTGACAAGATATTTGTGCTGTAATATGAAGTGTGACCATGAGTTAGCTGGAGGAGGGAAGATCCAGGTAGCTAGAAAAACATATTCAAGAGCTGTGATGGTTAGTTTTGTGTATCAACTTGGCTAGATGATAGTTTTCAGTTATTTAATTAAATACTAATCTAGTGCTGTGAACAACACTAGGTGTTGTTGACTATGTGGTTACATCTACTATCAGTTGATTTTAGGTAAAGGAGATTTTCCTTCATAATATGGATAAGTCTCATATAATCAGTCAAAAGGCCTTAAGAGTAAAACTGAGGTTTCCCTGAGGAAGAAGAAATTTTATCTGTGGACTGAAGCTTCACTTCCTGCTTAACAGCTTCCAATCTGCATGAATCTACATATTTCAGACTTGTTAGCCCACAACCGTGTGAGCCAATTGCTTGAAATAAATCTTATATACATTTACACACACACACACACACACACACACACACACACACACGGTAGTTCTTCTTTTCCCTCAAAAGTGTATGTGTCTATATGATGTATATACTTTCCTCATGTATATATACAGAATGAGAGAGAGAGAGAGGGTGAGAGAGAATAGAGAGAGAGAGAAGAATCCTGACTGATTTAAATGCTGGTACCAGGAAGTGGGTATGCTGCTGTAACAAATACCTTAATACGTGGAAGTAGCTTCGGAATTGGGGAATGGGCAGAGACTGGGAGAATTCTAAGGTACGTGATAGAAAATGCCTAGATCATCTTGATGAGATTATTAGTGAAAGTATGGATGTTAAAGGTACACTCTCAAAAGGAAATGAGTAACAAGTGATTGGACATTGTAGGAAATAGGATACTTTTCATAAAGTGGCAGAGAACTTGACTGAATTGTATTCTACAATTGTGTTGAAAATAGAACTCTTAGGCAATAAATTTGGATATTTAGCTGAGGATATTTCCAAGTAAAGTGTAGAAGATATGGCCCTTCTCCTTGCTGATTTTATTAAAATTCAAGTGGAAAGAAGTCCATTGAAGAAGGGACTATTAAGCAAAATGGAGCCAACACTTGATGATTTGGGAGGTTATTAGTCTATCCAGATTTCACAGAATGGTAAAGACAGAAAAACTATCATTGAGAAAGCATGCTCTGGACAGGAGACCAAGGATATGGCTGAGCAGCTTTTTGTTAAAGAGATTAGGTATGTGATTTATGGATCCAATCAACCATCTCAGCTGAAGCCAAGTATAGTGAAGGAGTTACCCAGGAAGGATCTATGGAGAATCATTTTGTCTAATGCTTGGATCACCTTGACAAACAGGAGAGGCCCTGGAGGATTTTGATATTGTTATACCAGCAGAAACATTTCCATCTTGAACAGAAATGGACAGAAGCTGGATGAAATGAAAGAATGTTGTTTTACTCCCAAAATTCAGGATATGGGTTGAGAGAGTTATCCAACTGCAAATACCTACTACCATTCCAGAAATAGGAATAACAACAGAAATTGGGGAAGCTGGTAGTGAGGCCATAGAGGCCACTATGAGGGTACACAAGCACATACAAATTCCTCAACAACCCCAGCCAGCATCCCTCTCATCAGGGATCACCACAGCCACAATTTACTAGCAATTGTCTCTTCCTATAATTTGTTCTGCTTTAGGTTATTTATTTTTATACAATTACTAATGCCTCTTATACCAGCTTGTTTTGACATATCCCTTGGAAGCACACTATATTTATATTACAGGTAGCGGGGGGTTACTAACATGCCTGTAATCTGCCTAGACTCCCGTTTTCATTTTATCAGTTCCTAAATAAAGACTCACAATGATTCTCCATAATTTGATCAAATTCTGACTTCCCACTGGGTCTTTTAAGATTATAGAAAATAACTGGAGATAAGGGTATGTGTCTTGATTCCCACTACTTTCTATTGATTAACATGAAATATCTGAGTCCTAGCTCTTTTAGCTTCCTTACATGTTCCAACCTCACGGCCATCTTTGATCCTTTAGTCACATTCTTACCCCTGTCACAATGCTCTCTATACATTCCCTACCTCTCTGCCCACCAGGTTCCTACTCATGTCTCATAGCCAACTCATTTTCCAAAATCTTCCCAGATTGCTCAATACTATCTAGCCCTTCTTAATTAAAGTCAGTACCAAAACTTTATTTTGCAATTTTGGGATTGTAACTTTTTACAAGCTTTGGTTTGTAACTTTTATCTAATTGTTTAATGAGTTTGACAGTCATCTCTTTCTTAACTATACCATAAGGTACTTGAAGACGTTGATTATATCTATTTTTGCAAACATCAAAACACAGGGAATAAAGCAATGTAACAAAAGCCATACATATTATGATTGAGAGCTGCAGGGCAATTGAAAGCATTTCTGAATCAGTAGGGAGTCTTCTTCAAACCTCAGTCACCCATCTCTGTTTCTGGAACTATGTCCAGAAAAGCAAAACTCAAAGTTCAGTCCTCTTCAGGCATCATGATCATCCAAGATGGTGTTTATATACAGCTCCCCAAGGCCTCTCCTGCAAGGATTCTGTAGCAAAGCCTTGACATCTATATTTTTACCAATCCAATCAGGTGGTTCTGAAAGTTGAAGGACAATCTTGTAAGAAATACTGCTGTAGGGGTTAGTAATAAAACTAGATGTCCTGGAATGCAAGAAGCAATCAGGAAGAAGAGAAACACAGGCTATAGCCAGGCCCTTGGAGAATTTCCTACCCCCTGCAAGTTGTGGTCTGAAACCTTGGACTGAGGCTTTCTCTTTCTAATTCCTCACTCAACAATCTAGCCTTAAACTTACAAAGTTCTACTGAGTCTTCTGTATACACACTAACTCACTAACTCTTTTAAATCTAATAAATATGAATGTTAGAATCCTTTTACTTTCCCTCTGTTACAGGTGAAGAAACTAAAGCACAGAGGGTTAAGTAATTTGCCCAAGGCCATAGACTAAGTATATGGCAGGGCTGAAAACCAAACCCAGGTCTTCTGGTTCCCAAATCTGTACTTTTAACCAGTATAAAACCACCACTGTGTCTTGTAGGGGCTCTACATTTTGGATTTATTCTGTGCTTTTCTCACCTGCTAATGTCAATAAAATAAAAAGATAAGTATTCAATACCTATTATGTGTAAGATACCATGATAGGTACTAGGAATACACTTAGAATAAGATTCCATCCATCCCCACCTTCAAGAAGTCTACATTACAATGGAGAATGCAGGCAAGTAAAGTAACATATAACCAAATGCATTGGTAAACATTACAATAGGGGAAAGAACAGGATATTACAGGAATATAAAGGACAGGAACCTATCTTAGTCTTGGGAACTGAAAAGATGGCCCTAAGGAAAGATCATGTAAGCTGAGATTTGAAAGAGCTCCTGTAAGCAACTAAGGTAGGCTCGTGGCACTAGCAGTGTGTAGAAGAGGGTGGCCATTTGAGAGTATTATAGTCAATGGTAAAGGCACATCAAAAAACATGAGGTAAAAGAAAGTTCAGGACATTCTAAATAACATAACATAGTTCATTGTCACCATAAAGTAGTCACAAGAAGGTAAACGGTAACAGGTGAATTAAGGAGGAAAGTTTTCACAAATCTTTTCTTTATTCCTGTATTTCAACTGCTGACCTTTAGAGGTCTACTCAAACTCTTGATTATCTTCCAGGCTCAGTGGTTCAGTTTGAGGTTTTCTTGACCCATGAAATAGGATTAATCGAATCCTAGTAGCTCAGTAGAGCTCACCTTAGAACCTTCCCCTGAATTTAATATGTGCCAATTGAGCAATTAGCCTAATAAATGAATACTTTATTTCTAATCATACCTAGGCACGTAACTGAACATAATCTTCTCCAAACAACAAAAACATCACAGAGGATTCAGAACTCTATCTGTAAATATATCCAATAAAAGAAAGCTTAATCTAATACTTGAAAACTTGAATAATTTCTGTCAGTTGTTTAAACACTTCTAATTTATAGTTAGGGACCTTCATTTTCAATCTTCATTAACAAGCACAGGGCAATAAAGATGGATCACTATATTAATAAAACAGAATTATTATGTGTTATTTATACAGGGCAGCAATAAAATCAGACTGAGAAGATTAAGCACTCTAGCATGCTGTAATTTATGTCAAAGTAATGTCCTACTTTGAAATCAGATTCTGGCTTAAACAATGAAGTAGAACTTATATTCAAAAGAGTAAAAGGGGATGGGAAAGTAAAAAACCAGCTTTAGGGGGAGTATTGAAAATCTTGTGACCAATTTAAAAGGGAGATCACTTGAGGAATATAATCCAAGACAAAGGAAGTTTAACAATGGCTCCTTCTGTCCTTCATAATCCTCCATATTTGGTCAATGTCATTTCAAAAGCAATCTTCAGAAGAGCAAGTGAGATTAAGTGTTTCAAATGTCCTCTGAGTACTCTCTGATGCTCTATCTGACCCTGACACTCTGAGTCACTACTTAGAGAAACACAAAGAAAACATTTCAGTATATTTAGGGATGTTTAGTTAGTAGAGGAAGCATCTCCACAATCAAAAAATGGCTTATACAGGAAAGCTAGCAGTAGGAACGCTGAAGACTTACTCCTACTATATTTATCCCTATTAAAACTATAAAACGATAGCTCTTTGAAATAATTTTGACAATAAATGAACAATATGGCTTATTGTAGTGTTTCTGAGACCTGATTTTGAAAATGTTTTAAGGCTGTAATTTTTAATATGGGACCCCACCAAGACTTGTGCAGCAATGTATTAGGGGAAAATGATAGCCAGAAATATAAATCTGTTGCATCACCCTGGAGAATCAATTTCACTAAAGAATTTGGAGAAAAATTTTGATTTTTTTTTTTTACACTTAAGAGGTTTTGTCACACCCACATACAACCAGAATTACTTTTTGGGTGTGAGCCTAGAAAGTATAGTTTTTTATGGGCTGTAAGGGACTGTCAAGTTTTATACGTTTTGTGTTATGAGGAAGCCCAAGATATTAGTATTACAGTTGAATTAAACAGAATGGGTTTTCAATGGAAGACAGAATAGATTATGGCCTTTCCCTAGTCTTCAGGACCGGTGTTTTTTCCAGAGATGGAATTTGCCATATTTTCCTGAGTTTCTCTCTCTCTCTCTCTCTCTGTCTGTCTCTCTCTCTCTCTCTCTCTCTCTCTCTCTCTGTCTCTCTCTCTCTCTCCCCCTCCCTCCCTCCCTCTCTGTCTCTTTATTACACACACAGATCGTTGACTCACCAAAAGTATCTTAATATCCTGTCACAAATGTGTTCATATTTTTTTCTAAACTATATGATTGCCATTTTCCCATGCTGTAGAAGAATGAAAAACTTAAAAATACACATGATTTTAGTCTCATGTTGCTTTTGTGTTTTAAAAATTTAATGGTTGAAAAGGCTTTTTTAAATTTTTTTTTTTTGCAGCGAATAAGGACTTGAGGTTTGAAAGAGAAAGTTTGAAGAAAACTTCTCTGAATCTCAAGTTTTCTTATCTGTAAAATGGGGATAGTAGCTGCCCTGAAATTTCACACAATATAATGTGTATGCAGGTACTTTGAAATCTGTAGATCACTGGATGCATGTCAAGGGATCCTATTTCCATTTTATGATCACATTAATTGCTTCGTATAACCTTCCCCCACATACATAAAAGTACAAAAAACCCCACAAACTATAGAAATGCAAGTACAAAATAAAAACAATAAAATAGTTTCTGAATGTGTAATGTGTGTCTAAAAAGCCATAATGCACCGGGCATGAAAGACTTGACCATGATTAATAATGACGAGCACAACATCTGACACAGCAAATATTTTTAAAAATGGAAAATATGGGGGCACCTGCATGGCTCAATTTGTTGAGTGTCTGACTTCAGCTCAGGTCATGATCTCATGGTTCATGAGTTCGAGCCCCACATCGTGCTCTGCGCTGTCAGCACAGAGTCTGCTTCAGATCATTTGCCTTCCTCTCTCTCTGCCCTTCCCCTGATCTCTCTCTCTCAAAAGAAATAAAAGTTAAAAATTTTTAAATAAAAATGGAAAATAATGTTGAATATTGTATCTGTCTAGCTCCAGTCAGAAAATATAAGCTATCAGTTATTTTAACCACATTGTACTGAAGCAATGAAAGTATAGAAAGCAGGGGCACCTGGGTGGCTTAGTCCATTAAGCGTCCGACTTCAGCTCAGAGCATGATCTCACGGTTCATGAGTTCAAGCCCCGCATCAGGTGCTGTACTGACAGCTCAGAGCCTGGAGCCTGCTTAGGTTCTGTGTCTCCCTGTCTCTGCCCCTACCCTGCTCATGCTCTGTCTCCCTCTGTCTCTCAATAATAAATAAATGTTTAAAAACAAAGAAAGAAAGAAAAAAGAAATAAAGAAAAAATAAAGTGTAGAAAGCAAATATTACTGCATCAGGGAGATGACAACTGCAAAAGGAGCGATATTTCAAAGGGAAGAGGTTAGTGACGTAAACTTAGCAGCTGGAGAAGAGCTCACACAGCTGACTTTCATACCTCTAAGGACAAAGAGATGTTTGGCTGAAGGATCTCCAGGCTTAGTATTAGGGAGGGACAGCCCTGTGTCTGGGACTCAGAGGAAGTGGAGGAAATCTCTTCCTCTCCCAGCTCTCCAGTCTCCCTCTCAAATCCCATTTTAACATAGAGCCAGCTCTGAGCTGGCAGAACAGAAATGTGGTGGGCAGAATTCCAGCACCAGTATCACAAAGCAGAGTATGGAAGGGCAGGTTTGGAGCTGGCACAATAGCATCACACCCGACTCAAACATGGGAATGGCAGACTGCATGCAAGAATAAAGGAACAGAGGAAAAAAAAGAAATGAAGGAACCATTCATTTATTCATAGCTGACAGGACAAAAATCTAAGCTCCCTATAGTGCTTTCTCAAACCTGTATTCCCGGAGACTGGATATAAGCTGAAATTTATGAATCATATCACATTCAAATGCACTAGGGAAGTTTGCTATTTAGAGGAATTTCATGGCAAATTGTTTTGTGAGACAAATAATCACTCACTAATTTAACTGGTGCATAAATCACAATTTTCATACATTTGGTTTGCTTAAGCAAATTGGATCTATACTGAAAAATATGAGATGCATATTATAAAATCTCTAATACCTGCTTGGGTCCCAGAGGACATCCTCAACATACAATAAGGTGCCAGATTGAGTTGGCACAATTTTAGTCCTTGGAAAGATGATAAACTCCTGTTTCCTCACACCCACCCTGGTCCAAGTTTGAAGGTATCACAGAAGAGATCGAAGGAATTGGTAACATTGATAAAACAAAATGTAAATCTGTGAGAAGTATTAAGAAAGAAAAGGTAGAGGTTTGTGTGTGTGTGTGTGTGTGTGTGTGTGTGTGTGTGTGTGTTAGATGGAAGTGTGCTGTAGTCTTCTGGAACAGATGGTCTGATACCTCAGGAGAAGAATGGGTTGCGAGACAGCATTTAGGTTGTCCTATTTCGCCCAACTGCATACTGTCCTGGGAAGATCATTGTTTTGTCTTCCCTCACTCCCATGACCAGTAAGAGCCAAAAAATTATGACAGTAACCAAAAAGCACCATAGTTATGTCATAAAATGTACAGCTGAAATGGAAAGCAACTGATAACTAATCAAAACAACATATCAAGTCCCTGAGCAGTCCCTGTGCTATCTTCCACTCCTTCCATGAATGAGAGCTGAAGAATTATACCCAAAAGAGAAAATTGTTAAAGAATATAATGACGAATAGAAAATATGGAAAACATAAAGTGCTCAAATAAGAGGTCTCTATCTTATGTTGCATCCATGTCTGACACCCACATTCTAAATCTACCAGAAGGTGTATATACTAGGACTTGGGTTTTAGCTTTTCAACCTGATTAGACATTACCAGCCAATGTGGCTAATATTCCTGTAACACAAGAGAGTAACTAGATAATTGAAAAAGGCAAAAACTATAATATAAACATAATTCAACAATCTAGATGGAGCCTAGACATATTATAAAAAATGTAAGAACACTAAAGAAAAAGAGAAAATTGTTGTTTTTCAGAAAAAGTAGATTGTTAAAAAGAAAGTCAAATTAGAGTGGCAAAAAAAGAAAAAAAAAAACCTCAAGAGCAAGACTAGGTGCAAAAGAGAGAGTGGAGTGATATATAAAAATATTTAGAAGGGGGCACATGGGTGGCTCAGTGGGTTAAGCATCCGGTTCTTGATTTCAGCTCAGATCATGATCTCATGGTTCATGAGTTTGAGCCCCACATCAAACTTCATGCAGACAGTGTGGTGCCTGCTTGGGATTCTCTCTCTACCTCTCTTTGCCTGTCCCCTGTTTGCTCCCTCTCTAAATAAATAAATAAATAAATAAACGAACACACATTTTTAAAAAGTTTAAAAAATATTTAGAGGGAAGAAGTTTTGATTCTGAGCATTATATCTAGGTAAACTGACATTTGAATATATCAGTCTATAGACGAACCTAAGAATACAAAGCTTAAAAAGGTTTGGCACACAGAAACCATCTGTGGAAACATTCTTGGAAAAACATAAACAAATCTAGGGGATTGATAAGGGTGTGTGGTAATTTAGTAAAAATCTACCATTATATTATATATCAATCCAAACCACACCACGGTAATTAATCCAAACAACGTAAAATTATATATGACAGCAAAGTAGAGGGAGTAGTGGTAGGTGGGTAGCCTGGAGGAAATGAGAAGGAAATGAGGGTATGGATACATCTTATTTGGGCTAAGATATAAACATTGTTAAGCTTAGGAAGTTGAAAACAAAAAATAATATATATATGAGACTTACTCTATGTAACACTACAATTAGAATGTGTAATTTCCATGGCAGGAAAGAACCAATAAAAGATATGTAGGTAAGGAGGAAAAGGGGAAAAAATGGTATATGGCAAAAAATCTAATTCAATAATAAAAATAATTTTAAATTTTAAGTTTATCAATTAAAAGCAGTAAACTACCATGTTGAATAATGCTAGTATCCTACTACTAGTGATAGATGAGCAGTAAAATGGTATAGAAAGTTTAAATCAAAGGGAAAGGAACAAATATAACCCATAGTTATGAATCAAACAAACATTGGGTGAGCATTTCAATATCAGACAATAAACAGAATGGGAGATTCCAGGTAGCTCAGTAGGTTAAGCATCTGACTCTTGATTTCCGCTCAGGTCATGATCTCACAGTTTGTGAGATCCTGCTCCGTGTGGGCTCTGTGCTGACACCACAGAGCCTGCTTGGGATTCTCTCTCCCTCTATCTCTCTGTCCCTCCCCCATTTATGTGTGCTCTCTCTCACTCTCAAAATAAAATAAGTAAATAAAACTTTTTAAAGAGAAAATAAATGCCAAGCTGGTGACTTAACAACGGAATCTGTGGTTTCCCCAATATTATTCCAGAGGAGCAGCAAATTGAGCCTGTTCTGATTTAGAGGCCCCACAACTGAGCATTCCTGAACAGATTATAGGTCATGATAAGCTTCTTACTGAAGTGATAGGTTCTTTCCCTACTCAATACCATTGGCCAAATAGCCAAATAACAAAACAGTATTTGATGGCAAACAGGTAATTTATTCAACGGTCAGAGAATGGAGAAGGGAACTCATGCTCTAACGGCACCTTCTTCCAAGTGTCCATCAACAGATGAATGAATAAAGAAGATCTGGTTGTATATAAACAATGGAATATTCTTCAGTCATAAGAAAGAATGAAATCTTGCCATTTTCAATGACATGGACAGAGCTAAAGAGTATAATGCTAAGCAAAATAAATCAGAGAAAGACAAATACCAGATGATTTCATTCATATGTGGAATTTAAGAAAGAAACCAAATTAGCAAAGGAAAACAAAGCGGGGGAGAGGGAGAGAGAGAGAGAGAGAGAGAGAGAGAGAGAGAGAGACAAAGCAAGAAACAGACTCTTAACTACAGAAAATAAACTGTTACCAGAGGGGAGAGGTGGGGGATTGGGTTAAATAGGTGATGGGGGTTAAGAAGTGCACTTGTCATGACAAGCACAGGGTGGTGTATAGAAGTGTTGAATCACTATATTGTACACCTGAAACTAATATCACAGTGTATGTTAACTGTACGAGAATTAAAATTCTTTTTTAAATAAAGAATGAATGAATAAATAAATAAATAAATACGACATTTTCTTTCCCAGTAGGTCTCACTGTCATAGTTTTGTAGGGTTAGGGTAATTAAGGATTGGTAAAAAAGCTGACCTTGGGGTTTTTCAGGGAAGAGAGAGGAGACTTCTCTAAATTAGAGTGCCACCTGTTTTCTTCCTTTAAGTGGACACAGTAGAATCTGTCCTGGCACCGGTCGATGTGTTTTTGTTATTACAATGATAGTAAAACCTTGGTATGTGAGCATAATTCATCCCAGGAACATGCTTGTAATCCAAAGCACTTGTATATCAAAGCGAATTTCCCCATAAGAAATAATGGAAGCTCAGATGATTCCTTCTACAACCCAAAAATATTCATATAAAATGATTACAACTCTGTAATATAATACAAAATCATAAAGAAAATACAAAATATGAAGTAAAATAAACAAATTAACCTGGATTTACCTTTGAAAACCTTCGTGGCTGGTGTGAGGGAGACACAAGGGAGGAGGGTTATTGCGTGGGATGACTTTCACTATCACTAATGGATGTTGACTACAGTCCAGTATTATTAACTCTTGTCATATACCGTATTTAATGTAACTGACAATAAGACAGCAGAGGAAAGGGTCTCTACCTGCAGACACCCTTACTTAGAATGAAGCAAAGCATTCCTAAACTTACTCTTGTGTGGAAAAGCAAAGGACCGTCCATAGGTAATTTGAAGTGACAAAAAATAGGGGGAGAGCCAAGATGGTGGAACAGCATGGAAGTTTTTTGTGTCTTGCGTCCATGAAATGCAGTCAGATCAACACTAAACTATCCTGCACTCCTAGAAAACTGATTTGGGGATTAACACAACAATCTGCACAACCTGAACCACAGAACTCAGCAGGTACGTGGCACAGAGTGGTGAACTGGGGGAGAGAGAAGCTACAGAAGGCAGGGAGCTGTTTTTGCTTGCAAAGAGAGGATGGAGGGTGGGTGGGGAGCAGAGTATGAGAAAAACACCCCCCCCCCAAAAGCAGCTGGAGAGAAAGTGGAAAAGTGGAAACAGCTGCAGGGACTGTACTAAAAAGGAAGGATAAAGGAGAGGGTTTAAATTCCATTAAGACTCTATACAGGAGGAGAGCAGAATCTGAAACTCCGCAGCTGATACCTGGTGGTGCTCTGCTGAGAAGGGTGAATCCTCAGGAGCAGAGTGAAGTCTGGGGGTCTTCAGGCCACATGGGGAGAGTCGGTTCCCCTGCTGGGAGGATATCTGGCAGAGGCTGTGTCAAGGCAAAGGCCCCAGTGGACCCAGAAGAACAACCACATTCACTCGTGCTGGAACAAGATGGTAAAGGGTGCAGCCTGGTACCAGAGGTGTGTTGCGATTTTCCATAAACCTTGAAATGCTGCTGCTACACAATCATGTGAACTTTTTCTGGGGCAGGCTAGTACCCAGCAATAGTCTCCGGGCATTGGCAGCAGCACGGTCTTGCGAACGTTCCTGGGCGCAGCCGGCACCCGGCCATTGCTCGGTGAGACCTTCCTGCAGAGGAGCAGAACAGGTCAAAGCCACAGTCCCTGAGAAATAAGGGGTCGGGAAAAACAGCCACATCTGAGATGAAACTCAGGAGGGAGGTGCTGCCTAAGGGCTTGGTCACAGACAGGGTAAAAATGGGGAGTGGACAGAAGCCAGAGACAAAGGGTGTGCCATTATAGATCAGGGAGAACAGAGTTCCGAGACTGGGTATCTGAGTGACGCCATTTTCAACCCCCGCGTTCATGCGCATACACACCTACAAGCACCACAATAATCTACCCCAGTAGGCTAAGCAGCGCCATCTAGTGGAGAACGGAGCCATTACACTAAGCCCTGCCCAACTGCCAACCTCGCTCTTCAGGAACAGAAGTCTCTCCATGTGCTCAGTTTACGGACTGTAAACCGCTTCATGATTTGACTTCTAGGGGGAAAACAAAGTAATTTCAGTTGTATTTCAGTCTGTTCGCTGGTCCATCTATTCAATTTTCTTTTTTTTTTCATTGCTTTTCTTTTTCTTGAATACAGAAAGAGAAAAAATTTATTTTTATTTTAAATTTTTATTAAAAATATGTCTTTCATTTTTTTCTACTATATTTTTTATTTTTTTTGGTAAATTTTTCAAGTTCTATTTTACTTCCATCATTTCATTTTATTTCATTGTATTCATTTTTTCAAATTTTCAAACGTTTTCCTTTTTTTTTCTTCCTTTTTTTTCTCTAATCTATCAAGCTCCTTTCAACACCCATACCAAAACACACTTAGGATCTAGCATCATTTACTCAATTTGTGTGTGTGTGTTGTTTTTAATTTTTTAATTTTAGTTTTTACCTTATTAATTCCTTTTCTCCCTTAAAAATGACACAATGAAGGAATTCACCCCAAAAGAAAGAGCAGAAAGAAATGACAGCCAGGGGCTTAATCAACACAGATAACACAAGCAAGATGTCTGAACCAGAATTTAGCATCATGATAATAATAATACTAGCTGGAGTCAAAAATAGATTAGAATCCCTTTCTACAGAGATAAAAGAAGTAAAAGCCAGTCAGGATGATATAAAAAATGCTATAACTGAGCTGCAATCTTGAATGGATTGCATTCGATGAATGAGGCAGAGCAGCAAATCAGCAATATAGAGGACAAACTTATGGAGAATAATGATGCAGAAAAAAAAAAGAGGGAGACTAAGGCAAAATAGCACAATTTAAGAATTAGAGAAATCAGTGAGTCATTAAAAAGGAACATCAGAATTACAGGGGTCCCAGAAGATGAAGAGAGAGAAAAAGGGGTAGAAGGGTCATGTGAGCAAATTATAGTGGAAAACTTTCCTAACTTGGGGAAAGACACAGACATCAAAATCCAGGAAGCAGAGAGAACTCCCATTAGATTCAACAAAAACCGACCATCAACAAGGCATATCAGAGTCAAATGCACAAAATACTCAGGCAAGGAAAGAATCATGAAAGCAGAAAGAGGGAAAAAAAGTCCTTAACCTACAAGGGAAGACAGATCTTGGCAGGGCAGAAAAGTGTGGCAGGTTATATTCAATGTGCTAAATCGGAAAAATATGCATCCAAGAATTCTTTATCCAGCAAGGCTGTCATTCAAAATAGAAGGAGAGATAAAAAGTTTCCCAGACAAACAAAAATTAAAGGAGTGACCTTTAGTGACCACTAAACCAGCCTTACAAGAAATTTTAAGGGGGACTCTCTGAGGGGAGAAAAGACAGAGAAAAAAAAGAAAAAAAAAAAGATGAAAAGCAGCAAAGACTAGATAGGACTAGAGAACACCACCAAAATTCCAACTCTACAAGAAACATAGTGACAATAAATTCATATCTTTCAGTGCTCCCTCTAAACGTCAATGGACTCAATGCTCCAATCAAAAGACATAGGGTAACAGAATGGATATGAAGTGACAAAAAATACACTAGTGCCAGTTGTGGGCACCTTCTAATGTTCTGAAAAATCACTCATTTCTGTCAAACATCATGGCCTGAGACCAAGTGTCCAAGCATGGAAGACAATCATCCACAATCCCATAGAGAGAGAGAGAGAGAGAGAGACAGAGACAGAGACAGAGACAGAAGAATCATTGGCTCAGCTGTGATCATGTGACGTTCAGCAGCACATACTATTACTATTTTAAGACACTGCTCATTTATCAAGTTAAAATTTATTAGAAATGTTTGCTCATGTTGTGGAACACTTGCAGAACAAGTTACTCGCGATCCAAGGTTTTACTGTAGGTGGTAATAATCCCCCGGTCATCTGGAGGGTTAGCACAGAGTCTGAACTGGATCAAAACCAGTCAAAAATTGGGTCATGGAGGCTTGTTTGGAGTTTGTGGCTTCTGGCATTTGACCTTAGTCTCTAGTGGCAATCAGCACTTGTAAGCAGGGCTAGAAAACTGGGTTATTGTGGCTTGTTAGTGAGTCCCTGGTGACAAGCTCAGACAAAGAGAAAAACATATCAAAACCTTAGATGAGTCTGAAAACCAAAATTTCAAAACATGTGAAGAAACCTAATATTAAAAACCAACAACATTGGTAATCAAAGAAAATGAATACAATAAAAACTTAAAAACAAGATTCTACAATGAATTTCTCATAGACATGATTGTTCACCAATATTTGCTCCTCCTACCTGGAAAAGTATTTTAATTCTTCATTCTAATGAATTCAGATATGGGTGATTTACTCTGAAAATAAAAACAATAAATCAATAAAATTCCTCTATGAGTCTCCTGCTTGAATATTTCCTGTAATATGTATGTATGTATGTATGTATGTATGTATGTATGTATGTATCTATCTATCTAATTATCTTTCTTCCTATCATTTACATCTATGTAAATATTTGCATGTGGATCCATTTCCTTTTGTTTCTCCAAAGGGTCCTGCGTTTCCCTCCAATAGAAACAAAATACAGCCCTGTCTTATACATTACAGCTCTTTAAATATTTGTAACAAATATCATGTATCTTTGTCTTTCATTCTATCAATTAAACATCCCAACCTCATAATTTTTCCTTATGCGGCATTAATGTCAAGGTCTTCACTATCCCACTTACCTATCTATTTCTCCAAATGTTTTTTTTTGTTTGTTTACTGTTTATTTATTTTTGAAACAGAGAGAGACAGAGCATGAGCAGGGAAGGGGCAGAGAAAGAGGGAGACACAGAATGTGAAGCAGGATCCAGGCTCTGAGCTGTCAGCATGGAGTCCGATGCGGGGCTTGAACTCACGAACTATGAGATCATGACCTGAGCCGAAGTCAGATGCTTAACCGACAGAGCCACCCAGGCGCCCCTATTTCTCCAAATGTTTAATGCGGAAATCTTAAACTTTACGTTGTTGGGAGTAAATATGTAAAACAATTTAAGTCTGGAACCACAACAAAACCCACTCTTGTTAGTCTTTTTCCCTCATGATTATTTAAAGAAACATCACCAAAAATATGGTCTGAACAAAATCAGAAGCTAGAATATAATGGGGAAAATATTATTCTTAGTCAAAAATCTGGATGAAAATTCCATCTCTGCCTCTCACATGAGCAAGTTATTTGACCCTTATGAGGCTTGGTTCATTCAGCATTCATATGAGGATTCAAAAGTCTTATTTCCAGGGGTGCCTGGGTGGCTCAGCTGGTTAAGCATCTGACTTGATTTTGGCTCAGGTCATGACCTCACCGATGTGAGATGGAACCTCACATTGGGCTCTGAGCCGAGCATGGAGCCTGCCTGGGATTCTGTCCCTCCCTCTCACTCTGCTCCTCCCTCACTTGTGCTCTTTCCAAAAAAGAATAAAAATTTTAAAAATATTTAAAAATCAAAAGACTTACTTACATAATAATCATGGCTTAAGGAATTATGTAAATAAACTCAATGAGAACCACTTCACAATGTTTGAAAATAATGATAAAAATATATTTTAAAAAAGCACTATCCAACTTTGAATCATACATCTTGACAAAATAAATACTTGAGTGTAAGTCTGACAAAAGCATGAATTATATTCTCCCAGTTGCAGAGGTTATTTTTGAAAAGACATGTCTCAGCACTAGTCATTTTAATCTAGCTCATTTGGAATAACCCTTAAGGTGGGCCAAAAAAACACAAACAAACAAACAAACAAAAACAAAATAACACAAACCAACTCTGCCTTAATATTATTTGTCCATGGTGATTCTTCCTAGTTCTGATGTTTCTGTATGATGTATTTAGTTGAATGGGACTCAGTGATGGAAGGAAGGCAATATTGTGTAAACTTGGTTAACAGTTTGCAATTGATGGGGAGGGTGCCTCAGTAAAAGAGAAATCTGGAGCTGGAAGTCAATAAAATAAAAATGTGAGAAGCATGAAAATTTCACTTACATAAGAAAATCACTGATTTTTATTGAAACTGGAAGAAAAATTATTATTCTAGGCATGAGAGTGCCATGTAGTATCTTGATCCATCATGGTTACCTGCAAGTGATCATTCTTCAAATTTGTACAGACACACACACCATGGATATGTGCAGGAATGCAATAAGCAGAACATGAATGGGCAAGGGCATCCGCAGAATTCTGGGAGGAAAACACTGCTGCTCAAATGTGACAACCTGTGATTGAATGTGGAAGTAACAGTCAATATTTTGACTTTAGAAAGAGGTCATTACAAGCTCATCCAGGAAAGCAGAGAAGGATTTTAGGTTGTCAAGTCAAAGAACAATGTCAAAGTCCAGCTTCTTGAGTGAGCAGGACTTGATCACTTCCCGAAGGAGAGACCGCTGACACACTGAGAGGGGCCTGCTCAGCCACTAGGCTCCCACTGCTCTTTTACTGGGCATTGGAAAGAACAGCAACTGCTTGCTTGCCCTCTTAACAGGAAAGAAAAAAAAAAAAAAAGTGGCTACAACAGCCCTAACAGCTGTCACTGCCAGGGAAGGGGACATGGAGAATTCGAAATGGGATAAATAGGGTTGGCACGACAATAAAGATGTGGAGAATTAATAATGTACCAGGCAACTTCCTCACGATCTCCCTAGCCTTCCATCAAAAGCAACTGAGACTAATTAAATCAAGCCAAGTATTTCAATTGACACATAAAAAGACAGGTTTAGCTCTGAATTCTTTTCTCTGTTTGATATGATTAATGTTGCATTACACTACAGAAGGCCACTTGGTAAGTGGTTAAACCATGGTACATTTGGCATTTATGAAAGACTTTTTGTCATGTAGCAATGATGCTTTTAAAGCCTGACCACACAGTTTTGAGTTTGGCTTTGATAGCGCCCTGGTGAAGGCTGTCTGTGGAAAACTAGTGAAATATTTTTCTCCAGCATGTAGTTAGGCCTGCTGCTTTCAACACTGAGAAAAGATGTTAGAACACATTTGCTAAATTTCAGATCAAAGAAACCATCCTGACTTACATTCCTATACATTTCTTCTATAAACGCTTAACTAATTCTGTTGACCTCAGTGCTCAGAGTAGATATTGTTATTACTATTACTATAGCTACCATTGTGTAATCATATTGATCTCATAAAAGCTCATATTTTTTATTAAAAAAATTCTTCCACATGTCCTCTCAATTTCTTACTTCCACTCCAATTTTAAAATAAATTTTCAATCATCAGCAATTCATGTCACATAGAATGCTACCTATATTTCCATAAAAACATTGAGAAAGAACCATATATACCTAAAGCTTTTCAAACCCTGTTAGGTTTTCAACTCTTGAGCAATGGAATCATAAGAGTTAACACAAACATTAGCAAATGAATCTGCTATCCTTAACAAATGAGTTTAGAGAGTAGGAAATGTTTTATTGAAACAAACCTTAATGAATATTATAGGAAAAGAAAAAGAGACGCCATTATAGAATGCATGTAAGTACCTTTGCCACAAAGACAGACTTAATATAAGAATCTATTTCTAAGTAATGCTTCCTTTCAATGACATCATTTCCAATAAAACTTCCACTTTAAACTGAACTATCTTCAAATTTGTATTTGTCACTATGGGTCCTCTTTTTTCTAAACTCATTTAGGAAAGCTAAGGATGGCTGTCTAATTAGTCTACAGGGTAATAACTTTTCACACTTAAGAAAAATACTCATAGTTTTTAAGCCCAGATAGATGAAAAATTATTTAAATGGAAAGTATGTGGTAAATTTAGTGTGAAAAAAACTTAAAAGAAAGAATTCTGATTAGCCAAGGTTTGCTTTCAAATAATTAAAAATAAACCATTCCACACTGTGGAGTGGAAAGATAAGGGCCTGTAGGCATTCTTAAATATATATCTCCCATTATATTATTCATTGTTTAACACTTGCTAACATAGAACACAGTATGTGTAATAGTGCTTATACCTCTCAGACCACAACCATTGTTATAGCCGCAAAAGAAAAAACAACACTTGGATTAGTTTAAAAGAGCGAATTCCAAAACGTCTATGTCTCGGCATCATTGTGTGGCTATTGCTAATGGAGGTCAAGGCAGGCCAGCTTCAAAGGGGCTGCAAAATTCGTCAGAAATATGTCTACTTGCTGTACATTTCTAGGCATTCTCCCAAAAAATTTCTGGTTCTTGAGAGCCCCTTATTTCAAATGGAAACAATATATCTGACCTAGTTTCCAGCATAGAGCTTATATTCATTCAACTAGGCTTCAGCTCCCTATCTCATCATCTGCCTCCTTGATAAAAGCTGAGCAGATACCCCTCTAGTAGAACTCATTATCCAAAGGCTTCCTTCCAGGCATTAGCCCACTCAGGTAAAGTGGTCATTATTTCCCAAGGATAAGGGTTACTTTCTGAGGTTTTTTTTTTTTTTCCAAAGCCACATTTGATTATAAGGGTAGCACTCCTAACAATTTCTCTTCCTCGTTTCTCCTTCCTGTGCAAAAGGCCATTGGTGGGACAGTCTGCTAAGGCCGAAGAGAACTTTTGTTCTAAGAATTTTTAGGTCTAAGAGAAATCGTCAGGAGAGTCACTCCATGAAAATTGGCAAAATAAATTTCTTATGCGTCATTTGCTAAATAGAATTCCAAGATTACCTGCAAAATCGGGTTTATTTATTTGAGTGCTTTTTATGGGGAGAATTTGTAAATCAAGGATAAAAATTCTATTTTATGTGTTCTGATTATACAGTATTAACCGTAAAGAGAAGGGCTCTGTTATATGTAAAATATCACCAAAGAATTAAAAGACATTATCAACTTTTATAGAAATGTGTTTGTATATGTAGACAATGCATATTTATACCAATAAATATAACAAGTTCTCATTTTAAGATGATTCATTTTTGTCGTTGTTGTTTTATTCAGACCATGAGCTTTGATCCAGTTTCTAAAACTAGCTAAATTCATGCATTATCTCTTCTCATTTTTGTTGGTCATCAAGATGACACATTTAATTCCCTTCAATTGATTACCATGACTCAAGTTCACCTATTTCCAACTTACAATTATTTCAGGAAGGATTCAGTGAAACTGCCTATTTTGCCAAGGGAAAAATATACTTTTGATTACTTTCTTTTATTTTCTTATGCTAGAGAGCTTCTGAATCTTCCCTTTAGCTTTGCTTCACCGCTCTCCAGAGCAAACTGCCAAGACCCTCCCATTATCATTCACCTCCCTAAACACTTCCATATCATTTCTCTTGTGTGCACTTTACAGAATCACAGAACAAACCAATTTAATCTCTGATGCTTGACAGTATATTTCACAGGTTGGTCTCTCTTTTATGTAATACTTATAGATGTGGATTGATCAAATAAAATATTTAGAAAAGATTAGTTTTATAAGAGAAACTTTGATTATACCAATTTATACCAAACAGGTCATGCACATTCTTTCATGTTTAATATATGTATCTATCTATATAGAGACAGAGATACATGCATACATACACAGATACACAGCTACATACCTGCTGCACATAAGTAAAATTGCCTGTTTTGCACCCGTTTGCTTACCTGTCTTTAAGGTAATCTAAACTAGTGTGTGTGTGTGTGTGTGTGTGTGTGTGTGTGTCTTTCTGTTTTGTAGCATAATTCCTTTTGCTTTATGGCTCAATAAATAAAACATCCCATCATTTAAACCAACTCTTAAAATCTGTGTAACCAAGATAAGGATGTGGTAAGGATGTTACTTACATAGTCAATCACAGTTTCAGTGGGAGATAAATAATAAATACTATAGCACTCATATCCTCTATTTCCTAATAGTTTACCCTTCCTTATTTGGCAGTTACTGGCAGATAATAGGCGATTAATATATATTTGATAAGGGACTGATTAAATTGAATGCTCTCAATTGTTTAAAACATCACCTTACCTTTTCTCATGAGTGTTGAACTAAAACCTTTCATGATTTCCTAGTCCACCAGAGTTATATTCCTGTTTAAGTTATTTTTTCCATTACATTTAGTGTAGCACTGGTTTGGTTTGGTTTTGTGTGTGTGTTTGTTACAAATTTCTATGACCTTGTGAACCCCATCCAGAGTCCAATTAAGTAATTTAAACCATTCTATTGTTTGGAGACTTCCACGTGTCTTGTTGATTTTTTCTCCCAAATAAATTAGCATGCTTTTCTTTGAATATTTAAATTAGAAATTTCCATAAATCACTTACTCCTTATTACATGCATCAAACTTTATACAATCAGTAGCCATCATGACAAGTATCAAAAGGGATCAGAGCAGAGTGAAAAAGGATTTTTCTGCCTTTTCTAGGGCACTGTTCTGCATTCCACTTTGCTGTTGTCCCCACATCTTCCTCCATCCCAGAGAAAGACAGGTCTGCTCCTGCCCAGCCACCACCTCCCCAACTCCACTTGAGTACAGTGAGTATCTCCTTTCTCAGGGACTGGGAGTTCAGGGCATTTTCTCTTGCTTCCTTTTTTAACCTCTCTCCTCATGGTTCCTTCCTATCCAGTTGTCACTTTTCAATACATATGTTACTTAAACTTCTTTGAGCTAATGTCTCTTAGTGGCATTTGACACTAATAATCAAATCCCCACAGTTAAAATATTTTCTTTCTTCACTTTGCCCTGACTCTCACTCTTCTTACACTCTTTCTACTTTATAGGCTACTTACCAGTTTCCTTTGTTGTTATCCATCCCTAAAGGTTAGGGTTGCCCTACATTCTATTTGGGGAACTCTTCTCTTCACTCCCATCCATGGATTCTCTGCCAGGCACCTTGCTTTCAGCACCAATTCAATGTTGGTGCTTCTCCATTCTCAATGCCCCGGTCTTCCCCTCTCTCCTGAGCATCAGACAGATCTGTCCAATTGCTTACCAGACCTCTGAGTCGAATATCCCACGGAGCATAAAACTCTTGCCTGTATTACTTCTCTATGGCTCTTGTAACAAATTATCCCAAGTGCAGTAGCTTAAAATGACACAAATTTATTCTTTTACAGTTCTGGAGGTCAGAAGTCCTAAACTCAGTGTGTCCACAAGGCTGTGTGTTCTTTCTGGGAGCTATAGGAGAGAATTTATTTCCTTACCTTTCCTGGCCTCCAGCTTTTTCTCACACCACTCCAACTTCTGCTTCCATCATTGTATCTCCTTCTCTGACTCTGACTTTTCTGCCTCCTTCTTCTTATGATTACATAGGGCCAACCCGTACTGTCCAGGAAAATCTCTTTATCTCAAGGTCCTTAATTTATATATTTTTTAAGTTTATTTATTTATTTTGGGAGAGAGAGGGTGAGGGAGGGGAGAGAGAGAAGGAGATAAAGAGAATCCAAATCAGGTTTCACACTGTCAGCACAGAGCCCAATGCGGGACTCAAATCCACCAACCCTGAGATCATGACCTGAGCTGAAACCAAGAGTCAGATGCTTAATCAACTAAGCCACTGAGGTGCCCCCTCAAAATCTTTAATTTATTTGCATCTGCAAAGTCCTTTTTGGCAATCAGGATGTGGCCCTCTTTGGGGTCCCAGTATCGTGTCTACCATAATATACCACATTGAACCACTTCTTCCCTCCAAACTTCTTCCTCCAACACTGATTCTCAATGAATGACACTGCCATATAATGAGTTCTTCAACTCAGAAAAATCTTGGAGTCATCCTTGGTTCTTTGCTTTAATTTACTTGTTTGTTATACAGATTCAGTCACCAGTTTCTATTGATTTTATATTCTAAATGTTTTTTAGGGGCAGCTAGGTGGCTCAGCCGGTTGGGCATCCGACTTCAGCTCAGGTCATGATCTTGTGGTTTGTGATTTCAAGCCCTGCATCGGGCACTGTGCTGACAGCTCAGAGCCTGGAGCCTGCTTTGGATTCTGCATCTCCCTCTCTTTTTCTGCCCCTCCCTGTTCACACTCTGTCTCTGTCTCTGTCTCTCTCTCTCTCTCTCTCTCTCTCAAAAATAAATAAACATTAAAAAAATTAAAAAAAAATTTTAAACCAATTCAAATTTCTCCATCTTCAGTGTTGCTTACAAAAATCAGGCTATTATCACTTCTTGGCCTTTTCACAGCTCTCCCTGCAGGGTGCCTTTCATTACCTGTTCTATGTTCCTAAACATAATTCTGATTCTGTTAGTTCACTGCTTATCCCCATTTCCTTCAGAAGAAAAATCAAACTTAGCTTATATTATAAATTTAATGTTTCCCTCTTAAATTCTTTTAACGTTTATTTATTTTTGAGAGACACAGAGACAGAATGCGAGTGGGTTAGGGGCAGAGAGAGAGGGAGACACAGAATCCCTAGCAGGCTCCAGGCTCTGAGCTGTCAACACAGAGCCTGACATGGGGCTCGAACTCACAAGCTGTGAGATCATGACCTGAGCTGAAGTCGGACGCTCAACTGACTGAGCCACCCAGGCACCCCTAATGTTTCCCTCTTAAGCCTTATCTCTTGCTGTCATATCCCCATTTCCTGCTTCTCTACTGAACTCAAAAGTTGCATGAACTCTTCCAGCTCCATGTTACTCACGAAGAAAGCTGTTCATTCTGTCTGGAATGCCTTGTCCTATCTGAATCCCTGAGTCATACTCATGCCTCCTACCTATCTCCCCACTTTCATAACATTCACCCTTGAAAGTTTTCCTCTCTGTGTTCAAGCTGGTTGCCACCTTTCCTTTATTCCACGTGCACATGAACTTTACCAATCTGGCATTATAAATAAACACAGGTTATAAATAACCAAAGGTTCCTTATCTGTACCTCTCTTCACATTGTATGCTCTGGGAAGGCAGGATCTATGTCCGCCGAGGCTGTGGCTTATGCTTGTGGCTAGCACAGTGTTGTACAAGGGCTCACTATGCTTTGTGGAAGAAATGGGTTTGCAATAAACCTGTACCATTTCTGTGAGAGTTACTAAATATAACTGAAAAATTTGATACTGACCAACATTGTATGAACCATTTAGAGCCATTTCCATGAAACATTTAACATTTAAAATTCTTATTATATACAGAGAAAATCCAACTCAATTAATGTCTGTGAAAATCATACTGGGGACATGACACTCTGTCAGCCACTATCATATGTACAAAATTCACTTAAATATCCTGAAAATGCTAACAAGAAAAATATGCTAGATATAAAAATAACAATGCAATATACAATAAGATGCATGTTTTAAGAAAAATCTCCACGGATGCACAACTACGCAAAAAAAGAAATTGTTATTGTAAAGTGTTAGTGCATTTAGTCAGTCAGTAGTCCAGACTGTAGAGACCATTGCCCTGGAGGTGGAGCCCAGTATCACCATCAAAAAGATAAAGGACAATGGGAAGCCTGGGTGGCTCAGTCAGTTAAACATCTGACTTTGGATCAGGTCATCATCTCACTGGTTGGTGAGTTTGTGCCCCACATCAGGCTCTGTGCTGGCAGCTCAGAGCCTGGAGCCTGCTTCAGATTCTGGGTCACCCCCCCCCCCAGTCTCTCTGCCCCTTCCCCGCGCTGTATCTCTCTCTCTGTCTCTCTCTCTCTCTCTGTCTCTCTCTCTCTCTCTCAGAAATAAATATAAAAATTTTAAAGAAAAAAGATAAAGGACAAGATCCAGCATAGAGAGGACACCCCCTGAGTAGCAGAGGCTCAGCCCTCCAGAAACGCAGCAGGGACATGGCCACGTGTTTCTGACTGCAGCATCCAGTGTCAACTGCCCCAGGACCTACATCTGAAGAAGAGGTGGCCGTTCATTCTTCAAACTTGTGTTGACAGTGTCCAATGATGGTATTACGCTGAACTCTTGCCATTCACCCAACTTAAGTTTAGAAATGACCAGTTTCAGTCATAGCTGAACCTGTCCAAAATGTTATTAAAGGTTTTGCTGCATGGTTACAAACAAACCAACAAAGTACCCTGAGGAAATAAAGAGACAGTGTATTTTTCATCTTTTTTTTTTTTAAGCATAGCATCTCACTGGGACTTGGTATATATGTACTGAGAAGGAAATCTGGCAAAAGCAGATAAAAAAGGGGACCAGCCAGATGTCCAAGGCCAGATACTCCCCTTGCATGCTTTTGGCTTCTGTAATATTGCTTGCCTCCTGCATCCTCCAACTGCCCACATAGCACAAGCGATAAGTGCCCCCCTCCCCTGCCTTTTTTTTTCCTTTGAGCCCCTGCAATCCCACCCATAAAAGGAGACCAGCGCCAGGGCTCAGGGATCAGCCTTTGGAGGTGACTCTGTTGGGCCGGCACTGGTGCGAAATAAATTGTCTTTTCTGATTCCCCGAGCACATGTTGCTTGTCTCTTTCTGGGTGCCAAGTATTTGTTGTAACAGTATAAGCATTTTAAAACATGGCACCATAAATCTTTGATTCTTCCTCATCAATAAATGAGGTCATTATCCCCACGTCTTAGATCTAGACGGACTTGTGTCTGCTTAACCATAGAGTATAGCAAAAGTGATCCTATGTGACTTCTAAAGCTAAGAAACAAAAAGCCAAAAGCATCCTCCTAGTTCTCTTAGAATATTTAGCTTCTTGACTCTAATTCTTGGGATGTTCTTTCTCAGAACTCACTTGCCATGATATAAGAAAATTTGAGATACATGGAGATCGGCCCAGCTAAGACCAGACATTTGAGTGAGAGAGTTTCCAGATTGTTCAGCTCTCTGAGTCTTCCCACATGAGGCTCTCATAGTAGTGGCAAGAGACAAGTAATCCTCTGTGCCCTCTCCAAATTCCTGACTCATAAAAAATCTGTGCACATGATGAAATAGCCCTATTATTTTATAGTGCTGACTTTGAGGTGGTTTGTTTTGCAATAATAGATAAGCAGCCCAAGGGTAGCTGCTCAAAAAGCATTTAAAGAAGAAAAAGAAGAGAAGGGAAGGAAGGGAAAAGAAGGAAGTTAAGAAAAAGGAGAAAGAAAGAGAAGACAGAGACAGGAATACCGAGACAGGGAGAATAGAGAAACAGACAGAAAGACACAGAGAGATAGAAAGAAAAAAGAAAGGAAGGGAAGTAAGTTAGAAAAGCAGAAAGTTTGGAAGAAGAAAGGAAATCTCTAATTCAGAGAGAAGGAGAAAAAGAATTTTCTGAAAGGTAGGATTTAAGCTGGAACTTTGATTGATGGGTAAGACTTAGAGAGAGGGTTTTGTAAGAGAAAAAACATATCAAGTGGGTCAGTTAGGTGTCAGTCTAAAAAGCAAAGGCCACTTGATGTATATCAGGTATGAAATGTTTAGCATAGGAACCAGAGGCTTAGACAACCAAGGGAAAAACTGGGATCAAAGGTCAAGAAAGCCACCAGCATTAGATGGAGATGGGGGAGTTCTCACAAGTGTGCTGGGCTGGGGGTGGGGAATCCAGCTCATTGACTCTCAATGCCTGGCTGCCACTGTGCTTGGAACATAATGACTTCGCCTTCCCTTATGCCTTCCTACTCTTGTATTAGTGTTTTTTTCTTGGCAAACTATCCTATATCCATTCAGGGAAAGGAATTCTGGAAAAAGCATTTCCTGGCTTCCCCTCTGCCTTACAGAGGAAGTGATGGTGAGTTGACAGAGGGCCATCAGCACACCAGGCAAGTAAGTGCTAGTAAGTCCGACATCAGTGTGGACACAGGTCACCCTTAAAAAATAGGAAATTCCCACTTTAACTGGATTTTTTGGTGGAAGATAAGAATCAGAAAGTAGGTTGGAGCCAGATGTGTACTTTTTTTTTTTCCCTGTGGGAACTAGGAGGAAGAAAACAAACAGCATAAGAAAGAAGAACTGGGAGAGAAACTGCAGAATAATAACTAATAAATAGGATTCGGTGATTGTTCATGTTGGGGCTAAAACCTGGGATTCCAACCTAGGATGCTGGGCTACAGAAAGTTTTACTTTTCCCACTAAGGCAGTGGTTCTCTAAATTTCAGATTTTTCATCTATTATCCTGAAGATTTTTGTTAAAATCCATGTACTGTCCATAGTATTGATTATTTAATTTAAATATCATGACTTTAAATCAGTAATTCTGTTACAAGGAAGAATGGCATCCTGGTCCAAAATGGCACACGTGTATCACCCAGTAAAATGGAAGGTATCAGTGTGAACCATCCTGAGTCTGATGGCCTGAAGACTCCTGACACTCCATGCAAATAGAAATTGTTTTCTTTCTTAGCAGAGGGAAATAGATGGTAACAAACTGTGACCATTAAGCAAGCTACACCAAGATTTATGCCTCCTTTTCCAAAGACAAACTATACAGATAATGCATCAAGGAAAGAAAACGTGTACTATTTGGGGGAAAAATCCTAGAAGAAAGTTTCTTAACCATAAACTGTACTTTCTTGTTTTTTAATACTTATAATAGTGAATAGAAAGCCACTTGCTTCCAGTGGAAACACTGGCTGTCACTGTGACTCTACTAAAATGAAACTAGAGAATTGTGTTGGGACATCACCCAAGCATGTAGATTCTTCCAGGGGGTTAATAAAGGCTGTTAGTCTGCCATTGCCTGATCATGCCCATTTATCAGGCTGTGGATTGAATATCCACCCCACTTTAGTTCAGAGGCCCTGCTGAAGTCATCCCACCTTTGATCAGAGAATTAAAGTACTGCAATACTATAGCCATGTTGTTCAGCATTGTCTTGGAGAGAGAGAGAGAGAGAAAGAAGGCTAAATACAAAGAAAAAATTTTAACTGGTGTGTGTCTCTTTTCTATGCCCATCTCCCTGAAACTGAAAGAATAAAAGGAGAGCTTAGCTCAGAAAGGGAAGAGAAATCTGGTCTGGGGGGTTCCTAAAATAACTATAAAAGCAAAATATTCTTGTTGAACTCTGGCTAGATGTTTTTACCTGTGAAGGTTTTGTCTCCGAGATCTGCTCATCCTTTCTCTCAAAAAAAAGAAAAAAGAAAAACAAAGGTGATTATCAAGTGCCACACAAGCATAAGGTCATACCAACATCAAATATAATATTCTGGCTCTCTTTGCTATAATCAGACGTCTGAAAGAAAATTGTAAAGGAATACTCCGTGAGACAGTTGTGCTTAATGTTGTAGGAAGAATGTGATCAATTTTCTTGTTGTTGATCTTGGTGTTATTGTTTTGAGGGAAAGGTAGGAGATAATTCCAGAAGCAGTAAGAACAATCCTTGGTGTCAGGGAGTTCATTTTAGAAAGCTATTATAGAAATACAAGCAGGAAGGAGATAAAAGTCTAACTTACTAGTAATTGAAAACTTGGTGGGATCATCTGAAAAACTTTTAGGAAGTGATATGGTAGAAGTGAGACAGGATTTGAGGATGGCACAGAGGATTCTAGGTTAGAGGCTATTTATTTACTGATTGATTGATTTTTAAAGTTTATTTTCTTTATTTTGAGAAAGAGAGAGAGCATAGACATGGCAGAGAAAGAGAGAGAGAGAGAGAGAGAGAGAGAGAGAGAGAGAGAGAATCCTAAGCAGGCTCCACACTGCCAGCATGGAGCCTGATGTAGGGTTTGAACCCATGAACTGGGAGATCATGCTCTGAGCTGAAATCAGCTGAGCTGCCCAGGCACCCTTAGATTAGAGGCTATTTAAACAATGATGTTGCCAACGCAAACTAAGATTATAGGAAACCGAACAAATTTTGTTTTGGACAGAGGGGGTTAAGATAAGTTTCTGTTGGAGCTGAAGTACATGTAGAACACCTTTTTGGATATATCCAGGAGGCAGCTAATACGCTGAGCTTGGATGTGCTCAGATCTAGTGATAGAGATTTGGAAATCAACACTCTGTGCTACTTGTACTCACAGAAGTAAATGAAGTACTCCACGAAGGCATGACAAAGCAAAACCTCAAGAAGACCAAAGGCGGATTTCTTGGTTATATCCTACATGTAAGGAGACACCGGGGGAAAGGGGAGCAGCCAAAGAGCAGAGAGGCAGGAGAACCACAGATGCAGGTGACACTGTCAGAAACAAAATGGTAGAAAACAAATCGGCTGAAAATCGGTAACCCAGAAAAGAAGAAACAAAGGTTGGCGAGATACTGAGAAGACAGGGAACAGGATCAGAGTTTAATTCCCGTGATACCTGCTTTCTCCCCTTGTGGTTCTATAAGCTGTCATGCTATTTCATTCACTTTCTATTTCAAACCCGCTGGCTACTCTGGAGGAAGCCCCTTCCCTTCCATCTTCCTCTTGGTTAACTCCTGCTCATACTCACTCTTGCCCACGAACTACCCCCACCCAAAGGGCTGCTTTTGCACTTCCAATGTCCTCTAATAAAAACACATGTCATCCTCTATTATACATTTCATTTAATACCCTGTAGGACTGACACACTTCTCTGTCTTCCCAACAACAATCCGAGCGAGCGCTTGAGAGTAAGGATACTACACCTGCTTCTGAATGGGGCAGTACTTGGTACACTGTAGATGCTTCTAGATCACACATCACAGCCTCTTGATCAGCAGTGAGAGAATCTAGCCCAAGGAGGCTCATCTCAAACAAGTTTGACAGTATTAATTGGAGGTGAAGGAGGACTTAAGCAAACACAATTAGGAAAAATTATAGCTTATCGGTGAAGTGTGCATGGTGAGTGGGCTTGTAGGCAGAGAGACAAAAATGACTAATTGCCTCATTTTCACTTCTAATGCAATATTACCTAGTTATGTGACCACCAGATTCTGGGAACATCCCATAATCAGTGTATTTCTTCTCTGCCCCTAATTTGAGCTTCTAAGTTTTCCTTGGCCCTCTCACTCCTGGCTGGCAGCCCTAAAATATCCCACTGTCTGATGGGATGCTGCTTAGCACATAAATCAGTGACACTTTTGTCTCCCAGCATGAAGACTATGAAGAGTTTACTCTTTGAAGAACCTCAAAGTGAACTGGAGAGATCAATGGGTCTCACTTCCAAGGAAGCGAATGATTTTTTACCTATACTAGTTTGCTGCTAGATTTTTTTTAAGATAGCCAGGCAGAGAGCCTCCCAACCATTCTCAGTGTGAACTGTATGATAACCACATAGGACAGAAAATATAGATGGTTTAATTCTGTTCTTCTTGAAGGTGACCTAACAAAACATTTCAGTGAAAGTTTAGGGACCAAAACTTCTAGTCAGTTCCAGTCATCTCAAGAAGTATATGCTATACTTCTGTAAATGTCAGATGCTATGCTGACCTCTGAGAATAAGGTAGTCATGAACTTTCCTTCATGCTCCTTACCATCTAGTAGAGAACTCTGATGAAAGTTTAATTATAAAGTAAACAAACAAACAGAAATAAATGGCAGCATGAAGGACAAAATGCTTCTAACATATTAATTTAGTGGCTGAATATTCTTCTCTCAAAAAAAGCAGAGTTCTGGGGTTCTTAGGTGACTCAGTCAGTTAAGTGTCCGCCTCTTCCGTTCAGGTCATGATCTTGTGGTTTGTGAGTTCGAGCTCTGCATCGGGCTCTGTGCTGACAGCATGTAGTCTGCTTGGGATTCTGCCTCCCTCTCTTTCTGCCCCTCCCCCGCTTGCTCTCTATCTCTCTCTCTCAAAATTAAATAAAAATAAACTTTAAAAAATTGTTTAAAAAGAATCAGAGTTTTAAATTTCCTTACAGATTCCATCAACTCTAAAAATCTTAGTGAAGCATAAAGATTTAAAGATTATCATTCACAGGTTTTTCTTTCCATTGGCAAGAAATGCTCTTATTACAGCAAGAGCACTGTGGAAAGAATCCTCAACCTCACCTGCCCCTTCATCAACTTACCCTCAGGTTTCTAAAATGCCAATACGATCACATTATTCTCCTGCTCATGCATTTTCAGTGGGTTAATGTTAGCCACAGAATGAGCCCAGGTTCTTTTAAGTGGTCTGTGGGTTTTCTTGTGTTTTTGTCATCCAGCCACTGACTATGGCCTTTCAGCCCTATTTCTACCAAATAGCCCTGCCATCTTGATGCATACACCACACATATACAAACACTTTATGCTCCACACTGTAAAACCAAGAGTTCTCAAAACATACTACGATGGCCTTTAAGTCCGACTTGCACAAATTTTCCTGTTGCCTGGAAGCCGCCCCCTACCATTCCTACTTCCTCCCTTGCTGCAGTAACTCCTTCTTCCTTCAAGACATAGCTCCTATGTCCTTCCATAGCAGTAGGTGGTGAAAGAGTTCCTTCTCCATCTTAATGCTATTTGTGCACCTGTGGCAACCATCACTTGCTTCTGTGTCAGCATTTGCTGCACTGGGTGTATTCATGTGTCTCTTCTACTAGGTACACTCCAAGGGCCTTAAAAACAGAGACTGTTTATTAGAGTTATTTTCCTATCCCGAGAGCATAAACCAACGGCCGGTGTATGGTAGTACTCAACATACATTTACCAATAAATGCATTTATCCACAATAAACCTGAGCCATTGACAGTAATAGATATTTCACACAAAGCAATGACGCTTAAGTAAAAGAGCAAGTAATAAAAGAACGTTATTTTAAGCGAATTTGGCAGGGACTGGAATTCTATTTCTATAAAAGCTGTCATGTATCACAGTTTAACCCAGGGGTCTAATAGATGTAATCCTGTTTCGGGGGAGTACTACAAAGCATCAGTAAATAGCAAGTACTTAAAAAAAATTGTTATCGAGATAAACTGATTTTAAATGCCCTGGTCTTATGTGCCTGTACATTATCCTACAGACTCACATTTGGATGGCCCTTTAAATAATGCCATTTCTAAACACAAGCCTGCAAAACACTAAGCTGAGAATTTCTAGATGAAACCACTTTTACAGCAAACTTAAAACCTTATAGAGTTTTCCTGTTTTAATTAAAAAATATATATTTCACAATAATCTCATGATGGCTTGCACTCAGACTGCAACTTATAATAGTCTCTGATTTTTATGGCTGGTTTTCTGTGGCATATCTGATGTAAAATGAAGTCTTAAATGCTTGCTTAATAAGAAATTTTATATACAGATTATGTGATTCCTCCTTGCAACACTTTCTGCTTAATGCCCTTGTTCTGCAGGAGACTTCATTAACATGTGCCCTGCTCTTGTCCTCCAAGCCCTCATTGCTTCAGACAAGCATGGGTTTAATTGAGAGAAAACCAAGCTGTAACTGTGACTCAGGTGTGAAGGCTGTTTCTCTCGGCAAATTAAATCCAGTGGAATGACTGAGTGTTCCTTTCCATACCCTTCTGATAGATTTAATACTGCATATTAATTGTTGTTCTCATATCCTCCTCTATGGGATTGTTTTCCCCGGGATCCTAGTGAGGGTGATTGATATTCATATAAATTTGATGGTTTCATATAGAGAAAGAAAAAGTAACATGTGCTAGTAAGAACACTAGTTTATAAGAACTTAGAGCAACCTAAATATTAATACAATATTAACACATGCTTTTGCAGATGTAAAAGGAAAAACTTTGGTTAATAAAATTCAAAGGTGAAAATCAGAAAAAAAACACAACTTTTTTTTAGGTATAGTTTGTAATACCTTATCTTTGTGACATACAAACTGATGTGTCTTTTGGTTTACCAGTTAACCCAATTGGCAAGAATTCTTTGACCGTGTTCATAGTGACGCTAAAACAATTAAGGAGAAAATGAAGATTTTAGAGTGTATGTTTCCAATATCCCCTCATCCTCATGCTGAACTGTCAGGTTCTTCATGACAGGAGCGGGCTATGCCTGCATCACCCAGAGGCTCCTTATGTGTTTCTCGAGCTTGAACCTCACTATAACATATTTAAGTTTACTTAGTACAAGTGTAAAGATATCATTTTTTAAATCAACCCTCATTTTTCTTTCTCACCAATTTATTTATAATTTTTTTCTCATTATTGGGCACTTTTTTCCATAAACAGCCTCAAATCCTTTCTAAAATAAGGCAGAATACACACACACACACACACACACACAAATGAAATGAAGAAAGAAAGCTAACTCAACATTTTCACAAAGAAAGAAAAAAGTAATTGTAAGTTTACTTTATAATTATATTTCTATTTTATATTATTGGAGTCTCGTTTAACTGAAAGTTTCTGCTTTGGGCAGCTTATAGTTTATGTAAAATGACTTTGCTAAACTGGACTTTTAAGGGTGAAGCAAGTTCACTTGTGAAATCCAACCACATCTTTATTAACTAAAGGCCATAATGAAGGCTGAATTTCTTGCTGAAAAAAAAATTATCTGGGGTATAGATGCTAATCTAAAACCTACTTCATGAATTTGCTTATTTTTTCTGTTCCCTTCAGACATTAGCCGGCCAAAGCCATTACACATACATTAATTACACCAATTAGTCCCAACTGCACATACACATACATTCCAGATTTGATTATCTGAGCTAAAATAAGTGGTTAGGCATGGCACAAATAATACAAATGAGCAAAAAATTCAAATCCCATGTACATTCAACTAATGAGTGTATTATATATTTTTGGCATAACTCAGTTACCTTATTATGCTTTCTTAATTCAACAATGTAATTACCTTAAATTTTCTTATTCCATCCAGGTAATGATAGGGAGAGCAGACCTAGATTTATAACAGGCATTGGGAAAGCCAGCCTACTACAATTTAAGGATTTGGTCATAGTCTTCTCTTTCTTCTTTATTTTCAAATATGTATTTTTTACCTAGCTGGACATCCTCCATACTGTTGCTTAAACTCTCTCCCATGTCCAGCACACAGGGATTATCCTCACAAGCATAATAGTAAGCATTCATTCATTCATTCCCTGGGATTAAGAGAGGCTGGAAGGAGGCTAGTCCCTACCTTAGAACAATTCCAGTGTTTATTTCCTTGGAATTTGGGGAGTTCATTACTTTTTTTGAGTTGACCTTCATAGCATTCTGCTAGTTTTGATCACCCTGTGTAAGACAGTATAGTGTAATGCGGTGTAACTCAAACTTTAGTGTGCAAAACAAAACAATTTGAGGAGTTTGTTTAAACACAGATTGCTGGCCTCTCACCCCCAGGGTTTGTGATTCAGTATGTCTGGGATGAGGTTCAATAATTTGCATTATTACCAAAGCTCTGAGGTGATGCCGATGCTGTTAGTCTGGGGACCCCACTTTGAGAATCACTCTAGTGTAATGGTTAAGAATGCAGCTTCATGGGGTGCCTGGGTGGCTCAATCAGTGGCCAACTCTTGATTTCAGCTGTCATGATCTCATGGCTGGTGAGTTCAAGCCTGCTTGGGATTCTCTCTCCCTCTCTCTCTGCCCCTCCCGCCCACATCGTGCTTTCTCTCTGTCTCTAAAAATAAATGAATAAACTTTAAAATATAATTTAAAAAATAAGTAAATAAATAAAAAGACTGTACCTTCATGAGTTTAAACCCAGTTCCAGCACAACAAGCTATATGGCCTAGGACAATAGGAAACCTGTAACCTGAAGGTAATTATACCAACTTACTTCATAAAATCATTTTGGTGATTAAACGATTTATACATTGAAAATGCTTACGATGATGTGTGGTACCTAGTAAGTAGTAAGTGCTAATTTTTATTATTGGTACTGTTGCTGTTGTTATTTACAAACACAGGTTATCCAGAATTATTGTAAATGATTTAACACTAAAAAAACAAGAACAAAATGGCTTTCTTGGAAACACTTGGCTGAACATGGGATGCTGGCAGAAAAGGAATGTTGATAGGCTAACCCCTCAGAGTTACATAGAGAAGAAGATTCTGGGAAGCACGTGGGCCTTGACATATTACACCAGATAATCACAGGATAGGAGGAGAGTGCATGATAGAGGTGAGAGAAAGGGCAGTATGGTGAAAGCCTGATTTTTCTCTGAGGTACAGATGTTAGGCTCACATTAAGTGTTCAGTAAATATGTGTCATATGTCTGATATTTGTTTATTTAGGCTCTGAGTCAGAATTGAGTGTATGAACATGAGCAAAAACAGATATGCTCTCTGTTCTCCTACAGCTTAAAATTTAGTATAAAAAAATCATAAAAGTCCATGTAAAAAAGCAAATGTCACTGGTGCCAAATGAAGAGGGTCTTACTGCTTTCGAGATGTTAGGTGACACTTCTCTGAAAAGCAAGGGATTGAGCTGAGGTCTGAAGGACAGCATAGGCAGGAGTACAGTTGTAGCCCACAAACATTGCAAGTTAAGTCATAGAAATTTCTCAATTACTGAAATGAATTGATAGATGATAAATAGATGAATAGATGCTAGATAGATGGATGAATGATGTTGAATCAATGCCTATTATTAATTAATGATTATGTGTGATATATAAATTAAACAATTTAAGACCAAATTTGCTCACTATATCTAATAGGAGTGTTTTCTGGGAAAGTTACAGAACTCTCAACTTTTCAGACTCCTAAATCAATAGGAAATCATTTTTCTTAGGTAAAAGAAGTCTGGGGAAAGGATATTGCCAAAGTTGGTTCAGTGGCTCAACCTTTCCGGGACACATGGCTCTGGAATTACCTGGGCTGTTGCATCTTGAAGGCCACCTCTTGGTCTCAAGATAACTGCTATATTCACGGCAGAAAAGGGGTAGGTTCCTGGCAGTCCTCCACTCCCCCCAAAACATATTTCTTCCTGAGTATCATAGGTCAGAATCGATTCACCAATAACCTCAGAGGCAAGCCAGACTGGAAAGTAACAAAAGCAATTGTCTTGATTTCCTTAGTTAACCTAAGGACCCCCTTCACCAGGAGGGCTGTGGGTACAAAGCCAACATCTTGTTACCTAGGAAGAAGGAACAACTAACAGTTTCTGCTACAAAACATACATAATTTTGGTTTCTGGGTGCATTTATAGTTAATGGGTTGTAAATCTGAGAGTTTGGTGAACATAACAATAAAAATTGATGTATGTCTGGCTGTCTTTTATCCTGGGTTGGTAGAATTCCCAAAGCCCACAGAAACATTCATTAAGGCTTTTTTTTTTCCAGAATGATGATTATTTTGATACTATGAAGTGGAATTCTCTTTTGCTCCTTGTGGAAGGAGGGAACAAGCAATCAATAGGAAATTGAATATATACTGGAAATAAATGATAATTTTTTGGAAAAGCTCAAAATAATTTAGAATTTACTATTCACTGGTGCAAAAGATTGTGGAAAACTTAAGCATATCAGTGAATTATTTTGAAATGAAAATCAACATTTTCTACTTTTCCATTTATGTTTTAATTAAACAATTCTGTCTAAATATAACATTTTGGTCATTTGGGGGGAAGAACACTGAGAAAGCAATTTTACTGTCCAAATTATTGAAGTTGTTTTTACTTCAAAAATAACTCAAGATAGAGTTGACTTTTATTTATTTATTTATTTATTTATTTATTTATTTATTTAGGTTTTTCTAAAGTTGTTATTTACTTATTTTGAGACACAAGAGAGGGGCAGAGAGGAAGAGAAAGACAGAGAATCCCAAGCAGGCTCTGCATGGTCAGCACAGAGACTGATGCAGGGCTAGAACTCATAAGATCATGACCTGAGCCAAAATCAAGAGTGAAATGCCTATCCAACTGAGCCACCCAGGCGTCCAAAGATAGAGTTGACTTTTAAATATACTTTTATTTTTTATTTTAAACCTGGTAGTGACTTTTTTTTTAATCACATGGGCATTTGGGTAAACATTTCCTTTTTTTTTTTTTTTTTTTGTACATGGTAGATATTTAGCATATTTGAATTTTGAATTTTTTGAATCTTAAATGGTTTTCAGTGTATTGTTTTTTGTACTGTCCTAATTTTTTCCTATTCATTTTTTAAAAGAATTTCAAGCTCAAGTATCCTCTTCAATAGAAGGTGGTATTTCTGACCTACCACCAGCCTCAGGTCCTTTGCCTCATAGACCCAGAGGCAAGGAGCAGATAAGCAATCACTCCTCACTCTGGCTTCCTTTTCTGCAATCTCTTTCTCATAGGGATCTTCAAAACGTGTTGCCTTGATAGGCTTACTTCTTTTGTTCAGTATCAAATAGTATTTGTGTCAGTCTTGCTACAAGTCAGACCACATTTGCTGTCTTTCCTCTTCCCTTAGCTCCTTTGACTGCAAGAATGTGTCTCATTTATCTCCCTTAACCCTACTACTCGCACACATGGGAGAGAGAAGCGGCAGAGGAAGAGTTGTAGAAATAAAGTTACAAAAGTCAGGAGCAGAGTGACCCTTAACATAAAATGTCAGCTGCAAAAGTGATAGATGAAGAATGATGATAAAAATAAACTGCTAAGAAGATGTCCACTTTTGCTTTCTTTATGACCTAAGTAATCAAGCCCAGAATAAAAGAATGTAGCCAGTTCACTGGACAATGGCAAAAAGAAATCTTTTAGACACTGGACATTTTAAAAGAACAAATATGTGAACTGAGCTCTGTCTCTGTAGTCAAAAAACCTTCCTCATTTTAATTAGAAAGTATAATGGGGTGGGGGAGATATAAAGAGAAGGAATATAGTTTAATATTTATAGGGAAAGATGGAGAAATGTGAAAAGTCTTAATAGTTAGCCCTAATGTGCACAGAATTGTGTACAAAAGGATATAAAGAAAAATTATTAATAAATAACTCAAATGACTGTCAGCTGTAGAATTATTGAATAAATTAGGGTATATCTGATGAGGGAGCTTGGGGCAGGCTGAGGGCAAAATGCAGGCTGGCACCCCACCCCCTACAGGTGGGATCTGTGTGATATTCCTTGGACACTCCTGGCTACAAGAACAAAGGAAAGGGGTCTAAGTGCTTGCCATGGTGATGTGGGAAACTAAGGCAAATTAAAAATTAAATTCCCTTACTGCCTACAGCCCATAGACAAGTCCTTGAAACCGGCAGAGTGACCTCCCTCTAGGAGCTCAGCTGCCTGGATGATGGCACTTTGCTAGGGGCAAAAAAGAACCTTGGCTTAGCATTACCGCAACCTCGAGGATCCTATAAGTCAACTTCCTTTATCTCAACTGCCCCAAAATACATGCTGGCAATCATACTCCAAGCTTATGGCCCCCCAATATACATCTGAAGGGTCTCATGACTGAGGTTTTATTAAATGGTGTTTCCCTAGCAACAGCTAGTCCCTCAAGGTCCTGGAAACCTTGCTTCCAAAATTCTATACAGACTTACTCTATCCCTGACCCCCCCCCCCACCTGAAGGTATATAATGAGTTACCCATCATGATCCCAGCGTCTTTGTACCAAAGACATCTTCCAGAATTCTTTCTTGGCTGTCGGCTCCAGACCACCCCACCATCACCCCAAAACTTCATCATATCCATAAAATGTAAAACTACTGAGTGACTAGAAAAAAAATTATATATACACACACACTCACCTGTATGCACACACATACACACACACTCACATATGCCTCACATATATGTCAGGCTTCGTAACATTTAATCCTCATAGCCACGTTATAAGTAAGATACTATCATCATCCCTATTTTAAAGATGATGAACCTAAAGCACAGATGTGTCAAGTCACCTGTTCAAAGTCACACAGCTCATAGGTGGAAGAACTGGGATTCACACCTGGGCAGCTCCATTCTTAAGCCCTGAGTGCTCCTTGAAGCGAGATACTCAAAACTCACCATTAAATGAAAAGAAAAATTCGCTGAACAGGAGGGGGTATGCTAATGGTCCCATTTTTGTAAATGTAATATAGAGCTACAAAGAAAGAGTAGAACCGAATCAAAAGCTAAAGAAGAAAATGAGGCAATCTAAAGCTCTCTGGCACATCCCCAACTAATTATAAAACGCATTAAATTGTGTTAGGGAGATGGAACATTCCGAAATTCCTCTAAAGCATTTGGCTCTCTCTGAAATGCCCCTTCCGCTGTAAGAGAAGATCCTTTCATATCCCCTCTACTGACCCGCTTGATTGTGTCAGCTCTATTAGAAAGCTGCTTCTCACTAATCCAAGTTGACTTTTTATTAGCCACTTATACCTGAAGCACTAGACACATGACAATTTTAGGGTTTCGAAGGTGAGGTCACTTAGATCTAGGCAGACTCAGATCAAGGCCGTGACCAAAAAAGACAGCATTCGAACTTGACGTTTAGCTTAACCGGTGCACTTTTCACCACCTGCTTTTAATTCTTCTGCGAGGAGAAAACAAGGGAGAATAGAACAAATCCAGTGACCCCAAGCAAGTGAGGGGGAATAAGAGAGCAGCTCTTTGCAATATAGGATTTCTCTCTCCAGTGGTATGTGGGCGTGAACTAAAAGATAAAAGTGCCAAGGTCAGCCCACAGCTCCAGGGGTCCTCTCCCAAGATGCCCAGCCGGGGATAATTACCCTCACACTGGAAAATTACCTACTTTGTCCCTCAGGCGCAGAGACAAAATAAATCAAAGCACTTGCCAGGCCTGGGTTTTTCAGCCTGCCACTTTTCTGTTTTTAGTGTTTCACATTCTCTGAGTGATTTATTTATCTGTGTAAATTTCTAAAGTAATTCATTAATATTAGAAAAAGGCTGGGACTTGCTCTTCAGTGGGGAGGGGCTTTGGAACAGGGAGAGCCATTTGTTGATGTATTCAGTCTTTGTCTCCACTCTGCCAAGGGCATCACACCTACTTTCCTTATATTCTGACCCGAATTTCTTGGATCTGCGGGAAAAGGGGAAGGGAGTGTCACTGAGATGTTAGGAAATGTTAGTCTACAATCCCCAGTGAACTTTGAGACTTATGTATGAAAGAAATGTTGGTATGGGGCATTCGGCTTCATTTTTCATAAGTTATTTTGTATCTTGAAGAACTTCAAAAAATGTAAAAAGGAAGGCAGAGAATTTTCAAAAAGGGCTAGTAGGCAACTGACTAGAAACACAATCCCCAGGATCCCATCTCTGCTCCGATGGGTCACTTACTCCAGGTCAAATTGCTTCATCCTGTTGTTCCAGAGTCTTCTATATACTGGAAGCAAAATAAGACTTACAATATTGGAATATAGAATTTTAGAACTGAGACAACACAGTTAATCCCACAATGCCTCATTTATACAGAAGACTACTTGCATCTTGGGTTTTTGCGAAGTTACATGAGTCATTAGTGAATGGTGGAGTATGAGGGTTCAGGTGTCTAGTCTCCCTACCTCAGGAGTTTCCTGCCACCTTCATAGATGATGAGCCAACAGCCTATGGGAAATTTATGATGACAAATAATAAATCTATTTTTAATGGGGCTATTTACTTCATTTTTCTGTGCTTCCATTTCCTTAAGTAGAAAATAAGAGGTCTACAGAGTGACAATAATGTGGTGAATTCCTTACACAAACATTTTTTCAGATCCACCAACCATTTGGAAAAACAAACAAATAAACCAATGACAGAGACATATGGTAACTGAGTAGAAAAGTCCAATAACATAAATAAAGGACAGCCAGTGAATTACTAAAGAAAACTTCATCTTCTCTAAAGTCAGACATATGGAGTTCAGGGCCTGAAGCTGGGTTTCCTGAAATAAAGGCTTACGCTGTAAGATGCTCCGGAGAGAGGGCTCCATGATTGGATGTCTAAGTCTGGGCACATGGCATGTTGGACATAGCTCTGTGTAGAGATGATGTGGGAGTCAAGCACCTAAAATGTCATCAGGAATCCTGAGTCAAGAAACCAGTTTACACTTGCTTAATACAGCATTTATTAAGCATGTATAAGCAGAAAACGTTTTATTCATGAACTATCTGTTATGCAATATTCCACACAACACATAAGGAAAACTCCAGGCAAAAGCCTAGTCAAAGAACACCCTATGCCGCCCTTTTCTCAGTTCAAGGCCATCTTCTCAGCCCCACACCTCATACTCTCTGACCATGGCTCTTCAATCCTCTGACAGTCCTCACCTTCGGGGTTTATGGTTGAGGGTCATGCCCTGAATGCTTTTCCTCTTTGCAAGGCTGGAGGAAAAATTAGAGCGAGAGAGCAAGAGACAGAGAGGAGCACCTATTACCAAAGGGCAGAGGGGCTGCGGGTAACCAGTCATTCTCTCTGGACGGTGAAAGGGGACTGAATTAATAATTACACCAGTATAAATGGTATAAACCAGAGCCACCCCCTGCAAAACAGCATGTGCGGTCATCCTATAAAGAAGACTGCTAGTAGCTCCAGTGGTAACTCAGGTTGCCACTGGCCACTGGCCCCTGCAGGGCAGGTGAACGCCAGCATATCTCATCATTTCAATGCCCTTCTCCTTTTTCCCTTCTCTAGACATAAAGCTATCAGAGTTTCCAGAGAGAATTGATTGCTCCGTTTTCCAGGTGTCCTTAGCTCTTTGTCTATGTCTATATTGTATCTGTATTATATTGTATCTGTTTGTAACCTAGTATATGTGTGTATTTTATAGTTTTATAGCAGTAATTAACATGTCTGCCTTCCCATCCGGAACAAAAAGTGCTCTACCCTGCAGATAGTAGGAGTTCAATAAATGTTTATTGAATGAACAAATGCACGATACATGACAGAATAACTAAAGCACAGCTTCTAGTTAACCAGCAACTGTGACTCCCTGAATTTGTGTTTTCACCATTCTGGTTTAAAGGCTATGAACTTGAGGACAATTGCTTAATATCCCCCTTGCAGATTCCATCCCTAACCTTTGCTCTTCAAACTTGTTCTTTATTCTGATCCACAGCCAACCCTTTTTGTCAACCTCAGAGACTTCTTGGTGTCAAATGAAACTCTGAGATATCACTTAAAATTTCTTTAAAGATAAAATATTTGTGCAAAAGGAAGGAAAATGCCTTAATTTTCAATGTGTTGACAAAAGTAGTGATGAGAATTCACAGTGTGTGCACAGCCAGGTTGTGTTGGTGATGAGGAAGAGACTCATCCCCCTTTCTGAGATTGAATATGCCTTGCTCTTTACTATCAAGGACAAGGCAAGGTAGAAGAGAACAAAAACCGAAGGCCAAGATGGTTAAGGGACAAGATTAATGACATTCATAAAATTGATGGAGGCCTGCGGGCTTGAAGTGATTGTAATAGCTCACGTGAAGCCCAAGGATGTAAATATTTTAACAAACAATCACTTTTGGTCTCATATGCACCATGGGGCCACAATGCAAAAGTGGGGATATTAGTCTCTCTCTGAGGACTCGGTTATTTAACAATTAAAGGAAGGAAAAAATAACCTAAAAGGATTTCCCCTTCATATTATTTCTCTCTGAAACTATGCTCAATTAATTCAAGACTTGGCGTACAAAGATTCTCATTCACATTGCTTTTCTGTACCCCGCAGGCTTTGAGATGTTCGTAGCATCTAGTTTTCTCTGTTTAAACTTGAACCTATACATGTGGTCTTCCCTCCCCGGAGTGAGTCTTTTTAGTAAATTGGATGGGAAACTCAGGTTCTCATCTGTCATTGTACTTAATTGCCCTTGGTTCAACCCATTTTGTTTTTTGTTCCTTTTGAGGGACATTTCAGTAAGGAGGGTACTTCTTCAGTGTCAACCAGGGGGAGCTTCCCAGGTGCCACACATTCAGTGTCTAACACTGGACTCTAGGCCAATTCAGTCAATTTCCCTCATCCCATTCCAGTCCCTGCACACAGGCCAAGGCAAAGTGGCACTGTGAGATAGATTGGGGAGCTGATTACTGCCAGCAAGAAGAGAGTGACATTGCTCACTTTGGAAAGGTAAATCAACTTCATAAAGTGTATCACCAGTTTAATAAGAGTCTATATTTATTGAGCACTAATTATGGGCCAGGAACTGCATTGAGTGATTTACAAACATTATTTCATTAAACTATCACTACGGTTTTATGAAGTAGGTACTTTTATTATTGTCCATCTTCAAATGTTGTAACTAAGATTTAGAGAGGTTACGTAACATATTCAAGGTCACAAATCTAGGAAGTGGAAAAGCTCTGAGAGTTCCCCTTTAATTAATCTACTATGATACCTCACATATTAATGCATGAAAAGAGACAAACCACTAAGTAAATGACGATCAATTTTGAAAACACGAGAGAGGTACTGGCTAAAATTATATGGTGACCAAATGTTTAAAAGAACTCTGAAAATCTCAAAAGCAGAAGCATATTTGCATTATAGCACTAGTGATTTTGTTGAGTTTTTTTTCTTTTTTAAAAATTTTTTAATGTATATTTATTTTGAGAGAGAGAGAGAGACAGCACAGAGCCCATCATGGGGCTCGAACTCATGAACTGGGAGATCATGACCTGAGCTGAAGTCGGACGCTTAACCGACTGAGCCACCCAGGCGCCCCTTGTTGAGTTTTTCTTAAGGACCGCCTGTGAGGGTGTATTCTTCATGGGAATATGGGATGGGATAATAGTCAAGACCATCAAGACTCAATGGAAGTAACTAATGCTCGATTAGTTATGAAGTAACAGCTCTTCAAGGTAGCTAATGTGCTCAACATTTCCCCCTGTCTATTCCTGTTTGGTTTCCCAGGTCCCATCCATCCAGGAGACAGGATCTGGGAATGTGGTAAGTGTCTCCCTCCAGTGGTTAGTTCCATATGTCATCCATTTCTTCTGCTGACTCTTCTGGTATCTGAGTCTCTCAGCACTTTTTTCACTCCTTATTTTTTTCCTTTGCATCTCTTACCTCTATATCTCTTTACCTCGGAATTTGGGCCTCTCCTCCCTAGCCTTCCTCTTCACTCCCCATTTAAATATCCTTCCTCCTATTGGGACTTGCTATTGAGCATAAGTCTCCAAATTCATTGAGACAGGGACCTGTTTCATAAAAATTATAAAAATAAAGTGAAACTGCAATTTTCTAGATCAAAACTAAAACAGTTTCCAACACTTTAAGAATTCCACTGTAGACACTAACTATGGTATTAATTTGGAAATTCCATTTCATTAATTCTGTAGAACAAAAACTTACTATCAATTAAATAATACTGACACATGTTGAGAGATGTGATAGCCTGGCATTCAAGAGCGTAGGCTCTGGAGGCAGACACTAAATAAGTTGGCTCAGGTGCTTATAGCCATGTCACCTTGAGAAAGTACCTTCATTGCACTGTGCCTCAGTTTTCTCATATGTCAAGTGGGGATAATTATATTAATTAGTTTGTAGGGTTGTTGTAAATATAAAATGAATTCATGTATAAAAAAACATTGAAGAGAGTAGAGGGTATGCGGTAAGTAGTCAAAGATGTTATAATTATTACGAAGTCTTCACGATGTCAATATCTGCTCCAATAAACCAGAGAAATGATTGATAGATCTTAGGCTGACCAAGCAAACTTATGCCTAGATGCATCAATAAACACCTGCTTAAGATTTATACTCAGTCTCTGCAGTATCCTTGGTCTTATACAAGCAAAGCAACAACACAGAAGTACTTTCTCCAAATACTTGCCCAAGAATAGAAGAGAAAAAAAGGAACCTATCTATTTTAAGATTTTGTTGTGGGAGGAGGAACATGGAAGTAGATGTCAGAAGAATTAGCTTCTACCTCTGATATTCTCATGTATGAGTTTTAAGAACTCCTGAGCCTCTTCGTTTTTAATTGTGAAAACAATATTGCTAACCATAGTGACATTTCAAAGTCGCCATGTCAATAAAATGAGATAAAATAATGAAAACATGTCACATATTATAAATCTCTATATACTTCTAGTGGTTACTGCTTTGTTTTTTCAAAAAACATTTTAGAGCACTGATGTTAAGCATTATCCTTGTTGGCCACAACTTTATGCAAAGCCATCTGATATGTGCTAGATATTTCCATAACAGCTCTCCACATGCATATCATTATCTCTGCTTCACAGGTGGGAAAACTATGGCTTGGAAAAATTGTGGAATGCTCGAAGTTACACAACGTTAAATGACACTTAGATTTTTTAATACAGTTTTTCAGTTTCCAAAGTCCAGATAATTCCTTCAATTATGTAAAAGCAGCTTCTTTACAGTACCTCTTTCCTGGTGCAATTAACTAGATAAAGGTATAAAGCACAGTAGCATTTCTTTGGGAATATATAGTAACTACATATTTTTAATATTTAGAAAATAACACATAATCAATCACATAACAGAATGTATGTTTATCAACACTTCTGTAACAAATAAGCCATAACAATTCAGGATTTTAGTTAGACCAAGGAAATTTATTTCTCACTCATTTAACAACACACATTGATATTTCTGGGCAGTGAACAGCATTCTTCCCTATAATGATTTATAGACTTGGGTTCCTTCCACTTTGTGGCTCTGCCTTCAACTTGGGTCTTGGAGTCCTCGGTTCCCAGCCAACAGGAGAAAGAAAAAGAAACCCCACCTGCTTCTTAAGAAAGGCTTGACCCAGAAGTGACATTTCTCACTGATGTTCATAATCTATTGGTGACAGGGAGTCATGGGGTCACATCTGCTGCAAGAGGGGCTGGCAAATATAAGGCCTGGATGGGCAACCACTCCAGCCACAACAACGCTCTCTGGAAGAGAGGATGCAAACATTAGTCATGGCTGCCAGAGTATGCAATATAGAATAAGGGATGAAAGTTTGCAATTCCCCCCCAAAAAACCTCTGGGACCAGGTGGGCTTTAGAATACAGAAATTTTGGGGCGCCTGGGTGGCTCAGTCAGTTGAGCGTCCAACTTCAGCTCAGGTCATGATCTCACAGTTCTTGAGTTCAAGCCCCCTGTCCGGCTCTGTGCTGACAGCTCAGAGCCTGGAGCCTGCTTCAGATTTTGTGTCTCCCTCTCTCTCTGCCCCTCCCTACTCATGCTCTGTCTCTCTCTGTCTCTAAAAAATGAATAAACCTTAAAAAAATTAAAAAAAAAAGAATGCAGAGATTTTCAGATTTTAGGAAGATAATGCAGTCCCTGTACCACATTATATGCAACACCCACATAGGGTCTAGCAAAGATCCCTCTAATCAAACCCAGTAGTATTTCTGCAGTGAAACAAATCAAGTCACACTAAAATGCAATAGATAAAAATATAAATTGTTTCACATCAGTTAAAGTCAGTATTTCTTACCAAAGAGGCTTTCTAAAAGCATACAGCAGATGCATAAACGTTTAGATTTCAGAATTGCACACGAGGACTTGTGAACTGGCATCAGATAGGATTCAACAAAAACATAAGGGAAGGACTTCAGTGTCACGAGTGGCAGGTGTGAGAGCTCTCAGGCAAGCAAAAGGGGGTCAAATGTAACTGGTCAATTACCATGTGCCCTAGCTCCTTAGCACGTTAAATGTTTTGATCTTTTTGTATTTCCAAATGCAGAAAGTTATTATGCCAAGTGATAGAATAAGTACTTAACCATTTGTTATGCACACAAAACAGCTGCTATATGGCATTTTCTTTCCATTTACAACACTAAGTAGATGAACTGACACTTTGAAACCGATCATCAAAATGTCCTTCCCACTAAGCTCTAGTCATCACCAATAGGCACTTTTAAATGAGTCATAAACCTTTCAACTCAGGAGCAGAACACCTTATGCTTAGCTTTATAGTATAGTCATTCCATTTGACTCTTTTTTATGGTAAAAATAAGAGATAATTTATGAGTTTCATTTGGGCTCATTTTAAACTACTTTTAAATCCAGGCAACCTCAAACAGTCTCTTTGACCCAGGATATTTCTCAAGCCAAATTTTTTGATCCAGGTGCTAAATGCAGATGACCACACAGAGATAGATTCTATTGCTATGAATTAATCATTATGAGCTTTAATCTTTAGTGATTCAAGTCTGATAATGGCTAAATCTGGTGATGTGACCTTGATGTTAATTTTTTTTAATTATATATTTTTTTGCAAATATAGGTCAGTTAACTTTCTCATGACTCTAGCTATGTTTTCCAATCTCGTGGGTTCTAACAAAGGCACTAACCTCAGGCAATTTGGAAAGGCTTTGTTGCATGATAATGAGAAGTTGAACAGCACATACAAAAACCTGATATTTATTTAAATAGCATCATGAATAAAAAAAACTGATGTTGCAGTATTCATCTCATGACAACCAACTACTTGAAAATGCTGTAAAACCTAAAAATAATGTATTTTAATTTTCCTAACAGCTTGAAGCAAGATTGGATGTTTTAAAATTAAAACCATATATGGCATTGACTGGTAAGTCTTAATTCAAACAATGAGGCTGCATATGACATAGTATTTCATATTAAGTTCAAGACATTAGCTCAAATATTTGTGTTGGTAAAAGACACAGAGTATGACAATTTATGTAAGTTACCCCCTTCAATTATTATCAAACTCTTTATCAAAGTAGTAGTAATATCATAAGTATACAAGATGTGCCTTTATGGCTAGTATCTTGAAGATTCTTGAATATATCTACAACAAACATAAAACACAGGTCTTCCCCAAATGGGCTGAACTGAGCCCAGCTTTAGAGTTCCAACTATGACCATAGGGGTCAACTTTGGGCACATGACCTGTTTCCTCATTGGTAAACCAAGGCGAGTGGATTTACTGACATTGAGTCCATTTCAAGCTCTGGCATTCTGTGGTTTCAAACAACATTATTTCAGAAATACAAATTCATTTCACTGTAAGGAGTGTATATAGGGTTCTGTGGCTTCTGTTTCAAGTCATCATATGACAGGAACTCTTCCCCTTTGAATGAATCACTGCTGTTATATCCTGGTCTTCTTGACTCCACCATGCTCATAACACAAGTGTCAAAGAGAAGTTGTACCAGGTTAAGTTGCTAGGGTTGATCAGTCAAGGAAGACTTTATTCAATAGGGGCAAGAGATTGAACTCAACTACACTGAAACAAACAAACAAAAAAAAAGGCAGGAGAAATTTTAAGCACTGGAGTGAGCTAATGGAAAAGGACTGGAGGGCTTTAAGAGGAGGCTGGTCAAAGGTGATTAAAGCATCTGTATTTGCTCATTGGTACTTTTCAAAGCTAGGCTCCTACCCTTTCACAGAGATTGGGAGTTAGGAGCCCTATCTTTCTTGATAATTATATTTCAAAAGGATGTCTCCCAGATCCTTAAGAAAGATATTCCTGGGCTATATAAGATTTAGATCTCGAAGAGGTAGGGAAAGAATGTATAATTGCAAGTTTTCTAAAGTAGGTACTCTAAGAAAAAGGAGGCCAGGTATCTACAGTTAGGAAGAAAAGTGCCTAAAATTTAGTCAAGCTGAACAGAAAAGTAGGTCATCTTGGTAATATGTTCTTATAAACCAAATTCCGTGGTTTGGAGGAGGTCAAACAGGGAATCCCCAGAGGCCAACATGACCTGGAAGTAACCCCCACAATTATGACAGGACACTTGACTTCAGGCAGCTTGCATGTAGGCAGCTGACTTACTACCATTTCTCTAGTGCCCAGCAGATGCCTGTCGCATAGTGGTAATTCCATAAAAGGAGTATTCAATATGCAAAACTAATCTCTGTGAATCAGTTCGTGAAGATGGTCATTTTTCCTCTTGCCTTCACCAGCAGAGAATCTTGACCATCCGCGAGTGCACTAATCTACTACCATGACTCTCATTAAGTCTATATAGAATAATGTCTTAAAATGGAAGAATCTATTTTACCTCTCTCCAGAGCCATGGCTGAGAAGATGACCTAGGGAATCAGGAAAGAGCTAAATTCAAGTTTTGGTTCTGATTTACAGTATTGGGTTGACCTTGAACCATTTTCCTAACCTTTATGAATCTCAGTTTTCACATCTTTACAAAAGAAATAACACCAGTACTGGGGTACCTGGGTGGCTCAGTCAGTTAAGCATTTGTCTCTTGATTTTGGCTCAGGTCATGATCTCACAGTTTGTGGGATCAGGCCCCATGTGCTGACAGCATGGAGCCTCCTTGGAGTTCTCTCTTTCCATCTCTCTCTTTGCCTTTCCCCTGCTTGCATGTGCACACTCTCTCTCTCTATCTCAAAATAAATAAACTTAAAAATAAAAAAAAAAAGATTCTCTCCCTCCCCCACATTGGAAAGAGAAGAAAGAAAGAAAGAAAGAAAGAAAGAAAGAAAGAAAGAAAGAAAGAAAGAAAAGACCAGTACCTACTTCACAGGGTTGTCGTGAGGGTTGAATAAGAATGTGTGGAGATAAAAAGCACTGAGCAGAGGATTTTCCACAGAGTAAGCATGTAACAAGTACTGGCTTGTTTTAAATTTTTAGTGCTCTTCATGCCCAAGGCTTGCTAATAGTTTGTTAAATACATACATACATACATACATATATACATACTTACTAAAGCAGATGGGTGATATTTTAATTCTATTACTGTTTCTGTCCTGGATGTTTGAACTTTAGATAAAGAAGTAGGAAATCATGCATTCATTGAACAGACCCAATATAGCCAAATGTGTCAAAGATTTCATCTTCATTGATATTTAATAAATAAAAGTAAATGAAATGAAATTCTTATTTCCAAAGGAGAAATTGATGATAAAATTTCTTACTGATTTGTGAAATTAATAAATGAACACAATTCATTGCTTATTCTAATTAAAAATCTGTCCCATTGTTTTCTTTGCCTGTTCTTTTGAACCCAATCCAATGTCTTTCACCCCAACACCCACAAAGATTGCTCTTATCAAGGTCACTAAAGACCTCCATGTCATGAAATTCCATGGTCAGTTTTCAAATGATTAACCTTGTTTGCAACATTTGTCTTTCTACCTTAAAATACTTTCTCCATGTGGCTTCTAGGGCATCAGATTTCCCTATTTGATTTCTGCCCCTCTGAACATTCCTTTGCAATCTCTTTATCTGATTCTTCCCCATTTACTCAATTTTTCAATGTTACAGAGCCCATGGACTTAATTTTTGTACCTCTTCTTTCATAAATAATGCATTCCTTTCTTGATCTCATCAAGTCTCAAGCATGTAAATGTCATATATTTATAATATCATAAAATTATATCTGTAGCTCAGACTATTCCTTGGAACTCTAGACTTATGTACCAACTCTCTACTTAATGCACTCACTTCCAATTCCAATAGATGACTTAAAATTAATGTGTCCAAAACTAAGACTCAGATAGTGACTACAAAACTTGCTTTAAAAAAAAAATTCCACAATGTAGTTAATGGAAATCTCCATTCTCCTAATTGCACAGGTCAAAAATTTAGTTGTCTTCTCCCAATAAAAAAATTCAAATTAATACTACACTGAGATACTGTCAAGTTTGGCAAAAATTCAAAAGGTGACAACATTCTTTCTATTGTGACTAGGGAATGGCTGTCAGAAGATAGGCACTTTCATACATTGCTTGTGGGCATGCAAAATAGTATTACTCCTCTGAAGGCTCTTTTGGCAATATTTAACAAAACTACATTTGCATTTACCTTTTGATTAGCAATCCTACTTTTAGGAATTTTCTGTATATTCCTCCACAAATAAGGAAATACGGTGGCACCTGGGTGGCTCAGTCGGTTAAGCTTATGACCTCGGCTCAGGTCATGATCTCGTGGTCTGTGAGTGCAACCCCTCATGGGGCTCTGTGCTGATGGCGCAGAGCCTGGAGCCTGCTTCGGTTTCTGTGTCTCTCTCTCTTTCTGCCCCTCCCCTGCTCGCGCTCTCTCTCTCAAAAATAAATAAACATTAAAAAACTTAAATAAGGAAATATGTATGCACAAGGTTTTTCATAGCAGCATTTTTGTTATTGCAAAATATTAGAAAGAACTTAGAGGCTCGTACCTAGAAAATAATTAAGTGAACTATGTTTCATACATCCATGCTCACAGATCTATAGAAGAGGGAGGATCCTTATGAATGAATAGGGAATAATTTCTAGTATATATTATTAAGTGAGAAAGCAGTGTACAGAGATAGAAGTGTAATTTACTGTCTCTTAGAGAGAAAAAAGTAGAGAAAGATGCACACGTGTACCTGTTTATTTTTGTAAAAAGAAATACAGTGATGATAACTAAGTAATAATGTAATTAGCTAATGGTAGATGGGAATCAGATGGCAGCAAGTGACACCTCTTTGGGAATAGCTCTTTGTGGGATCAATCTGATGTTTTACAATTAAAAAATAAATTAATAAAAACTAAAGAGAGAAATATAAAATTGAATACTAATAGAAACACATAAAATAAATAGCACAACAAATAGAATATATAACCACATAGGGAAAAACTATACTAATCCAAAAAATATCTGTACACATTGATTATATACTGTCAGTCTAAAGACAATGAAAATTGCAAAGACATGTTCAACTTAGGAGAATTCGTCTTCATAGCAGTATAGATGTGGCAATACTCAAACTGTTTCGTTGTGTATATCATGAAATTGATGATACATCAACATTTTCAGATCCAAATTCTCATTATGGGGGAAGGAAAATATAAATTGGGAATGTGGGAAGGCAAGAAAGAAGCTTATAGCTGGAATTGGAATTAGAAATCTCAGTAGGTATACATGGAATTTTAAGAAGCAATAATTATCTATTTTCTGTCCACAGAAATGGCCCAGTATCAATGAGTATAGTGTCCAGTTCTTGGTTTCTAAATACCCCTCTGCATTAACAGGAATCAGAAATCCCAGTTCTGGAATTTGATGGCTGATTCCAGGTCAAGGGCAGGGAAAGTGCTAGTGAGTTAATGGAAAGCTTTGCCTTCTAGAATCAGATCACTTCTCCCCTCCCTCACCACTTGGATGATTAGAATAGGCTTTTGGTTTGTTTCCCTGCTTCCATTCTTGCCCCATGCATTCTATTCTAAATAAATAGTAGAACGTAGAAATAGTAGAAGGTAGAAATAGCATCATATGAAAATGTAAGCCCAATCCTGTCAATCCTAAATCTCCCAGTGCCTTTCCATCTCTCTCAGAGTAAAAACCACATCTTTGAAGATTTCTAAATCCACACAAAATCAGGTCCTCTATTGTCTCTCCTTTTCACTTCCAGACCGAGTGACCACACTGTTGCTTCTCAAACTCACCAAGAGCACTTTTTAACTCAGGACCTTTGCACATTTTTTTCCCATTAATATATGATGTTCTTCCTCCAGATATTTATAAGGCTCTTTCCCTCACTCCCATCTTTTCTTTACTCAGCTATCATTTTCTTTTATTTTTTTAAGTTTATTTATGTATTTTGAGAGAGAAAGAGAGAGAGCGCAAGTGGGGCAGGGCAGAGAGAGAGGGAGAGAGAATCGTAAGCAGGCTCCACTCTGTCAACACAGAACCCTACTTGGGGTTGGATCTAACAAACGATGAGATCATGACCTGAGTGGAAAATAGGAGTCAGATGTGTAACCAACTGAGCCGCCCAGGTGCCCCTCAACTATCATTTTCTCAATGAGGTCTTTTTGGTCACTCAAAATCACTAACCCCTAAGTCACCCTTTCCTGTTCCCCTTCTCCATTTTTTTTCTTTTTTCTTTGCTATCACTTTCTGTTTTAATCATCGTTATTTTCTGTCTATCCCACTACAGTGCACATTCCACATATCTGTTTTGTTCATTGCTGTGTTCCCAGAGCTTAGAATCATGCTAGGTACATTAGAGACACTCAAATACTTCTTTACTTAAGTAAGCTACAGAGTAACCAAACCTACCCAAAAAGTCAAAAGAACAAATGGTATATATAGTATAGTATATAAATATAGTATATTATATAATATGCATTATATAATACCACATGTATAAATATATTGAAACAAAATGTGTTCATAAGTTTGCATAAGGGAGATATGACATGGATAGAATGATAATGGAGGGCTAAAAATTGAGCTGGAGCTTGACTAACAGGAACTGGAAAACAAAAAGAGTATTTATGGAAGCACTTGATGGAGGAGTCACTGTTTATTTCCCAGAAAAATAATAAATTATTTTGAACATGTGATTCTTCAAAACATGAGATTGAAAATAGATCAAGGGGTGCCTGGGTGGCTCAGTCAGTTGAGTATCCAACTCTTAAGCTCAGCTCAGATCATGATTTCACCTCTCTCTCAAAATAAATAAATAAACTTAAATTTTTTAAAAATTATTATTTTTTTTTAATTTTTTTCAACGTTTATTTATTTTTGGGACAGAGAGAGACAGAGCATGAACGGGGGAGGGGCAGAGAGAGAGGGAGACACAGAATCGGAAACAGGCTCCAGGCTCCGAGCTATCAGCCCAGAGCCTGACGCGGGGCTCGAACTCACGGACCGCGAGATCGTGACCTGGCTGAAGTCGGACTCTTAACCGACTGCGCCACCCAGGCGCCCCTAAAAATTATTTTTAATGTTTATTTGTTTTTGAGACACACACACACACACACACACACACACACACACAGAGTGCCAGTGGGGGAGGGGCAGAGAGAGAGGGAGACACAGAATCGGAAGCAGGCTCCAGGTTCTGAGTTGTCAGCACAGAGCCCGATGCGGGGCTCCAACTCACCAACCAGTGAGATCATGACGTGAGCCAAAGTCTGAGGCTTAACTGACTTAGGTACCCCTAAATTTTTTTTAAAAAATACAACAGATTGAAAATTATTCTATCAATACCCCTCTCATACTTGAATCTTCCAAACCACCATTACTATGTCTTGTGAGAAAATAAACAAAAAACAAGGGAAAACAGACAAGAGTCACTCAGGTTAAGGATACTGAGCAGTCACTGCTTTATTTAAGTATCCAACCTAGAAAATTAAAGAAACATTCCTAATACCATAAGTATCTCTACTCTAGTTTATGAATTATGTCATTTTCTGATATCATGTCACATTTTTTTTCCTCTTCATGGGTCTGATCAATTAATTCTTTTAAAATTCAGAACCTGGGTGAAAAATCAGGAAAGCATCCTACTACCTCCTCTGCACTTCCGTCGAATTTTAAATAACTAATCTGGGAGACCCTTGGCAAAATACCCTTCGAAGAATCGGAGAACACTGTATAGCACTCACTAGGCAATCAATGTTTTTTTCCTCTTTCAAGAAAAAAATGAATCTCATGAAGCATGACTGCTGTATACTATTCATAAGAAAGTTATACCAACATGTGTATGTTCAGTAAACAAATTACAAATTGCAGATAATGCTTACAAAATTCTGAGAAAAACTCCCTTTGTTCAGAAAGTGCCCTTGTTTACTATTTAATAAACAGAGAGAACTCCTGGTTAAATCTCACCCAGAGGCTGTTATGATGGGATGAGTTATCATGATAGTCTATTATTTACGTCCTAGAAGAGATAAAATCAGGACATTTTTGCACCTATCCAGAAGCCATCCAGTCATGCACACAGAGCTTGTCTGAGGTTGTGAACAAACACCTCTGTCCCACCTCTCTACCTCCAAGTGAACTCTGTCAGTGAGGAATCTAGAACGGCTCAGACACATGAAGAAAATCTGCCCTCTGTCAGATTGCTGAAAATCAATGGTTGATATCTGAAGTTGCTTAACATTGTCTGAGATAAAGAATGAGTATACGGTACACTAATCTTTTATTTGGCTTCTTTTTTTAGTGTCCTAAAACATTCAGTTTTGGGGGGATATTTTTGTTTTGGTTTGGTTTTTTTTTGTTTTGTTTTGTTTTTATGAAGAACCAGAGTGGGACCTTCTCCAGAGAAAGAAGTCATCTCTAATTTGGTCAGTTCTAACATAATGCAAAATTGCATCATTATTATTTTTTTTTAATTTTTTTTCAACGTTTATTTATTTTTGGGACAGAGAGAGACAGAGCATGAACGGGGGAGGGGCAGAGAGAGAGGGAGACACAGAATCGGAAACAGGCTCCAGGCTCCGAGCTATCAGCCCAGAGCCTGACGCGGGGCTCGAACTCACGGACCGCGAGATCGTGACCTGGCTGAAGTCGGACTCTTAACCGACTGCGCCACCCAGGCGCCCCTGCATCATTATTATTAATCATATCACTTTGCATCGTAATTATTTGGCTACTAAACCTCTTTTTCCACCAGCCTGTAACCAACTCAAAAAGAATTCTATTCTAATGGATCTCCATGCTGTGTTTGATCCAATACTTAACATGGGTAGCACACAATATAAATTTCTTAAAAGGATATGCAAAGTGAAGTTCATTAAATCTGTGAATGACATAAAGCTAGAGAAGTGGACAGTTCATGCACTGAATTACAAAATGAATAATTCAAATTATTATTGAAAACAGACTAAAATCTAGTAGGATGATGTCTTCAAATCTTCTATGGAGATGTTTTAATAATGTACCCAGGGGCTCCTGGGTGGGTCAGTAAATTAAGTGTCTGACTTTGGCTCAGATCATGATCTCGTGGTTTGTGAATTCGAGCCCCACATTGGGCTCTGCACTGGTGGTGCAGAGCCTGCTTGGGATTCTCTCTCTCTCCCTCTCTCTCTCTGCCCCTTCCCCAGTTATACGCTCTCTCAAAATAAATAAACTTAAAAAAATGGACCCAAATACAGGCCAAAAGACTAAACTGCAATTCATTAAGAAAACTCTCATGGATTTTATTCACAACAAACTCACAATAAGCCAATGTGAAATGGCCTCTTAGGGAGTTAATGCAGGACAAGGCTGGTGCCCCAGGTGCCACCACATCCTCGTCTCCAGAACCTGCACATCAGGCCACAAGAAACTCTCCCCATGTTTTAACAGGAAAAGAACATTTTAAAAAAATGTTTTAATGTTTATTTATTTTCGAGAAAGAGAGAGAGAGAGAGAGAGCCAGCACAATTGGGAGAGGGGCAGAGAGAGAGGGAGACACAGAATCCAAAGCAGGGCTCCAGGCTCCTAGCTGTCAGCACAGACCCCGACGTGGGGTTCGAACTCACAAACTGTGAGATCATGACCTGAGCCGAAGTTGGATGCTTAACTGACTGACCCACCCAGGCGCCCCAGGAAAAGAACATTTTTAGCTCTATAAAGGAAGAGACTTGCTATTGAAACAAATCTACCTATGACATAGAAGCAAAGGGCAAAGAATATACAGAGGAACTGCAGAAAGTCCCAGAGGGAAGCAAAAACGGAGAGGGCTGCAACAATTTAAAAATAGAAACAAGCCCCGTCTGCTCAGAAAATCACTGCCTCCTGATGGAGCTAGAACGTCTCTGAAAAGCAACATTCTGAAATCTTCCAAGGGTTGTCAGCATTAGAGAATGGCCTGTGAAGGCTGAAAGAATTAAAGATTAATTACAAAAATATATTTTAGAAAGCTGGGCAAGCAAATGATGACATAGAACCAGTAAAATAAGCCTCTGTCAAATCTCTGGAGAGGGTTGAGCTGTACTTGAGTTAAACCATTAAAAGAAACACCTTCCTGGAAAGAAGACTTGCTGTGGAGAAGAATCTCCTGGGATCTGTTCAGCAGATGAAAGATGAAGCTAAGGATTTGCAGCAGAAATTAGCAGAACAGTGGAAGCAAGAGAAACCCATAACTCCCATTCCTAGCTCAGCAGAAACTAAGAGGTTGGACGTGGCCATCCAAGTCCAAAGCAATGGCTCCAGAGAGCTCATTGAGGAGGATCTGGCTCTGGTCTAAACATCTTGAGGAAATCAGAGTGACTGGTGCATCATCCAACGCATCCCCCACCCCCCAAAGCCTGTGGCCTCAATGTCCTCACTTAATCTCAAATTAATTTACTGTTGGGGCGCCTGGGTGGCGCAGTCGGTTAAGCGGCCGACTTCAGCCAGGTCACGATCTCGCCGTCCGTGAGTTCGAGCCCCGCGTCGGGCTCTGGGCTGATGGCTCAGAGCCTGGAGCCTGTTTCCGATTCTGTGTCTCCCTCTCTCTCTGCCCCTCCCCCGTTCATGCTCTGTCTCTCTCTGTCCCAAAAAATAAATAAACGTTGAAAAAAAAATTAAAAAAAAAATTAATTTACTGTTGTAACAGGGCATCCTGACAGACCTCAGAGCTCAAACTAGGCAAGTATTCTGGCGTTACAATGGGAGACCAGGGACAGAAATGGCAGTGACCAATAATCCATGTACTTTTGAACCATGAAGCTTTGGGAAATTCTTGGAATTTGGGATGCTGCCTTTAAGAATTTCCTCACCATCACTGCCATCACCACAGAATGTAGTCAAGAGGTTGCTTTAAGAAACCCAGAAAGCCCTTGATTGGTCTGCCCATTCGATTGGTTCATGCATGTCCTTTTATTCACTTAGCTCTCAATCAGTTAGAGTTGCAGACGGTCATCCATGTCTGCTAGAACAAAACCTTCAATACTTTATGACATTAAGGATTAACATTTTAAACTATTTACAGAATTCAAGTGTCAATCAAGCAGATTATTTTTTTCTAAAATGCACCTCAGTGCCTACCTACAGATTGGGCTACTGGAGGTGTGCTAGTCTCCAACTTCTGGTTGAAGTTGAAGGTAAATTTCATCCTAAAGAAGTCCTACAAAAGGTAGTTTATTCTGTATTGGCTTCCTGAACATTAGACTATCTGACTGTGTGTTGTTGACTTCATTTTCTGGCCTCTAGAGGAGGAGCCTTTATCAGGGCAGACTGGCCTTAGTAACATGGCACTGGTAATAAGGCTTTATTCAAAACCTTATTGAATTGATAGAGACATCCTTTAGAGAAGATTCACATAGGAAGATTGTTGCTGGAGGCTAATTTTTCAAGAAGTAAAATAATACTGGGTATCAAATAATCTAGAGTTGATAAACTGATCATTGTTTGTTATAAATGGATGTTTAGACCGAAGAAGAACACACTAATTTCAGGGCATTATTCTCAGCTTTATAACTTTCTACTTTCACTACTAAGTTATTTTTTAGAAAAAAAAACAAAATGTACCTTTGAGTTGGAATTATAACTTTTATGTATGTTTGATATCCAGTAGAAGAAATAAGGCAAAGTATCTGGCTTCTTAACCAAAGAAATTTTCTTAATCTGCATCAGAAAGACAGGCTTTTATTTTTTGAACAACAGCAACAACAACAACCACAACAACAACAAAAAAGCAAGGGAAAGTAATGTTCAATTTGTTTCCAGCTGAATATTAACGCTGTGATGATGTTTAATAGTGCAATACATACTTATATTTTGATGTTGTCTCACATGTTATGGCTTCTGTTTGTTTTCACTTAACCAAGTCACTAATATGAAAAATCAATTACCTTTAAAATTTTTCCCATTCAAGTAGGCTTTTTGGTAATATATTTTGAAGAAGTGTATATACTGGTAAAGGTATTTTAACATTTGTTCATTTAATTGAGTCTTCTAAGTTTCCATTATAGAGAGTAACATTCCATATTTCCCTTCCTTCAAATCTATCTTATTCCCCAGAGTTGCTATGTGGAATAAAGTTTGTTTTGAATGCTAGGGAAAAAAAAATCTCATACAAGCTTATAGGACTAAAGTAAGCAGGGCAGATTATCTATTTGTGATTGTTGTTCTATCTTTACGTTCTGAAGAAATGAAAGATTCTAAGGAAAAATCCCAAATCCATAGTATGGCTTCCAAACAGGACCAGGATGAGGGTGAGGCCAGAGAAACACCAAAGGTGAAAAATTTAAGAAGATGCTCATTCTCAAGTCATGCGAAGAGGGCTTTCATGATCTGATCTCTTCCAGTGCTCTTTCAATGTCCACGCCTTGCATCCTGTACCCCGGTCTACTAAAACTGTGACCGGCTTTTAAATGTGTCAGGCTCATGATAGTCTCTCTTTTAGAAGTGATCTAAAAGAGTTTCTGAAAGAGTTTCTAATTATCCCTCTTTGTCCATCTAAAATTACTCTCCCTACAGCTGTCCAATATGGGAATGATTTCTGGAAAACCCTTCAACCACATGAAATTCAACTGAGTCCTTATTCCCTTAGTATAATATTTATCACACTGTATGCATATGTTTCTTTTTCAAATCTAATTTACTGAAGAATAGTTTGCATTAAATAAGAGCCACCTATACCATGCTAAGCAAACATAGTACATCTCTCCATTGATTTAGGTATTTCATTTCTCTGAACAATTTTAGTGTACAATTCTTATATATATTTAACTTCATTCCTAGGTATTTCATGCTTTTGATGCCAATTTGACATCAACACATTTACATAGCAATTTAATTTAATTTTTAATTATTCCCTGCTGGTATAAAGAAATACAGTTGGCTTTTCTATATTGATTTTGTATTTCGTGATCTTGCTAAATTCACTTTTAGTTCTAGTAGCTTTCTTGTAGATTCTTAGGATCTTCTACATACATAATCATGTTATATGCAGATAAAGACACATTGACCTCTTCCTTTCCAGTTATATATCCCTTATTTCTTTTACTTATCTTATTGCCCTGACTATGCCTCTAATAAATGGTGAAGGGCACTGTTGAGAGTGGGATAATTGATCTTTTCCCCAAATTTAGAGCCATTAAATATGATCTTAGATGGAGGGTTTTATAGATGCTCTTTTCAGTTTAAGGAGGTTACTACACATTCTTGCTATCTTGAAAGCTTTTATCATGATTTTATATTGTTTTGTCAAATCCTTTTTCTGCATCTATTGAGATTGTCATAAAGTTTTTCTCTATATTTTACTAATACAGTAAATATATTGATTGATTTTCAAATTATAAATCAATTTTGTGCTCCAGAGATAAATCTCATTTGGCCATGGTATGATATACCAATTATATATTACTGGATTTGATTTTTTCTGTTTTATAAAGAATTTTGGTATTTATTTTGCTAAGAGAATTCATCTGTAGTTTTATATTCTGTAACACTATAATTTTATAATGTTAACACCATAAAATGAATTTTTGACATGTTCCTTTTTGTATTTTGTGAGTTTGTGAATGCTGAACATTATACTTTTCTTAAAGGCTTGTCTAGGATTCACAAGTGAAGTTATTTTTCTTCAGGGGAAATTATTTAATATAATAAATTCAATTTATTTATTAGGTATATGGCTATGAAAATTTTATTGGGGGGGCAGTTTTTATAATATGTCCCTTGCAAGGAGTTTATCTACTTATCTACTTTAGTACCAAATTTATTGGCATATTATTCATATCATAATGTTCCCTCATTATCCTCCTAATGTCTGTAGAATCTATAAAGATATCCTTTTTTCATTATTGATATTGGTAATGTGTATCGTTTTCTTTCTTCCCATTCAACTTAGCTTGAGTGTTTTCAAATTTATTGATATTGTCAAAGAAAAATCTTTTGATTTCATTGGTTTTCCATACTTTTCCTTTTTTTTCTTTCATTGTTTTCTGTTTTTATTATTGCCTCCTACTCAATACCTCTACTTTTTTTTACTATTTTTAATTAATTTATTTGTTTGCTTGTTTATTTATTGATTTAGGTTACTTGTACTATTATCACTTACCTTAAGTTAATTTGTTTTTCATTTGGTGGCATATGAGTGAACCTAAATACTGTATTTTAGGCATATTTTATTATTTTTTAAAGTAAGATTTTAGAGCTATAAATTTCCTTCTATGTAACACTTCAGTTGCATCACCCAAATTTTGATACATTGTGTTTCCAATGTCATACAGTAAAAAAATTTCTAAATCCTTATGTAATTTCTACTAGACCTATGGGTGTTTTGACCTATTAGGTCAAGTTGGTTAATATCTATTGATTTGTGTATTTGTTTTATCAGTACCAAGAAAGGACTGTGGAGATTTACATATATAATTGTTGACTTATCTATGTATCTTTCAGTTTTATCAATTTTTGTTTCATATATATTAGACTATTTGATATTATCTCATACATAACTAAGATCTTTCATTTCCTTTTCAGCTTTTTTCTCGATGTATTTCAGTTTGGATAGTTTCTACTAATATATCTTCAAGATCATTGAACTTTTCTTCTGCAGTTTCCAATCTGTTGTTAATACCACTCATTTAAAATTTCCATTTCATATACTGCATATTCAACTCTAAAATAACCAGTTCATATAGTATATGAACATGTATGTATATATGTATATGTATATATATATACATATATACATGTGTGTATGTGTATATATGTGTGTGTATATATACATATATATATCTCCACATTGTTGCTTCATTACATTTATGTTTTTCTTTAAATCCTTCAGCACACTTATAATCATTGTTTTAAAGTCATTGACAATTCTATAATCTTTGTCATTTCTGGGTCTTTCTCTATTAACTAATTTTTCTCCTTGTGATGGGCCACATTTTCCTGCTTCTCATATTGTTAACTGAATTTTAGACAGTATAAAACTTACATTCTTGGTTGTTTTAATGATTTTGTATAAAGAATGTTGAACTTTGTTCTACCAGGCAATCAAGCAACTTGTGAGTTGGCTTAATTTTTTAGGGATCTGTTTATAAGCTTTGCTGGGGTAAGTCTAAAGTAGATTTTTTCTAAGCCATTCTGCATATGTAGTAAGTGTCTTGTGTGTTCAGTGACATTTGTCCACTTTACCTGATTGAGACTCAACTATCTCACAATAATGTGAGCTCTGGTTATAACTCAGTGATAGTTTTTCTTTGTTCTACTTTATGAAGTATAACCCTATATATGTGCAGTTTGTAGTCAGTCAAAAACTCAAATAAGTCTCCACATACATATCTAGGACTCTTTTTTTGTAGATTACAGATTTCAGCCACCTTAGCCTCCTCAAACTCTGATCTCTGTCTTGTCTGGGTTCCCCTTTCTCTACCATGGTCCTGTGAGCGCCTTAAAAGAGAATCTATTCCTTGTCTTTTTCAGCTTCTAGAAGCTTACCACATGCCCTAGTTTATCCCATAGCCACATTCCTTAGCAAATTCCTTAGCTCAGGGCCACATTACTCCAATCTCTGCTTCTGTTTTCACATCACAGTCCTCATTGGCTGATCCCCCTACCTTCCTCTTATGAGGACACTATATTTGCATTGGATCCACCCAGATCCAATGGATGTATCCAGGATAATCCAGGATAATCTCCCAATCTCAAGAATTTTAGTCATGTGTGCCATATAAAGTAATATATTCACGGGTTCTGACAGTTAAATCTTTGATATCTTTAGGAGGCTATTATTCATCCTATCACGTATGGCAATTTGTGTAACAATTACAAAGAATACATTTACATGAAGATTTTGGATTTTTGAATTAAACAGGAAGGAAGGGATTTTATTAATTGTCCATGGGAGTGAGTTAATAGATGGATAGGCCAGTGTAGTAGTGATGACTCTCCAGAGAAATAGAACCAATAGGATGCAGAAAGGTAGAGACTTGAGATTTCTTTTACAAAGTTAGTCCATGTGACTGTGAGGGTTGGCAAGTCTGAAAAATCTCCAGGGCAGGCCAACAGACTGGATATTCTGGCAAGGGTACATGTTTCAGTCTTGACCCAAAGGCAATCTGGAGGAGGAATTCCTTCCTCCTCTGGGGATCTCAGTCTTTTTTTCTTAAAACTTCTAACTGATTGGTAGAGGCCCTCTAACTGCTCAAAGTCTGCTGATTTAAGAGGCTCCTGGGCGGCTCAGTCAGTTAAATGTCCGACTTCAGCTCAGGTCATGATCTCGCAGTTTGTGAGTTTGAGCCCCACATCAGGCTCTGTGCTGACAGCCTGGAGTCTGGAGCCTGCTTCAAATTCTGTGTCTCCCTCTCTCTCTGCCCCTCCCCCACTCACATTCTGCATCTCTCTCGAAAATAAACATTAAAAAAAAAAGTCTGCTGATTTAAGTGTTCACATCTAAAAAATACTTTTACAGCAACATCTAGGCTGGTGTTTGGCCAAATAGCTGGGCATCATAGACTGGCCATGTTGACAGATAAAAATTAACAATCACAGACAGCATAGTGTCCATGCTTCCACCAAGTCACCTGTGCAGAGGATTTGTTATAGGCAGAATAGAGTATGGCTCCGGCATTGGGGGTCCGAAGTGAATATGAAATCATTCTGGCACCTCAGCATTTGGAGGCTTTGAGAACACTGAAACTTAAATCTTGGTGTGGGCTTTCAAATTCTTATGTTAAGAAGAGCTTTTTTAAGTAGTTTATCTAGCAGAAAATATCAATGAGAAGGAGCCCATGCATGAGATAAGCCAGGGCTGAGAGGCTGATTCCTGAACACAAGAGAAATCCACTCCCTAAGAACTTTGGTATCCTAAGAGAGATTTGCAAGTTCCTGGATATCCTTTGAAATTAGAACAAATTACGTCAAAGTTTATATTGTTAATCTTAAAATGATCCAATCTATCTTTTTTCAAGTTTTATTTTTATTTTTGACAGAGAGAGAGAGTGTATGTGTGTGTGAGTGTGAGCTAGGGAGAGGCAGAGAGAGAGGGAGACACAGAATCTGAAGCACGCTCCAGGCTCTGAGCTGTCAGCACACAGCCTGATGCGGGGCTTGAACTCACGAACCATGAGATCATGCCCTGGGCTGAAGTCAGACGCTTAACCAACTGAGCCACCCAGGCGTCCCTGATCCAATCTATATCTTAAAGGGGGAAACACCCAGGAAAATTCAAGTTACAGTTATCTGTCCTTCCACTAAGCAGAAAGCTTCAATAGTCAGTCAGCAAATAAGTAGGAAGAGAATTGGGTAAGAAAGAAGAAAACAAAAATAACGAAACTCCTAAATAGGGAGAAATTTGTAAGTAATGTATATTACCTACAGCATTCAGGTCTCCTCTCATATTTCCCCACTCCCCACTCATTCAGTCCCACAAGCTATTGGGAAACACAGAAAATGACACCACATACAAAACAACATAGTATTAGAGCTCTTGGACTTAAATATGAGGAAATTAATACTCGCTGTCTAATTCTAACATATCAGTATGTTTGGTTGCAAAGGATGTTGGATGGATTCTAGCTTTTCTCTCCCACTGTGCATCAGACACTACACAACCATGTAGTGGAGACCAGTGACTTCACATGCATGCCATTTTGATGGCTTCTTTGCAAATAATGACAGGTGTTTTGTTGTTAAACACAATAAAATAAATCAGCTACATATGCTGATTTACACACATATACACACATACTACATTATGGGTGTGCACTCACACCCTAACCAGAAAACACCATTCTAAAATAATGATAATGATGATGATGATAATAATAATAATAATAATAACAGCTATCGTTTTCATAAGGTTGTCACCCAAAACAGTTTTGAGTAGATAAGCTGATGGGCTTTGTAAGGGAGAAACTGCAAAGAAAAAAAGTGATCTTAACATCTATATTCTTGAGGACTATACAAATTCAAGAGACTGGAGAAATAAAGAAAGCAAGGAGAAGAGGCTAGACAGGAAGAGAACCTGGAAAGTAAATATAAACAAGGATAGGAAAGGAGAGAGCTTCAAGAAACTCAAGAAGCCAAATGAAGAAATAGAAAGTGCTAAATGCTGCAGAGAGATAAGGGAGGATGACAAAGAAAAAAATGGCAGCAGAGATAAAGTAGTGTCCTTGAGACATGCAGGAGAATGATATAACACAGGGGGCAGGGTTATCCTCAGACAAGTCACAGGAGGGAAGAAGTAAAGGAAGTTTGGAAAATCAATCTATGAAGGTGGCAGTGAGGCAGGAAATTGATAGAGAAAGTTGAAAACTTCATACTAGTAACTTGTTTTCTTGATAGAGTTTGAAGAGATTGTTTAGAAGTTAATGACAGAATGATGGGAAGGCAGATTGAAAATTATTATGAAGATTTGACATCATTCTTATGGTACATAGATTTTAGAGTCCTTAATAGTGCTTAAAATCGCTGATATTTTTTTCTCCTAGTACCTAGAGATCCTGGTGTAGGCACCAAGAAAACTGATCTATAGTTAGTGTTTCACCAGGCCAATATGTTTCACAAGGAAGTGTTGGAAATGATAGCTCATGCATGTGCTCCCAGACTTTTTAGAAAGAGGAAATAAGCATGTGCAAAGGCTCACAGTGAGAGGAAGTCTTTGTGTTTCAAGTACTGAAAGTCATGGAGCACCCCACTCATGATGAAGCTAAAGAGGAAGATAGGAAAAAGACCAATCAATAACCTAGAGAATGTTCATCATAATCATGAAGATAATAAGCAGAAAGTATCAATAACATAGAGAACGTTCATCATAATCATGAAGATAATAAGCAGAAAGTACCCTGATTGGGTTTGCATATTTGCAAAGGTCATTCTGGCTACAATGGGAAGGGGGTAGAGTGGGTGTCAAAATGAATGGAACGTAGACCAGTTGAGAGGCTATAGCAATTATTTTGGGCTAGAGGTGACTGTGACTTAGAAAAGATGGTGATGAGAGAAAAGTGGATACTTGGGATATATTTAGAAGCAAAATCAACATTCTTGTTGCTAAATTGAACATCTACATAACACACATTTGTTGGAGTGGACAGGTTTAAGATTACTGCATCTGCAAATATGGAATCCATAGTCACATTTATATGGTAACAAAGTACAACCAACAAGCCACAGCATGATTTTTTCTCAACATTAAGAAGAAATAGAATGCTCATAATGAGGAAAGCTACCCCTGATTTTTGAAATAGGTATCAGAGTGTTATTTGAATTTGACAGCAAAATTCACAGATTATGTAGTCTGCTTTGCTTTGTCATTGAGTCTGCAAGCTAGTGAACAATGTCACCATTTATTCTAGAAGGAATAAGCACCCAACCAAATCAGAGAGCTGAGTAACGGCTCTCAGTAATATTCTCATCAGAACTCATTCTGGCATCAAACTAAGTTCCCCAGACAAATTACCAAGTTTTATACATAAATTTTTTCCTCTCAGCCAAAGCTTTATCCTAACTTACTTTAAATTTCTTGCCTGTTTTTCTTCTCTCCCATAAAACAAATGCCAGTACTTTCACCTCAAAATGCCTTCTCCATTTTATTGTCTTATAACAAATTTTCCTCGGTCTCTGCTAGCATATTTTGTACTGAGAAAGAAGTTGGGGAAAAAACATCATTAGATTTTAAGCTATTTAAGAGGACTTTGTCTTCTTTTCTCCAAAATGTCCCCCAAACTTATGATAGTTCCTGGGATATGATCAATGTCTAGTAAATACTTGTTGAATACATAATAAATACATGAATGAATACATAAGTGAGTGGATGAATGAATGAATAAATGAGTGAAGTTAGTTTAAATGACATTTTCTCAGAACAGCCTTCTCCAATCCTCCAGAATAGATCATGCTTCTGAAGGAAACCAGAATACATCACTCCAAAATGCGCCAATTTGGCATATTGATTATTTTGAATCAAAGACACTTAGGAAACAACAGGTTCAAGAAGAACATTCTGACCCTGTTTTTTCTTTCTAAAAGCAGGAGATAAAACTCCTTTTTGAAAGGTCCTTTCCCTATACCAAAAGGAAGGAAGACATTCTTATCACAGGGAATTTGGGGTTTAGAAATATGTACAAACGAACCTTGTTAAACTCACCCTCGTTTTCTTACTTACTTCCTCACCATTTACTACCCCTGGCTCAAATACTTGTCAATTCTTAATAAATATATCATTCTTTCATCTAAAGGGTATAAAAGCTTCCTGCTCCAGTCATTTCTCTGGATCTTCATTCTCTTATGAAGGCTACCATGCACATGTAATGATTTAACAAAACTTTTCATGCTTTTCTCCTATTCATTCTTTGACTCAGCCAGAGACCCAAAAAGGGTAGAGGAGGATTTTCCCTCCCCCAATTTCCCTATCGATCACTCTTTTTAAATCCCCACTCTTCTGCTTCATGGCACTATTCACAATTGTAATTAAGCAATGAAGTGGGTAATTGGCTATTTAACGTCCATTCTCTAGCATACTCTAAGCCCCATGAGAGCAGAGATCATGCTATCTTATTCACTTCTATCTCTCTGGTGCCTAACACCCTGCCTGGCACACAGAGGTAGGGCAATGCATATTGTTTGCCAAATGATAAATGAAATAATCAAGAGATATGAACACGCCTAGATAAGGGAAGGAATTTGCAGCTTCAGACTTACCCGGATTTTGCAGTTGAAGGAATGGAGGCCCAGAAAAGTTAAGTGACTTGCTCACTGTTTCATAGCTAATAAGTAGTCAGGGCTGCATTTCAATCCCAGTTCTCTCCAACTCCATAGCTTGTGCTTTGAAATGGAAACACTGTGCCATGCTGCACCATTTAAGCAATGATAGATTCATTTAAAGCACCAGAGATCACATTTTAGTAAGAAAAAGAGTTTGTAGTATGAGATGAATCAATCAGCCATATGGAAGGAAGAAAAAAAGAACAGGCTGAAAGCTTCCTTTCACTTTGTACAATATGAATTGTCACAGGAATCAAATTTGGCACATACTGTAAAGCAGAGAAAAAAATTATCCCACATTGGATGTAAAATGTGACTTGCATTTTGCCTGTGATTTTGAAACCCTGAAGAGGATACCAAAAGACTTGTGGAGTTGAGGGCATGATGTTTTGATGATAAGCTTTTTATGCACTTATCCCCAGGCAGCGAGGTGAGGACCTGAAAAATTAAAGCTGACCTCAGACATAATGAATACATTAAACGATGAAGCGGCTGGTCAGGGTCAGGCAGCCTTCTTGAAGCAGAGTGGATGTGTCTCAGGACTTCGAGTCTCCAGACGGAGGGAGGGCAAGGAAATGGCCTATCGGGCCATAAAACATTTACATCTGTTCCTCTCCTGCCACTTCTCTTTGAGGTTGTTTCCCTTGCCTTCAGCAACATTCTAGGTTCACAACCATATTCTTCCGCCTACTAATTGGAACAGAGGACTAACAGCCATGATCAAGTCTCCACTTGGAACCGGCATCTAATTCTAACAATATCAAGTAGATAATGGAGTTTATGGAGCACTAATTATTAACTCTGTCTCACCTGCCACATTTGGGTTCCACAGACTGTCGTTTCCCATATGGCTCTGTGGTACAATGTTTACCACTCTAGAATCTCAAGTCCCAACCTTTCTAATAGGTCCTTATCACAGAATTTCAGCATTGGAAGGCATTTCAGGGACCAAGTGAAATGCATAGCACATACAGTGCTCTTTAAAACACCTATCTTAAAGACTCATGTCCAGCCTGTATTGCAACACTTTGATGGGGAAACACTGCCTCACGAGGCAGCTTCACTCTGCTGTTGAACAGATCAAATCATTAGAAAAATCTTTCATTATTAAACCAAAATGGGCTTTCTTGTAACTCCCACTCCTGTAGCTTCCTCTGCTCTCCAGATTTGCCAAAACCCTTTATCTACATTGTATGCCATGCTGCAAAAAATAGGGTCCATGGACAATAGCTCTGAAATCTTACAAACTTGGACTCAAATGCTAATTCTGGAACTTAGTCATCATTTATTCTTCTTCAAATCCAATTTCTTCCCCTATGTAATGCAGGTAACACTTCATGGAACTTCTGTGAGAATTACAAGAGTGAGATGCTGCTCAGACAAGAGTCCAGTGGTGAAGAGCATAGACTCTGGAACCAGCTGGCTTGGTTTGAAACTTGGCCCCAGCACTTAACAGCTGTGTGACCTTGTGCAAGTTACTTGAACTCACCGGTCTCATTTTCTTCATCTATATAGTATCTAAAAGGAAAATAATATTATCTCCAGCCTGCTTCTATCCAGGAGCGTCATTGTCCACTAGGACCTTGAATCCTTCTACTGAATCCTCTACATTGGGTCCAGAGATAGTGGCCAGCCAAAAGAGCTGAAAAGGCAGACAGGCTCTTAGCCACAACAGTCCAGAGCTGTCACCCACCTCTTCCTCTCACATCCTTTTGACCAGAACTAGTCTTGTGTCACATCTGAAAAATGAAGCCTAGTGGTTTTCCAGGACAAAGAGGAAGTGGGTTTGAGGAGTATACAGTAATGTCTGCCACATGCTCTAAGAGAGTGCTTAATATATGTTGCCCCTTAGGTGTGAGCTATCGTTATCACCATACCATGCAATAATAGCAATTAGAGCAATTATGATTACAAGAGCCCTTGGTATTTAATATAATCACACTCACTGGGCTAAGCATTCTTACTTTTTCCAGTGATTGCTCATATTATCATGGTTCAAGGTCTTTCATTTGCCCTTAGACTTCATAAAGAGTCTTCATCCTGGATCCTAAGCAACGCGGAACATATACCTCATAGCTCATGGTGTACCCACAACACGAGCACAAATCAACTGTCCCCATTTTGAGTTTCTTTATTTTTCTTCATTCCATGTTTTCCCTGAATCTGTGCCTTCCATTTACTTTAATTCAGATGTAGCTTCCAGACTACTATTGATTGAGGATTTTCAAACTGTGAATTTTAACACATGAGTGGGACAAGAAAATTTCAGGAAGTCTAAGCCTGCATTTTTTAGAATAGGATAGAAAAAATATAGAGCTCCTGTTAGGTTTCAGGGAGTCTGTATATGTAGAGCATTTAGAATACTAAATTTTAAAATTGGAAAAAACTTGAGAAGGAAGAACATTTTCACACAAACTACAGCATGGATGAACCTTGAAGACATTATGTTATGTGAAATAAGCCAGTCACGAAGGACAAATATTGTGATTCCACTTACATGAGGCACCAGAGTAGTCAAATTCATACAGATAGAAAGTGGAATGGTATTTTCCAGGATCTAGGGGATGGGGATATGGGAGTTACTGTTTAATGACTACAGAGTTTCAGCTTGGGAAGATGAAAAAAAAATCTAGAGGTGGGTAGTGGTAGTGGTTGCACAGCAATGTGAACGTTTGTGACATTACTAAACTGTACACTTAAAAATGGTTCAAATGGTACATTTTATGTCACATATTGTCATCACAACAAAAACAGAAAAAGATTAGAAAGTATGAGTGCCTCACACTTCAGTGAGGTAGGTATTGTTTTGCAAAACATTTATTTCCTATATATGTGTACTTAATCATGAAGTAAATGTATGTCTTCCTGTAGGTCAAGGTTTAAAAAAAGCCACTGTCACAGAAAATAATCTCAAAACAATAATATAAAGCATATACACTATTTTTCCTGGGCAGATTCTCCCTTGTTAAATATAGGTTTCTGAAAACTGTTGCTTTGAAGTCCCAGAAGTAGTTGTAGCCGTGTATATAAACACACACACTCACACACACACACACACAACACGCATGTGCACACACATACATGTGCACACACACATATCACCTTTCACTCATTGAAATTACTCCATATTCTTACATCCCTTCCTTGTCTCCTGCTCACTTCTTTCTATCCTTTAATGGTCAAGTTGAACATTGTTCTTCTGGGAACCCTCCTTTACCCCACACCTGCTCCTGCTTAGAGAAAAACATACTTCTTTATCATAGCATTTATTATTATATTTGTAATGCTTGTTTAATTTTCTGTCTCCCTCACTCAGTGATAATCTCTAAGAAAAAAGTATTAATCTTGCTCACTGCTAAATCTTTAGGATTTACCACAATGCCTGGCACCTTATTATGGGCTTAATAATTATGAATGAATGAATGAATGAATGATGACTGAATATGGAGATAGAGCTACCTCACTAACAAACTTAAACTCAAACAGTCTCTTTTAGGTAACTCAGATAAATATTGATTTCATTTTTGTCCCTATGTCTTCTTAATCCCCCAAGGTCTACCCTCAAGAGAAGAGGGATAATATAGGTATTTATTTTCTAATTATTTCTATGATCCTTTCTTCCAATATGACAGCGAGGAGCTTAGCGTTCAAGACATGTATGCAATGAGATAATTAGAGCAAAGAGAATTTTATCTTCAAGAAAGGAAACACCAAGATTTTGAGGGCTTGTACACATAGTGAAGTTGAGTTTCACTTTTGGCTCCATGTTTCGTGGCAGCCACAGAAGTTTGAGATCCATAGGTGAGCCTAAAAACCCATAGACCCCTAAAATTTCAGCAGCTCCTTTGAGGGTATTAGTCATTCAACTGCGTCATTAACAAGTGACAATTTTTCCCAGACTGCAAACACTCACCCATGAAGCCCTGTTGTATTGCTCTGACCTTCAGTATCTTCTCACTGTCTATTCTTGCCTCCAAACGATCAAAAGTGAGAGAGATACATGGTGCTCTGCTTCCATTCATTTGCTGTCAGGTTTCTACAGAGGAGGCTAAGCTGGCATTTGGGGTCAAGGAGGGAGACTGGAAGCAGGTAGATAAAAGGTCAATTTGCATTTTCTGTTTTTCCATTTTTAATTAACTCCCAGGCATTTTTTTAAATTCACATTACTTCTACTGGATACTCTAAGGGGGCATAAGAGAATAAACTTTGGATCATTCATTTTCACTGTTGAATAAACCTCTCACGGTTATTTGAAGTGCAATATGGTTCTCTGATGCCATTCTCCACATCACATTTAGAATCTTCTGCTAATACAGGAAGTTAATTTGCTTTTCCTTCACTCAAGATATTGATACATATTTATGAGAACTGGCTCTTGGACCATCCTGCAGCATATCATCAATAAACAACTAACTATCGACAAGACAGCCATTGAAAGAGAACTTCTCAGAATATATGTCCCTCCTGGAAATTCTGACTTACAATTTAGAGTAGAAATCAAAAACTAATAGTAGCTTTTATAATTGCAAGTGACTATCACATGCTCTCACAGAACCCCAGGACCCCCAAGACCCTGAGGATCAAATGAATTATCCCAACTTTAAAGACCTTTTTCTATCCAGCCTTGTATCTCCATACTCCAGCCTTAAGAGGGTACCACAGTTAGATGTTAAAAATTACTTATTACATAAATTTTTGAGTACCATGTCCAAGAAAATATAAAAAAGGTGCATTCCTAGGACTTTGTAGGGGTATCTTCTGTTTAGAAAAAATGAGGATGAAGTACAAACAAGGAATCTTTAATTTTACATGCAGAAAGAATAGAAGAGAATCCAAATAAGAACACCATATCCACTGCTACAAGTGGCCGGTAATATTCTGGGACCCAAGAAGCAACACGTGGGCAAGAGGGGAAGTTTTGGGATCCCAGTACTAGGTAACCAAAGCTGTGCCCATCAGGACACCTAGAGGTGAGACAGGGACTAACCAGCAACAAGGATCTCAACAGGAGGGGCAGGGGATGATGTACTTCTCTTTTCTCTGCCTGAAATATCATTCCCTTACACTATTTTGATGCTTCTTTATATTCTTCAGTTCTCAGTCAAATGACACTTCTTCAGAAATGACCCCTCTGACCACCCTCTTTTACATACTTGCAGTACCCCAGACATTCTTTTTGTTTTTTTTTAAGATTTTATTTTTAAGTAATCTCTACACTGAATGTGGGGCTCAAACTCACAACCCTGAGACCAAGAATTTCATGCTCCACCGACCAACCCAGCTGGGTGCCCCAACATTTTTTTTTTATTTTATTGTTAAGTTAGCTAACATACAGTGTATTCAGTGTGCTCTTGGCTTCAGGAAGAGATTCCCATGATTCATCACTTATATACAACACCCAGTGCTCATCCTAACAAGTGCCCTCCTCAGTGCCCATCACCCATTTTCCCCACTTCTCCTCGCCCCCTCCCACTCCCTTCCACCCTCAATTTGTTCTCTGTATTTAAAAGTCTCTTATGGTTTGCCTCCCTTTCTGTTTGTAACTACCTGTGTGTATGTATGTGTGTGTGTGTATGTATATGTATGTATGTATATATACACACACATATATATATACATACATACATATATATATATGAAAAAAGAAAAAAGAAGAGAAAGAAAAAAGAATATATTTTCTTTCCCTTCCCCCATAGTCTTTTTTTAAGTTTCTCAACTTCCACATATGAGTGAAAACATATGATGTCTGTCTTTCTCTGACTTACTTATTTCACTTAGCATAATTCCTTCCAGTTCCCTCCACCTTGTTGCAATGGCAAGATTTCATACTTTTTCATTGCCGAGTAGTATTTCTTTGCATATATATAACAGACATTCTTGATGTCATTGTCAGCTGACTTTTTTCATAGTTCTTACACATATTAAATTATTTCATTTTGGACTTCACTTGTTTTTATTTATCTGTCTTCATATGTTTCTCTATGTTTCTCTTCTTCCTTCTCTATGTTTCCAAGCATATGACTGTGTGTGGATGAGGTGCTCAATAAAGACTTGTGACATGAATGAATGAATGAATGAATGAACAAATCATGCAATACATTCACACATGAACTGCATGAAAACTACATATGTAATCTTCTGCCTGTCAGATTTGCCTTGATTAAACATGTTTCCTCCTGATAGGAAATACTACAATACATCCATTTCTTTCTAAGAGATCTAGAAGAACTTGCCATATGAAGGATGCCCCATCAGTGCAAAAGGTCTTATTTAATCCTCATAATACTCTGTGAGAGTGGTGTTATTACCTATCTTAGAAATGAAGAAAGTCACAAGCTGTACATGAACCAAGATTGTCTCCAAATCCCCGTTCTTTTCTTCAGATGAAATTCTGAGCCTCTTGTTATCTGTGGTGCTGAAATGAAAGAAACGTAAATGTTGGTAGGTCACCAGTCACCTCTTTGCTTTCTTTTTCTTTCTCCTGGTTTTAATATCTTCAAAAGCTACGGAGGAGGAGTGTGTGTGTGTGTGTGTGTGTGTGTGTGTGAGAGAGAGAGAGAGAGAGAGAGAATAGACTCTGTGCCAGTCTCCAACATTCATTATGTCCCCTGGAATTCGCTAGTTAAATAAAACATTCTGACTCCTCATTTCTCACCCTGGGTCAGTGCAGTATGTTGAGAAGGATAATGACTTTGAAAATAGAAAATATAAATTCTAATATTGACATTAGTATGTATTAACTTTGTAGCTTTGGGCAAATTACTTACACTTTTAAACCTCAGTTTCCCTAAATGAGAATAATAATATCATTTACATTATACATAATATCATTTACATTATACAGTTGTTATGAGATGTAAATGAGGGTTTATATTGAAAAATACTAACAGTGTATTAAACACTCATAAGATCTGCATAAAAGTTTGCTCCCCTCTCCTTTATTTAGGTTCTATTTTTTCCTTTTTACTATTTTACCCACATACATGTTAGGGTTACTTATTGCTTGGGCATTTCTATATTACTCAAGTAATAAATATTTTGTTTTCCCCCACCACTTTTTTGTATCTCATAAACCAAGTTTAGGCTACCGGTGTTAAACATTTATTTTAGTGGGGTTTTTTTTATTATTGTTTGATCTTGTCCCTCTGATAATCCACAAGTGTGGAAGTAGAGCTGTCTGTGGTTGTGATTTTTTTTCTAGTTATAACTCTAACTGAGCATAAAAAGAATTATAGAGTCTTAAAATCTGGAAGGAAAAAAAAAACTTAGAGGTCATTAGTTCCAAAAGTCAGCTGAATAAAACTTGCCTGGGAGCTTGGCAAAAATACAGATATTACAACCTGGCCGCATAGATTCCGATTTAGTAGGTATGGAAAAATACTCAGAAATTAGTACTCTTATGAAGCTCCCCATGAATTCTGTGCACTGCCAAGTTTGAGAAGCAATGAAATATAGACTCGCAGTTTTCAAATATTGTTAAATCTGTGGAAGACTTTTTTCACCTCTTTACTTGGAACCTCAATATGTAAAACTAATAAAAGTAGAACTGTTTTAATTGAAGGCAGGGGATAGAAACCCTGGATGCTCCCTTACTCTATGGTTCTTGAGGACCACTGAACTTTAACCAGGAACATAGTATGAAAACTATTGATCTAGACCAAGTCTTCTAAAATATCACTAACACATGGTCATTCAGCTCCAGTTTGAAAGCTACCAGTGATATAAAACCTTCCTGTTATAAATAGCTTTTATGATTGAGATATACAGTTACTTATTATTTGCTTATAATATATTGCTCCCCCAGACTTCGTCAGGCGTGTACACGGACATAATTTAATAGTTCAATTAAGCATAAAACTAAAATTCTCACTGGAGTGAACATAATACTTTCTTCCCATCCCTGCTTCCTGGTGTTCTAATCATCCTCTTCTGTCTCCTTAATTCTTTCCTTAATTTCTCTTTTTTTCCCCAGATAGTCAAAATATAACAAAGAAATAGCATACAGAAGGGCAAAATGCTAAAAAAAAAAAACCCTTTTAAATCATAAAATGGAAAATTTATCATTGCTTTGACAACGGGAAAAAAAAGTGAATTAGCTTGTTTATGTCATCTCTTGATATAGTTTGTAAATATCACAAAGATATTTAAATGTCTGCTTATTCTACAGCACATGCTCACAAAAATATTTTTGAGCACATACTCTGTGCCCAGCCATGTTCTAGCACTGGATACACCAAGGCAAGTCCAATCCAGCTTCTGCCCTTCATGCATTCACAAAGTAGAAGAGGATACAAATACAAAAACAGTTGTAACATAAACAATGAAGTAAGTGCCAAAAAGACATTATAAGAGCAAAAAGGGGAAGGTGACTAGCTGCAGGAGGAAGAGCTCTTTGAATTGGGCTAAGAAGAGTAAATAAAGGAATCAGAAGAAACAGAAGAGGGAAAGGAAAGAAAGACCAGTAAAAAGTACAAGAAACATTTTTCTCAAGAGCAAAGAATGGAAAATAAATGAAATATTTGGAATTTTACCAAAATAATCATGAAGAATACAAGATCTCTAAGAAATTTCTGTGATTCCCAATTGTGAATTTTAAGTAAATCTGAGTTCTAAAAGACAATATAATTTCATCTGTATCATAACTCAAGAGAAATGTGTTAAATTAACAGCAGCATGAACCTTATTTTGTTAAAAAAAATCTAGGTACCAGGTATGGTGTGACAGAGTAAGAATTACTGAATTTCATTATTAGCCATATAGATGTATTTGACACTTTATATATATCAAGCAATTATAGAAAGAGCATTATATCAAAATACTAGAAATTTAATTTTACTTTAGAAGAAAAAACTCGTATGTTTCATCAGGTTTGTATGTTGCCAAATCAGCATTAATACCATCTTCTTCTGCTATCCCCTCTATATAGCAAGGGAGAAGCTGGAGAAAACCTACATTTCCCAGAATCCCCTTCCCTGTATAGTTCCAGAATGCCGTCCCCTAATGAGAGGATTTCAATGCAAGGAAGTGAAACGTTGAAGAAAAGACCCCATCCTTTCTCAGAAAAAGTTGTAGCCAAACTCCTGGGCAGAAAGCAGACTTGAAATTTAAATTAGCATACAGGGGGTCTTATGAATCATCCAGGATGGTGCTACGGACTGAGAGAGTTGGTGGGAACTCTTCTGAGGTTCTTGGGGTTTGCAGCTGCTTCCAGGTGAGCTCTTGAAAACCACAAGTGTCAATGCTTACAAGCAGAGACAGTCTGTGATGGCTTCATTGACCTTTGCCTGAGTTTGCAAATGGTTCTGTAAGCCTCCAATTCCCTAGAGGAAAACCCTTTTTATACTTGGGATACATAGACTGGCTTTGTCAGACTGGCTTCCTGAACCCAACTGGTACAATCAGAAGGAAATTCTTCATTAAGTTTCTTATTACATCTCCTTCATCATAAACAACATTGCAGTGATGACAATTGTTGTACTAGTTATTATAATTAGAAAGGTTGAATAGAGAATTGTGGACAAGCGTATATACTCTGTGGAACCAGGTTCCTGAGGTTCACATCCCAGCTCAGCAATTTTCAGGCTATGTCATCTTGGAAAGATACTTAACCCTAATGAGCTTCATTTTTCTTCCCCTGTAAAATGGGGAGAATAATAATACCTTTCTTAGAGAGTCACCTGAGAATTAAATATTAATACAAGGAAGTTCTATGAAAATCTTTAGCACAAAGTAAAGTTTCAATAAGTGTTAAGTTGTCATCATTGCTATTTATTCTTTAAATTTTCTCTGATCTCTCTTAAGAGCTCTCATCTGGTAAGTAGTGATGGAGAATCTCTCCTTGACCAAAAGTTAGTTAAACTCCTTTAAGCCGCATCCTTGACTAGGCCCCATCCTTCATCTACTGAGCTCAGTTTTAGGAAAGAATCCTTCTAGGCCAGTTTAATCAAAAATCCGCCACCCTGGATATCTAATTAAGCTTCTCTTCCCTCACCCTTGACATCTAGTCAAGTTGTTCTTTCCCTAAAACATTGATGCTTAACCAAATTCTTCTTGGTAATTTTCCATCCACTTTTTTACCCTGCTGATTGGCTATGAATCCCTTCTCATCCCTATTGTATTAAGTGTTGAGTCAATTTCTCCCTGATTGCTATAGTCTTGAATAAAGTCTTCTTTGCCATTTATGACAAGTGTCTAGATTTTTTTCTCTGTTATAGTGGCAGGGAGAAAAAAAGATAATTTTAGTCAACTCCCTTTATACATAGTCCAATAATTTAAATATTCTCTTTAGATTTGGCCTATTCTTCCCCCCCCCCACCCTTTTTTTCTATGCTTCTGTTTAAAATGTTACCTGGGTATGCAAGAACACTTTACTTGACCTTGTGCTAGTCTTTAGGTGTGTGTCATTTTGAATCCACTAGTGTTCAACTGGTTTTATTTTATCCTGGCCTGTTGGGATCCTCCCTTTGACTGAAGAGATTGTGGTCTACTATTTCTCAGCTCGATCAGGACATGGTGACCCCTCTCTGCAGACTAAGCCTTTGCTGGGCTCTCAGTGGTGCTGAAGACTACTGAGTCTCCACTATACTCTATCTGGCATCTGATTCAGCTGCTCCTTCCTCTCCCCAACCCTGCACCACCAAAGATTTTGCTATGATGACTCTTGGTTTCCTCCATGGCCCCATCACATTCTTACTGGTGCTCAAATCTATGTCTATGCCATATAAGATCCAAGAAAAGTCCTCAAGTACAAAACAGAATCTCTGTAGTTGACAATGATTCCATATTGGCCTGGACTTGTTTTGCATAATGATCTCTTCAGCTCACTAATGGGAATAGGGCAAGAGTCCACCCCCATCTAGGATATCAAAGCTGACAAACAAGATCTTGTAGACCCAGAGATTTCATCTAATATCCTTCCAAACTCACTCTCATCTTTCAGTTGTCTCTACCCATAATCCTCTCAGGATCAACAAGAAATAAAGTTCCCTTTTAATTTTTCTGTCATATCTTGAGATAACCTCATCACACTATGGTAGAAACCCTATCACATGACATCAAGTCCAGTGCTTTGCATTTTAACTGGGAGGTAAAGGACTTTTAAAAAAAGTTTCTTTTTTAAAAATACTCAATTAAGTTGCTGTAATATTCTACTGACTTTTTTTTCTCTATGAGTTCCTTTTGTAACAATCCAAATTTCCACTCTGAGCTCCTTAAACATACAAAAATAAGAATAATAATAAAAAAAATAAAAATAAATAAATAAAAAGTCAAAGATAAAACACTCCAGTAACAGAGCTACTAAGATTAAGCAGAAAATTGTAAAGCAGATAAATACAAGATGGAATATAACTTTTTCTATACTAGCATTACTGCTTGAAATTGAAATGGGACAAAATAACTCATTTACAATAGCAACAAAAACTGTTATATATCAAAGCATTAATTTAACAAAGAGGTTAAGACTATATGACGATCATTATAGGAAAACTTCTGATTAAAAAGCACAAAACCAAGAACAAAAAATGAAAAGATATAATATTTTGGATGGGAAGATTCAATATCACTAAAACATGAATTTCCTCCAAATTAATTCATACTTTTAATTCCAGTACCAAAGGTTGTTTTGTTTGTTTGTTTGTTTAAGGGATGGGGGAAATGGGTAAAATTATCTTAAAGTTAATGTGACAGAATTACAAGAAATTGTAAAGAAACAGGGTAATGAAAGAGGATTTATCTGAGCGGATATTAAAAATTATTATAAGTTCTCTGTAGTTCAACAATATCATGATAGGAAGAAAAAATAAGTCAATTGAACAAAATAGTCTAGAAATAGTATGTCACACCCTAGGCAAAGATCCACTATTTGACAAAGACGGTATAAATTAATCAGCAGAAATACAGTTTATTTAGTTAATGCAGTGGTGCAATTGGCTACCATCCAGCAGAAAATAAAGTTGAACTGGTACCTCACACTGGAGAGACATAAAAATAAATTCAGATGGATTAAGAACTTAAATATTTTTAAAGTAGTTACAGAAAAATAGACACATAGATATAACTTAGGGTTGGAGAAGCTTCTTAAACAAAATGGAAAATCTAGAATATCTAAGAAATAAAATAAATGTTTTTGACCAGGTAGAAATTAAACATTTTGGTGCAGAAAATAATATCATTTTTAAAAAGTTAAAAAAGGGGCGCCTGGGTGGCTCAGTCGGTTAAGCGGCCGACTTCGGCTCAGGTCATGATCTCGCGGTCCGTGAGTTCAAGCCCCGCGTCGGGCTCTGTGCGGACAGCTCAGAGCCTGGAGCCTGTTTCATATTCTGTGTCTCCCTCTCTCTGACCCTCCCCGTTCATGCTCTGTCTCTCTGTCTCAAAAATAAATAAACGTTAAAAAAAATTTTTTTTAAATAATAAAATAAAAAAGTTAAAAAAAATTAAGAAAAGTATTTACAACATATTGGACAGAAAAGAAAATAAATACTTGTCTATAGTATACAAAGAATCATTTTCAAATGAATAAGAAAATGGCAAATTACCAGATAGAGAAATGGTCAAATGACACATATAGGCAAATAACTGAAAAACCAATAAAATGTGATAGATATATGGTCACTAGATATGCAACCTCATTAGTATCTAAGAAAGCATAAACTAAAGTGATCACTGAGATAAGTTTTGGTTATTATCAGATCAACAAAAGTAAAATTTTTAAAACATAATCTCTGATGACAATAAACGTAAAATGAAGTATAAAAAGTAGAAAGCATTTTGGCCTCTGGTAAAGCAATCTCTCAATATATATTAAAAATAAAAATGCAAACAACCTTTGTACCTGTCAGAGTTCTTGGCTATAATAAGAGAAATAGGGCCTCGATAATTTAAATAGTAAAGAGATTTATTGGAAGGAGATTAATCACTGACAGGATGCACAGAAGGGTTAGAGAATGAGATCAGGGAAAGGCATGGGGATCACTCAAGTGTGAACAACTGGAGCCACAGCCAAGGGCAAGCCCAGGAACAGCCCATTTCTCCCAGGGGACACTGGACACTGTTGCTGACACTCCACTCAATTTTCGAGAAAAGAAGGAGTTTAAACTCTCAATTTTAAAAATTGGATTTTGTTTTTCTAAATGAAAAGTTACTTGAGAAAACAATGTCTCTTTTGGTGAAACGCACCTTGAAACATTTTTAATTCCTTCAGTTTCAGTTCAATTTCTTTTTCTCAGTAAAACTTCAAAAAACAATTAAATGGAACAATTTTAGTAAATACTAGTATGTGTATATGTCAATATATACATATAGATGAATGACACTCACCAATTTTTAATAATAATTTTTGGTAATGAAATATTTTGGATATTTCTTATACATTTTAATGATTGGTAATTTTTTATAATTAGGAATATCTGCTTTATTAAAACAATAATTTATTTGAATAAAAGTAGACTGCACCATTGACGTATTTTGAAAAAAAACTATAATTACTTTAAATACTTTAACCCTGTAAATAGTGGATTTTTTTTCCCCCATAACAAGGTGACTTGGAAAGAATCAGTTCTGGCTTTGGTTCCAAAGTTGAATTCAGTCAGGTTTCTAGATTGACTGGATTCTCTAGAATTTTTGATGTGCTGCCACCTTGGTTTCAAGAAGGCTGCAACAGCTTCTAGCATGTTGGGCCACAGGACTGTCCTCAAAGATAGAAAGTGCAAGGCATTGCCTCTTTCTCTCAGTGATACTGCCCACCAGCTTTCTCTTTATATCTCACCTCTACCCTACTTTTTGTCTGGCTTTCCTGAGATTAGGTAAAAGAGATCTCTTCATGATATAAGAACAAAGTTGAGGGGCATCTGGGTGGCTCAGTCGGTCGAGCGTCCGACTTTGGCTCAGGTCATGATCTCACAGCCTGTGAGTTCGAGCCCCACATCGGGCTCTGTGCTGACAGCTCAGAGCCTGGAGCCTGCTTCGGATTCTGTCTCCCTCTCTCTCTGACCCTCCCCCATTCATGCTCTGCCTCTCTCTGTCTCAAAAATAAATAAACATTAAAAAAAAAAAAAGAACAAAGTTGGGATACTGTTAGCCAGGAAAGGGGAAGAAAGAGATGATGGGTTTTAAAGAAGCAATCTGCCCTGCCTATTACCACCATTACCATTTTGTTAGTTTCCGTGTGTGTGAGAAAGAGAGAGAGCGAAAGCAAGCGAGAGAGAGAGGGAAAGGGAACTTCATAAACAACTCCAAACTGTTTATATCTATGTTTATTTTTGTAACAAATATAGAAATTCAAGATCTCAACTTAGCTAGTCATCTATGAAAGACATTTGGCATTTTCATGAGATATTCTTTATTTTGCTCTTCATTAATCCTTAAGTACAGAGTTTATAGGGTAACAATGGCTTCTCTTTCCAATATATTTCCTTGGATTATGCTGCTAACCTATGAAATTTGTGGTAGAGACTAGGTTTAAAAAGCTTAGACAACTGGTGAATTCATATGTCCATGTCTCTAAATTAATTAGAATGAGCTACATTGAAATTAGCATTTAATTTGTACTTTATATTTTCCTTAACCTTTTTGAAATTCATTGCTAATACATTCAAAGTAACATAAATTTTTTGTCCCAAAAACATGATTTTCTTGGGGCACCTGGATGGCTCAGTCAGTTAAACGTCCAACTTTGGCTCAGGTCATAATCTCACAGTCCGTTAATTTAAGCCCCACGTTGGGGTCTGTACTGACAGCTCGGGGCCTGGAACCTGCTTCTGACTCTATGTCTTCTTCTCTCTCTGCCCCTCCCCCACTCACTCCCCCCCTCTGCCTCTCTTAAAAATAAATAAACATTAAAAATTTTTTTCAGGGGCGCCTGGGTGGCGCAGTCGGTTAAGCGTCCGACTTCAGCCAGGTCACGATCTTGCGGTCCGTGAGTTCGAGCCCCGCGTCGGGCTCTGGGCTGATGGCTCAGAGCCTGGAGCCTGCTTCTGATTCTGTGTCTCCCTCTCTCTCTGCCCCTCCCCCGTTCATGCTGTGTCTCTCTCTGTCTCAAAAATAAATAAACGTTTAAAAAAAAATTAAAAAAAAAAGAATCAGACACTCAACCGACTGAGCCACCAGGTACCCCTATCACTCATGTATACTTAAATGTCTCCCAAAAATAAATAAACGTTGAAAAAAAAAATTAAAAAAAAAATTTTTTTTCAATGTTATTTTCTTTTTCTTATAGACTTTACCTTTGTACTTTTGTAATAAATTGGGTATTGAGAAAGAAGCATTAAAAAACAGATCCCAGAACAGAAACTGGAAGGTGTCAGTCGAAGAACTTCATGTAATGATAACTATAATTTTTTCCTTCTCTGCCTTAGAAGAAAGTCCCAGTTAAATGGCTGATTGAGAGTACTGGAGAAGCAAATAAAGGCCTCAGTGAGAGAAGAGAGTAAGTTATAAAATTCTTATCTCAGGGGAAAAAAAACAAACAAGTTGAGGGAAGCTACTTTTAATTTCTGTGCACATTTCCATGATCCAGGAAGGCTTGTTTTGCCCCTACTTTAAGAGAAATTGGTGAGTTTCAAAGGAACATTCTCATCAGAGTCTAATAAGATTCGGTTTGGACTAAGTGGGTAACAATTACAGATAATGAAAAAGGTATATAATTGCACCTAGATGTTTGTTTTCTTCAAAATCTTCATCACTCTGTATAATCTTTTAAAGATAGCACTTAGGAATCTTGGTTAAGGTCTTGTTATTTTAATAAAGAGTTCTATTTTTGTATTAAATTAAAAGTCTTAGAGTCTCTATTAGTTAACTCAATCCACTTCACAAAACCCAGTGTGTGGAACACATATTGAAAACCATTACTCATTCATTGGCAACTGAATGAGTTTCAAGCAAAATACCCAAATATATTCCAGGACCTAAAACCAAAGGAAAGTGTGGCAGGACTTTCTTTTGCTTCATGGGGAATTGGGCCTGCATACCTAAGAAAGAAAGACAGGAGAAAGAAAGAATAATTGAGAACACTGACAGTACAAACAATCAAAAAATTAAGCCATTTAATAGGACCAAAGTACATGAGGACTTACATCTTGGTCAATGAACATGCAACAACTTCATTCTTTTACTTTTATCTCCACCTTTGGTTAGTTGCTTGAGGCAAATATAACATTTGGGCAGAAATTTGGAACAAAGACTTGGAATGCCACTATAAGGTCCAATGGGAAAACAACTTCATCTGGCTCAAATATGGTTTGAATTTGAACCAGTTATTTAGGTATCTTTTTTTTTTTTTTTTTGGTAATTTGTTTAACCTTAATCAAATAATCTTGTTATTTTCTATTATTTTTGGAATCCTTCCATTTTAAATTATACAGGCAATAGTGTGGGGTTTTATTTATTTTCAATTGGCCATTACAGAATTCTCCGTTTATGTGGCTGGGAGAGTGGAAATTTGGGCTGTAGTTTTAATTAAGACAAGAGTAATTTTATAAAAGATTTGGCAACGTTCTCTCCCTGAATGATGCTTCAGTACAACTGCTTCACAAGCAGTAAACATAGCACACTGATTTGATTGTTGAAAAATGAACAAAATCTGCATCAAATCACTTCAAACTAACTGTGAGTTTGAGTCATTTTGCTTTCCTAGAGTTCTAATATTTAAAGTCCAGTAAATTATAAATTGAGAGGCTATAAGATTTCTTCTTAAAGGAAACCAAAAAAAAAAAAAGGCAAACATACATTTAAGGTGTTTAAGTGGAATTTTCATTTGTGGGGAATTAGAAAAAGAGTAAAAGACATATTTGAGATTCTTTCCTCCAATATGTTTGCCACTTTAAACTCATTTTTAGACATGGAAGTAAGTTTACAAAGAAGCATAATAGGCAGAGTTAAGGGAATTTTGTTTAACCTCTCTTTCCTTCATTGTATACATAAGACATCAGAAGGAAAAATGTTTCTGTCATTGCTTTTGTTTATTCTCTCCCTCTCTGCCTCTCTCTCTCTCTCTCTCTCTCTCTCTCTTTTTTTTTTTTGAGAGAGAGAGTGAGCAGGGCAGAGGCAGAGAGAGAGGAGAGAGAGAATCCCAAGCAGGGCTCAATCCCATGAACCATGAGATCATGACCTGACCCAAAATCAAGAGTTGGATGCTTAACCGACTGAGCCACCCAGGCGGTCTTGCTCTCAAAAAGCCTCTGGAGTAAGTATCTCTTTAAGTGGTAACACAGCATTCAGAGTTCAATTTCTAGACCACAGTTTAATGCAGAAGCTATAGGCATAAGTAAAAAAGCCAAATCCCAGTTACTTTTCTTTCTTCTACATCTCTTGTAGGGACACAAAGAGATCTACCAGTGGGCATTAATTACTCAATCACAGAAAGTACATGAAAGTGGTCAATCACTACTTGTCAAGCATAATACTCAACACGTTTTCTTTTTTTTTAATTTTTTTTTAATGTTTATTTATTTTTGACAGAGAGAGAGAGACAGAGCACGAACAGGGGAGGGGCAGAGAGAGAGGGAGACACAGAATCCGAAGCAGGCTCCAGGCTCTGAGCTGTCAGCACAGAGCCCGACACGGGGCTCGAACTCACAGACCACAAGATCATGACCTGAGCCAAGGTCGGACGCTCAACCGACTGAGCCACCCAGGTGCCCCAACACATTTTCTTTAAAGAAGTGCATCTGCCAGGGAGAATAGAACCCAGAACTTCTAGGGGACAGAAAGACAATCAACAGGGATGAATACAAATATATTAATGAAAGCAGCCACATTTGGTAATAACCCCCAGTTTCAGAAGGATTTTTAGAAAGCTTTAAAATCTGACTTTTTAAACTTTGTTTTCCTTTGTCTGGTTTTAACTCAACTCAAACAATCCCTCATATTTTACTATCCTGATAGGGACTTTTTTTTTTCCCTGATTGAAACAGTTCTTAGACTGGAAAATAGAAGATGCCCTATTCAGGGTCGAAGCCCTTACAAGTACCTGCATAAAACTTGAGTCCATACATCTTAAAGCAAAATACTAACACCCTAAATCCACTATCATGGTATTATGGACTGAATGTGTCTCTGGAAATTCATAGGTTGAATCCTTAACCCTCAATGTGTTGATATTTGAAGATACAGCCTTTGGTAGGTAATGAGAGTTACATGAGATATGAGGTTAAGACTTCCATGATAGGATTAGTGCCCTTCTAAGAAAAGACACCAGAGACCCTGGTGGGTCTCCACCATGTGAGGACATAAAGAGGAGGTAGCTATCCGGAAGCCAGGAAGAGAGCCCTCTCCAAGAACTGAACCAGCCAGCACCTTGATCTTGAACTTCCCAGAGCTATAAGAAAATTAGTCATGGATTTCTGTAGTTTAAGCCACCCAATCTATGGTATTTTGCTATAGACCCAAGCTGACTTATACTCATGGTCTATAGGAAACTGATATTATGCAAAGACTTATTTGGAATGCAAAGGTCAGCCTGAACTTAGCTCTGTGTGACCTTGAGTAAGTCATTAACCTGTCTTAACTTGTTCATCTAAAAGATGGGGGTAATGATACTTGCCTTATTCAAGTGTGTGAAAATATAAACATGGTGAAATAAATGGCTTCACAAAGTGTTTGGCAGTAGCATCCCCATCAGTTCTGTAAAAAGTCATAGCTCCTTTCAGTCGAAAGCACAGAATGTGACCTGATGAATCTCCTGCTATTTTTACAAAACCCCTGCAGATTCCATCCCTTATTTCTACCAGTACTTCACTGCACATTAATAAATGGTTCGCATTTCTTTTTTATAATGCCAACAAGAAGTATTTCACCAAGCAAACAGCTCTTCCCAAATGTATTATCACTTTGTTAGAATATGATGTTACCCTCTAAAATCTGGTTGTTTTCCAAAGACCTTAAAATGAAATTCTAAGCCCATCTGAATAATGTACCAATAATTCAATATAGTAAATATTTTTGAACACTTAATATATGCTGGAAAAAACATTGTCCTGGGAGCTGTAGAACACACAGGGGTGGCTAAGACAGGTCTCTGCCCTCAAAGAACCCAGAATAGTGAAGGAAACAGACATGGAAATAAATGTCTTCTAGTGTGATGAGTGCTGTACTAGGCACAACCACAAGACATAGTGAAGGCACAAAGGAAAGACTGATTAGTTCTTCTTAGAGTAGACAATAAAGCCTTCCGCCAGAAAGTAATACAATTAAGCAGGTGGCTTTCTAACATTGCTTAAACTTTGTACCTTAGTCCAAAGTGAAATGAATGAAGTGAATTTGTGAGAAATAATTATTTGCAAGGTACATTCTTGATAGATCCACCTGTGGGTTTTTTTTTTTTTTCTGTTCCAGGATCCAACACAGGATACCACATAGCACTGAACAATACTGAACAATAACACTAGCGGATTATAACCACTGTTACTCCTGTTACCACTACTGTCTTATTACTACCGCCATTACAATTACTACCCATACTACTACTGCTAATAATAATCTCTACCATTTGTATAGCTCTTTACAAAGTACTTAACACACATTTCATTTCAGTCCTACTCTTTAGTTGCTGTTCTTAATTTAGTCCCACATGAGGAAACTGGGGTACAGACAAATTCAGCAATTTGCAAGGTTAGTTCTTTTTTAAATTAAGGATAGAGATAAAACACCAATAGCACTGGCACATCTTTCCCCAAAATGATGAAGCTTAGAAAACAGGAAGCAAGTCTATACCCTCCAGATGCTCTACCCAAGTAGCGCCCTAGCTCCCACTATCCTGTTTCTTAACTACTTGAAAGAATTAGTTAACATTCTCATTTGCATCAATTAACATTCTGAGAACTCTAACAAATCCTGCTCATAAGCTGTGTTTATACTACATTGCTTTTCCTTTTTTCACATTTTTAATTATGAAAGTAAAATATGCTCATTATAGGCAACTGAAAACTATAGACAAATATTAAGGGGAAAAAGAATTAATCCATAACCCTAAAACCCAGAGATATCTACAGTTAATATTTAATGATCTATTTCCTTCTAGCATGTTTTCCTTTATGTTTTTCTCTGTGCTTATGAATGTATTTTTATTACGGAATATACTGTATAAATAGATATGTTATGCCATATTATTATTTTAATAACTTTTTGGAATAATTTTAAATTTACAGAATAGTTGCAAAAATAGTACAGAGAGTCTATAAACCCTTCACCTAGGCTTCCCTAATACTAACATCTTATACTATATTTTTAAAACTAAAGTTTTAAAAATTTAAAATTTTAAATACTAAGTTTTAAAACTTCTTAGCTTTGTAAAAGTTGCACTATATTAGTACTGTGCATATTTTTTAACTAAGAAGAGAACTTATTATTAACCTAAACTACATATTTTCTTCATTTTTCACCAGTTGTTCTGCCAGCATCCTTTATCTGTTCCAAGATGCAGTTCAGGGTATCAGACTGCAGTTAATTGTCATGTCTCATCTCCTTGGTCTCTGGTCTGTGACAGTTTCTCAGTCTTTCCTTGTTTCTCATTGCCTTGACATTTTGAAGATTGCTGTCAGGTAGTTCATAGGGCATCGCTCAATTTGGATTTTTAAATATGTTTTCTCATGATCAGTGCCCTCTTCATCACATCATATCAGGAAGTACATGACATCACCATTAATTTACCACTGGTGAAGTCAAACTTGATCTCTTGGTTAATGTGGTATCTGTCAGGTCTCTTCACTGCAAGGTTATCATTTTTCCCTTTCCATACTCTGTTCTTTGGAAGTGAGTCACCAAGTCCAGCTCACCCTAAAGACTTGGGAGATCAAGCTATACCTCCTGGAGGAGGAGGAGTTATATATATTATTTGAAAAAATTTTCTAAGGGTGATTTATCTGTTCTTTATTTATCCCCTTGTTTATTTTATCAAGACGGACTCATCAATATTTATTTTATGCTTGGAGTCATACTATGATATTTATTTTGTTGCTCAAATTGATCCCAATTTGGCCAATAGGAGTTCTTTCAAGTTGGTTTTTATGTCCTTTAAAATTCCCCAACAGTACTTGTCGTTTCCTTTTGTTTTTGAGCATTTTTTTTCTTTCTGGCACTACAAGATACTCCAGGTTATCTTGTACATATCCTCCCTTAGCCCTAGAATCAGTTATTTCTCTAAGGAGCCCTGATTCCTTTTATTGAAGAATGGTGCTAAAAACCAAGAACTGGGTTCTAGGTGTAATTGCTTAAGTGAAAATACAATATTATTCACCAACTATGTTATAATATAAGTGAACACGAAGTAAAACAATCTGTTATTTGATTTGACGTACAGTTGCTGCTTCTCTAGTTTTCCTTCATCAAAAGTATAATCTGGATAATAAAATGTGGCTAAAAAAACAAAACGCCTAGGTTTATATGCTGGCCTTATCACCTACTTGCTGTGTGACCTTGGGAAAGTTGCTCAACTTGTCTGTCATTCAGTTCTGTCCTCACAGTTCTAAACATGTAACTAGCAACAATACCTACCTCAGTGGTTAATTGCGAGGCTTTAAATACATTGATATTTACAAAACACTTGGAATGGTGCCTGGCATCTACAAATTACTATATAAATGTTAGTCGTTTTCATTGCTGTTCTGACAACTTTAACCACAAGCCCAATACTGAAAACACAACATCCAATAATAGCCAACACATATTGAGCCTATCTTATGAGAAAGGCAATCATTAATCCTATCATAAAGTACATCCTATTTTAAATAAAATATTTTCTTATTATTAATTATTAACTTAAATTTGCTTCAATGGGCATATTTTAATCCATATTTTATCCTTTAAGTGTTTTTATTCAACTTCTCATAAAAACTTTATATGCCAAAGCATCCCTAAGATGGCCTCTATGAATGCCTTCCCTTATAGTAAATATATGCTATTTCTCACATCTGGAAGTAGAATCTAGCTCTCATTCCCTTGATTTGGGACTTTCGTGGTGACTCATTTAACCAATAAAATACACCAGACGTAATATTTTTAAACTTTTGAAACAAAGTCTTATAAGAAATTTTGGCACTTCCTTCTGGGTCCCTTGAAACTCTTATTTTGGGGATTACCTGTCTCGGAACAAAGCTACCATGAGGGAAAAGCCCAAGCTGCATGGCGAGGCCAAAGGTAGGCACTCAGGTTGACAACTCCAATGCAGCCATCAGCTGACAGCCAGCATCCACTGACAGTTGCCTGGGATACTCAGCTTAGTCAAACTGCAAATGACTGTAGACCCAGCTGAGAATTGATGCTGCTTTGTGTGCTGTGTCCAGTTCAATACACAGAACTGTGAGTGATAATAATAAATTATGACTTCAAACCACAAAGTTTTGGGGTGTTTTGTAGTGTAGAAATAAGTAATGTAAACAGATGACCTCTTCAATCTTTTATGCTCAACCATTGATGACAAACTTTGTTCACATAAGTAACGGTAGCAAATGTCAGAAGATCATCAATAACCTTTTGTTTGCCATTTCACCATTGCAGAATTTAGATCATTTACTTTATCTAACACTTACGTTGTGAAATCTAATGGCTCTTTTTTTTCTATCCATCGACCAAAAGTTTTTACTTTTAAGAAACTTGGTGATAATCTGCTTGGATTTTAAGTCCAATATAGCTTTTTCATATCAAGTATTCTAAAATAATGGTAAAGCTTTTCTTTCCATATAGCCCCATGTTGATCTACTGGATGTTAATAATTCTTCATTAAAATTAAAATTTTAATATCAACTAAATATCATTAGTAAAATGTTTTTCACTCCATGTTTTCAAGATTTCATTTTCATTTTGAATCTGTAAACTGTGTACATGTTGATTTTTTCATGACATTCTTGGTGTTTTCAATAAGTTCCTTTGGCAGCTGAGTAATACAAACTTTAGCAAGCCAATAACTATGCTTCAAAATTATTCGACACGAGAATCATTCAGAAAAAGTGGTTTTGATTCTTATAGCTCATTAATTTTTGACTAAAGTTTTTCTTTTGATGAGCCACACAATTTAGTATGAAACAGGAAAAAGTGGTGTCTGATCTCATGTCTTCACAAGAGCTGAAAATAGACAGGATGGAGCTGCCTAGATTTTATTAGATTCGCTATTTTGATATCATTTAATGTGGAATTCTGTTCTGTAGCAAATGTCTACATTTGAAAGCCTTACTGTGAAGAAAACAATGTATTTCTTAAACCTTAAGGTTTATAATATGATCTATAAGTGAAGGCCTTTACAACTTTCTGCCATTGTTCCCTCACCATCAGGACAAATTTATGTAGGGTTTCTATCTTGTGTGTATCAAAACATTCACTTATCAATTTAAATATTTCATCTCCTATAGGCTCTTTCGGTATTTTACAGAACAAATAAAGTTCTTCAAAGAGTTTCTCTTTAGAGATTCTCACTAGCACCATTACTAAAGTACTATTCAATCTGTAATAAAACTTGTTTAATCTAAAAGTATTTTGGGTTAGTGTGATCTCTATGTTATCCAACATGTCCTCAATGTGTCTACTAATTGAATTAATCAAAAAGTGGTACATTTCCTATTGTCTTTGCATCATTGACCCCATGTATTACCTTAGCAGTTTCAAGGCAGGCTGTTAAAGCAAAAACTCTACAATTGATTGAGGCATTCTGTATCTAGGCACTACAGAGCTGTGCAATTAGTTCTTTGAGCATAAACTAATATTGTACAAATGATTTCATGCAGTAAATTTGTTTCTGGGTCATTTATTCAATAATGTTTTGTCTAGATCCTACTATGTGACAAGCGTGGATCTTCATCAATGAACAAAGCATGTGAAGATTCCTGCCCTTGAGATGATTACATTTCATCAAAGAAAGACAGACAGTACCTTATATCAATAATAAAAATTAAATTCCCTAATGTACTAAAATATATTAGTTTGCTAGGCCTACTCTAAAAAGGTACTGCAAACTAGACGGTTTACACAACAGAAGTTTACCATCTCACACTTCTGAATTCTGGAAGTCTGTATTTAAGATGTAGGCCAGAGGTCTGTGAGGAAAAACCTATCCCATCCCTCTCTCCTAGCTTCTGCCAGAAATCTTTGACAATTCCTTGATTTGAAGACATATCACCCTTATCTTTGGCTTCGTCTTCACATGGCATTCTTCTTGTCTGTGTGTCTGTGTCCTAATTTCTCCTATTTATAAACAAACCAGCCATATTTGGTTAGGGGCCCACCCTACTCAAATCTGACCTCATCTTAACCAATTATATCTGCAATGTCACATTCTGAGGTAATAGGAGTTACAACTTCAACATGTAAATATTTTTGGAAGGACACAACTCAATCCATAACAGATGAAGTGTGCCAAGGATGAAAGAAAGAGTAGATCAGGGTGAAGGTATGGGGGGTAGGGGGTGGGGAAGGGAGGATAGATTGAAATATGAAATAGGGCATAACTTGCCAAGAAGGCTTAAGAGAGAATTGAAGTAGTGGAGAAAATTAACTAAGAAGATATCTAGGGAAAGACCCTTTCAGGCAGATGGGAGAGTAATATAAAAGACTTTTGGACCAGAATAGACCCTCCAGCTTAAGGAATAGCAAGAAGTCAGTGTGGTTGTAGTAGAGGGTATAGTGGAAGACAGCAGCAAAGACTAAAGAACAATTCATGTAAAGCTTTGCAGGCCATTGTAAGTTTTGGCTTCCGCGCTGAGTGAAATGGAAAGCCAAGGCAGATCATGAATAGAGTGACATGACTGATTTCTGTTTTACAAGAGTCAATCTAGCTGCCATATAGAGAATAGACTTATGGTGGGAAAGGGCAAAAGCAGAAGCACCTACTAGGAGACTCTTTGAGTAATCTAGACACAACACGGTGGTGTCTAGGGCAAGGATAATAGTAGTGGAAGCATGAGAAATAGAAATCTGGCTCTCCTTTTTTGGAATAGAGTTGACAAGCTTTCCTTATAAAACTGAAGGGCGTAAGAAGAAAAAAGACAATTCAAGGATTACTCTAGATTTTGGGTTCAGCAACTGTAAAGAAGAGCAATCAACTGAGCGAAGGAAGTCTGTTGGTGAAGCAGGTCTATGGCATACTGTGTTATAGAGCAGCCTCTAAACAGCAACTAATAACCTCTACTTCTTGGTATTCATATTCTTGTGCATGAGTCTCCCTTTCAGTGTGCCTTGCATCTAAGGATTTGTTTTAGTAAATATATTACAGCGAAAGTGATGAGGTGTCAATTTCTACATTAGGTTAAAGAAAAAGAATGTGGCTTCAGTCTTAGACGCTTTCTCTCTCTTGTTCTCTTACTCTCTGGTTCTCTCTCCCCTCTTAGGGTAGCCAGTTGCCATGATGTGAACTGTCTTATGGAGAATTCAGTTGGTGGGGAATTGAGGGAGGCCCCTGGCCAAGAGCCAGTGAGAAACTGAGGCCTTAGTCCAACAGCCTACAAGGAACCGGATCCTTCCAACAACTATAAGGGTGGATTTAGAATTGAATCTTACCCTGGTCAAGCCTGTAGATGAGACAATAGCCCTGGCCAAAAATTTGACTTCAATCAATCTCGTGACTGATTTCAAGCCATAGAACCCAGCTAAGCCATGTCTGGACGTCTGACCCATGGAGATTTTGAGATAACAAGTGTTAATTGTTTTAAGCTATTAATATACGGGAAAATTTCTTGTGAAGTAATAGGTAAGTAGAACACTTTTTAAAAGTTCAACACTTTTTGAGAAAAATATTCAAAATGTTTTGAGTAAGATACCAGAGAATTTGCTTACAACTTTTGATTCATTTACTAATATTCCATGTGGAAAATATATATATATATATATATATATATGTGTGTGTGTGTGTGTGTGTGTCTATGATTTTTTTAATCAATTCAGATTTATTTATGCATACCTGATAATAATCATAATTATAATCATAATCATAATCTCTACCACTTCCTGAGCATGACTATGCGTCAAGCATTGCTCTGACCATTTATGTGGCTTCTTTAATCTTCACAATAACCCTCTAGGATAGATACAATTATTACCTCCATTTTACCAATGAGGAAGCTGAGTCCCAAATTTTGTAATTATTACCCAAAGTCAAACAACTAGTAAGTAGTAAGTTTGAACTGAAGTGGTATAGGTTCAGTATCTGTGCTGTTAAAAAACAAACAAACAACAAACAAAGAAACAAAACCACCAAGTGAAAATTTAACTGAAACCAAATGGAAGCGATTCAATGAGAACATGTAAAGGAGGTGATATGGTGGCTATCCATAAAGTCCTAAGTACCAAAGCCACAATTACTCTATTCGGCAATCTACCAGAGTTAGTGTTTAAATAACATTCAAATATTAAGAAAAATTTTAAATGCTTTTGTGATTTTTAATATATATATTTTTGGTGGTTTCAATTTTCTTCATTATAAAATCTTTACGATTTACGATCACTGCTAATTTGCAGAATTTATGACACACCAGATGGGAAACTCAGGAATAGCGAATTTTTCTTGAAGTTGTGTTTTAATAACAAGCAGAATTTTTTAACTTAGATTGAAAAATTATTTTTATGTTTATTTAAATCGCTAATAGGGATTATGGGGCAGGGGTGGGGAGATTATAGATAAATCCTTACTCCATTCCTTGGTGATCGCAGCCACTAATGTGCCAGGATAAAGAAATGACAAAGCATAGGGGGAGGCAATCAAAGTCCCTGTATTTTGTTTTTGTTTTGTTTTATTTTTTATATATTTTTTTAAATCCTGGTAAGGAACATAACATTAAATTTACCATTTTAACTATTTGGGGGTATATGGCTCAGCAGTGTTATATACAGTCACACTGTTGCACAACACATCTCTAGAACTTTTTCATCTTGCAAAACTGGACCAGTATTAGAAGTCATTGTATGTTAAATGCTTCAGCTGCACTCATTTTATTTTCTCCTGAATCTATAGCACTTATTTGGACACTTAATTATAAATACATGGATGTTAAATGGCCTCATGGTAAATTCTGTTTTCCCCCAAACAGATTATAAAATCCCAGGATCGTCCTTTTTATTCCTTGTGTATCCCACCATTTCTTTGCCCAGGCTAGGTTTGTACCAACTTCACACCAGGAGTGCCCAACCCCTACTATTGAAATTCTGTGAAAGTCCCCCATCACCCCGGAACCCACTAGCCCCCCACACTCCATGTCCCAACCCTTCCCAAAATGTACGCCATGGCTTCCAGGAATCTTTCCAAGCTGTGCCTTCCCAAACTACCAGCTCTTTAATGTTTTGCTTGGATCCTATTTGCATATGATCCATGGCACCTAGGAATCTTAGTACAGGATGCTATAATGAAATATCATATCCAGAGTGGCTTACCAATAAACACATATTTCTAATGATTCTGGAGGCTAGAAGATCAGGATCATGGTCAGATGCATTGTAAGGTTCTTGGTGAGTGCCCTTTTCCTGGTTATGTACTCACATAGCCTTTTCTTGATGCATGCAAACATACACACAGAAATCTCATATCTCTTTTCTTTAGGGCATTAATCTTATCATGGGGATCCCACCTCATGATCTTATCCAAACCTAATCACTCCCACCTTCAAATAGCATCCCTACTGGAAATTAGGGTCTTCAATTTGTGAATTTTGTGGTGTCACCAACATTTAGTACATATCAGAGTCCTAGAATAACTAACACGGAAGAAGGAGACAGAAACCTTTTAGCTTGAAGAATTATAGAAGATTGTATTGATTATATGGCATCTACTAGGCCTTGGGGAATAAGCAATGTTACTACCCAGGCCTATTTCAGAGAAAGAAAACAACAAAAATATTTTAAGCCTCGTTCTGCAGACTGTCCCATAAATGTTCTGTTTCCGTCCAAATTTACACTCCAGAAATCCAGAGTGGCTGGATTTCTCTCAGAGGGATGTGAGAAAACCGGGATGATCAAAATGGTTGCTGAAGAGAACGAGGAATGGAAAGTCAGGAAAAGAGGTAGAAGCGTCTGGATTTGGGAGCAAGTAGAGTGTGGGCAACACAGAAGGTCCAAACATCTTTGGTTTGTTTGTTTGGTTTTGTTCCTCCCAATTCCTATGAATATTCACTTTGTACATTAGTACTGTTAAACTTTTCCTGACCCCCTTAATGTGTTAAACCTCCCCTCAAGAGAAAGTCTTTGGAACAAATAGCATTTATGTTGGGACTTGAAACAGACTACTGTACAGACCAACAGCAACAACAACCAAAAGGACATAAAAGAGAAGGAAAGAATGGAGAGAACAGGGATAAAAGTAGACGAACAATTCTAGACTGAGAGGAAAGAGTACATTTAAAGGTTCTTAGGTGAGAAAGAGCTTGGCTTTAAAGAAAATTAAAGTCAGTCCAGGGTAATATTGTGCTAACTGGTCAGAAAGGATAAACCTGAGAATGGCTCATTGAATTTGAAATTGGAAGGAATGGGACAAAGGATTTTAGGAATTACAGTGGAAGATATCCAAGTTCATCAACCCTTGCAGTTAGCATATTTGACAACAAACTTTGACTACAAGTTTAAAGAATAGAAGCAGATTAAGAAAAATTATTATAATTAGGTAACCTTTGCTAGATATTATCTGGTTTACATGGTATCAGCACAACTGAGAAACAAGTAACAACATGGCTACTCGGTGTCATTTCCCAGCCTATGGAGACAGTTTGTGGTTTTTAATTGTTCAACACGTTTTCATTCTTGGCCCAGGAAAAAATCACTTATAAAGTAGGTCTCAGAAGGCTCATCACGTCAAGAGGGATGTGATTCTATCTGGCTGGGAGAAAGGGAAAATATAGGAATGATTAAGGACTCTAAGGGGGTGCTCAGGAGAAAGGGAATCCAAGGAGATGCAGTTTCCAGAACGTCAAGCCCCCTCCCTGGCCCCAGAGTACGAATCATTTAAAATAAATAATATGTTGGGGCGCCTGGGTGGCTCAGTCGGTTGAGCGGGCAACTTCAGCTCAGGTCATGATCTCGCAGTCTGTGAGTTCGAGCCCCACGTCATGTTCTGTGCTGACAGCTCAGAGCCTGGAGCGGCTTCAGATTCTGTGTCTCCCTCTCTCTCTAGCCCTCCCCCGTTTGCGTTCTGTGTCTGTCTTTCAAAAATGAATAAATGTTAAAAAAATTTTTAAATAAAATAAATAATATGTCTGTAATTAACGTTTCCAAAAACATCATCTGCATCATTACTTCTAACACAATTCCTCTTCCAGGAGCTGTAAGAGCCCATCACATGATTTTTGTATCAGTACAGGTGATATAGGAAAAAAGAAAAAAAAAAAAAACCACCACCATTTATTATCTAGGAGTCACTGTTAAAATGTTCTAAACACTATTTTTTAATCTAATGATTGGGTGGAATGGTAGAAGCAAATTGTGTATTGTAATGTGAAAAAGTCTTTTCATAAGGGACAGGAAATACTTTAATTCATTGTTGAAGTTGAAAGCTGTTCACATTGTATCAAGCAAGTAGCAAATTCATGCAACTTTGAAGTTTTGTATATCTGTTACCCCACACCCTTCTATGATCATTAATACTTTGCCTAAAGAACAAGGCTCTGATTAAAACTGATCCATTGACCATAAGCACCATTCTAATATTTATTAACTAACTTTTTGAATAAGGGAGATTTTACCACTATTCAATTCATAATTTTTTAAAAATATTGTTTTTATATTAATCAGTCACTTTATCAAGTCAACTGGCTAGCCTTTTGATCAGTGAAGGTATCTGTCTCTGATATGTAATGAAATAAGCCAGTTTTCAAATTTATAATAGGTTTTTTAGCAAAGGTTTTATTTGTGCAATGGTATCGCTGGCTACACCATATTGTATTTTTGAAGATATGGTGTCAGGGTATACAGAGCATAAAAGCCAATTTATTTGTACAATACTTATCCTCACCTTAAAGTACATTTAATGGAGAGATGCTGTATTAGCTGTTCCCCAGATTTCAACTCAAGCCAACATTTCCTGAGTGACTTCAAGAGATATGTCCTTGTGCAAGGTACAGCATAATGCAAGAGTGAGTGAATTCCTTTTCCTAACATTTCACATTCTAGAGAGGAGCTGAGATACATGCACAAAGAACAATAATAAAAACAGAATGTAAGAATTCCTAAAAACAAATATATGAACAATTGTTATGGGAGCATACAAGAATAGAGATTAATGGCTGATATACCCAGAGGAACAGGACATTGAGCCTAGTTGAGGAAGGAGAGGGCTCCTTTATTGAAAGGCTTTATTGAAAACAATGGATTTAGGGGCGCCTGGATGGCGCAGTCGGTTAAGCGTCCGACTTCAGCCAGGTCACGATCTCACGGTCCGTGGGTTCGAGCCCCGCGTCGGGCTCTGGGCTGATGGCTCAGAGCCTGGAGCCTGTTTCCGGTTCCGTGTCTCCCTCTCTCTCTGCCCCTCCCCCGTTCATGCTCTGTCTCTCTCTGTCCCAAAAATAAATAAAAAACGTTGAAAAAAAATTAAAAAAAAAAAAGAGAGAAAAAAAAAAGAAAACAATGGATTTAACTTGCAGGGATGCATTTTCTAAGTCATATATCATTCTCCTTTAAATACAGTTGCTTTGCATCTGTATCTAATATTTATTTCACAGGTTTGGGATTTAAGGAGTTTTATAAAGTCTAAATCATTGCACAGTTATAGAAGAGTATAATTACTATTACATCATATTACTGCTGTGTCCACAGCGCCAGGCCAGTCATTGTGAAGATTGCAAAAGCCCTGCGAAAGCTGCTTTGAAGACCTCAGGCAATGTGTAAGTAGAGACAAAATACCCCAGGATACCAAGACAGACAATGCAAGGCAACAGGCAATTGACTGTTGTTGGTGATTTTCTTTACTGCACAGAGACTGGTCAACAATCAGGGCCCCAGCTACAGACTTCTGCATCAGAGGGCCCAGAATGCCAGCCAGGGGGCCTCCCTTTGTACCCTGGCTCTAGGTAGAAACAACAGATATTAGGCTCATACAATACTTGGACAGTTTCTTGTGACCCATCTTAAGAAGCAGGAGTCCTGACATGCCCTGCTGTATGGGATGCTTTGAAGTAGGCTAGAAAAACACAGATGAAATACCAGGTTGACTCTTTGGTTCCTTTGATGTCCTCTGACAATGTCACCCACTACTGCTTACCTGATAATCGTTAAATAATGCATTTTACTTGTGTAGAACATAATTGACTATAAAGGGTAACCCTATTCCACTCTGTATTTGAAAATTCACAAACCTGGTTTGGACACCTATCATGTGCCAGGTTATTTACCATTTTAATCCTTATCCTGGGAGGGCAATTAAGTCCCTCAGTGACTTCTTTTAAATATGAAAACAGACACGGAGAAGATTATTACCTACTTCCTGAAGCTACCTGTGTTGCCTCAGGACTAGTGGAGCCTTGGGGAGAACAGAGGATGGGCTGAGAGGGAGAGAGCACACCTGAGTCATAAACCCTAGGAGTTTCCATGGTCTGCTTTCCTTTCATTAGCTTAGATTACACACAGGCCATTCTCAAAAACTAAACTAAACTAAACTAAACAAAACAAATGAACAACAGCAACAACAACAAAACCAGAGTGACCAAACCCAAATCTACTGAGGAGATCTGTGGGATTTGCTTTAAAAAAACTTAAAAAACCTAGTGGCTTCCTGAGAGGAAATTTAGGGCTCCAGGGAGCTGTGTCAACTCTCAACCACGGTCACTTTCAGGGTATCAAAATAAGCAATCATAAAGCAGTAGCCAAATGGCCAGAAAGAGTTAATGTAGCTTCCACAGATGCCAAACTCTCCTGGAGACTCAGAATAGTGGGCTCCGTGTGCAGGTATACATTCAGAAAGCAAAATGGGGAAAAGTTTTTAAAAAGGAAAAAAGAATGCCAAAAGACACATTGGAGTAGAATAATGTTTAACTTAATAAATAATGCACATCATAAAATATGTATTTATTTAGTAAACACCTAGTATACCACAACATCAGTCACCCAAATCACCCTGGTTTTGCAGCTGAATAATAAATACAGCACCTTAAAATATCTGGCTGCCAAGATGGATAAAAGAGTGAAGAAGCCAGCACATACTGACCTCAGACTCCACAGCCTTCCCTGCCTCTGGGGGAGAAGACACAGAGGATGCTGAGTGATTAGGCCGCAGAGGCCGCAGCAGCGCTCCGAGGCACTGAATAATGGATATCTTTGGAAGCCCTTGGTGGTGGCTGCAAGCAGCCACGGGAGGAGGGGAAAGTGTCCAAGAACCTTAAGGGTCTTGCAGAGACCAGAGGGAAACCAGGAGAGAAGAGACTGGCAATAAATCTTTCAATACCCAAGGAAACAGGCCACCAGGTAAAGGATTTGGTCCATTTTCGCAGAAGAGCATTTGCTCCCTTGCCATAACAGTCATTCCTGTGAAATGAATATATTAATGCCATTAAGATCCAGTCTGAGAATTTTGGACCCACCCACAGTACCCATCTGAACCCATTAGTTGTTTAACCCTGGCTTAGAGATTAGCAGAAATTAATTGACAGAACATACTTTGTCGGGAATTTTCAGAATGCTTTGCAGATGGCTGAACCGAGACACTTTATTGACCATAAAAGGGTTCCTAATGCAAACGAAGGAATGCTGAGGCGGCACTACTGTCTCCAATAGGTTGCAGTTTCCAGCGATCAACTTCCTGTCTCCTATCAAGCCTTCAGCCTGCTGTTCACTGCGCAGCCGTTATCTTCACATGCTGACACATGTAATCTAGCACCCTCACTTTGCCACAGTCAGAGCAATTGCTTGACAATTTGATTACAGTTTCCTGTCAGCTCATGCACGGAATATTTCTGTGAGCTTTCAGCAATCGCAAAATATTTTGATTTTGAAATGATAGTAATCCGTGAAGAAGAACGTCCTCAAAATATTGATTTCTGATAACAAATCAAGATCTGCATAAAGGAAATTGCTTTAAGTGCCTATGAATAAGGATGAGTTGGAGCACAGAGGGAAAGAGAGTGGAGGCTGTGATTACACAGGGAAAAAGAAAAGGACTTGGGTTGTGGAAGCTTTGGAAGGAGGCCGAGCTTGTGACAAAAGAGCCACCGTTGGATTTCAGTGGCCTGGTGGAGAGAATCGAGTCACCACCCGGCTGGACCATTAGATAGTACGTGTGTGTCAATTTCATTTCAAAAATGCTCTTCACCCTAAACAACTGACGGTTGTTGGGCACGTATATTGGTGGAAACTCCATAGGAAGGGAAATGAAGAATGAAACGTTGTCATTGAGAAGGCAGAATATCTCTCATTTTAATAAATAATTTTCGGATTAGCATGTATTTAAATGAACTAGTATCAAATGTTAAAGGTCATATCTGTATATAAGGCTTTGTGTCCCTTACTGTAAGATGAAGAGAGGCTTTTTCAATATAGGAGTATGACTGGCTCTTTGTGACCCCTAATAGACATATGAAATAGGATTTGTCTTGAATTATCGACCTTTCCCTCTGAAATGAGAATGTGCCGAGAAAGACCTCCACATTCTTTTTTTCTGTTCCCTCAGAAATCAGTCATTCAAAATGTTACTACCAGCATTTTAGGCACTTCTACACAATGGTAGTTTTTTACAGAATAAGACAAAACTGAAGTTATTTCCACAAATGAACAAGATAGAAATGGGCATGCAATGAGATTTAAAAAAAAAAAAAAAACTCATGGAATTTTAAATGGAAGAAAATGTTCTGAAATGAAACCCTATTATGGTAGCCCTGGAGCTAAAGGTAATTTATAGGTAGACCAGTAAAACATGTGTTCCTCAATAATGCAATCAATCATTTTACCTGGAATCTAGCCACTCAGCAATGTAAAGCTCCAAACATGAATCTAGATTTTTTTTCAAGCTGCTATTAGTCAAATAGCTTTAATGACTTCTACTTTTAGTCAACAGTTAGGGCTATTTAAATCTATAATTTGTCCTACATTTCTTCTTAAACAGGCATGCAACCCTACATGCTGACATTGCTTATATTCAGAACAGGGCAAGCAAATGGTGGCAACACATGGGCTTTGAAAGCATAAATGATACAGAAAGTTTCTGTCACTGACATTTCTTTACCTGTTTGTGATAAGGCATAATTTACATGGGGTAAAATTCATCCTTTAAGTGTACCACTCTGCGAGTTTTGACAAACACATGCAGCCATGTAACCACTATCACAACCAGAATACAGAACAGTTCAATAATTCCCCCCAAATCCCCTCCTGCCCTTGGTAATCCACCCCTTCTACACCCTCAGCCTCTGGCAACCATGGTTCTATTTTCTGTCCCTACACTTTATGTTTTCCGGAATGTTATATCAATGGAATCCTACAGTTTACGATCTTTTAAGTCTGGTGCCTTTCACATAGAATAAATGTGACTGAGATCCATTCATGTTGTTGTGTTATCAATATTACATTCTTTTTTTTTAAATTTTTTTTTCAACGTTTATTTATTTTGGGGACAGAGAGAGACAGAGCATGAATGGGGGAGGGGCAGAGAGAGAGGGAGATACAGAATCGGAAACAGGCTCCAGGCTCTGAGCCATCAGCCCAGAGCCCGACGCGGGGCTCGAACTCACGGACCGCGAGATCGTGACCTGGCTGAAGTCGGACGCTTAACCGACTGCGCCACCCAGGCGCCCCTATTACATTCTTTTTATTGCTGAGTATGGATGTACCTCACTTTGGATTGATTCCAGTTTTTAGTGGTTACTAATAAAGCCACTATTAACATACGTGTTTTTCTGTGAACACAAAAATTTCATTTAGCTTGGGTAAGTAGCTAGGACTAGGGTTGATGGGTCGTAGAGTAAGCATATGTTTAACTTTACAAAAAAACTGTTAAACTGTTTTGAAAAGTGACTGCACCATTTTGAATTCCCGAAAGCAATATATGGGAGTTTCTGTTGCTTCACATCCTTGCCACCCTTTGGTATTTTCAGTTATTTTATGTGCTTGGTTTAGCTCTTTTTTAAAAATTTTTTAATGTTTATTTACTTTTGAGAGAGAGAGAGAGTGTGAGCAGGGCGGGGGGGGGGGGGGGTGGGGGGGGGGCGGCAGAGAGAGAGGGAGACACACACAGAATCCGAAGCAGGCTTCAGGCTCTGAGCTGTCAGCACAGAGCCCAACATAGGGCTCAAACCCACAGACTCTGAGATCATGACCTGAGCCAAAGTTGGATGCCCTACGAACTGAGCCACCCAGGAGCCCCTTGTTTTAGCTATTCTAATAGATATGCTGTGGTATCATTTTATGGGTTTTATCTGCATTTGCTTAATAACTAAGGATGTTGGGCATCTTTTCACACACTTATTTCCCATTCCTATATTTTCTTTGATGAAGTGTCTTTGTAAATCTTGTGCCTGTTTTTTAGTTGGGTTGGTGATTTTCTTATTACTGCCTTTTGAGGGTTCTTATGTAAGCTGGATACAAGTCCTTTATCAGGTATGCAATTTCAAATATTCCTCCTAGTCCATGTCTTTCAATTTTCTTAATAATGCCATACAAAGGGAGAAAGTTGTCATTTCAATGAAATCCAATTTATCAATCCTTTCCTTTTTTTTATAGATTGCGCTTTTTGTATCTAAGAAATCTCCACTTGATCCAGGATTGCAAAAATTTTCTTCTGTGTTTCTTCTAGCCTAAAGATCATTCACAACATAGTTTAAAATAGATCCACCATTAATGAAATCTCAGTGATATTTGTGAGAAAGAAAGGATAATTTTTTTAAATTTGGAAAAATAAAAACAGACTTCAGTATATTGTATACTTGGAAATTCTGAAATCACAGTCTATTCTCTAAAACATAACAAATTACACCAGTACAATCATCCATTCATTTGTTTGTCAAGTATTTATTTATTAATGTCCCTACTATTTACAGCTTATTCTGCTAGATGGTGTTTCAATGTGGTTGATCTCGCCCCTCAAGAATTTCACACCCCTATATAGGGCAGAGACAAGTAGAGAGACAATTGTAGCACAGTGCGATAAGAGCAAGGATTAAGGTGGTCACCAGCAACAACAGGAGTGAAAAGCAGGATACAACACAAAATGCTAAAGTATAGTAACCCCACTTAAGAAAGGAGATAAAAGTTGTAGCCCTCAGGAGCACACAGTTTTATGGAGGAGATGAAAATATAAATACATAAATAAGTATTTAATTACCAGTATTCCTGGTGCTATGAAAGAAAGTTATAGGAAGTGAAGAGAATATATAAGATATAATTTAGCCTAGGAGCCTAATGGAAGACATTTCTAAGAAACTAACACGTAAATTGGAAGTTTAGCATAATTAGAAATTCATCTTGGAACAAGAGGGGAAAATTCAACATTCCAGCCTGAGAAAACTGCACATTTAAAGATCCCAAAATAGGAATTAAGTGAGTGTATTTGAGAAACAGTGAAAAGACTAGGTTAATAGGGAATTGTGTAGTGATTTTCTAATTTAAGTTGAATGAGAATTACCCATGAAGCTTGCTTAAAATTAAGATTACCAGGCCTCACATATAAAGTGTTTATTTAATAGTTCTAAAAGAACAAGGTGATTATGATGTGATGTATCAACCACGACACCTCGATAAATTCTAGAATAGAAGCAGAGGGAAATAGTGGTAGGTTAAGGAGACAGGGAGTAGGAACCAAGTTATTCAGAGTAAGGATAGTAGACCAAACTTTATCCTAAATACCTTGAAAAGCCCTTGAAAGATATGGGGATGAGTCATGATCCAGTTTGCCTTTTAAAATTTATTTTAGGGGCACCTGGGTGGCTCAGTCGGTTAAGTGTCCAACTTCAGCTCAGGTCATGATCTCACGGTTTGTGAGTTCGGGCCCCGCATCAGGCTCTGTGCTGACAGCTCGGAGCCTGGAGCCTGCTTCGGATTCTGCGTCTCCCGCTCTCTCTGCTCCTCCCATGCTCTCACTCTGTCTCTCTCTCTCTCTCAAAAATAAATAAACATTAGAAAAATTAAAAATAAATAAATAAATAAAATAAAATTTATTTTAAAGTGACATTGTTGAAATGGTGACATGAATCATACTTAATTTCAGTACACCTCACAAAAAGACCAGCTAGCAACTATCCATAAACAAGACACCATTTTGGAGGTCTCAGAACCATAAAGTGAGGCTGAAACCCTCCTCTGTGCAGCACAGATTGAGCAGAATCCAATTAGAAGGATAAGGAGAGGGGCTTCATTTTAACCACATCAACCACTCCCAAGGCCAGTACTTTGCCACAGCAAGAGGGCCCCCCTGGGCCTCCAGTTCCTCTAGTGATAAAAAGAATACCACAGTAAACATTCAGCTTCCCCAGAGTTGCAAGATGCTTCCTAGGAGGCCCACTCGGGTCTTACCTCACAAGTATCACTGAAGGAATCTGTCAAGCTCAACCACTGGGGATTAGGTAGAAACAGATAAGGAGTTGGAGTTTATAGCGACCAGCATTAGGATCTCAACAGACCACATTCCTGTTTGTAGCAACACCTGAGCAGAAATCTTAGCCTTTGATTCTGCCGATCTGGAGAGCTGAGTAGGTAGCCTTGTCAGGCCAGGGAGTTCAGCTGGTAGTTCTGCCAGATGTGAATCATAAGCCACAGGGCTGTACCAGCTGTGAAACAGATTCTCCAGCCCCACCCTGGCAAGGGAGGAAATTCACTGTGACACCGAACTGTTGAACATTGCATCTAGTCCCACTGCTCTGTGAAGCTTGGCCACAACACCTGGCAGCCACAGACCACATTCTACAACTTGCCCAAACAGGGAAGCAAGTCAGCAGTCCTTCCCACCTGTTAAATATTGCCTCTGGCCTTACGTGGAGCTTAAATAGGGACCCTGCAGGACTTTGGCACCCAGCTTGTGGTACTACCCAGTGGCAGAGCCCAGCCTACAATCCCATTCAGTAGCAGAGTCCATTTAAGGCCCTCCCCCATAATTGAACAGCCTGGGCTTCGCCTGTGCAGGGATCCCAGACAGTGACCTGCCTAATTGTGGAGCAGATCCTGTAGCTCCACTTGACCAGGAATCCAGGATGGTGACCTTGCCCAACTGAGGAGCACAGTCACCAGCTCCGCTGTCAACAATGGATAGATTATTCACACAGAAAATCAACAAGGGAAGAAAAGAAAAAAAGAAAGAAAAAAAGAAAGAAAATCAGTAAGGGAAGAAGTGAACAACACTACAGATGAAATGGACATAACATATATAAAACATACCATTCAATACAGCAGCAAAATACACATTCTTTTGAAACATACACAGTAAATTTTCTAGGATAGATCATAAGTTAGGTCACAAAATAATTCTCAACAAATTAAAGAAGACAAATTATATCAAGTATCTTTTCTGAAAACAATGGTACAAAACTAAAAATCAATAACAGGAGGAAACCTGGAAAATTCATAAACATGTAGAAATAAACAACACACTCATGAACAACTAATGTATTAAAGAAGAAATAAGTTAAATAAAAAAAAAATACCTTGAGACAAATGAAAATGGAAACACAGCATTCCTAAACTTATGGGACACAGCAAAAGCAGTTCTAAGAGGAAAGATTTTAGCTATAAATGCATATCAAGAAAAAAAAGAAAGATCTCAAATAAGCAACCTAATATTCTACCTCAAAGAACTAAGAAGAAGAATAAAGAGAAGGAGAAGGAGAAGAAGAAACCAAGTCCAAAGTTAGCAGGAGGGAAATAATAAAGATTAGGGCAGAAATACATGAAATTCAGAATAGGAAAAAACAATAGAAAAAATTAGCAAAACTAAGAATTGGTTCTTTGTAGAGATAAGTAAAATACACAAACCATTTGATATAGTAACAGAAAAAAAATAGAGGACTCAAATTCATAAGTGAAAGAGGAGACATTACAACTGATACCACAGAAATATGAAGGATCATAAGTGACTAAACAATTACATGCTAACAAGTTAGGTAATCTAGAAGACAAGCAATTTATAAATTCCTAGAAACATACAACCTACCAAGACTGAATCATGAAAATCTGAACAGATCAATAATGAGTATAAAAGATTAAATCACTATTCAAAAACCTCCCAACAAAGAAAATCCCGGGGACAGATGCTTCGCAGGTGGATTTTACCAAACATTTAAAGAAGAATTAATACCAATCCTTCTCAAACTCTTCAAAAAAATTTTGAACACTTCCAAACTCATTCTATGTGGCCATATTACCCTGAAACCAAAGCCAGACAAAGACACTAGAAGCAAAGACTACAGGCCAATATCCCTGCTGACTATAGACACAAAAATTCTCAGCAAAATACTAGCATATTGAATTCAACAACACATGAAAAAAATCATACACCATGATCAAGTGGGATTCATTGCTGGGGTAGAAGGATGGTTCAAGAGATGCAAATCAATAAATGTGATGCATCACAGTAACATAAAGGTAAAAATTATAAAATCATCTCAATAGATTCAGAAAAAGCATCTTCAAAACAAAGAAATATTAAATACCCTTTGATAATAAAAACTCTCAACAAATTGGGTATAGAAATAATTTACCCCAGAATAATAAAGGCCACATATGACAAGCCCACAGCTAACATCATACTCAGTGGTGAAAGTTTGAAAGTTTTTCCTCTAGATCAAGAATAAAATAAGGGTGCCCATTCTCATTACTCCTATTCAACATAGTAGTAGAGGTCCTAGCCAGAGAAATTAGACTAAATAAATTGCATCCAAATTAGAAAGGCAGAAGTAAAATTGTCTCTGTTGACAGATGACACAATCTTATATATAGAAAACCTGAAGAATCCACCAAAAAATTGTTATAACTAAAAAAAAAATCATCAAAGTTACAGGATACAAAATCAACAAAAATCAATTGTCCCTCTATACACTAACAGTGAACTATCTCAAAAATAAAGAAAACAGTCCCTGTTCATAGTAAAATAAAAAATAATGCTTACGAATAAATTTAACTGAGGTTGCAAAATATCTGCATACTAAATACAGTAAGACACTGATGAAAGAAATTTAAGAAAGACATTCCATGTTCATGGATTGGAAGAATTAGTAGTATTTAAATGTCCATAGTACCCAAAGCCGCCTATAGATCCAATGCAATCCCTATCAAAATTCACTTTATTATTGTATCTCTGCTATTTGGAGGCAAAGGAAGAGTTGGAGAAGAAAGACACGAGCCCTCTGTTGGCTCTTTTCTTTCTTCTAATAGTTTGAACGTTATCACATGTGTGATCTTATCATAGTTCTTGGCTAGAGCTGGAATTTCCTCCTTGCCCTGGTTACCTCTCCAAATTATCAATTTATTTCTCAAGGTCAGTTCAAATCTTACAATTTCTCTGAACCTTTCACACATTAAGCCATCCCAATTTTATTCATACATGCATTCAGTAAGTCAATCAACAGATGTTTAGAAGCCAGATGTTTACTGTATTAATTGGAACATCTAAATCCTTTCTTTAACCTCTCCAGTGCTTGATCAGTTTTCTGCTGTCTCATAAAAACCTCACTTACACTATTCATTTGACTCTTAACTTTCACTTGTCTTGTTGAGGTGATTAACTTTTTACATGCATGTACCATATCTTCACATTTAAGTTGGTGGTTCCTAATGTGTTTCACAGCCAAAGATATGAGGCAGGAATGATTTTCATAAAGTTATTTGTTCAACTTAAAGGACCATATTTTGTTATGAAATTATCTCTTTCTTGCTTTTTTATGTTAAAATACAGTTTGTTTTAAATGCACTCAATGGCCAAAATAAAGCAGCAAATTTGTCACATTGCCAAATTTTCTTAAACCTATAGTTTGTAAAATGTATGAGACTTTATTTATTTTTATTTTTTTAATGTTTATTTATTTTTGAGAGAGAGAGTGAGAAGGGGAGGGAGGGTCAGAGAGAGAGATAGAGAGAAAGAGAGTGCAGAGCCAGACATGGGGCTCAAACCCACAAACTGAGATAATGACCCAAGCAGAAATCAAGAGTCCACACTCAACTGACTGAGCCACCCAGGTGCCCCCATGTATGAGACTTTAAAACACTAATAGTCATATTACACCTCTCTTCATCCCAAACGGCTCCTGTCAGAGTACTTCACACACAGAGGAGGCTTGCCAAATGTCTTGAGTGGTATGATCATTTTATTATCTGTGAATTGTTCTGATCAGAAATCAAATCCCCAGTCTTCATTTCCTTTGTCCTATGTTCTGATAACTTAGAAAGTGATCAAAGGGTGTGCTACGTGATCCTGTAGTGTGAATCAGTTTTTTCCCACCATAGGCACAAACTCAAATTTACTCAAATAAGTACATGTGCTCATAAGAGGAATGGGAGAGAAGGAGAAAAAGAGAGAGACAGAAAATTAAATAGCATGTAAGCATTTCACTTGATATTCCACTCAGTGAGCATATGTCCCAGAGTGAACACAAGGTGGAAAATGGGACTCTGCCTTTTCTTCTGGTGGGTTCCCATGCCCCTCTCTTGGTGATCATCTTTCTGCAATTCTGAGGATTCTAGTTTTTAAAGATATTTATTACATATTATATGATACCTGAATTCAGTGCAATTACTTCATTTGGGACTCAACCAAAAAAGAAAAAAAAAATCTATCTGTTCCAAAACCAGAGGGAAAAATTGGCTGTACTGGATTTACTGAGAGATAGTATATCACTTTCAAGCTTGGCACCTTCCTAAGGGATTTTCAAGGGCAAGTTTGCCTATACTCAACTTCTGCCTTAACCTGCTGACTCTAAACATTATTCCCACTTAAGATGCCACTCTAACTGCATGTCACTCCACTCTACCCTGGGATGGCTCTTTCTGACTTTGACATTTAATGTATTTTATATAAGCTGTTCTCTGCTCATAACTGGTGATTCAAAACATCATAATCACCTGCCACCATTTTAAGACTTTTAGAGGCACTATTATAGATAATAAACAAACGTACAAAGAAAATCACAAAAAAAGGCGGGGGTGGGTGGGGAGGAAGCTTTAGTACAAAGGTCACATGCACACAGTCCCAGGGGGGACACTCAGGTTAAGGAAACAAGTGGAGAATCCTGGATTTAAGACAATGTGAGAGAAAGAAGTGGCTGGGCGGGAGTTGCAGAATAGTAGGGGATACTCAGCCCCAACCTACTGTTTCAAGGCAGGAGTGTGGGCTCAGTGTTGCCAAATATTCTTTTTTTTTATTTTTAAGAGAAGCTGAAAATCTGGATTTATATAGAAAAGGCTATGAAGGAACTTAAAAAAAAAAGAGAATCCTCTTGGTCAAGAGCACAAAGCCTAACAAACAAGATCGACAGGTCTGATGTAACACAGTGATCATCTATTTCCAATCTCTGCACAGCCGTGTCTTTATCATAAGTAAGTAACCTTTTTTAAGTAAAAATACAACCATCTGAACCCATCCAGTGCTTAATTAACATTCTGCAAATTGCATGATGTGTGGTTTTCTTTCTATGGGGCAATTATGGAATTTTGCTGAATCAGAACAAAATGATAATTTTTAGTTTTCTTGAAAAAAAGTATTTAATACCTCCCAACATAGAAGGACATTATAGCATGATGCCACGTCTGTGCCTAAAGCTCTTTCTTTGGATTAATGAGAAATCCTTCCAGTCATTGTTTACTGAGAAGTTAAAACATAAAATTAATTAGTTTCCTACCCCTGTAAGACAAGTTGGATTTATTCTTCACGGGTTCACAGTACTAGATTATCATCATACACAACCATAAACACAACTTGATGGTTTCTCTATCTTCAAAAAAAATTCTGTAGCCCCCAAATCAAGCCTTCAATATGAATCAAGGAATTCTCATCATAGGATGCATTTCTGACATGGGAAGTCAGTACTCTAACATATATAGTTGTTAGCAGAGAATTGTCTGACTTTGTGATGTACACAGCATCCGAAGTACATAGCTTGGAGGTTCAACCCTTACATCATTGCTCCATACATACCAAACCTCTTTGCTCATTTCTGTAATCATTCACAGAGCACAGAAACCATCAGAGGGGAATAAGTCCAGGAAGGCAAATCGTGCTTCTTTTGGCTATAAGGGATATAGTGCTCAGTAGAGTGGAATTACTTTTCCAGCAAAATAAATCAGAGGGCTTCCAAAATTTTTTAAACCTCAAATCATGAGTGATGTTTACATTTCTTGTTGGTCTCTAGTTTTACATCCAACATATGGTGAGCAAAATATATCCAAACCCATTCCAGAAATGAAAGGCAAAGCTGTCTTACAGTTTGATGTGCCCCAAGTCATCTGGTACCAGAGATTGTAAATCTGCCTTTTGTTGTATCATTCTTTCTGGTGATCATATTTTAAAACTGCATACAAAATAGATCAATTAAAACTATCACTTGTGTAATTATTGTCTAATAATGTAAACTGGCTATTGTACAATGAACATGAAAGCTAATATGGGTTTAAATATAGGAAACTTCTCTTACAGAACTGGAATGAACTCTCATCTTATAGATGAAGGAATAAATGAGTTAGCATTAATCAAGCTGGGGCAACTCAATGGGTAGCAGAAAATATCCACCTATCTCTGCTCTGCCAAAATAATGCAGGAGAAATGGTCTATTTTGGTTTAAATATAAAATGCAGGGGAATTGACTGCTATTGACTGAGCACAAGTTTCAAGATGATTGTTAACTCTGTTAAGTGTCAAGGTCATGAGAAGAGTGATGTACACATACATGTTCAGTAACTTTATAGGAAACACTCTCTAAACCCAATCTTTTTAAAAATGTTTTAATGTTTATTCATTTTTGAGAGAGAGAAATAGAGAAAATTCACATGAACGGGGGAGAGGCAGAGAGAGAGAGAGGGAGACAGAGAATCTGAAGCAGTTTCCAGGCTCTGAGCTGACAGCACAGAGCCCAATGCAGGGCTTGAACTTATGAAGCATGAACCAGGAGATCATGAGCTGAGTCAAAGTCGGATGCTTAACCAACTGAGCTGCCCAGGTGCCCCTCCATCCCCAATCTTTAGGAGCAGCCTTCTCTAACAAAGAAATGCTCTCTCTATATATATCTGCTCTATATTATATCTATTTTATTTTTTAAAAGATTTTCAAATGATTATAGCTTAACGCAAGAGCTATTTGAACAAATTCCTATGTTTAAAAAAAAATTTTAACATTTATTCATTTTTGAGAGACAGAGAGACAGAGCATGAGTGGGGAAGGGCAGAGAGAGAGACACAGAATCCAAAACAGGCTTCAGGCTCTGAGATGTCAGCATAGAGCCCAATGTGGGGCTCGAACTCACAAACTGCAAGATCATGACCTCAGCCAAAGTTGTATGCTCAACCAACTCACCCAGGTGCCCCACAAATTCCTACATTTTAATTACACAAGTTCAGAGTTCTATGTTGTATTATTCTTTTATAATCTTCAGAGATATATGATGCTGGTGGGCTTCAAAGGTACAAACTGATCCTCACAGTTGGGATGCTGTGTGCCATCCAAAGATCATGAAATTAATGAGGTCAACTTTAAAGGGGCCAAATTTTCTTGAACTGGTTTGATTTGAGCAAAAGGGACTCGTTTTCATGAAGTCTTAAAACATTTTTATTAGAGCTATTTAATTTTACAACACTGGTCCAAAGAGTTTTCTAAAAGTCAGGGGAAATCTCCTATATTTATCTATATTTCACTCTCTCCCTCTCTCTCTTTTCTATTCTCTTTACTTTGAAATTTAGGATCTCACTTATTTATAATTTGCCGACAATCGCTTTCCTATTAGAACACTCAGATCTGAAGGGTATTTAAAGATTTAGGATGCATTTTGAATCTTAAAATCAGCATGAAAACCAATGTAAACTTTGTGTACATCTCTATAGTTTCATCAGCTTCCAAAACCTATTTTAGAAGCTCCTTCTAAGTGCATATAAAATTTTCACCTCTCAGTATTAAACAACAACAACAAAGAACTATTATTTCTGACTTAGGTATCAAGTGACATGGTTTTTAAGTTAATCTTCATGCACTGGAAGAGAAGATAACTTAAGTTCTGTTATTTATTAATGTTGACTTAGTCCCCCACGGAGGTCTAATGAAATGATTAATTAGAACGCCATTTGAAACAGTATAAAGGCACATACGTTTGTTACAAATATCTTTATTGCTACTAAAATAGTGATAAGAGAAACGTACACCATCCTAATTATGGCCTTTTACTTGCTTCTTTTCCTTGCTGGTCATGATTCTACTGTTAAAAGCGATAAAAAGTGTTTGGGCACCTACTGTATTTCTGGGCCTGGGAAATTAAGTAGATGACATTGTTCTTACCCTGAGGTAACCTAAAATCTAGTTGGCAAGCTACAACACACACACACGCACGCACGCACGCACACACACACACACACACACACACACTTTTAAAAAATCACATTTGTCCTGAGGTCACCCTGGCCAGACATGTTTCAGACATTATAACCCACTATTTTAGGCAGTGAAATAGACCCTTCCACTCTGTCTACAGAAGCTGTAGGTAGATCTGTACATATCATGATCTGGAAAAAGGACAGATGAGGACAGGACAGATGTGGAGGGTCTTTAACACTAGATTTATCTACAGACCTATGGAGGTGGATGCAGATAGAGGTAGAGATACAGATGTATTTGTGTATATATATTTACCTGGCATATATCAGATCTTCCACTACTTGCAAACTCTGAACACATGCATGTTGGAAACGTGGACCTTGAATTGAGTAAATTAAAAATCTCTCATCTCCCAGGGTGGAACAGAAATATTTGGGGAAAGAATAAAAAATAAGAAAATAAACTACTGCCACCCCTCCCAAAATCACTATTAATGCCTGCAATTAAAAATTATGATTAAGGGGCTCCTGGGTGGTTCAGTTATTTAAACATCTGACTTCGGCTCCGGTTCATGAGTTCAAGCCCCGCTTTGGGTTCTGTTCTGACAGCTTGGAGCCTGGAGCCTCCTTCAGATTTTGTGTCTCAGTCTCTCTCTCTGCCCCTCCCCCACTCATACTGTCTCTCTCTCTTTCTCTCTCTCAAAAATGAATAAACATTAAAAAAATTTTAACACTATTAATATAATATCTTGTATTGTGTGGGAGAAACACTGCATCACCTGAGGAATAGAATATTTTTAGCCAACTAACTGGGGAAAATGTCACCAGTCACAGCTTTATGGCTAGGCTTGATGTTTGGTAGACGTCATGAAGTATGCAGTAGTACGTGCATATATACTGTGGTGGTGGGAGAAGGGGACTTACATTCCAGAAAGAGGAAATGTGCCATCAAAGGTACTAGACCCATACAAACCATTTTAAGAGGGCAATGAGAAGATTGCTTGGCTGTATCAGGGAGTCTCGAGCTAGAGCCAAGCTAAGAAATGTGGGTTTTTCATTGGTATTTAATTAGGAATGTTGGAAGTCTTTTGTATGAGAGAATAGTAGGCACAAAGGATAATCCTTTATGTTCATTCTTTCAGTGTTATAAAAGATAGATTAGGCGGCTAGGGACCAAACTTTCACTTGCAGTAGATTAAACATACGGTGATTAGAAACTGAACCAGAATGGTAGAAATAGAAATAGGAAGAAGAGGACTAGGAGGGGTGTTTGGTTTTAAAGGCACTTGATAGCTGGATAGATAGGATGAGGCTAAGGAAAAAACAAAGATGTCATGACTTAAAGGCTAGATGCCAGACAGAGTGCTCTACCACTTATTACTTTATTCAAAAAATGTATTCTTTTAACAAATATTTATTGAGGGTATACTATTTGCCATACACTGTGCAAGTCCATGGGATTCAATGGAGTTTGTAAACTTCAGAGGAAGATAGATAGCCAGATATCAAATAAACAACATATAAATATATTAATTACATGTATGTACAGAATATTCTAAATGTATGAACATATATACATATAATATATATTATTTAATATATATTAAATATGTGTATTATACATATAATTTTATATTTACATATACACCCTTACTCTTGAGGTGAAGATTGACATAATCAAATAACCAATATATTAATTATAATCAAATTAACAAATACATAATTATGAACTCTGACAGGGCTATAAAGGGAAACGGGGGCAGCTATGAGTTCATGCAACAAGAGTACCTGGGTGACTTGGGATGATCTGAGGATGTTTCTCTGAGAGAGTGATGTTAACTCAGCAAATGATAGAAAGAGTCTTCCTGGGAGAGGGAACAGTGTGGACCTAGGTCTGGGAAGGAAATCATGAGTTCATTCCTGGACAAATTGAGTTTGATGTACTTTTGAGACATCCAATTGGAAATGCTGAGTTGGAAAATAGAAAATATGTGTCTGACGCTGAGAGGAGCAGTCTAGGCTGCAGATCTAAATGTAGAAGTCCCCAGCAAACAGATGAGTCATAGTTATGGATGATATCCACTAGAAAGAGAGTTTACAGTGACAGACTTAACAGAGCTCCAAGCAACCCTTGGAAATCTTCAGTATTCAGAAGTTGAGTAGTCTCCTGCTGGCACAGGAGACTAAGAAGTTGATGCCAGAAGAGAAATTGAGGAGGTTGTGCTATGAGAAAATTAAGAAGAGGACTGTTTCTTGCTGGGAGCGGTTAACAATATTGAAGGTTGCTTAGTGGGCACATAAGTTGGAGCCTAAAAAAACACCTCCTAGTGGATTTAGTTATGGAAAGGATACTGGTGGCCTTGATGAGAGTAGTATAGGAAGAGGGGGAGGAATAAAATCCAAATTATTGTCAGATAAGAATTGAGTGGGAGGTGAGGAACTAGAATGTTGCTTTAGCCAGAACCATCTGAAACATTTGGCAGTTAACAGACTTTAATAAACTTCCTTTTTGAAAAGAAGAATGAGTAAGGTGTTGTTGTTGTTCTCATTAGTTTGATGTGTTCATGTCTCTGTGTGTGTGTGGTTTTTAAGGAAACTGATATATCAGTTCTAACCTATTTGAGCTTGGCAGAAACTTAAAATGAAATTTTAAATGACAGAAACTTAAAATGATAAATTCCAAGCACCTACACAGAAAAAGCCAGAGCTCAGGAGAGGGTGTGAGGATGGAGAAATGGACAAGGTAGCCATCTTAGAGATGAGGAGGGTTTCTATTGGCTTCGGGGGAAAGAGAACACAGGCAAGAGCTAAAACCCAGGACTGGTCTTGATGAAATCTGCTTGGAGGAAAAAGAGCTAGAGCAGAAGCTGGAATCTAGAAATGAAGACAAAGAGGGGCACCTGAATGGCTCAGTCAGTTAAGCATCCAATTTCAGCTCAGGTCATGATCTCATGGTTTGTGGGATTGAGCCCCAGGTCAGGCTCTGTGCTGACAGCTAGGAGCCTGGAGCCTGCTTCAGATTCTGTGTCTCCCTCTCTCTCTTCTCCTCCCCCACTCACACTCTGTCTCTCTCTTTCTCAAAAATAAATACAAATTTTTTAAAAAGTTTAGAAATGAAGACCAAAAAAAAGCAGTCCATGAAGGAGACAGAATAATGAGTTTAAGAAACAAGGAGTGATGACTTCCAAAGCAACATGTACAACTTTTAGATTGTGCTATCTGCAGTTACCATCAGTCAGTAGCTATTTATCCAAATTAAATAAAAGATTCTCTTATGTGAATGTTTTAAAAATGTGGAAGACACATTTTCCTGCTGTCTTATCCAGGGTGGTTTTGAAAACAAAAATCAGGATAAAAGTAAAACGTTAAGCAATGTTGAAAAGACAGAGAGTAAAATATTATTCCAATTCTCCCCTGACAGAAATAATCATCATTAACTTTAGTTAAAATTAATTTCAGCCTTGGGGCGCCTGGGTGGCTTAGTCGGTTAAGCGTCTGAATTCAGTTCAGGTCGTGATCTCATGGTTTGTGAGTTTGAGCCCCACATCGGCTCTGTGCTGACAGCTCGGAGCCTGGAGCCTGCTTTGGATTTGTGTCCCTCTCTCCCTCTCTAACTCTCCCCCACTTGTACTCTATCTATCTCTCAAAGATAAATAAACATTTAAAAAGTTTTTTTTTAATTAATTTCAGCCTTCTCTTTATGTCCTTACACGGATGGAAGATAATAAATACAGATATACAGAATTAGAACTGGATTCCAGAGAATTTTTATCTAAAGATTCCTATATGCCTGGATTCTTAGGCAGCTAGATATAGATATAAGGCTTTTAGTAACAATTTTAGAATAATGGAATCGTATCATACAAACTGAATACAAATATGAAATTAAATTTTTATTTTAATTTAAAATAGGAAAAAGTTGGGGCGCCTGGGTGGCGCAGTCGGTTGGGCGTCCGACTTCAGCCAGGTCACGATCTCGCGGTCCGAGTTCGAGCCCCGCGTCGGGCTCTGGGCTGATGGCTCAGAGCCTGGAGCCTGTTTCCGATTCTGTGTCTCCCTCTCTCTCTGCCCCTCCCCCGTTCATGCTCTGTCTCTCTCTGTCCCAAAAATAAATAAACATTGAAAAAAAAATTTTTTTAAATAGGAAAAAGTTAAGTGGAAATAAAATGCTACAATTTACATAAATGTTTCTTCAGCAGGGAGATATTAGTTCCTTAAATAGCTTATTTATTTAATGAAAATGGTTAAAAGGTTGTAATCCTATGCTTTTAACTACAAGTTTCAAATATATACAAATTCACTGAATGCCCATAGTCATAGATGAATAAATTAGTCTTGGACTTTTTCCCGTTTACTTTCCTAAATCTTCCATGACTTTTCTTTACTTTTTTCCATTATATACTAGATACCATTTAAATTCCATCCTTTAGCTAAAAGTCCTACTCTAGTTATAATTTTATATTTTAACAGATTCAGAGCTTATTGGGTTTTTTTTTTTACATTGTTTTAGCATTTTTCCAGGTTCATTTTTGATTCATCTTCTGGTTGGCAAGATCCAGCCAGTAGTTTTTCAAAACAATTTCTTTCATTTTTGTTGCATTCTTCAAGTTCTTCCACATATGAGATGGTCTGTCTATTGCCTTTTATAATTAAAGGACAGCTGGACTGGGTATAAAATCTTGGGCCACAGTATCTTTCTCTCAAAACTTTTATCATCATATATATTGTCTTCTGGCCTTGAGTTCTCTTATAAAAGTTTGAAGGCAGTCTGGTTGTTAATCTATTTCCTTCCAGGTTGTTTATATGATGATTTATTTGATTTTGAAATTTAGCGATTTTACCAAGTTTGGCACCAATAACTTTGTATCATCTTTTCCTACAACACAAATGCCTTTTTGAGTTTTAAATAAAAGTCTTTTTTTTTCCCAGGGGCATTTTATTAATATATATTCAAATGCTTTTTTCATTGTTCTACCCGTTTTCTTCAGAAATACTAAATATGCATGAGTGAGATCTCTTGCATTTTTTTGTCATCTCGTTGATTACTGTTTTTTGTGTCTTTGTTATTTTCCATTTAATTTTGTCTGTTTTTCCCATTCTACTCACCATATCATTGTGCTTTCAATCACTCTTATCATATTTCAAATTGCCTTATTATATGGTTTTATTTCCAATATGTTTCATTTATTCCTTCTGTTTCTTTTCTTTTTTTTTTCTTTTTTTTTTATGAATAAGTTTTTTTAATTTTTTTTTTTCAACGTTTATTTTTGGGACAGAGAGAGACAGAGCATGAATGGGGAGGGCAGAGAGAGAGGGAGACACAGAATCGGAAACAGGCTCCAGGCTCCGAGCCATCAGCCCAAGAGCCCCACGCGGGGCTCGAACTCACGGACCGCGAGATGGTGACCTGGCTGAAGTCGGACGCTTAACCGACTGCGCCACCCAGGCACCCCTTCTGTTTCTTTTCTGAAGACTAACAGCTTGCTTTTAACTTTCTTCTATTATACAGAGTCTCTTGTTCAGACCCTTAAATTTCTCTTTTGACTTCTTTGAAATTAGAAGAAACTATTTATTTAAATTCTTCCTTTGCATTTTTAGGCAAGAATTCTTATGACACACATTTACTTTACCACCATTTGTTTATGTCTTTTTCCTCCAGTTAGTCCCAAAGTTTATCTGTTGGTTTCTAAGTCTTATTCAAGTTTGAATGAAGCTAGCTACATGCTGAAAATGATGTACAGGACTGGAGAGAAGGAGCTGTAAACCAGGGAGGTCCAGAGACTAGACTGAATGAAACTTATAGTCTTAAACATTCTCACACCAAATCTTTCTTTTCCTTTGTCCTGAGTGCATGACTCATTTCTGTGCGTAAGTAGTAATTGTGACTCACAGAAAATCCTTTTATGTCAGCTGTGGCCTGTGCTGCTGCTTCCTCACCTCTGGCACACTCGCAAAGGGCGCGAGGCTGGAGTCCCTAGTAATAGTGAGTGCCCGTTTGGTTTCCACCTCAGCGCCACTTCCCCTGCCATTCTGTGCTATTAAACTTATATTCCGCAGGGAGCTTCTGTAGTTTTCTGCAGCCACTATACCCCCTGGATGTTGTCATCTTTAATCACAGAACCATTGGATATGCCTTTGCGGATTGTAACATTTACTTTTGGAAAAATCGATATCCATTCATGTTGAGAAAGGCATGTGTTGTCTCTCAGTATTCTGCACTCTTTTGGCCCAGATTTTACATCATTGGTAGGTGTACCATCAGTTTGTTGTTTGAAATTTTAGCCATTTCTTTGTTTCATTTTAGCTAGGAGGTGCTTTTATTTGTTTGTTTGTTTAATTTCCAGTAATTGTTTTTTATGGATTTGAGAAAGAAGAAACTTCACCATCCAAAGTAACTCTGCCATCTGAAACCTGAAGTTGGTGTGCATTAATTTAAAAATGCTGACGGGGCGCCTGGGTGGCTCAGTCGGTTGAGCGTCCGACTTCAACTCGGGTCGTGATCTCACCGTCCGTGGGTTCGAGCCCCGCGTCGGGCTCTGGGCTGGTGGCTCAGAGCCTGGAGCCTGCTTCCAATTCTGTGTCTCCCTCTCTCTCTGCCCCTCCCCCGTTCATGCTCTGTCTCTCTCTGTCTCAAAAATAAATAAACGTTAAAAAAAAAATAAAATAAAAATGCTGGGACAGGGGTGTCTGGGTGATCAGCAGTTGAAATGTGGGACTCCCAATTTCAGCTTAGGTCATGATCTCACAGTTTGTGTGTTCTAGCCCTGGATCAGACTCTGTACTGACAGCACGGATCTGGCTTGGGATTCTTCCTCTTTCTCTGCCCTTCCCCCACTTGTTCTCTATCTGTCTCTCAAAATTAATAAAAATAAGCTTTCAAAAATAGTGTTTGGACTATGCACTTTGATAGCTGTGCAAAGAGATAGCGTATTATTGTGATTTTTTGAAGAACTTAATAGGTTCAAAAAACTACAAATCCAGAAAAGGAAACTTTTCCTATGTAACTGGGACCTGTAAGGTACATGTAGAATAGCAAAGAGATAGATAGGCTTGAACGTAGAGGGAAAAAGTTATCCTGGCACCATTAAAACTAAAAGAATTTCAGGTGGATTATTTCTAACATGATACCTATGGACATTTAAGGTCGTGTACCCTCTCGTCTACTTGATTTTAAGTGCTTGCCCTAACACTATCTATTTCTTCTTATGAGAAAAAAGTTTCTACCTGAAAGATTTTATCCCTTACAACCCATTCTCTCCCCGAACCTGACCCTGCAGTGAAGTCAAAATGACAAATTTGTGACATCATCATAATTTTTTTCTTCTCCAAGAACAAACTGTGAAGCCATTAACACAGAATGGTGACTTCACTGTAGGATCAAACAGAGCAGCTGGCTAGAGAGGAAGGAGAGAGCATTCTTATTCAAACACACATACATCTTCCATAATAACCAGGGAAATTCAGAAAATTACTGTCAAAGTAAATTGCATTTTGTATAAATGCCATCTCCTTTCAAGTTTGCCCCAGCACAATCATCCTTCTTTATTTAGTGGTGTTGCCCTTTTCTCCTTAGAGACTTTTAACAAAATCTCCTTTTATATTTCATGTACCATTAAAATGACTTAAATGAGTAGGAATGGGACATGCCTGACATTTATTTTTAATTATTTACATAAATAAAGAGGTGTTCTTATTTTACATCTACTGCTGTTCCAAAAATATTCTTTACAAGTGGATTTAATGCTCATGTTAGTATAAAGCACTAAACAGGTGATATCTATTCCGTAGTTAGTTCACCAGACCAACAGTGTATGTTTTGATCCAAAAGAAACCCTATGTGTTGATAATGACACTTCAGTAATTCTTGTTCATATCTCTATTCAGATCTATAAACAGTAAGGGTATAAGGTATAATGTCTATTCTCTGCATTTGAGAGACAAGGTTAATACACATGACATATTAAACAATCACACAAGGAAATATGAATAATGTTAAATGAGCAATGCAGACCACATGCCCAGGAGCTCAGAGGACAATGTCATGACTGTGAAGACTATGGAAACTGAGTCTAGGCTCTGGAGTTGGAACATTCCAGGCTCAGACCTGAGCTATGTAATTAACTGTTAAGTGACTTCACTTCTCAAAGCTGTGATGTCCTCCGTTATAGAAGAAGAAGAAGTGATATCTACTTTACACGGTGGTTGTTATCTGTGGAAAGCACATAGCAAAGTGCATGGCATAGTGAAAACCTTCAATAAACATAAACAAATATGGGCTGCCATTTTCAGATGGAACTGATGACATCAGACTTCAGAATTTTAAGTAAGAACAAGATTTAGAAGACAAATATCTAAGAAGAGAAAACTATCTTGACAATCCTTGAAAGGGAATTATTGAAGGAATGTACACAATCTATTTGGAGAGTAACTGGAACTTAGGGTTCACAGAAAGGAGAAAAGAAAGGCTTAAAAAAGCAAGCTGGGGTCAAATTGTGGAGAACATTAAATTCAGACTACATTTAGAATAGATTCTACATTATTCATTCAACAATTGAAAACTTCTACTTATCAGTGACCTAATAACTGAGGATATAGTAATAAGTTGGATAAAGTCTCTATCTTTGTTGAGCTTATTTTACCAAGCAAAGATATTGAAGGCTCTTAATGAGGACATAATGTGATACAATTTATATTTTAGAAATAGTAATTAGATGGTCATAATCAGAAGAAATGAAAGAATAAAGGGATTACAGTTTTCTTGTGGAATGCCATTACAATGACTCACAAATGATAGGAAGAGACTCTGGATTAGACAAGAAGCAGTGAGGCTGGAAAGAAAGATTTGACAAAGATCACAAAGGAAAAAAAATCATAAGAATCAGGGATTCATTGAATATAAAAATGCTGACGTTCAGATTTAATCCTGTTACTTTAAATGCAGTCAAACCTTCAAGTGAAAATTCAGCAGATACATTCCATGGGAGGTTTGTGATTTTCTTTCGTTCTTTCTCGGAAGCTATTTTCTTACTAACGATGGTTGGAGATGTGAATAGATAAAATAGTGAAAGTAGATGTAAAGAGGTAAGTAGAAAAGGTGGAGAAAACTATCACATCCTTAGATCTTCTAGAGAAGGAAGGAAATAAAGCCAAACAGGAAACAGAAAAGAAGTAAGAATACATACTTCAAAACATAGTTTTGTCATAGGTGTCAGGGAAAAGTGATAGAGGAAGTGGTCAAATGTGTTAAATGTACCAAAAACATCAAGAAAAAATAAGAACAAAGAAAGGACTGTTGAAATTGACAAATGAAGACGTTGTCAGAAACCATTTCAGTGAGCAATCTCACTGGGGTGGTGAAAGAAATCATTAGGTTACAGGAAATGGAGGCAATAAATAGACCCCACTCATTCAGTAAGTTTGGCATTAAAAGATAAAACGAAGTGTCTCAAGTGTCAAGCAGATGAGTTAGTCACACTCCTCTTCCCATTCCAGATGTTAACTGCAATCCCAAACCACCATTTCAGAGGAGCCTGCTTTTGCTTGCTGAGAAAACTATAAATGGCTTGATGCAGATTCACCAATACTGCAGAAGAGTGCATTTTGATGATGTCCAGTAATTGCATTATCTTTGTAGCTGCACCTTGTGGGTGATTTTTTTTAATACTACACAAAATTCTGAAGCCCTTAGGAGACAGGAACTATGTTTAAGAGAGAGTCAAAAGGAGAACCTCAGCTTGCTATGTGCTGAAATGCTCTCCCATCTGTATTGAATTCTAACAGAATGTCTCTCTCATCATATACAGATTTATGGATGAGTTCCTTTATTACCGCACATCTTTCCTTCTTGAAGATGACAGAAACCTACAGCTGTCAATCGCTAATAAGCGTAGTTTTCTTGCATTACAATCCACGCTACAATGTGTTTTCCTTGTAAAATCCCAAGAGTAAAAAAAATAAAATAAAAAAGACATATCTGCAGCCGACTGCAGTCAAGCTGTCAAATACTAAACTGATTCGTCTCTCTGTCTCATGTCTGAAATAGCACATACAGTGCTGGGGCATTTATGTCTTCCAGGGTGAACCACACCACTCTATCATCTCTTTCAACCCATATTATGACAATGTACCTGCAGTCTGACTTCTCTGGATCTGCCTTTCTTGATTAGCTACTACCCTGTATCATCACCTTTCCTGAAAAGCTCTTCATTCAGGCTTTAGAGAATAATGGAGAATTAGAGATTCTGAGAGAGTTGACCCACCCATGAAGTCATTAAATGAATACTCATAGTCCCAGAAATTTTTCAAGTTACCAAGATTTATGATTTTGAGTCTCAGAGCGACAAGTGGACTTTTCTAATTATTTTTTAGAATTTTGTATCATAGCCGCAAAAAGCCTGAGAGCTTGTCTTTGCTTACCTTCTTTCCATAAGTAATAAATTTCCCCCAAATCTTACCACTTGGTCACAGATTCAAATTGGCCACACTGGTACCCAAAGAAAACTTTTGCCCACCCTGGTTTGCGATCTTTTAAGAAAAAATAAAATAAAATAAAAGTCATCACGTGTCCATATTGCATGAGAAAAATAAAGTCAAAAAGTTCAAATGACCTTCAAGTTAAAATAAGGTTGCGTAGCTGTATCATGACAGACCCTGACATGGAACCTCTGTGGTCTTAGAAGGGGGTTACACTGCTTTCCAACACTACAAACATCTTGAGTAGCAGGACAACTTGTGAAAACGGTCTTTGAGGTGGCTGAATCTATTCCATCTGTGCTAAGCAAGAAGTGCCTAAAAGCAGGAGCATCAGGTGGAAACCTACTAGAATATTCTGTGCATGAGGGGAGGCTGTAGATCTATACAAGCAGATTAACTCGTAAGTGAGGAGATAGATTGACCAAAAAGCAATGCGAATTCATGGTAACATCTCCAGATTTATAGCATTGAAAAAAAAAAAATCATGGGAAACTTAGAAAGCTTATGATATTACTAGACTATTTGTAAATCTTTAGATTTCTTCTAATTAGCGGTCAGCTTCAACTTGCTGGTGATGACTATGGAAATCAACCCTGAAAGCACTACTGTAGGTCAATGAGTGGTAATTAAATTTGAAACATCTCTGCCTCGTGATGAAAATGCAATACCCCTGGTTGATTAGATACCTGGAAATGTCTGTTAGATAAAAATTCTGTCTCATAAATCATTAAGAAAAGAATGAGTCACACTTACATGCATAAATATTGCTTAATCTCAACACTTAACTGCATGTGCATTATTAATTAATAACATGTGTTGCTCATAAGTGACTTTTAATGCTTGTTACCAAGAATAAGAGTTGACCTTGAATAGATCCCCTTTTATAAAGTTTCAAATGGCAACATGCTTCTGAATGTAAATGAATTTGATAGATGAGGGGGTTGTGTATGTGTGTGTGCATACCCTTAAATTTCTGAAAAACGCAAAGATTTACGTTAAGGTTTTATCAAGAAATTCTTTATTCTAGTAGAGACTGAATTTGTTTAATATTAAAATCCTGTCCTTGGTCAGAGATTTAATCCTTTCATCTCAGAATTGAGTCCCTGATAGAAATAACAAAGAATGTATTATGAAAGAGAACTGGTTGACCTTCTTGTCATTCACTCGAAATCATCCATAGCTTCTTTTAGAAAATTGTTATGGATCTCTGAGCTGTGATTTAAAATCTAAAGATTTGAAATATATAATTGCATTTGCCAGTGTGCAGCTATTTTTTTTATTATTATTTTCAATCTGTGTTAAATCTTCAGGGTAATGAGTTTTATTATTTCACCTAAGCTCGCTGCCTGCTGTGTCAAGCAGTGCTTCTATTTATTTAAAATGTTGCAAGTGCTCTGAGTGATAATAGTTAATCATTTGATAGTAAGGACAGCTATCCAACTGAAACACTCAAAGTAAAGCAAGTTCAGGAAGAGATGCTGAGCAAAACATGAAAGGAAAAAACAAAAAAAAAAAAAAAACAAAAACAAAACTTAACATTGTAACTGTCTAGAACCTTGAAGGAATTAGTTATTATGAACAGCTGAGTTTTCCAGGTAGCTAAAATATACTCCTTTCAGCAATAAAATTTGCCTTAAGAGTTACAAACTTAATACCTGCAGGAGCCATGCAGATGGAGTGTGGCTAAAGGAGATGACAGCTATTCATCTCCAATTATTAGAGTTTGTTTTGCTTGTTTTTATACTGATAGTATTTGTTGGAACACAAGGTGTATACAAGAAAATACACAGCAGGTAAGTATATACCTTAAGATAGGCAAATGTATAGAACTATCACCAAGATCAAAATAAATAATATTTCCAGCAGCCCACAAATTTATTTTTCTAGTAAATTTCTCTGCCACGCCCCCAGAGACAATCACTATTCTGATTTCTAGCATTTATACGATAATTTTCTCATTCTTAAAATTCTCTGTATATGGAATCATACAGGATGTACTTTATATGCCTGGCTTTTTTTTTACTTCACATAATGACTTTGAATTCATCCATGTTGCTGTGTATCGGTAATTTGTTTTTGTTTTTATTGTTTTTGTTGAGTAGCACTCCACTAAATAGCTATACCACAGCTCATTAACACATTCTCCTGTTGATGGGTCTTTGGGTTATTTCCAGTTTGAAGATATTATGATTAAAGTTGTTATGGCTATTCTTATATAAGTCTTTTCTTGTGGACATATACATTTATTTCTCTAGGTAAAATTAGGAGTAGAATTTCTAGGCTACATTTTAGCTACCTGGTTAGCTTTATGATAAACGTTCAAAGTTTTCCAAAGTGGTGGCAATATTTTTAATCTCATTGGCAATATTTGAGAGTTCTTATACAGTTGATTGTTGAGCAGTACGAACATGTGTTCACCATATCTTCCAACTTTTCTAAGAAATTGGGAGATGCCAATTTTTAGGTGAACATTTCTGATTTTTAAATATTGGCAAGTAACGCAATTGTTTTTAAATAAACTAACCTATTATATTCACCAGCTAGATTCTTCCTGTAGGCCACTAAGTTGACAATTCTGGTACATTACTTACTTCTCTAAATTCTTAGAGTAACATAACTAGATCTAATTATTTTTGATGACTTATACTATTTATAAATATCAATTATTAATCTGCATTTATTATAATTTTGGATGACATCAGAATGTACTGAGGTACAAGGAAGATCAGTTTCAATTAGAAAATAGCTCCCAAAGGTCCTAGCAGTTACTCTTTTACATCATATCTGCCTTTTGTAATTTTTCTATCTCCTTTGTTGTTATCATCCATTTGCTAAATTCTCGATGATATAGATATGATCATTTTTCCCATTTCTAATTTATTGCTTCCTAATTTCCTTTGTAGGAATCTAAGGTAATTACTTTTTCATAAATAACCATGTGTAAAATGAGGACAAATAAAGTTTGAGTGAATGTCCAAAAAGTACCTCTTATAAGACTAAAAATTTAGGGCATAGGTTTTGTGACATCTTTTTTTTTTTTTTTTTTTTTTTTTTTTTTTTGCTTAGAGTGGCTTATTTGTGTGTTGAACCATCTTCCAGAGAGAGGAGTTTTCCATAGAGCTGAATTTTTAGGTAGATAAGTACTAGTCTTATATCAATAAGGAATTTCACCCACGGACAAAGATCCATATAAGGGATGATTAGGCATAAATATAAGATGTTCTCATAAAGCAAATTTATTCAGGAAGAAAATGCATCACCAAATGCTTTGGCCTTTCTTTATATAATAGAGTAACATTTCATGGTATTTGTTGTGAATATTTATGAAGGCTGAAAAGAACCATTGCTTCTCAAGTAACTATTACATATTTGTGAAAATGCACAGTGTATTTCCAATTTCTGGTTTAATTTTGAAACAATAATAGCTAACAATTAATTGAGTGTTTACTGTGTGGTTGGCACCATCTAAACATTTTACATACATTGCTCTGCCTGATCCTTGAGCCATACAATGAGTGCAGCTGATATTATCAGACCTGTATTCCAACAGAAGAACCCATAACCCAGACACATTAGCAAGTGAACCAAATTCTCTCAGTTAATATATGGTGGAAGCAGAAATTGAACCCAGAAAGTTTTCTTACAGAGCCCGTGATATTATCCATAGTGCGACACATTTCTGTGTCTACATCTTTTTTTTTTCTTCTAGGTTGAAGTTTAAAGAAAATAATTTAATTAATGTCATATTTGCAATTACTTTCAAAACTTGCAATAAATCATTGTCATAGTTCCCCACATTCTACTGATACTACCAGAAATCACTACCGAATGAGCAACATATTCTGAATAGCTATTTTTAACAAGCCTCTGTATTAAAGGACAAATTGCTAAGCCGAAGTGCTTGCCTACATGATAGATGCCTTTGAGGTATTATAAAGAAGGCGGTAAATGGTCCATTCCATTTATTTCCACAGCCGTATTTTCAATATATTCACAAGTAGGCACTGACTATGTAAATTAGTTTGACATACCACTTAGAAAACCAAGTGATTTGTATCCTAGGTACTTAAAAAGAACAATTAGCATTCTATTAGAAAGAAAAGAATCTATGCAATTGTACATAGACACAGTACAAGCTGCATAGTGTTTCCTTGTGCTAAATAATTAATTACATATCTCTAAAAATGTTCCACTTTATTGATTTACTGGGAAGGCTTTTCCATGTTTGCTACTTGGTTCACAAAGCCCTGCCATTCTGACAGCTATAATTAGGAATGAGTGGGATTTCTAAATTTGAAATATTATTTGCTTGGCAATTAACATAACTTTTAATATAAATGTGTGAGTGGGTTTGAATAAGTTCCTTAAAAAAAAACACCTCCTACAAGAATATAAAATATGAGATCCTTGAGTAAAGACATTCACCACAATCTCACTGAATCTCACCCTTCTCCCACTTCTACTAGAATTGGAAAGATCAGCCTGAGGGATTCTTCTACTTTGGAAAGGCAGCCTCTGCTGATGGGCTTTCCACATTCATCTCAGGTCTACCAGGCCTTGACAGGAATCTGCCCAAGGAGCAGGCCGGCTCCCATTAATCATTCAGCTCTTCAGTGGGTCACTGCCAAGTGCCAGGCATTGTACTTCCTTCTTCAAATGCAAATATGAATAAAGAAAACTTGTTTCCTAATGACTTAGGAACCTCTTCTAACGGGAACCATTGTTGCTCCCAGATTGCAAAAAATACAAATAGTTTCTCTTTTTTTCTTAAAAAAAATTAAACTACAAATAATAATGCAAGTGGAGGACTTTGGGTTTAGATAAAAATTTAAAGTTCTCTTGTTTAAACTCTGCCCTGATACTTTGAAGTAATAACCATTTTTATTTGATTTTCTGTAGAAGCTTTCAAATTGTTGTTACAGGGTAAAAGATTGAGTAGGACTAAAAGATTCTGATAAACAATGGCATCAATCGTTAAACAAAGAAGTAGGTTTTACATACAGATAAAATATCTAATGCAGAAGGACACCAAGTTAGCGTACCATCAACTTATAAAAACCAAAATTCACTTTCTGAAGACTCTGTTTATTTTTTTTTTTCATTTATTTATTTTTGAGAGACAGAGAGAGCACAAGTAGTAGGGGCAGAGAGAGAAGGAGACAGAATCCAAAGCAGGCTCCAGGCTCCAAGCTGTCAGCACAGAGCCTGACACAGGGCTCGAACTCACAAACTGAGACCATGACCTGAGCTAAAGTCAGAGGCTTAACCCACTGAGCCACCCAGGTGCCCCTGAAGACCTCTGTTTATACCAATATGGATGTATATGGGAACACAGAAGGCTTGACAGTTTCAGCTCATTCATTATCCAAAGCAATTGCCATTATAAGGAACAGTCTTTGAGGTTGTTCACTATATGACAATATGTTTTGACTAAGCATTCAGTATTAGGGATAATTAAGCAAATTTAAGCATATCAAAAGCTTTCAGATCCACCAGGAGTTCCTTTAGTGTTTTAAAGACACCCCACTGAGAAAAGACACAGCCCTCTCTTCTTGTCTCAAACAGGGTTCCATCAAATCCCCTCAGCAAAAATCCTGAGAAAATTGTATGTGAGCGATATTATGAGAATATGTTGGTATCATTTCACTGGGAGATTAATAAGTTCTCTGTGGGGTGGCTCAAATTTTAAAACGCATTGCATTTTTATGCTGATGATGGATGGCAGTCATTGTTCTTCTCCTTAAAGACAAAACAAAAAGAAAATGGGATAAGAATGAACACAAAATGATTTTATAACGTATAAAAGGAATAATGTCCTTAGAGAAGAAACCAATAATTATTGGAATCTATTACAGGAATTTGTTTCTCTAGAGGTGGCAAACTAGAAACCTCTGGACTGAATCTGGCCATCAGACACATTCCTCTTTGCCTGTACTATATTTTAAAACATTGAGAGATGCCATGTGAACATTCAGATTTCATGCTTCTATCAAATGATATGGCAATGCTTGCTCTTATAACTGCCTGACTGCAATCAGGTGGAGCTGAGCAGTGGCTGTCTTGTACACACTGGACATGCTCTCTCTGGTTTACCCTGGTCTGTTTAACTTCCCATTGCCTGATTCTCTGCCTGCTTCATACATATATTTTGCCTGTGTGACCCTCATAAGTAGCTGTTTTCAACCCCTATTTCTTTCATCCATCCCAGCTAGTCACTATGTGCTATATTTATGCTTCTCAAGTTTTGAAAATATATTAGTTCCTTTTCCTCTTCAATCTTCACAAAGTCAGAGAATGAAGTAGCAATGCGTTCAAAAGCTTCAGTCTCCAAAAAATGAGAATATAAGCAATACAAAGCAAACAGCCCATAAAGTCCAAAATCTCTGGGAAACCATAGGGTTAAAATATTCAGCTTAAGAGCATTCAGTGTCTTCTGAGAACACCATAGGAGTAGTAAAAAAAAAAAAAAAAAGGTTTTCTGTATTTCCACCTTCTTGTTAAGGGCTGGATGCAAATCAACACAGGGTGAAATCTAGGAATCTCTCAAGGTCAGATCTGTCCAAGTTCCATGTCACTCTTCAGATGTGGGTAGAAAACATCTTGTTGTTTGAAAAAGCAAAGACATAAAATACTTTCAATAAATAATCCTTTCCAGGAACAATCATAGATTTGCACTAGGTAAACCCTAGACCATTCTAACATTCAAGTTCAGTTGACCAAACTACTGTCAGGAATAGAAAAGTGAATCACTGTGTTGCACACCTGAAACTAATATAAAACTGTATGTTAACTCTACTGGAATTTAAAATAAAGAAAGCCAAAAAAAAAAAAAAAATCTGGTACCAACTCAGCTTGTGAAGTATTTGAGGCATCTCCTAGAACAGTGCTTTGCAAGCTTTATTTTGCACATGAATCATCAGGGGTTTTTATTCAATAGGTCCAGAATGGGGCCTAGGATTTGCATTTCTAACAAACTGTCAGATGATGCTGATACTGCTGGTTCTAGAACACAAGTTGAGTATTCATGGTGCAGAATAATCTCATCTACCCTACCTTTTCCTTGATTCTTTCAGTAGCTCCCAAGGGGTTGGATAATGTCACTGACGCATGATGGATTTGACTTGTTATCCTCTTTGTCTGTTTGGGCAGCTATAACAAAATACCATAAACTGGGTGGCTTACAAACAACAGAAACTTTTTTCTCAGTTCTGGAGGTTGGAAGTCTAAGATCAGAGTACCAGCGTGGTCAGTTTCCAGGTTGCAGACTGCCACCTTCTTGCTGTGTCTGCACTTGGTGGAAGGGGTTAGGGAGCTCTGGGGTCTCTTTTATAATTACAAAAATCCCATCTGTGAGTACTCCACTCTTGTGACTTAAGCATCTCCCAAAGGCCCCCACCCCCTAATATCATCACTTTAAGCATTAGGATTTCAACATATAAATTTTGTTTATTTATTTTTTTCATTTTTGAGAGAAAGAGAGAGAGAGAGACAGAGACAGAGAGTGGGGGAGAGGATCAGAGGGAAAGGAAAAGAATCTTAAGCAGGCTCCTCGCTCAGCGTGGAGCCCAAGATGGGGATCCACCCATGACCCTGGAATCATCACCTGAGCCAAAGTCAAGAGTCAAATGCTCAACTGACCGAGCCACCCAGGCACCCCTCAACATATCAGTTTTGAGGGGATACAAACATTTAGACCAAAGCAGCAATTAAAGTAACAGAGAGAGAGAGAGTGCAAAATTGGGTGCTGGGATAAGCATATGTCTGAGAAGCCATTCATGTAACAGTTGTAAATTGTTCAGATTGAATTTACAAACATCATAATAGTTGATGAATAAGTATGGTTACCAATATCTGATAATAAATGTTATAGTTCCAAATATATTTCTTTAGATTAAACATGATTTGGTTTAATTTCTAGTGGTTGTCATAAATAAAAATCAAGTGATGTTAATGATTTCACAGGTTCTGTGTTGTTCTGATTGTGAATTAATTTTAATGATCATTGTAAGTGATTGTTAGTAAGTCACAGTTAGGCAATTGCTAATTTTAGATCACCCCAATGCTCTAAAAATTCAAATTAATTTGCAGTTTATCAATATTTATATATTAATAAAAATGCTAATTTTTCATACAATTGACATAGCACTTAAATAGATTGTTGGTACTCTTCCAAGTTATATAAGTTGAAACAACTGGTCGGTTCTAGATTTTTTGGTGTGATAAATTCCATCTGGCTAATGCAATGGAGAGATTTCAAAGTCATTTCTTTGGTCCAGATTTCAGAATCAATCCTTTAGTATTCTTATGTCTTCCTTTCCTGCGAAGTAACCAATTTAAGTGAAATAAAGCGATTTTTAATGGAATAGACTGTTCAAATGACCCTATTTCCTGAAGAGGGCATTTTCATGAATATTTATTTAATCTCTTTTACTTTTCTCAGGTTTTATTTTAAATTATGTTCACCAGTATAACCTCGGGAGTTGAAAAATCTATTTTTTCATGAAGGCATTGAATAATAAACATATACCTGTTGCATAAGTTTCTAAGAGATTCCTATAACTTGCTTTTAAAATATTCATGTAATGCCATCCAGCCACAAATAACAGATATACCTCCTCTTTCCTTTAGATTTTTGAAAAATAAGGTAGGAAAAAAAAACACACACACACACAACATAACTGAAATATAAAACCAAATAATTATATTATTTAAAAAGCTATTACAAATATGAAGTATTGATATGTTCATCATGAAATGGGTAGATGTGCATATATACTGAATGCAAAATTTGTCTCTCTGAAATACATAAACAACATAAATGGTTTACATAAAAAGTTTGAAGACTGTTCATCCCATAGAGGAAGTTTGGGCAATTTTTACATAAGTTTAGGGAAGAATAACACATTTATAAGTTTTCCTTACATCTGCTTAAATCAGAAACATTAAAATCTTTATTTAAATTCTAATTTGGAAGTGTTTTGAGTAGCTTAAAATAATTAGTAAGTAAATTTGGTCCATGATGATCCTTTTCCTAGAAGACCATCATTGTTTGAGTTAGTAAGAGAGAGGAAAAAAATACATATTTTCCAAAAGATATTCTGTTAGGATTCCTGCAAGTGCTAACAAAGAAAATAGAAAACAAATAGCACTGGGCTTGTGGATACAGATTTTTTTAATTACCATTAAGTACACACACAGCTCTGGCCAAAGCCACAGTATCTTGCCCCTCCAGCTGCTGCCAGGGAAATCCTGTCCTATGCATCCTAGGCTTAAAATCATAACCAGCTCACCTTTCACAGAACCAATGTTAAAAATGGTATTTAATAAGAGAACTTGGCCTGAGAACTTTGAATCATTTTGAGCTGCTTTTTTTTTAATTTTTTTTAAATGTTTTTATTTATTTTTTAGAGGCAGAGACAGAGCATGAGCCGTGAGGGGACAGAGAGAGAGAGGGAAACACAGAATCCGAAACAGGTTCCAGGTTCTCAGCTGTCAGCACAGAGCCCAACGTGGAGCTCAGACTCTCAAACTGTGAGGTATGACCTGAGCTGAAGTCAGATACTTAATCGACTGAGCTACCCAGGTGCCCCTGAGCTGCTTTTAACTATCACTTTGTACACTTTTAACACCAGAAGTGCTCTGAGCTTTAATGAGCATATCGCCTGTACATAGTCTGGAGCCTGCTAAGTTAGTGAACTTTCCCTCTTCCCAGCTTCTGTATCTTCTATGGGTAGGACACCATGGAATGATGAATGAGCAGTGCCTAGCATCATGCCCATAAAGTAAACATTTCCTTTCTTCCTCACTCATTGTTCTCCCCACAACCTATTCTAGGAATCCCTGAAACAGATGGATGCTTGAAGTTGTTTGTCCTTAGAGTAAATAACTCACCTCTCAATTTTAGATTAACAAAGTTTGTATTATTTATTTTTGAGAGCGAGAGAGAGAGAGAGAGAGAGAGCACAAGCAGCGGAGGGGCAGAGAGATTGGGAGGGAGACACAGAATTCAAAGCAGGCTCCAGGCTTCCAGCTGTCAACACAGAGTGCGACACGGGGCTCAAACTCAGGAACCATGAGATCATGACCTGAGCTGAAGCCGGATGCCCGACCGACTGAACCACCCAGATGTCCCTCAATTTTCGACTTTAGAGCCAGAAAACCCAAATGTGAACCTTTGAGATAACACTGTGTGAGTTACAAATGTGCTCAGTTTCCTTATTAGTAAAATAAGAAAAATGATAATCCCTACTCTGTGAGGCTGTTATGAAAAATCAAATGAGGTAATGTATGTGAAAGTGCTTGGTGAGCCAGTTCGGCTAACAATTATGAAAGCAGGCAACAAGCTAATTCTAAATTCAAAGGTGGATAGCTCCGTAAGCCCTACTAGAACAGCCAGCAATGTCAAAAAATAAAAAAATAATAAAATGAAATAACTAGCCCCTAAGCAAATTTCTGTCTTTATACATTTCTTTCTCTAGAAAACCAAATGCCGAGTGGAAAGGCGGCTCCAGCACTATATAAAAAGCAGCACAGTGCCCGATCCATTTCAATGCAAAACCTGGAATCAAATTGCTATTTCTCTTCACCTTGATATTCCATTCTCAGTACTGTGGATAAAGGCCACAGGCATTAAGTCTGGTTCACCTTGGAATTTCCCATCAACCTTCAAAAAGGAACCAAAGCACAGCAAGGTCTGAACTTATTTTGTTCATAGTATGAGATCGCAAAGAACTGACTTAACAGCTCTTCATGTGAAAACATCCTGAGGCTTTCAGTTGACTATAAATTCAATATAATCTTACTCTGTGAAACATCTGAAAATAATACTAATAAAAAATAACAATAATAATGATAACGGTTAATATTTTTGAGTACTTACAATATACCAAGTGTTACTCAAAGAGATTCCCATGCACTAACTTATTTAATCCTCCTAATTATACTATGAGGTAGGTATTATCGTAATTCTCATTTTCCAGATAAGTAATTGACAATACCAGCTACTACTGACTGCAAGCTTTTTTTGTAAGCTAACCTAAATGCTTTATGAGCTAGTTTCATCAAATTCTGTCAGAAAGAAGAAACACATACAATCCATGCCATATATACAGTATATAAAGGGAAGTAAAATAGGAACATGAATAACTATTTAAAAGAAAGTGACATGAAGCATAAGACATACGCAAATGAAAATGTTCTTAGAGCTTAGAGAAGAAGAGTCATTGCTATCTGGGAAGATACCTAGAAGTCTCTATGGAAAAGACATGTCTGAGACCTGGACTTTCAAGGAAGGATGGGTTCAAGTAGTCTGAAATGAAGAGAATTCTGAGGAAAAGAACAAAACAAGATATAGATGTGACAAGGTGTAGGGCATTTTGAGAAACTGTGGTAACACCATCATGACTGAAGAAGTCTGGTGTGATGGGGCATGGGGGTTCTGGAGGGTAGGGAGATGGTAATAGGAGAAAAGGAAGAGAAGATAGGAAGGAAAATCAGGGAGGATTATGACAGGCTAGAATGGTGAGGAAGTCACTAAGTAGAGGAGACCCATGACAAAAACTGTCTTTTGGAAATATTTATCTGGCAGCTGTATTAAATGTATTGAAGAGGGAGCAGCTTAGAGATAGACATATGAGTATGTCTAACCAAACCAACAAGCAAACCAGAAACTAGCAATAGTGGAAAAAAGAGGTGAATTCATGAAATGTTGTAAAGGTAAGCTTAAGTCTTTGGCCACTAATTTGATGTGAGTGGGTCAGCTTCACTTATAGTGACGTTTGAGCTTAGGTGAATTTATGGAGCTATTTCTTCAATCCAAACCCGGACAAAGTACTGTGTGTTAGGCACTGGAGATACAGAGGTAAATGATTCCCAGCCTTGGGTGAATGGAAGAAGATTAATACCAGATCTAGGCGGGAAACAGTCAGAAAGAGAAGTAAATAATGGCAAGGATAGATGCAGGTATGGAAACACTGAGTTTGAAGACCTGGTTAAAAATCCAGGAAGATGTGTCTAATAAATAGATAAAACTTGTCACAGCCCAGCTTTACCATCCTCTTTAAGAAGTACTTTCCTAACTCATCCAACCAATATCTTTTTGAGTGCCATCTATGTATGTAGATCACTGCACAAGACTCTGAGGTTACAAGTATCTAAGTGCTATTGACTCTACTTGATTTATATCTCTCTGATCTGCCCATCTTTCTTTATCCCCCCAGGTATCCTAATTCAGGCCTCCATCTCCTCTCAAATCAGTCAGTACCCTTACCTGCAGTCTTAGCCCTCTACAAATCTATTCTCTATACTAGAGCTTGAGTGGTCTTCTAAAACATAAATCTGATTGTGTCCCTCCCTTGTAAAACACCTTCCAAAACACCAGCTTGAAGAATAAAGCCCAAATCGTTCAGCATGATCCACAGCTCCTGCTTCCTGTTCACCTCGCCAGCATTTTCTCTCAATACGATTCTCCCCTTATGCTAGACTTTAGTAACACATTCAGATTTTTCAACTATGCTGTTCTCTCCGTTACTGCCAAGTCTCCTAGGATGCAATTCTTTCTGTATGCACTACTCTAGTTCCCTCTTCATCTGCCTGACCACATTTTATATTTCAGTTATCAATTTATTTTTTTAATATAATTTATTGTCAAGTTAGCTAACATACAGTGTATACAAGGTGCTCTTGGCTTCGGGAGTAGATTCCCAGTGCCCATCCCAACAAGTGTCCTCCTCAATGCCCATCACCCATTTCCTCTCCCCTCATGCCCTCCCAACAACCCTCAGTTTGTTCTCTGTAAGAGAACTCTTATGGTTTAAGAGTTCAAGAGTCTCTTATGGTTTGCCTCCCTCTGTTTGTAACTATTTTTTCCCCTTGCCTTCCCCCATGGTCTTCTGTTAAGTTTCTCACATTCCACATATGAGTGAAAACATATGATATCTGTCTTTCTCTGAATGACTTATTTCACTTATCATAATACCCTCCAGTTCTGGGGCGCCTGGGTGGCGCAGTCGGTTAAGCGTCCGACTTCAGCCAGGTCACGATCTCGCGGTCCGTGAGTTCGAGCCCCGCGTCAGGCTCTGGGCTGATGGCTCAGAGCCTGGAGCCTGTTTCCGATTCTGTGTCTCCCTCTCTCTCTGCCCCTCCCCCGTTCATTCTCTGTCTCTCTCTGTCCCAAAAATAAATAAACGTTGAAAAAAAAATTTTTTTTAATAAAAAAATAATAATACCCTCCAGTTCCATCCACAATGGAATACTACTCAGCAATGAAAAAGAATTCAGTTATCAGGTTAGACACCCCTTCTTAAACCTCAAGATATAGATCAGATGCTCCTATAAAGCACTTCATAATAGTATATTTCTCCAATCATAGCACTTACCATACTAAATTTTCATTTCCTGTTAATTCTTAAGAGTCTGTCACCTACTAGTTAGTATATCATGAACTCCTTGAAGTCAAGGATTACATTTTATAATATCTGTATGCCTTATATATTTCAAGTTGACTTTACCATGGTAGAAATTCAAGTAACTTTTGGCTAAGTTAAAAAGTGAATAAAAGTCAGTGTAGTGATAGATACACTATCACATCTAATTTTCCCAGCAACCTTGTTATATTAATAGATGAGGAATATGAGACTTTTGCAGCTTAGCCTCCAAGCTAATTTTCTAAAATTCTAGATAGATGTAATAAATTCGTGATAGTTTATATCATATGCCTCCCCAAAATATTCACTCCAATCAACTCTGATAGTTTAAAACAGAATTCCTCTTGGGCAGGACATGGACCACCTTCCTAAGAACAACTTAGGGTGCTAATTAAACATACAGATTCCTGGGCCCTGCCCAGAACTCTTTCATCAAAATGTCTTGACTGACAAAGTTTGAGAAGTGCTAGAATAAAAGAATAAAAGAATTCTCATTTACACTGACCTGAAAGATTCATTTCCTGTAATGCAACAAAAATCCAAACTGTTGTCCTTGACAAAATTATAATAACATCTGTTCTCAGGAATCTCTATTTTAGGATCTAGGCATATTTCAATTACCAGTTAAGGAACAGAAATTAAAAAAAAAAACTGCATTCCTTGAGCACTTCTTACATAAATATTGTTCTGTCTTTATTCTGTAAGGCAATCACATTTTTGACATTATTTAGTAATGCATTGCCCCCTTGCAGGAGCATAATTGATCCTTTGATAGGACACTAAGCTTGTGCTGGGAAGAGGATGTATTTACTGTCTAAGTACATCCATATTTAGAAAGACGCAGCTGATGAGGCAAGTGCTGCCCAGATTAATAGGTCACCAAAAAACAAGAAAACTTAGCTTATTCAGAGGTCTATTAAGAAAGACCTTTGGAATTACATTTTAAATTCATCATTAAAAATGTAGTTAGTACTAGTAAATGATCAAATTCTCATACTTTTATTGTGTATGTGTTCATAACAAACTGTGATTATGGAACTGGGTGGGAATTCCATTTATCAATAACAGAAGGTTTACCCTGTGAGAATATACCATTTGTTCTCTATTTGAATGGCTTATGAGGGAAACACCTCATGGTGGTTGGAAATTCATCAGTCACAAGGGCTTGCAGGACTACAGTATGAACGCTGGTCCTGGAGACGCCATTTTGTCATTCAGTTGTGTCATGTTCTGTATTAGTAAAAGTTCTTCTGATTGTAAGCAATAAAAAGCAATTCTGGCTTACCTCAGCAAAAAGAGAACTTATTGAAAAGACATTAAGATATCTCACAGATTTCAAGGAAGAGTTCAAAATAAAAATAGGCCCCTGAAGGTAAAAGATAGGAACAAGTTATGGAATTTCAGTAGCAGACCATGCTGTCATCAATGTATCTCAAAATTCAACTCAGTCTTTTTGTTTTTAAGTTCAAAAATTTATTTTTTTAAATTTTTTTAATGTTTTTATTTATTTTTGAGAGAGAGAGAGAGAGAGAGAGAGATGGAGCACAAGACGGGGAGGGCAGAGAAAGAGGGAGACACAGAATCCTAAGCAGGCTCTAGGCTCTGAGCTGACAGCAAAGAGTCCAATGTGGGGCTCGAACTCATGAATCACGAGATCATGACCTAAACCAAAATCAGATGCTTAACCAACTGAGCCACCCAGATGCCCCCTAAGTTCAAAATTTTAAATTCTAGAGAAGCAGAGTAGTTTGTTGACCCATTCCTCTTCCAGTGTGATTGAACTGAAGTGAAAGATATCTGATCAACAAGAATATTATATACAAAATCAAGAAAGAGATGATAGAATGGGAAAAAATGTTTGCAATGTCCAAAACTGACAAGACACTTATAATCAAAATATACAAGGAACTCCTAAAAATTAGCTAAGAAAAAAATTATCTAATAGGAAAAAGGATACAAGTAATACAAAACAGAAAATCCCAAAATTTATGAAGCATGTGAAGAGATGTTAAAACATTCTAGTAATCAGACATGCAAATTAAAGCCAGAATAAGAAATCAATCTAAACCTATTAGTTCAGCACAAACTAGAAAGGTGGTAATGCCAAGTGTTGGCTGTAATGTGGGGCTGCAGGAATCTTCAGCATTATTGTTGGGAGTGTGAACTAGAGCAGCTATTCTGGAGAACAATCTGGCTCTGCACAGTCAAAATAGTATGTGTACAACTTACCATTTCCAATTCTATTTTGGCTATATATCCCCAAGAAGCTTGTACATAAGTCCCAAAGGGGACGTGTGCAAGGATATTCCCTGCAGTGTTGTTTGTGGAGGCAAACTTGAGTGTCTATTACTGGGAGAGCAATAGGTAAAATGTTTTGAATGCACACCATGCAGTTTAATGCACCATTAAAAGCAACGTCTTTGATGTAATCATAGCAACATGGATAGATTTAAAGGCATTGCTCAGACTGAAAAGCAGAGGCTGAATAAAATATGTTATACAATGCTACTTATACTAATTAAAATTGTATACTAACAAAACAAAAACACACATTTTGCAAGAGTATGTGCCAACAAAAAGATACATGTATATGTGTGAAATTTGCCTATGGTGGAGAAAGGGAGGAAGATGGGAGTTTGGAATGGAGATACAATAGAATCATTAAATAAATGAAACAAGGAAGGGGATGTGTATGGATCAAAGGTGATAGTGAACCATGAGATAAGTAGTTAACTGTACTACTCATCACCTGCTTATGTATTTACATAGGTTTCATTCATGAAAATTTTATTAAAGAAATTAAAATAGAAGTCCATTTAAACATATGATCTTGATTATATAAAGAAGAATCTAGTTTGAGGGGTAAGGAAGCTAGATATGAACAGAGATTAAAAAAAGCTACTCTCAGGGCACCAGGGTGGCTTAGTTGGCTGCGTGTCTAACTCATGATTTGGGCTCAGGTTATGATCCCAGGGCCATGGGATGGAGCCCCACATTGGGCTCCACACTGAGGCACTGAGCATGAAGCCAGATTAAGATCCTCTCTCCCTCTTCCCCTCCCCTGAGTCCATGCTCACTCGCTCTCTCTCTCTCTCTCTCTCTCAAAACATAAAAAAACTTAGCTACTCTCAACTTTTGAAAATTTCTGTGATCCACAATTCCTTTTAATATTCCAATACATTTCAGGGGCGCCTGGGTGGCGCAGTCGGTTAAGCGTCCGACTTCAGCCAGGTCACAATCTCGCGGTCAGTGAGTTCGAGCCCCGCGTCAGGCTCTGGGCTGATGGCTCAGAGCCTGGAGCCTGTTTCCGATTCTGTGTCTCCCTCTCTCTCTGCCCCTCCCCCGTTCATGCTCTGTCTCTCTCTGTCCCAAAAATAAATAAAAAACGTTGAAAAAAAAATTTAATATTCCAATACATTTTACAATGGTCTTATTTTATTACCACATTTTCCTAAAACCACACAGGAACTAATTTTAATTGAACAAACTGTATACACATTTTCTTTCTAGCCTAATCTTTCTTTACATTTGTATTGATTTTTACATCCACATCATGATCAATTCAACTTTCGATGTCACTTAGTGACCCTTCCATGAATCAGCCAACAGCTTCCCGTGCCTTGTGTCATTCATGCACAAGCTTCACCATATCCTAGACCTCATTGTCTCATGGTTTTCTTCTTTAGAGGCCTCTAATAACTTCTTTACAATGTATTCTGCTACTTCCTCCCATTCATCAGCCCTGCTACTTTTCACTGTCACTGGTTGTTCAATAGCTCAAAGAATAAACTATTAAGAAACTTGATTACTATTGACACCTTGACACCATAGTCACGGAATTCTTCAACATTTAAAATCTTACCACTTCTGTCTTAGCAGACAGCCTCATTTCAGACTTTATTAAGGATACTGAGCTCCGTAACCACCCTGCCCCTCAATTTCCCAAATGTTGATCATTATCCCTATCTACTCATCCTTTTATCACTTCACGGGAGCAGAAATCTTTTCTCGTATCTAACTTCACCTCAGTAATAAATCCCAAAACTTTCAATTCCTGAGAAACTTGCTCCCATTTTATCTCATCTCTCTTAGTGGCTCCTGTTTCTCTGTCTTCATTGGGTTTTTCTTCAAGCATACTTAAGTCTTCTCTCATCTTGAAAATAATTTTTGCACTCAAATCATCCTTCCAGCCTAAACTTCTCTCTTCCTGATCCTATGGAAGGACTGGCTATATTTCTTTTTTTATATATATTTTTAAGTTTTTATTCATTTTTGAGAGACAGAGAGAGACAGGGTGTGAGCAGGGGAGGGGCAGAGAGAGAGGGAGACACAGAATCTGAAGCAGGCTCCAGGCTCTGAGCTGTCAGCACAGCTGACATGGAGCTCCAACATGGAGCTTGAACCCATGAGCCGTGAGATCATGACCTGAGCTGAAGTCAGATACTTAACTGACTGACCCATCCAGGTGCCCCAGGACTGGCTGTATTTCTTAAATGAGGCATTTAGACACATAGCATCGTGTTGTGGCTTAATAATTTTTTGTTTGTTTGTTTTGGGTAATTGTTCACTTTACATACCTCCCCTACCCAAACACACACATACATACATGGGCACACATACAATTGATTTCTTAGACAGAATGTGAGCTCTTTGTTAAAATGTTAGAGACATTGTCTCTGTAGACATACCCTTAAATAGCAAAGACCCAGAAATATGAATTATTTACAAGTCTTTCCTGGATAATTTCCACTGCTTCCTGAGTTCTCTGTTTCTCCCCCACTCCAACCTTCTCTCTTTTTAAATATCTGTATTTCTCTATTGTCTGGAAAATAAAGTTCATCACTTTGGCGTGACACATCATCCTTTAGCATAGCATATAATCTGTTTCAAAAATGTACCCCAAATCCTCTCTCCAGTTTCAGCTTCTCTCAGAACCCTTATTTTCCCCTATGTGTTCCATGTCCTAGCTGTATCAAACTAAGCATTTACTAAAAAACAATCTGCTACCTTTTTGTCTCATTTTCATGCTTTCTACATTCTGGCCTACCTACCTGGAATATCTGTTTTCATCTCTACCTGGTAAACTTGTATTCAGCCTTTAAGATCTTTCTCTAATATCATCTTCCTTGTGATTTTCATAGGCATTAGGTGAATAGTAACATTCTTTCTGTTCCCATGGCATTCTGTTAGCACCCTGTTGTTCTGTATCATAACACGCATCATACTTTATAGTAATCACCTAAAGAATATCTGACTTAACCACCAGAATGCAAGCATATACAGTCTATCTTATTAATCACTATATCACCAGCATGGAAGTGACTGCCTATTATATAATAGATAACCTGTAAAGCCTCATTGAATGAATAGCAGAATGAATGAATTCGTTGTATTCATCTTTACATGTCTTCCACTTTATCCACTACCCACAAAATTGTTCCAGAGCAAGAGTTAGTGCTCAATAAAAAGTTGTTGAGTAGATCAACAGAGGGATAAATGAATGTGTTTATTACATTTTTCTTTGTCTAGGCTTTATCAAACCACTCCTCTTCCCATATGAAATTGTTATTAACCATTAAAATTGATAAGACACTGACCTGTCTCAGCTTTATGGGCCCCTGACACATTCAAAAATATGTTGAATATATTTATATTTATGTAATATGTAAATATGTAAAATATATTTATAAATTTATTTTGGGGAAGTTTACTTTTTATTGTTATTATATTAGGGGCATAGAAATGGATTAATCATAATCCTTGGCTCATGAACATTATCATTATCGGTTATTAATGTCCTTTTGAATTTGATTTGTCTGATTATTTGTACATTTATTTACTGAATGGGTTTCAATGAATCCATCAAACCAGCTAAGGATAGAGTATTGCCAGTGACTTATATCTATCTCTGCATTACTTCTTATTCTACACCTCCCCTTCCTCACTGTGCCACAGTAACCTCTATCCTGAATTTTGTTTTTATCATTCCCTTGCTTTGCTGTTTTTTGTTTCTCCTTTATCACATATAGATGAACACTTGCTTTAGAACTATATAAAAAGTGTGTCATACTGTATATATTCTTTTGGGAATTTCTTTGTTTCCTAAGCATTATATTCCTGTTTTTCTTACAGTTATATTTTTTTCTTCTGGAATGATTAAAATCCATTGTATTATAATTATATTATTAGTTATAGGAGAGCAATGTCTCCTTTCTGAGAAGCCTGACTCCTCTTAGACATGTGATTTCCAAACACTTATTCAGTGATAAAATTAGTATATTTTTAGATTGAGACTTAAAGGTTATATCTAAACTCTAAGCACATTGCTCATTGATTTATTTTTTTAAATAAGACATAAAGTTTTAAGCATATGAGTCTGTAGCTAACTACCCAAATACATCTGGGATTACTTTATGGCTCACTAACAAGAACACAATCTCTTCTTGTCTAATTTGTACTTTCAAGAAGCATATTTTTAGCCTGCCTACTGTGCACCTGGCACTGATTATAATTTCAGGTACTCCTTTTGTTTGGTCATTTTCCTGACTTACCTTTTACCAACCAATCACATAAAGGATGAACTCTACCTGTCAGTAATCCAGTGTACGGTGGCTGATATATAATCCTCATGCCCAATAGAAAATGATTTTAGCATGAGACAAAAGCAGGGAAAGCAACAGCAAATATTAATGTAGTACCATGACATTGACTCTAAAGAGGTAAAAGGCTGCACATTGTAACAGTGAAAGACACAGGCTTTAGTACCTGGCTCTGCCATTTTTTTGTCCGAGTATTCTTAAGCAAATTACTTAACCTCTCTGTACCTCAGTTTGTTCATCTATGTAAAGAGATTAACAACAGGGTTGTCACAAAGATGAAATGATTTAATATTTATGAAGTTCTCAGAAAAATGTCTGTTACATAATACAAGCCAATATAAGTATGTGATAGGTAAATAAATGATTTTACTGGTATTTCATATTTGCTTGATTCTAACTTTATCTGCATTTAGATTCCTTCTAAAAGAGTAATAATAGCAGTATGTTGGCACTCTACGAGGATTTTTTCTGTTGGAAACCATGATATCCTATCCAACAATGCAACTCTGATATAAGACTCTGCTCTTGATAATTATGGGTTGGAATTCGGTTTTGCATATATGCAAATTTCAGGTGAGGCCACTGTGTTGACCTAACTCATTCATGCAGTTATGCAATGAATATTTATCGAGCTTTTAGTTTATGCAGAGAACTGTGCAAGTGCTTCAGTGAATATAAAGATAAACCAGACATGGGACTTGACTTTGAGCTGCTTACAATCTAGTAGCACAGATGACATGAAGATGTCATATAACAAGTGAAGGTAAATTGTTATGGGACTCGGGAGAGGGACATCTTTTACCCAGATAGAGGTACCAAGAATTCCTAAGGAGAATGCAGTTGAGGTAGATCCTGAAGGATGAGCAAAATATGTAGAGGAAAAATGTTTCCAGTGTGAGAGCACAGGATTGTGTAACTGGGCAGCAAGTTAGCCAAGTTTGTCAATATGGGAAGTAAGAATAAATCAGGCTAAAAGGTAAACTAAGACTAGATACGAATAGCCTGTCATAATTAAGCATATATTATGCTCTAGGCACTGTGCTGACTGTTCTAAATATATTCTTGTATTTAATTCTCACAATAGCCCTGTGAATAGGTACTAATATTATCCCTTTTTTGTAGATGAAGATGCTGAAGGTCAAAGAGGTTAAGAAGATCTCTAATGTCCCCCACTAGCAAGTAGGAGATTTGGGTTTTCAGTTAGGTCACTCAGAAACTAGTCTCAGATGAAACCTATAAGACACTGCTGAAATTAGTCTTGAATTAATTTAAGATTTTCATTTTTCATTTGTGTTATATAGCTAAGGCCCAAAAAAAGGAAAGATTTGAGTTCTAAATAAGTATTAAAATCCTTGCTATGCAAAGAGATACTATTTGGAAAAAGGTGCCAAGCCCATATAAAAGAATGTGTATCTGGGATGCTTTTATTGCCGTTAACTCCTTGCACACTCTGATGGAGATTACCGTGCAGGACATTCCTATATAGGGAGTGTTCTTGGCATCAACACCTATGGAAGGAAAAAGATAAAAGTGGGATTGGGTACAAGAAATTTTTCTATAATGAAGTCTCAACAAAGTCCTCAGCTCACGCCTTAGAGTGCTTTGCTGCCAAGATGGCTTTTAGAGTTATCGCAACTTGAGTTGAGGGGACCAGGAGACTTTTTACCCACTTGTTCACCAGTCATTGGATGGGATCTAGTCCTAGAATGAGTATGACCTTGGACACAGAAAACTCTTCAGTTCAGGTATTCTCAAAGGTGGCTGACAACTGGGGACTGTCTGTTGGTAGCACTCCCTGGAAATAAGTCCTTCATTGCTAAAGAAGAATCTTCTCAAAAAAGGCTTATCACCATTTCCACCACAGGTAACAGATTAACCCCCAAATCTCAAAGACTTAACACAAGAGGAATTAATTTCTTTTTCACATGAAGTCCAATTGGCATTGGGATTCAGTGGTTGCTCTGGCCATGCCATCATTCTTGAACCTAGGGTCATTCTGTCTGTGGCTTCTCCTACCTTTCCATTAATCCAGCAGAGGGGGAGGAAAGAGTAGAGAATCAAAAAGGAGATTGCCATAAACCAAGGTTGGAAGTAACATATATCACTCTTGCCCATCTTCCAGGGAGCAGAAGTCACATGAACATACTTACCTGAAAGGGAAACTAGAAAATGTAGTTAATCTGTGTGCTCAGAAAGAAAGAGAAATGCATTTTGACACAGCTACCCAGTCTTTGCTGAAAGGGCTTTCTCAATAATACTAATTTTTCTGTCTTTTTATTGTGCTATGCAATGTGTTTTCCAGATGATTCAGCATGGAACTCAGCATACATGGAATTCCTTAGTAGTGAATGGCATCTTTGAGATCAGGGAGACCTTTCGACTGACCAGGACTTCAACAGAACTTAGAAAATGCGTAAGTGCATTTACACATTTAAATGCACTTTAAATGATTAAAATGATTAAAATGATTGGTCAAAAGTGTATGTTTATTGTACTCATTTACCTCAAGTCTGTCCTTCTTCCCCAGTGCTCTCCTTCCAAAAAAATTATACTGTACAACATTTGGTCTATTTACAGTAATACTCTCTTACATAGATAACCATACTTTTTCTTCTTTTGGTTAGACTTTTTAGAGTTTGGGGCCACGAGTTAAGAGGGTATCACCATCAGTGCTTACTACTGGAAACACTACAATATACACTACTGAAAATTCTTCAGTGAGTAAAGGGCAAGTGGCAAGAACATAGTAAATACCACAATTTTATATTCATAAAATTCTAAGTTTCTAATCAACATTTATCCTAAAGCTAGCAGGAAAAGGAATACATTACTTACTTTTTGGACTTATCTCTAGCTCAGATGGGCTGGCATGCAATAATATACCATGCTGGCATGCTTATTTCCTTGAGCTATACTATACAGCCACTTCTCTCCTTCACTTAAATCGCTATATTTCTAAAATAACATCCTGACACTTTTTATCCTCTATGTGTATCATTCCAGCACTTTCCTCTTCCAACTGTAGCATGAAATGTGTATTAACAAGTATGAGACATCCAGGGATTGTTTCATACGAGGGAACCAGCGCTGCAGTAAAAGCAACTTGAAAAACTCAAACTTGTTATTTATCCTCTTTCTGCCTTGAATGAGCTTTAGGGTCAGACTCTTCAGGTCCATATGTTGCTACCTTCTAAACACTGTGTGTAGGTAGGGGCAAATCATTTTACCTTTACACTCTTCGGTCTTTTTATCTATAGAACAGGGGTAATGGAATGCCTGGATGGCTCAGTCAGTTGAGCATCCGACTCAGTTTTGGTTCAGGTCATGATCTCATAGTTCGTGAGATTGGTTCCTGAGACTGAGTCCCTGTCTGACTCTGTGCTGATAGTGGGATCCCATTTGAGATTCTCTCTCTCCCTCTCTCTCTGCCTTGACCCCACTCATTCTCTCTGTCTCTCTCAATATAAATAAATCAATATAAAAAAGAACAGAGGTAATGATAATGTGATATTGTGATTTATAATAAGAAATATATATTTGGTCTTTGTTTCAGTTTCTGGCACAGACCTCATAAAACCATTGGAATTTTCTAAGGGCTTACAGCTTCTAGGGTGTCTTTTTGTATGTTAATGAAGTGACTTTTGGAAAGCATCTAAAGATGGGTGTTGGTTGCCAGAGGACCCAGCCAAGTGATTAAAGGGCTGGAACTTTCAGTCACCCTCCTGAACTCCTGAGAGGGTAGAGGGCCTGAAGATGGAATCAATTGCCAATGGTCAATGATTTAACCAGTCATGCCTGGGTAATGAAGTCTCCTAAAACCCCAGAGCTCAGAGAACTTCCAGGATGGTGAACACTTGGAGATGCAGGGAGATGTACTTGGAGAGTGCACAGAAACTCTACATCCTTTCCCCATAACTTGCCCTATGCACCTCTTCCATATTGTTGTTCCTAAGTTATATTCTTTTATGATAAACCAGTGATCTACTAAGTAAAATATTTCTCTGAGTTCTGTGATTTGCTCTAATAAATTAATCAAGCCCAAGGAGAGAATCTTTGGAAGCTTTGATCTATAGCCTTTAGTCAGAAGCACAGGTGATAATCTGTGGGGTCAAGTGGGGGACAACTCTTGTAGGACTGAACCCCTAACCCTTAACCTTAACCTAAACTGATGCTATCTCTGCATAGATAGTGTCAGGAGCGAGGTGAATTGTAGAACACCAAGCTGGAGTCCAAGAATTGCTAGTTGATATGTAGGAAAAAAAAAAAAAAAAAAAAAAAAAACACCTCCCGAACATTGGCATTGGTGACCAGAACATTTTGGTCTACCATCATGTAGAGCTTTTGGCAACCATTGAGAATTAACACTCGTTATGTGCCTGCTACTGCTCCTAGTGGTTTTCTCATTTAGTTCTTGTATATCTAAACTGCATGAGGTGAAATCAGTTATCCCCCTGTCTCCTGTTTTATAGATAAGAAAAGTGACGCATAGAAATTTTAAGTAACTCTCCAAAGGTCTTACTCATACTATGGACAAGGCCAAAATCTGAGTCCAGCCAGTCTGACTCCAGAAATAACACTTTCAACCAATACACTATATACTGAGAATTGTAGCTAATTGATTCAGGGTCACTTAAAACACCCCTGTTAGGCAAACTATCACTCTGTGTCACAGGATGGGAACCTAAGTGACATCTAAGTACTAAGAACCTAAGTAACTTACTGCCTCCAGACCTGTACTTTTGCTTGCCTGTCTGAGTTAATATCAGCAGTGGAAAATCTACGTGTTCAAAATCCTTTGAATTCTCCAATAATGATGATGATACAAATCCATACAGCTAGAAGTTTACCCGCAGACTCAGTTTATTCTCCTAGAAATTATTCTGTATGAATCCAACAGGTAATTTTAAGATAGCTTTCTCTATTTCTTTTTAAAATTTTTGTTTTTATTTTAGAAAGAGAGAAAGAACATGCAGAAGAAGAGAAGACAGAGAAAGAGAGGGAGAGAGAGAGAGAGAGAGAGAGAGAGAGAGAGAGAGAGAGAGAGAATCTCAAGTAAGTTCCATGCTCAGCAGGGAACCCAATGGAGGGCTTGATCTCATGATTCTGGGATCATGACCTGAGCCAAAATCAAGAGTCAGATGCTCAATTGATGGAGCTACCCAGGTGCCCCAAGATTGCTTTATTTAAAATATAAATAACTTAATGGAAATGATATAAATATTAACATTATAAGGATAACAAGTCAAATCAATCATGGCTTATGACATGAATAAAAAATCTCCCAAGGACTAAAGTTTTGAATGAGAGAATTTTTTTTTCCAAGTACAGTTTCAGTTTCAATGTATTCTTTCTTTGTGACTCCTAAAAAGTGAAAGATAAAGTCCAATCCTTCATTTAAAATTTTCATTTTTTAAAACATAAGGAATTGGAGGTGTCTTCTTTTTTTGTTACTAAGTAAATCTTTCTCAAAAATAACTTTTCATATTTACATAGCTCACTTCTCCAAGAAACTCAAACTAAAGCACTCATTGTAACAAATTACCCATGAAATAAAATTTGAAAATGTAACATGACAAAGTATTTAAATTTAGAATTTCATTGGTAATAAAATACCTCAAAGACTCCAAAGGACTCCTGACTTAATGCTGGTTCTGAGAAAAATTGGAATGGAGTATTGTACAATAGTGACGTGGAGGAAAAAAGTTATGGTTCTACTTGTTTGTTTTTTTTAAATTTTTTAAAATGTTTATTTATTTTTGAGAGAGAGAGAGAGACAGTGCGAGTTGGGGAGGGGCAGAGAGAGAGGGGCAGAGAAGCAGGCTCCAGACTCTGAGCTGTCAGCACACAGCCCGATGCGGGGCTCAGACCCAGGAGATGCAAGATCATGACCTGAGCCAAAGTCGGATGCCCAACAGACTGAGCCACCCAGGCTCTCCTCTGTTTGTTGTGAATACCTGTGTGCTACTTGAAACCACTGTTCTGACCTCTAGGATTGGCACCAGGAGTTTTTAAGGGAGGATACCTAATCCTCTTGAGTGATATACAGTGGCTCACCACAAACATTAACTCCTGCTATAGATGTTGGCCACAAAGAAGTTGTTTTCCTGTTTTCAGATATCTTATAGCATTTTCATTCTTAATATTAAAATTCTTAATGCATTCTGCATTCTGTCATTGGTTGTGAGCCTATAACTTCCCTACTGGCTTCGAAATTCCTGAAGATAAGTGATCATGCCTTCTTTAGCTTTGAGTCTACACCATGCTTAGTAGATACTCACCATTTCTTGAATGAATGAGTGAATAAGTGAATAGATAGATGGATGGTCTGTGCATTCCTGAAGAGTGATAGTCCCTAGAATTCTATTCCAGTCAATTTATGCACATCTTTCTAATATACATGGAGCCAGCATATTCAGGAGCTGGGAACTCTTGAGCCTATTCCTGATAACTTATCACTAGCTACCATTTGCTGAGTAATAGTGTCAGGCAATGTTAAGATAATCATGACAATTTTTGAGAGAGAGAGAGGGAAGGAGAGAATGTGTGTGCCTGAGGGAGGGGCAGAGGGAGAGAGAGAGAATCTCAAGCAGGCTCAATGCTTGAGCCCCATGTAGGGCTCAATCCCACATCCCTGGGATTGTGACCTGAGCCAAAATCAATAATCAAATGTTCAACAGACTGAGCTAACAAGGAGCCCTGGACAATCATCACAATTTTTAATCCTCACATAAATCTTTCAAAATAAGAGTAGTAGCCCTGTTTTCCTAATGGAAAATGGGCATAGAGAGATTGTGTACCTTGCTCAACACAACTAGTAAACAACAAACCATGGTCTAAATTCAAAGTTTGTGGTCTTAAGATGGCATTGTAAAGAAAGTCTCTTTTTTTCTCTCAAAGTGTATTGTTAGTATTACCCAAATTTATAATTGATAGACATAATGTATGAAGATTAATGTAGTGTCAGTAAAGTACTTGCCGACAATTGGAAAGTAAGTGTTGTATCTTCAAACCATTCTTTTCTTGTTGGCAATTTTTGTTCTTTCTTTCTTTAAAAGCTTCCTTTATTTCTCAGGACTCAGGGTATTACTCACTACTCCTCCTTTCCAGAAATATATGCAAAGTTTTACTAGCCAAACAGGAAATAAAGTTCAACTTAGCAAACTGTGTTATATAAACTGCATTGATAAGCTATGGTGTATAAGCAGGCATTTAGGCCTGAGTCTGAACTGGGATTTCCTGTTCCTCCCCCTTAATTGAAAACAGAGGGAAATGGGGGGCACTTGGGTGGCTCAGTGGGTTGAGCCCTACTTCGGCTCAAGTCATGATCCCATGGCTTGTGAGTTTGAGCCCCACATGGGACTCTCTGCTGTCAGCACAGAGTCCACTTCGGATCTGCTGTCCTCCCATCTCTCTGCCCCTTCCCCACTTGTGCTTTCTCTCTCAAAAATAAATAAATCTTAAAAAAAGAGAAAAGAGGGGCGCCTGGGTGGCGCAGTCGGTTAAGCGTCCGACTTCAGCCAGGTCACGATCTCGCGGTCCGTGAGTTCGAGCCCCACGTCGGGCTCTGGGCTGATGGCTCAGAGCCTGGAGCCTGTTTCTGATTCTGTGTCTCCCTCTCTCTCTGCCCCTCCCCCGTTCATGCTCTGTCTCTCTCTGTCCCAAAAATAAATAAACGTTGAAAAAAAAAATTTAAAAAAAAAAAAGAGAAAAGAAAAGAGAAGAGAAGAAAAGAGAAAAGAAAAAAGAAAAGAAAAGAAAAGAAAAGAAAAGAAAAGAAAAGAAAAGAAAAGAAAAAAGAGCGAGACCCAGCCTGAGTTACCTGCCATCGCCAACAGAGAGGCTGACATGCAGAGAGAATTAGAGGGAAGATTCTGGTGACATGTGGTTCCTTCCAGCCAACTGGAAAAGCCTGCCATTCTCAGGCTCAGATAGTGAAAGAGGTCTTGTAGAATCCATTTCCTGCCTTTAGGTACAGTGATTCCTCCCACAAGTAAATGTTAGTCAAGGAAGTTCTTAACTCTTAGATCATAAGGAATCAGATAAGTCACCCCTCTCCACTGTGGAGAGGAAAAAGTAGAGGACGTAGAGTTCTGGCTTCAATTCTCTCCCTGTGGGTATAGCAATGAGGGGGAAAAAATGAGAAACTCCCTTCCCACCCCACCCACGATGTAGCCTATAATACTGATATATAATCTGTTTTACATGCAGATCTCATTCAGATGTCACCTGCTCTGTGAGGCCTTTCCGGAGCACAAAATCTAAGCCAGTTCTCACTCCAGATTGCTATCACACTGCCCCATCTTATTTCCTTCATAGCATTTATTACTAATAAAATTATTTTATTTTTTCTCTAGCCTACTGTCTGATTTTTACCATTAAAACGTAACCTCCACAAGAGTAAGAGGTTTTTTCTTCAGGGACTTAATCAGTGTCTGGCACCTAATGAGTATTCAGTAATTCATTTTTAAATGACAAATGCAGTCTTACTCATATGTATATACATCTGAGCTTATCACTGAGATTGTCATTTTATGGGTAAGAGTCACATCTTATACTTCTTTTAACGTACCCATAAAATTTGCCACTTGATGAGAAGTTAATAAACATTTGCTCTTGTTGATATATTTGTTCAGGTTTTTCTAACGACTTCTTTCTTGAGCACATAGTCTTTTTCCATTAACTACTAACCACTTTCTCAATAAGAGACACGTCTGATAATTTTCACTCAAACTGACAAGTGTGCAGTTAAATAATAAATTACTGGTAATAAATGGTTTTCACCAGGCCACACAAGTCTTCTGGGAAGAGGGACACTAATGAGCTTCTCTTCAGAGAATAAATAGTATTTCATGACTCAGCCTCACCTGTTATTATGAGATCATAGCCCTATGAAATATCTCCTCCAACAAATAAAATTGACTGTAGAATGATAGAATCTAGGTGAGTTTTTTTAATTAATAACGTTTATTTTTGGAGCAGTTTTAGATTTATAGAAAAATTGGGCAGAGAGTTCAGAGTTTCCATACATCTCCCAGCCCATCCTGCTGTACAGTTTGTCCTGTTACTAACCTCACACTGGTGTGTGGCGTTTGTGACAATCGATGAGACAATGTTGATACAGCTGTTATTAACCAAAGCCCATAGTTTACACTAAGGTGCACTCTCTGTTCTGTATTGTTCTGTGGCTTTCAGAAAACTGCATATCATATGTCCACTATTACAGTATCATATGGAATAGTGTCACTGCCCTAAAAATTCCCTGTGTTCCACTTATTCATCCCTTCCTCTTAGATACAATTAGGTTTTAAGTAATACTTGTTCATAAACATCTATTGTCAGCTGCCATTGATGGCTTTTTTTTTATTCTCCTGTTTCATCTTCTCTCAGGCAGGTCTGTGGTCACAAGCTGCCTCACTTCACAAAGATCTAGTGCCAACACGTGGCACAGCCCTGCAGAACCGAACTACAGCCCGCTGCCCGCGGAGCTCAGCATAGTCTCCCTAATCTTTAGGAAAGAAAAGTCACGGAGTTTCCTGCCTCTGTCCTTTTCTTGTGCTGTATTTGGTCACATGTGGACAAAAGTGGCTGTCTTATCCCCCAAGGTCTTAATGAATCTTTAGGAAAATCACTTTTGCAAGTGTTACTCCGCACAGTTTCTCTCCTTACTACTGAAAGGTAGGTTCCATGGGAAAGCTGGCCCGTCAATGATTCTTGAGGCCTGGGCTTACTGAGTGGCAATGGGTTTGGTGCTGTGACCCAGAGCTCAGCAAAGGTTTTCTATAAAGGGCCAGATAGTAATTACATCAGGCTTTGCAAACTTCATATAGCTGCTGTCACATATTCTTTGCTTTTGTTTTGTTTTTTTCCTACAAAACCAAAAAATGTACAGACATTCTTAGTTTGCGGGTCATATAAAAATGGACCATGAGCCAGATTTGGCCTGTAGTTTATTAAACCCTGCTCTAGAGTCAGACCAACCTGGGTTTGGTTCTGTCTCCGCCACCCACTAAATATAGAACAGACAGGTTTGATCTCCCTAAATTTCCCCATTTCTGAAAGATGGATATTAGTTACTACCTTAATAGAGCAAAATGGAGATTAAGCAAGATAATGCTTACAAAGAAGTTCTTAGTACCATGTCTGACATTTGGTAAGTACTCAATAAATGTTACCTATCGATATTATGACTTGTCAGAGGGACATCTCCCTGACCGCTGGGTCTTTATTACTGACCAACTCTGACTGACTTCATATGCCTTTAGGATAAATTCTCTTCCAGGACTTTCCTTGTTCCCTTATGCAAATTGAATCTTTATGGACCTTCCCATCCATCTGCCAGATATGTCCAGATGTGTTTACTTCCACTACGGAATGTGCTTAGACCTAGGCTAAGACTCCTCCTACAAGAATGAAAGTAGATAGAAATAGATAAGATGGATATCACCAATTAATACGTGTGTGGCAAATTATCCAATAATGAACAGGCTGGTTGAGTTCTGAATGCCCCAATGACACCCGAATGAACCAATTAGCATAAAAATCAAGGTGAGTTATAGCTAAATCTCATTACGTAATTTCTTGCTGAATTTAGGTACTACCCCAATCAGTTTCCAGTGATAAAAAGGCACATTTTTCTCTTGGCACAAACTGCAGTTTTTCAATTCAATGAATATTTATTGGACATCTATTTTGTGAAAAGCATTGATCCAGGCTTTACAGAGGAAACAGAGAGGAACAAGACACAGCTCTACCTGTAAGGGAGGAAGAAAAAAGAAGGTGGGTCCCCAGTCGTGATAAAAGGTGTTGTAGAAAAAAAAATGAGGTGTAGGAGCACACAGTCAGGAGTTTGCAAAGCTGCTCTGAGCAATGACAAGTGGTTCTAACTTTTTTGGCTGTATCTTAAAAGATGGATAGGATTTCAACAGGATGAAATCAAATCATAAGAATGGATTGAGCTACATAACAGCAAGAAGTACAGTTGACCGAAGCCCAGGGATCAGGATGGAGAGTAGTTAAGTGCTGAGGCTGGAACTGGAGCAACCTGAAAGTACGTGCGTGTTCTTTCAGTCCTAAATTCTCACCCTGCACACAATGAAACTGAATCGCAGAGAGATTAAGCGCATTTCCCATGTTGCGCCGCTAATGGCTGAACCGAGAGGTCCCTCAGCCACCCAGCTTTCCAGGCCGGTTCACTTTTCATGACCTAATAGTTGGGGACAGATAATGGATGAAATTGAATAGCACACTCAGCTTCTTGGATTTCCTCTGTTAGAAGTGATTTGACACTGGAAATCTCTGAGCAGCAGGGTGCCATGGTCAGGGATGTAAACCTCTGATTTAAGCAGCCCCGCTAAAGGGAACCAGAAGAAGAAAGAGGCTGGGGGCAGGGAGAAAGGCCAAACATTGCTGGGCTTGCTGGGGGCCTGAACCAGGGTAGTGGTCCTGGGAAAGCCTTGGATGGGCCAGATAGCAGAGTCACCATTGGAAGAAAGCCAAAACAACCAGAAGAAGGAAAAGCAGAACAGGGAAATGGGAGAGGAGAAAATGTCACACCGGCTGTGTCCCTGTGGACAAATTGGGTGACCTCTCAGTGCCTCCTGTGTGTGAAGTAAGAAAGAGAAATTGCTTCTGCCCTTCTTCTCTGTATTATCTTATCACTGCAGACCTAATACATTACCCTATTGTAAATAGAGGAGACAGAGTAGAGTAGAGAGAACTCTGGGCTCCATCCCAGACCTGCTGCCGACTCTGCACAGCCTCTAGCCAGTCACTTCTCAGTGCTCTCATTGTCCCATCCTATAATGGGAGGCATTGCTGGACGATGCCCCTCCCAGCTCCCATGATAGTGGCTCTATGCATTCTCAGCTGTGTGAAAAAACCCAGAGGACGAGGCCTGCCAGGTAGCCATGAAACTTGGAAGCATGTTGTATACATCTGCTTGGAAGAAAATGGGCACACACATCTTTGGAGCTGGAGGGGCACAGGCTGGAAGAAGAAGTTGCTCTATCTGAGCTCAAGGAGAATCCTGCTTGGTTGTTCATCATCCTCCCTGAACACTGAAGGTAAACACATGGCCTGATGAGGTAGCAGAAGAAGCTCCAGAAAGATGTAACTTAGCAGCTTGCCTGTATGCAGCAAAGGCCAGAAATAGCACATCCCATGTAGGAGGCTACCTGGCGCATGCCCTTCTTGACAGTTCGCTCAGCAAGTCTCTGATGTGTCACCTGCCATGGCAGGTAGTCAATCAGGGAATTGTCCTCCGAGCTCAGGAAAAGGGTGTCTGTGAGCATGCATCCTTGAAGATCAGGCTTTCTGAGTATTGGGAAAGACCTTTACTTTTCATTCTGCTATCCATAGCTTGGTGTCAGGACCCTGTAACTAACTAATCAATGCTTACACCCAGCTCCCGTGGTCGCCTGTATTCGCTGTGCTGAGTCACCAACCAGAGCTCCAAACACACATTGTTCTAAGGATTTTTCTGCCTCTGCGCCAATGCAAGTGCCCTATGGCACAATATGACGGATATATCGTTCAGTATCAAATAATCAATTATGCAGAATGCTTCATTAACAATAACTACTAGAGTCAATAGCCAGGGTCATTGAAATGTGGCTCATCTGTGCTTGAATTCACTGACCCCTCCCACTCTCCTTGTCAACAGATATCAAGGAACAGATTCATCAGGAATAATGGCCAGATGTTTGCTTGTTAATGATGGTTCCATAATCAGAAATGCGATGACCACGGGACACTTAATCTTGTCAATTTTTGTGACAGAAAACATGCTTAATTTATCATCAGCTTTGAAGAAAACAGAGCTTTTGTTCATCCAAGCCAAACCAGAAAACAAAAGGACTAGAATTCAGTCTTATTTGCACTATAAGCCCAAAACAAGTTTTGCATCGCTTGGTCAAACTGTTTCTGCTTCTTGAAAATCCCATCAAATTGGCACTGGGGACTTGAACGAGCAGCTCCCAGACCCTACTCCAAGTGTTGAGTGAGCTGAGTGTTGTGCTAAAATGAGCTGTTAATGGGATCGATGCCACATTCTTCAATGTGGCGTGAGGTCTTCAGGCCTTGCAGGTCTTGCCTGCACAGCAGAGAAACCCCTCACCAGCTTCTGCCACTCAGTGCTCAGGATCACTCCTGCATTGCATCATGGCCCCCGCCCTCTTCTCTGGCAGCCTAAACGTGTTCCTCTCAAGGTGCGTGCGTGCATGCATGAGCGTGTGTGTGTTCCCTTACAGCTAACACTAACCACAGTGCACTTCTCTTCTCCAAATATGAATGTGCGTATCTTCTACACTCCACACCATTGTGTTACATGCAGTGTCATCTGGTTGTTTCATGGCCCACCTCCCCAGCTGAATCGGGCAAGGCCTGAATGAAGGCTGTCTCATAAATTCCATAGTTGATGAACTGGGTGAAGATGGAAAAAATCCTCACAGAGGCCACGAGAAATACAGAAAAGGACTTGGAATCGGAAGTCCAGAGCCAACTTTGAAATTACTACTCACACGTCTACCAGTTGCATAACTGTGGGCAAATTATTTAACCTCTTTGAGCCCCGGGTTCTTTGTGTATGAAAGGAAGTTCTTGCAAGGACCAAGAAAAATAATGTACGTGAGAAGCCTGGCACAGAGCAAAGACTCAATAAAAGTCTGTTCCCACTTCCTTTTTTTTTTTTTAACGTTTATGTACTTTTGAGACAGAGAATGACAGAGCATGAACGGGGGAGGGTCAGAGAGAGGGAGACACAGAATCTGAAACAGGCTCTAGGCTCTGAGCTGTCAGCACAGAGTCCAACAAAGGGCTCAAACTCACGAACTGTGAGGTCATGACCTGAGCTGAAGTCGGATGGTTAACCGACTGAGCCACCCAGGCGCCCCCCCACTTCCTTTTTGAATGATCCAGTGAAAAGACCAGAATCTAGAATCTCAATCTCTCTCCGTCTGTCTCTAATTGATACGCACATACACATTTCACATGCACACATACACACTCTCAGCCTCACACAAACATAATGCCCAGAAGTTGATACCTGTGTAAAAAGTATGCACAGGAAAAGAAACATCAGCATTGAAACCAACAACAATGTACAGAGTATACACCTTACCTAATAAAATATCTTGTTTTAATATCATCTCAATCTTCTCAGGGTAAAAGTTACACAAATACACAAAAGTCTTAGAGTCATGCTGTCTTAGTCTGTTCGGGATACTGTAACAAAACGCCGTAGGCTGAGTGGTTTGAACAACAAACATTTTTTCTCCCAGTTCTGGAGGCTGGAAGTTCAAGATCAGAGTGCCAGCATATTGGGTTCTGCTGAGAGCCCCCTCCCTGGCTTATAGACAGCTACCTTCTTGCAGGATCCTCACATGGCCAAGAGAGAGATTTGTGTCCCCTCCCCTTTTTATAAAGACATTAAGCTCATCATGAGGGCCCCACTCACATGACCTAATCTAACCCCAATTCCCTCCCAAAGGACTCACCTCCAAATAACATCATATTGGGGATTAGTTCTTCAACATATGGATTTGGGGGGACACATTCAATCCACAGCAAATGCCATATAAGTATTTCTCATAAAACCATAAAATATAGCCATGCCATCATGTTTCATGACCCTGAAAGTGTTATATACTTATTTTTACCAGTAAGCCATCATTTTATTGGCTTATTATTTATGAACATTATGAATATTTTATCATTGATAATTTAAAGCAGAAATTATTTCTCCAACCCTTAATTTATAAATTAACACAGAGAGTTTTCTTTGTAAAGTCAAACAAATTAAGAGGTTGCTCTGATTTAGTTTTTAACTGAATTTGTATTTCAAAAATGATAGAGGCACAATAGACGAATAGAACAAAAACAGATTGAAAGTGATAATGCAGCTCCATATTTCCCCATTACCTTGGGTAATGATGTCAAAATACCTCAAAATGCTACAGTCACCATTAGGACAGCTGGAATGAAGCAGCAGAAAAATAGTATTTTACTCCATATTTATTTACCCTTGAGTAGGAGGTTACAGCAATGTTGAAAATCCCAGTGTTCTCCATCTTCTGGAATTGAGAAATCTCTTTTACTGTTCCCATTCCACTAACCCAGCAAGCCACTGAGAAAGACTCCTCTTCCCTTAACCACATTTCAGTGTCTGGTGTCTATTTCTTTTTTTCTTTTTAATTTTTTTAACGTTTATTCATTTTTGAGAGATGAAGAGAGACAGAGCATGAATGGGGGAGGGACACAGAGAGGGAGACACAGAATCCGAAGCAGGCTCCAGGCTCCGAGATGTCAGCACAGAGCCCAACATGGGGCTCAAACCCATGGACCATGAGATCATGAGCTGAGCTGAAGTCAGATGCTTAACTGACTGAGCCACCTAGGCACCCCTGGCTGGCATCTATTTCATGGTCTAGTTTTATTATCCATCTTTTATTGTCTCACTTATGAGAGCTATCATGGAGGTAAATGCCCATGATGAAGACCTATATGCTGTGAGAGAGAAAGGGAGCAGAGAAAGAGAATAAGAAGGAGGAAGACAGAGACATCTCTAAATACCAAAAAATATCTGTATGTATAAAATCCAGCAAAAAAATAAAAATAAAAAAAAAATAAAATCCAGCAAAAACACCAGAAGTGCAGTAGGGTGTACATGAAAGGAAAGAGCTTTTGCACTGGAAATCTATATACTAAATCTAAAAAAAATAAAAAAATAAAAAAATAAAAAAATAAATAAAAAACAAAAAAAAAATCCAGCAAAAACACCAGAAGTGCAGTAGGGTGTACATGAAAGGAAAGAGCTTTTGCACTGGAAATCTATATACTTGGCACCTTATTACAAAATGTTATTAGGAAATATTTGCTTATGCTTTCCCAAATTTAAATTGGCAATGTTTGTATCAAATGACATTAATCTATTTATATAATAAAATAGCAAATCCTTACTGGCCATCAACAAACCTCATCAACAGTGATATTATTAAGTGAATACACTAGCTCATCAGGAATTGACACATACATCTATCCACTTGCTTAAGACAAGACATCAATGGGTCTGCCTCTCTTTCACCCCCATCACCCCAATGCACCACCAACTCCTCTTTCTCCAACTTTGCAAACACATCTCTAATCCAATCCATGTCCCTGTGTCTACACTCTCACCACCCTCTCTGTTGCTTTTTACCGTCTACAGTGAAGGTCTACCTTCTCTCTGTACATCCATTCTTTCCTTGCCCTATCCATTCTCAAACAGTAGCCAGAATGATCTCTTTAAAATACAAGTCTAATTTTGTCACTTGCTAGGCTTAAATCCCTTTAACTGCTTCATGATATTTTTTATAAAAAATGTCAAAATGTCAATAAAAGTCTAGAAGTGTCTGCATGACCTGGCCATTACTTGCCTCTGCAACTTCCTATCTTCTCTCCTCCTCTCCCTCTCTTACTGGACTTCTTCTCACTGACCTACTCTGTGTCCCTCAAATAGGCCAAATTCATTACTGCATCAGCCCTTTGGTACACACTGTTCTCTCTATTTGAAGCACACGCCACCAGTTCCAACCTCTTTTATCTGGCTAACTCCTACTGATCCTTCAAGTTTTTCTTTGAATGTTACCTTCTCAGGGAGATCTTTCCTGACACTGGAGCCTAGTTTAGGGTCCCTATTATATTTTCTCATGGCATTAGTTATATTTTCTTTGAGTCACTTAGTAAAATTGTATAGAGTTATTTGTGTGATTATTGATATAATGTCTGTCTCCACCACTGTACCCTAAGCACCATGATAGTGGACACTGGCTCTTTTGTTTGCCATTTTTCATCTCCAAGCCTCAACGGCATCTATATATAGTAGCTGTGCTTTGTGGAATTAATCCATTAGTAAATTCCATTTACTTCTCCATAATCAAGCAGCTGCATTTCCACATTTCTGTGCTAATCAATGGCTGTCATATTTTAGCCACTTATTATGTATGTGCCAGGCACTGTGCTAAGCATGTCACATACCTTATCTTTTTATTATTATTATTATTATTATTATTATTATTATTATAGTTGATACATGGTGTTACTCTAGTTTCAGGTATACAACATAGTGATTTCAGGTATACAACATTCCATACATTATGCTATGCTCACCACACACACCTTATCTTTATGGCAACTATATAATGCAATGCAGTTATCATCCCCATTTTATAAATAGGAACCTGAATCACTCAAGGTCACAGATTCATAAAACTGAGATTCAAAGCAAAGCGTTTCAGGTTCCCCTGGCCCATATTCTTAAACAATCCTCTATTCTGTTCCCTCACCAGAGGAGGTCAGTTACACTTTGTGGGGTAGGGAGAGGCATCAGGAAGCATGTGTTTTATTAGAAGTGGGTCTATCCATTGTTACTGTTTCACGCTGACCCAAGTATATAGTTTTCCTCTGCATTTGTAATTTCCATTGACAATTGCCCCTGCCATGCCATGCTGAAAGGGGAAAATGTGTTTTCAGTTTCTGCGGGACATTAAGCCACAGACAGGAATAAATTGCAGCATGCCTCTTCCATCTCTTCCAGCTGCTTCAGCTTGTTTTGTTTGTTTTAAATATGAACATGTAAGATTTCTCCTTTGCTGCCCTCTACACTGGCTTCCCTGCTTGGCATTCTTGCTGGTCCAAGATTGTGGATGACAGAAACAGCAGTGTGTGTGTGTGTGTGTGTGTGTGTGTGTGTGTGTGTGTGTGTGTTGCAGGATTCACACCAGGATAAAAGAAATAGGAATATTTACAAGGAAAATTTAATATATCCTAGGTTGGCTTTAGTCCAAATGGTGAATGATGTGGTTTAATTACTTTTTTTAAAGGGTGACCAACTCCCCCACCCTAGAATTATCCCAGCCTGTGACCTTATCCATTAAAAATCCTGGAAAGATGGGGCGCCTGGGTGGCTCAGTCCGTTAAGCATCCAACTTCGGCTCAGGTCATGATCTCACTCTTCATGGGTTCAAGCCCTGCGTCAGGCTCTGTGCTGACAGTCCAGAGTCTGGAGCCTGCTTTGGATTCTGTGTCTCGCTTGCTCTCTGCCCCTCTCCCATTTGTACTCTGTCTCTCTCTGTCTCTCTCTTTCTCAAAATAATAAATAAGCATTAAAAAAAATTTTTTTTAATCCTGGAAAGAGCCAATTCCTCCATCTTATAAATACCCCTTCTGCCTTTGGCCCTCCAAGACAGTTCCCTTGGTGACAAGCCTGTTCTCTGGATGATAACTGATGGATTCCTTCCTGATGTCACTGAGACGATGACTTTAATCTGAAGAAAGGCTCCAGCTCCTTCTGAGGCATTAAAAACAGGATGTAATCATGGCTCTCTGGAGAATGAAAAATGGAACTTTCCTGTTAGCAAGGAAAAGCCCCATTCTATACTAAAACTTCAGGAAAATGCCAGTAGAGTTGCTTTGGAGAAACATTTCCACGCTCTTGTCCATTCTGGCTAGTTCTGCCCAGCATCTGGACTCTGAGCAAGGAGGAGTGAAATGTCTGCATTACACAGAAATGTCACTCTGAGTACAATTTACTTAGCTTCCTCTCATCACTGAAGTGACAGTATTTCACAGTCCTAGAGAGATCCTCAAGACAGCACATCCTGTTAAGCCAATTTATGGAAGTGAGCCTTATTTTTTTTCTATTAATCTATTTTTGTGGGAGGCTTCAACTGCAGTCAATAATACTCTTTGGTGCTTATTGTTTATTTATAAAAATGTTTATTCTCCATGTACTTTTTTTTCTGCCTATTAAATATCAGGTGTGTTTCAAGGGGAAAAATAAAGCAATTAAAAACTTTGAAGCTAGCCAAAATCATTTTTACAATACAATTATTTTTATCTGATTTCCTGCAGATGATAAAATAGCCTAGTCCACAGGGGCGGGAAAGCAAAATTGATGTCCATCTAAGACTGCTTAATGTTTTTTTTTTTTACAGAAAATATTAGGAGGCAAACAAAATATCCTAGTGCTAAATGTCCATTTTGGCCCTTGTTCTGAGAATCCTGTATTATTTTTAGAGTGTTTTAGGTAGGAACGCACCTGGTACATATGTTAGCTTTCTAAATTAATTCTTTCAGATCGCAGTTGAAGTTTTATTTTCACAGCCTGTTTTAGATGCCTTTATATAACTTCACTTCAATCATTGGTGCCATTAAAAACAGGATTTTGAGAGTTCATGGGTGACATATTAAAATGCTAAATTCTGACTATTACAAAATGGATAATCTTAAAGTCACAAATGAATATATCTATTGGCTACCTGATAGAGGTTATTTTTTTTTAATTTTTTAAAGTTTATTTTTGAGAGATGGAGACAGAGAACACACCAATGATGGAGGGGCAGAGAGATAGATTGAGAGAGAGAGAGAGAGAGAGAGAGAAAGGGAGAGAGAGAGAATCCCAAGCAGGCTCTGCACTGTCAGCACAGAGGTGAGATCATGACCTGGACCAAAATCAAGAGTCGAATGCTTAACCAACTGAGCCACCCAGGCACTCCCTTGATAGAGATTTTAATACTCCCATCCCATTGCGTTCCAACATTGTTGACTCTTCCAGTTCCTTTTAAAACTCTGCAATAAGTAATCACCTGCCAACCTTCTTTTAATGTCTTCTAAATGAATATTCCAGGGGACAAGGAAATATGGAGGCATTGCCCCATGAGTGGCAAGGGAAGTAGAATTGTGAATCCAGAAGTGAAAAAGAGAAGAATCTAAATTCTAACCCAAATTCTGTTTCTCATTTCTTTATCTATTTTACTCTTAGCTCTCATGTTGGCTTTTCTCAGATTATGCCATGATGTCCATACTATTTTTCTTTCTACCTTATTACTACCCAGAATATCAATGCTAATATAGTACTTTGACTCTCTAACTGTGAAGACAATGAGTTAGAAACAGCATCTTGGTAATCCCATATGATGAAGAGAGAGTATGTTTTATCTCAATTTTCATTTCTATTGCTATTTCCCCAAGTCACAACAGTTATTAATAGACAAGAATAGTAAAGGTAACCTAAGCAAGCACTTCAGAGGCAGGCATTCTTTACCATTTTTGCTTACCATTACTAGGCATACAATAAGTATTTTAATAAAAACTTTATGAATGAATATATAATGGGTGAAGGGAGGGAGAATGTGATTTGAAACTCTAACTACCCTACAGAAGCTTCTGCCTCCCAAGAGAGCAGCATAAATTCTCTCTGGAACATAGCAAAACACATTGATGAGCCATTTGGTTGTGGGAGAAAAAAAAAGCTCAGAAGAGAGAGGGGAGAAATGAGAAGAACTAAATTATTTTTCTCTGCATAATTAGGTACAAGTTTGGGTGTTTCCAGGAGGATTGGGAAAGTGGAGAGAGAAAGCAAGAAGTTTGCAGAAAGGAACTGAGAAGCTAAACTTCTCAGAATGAAAACCAAGCTCTCTATGGAATAGCCATTAAGAAGAGTTCAAGGACTTTTGAGAATATGGTAAAATCTCAATTTTAAATTGTTTGTATATGGGTTGCAATGTAATCCACGGCCCACAGACCTCAGGAAATGATGGCTAATCACATAGTCTTGGGTCACTGATACCTGGCACAAGAAGGGTCAAACTGTTACCCAGTTGTGGGGAGCCATTGGAAAACAGTTGCAACATATTTGCTGTGATGAGGTAATCCACAACTAAATGAATCCAATGGTAGCAGAAACCCAAAGCCAAGAGACCAAAGAAAGCCAAGAGACCAGATATTGATAACACAAGTAGTATATAAACAATAAGCATGAGAAGTAAGCCTATACTATGCAACATTTTGTTGACTCTATCTAATTGTGAGGGTTTTGGTGGTTGTTCACAGTTCTTTTGTTTGGTGGGTTTCAAATATATCTTGAATTGCATAAAAATAGCACTATGATTTCATTTAATGCTCACAAGAAGTGTATATAGTAGGTATCTGTATCTCCACTTTACCAATGAGAAAACTTAGGTTCAAAAGTTAAGTAACTTGTTCAAGAGTCACATAGATAATAAGAAACAGAGTCAGGGATTGAATTCATGCTTACCTGACTGCAAGGCCTGTGAGTATCCTGTTTTTGTTTTTGTTTTTGTTTTTGTTTTTTGTTTTTTGTTTTTTAATTAGTTCAAAAGAGAGGAAGTATGTCATTTTAGAAAGAAAAACAATGAAGTCTCCCCCACCCTCCACCGGAATCAATCTCTAAGGCTGAGAAGAAGTTGGTCGGTGAGAGGCCTTTGTATAGACCTGTCTTATGGAGAAAACTGTGAGTCTCCCTGGGCTCAAAGAAAGAGAACTCTGAGTCTTTCCTATAATATATAGGATACCCAAAACTAGTTGGAGTAACCCTAATAATTCAGGATGAGAAGGAAGTTAGCAATGTGGTTAAGATCACCTTGAGGCCCACAGTGAAAATCTGGGTTCAGAAGTCACTGCAATATATACTTCTCTCTGCCTGTTTCCTCGTCTGAAAAATGATGAGGAAAATCCCACAGGGCTTGTGTGGATTAAATGAGATAAAGCAGCTAGGTTAGTTGGCATATTCACACCAAATAAAGCTAGTGATGAAGACTATAATATACAACATCACTACTCCATCTGACATTAAAAAAGTATCCTGGATCTTCGTGTTTGGATTTTTCTTTAATTAAAATTCCTCCTGATATGTTGGATCGGGAGTTTTTATAAGGGGGTAACAAAAGTCTTTCCAGTAAGACCTTAATCTCAGTATTTTTGGTGAAGACTAAAGGCAAGAAGATCTAATATAGACAAACTGAGTCCTTCACCATGTGTAAATAATGACGGCCAAAGGCCCAGATTACTACTGGCTATTCTAATTACATTTATTGGTTTAAATTGTACAGCAGTTTGAAGAACAATGTACTCTAAATATTGTAGCCCCCAAAGGACCAATGATATAAGAAGAAATATTTCCTGAGTGAGTAGTCCTGCTTTTGAGAGTTCTTCTTTGCTAACCTAGGAAAATCATAGCAAAATTCAAGCTAGTTAATATAAGTACATGAAAATCCCTATATAGGTCAGTAAGAAGATGAGAAAAATGACACCTATTCCCTATCTCAGTGACAAAAACACCTTTAAAAAAAAAACAAACAAGCAGACACACTGCTGGCTTATAGGTGTGTTTAACTAATTGGAAAAACACTGAATTTTGAACAGATCCCTCTGTCTGCCAAAGGCCACGTTTTGCCACCCAGGAATACAGCTGCTAATGTGAGTTCAAGCAATGTGAGTTCAAGTTCAATCAATGCCTTGCAGAAGAGACACAGAACATGGGGGCAATGTGGTTCCATGGACTGATGGACTGATGGACTCCAGTTTAGCCACCACATCCCCAAAGGGTTAACCACAGTGACATGCTAAAGGGGAAACAAGTTCTTAGGAAATAACCAATTTTTACTGCTGTATGGTACTTCTAAAAGGTTGCTACGGTAATAAAATTAGGATGTCACTTTATTATTGCAGTTAAAGTAATTTTATTTACTTTTTCAGTCAAAACATACACATAGGGCAGTGAGAGCAATCAGCTGCTGTACTTGTTAGCTCGCTGATTAAATATGTTGTCACCTAACACTGAACTAATTAAGGAAATTGAAGCTGTCTGTGCATTAGCCAACATGGTGTTAACATTGTTAACTGAGGTTTTTGAGCTGCCTCCTCTTTTCTCTGCTATCGTTTTTAAAATATATATTCAGAACATTCACATCCTAAAGCTGCAGAATAAACATGGAAAATTCTCCAGAACAGATCACATACTGGGCCACAAATCATCCCTCCACAAGTACAAAAGGATCGAGATCATACCATGCATATTTTCGGACCACAACGGTGAAACTTGAAATCAACCCAAGAAAAACTTTGGGAAGACCGTGACTTCTTGGAGATTAAAGAACATCCCACTTTTGTTTTCTGTTAGCAATTTCACCCAGAGTTACCAAAACCTGTTAGAGTGATCTTTGAATCTTTGGGGTGTATTATTTATAATAGCTATTCACCTCTCTTGCCGTTTGATTGTGGAAGAAGCTCCAGATAAGAAGCACTAGAGAACTATAGAAGCCAGAAATCTAAAATTAATTTGTATAAGTTATAACTGTTTTTCCCTACAGAATGCCTCTATTTGTGAGTGGATCTCTGAATTTCAATAGAAGTAAGCCTATGAATGGGCTTAAGGAAGAGCATTAAGCAGCTGACACTATGGAATCAACCTGAGTCTTGAAAATTCTGGGACTCCACTCCCCGACTTCTCCTTTCTGCTGCCTGACAGTATCCTTGTCAATGGTATTGCCTCTGTCCATATCCTTATTTTCAATAACCCCCAACCCAACCATCCCAATACCCAAAAGTTGATTTATCTATTTCCAAAAGCAGAAAGATATCAGTGGGTTGTTTTTCCCAAAATGCTAGCTTTGAAATATTTATTCCTTGCTTTGCTTATTCCTTATGCTAGTGGCAAAGTAACTTCAGGGCTTCAGGGATCCAAAAGGGAAAACTCTTGAAGTGCTTCAAAGGAAAGGGAGGAAAGAAAGAAAGATCTAGAACAAAAGTTGAACTACTGTGCTGTATCAAACCTGCTTCACCAAGGTTACTTTCCCAAATAAGAAAATATCAGTACTTTGTATTTGTATGATGCTTTTAACTTTTTCAAAGCACTTTTACCTATATTATCCTGTGGAAACCAGGAGCTGACTTTTATAAATGGAAAGGACATACATTAAGCGATCCTAGGGTGCTTCTAGAAGTTCCAAGTCAAAAAAAACTATCAGGTTTAATGAAAGGAAAAGTGCCCAGAGGAGAATCAAACCAGTGTTAATCAAGCAGCATGCAGGTTATCAACAGAAGACAAAGGCTGTCCATTTAAATGGCTGAGAATTCAACAGTTTAAGTAATGTAATAGCAATTCTAAGCAGGACTAAATGTACAGGGATCAGCTGGAACCACTTTTAGCCAAGATTGATTGATTCAGTTTTCACAACAGCAGCCAGCCAAACAAGTAAACAAAGGTTTTTCAACTCCAACTGGTTATATTGACTTTAAAGTCATTGTCTGTATCTTACCAGATTTTGAAAGTTATGAGCCCAGGAGATAGACAATCTGGGACCACATTGGGTGTGGGGGATTTTAAAACACACACACAAAAAAATAGGCTACATACACAGCATAAAATAGTAAGTAGAAAATAAAATTAGTACAGATAGTGAGCAAACCACCTACTATATTAGGTTCATTTTTTTAAGAATTGCAAGTGTATGATTTAGAAAAGAAATAGCTTAAGTCATTGGACAAGGTTTTTCTATAAGATCCCTTGCAGCATTAATAGATTATGATTCAGTAAAGAACACCTTGAAAACATGGTTTATCGGCATGTTTATCACCATCTAGAGTAGCATGTAGTTTACTTTGTCAATTATTAACAGAAAATAGAATGACCAGTGAAAGAAAGAAAAGAAAAGAAAAGAAAAGAAAAGAAAAGAAAAGAAAAGAAAAGAAAAGAAAAGAAAAGAAATGAGGGAGGGAGGAAGGAAGGAAGGAAAGGAGGAAGGAAGAAAAGAAAGAAAGAAAGAAAGAAAGAAAGAAAGAAAGAAAGAAAGAAAGAAAGAAAGAAAGAAACTTCTGAGGGGCCATCAAATCCACTTCTATACTTTGTTTGGATATAAACTCTCAGAATTTTCCATGAGCTTACAGACACAGTCCCAATACACTCTGGTGGCTAGCCCTTGTTAGCTGCCAACTTAATCCATCAACTGCTTTAACTGGAAGCCCTGGAGAGCTGAGGCAGCCAAAGGTATTGGACTCTCCCAGCACAGCTGAGGAGACATCCCCTCAATAGCTATGGAGACATGGCCCAGGATTGCTTTTTCACTAAAAGGATGTAATTGCTAATGTAGTTATTGACTTGATGGATCTCTCCCAGCTTAGCTTATTTCATTAGGGCTGTTTCCTCAGCCATTTTAGGATGAAATTTCCTACGTATCTTACTACAAAGAAGATGTCTGTCTTCCTTTTCTCCATTTTTTCAACATGTCATTACAATTGATTCATGATTTTTAATGGCTCACGATGTACTCAATGTGATGTAATACATGGTTGTAATCCCTTAGCAGTTTATATTCTAAATGTGCCTTCCTGGTGAATTAAAAACAACCAACCAAACAAACAGAAAACAAACAAACAAACAAACAAACACCCAGCCTCCATATTCGAGATCTGTAAGATGCCTGCAAAAAGCTTTACTGCTTTCATGAGTCAGTTATTTCAGGCCACTTATGGTTCATTGATCCTCTTAAACAGTTGCTTGGTCATTTCCTTCTTCATCAAAATATAGACATCACCAAAGAAACAATTGTGGTCAAAAGCTTTGGATTTTCCTTGTGTAGGGCATGAGTTTTTGAAGTCATTTCTCAGTTGCAGATTAGAAGACCGAACTCCTTATTCCTCATTTGTTAGCCAAAGAAAGATCCCAGTGATAAGAGTCCAAAAGCAGCTCATAAATCGAAGTCTGATATTTGCTACCACAGCCTAGGAAGGTTGGTTAACTCAGAGATGGCAGATTTCTTTGATCCAAATCTGAGGAATGAAACTATTCATTATAACTCTAAAGATAGTATTTCTTGGTAGGGGCAAAGAAACTGAAATAAAACAGAACAAACTCAATGTACAAACTCAATGACTTCGAAAGACACGTTTTCACGATTGAATCACGTAGCCCACGTACATCTGAAGGCGAGTGTGAGTGGCATTAATGCCAGACTTCTCGCCCTGGCCCTTGCCACGTTGTAATTAAAGTGGTGTCAGCCTTCCACTATAAACCAGTGGTATTATTTTCAGGGGTTTATGACTCAGCTGTAAAAATTCACTCTAGGCTGAACACTAGCACAAGGCAATGAAACTTGAGAACACAATTTTTGTAGAGAAAATTATTTCAGCTCTTAAGGTTATAGAAACTGTTTTGTTTTGTTTTTTTTTAGTCTTCATTCTCATATAATGAAAATAAATCTGCTTTATATATACACATTTTCTATGGGTTTATTGAATTTCAATAATCTATGATGTTTAAGGCTCTAAAATATTTATTTTTATGCTCTTCTTACCCCTGAATAAAAGCTTCTGATGCAAGCAAGGCTCAGTCGGTTAAGCGCCTGACTTCAGCTCAGGTCATGATCTCAGTTTATCAGTTTGAGCCCTGAGTCGGGCTCTGTGCTGACAGCTCAGATCCTGGAGCCTACTTCAGATTCTGTGTCTCCCGCTGTCTCCCCTTCTCCCACTCGCACTCTGTCTCTGTCTCTCTCTCAAAAATAAATAAACATTAGGGGCGCCTGGGTGGCGCAGTCGGTTGAGCGTCCGACTTCAGCCAGGTCACGATCTCACGGTCTGTGAGTTCAAGCCCCGCGTCGGGCTCTGGGCTGATGGCTCAGAGCCTGGAGCCTGTTTCCGATTGTGTCTCCCTCTCTCTCTGCCCCTCCCCCGTTCATGCTCTGTCTCTCTCTGTCCCAAAAATAAATAAACGTTGAAAAAAAAAATTAAAAAAAAATAATAAATAAATAAACATTAAAAACTTTAAAACACACACACACACAGTTACTTTGGCTGTTCTGGATGGTAAAAGAAAGTTTTCCTTTGGAAGGAAAGAGTCCATCCTAAAACAATGGAATCAGAAGGATGGATGTATTTTTCAGATAGAAGAGTTACAAACTATTGTTAACAGCAGTTTCTTCAGATAAAGCCCTTATAAAGTCTCCAATCATTAGATGGCATTTGCTTTACATGAGCTCTCACTTGAAGAAGATTTTAAAATCTATGAAGATCCATTTATGAATTAAAAAACTTCTCCCTTGAAATTGCAAACAAATATGATTAACAACAAAAAAGAGAAATTCTTTAAATATGTTGGTTTCTGTATTTCTGTAAACACTGTAAACAAGCAAATCCAGTCCTAAATCTTTTCTCTGATGAACTGTACATCTTTCCCTATTAAGCATGCTATTTTATTTCCATTAATTTAAAACAATTTGAAAGGTAAAGGATGTATTATGGAAATCCTTCAGAGAAAAAGAGAAAAGTTATTATTTTAGTTATTTTAAAAGATGAGCAAACTGGAAGAAATGAAATAACGTTACCATTTAATCAGCATCTATTATGTGTCAGGCAGTTTGGCATTTTACATTTACATATTACACTTGTTTACATAACAAAGGCAAAAGAGTTCCAGTTGAAGCAGATGCTTTCTCTAAGGGGTTAAGATCTGGTGAAAGCTCCAGATCAGAGTAAAATTCAACATTGCCATTGAAGAATGCTTTTATATACTTTTGTATAACATAATGTATGCACCAACTCCACAGGCAGAAGGCATAGACTGTCCTTGGAAAGTACATGGGAAAAATTAACCCCTGTTCCAAATCCATCAAGCCATAGGCTTGCGGTGACTTACACTCTCCAGATAGTGTGAGGGCAATGAAGGAAAGCGCTCTGACGTTCTGGCTCCCTTTGCAAAAGCCTTGTCTCCAAATGGCGGAGTTCCATCCTGACTCATTCTTTTAAAGTTGAACTTCCTCTCCCAGGAAAAGGATGGAATACTCCAAGGGATCAGAAGAATAACTAGAGGAATCTGAAGGAGTTTTTGCTGGTGTGCAGCAGGCAAGAAAAATGTTTCCAATGACCCAATTTAAAAGACTATAACCTTGTAGGGCACAGAGAAGACACAACAGCCTGCAGGACAAGTGAAAGTTCCTTGATCAGAGGTGAAACAATTCAGTTTGACATCACTCTGACTTTGAGGCCAAGACCACCAACAGAGCGCTCTTGGCAAGCTGCACTTAGAATCCTTGCTCAAAGGACAGGGTGGACTGGAATCTGGAGTGTGCAAACATTGCTGATTGGCCACTGGGATTTTCAGCCACATCAGCACACGCAGGAAAGAACACTGTCAACCTGTCCTTCTCTAAATGTAATGGACAGAGATGGAAAATGAACATAGCTTTTAAAAACAGGGGCAGATCCTCTGAGCAGTGTTTGAATACCAAAACTATTTTTCTCCCAGGTGGGACTCGGGCTTTTCTGTGTTTGTTGCTGTTGCTCTTTGTTTTTTGTTTGTTTGTTTGTTTGTTTGTTTGTTTTTTAATGTATTCCCATCAATTTGCCAAATGAAAGCATGGACTTTATACTTTTGTTCTAATAGTATTTTTCTAAAGGTTTGTTCAATACAAAAAGGCATTTGTTCAAAGGCTGTATTTTAAGCACTTTCTGCCTTCATTTCAATCTAAAAATTTGGACAAAACAGGATTGAGCTTATAGACATGGCCTCCTTACATTCTGAATTTTCTCATCATCCCTGAACTTCTATAAGGTTTTCAAGTAAACTATTTGTGAGATCATTATACACAAATAGATCAAAAATACTTTGATATCTTTTAAGGTTTTTTTATTCACAAATCAATTTAGATTTTGGCTCATGATTTATATTTTGATATTTGATAATTAGGGCAGTTGTCGATTTGTAGATGAGTTCTGAACAGATCTTTCACTTTTAATGGATACCAGCAAGGAGAAATTATCATTTCATTGTTTGTTCCTGAATCTGTTCAGTTCTCCTTGACTGCAGAAGCTGCCCAAACTCCTAAACTGTCGACTCACCCAACTTTCCTCAGTCTAATTCCTCCTCACCATGTATGTCCACAACATCTTGGAAGCAGGAAAGGAAAAGTGTGAAGTTTTAAGCATGATACTTCCCTCTGTCCTCTGTGACACTGACAATGTCCATTATCGGTGCTGAGCATCAAACTTGCATGCTTCCTCTTTCCCATCATGGATCACATACCCCCACAACTCATCACTCTGGATCCCTGGCATTGGATTTCTCCTCTCTGTTTCCATTTCTTGGTTTCTCCTTCTGATCCTTATAAAAAAAATTTATTTTTTGTAAGCTGTCACCTTGGCAAAGACGAGATCAAGTAAATCATCAACAGGCTAGCACTCAACCTTCAGGTCTCTAATTAAATTCCATTCCAGGAAACTTTCCTAAAATTTCAGATTATATGAGCTCTTACTATCACGTGCTCTGAAGACCTTGTCCTTTGCAGGATTCACCCCAAGTATGACCATGTAAATATGTATGTAATTATTTGTGTAATGTCTGTCTTTCCTACTGTCCTATAAACTGACTGATAAAGGGAACTTGGTTTGTCTTGTTTCCTGCTGTGCATGCCTTCAGCCCCTAGCACAGTGCCTGGAATAGTAGACCCTCACAAAATTCGCATCACTGCTGTCAAGTCATTAGTCACTGGTGATTCATATATTATTCTTCACATGGAGTATTTTTTCCTTAAAGAAAGAGAAGGGAAGCATGTGTATTGGCTTCTTCATGTGTCAACACTATGATAGGATCAAGCCTTACCTCATTGGTCCTCTCCATAAACCTCTGAGGAATAGATTTTTCTCATGTGAGTTCCTTGTTTGAAGTCATATAGCTAGGCTAGGGCTTAAACCCAAATCTGGCTGATTCCTAAGTATTTTTGCTACATCTTACTTCTTTTGTTCCCAAAGAAAATAATCACCATGGGGCTCCTGGGTGGCTCAGTTGGTTAAGTGCTGGACTTCAGCTCTGGTCATGATCTCTCAGTTCGTGGGTTCAAGCCCCACGTTGGGCTCTGTGCTGACAGCTCAGAGCCTAGAGCCTACTTCAGGTTCTGTGTGTGTGTGTGTCTCTCTCTCTGCCCCTTCTCAGCTCCCTCTCTCTCTCCCTCTCTCTCAAAAATAAATAAATGTTTAAATTTTTTTAATTATATTAAAGAAAAGAAAATAATCACCATGACAGACTACAAGACATTCCTTTTTGACTTTTCTTTCACATTACAGAGATCATTTATGTTATTTATGAGCTTTTAATTGGTGTCTCTTTGCATACCCTCCCACCTCCTAAAATCCTTTGTCTATACTACAGCCAGAGTAATCTTCTTAAAATATAAATCAAGTCTGTCACTCTCCTGCCTGGTATCTCCCAGGTTTTTTTAATGTCTAGAATGAAGTTCAAATTCCAATGGCCAAAAAGGCCTTCTGTGATCTGGCCTCCACCTACTTCTCAGACCTCAACTCCTACCACAATCCCTTTTGATCACTATGCCTCAGGCATGCTCATCCTCTTAATTCTCCTAGGCTATGCCAAGCTCCTTCTCTTTGGAAACTCTGCTGTCCTTGCTTTCATATACTTGGCTGCATCCTTCTTGCTGGTCAGGTCTCAACTCAGCTTCTACTTCTTCTGACCCCCGGTCAGAAACAGCCCTCCTACCTAGATCCCTGTCATTCCCACTGTACTATCCTCACATGTTTTCTCAGCTAACCAAATCAGATCTTCACCTAGCTAATTCTTTGTACCCAGGTCTTAGCCTAATTGTCACTTCCTTAGAGAAGCCATCCCTAAAACTACAGAGAAGGGAGGTCCTCCAAGTGTAGACTGTAGAGAATCATTCTTTTTCATGGAATTTTGAGTGTAGGAAATAAGTTTGAAATAGCTATTTAGAGTAATTATTATTTTAAGTAATTAAGTATTTATTATTATTTATTATATATAAAATATATAATTTATGCTTATTATGAGTATAATTATTTCAAGTATTTCATATTTAAAATAATTATTTTAAATAGTTATTAAAAAACTTTAAGTAATTTAAAGTATGATGAGTATTACAAAAGAGAAATCACAAAATTGAGAAATTACTAAAGAAAACTCTAGGGACATGAGAATAGGAAGGCACCTATTCTAGTCTGGATAGAGGAGAGGTCACAAAAAGCCTTCCAATCAAGTGATAACTAAGTTAAGACCCAAAATATGAGTACAAGTTAGTCAGGCATGGGGTAGAAAGTGGGATGGGATAGTGAGGGAAGAATGTGAGAATATTCCAGGCATCTATAAACACGTGTATATCCTACCCTCTACCCCAGACATCCACTCACTCTCTGTCCCATTGTCCCATTCTCTTCATATAACTGACAACCATCTGAAAATACATAATTTTCTTTGTTTATGGTCTGTCTCTCTAAACCATTAAAAGAAAAATTTCATGAGAGCAGGACTTGGTCTGTCTTGCTTACTACTATACTTGAGAGCTTAGAAGAGTGGCTATTATTTAGGAAGTGATTGATTACTGACTTCTAAATGAATGTGTGAAGGTCTTGAAGCAAAAAAGACAAAAGCAGGACACTACAAGAAAGGCACTATGTCTGTGACATAAGATGGAAAGAGATAATGGCATAAGGTAATTTGGGGTTAGGGGCAAATGAGTAAGCAAGAGAGCAGAACCGGTTAAGGAAATTGGGCTTTACCCAAAAGTAATGAAAAGATGTAAATTTTAAGCAGCTGTGTTATACAATCAAATATGTGATTTTGAAACATTGCTCTAACTAAAGTATAGAGAATGGATAGAAGAAGAGCAAAACTCAAAGAAGAGTAGCCAGTATTAGAAAAAGTTACAGTTGTCCACATGAGAAATGACAGTCTCTTGGACCAGGGTGGAGGCCATGGCAATAGAGAAAAGCAATTGGATTTAGAAAGTATTTGAGTAATAGAATTGAATTGATGTAATAGATAATTGGGTGTAGCAAGTGAAGAGAGAGAAGGCCGCATTGATTCTTAGCCTTGAGCCGTAGATGAATGATGAAGCCATTGCCTAAGGAGAAAAATCACTGGAGACTGAGCACATTTGGTGCACAGGGTGAGAGTTCAGTGACTCTGTGGGAGTTGGGGTGGGGGGAGCACTCTGAGACTTTCTAGTAGATAAGTCTAATAGGAAGATGGACATATAGGCCTAGATCTCAAGTAAAGGTAAACACATTTAGGAGTGATCTGTATTATTGTTGGTTAGTTGGCTGGATTTGTTTTCACTGTGTATTGATAAGGGTCTGGAGTCAAATGGTCTGAATTGGAATCTTAGGTCAGCACCACTGTTGCTGAATGGTCTCAGCCAAGTTACTTATTACCTGCAAATGTCAGTTTTCTCATCTGAAAAATATATTTAAAAAAGGATCCACCTCACTGGATTGTTTTAAAAGTGAAATGAGATAAAATGAGTCATGAGCATAAAAGATAGCCTCATATAAAGTGAACTCAATAATGTTAAACAATTCTTAGCCATTATTAGCCCTTTGGCATTCAGAGATTTTTGTTAAATGTTACGGAGATAATGCAAAGCCAACAGAATCTCACAGGTTAAGTTTTTATAGACTTCATCCAAATATAAATCACATAGTTCAAATCTTCAACAATAGTGATACCTAAATTCTTCTTTACAGGCTGATGTCTTTAATTGTAACAGCATGTACTGATACCATTTTTGATATATCCTATTTTATATTTATTCTGTTCATCAGATTATGCTCTTGTCATCTTTAGTAATTAGTTACTGGAATATGAATATGCATTTCTTTAGTAAGAAATTAAATCTACATATCCTAAATTCCTGTCATAATTATTTTCCTGACCAATCAATAAAAAAAGCATTCAAAATGTAATATTATGCTTCCCAGAGGTATACACTGAAATCTGCCACTGAATAAGTGATTCCCTTTTTAACTATAATAGATAATATGTATCTAAAAGGATAAGTAGCTTTATCAACTGTCATTATCTTGCTCCTTTCCTTCATCAAAAAGACACTATGGAATGGAGCAAAATGCTAAGTGTAAGTAAAGATATGGATAGAAGTGTGTGTATGGATGTGTACATACACACACATACATATTCTCATACACATACCTATATACATATGGATAGAGTAAATTAAAATGGAATGTGAATGATAAAAACAGAATAGTTTTTAAAAGGTAATGAATCTCTGCCCTGGAAGGGACACTAAAAGTCACACAGTCCAGGGACCCCATCATGCAGATGTAGTATCTGAAGTCCAAAAGAGGGGATACATTGCTTGAGATCATGCAATAAGACATGTCAGGGTCACGATAGGATGTTGGTCTCCCAGCCCAGGGTTTCTGCACTATACTATGATTGACATATTTACTATTAGATTTTACTTAAAATTGATTCTGATGGAGTCATAAATATGTTTTTTGTGTTCAACCTTCCATGTCTCTACTATAGTAGCTAAACAGACTCAAACTAAAGTGAAACTCATTATCTATATCTTCTTTATTTAACCATATATTACAGTGCTAAAAAAATAAATAACCCAAGATACACAATTAAAGGATTCATACAGCAAGTCATTGTCTACAAAAGATTTGAAAATAAGGTTGACATCTGTTACAAAAAAAGGATTAATTAGGTATTACTTTAAATGATGAGTTCTGGCTCCATTTCCCATGAGAACAGTTGGTAAATGTACTGTTCTAATTAGGGATTTGGATCAAAATATCATTTTATTCTAATCATGAAGCCTATTAAGATTTTTATTAATACTATCAGTTTTACTAACTATGTACATCACACATGTTTATATGACAAGCACAAATACTTTTCCCCTGGTAAAAAAAAAACCACAACATATAAATGATGTAACATTTACAGTTGAGGGTTATTAACTTAGGGTTAAACTGCTACATTATAATACTCTTTCATCATAACATGCTCTCTTCATGATATGTTAGTAAAGATATTATGCTCCTAAAATCTTGTAAGATACTGTAAAATGAGTGACAGACAAAGCAAGGCTATACCAAGAGGTTTAAATCATAGGTGTGTTTGCTGTGTTTACTTCCTCCAAAAGTATTTTCAAAACAAAGCACGTGCACAGGCCACAACTCTCATCTACTATATTCCCATTGCAACCAAATCTTGTCACATGACTTGTCCCAGCTCCTACAATACAGCATTCAGAAGGGGAGTGCAGATAATAAAAAGAACAAAGAAATTTGAATGTGGAGTTCTGGGCTTCACTCCTGCCTTTACTACTTAGCACCTCTGTCACTTGAGGTTTGTGACTCAAGCCCCTAAACTCTTCCTATCATTTGATGATAACACACCCATTTCTCAGGGATTATTGTGAAAACTACATAAGAAAATTTATGGGTATGCCATACAGTGTTATTCATTTATTCAATCATTATCAAGTACTTCTCCCAGAATTTGTGAACAGCTCTTATACATATTCCAAAATTGAACTAAGCCACCAATAGGTGAGGGGAAGAATGGGGGAAGCTGAAATACAGACATATGTATGTGTATAAATAAATATTAAACTGCTTGCTTATTTCCACTGATAACATGCTTATTTTTTAATGAATATATGATTATTTATTTATGGAAAAGAATTATCTTAATCTTACTTAGAGCAACCACAGAAAATTACCTCTCTTTTAAATTTTTCATTGTAATGGAAAGGAGGGTAAAACACCAAATCACACCATTAAATAATAGACATCTGGAAATTCTAGTTACATGAGGAGGCCCGCTCTGTTGTACGTACATCCTCACTGCCTCCACTGCATGCTGTCACCTCAAAGGAGGTAATGGTGGCTGAGATAGAGGTCAGTCAGGGCTGGATGGGAGAGGGGTATTTACTGGATGGATTTTCACAGACAGAATGGAGGGAGACTTGCAGGAGGGACGTGTATGTAAGAGGGAAATTAGTGTATCTTACAAAAAAAAAATCTATCAAATGTACTTCTTAAGGGAGAGTAGATTGTGAGCAGGAAAATATCCAAAAATGTTAAAAATCCGTTCCTTTATGTGTGCACTCTAACTGATATTCATATTTAGACTTATATTTTTAAATTTCTTGAAGCTCATTTGTAACATTTTTCACGTAGTAGGCAAAATAAGCATTTGTGATATCCAGTGACAAGAAGTTTCTGGAAGCAGCCCTTTCAGAAATGTGTTCTAAGTGAAAGTGGCTTCCCCAAAGTCATTGCCCACTTGTCCTCTGAGCCTGTGGTTGTCTTTAACAGCGACCATGCCCTCAGTCTCAGTAGTAAGTTAAATTTTTGCATGAAGACCAACTCAGGATAATGTTTACGCCTATTCATTTAAAGAGAGAGAGAGAGCAAGCACACAGGGGGAGGAGCAGAGAAAGAGAGAACCCTGAGCAGGCCCCATGTTGACAGCATGGAGCTGTTGCTGTTGGGGGGCTCAATCCCATGAACCCATTGAGATCAAGACCTGGTCTGAAATCAAGAGCTGGACACTTAACCAACTGAGCCACCCAGTGACCCCTCAGAATAAAATTTTTAAAGTATTTTTACAAGACCCACTTTTAGAATTCAAAGTGAAAATAATGTTTATATAGATTCATAAAAACACGTATTCTTACAACTTAAAGTACTTACTTTGCTGAAGAGAAGAATGGCAAGGAGAAAACTTGGCCCAACTTTTTACCTACTAAAATGTTCATATCTAGGTGTTTCTCAGAAATAGCAATAAAGAAACAGGTATTAGCCTTCAAATTGAATACACATCACAGGGCACATCTCAAAAGTAGTTAGGCCACATGCTGCTTACTGCTACAGACACAAAGTCTGTAGCAGTCTATTATCGAAAGTCCCAAGTTCAACCAGCCATAAGAACTCCCTTGTAAATTGCCATTGTTGGTCCCTCTCCATCTCTTGAATCTGCTCTGGCAAAACTCTACATTGGAGTTCGTTACCTGCCTCTAAGCTGTCCTTGAGGCTGGGCATCAATGAAGAGATTTATACAGCTGGGTAAATTTATATCCCCATATTTTTATGATTATTAACCTCTTCGGCTAACAGAGTCCTCTGCTTCTATTCTGAATCCTAGGCTTTCTTGCCTTCTCAAGGAATTTACTTCTTTGGTTATTCTTTCCCCTTCATCTCAAACTTCTCTCAATTGGATTATTTCTATAAACATATAAGTAAGTGTCTTCTATTATTTTTGGATCGTTAAAAAAAAAATTTCAAGCATCTCATCTCCCCATAATTACTGCTCTAAATTTCTCTGTTTGTATCCAAATCTTTAAAAAACTTTCTCTTGCCTTGGCTTTACTTCTGCACCTTCTGTTTACCTTTCAACTCACTTGAATCTGTCATCTGCCTGGAACACTCCAACTCACTCTGCTAAAGTTGACACTGACCTCCATAATGGATTTTTAAGATCTAACCCAAATGGCCACTATTTCTCAAAAACATGGGTTTCGTCGACTCCTTGATACCACAGTTCCTCCTACATCTCTGTCAATGCTCAGTCTCCTTTGCTAGTTACTCTTTTTTTCAACATCTCAATGTTGAAGTTCCCTGGGTTCTTTTCTTAGACTCTCTACCTAGGCGGTCTCATTCATTCTCATGATTTTAAAAATGCTGTCTGTGCTAATGATGCCCAAATTGATATGCCAGTCCTAACCCCCCAGAATGATAGACTCATACCCAATTAACTACTTGACTCAGCCATTTAAATGCCTCAGGGTCATTGCAAAACAACTTGTCCAATATGAACAAGTTCCCCTCCTTTATCCCTTTCAATGGGATTTCCATTTCAGTTAGAATAAAATCCAGTCTCTTTAACATGGCCCTCAAAGATATTCAGGATTTGGCCTCTGTCCAGATCTTAAAACTCCATGTCATGTCTTCCTCTGGCAATTTCACTGAGCCAATTTTAGAAAGCTTTCTGGAAAACACCAAACTTTCTGCCTGCCTCAGGTTTTGCATATGTTATTTCCTCCATTCAGACAGCTCCTTCACTTCTTCTCACCCACCCATTAACAGTCTTCACTTGGCTAACATCAATTCATCTATTGAGATTCAGTTAAAATATTATACACATTAACTCTCCAATCCAACTTAGCTCCCACTTCCCAGCTGTTACTCTGTCTCTTGGAAACCAGTTAATTTGCTTCATAGAAGTTATCACAAGGTTTAATTATATAATTATGTGTTTGTTTATGTCCAACTTTTCTAGTAGATGGCAAATACCATAAAGCAGGGACATTTTCTGTTTATTTACCAAAGTAACATAATTGTCTGGTTCAATATATGTGAGTTCCTGAACCCAATGAATAAAAGTTCATTATTAGCTACTTAGATTAAGCCGTTTCATCTTTGTAATGATTGTACATAATGATGTACATAATGGTGGTCATGTATGAGAAATATAAAACATTTAGTATTTGTATCTCATATAATACCCAAATTTACACAAGGTGTGTGACATGGCATAACTACCTCACTACATTCTCCAGCCTAGAGAGAGTCTCCATTTGAATTATTGCATTTGAACTCCCAAACATCATTTCTGTTAGCCGATAATGCAGCTGAGGCTTAGAAAACTGAGATGAGGAGGGGGAGGAGCCAAGATGGTGGAACAGCATGGAAGTTTTTTTGGGTCTCACGTCCATGAAATACAGCCAGATCAACACTAAACCGTCCTGCATACCCAGAAAACTGATTTGAGGATTAACACAACAATCTGCACAACCTGAACCACAGAACTTATCAGGTACGCGGCGCGGAAAGGTGAACTGGGGAAGAGAGAAGCCGCAGAGGACAGGGAGCTATTTTTGTGAGCATAGAGAGAACAGAGTCAGGCAGCGGTTCGGGGGGGAAGTTTGGGAAAAGCACCCCTCCCCCTTAAAGTAGCTGGAGAGAAAGTGGAAACAGCTACAGGACTGAAATAAAAAGGGAGAAAGAAAGTAGAGGATTTAAATTCCATTAAGACTCTACACATAGGGAGCACAGAGTCTGAAACTCTGCAGCTTGATACCTGGCGATGTTCTGGTGAGAAGGGTGAATCCTCAGGAGCAGAGTGAGTCCGTGGGGGTCCTCAGGCCACACGGGAGAGGCAGTTCCCCTGATGGGAGGACATCTGGTAGAGGCTGTGTGACACTGCCCCAGGCAAAGGCCCCAGTGGACCCTGGAGAACAACCACATTTGCTGGTGTTAGAACAAGGTCCTTAAAGATGAATCCTGGTGCCAGATGTGTGTTGTGATTTTCCATAATCGCTGAAACGCTGCTACTACACGATTGTGTGAACTTTTTCTGGGGCGGGATAGCACCCAGCAACAGCCTCTGGGCGTTGGCTGCAGCACGGTCCTGTGAACGTTCCTGGGTGCAGTCGGCACCCGGCAGTGCTCGGTGAGACCCTCCTGCAGAGGAGCAGAACCGGTCAAAGCCACAGTCCCTCAGAAATAAGGGGTCGGGAAAAACAGCCACATCTGAGATGAAACTCAGGAGGGAGGTGCTGCCTAGGGCCTGGTCACGGACAGGGTAAAAATGGGGGCGTGGACAGAAGCCAGAGACAAAGGACTGGTGTGCCGATGTGGATCCGAGAGAACAGAGTTCTGAGACCTGGTATCTGGGTGACGGCATTTTCACCCCTCCCACGCATGCGCATACACACCTACAAGCACCACAACAATCTACCCCAGTGGGCTAAGCAGCGCCATCTAGTGGAAAACGGAGCAGTTACACTAAGCCCTGCCCAACTGGCCCAACCTCAATCTGATCTTCAGGAACAGAAGTCTCTCCACCTGCTCAGTTTACAGACTGTGCTGTAAGTGCTACATAGTTTGACTTCCTGGGGAAAACGAAATAATTTCAATCATGTTTCAGTCTGTTCGCTGGTCCCTCTAGTCAAGGTTCATTTATGTTTGTTTGTTGCTTTTCTTTTTCTTCAATACAGAAGGAGAAAAAATTTATTTTTATTTCCAATTTTTATTAAAAATATTTTCTTTAATTTTTTCTACTATATTTTTTCCTTTTTTTGTAATATTTTTCAAATTCTATTTCACTTCCATCACTTCATTTTATCCTATTTCAGTGTATTCATTTTTTCAAATTTTCAAATGATTTCCTTCCCCCCTTTTTTTATCTAATATGTCAAGCCATTTCAACACCCAGACCAAAACACACCTAGGATCTAGCATCATTTATTTGATTTGTGTGTGTGTGTGTGTTCTTTATAATTTTTTTATTTTAATTTTTTTGACCTCATTAATTCCTTTTCTCCCTTTAAAATGATGAAACAAAGAAATTCACCCCAAAAGAAAGAGCAGGAAGAAACAACAGCCAGGGAATTAACCAACACAGATACAAGTGAGATGTCTGAACCAGAATTTGGAATCACAATAATAATAATACTTGCTGTGGTTGAAAATGGATTAGAATCCCTTTATGCAGAGACAAAAGAAGTAAAAGCTAGTCAGGATGAAATAAAAAATGCTATGACTGAGCTACAATCTCGAATGGATTGCATTCGAAGGATGAGGCAGAACAGCAAATTAGCATATATAGAGGATTATAGCATATATATAAATTTATGGAGAATAATGATGCAGAAAAAAAAAAGAGGGAGATTAAGGCAAAAGAGCATGATTTAAGAATTAGAGAAATCAGTGACTCATTATAAAGGAACATCAGAATCATACGGGTCCCAGAAGATGAAGAGAGTTTTAAAGGGGTAAAAGGGTTATGTGAGCAAATCATAGTGGAAAACTTTCCTAACCTAGGGAAAGACACAGACATCAAAATACAGGGAGCACAGAGGACTCCCATTAGATTCAACAAAAACTGACCATCAACAAGGCATGTCATAGTTAAATTCACAAAATACTCAGGCAAGGATAGAATCATGAAAGCAGAAAGGGGAAAAGAAAAGTCTTTAACCTACAAGGGAAGAGAGATCAGATTCGTAGCAGACCTATCCACAGAAACTTAGCAGGCCAGGAAGGAGTGGCAGGATATATGCCATGTGCTGCTCTGGAAAAATATGCAGCCAAGAATTCTTTATCCAGCAAGGCTGTCACTCAAAATAAAAGGAGAGATTAAAAGTTTCCCAGACAAACAAAAAGTAAAGGAGTTGGTGACCACTAAACCAGCCCTGTAAGAAATTTTAAGGGGGACTCTCTGAAGGGAGAAAAGACGAAAAAAAAAAAAAACAACAAATAAATAAAGACCTAAAGCAACAAAGACCAGAAAGGACCAGAGAACACCACCAGAAACTCCAACTCTACAAGCAACATAATGGCAATAAATTCATATCTTTCAGTACTCACTCTAAGTGTCAACGGACTAAATTCTCCAATCAAAAGACATAAATTAACAGATGGATAGGAAAACAAGATCCATCTAGATGCTGTTTACAAGAGACCCACTTTAGACCTAAAGACACCTTCAGATTGAAAGTAAGGGGATGGAGAAGCATCTATCATGCTAATGGTCAAAAAAAGAAAGAAGGAGTCGCCTTCTTTGGAATCACAATAATACTTATATCAGACAACCTAGACTTTAAAATGAAGACTGTATCAAGAGATGAAGAAGGGCATTATATCATAATCAAGGGGTCTATCCACCAAGAAGACCTAACAATTGTAAACATTTATGTGCCAAATGTGGGAGAACCCAAATATGTAAATCAATTAAACACAAATATAAAGAAACTCATTGATAGTAATACCCTAATAGTAGGAAACATCAACACCCCACTTACAACAATGGACAGATCATCTAATCAAAATATCAACAAGGAAACCATGGCTTTGAATGACACACTGGACCAGATGGACCTAACAGATATATTCAGAACATTTCATCCTAAAGCAGCAGAATATACATTCTTCTCCAGTGCACATGGAACATTCTCCAGAATAGATCACATACTGGGACACAAATCAGCCCTCAGCAAGTACAAAAAATGGAGATCATACCATGCATATTTTCAGACCACAATGCTATGAAACTCCAAATGAACCAAAGGAAAAATTTGGAAAGATAACAAACACTTGGAGACTAAAGAACATCCTACTAAAGAATGAATGGGCTAACCAAGAAGTCAAAGAGGAAATTAAAAAGCACATGGAAGGCAATGAAAATGATAACACCACAGCCCAAAACCTCTGGGATGCAGCAGAGGCGGTCATGAAAGGGAAGTATATAGCAATCCAAGCCTTCCTAAAGAAGGGAGATCTCAGATACACAACCTAACCTTATACCTTAAAGAGCTGGAAAAAGACCAGCAAATAAAACCCAAAACCAGCAGAGACAGGAAATCATAAAGATTAGAGCAGAAATTAGTGCTATCGAAACCAAAAAAACAGTAGAACAGATCAATGAAATCAGAAGCTGGTTCTTTGAAGAATTAACAAAATTGATAAACCACTAGCCAGTTTGATCAAAAAGAAAAAGGAAAGGCCCAAATAAATACAATCAAGAATTAAAGAGGAGAGATCACAACCAACACAGCAGAAATAAAAATAATAAGAGAATATTATGAGCAATTATACACCAATAAAATGGGCAATCTGAAGAAATGGACAAATTCCTAGAAACATATAAACTACCAAAACTGAAGCAGGAAGAAATAGAAAATTTGAACAGACCCATAACCAGTAAATAAATTGAATTAGTAATCAAAAATCTCCCCAAAAACAAGAGTCCAGGGTCAGATGGCTTTCCAGGGGAATTATACCAAACATTTAAGGAAGAGTTAACACCTATTCTCTTGAAGCTGTTCCAAAAAATAGAAACGAAAGGAAAACTTCCAAACTCTTTCTATGAAGCCAACATTGCCTTGATTCCAAAACCCGACAGAGACCCTACTAAAAAGGAGAACTACAGACCAATTTCCCTGATGAACATGGCTGTAAAAATCCTCAACAAGATATTAGCCAACTGGATCCAACAATACATTAAAAAAATTATTCACCACGACCAAGTAGGATTTATACCTGGGATGTGAGGCTGGTTCAATATCTGCAAAACAATCAATATGATCCATCACATCAATAAAAGAAAGGACAAGAACCACATGATCCTCTCAATAAATGCAGAGAAAGCATTTAACAAAATACAGCATCCTTTCTTGATAAAAACCCTCAACAAAGTAGGGATAGAAGGATCATACCTCAAGATCATAAAAGCCATATGTGAAAGACCCACCGCTAATATCATCCTCAATGGGGAAAATCTGAGAGCTTTCTCCCTAAGGTCAGGTACATGACAGGGAGGTCCACTCTCACCACTGTTATTCAGCATAGTATTGGAAGTCTTAGTCAGCAATCAGACAACACAAAGGAATAAAAGTCCTCCAAGTCAGCCAGGATGAAGTCAAACTTAAACTCTTTGCAGGTGACATGATACTCTACATGGAAAACCCAAAAGATTCTGACAAAAAACTGCTAGAACTGATCCATGAATTCAGCAAAGTTACATGATTTAAATCAATGCACAGAAATTGGTTGCATCCCTATACACCAATAATGAAGCAACAGAAAGAGAAATCAAGGAATTGGTCCCATTTTCAATTGCACCAAAACCCATAAAATACCTAAGAATAAATCTAACCAAAGAGGTGAAAAATCTATACACTGTAAACTATTGAAAGCTAATGAAAGAAATTGAAGATACAAAAAAAATGGAAAAAGATTCCATGTTCCTGGCTAGAAAGAACAAATTTTGTTAAAATATCAATACTACCGAAAGCAATCTACATATTCATTGCAATACCTATCAAAATAATGCCAGCATTCTTCACAGAACTAGAACAAACAATCCTGAAACGTGTATGGAACCAGCAAAGACCCCGAATAGCCAGAGCAATCTTGAAAAAGGAAACCAAAGTAGGAGACATCACAATCCCAGACTTCAAGCTGTCATCACAAAGCTGTAGTCATCAAGACAGTATAGTACTCGCACAAAAACAGACACTCAGATCAATGGAACAGAATAGAGAATCCAGAAATGGACCCACGAATGTATGGCCAACTAACCTTGACAAAGCAGGAAAGAATATCCAATGGAATAAAGATAGTCTCTTCAGCAAGTGGTGCTGGGAAAACTGGACAGCGACATGCAGAAAAATGTACTTGGACCACTTTCTGACACCATCCACACAAATAAACTCAAAATGGATGAAAGACCTAAATGTAAGACAGGAAGCCATCAAAATCCTAGAGGAGAAACCAGGCAGAAACCTGTTTGACCTCGGCCGCAGCAACTTCTTATTCAACATGTCTCCGGAGGCAAAGGAAACTTAAGCAAAAGTGACCATTGGGACCTCATCAAAATAAAAAGCTTCTGCACAGCAAAGGGAACAATCAGCAAAACTAAAAGGCAACTGACAGAATGGGAGAAGATATTTACAAACGACATATCAGATAAAGGGTTAGTATCCAAAATCTATAAAGAACTGATCAAACTCAACATCCAAAAAACAAAGAATCCGATGAAGAAATGGGCAAAAGACATGAATAGACACTTCTCCAAAGAAGACATCCAGATGGCCAACCAACACATGAAAAAATGCTCAACATCACTGATCATCAGAGAAACACAAATCAAAGCCACACTGAGATACCACTTTACACCGGTCAGAGTGGCTAAAATGAACAAATCAGAAAACAACAAATGTTGGCAAGGATGCAGAGAAAGAGAATCTCTTTTGCATTGCTGATGGGAATGCAAACTGGTGCAGCACTCTGAAAAACAGTATGGAGGTTCCTCAAAAAATTAAAAATAGAATACCCTATGACCCAGCAATTGCTCTACTAGGTATTTATCCAAGGGATACAGGTATGCTGTTTCGAAGGGACCCATGCACTCCCATGTTTATAGCAGCACTATCAACAATAGCCAAAGTTGGGAAAGAGCCCAAATGTTCATCGATGGATAAATGGATATTGAAGAAATACAATGGAGTATTATTCGGCAATCAAAAAGGATGAAATCTTGTCATTTGCAACTACGTGGATGGAACTAGAGGGTATTATGCTAAGTGAATTTAGTCAGTCAGAGAAAGACAAAAATCATATGACTTAACTCATATGAGGACTTTAGGACACAAAACAGGTGAACATAAGGGAAGGGAAACAAAAATAATATAAAAACAGGGAGGGGGAGAAAACATAAGAGACTTAAATATGGAGAACAAACAGAGGGTTACTGGAGGGGTTGCGGGACGGGGGATGGACTAAATGGCTAAGGGGCATTAAGGAATCTACTCCTGAAACCATTGTTGCACTATATGCTAACTAACTTGGATGTAAATCAAAAAACAAATTAAAATTAAAATTAAAAAATAAAAAAAGAAACCTAAGAAATGAGTAAAATTCATATTTCTAATAAGATAGCAGATACTCAGATTCTCATGCCTAGTGTTCCTTGCATTGTATTACATTGCTTCAAGAATAAATTTTTGGGGTGCCTGGGTGGCTTAGTTGCTTAAGCATCTGACTTCAGCTCAGGTCACAATCTCATGGTTCATGAGTTCAAGCCTCACATTGGGTTCTGTGCTGATAGCTAGGAGCCTGGAGCCTGCTTCAGATTCTGTGTCTACCTCTCTCTCTACCCCTCTCCTGTTTGTGCTCTGTCTCTCTCTGTCTCAAAAATAAATAAACAAAAAAAGATTTTAATATTAAAAAAATAAACTTTAAACCTTTAGAGAAATAGAGCAGAAGCACAACTTTGCCATTTATTCCCTTGAAAGACAATCACAAGAAACATTAACTTTGATACCAGTAATAAGATCACATTTTCAAATTTGCCCCCACACCCCCCCCCTCCCACCACCAAATAACTTGGCATCAGAATAAAAACATTTAAAACTATTCTATCTAGGGACAAAGTATACCATCTTGATTCTCTGCTTCCATTCACTCATTAAAATAGGATAATGTGCTATAGGAGGAATCCCCTTAATTTTTAGGGGGAAGTATGATAAGCATTGTAGCTCGTTTGGCCTATCTATTAAAACACCGTCTTCTACATACTTCTCCACTCATCAGGTAAACCACATATTTATTTTGATAGTTATTTTCCAAGTGTACACATACAGGCAGCAAAGTCTTATTTATACAGTGATGCAGACAGGTTTTGTGGTATTAGCAAACGGGCTCACATGGAGTAATCTCTCAAAGAATTACTGCTTTACTTTATTGTTAATGTGAACAATAATAGTAATAGATAACATTTACTGAATACTTACAATGGTCGAAACACTATTCTAGATTTCTTAAAGTGCTACCTTATTTTATTCTCTAAACCCTATTTTATTTTATTCTCAAATGACTCTTTAAGATAGACATTATTTTTGCCATTTTGTTTATAAAGAGACTGAAAGTCATGGATCATGAAAATGGGTTTCAAAATTGCTCAGCTGGTATGTTGTAGAGCTGAAATGTTAACTCATGTTTATCAACTTAAGACTCATTTTCTTTACATGCTGGCAACACAGAAGTCTGTCCTTAGCCATGGGGATATGTTCCAAGGCCCTCAGTGGGTGCCTGAAACTGCATACAGTATCAAACCCAATGTACACTGTTTTTTTTCCCATATAGACATACCTATGATAAAGCTTAATTTATTAATTAAACTTACTGTGCCTAATTAGCAGAGCAAGAGATGATAATAAAATACAATAATTATAACAATATTCTGTAAATAAAAGTTATGTGACCTTGGTCTCTCTCTCAAAATAACTTTATACTATACTCACCCTTCTTCTTGTGATGATGTGAGATGATAAAATGCCTACGAGATGAGATGAAGTGAGATGAATGACATAGACATTGTGACGTAGCATTAGGCGACTACTGACTTTCTGACCATTCAAGGGGAGGATCATCTGCGTCTGGACCCCACTGTTGGTGCTGAATGTGAGTAACTGTAGCCACAAAGTGTGAAACAGAGATAAGGAGGGGGAGGGTTACTATGTTGGCCATCCTTTGTCCTTTTTGATTAGCTAACCTTAGTTTCTTTACTTTTAAGGTAATGATTTTGTTTGTTTGTTTGTTTATCATTTATTATTATTGTTCTTTTCCTGTGCATCTCATGTTTTCTTAAGAATCTTTTAAAACTTCCATTAAGAATGAGTGTAGTCCAGTATCATTCTTCTGCATGTTGCCTTCCAACACCATTTGTTGAAGAGACTTTTTCCACTGATATTCTTTCTTGCTTTGTCAAAGATTAGTTTACCATATAGTTGGGAATGGGGAACAATAGAGGAGAATAGAGGGAAACAAACTGCAAGAGACTCTTAATGATAGAGAACAAACTTAGGGTTGATGGAGGGAGGTGGGTAAGAGATGGGCTAGACAGGTGATGTCCACGAAGGAGGGCACTTGTTGTGACTTGTTGTGATGAGCACTGGGTGTTGTATGTAAGTGATGACTCACCGAATTCTACTCCTGAAACCAATATTGCCCTGTATGTTTAACTAACAATAGCAACAACAAGATGGTAATTATATGAGGTAAAAGATGTGCTAACTAACTTTATTGTGGTAAACACCTTGCATTACATGCATATATCATATCATCACACTGTACAACTTAAAATTCCATAATGTTATATGTCAATTATATCTCAATAAAGCTTGGGAAGAAAAAAAAAAGGAAATGAGTGAGCTATGAGCATGTGGTCAGATAGAAGCATGAAATCCAATTTCTTCACTTACCAGCTGTTGATCTCAGGCACATTATCTTACTTCAATAAGCCTCAATTTCCTTGTCCATAAAACAAGAATAACAATAATTATAAGCCACTTTATGGCTTCCTTTGAGAAATAAGTAGTGCATATCATGTACCAAATATGGTCCCCAGTCCATAGGAGATGCCCAATAGAGGCAATAGTTGTTATTACACTTAAAAAAATTTTTTTTACTATCACTTTGGCACTTGTTAGCTGTAGAATTTGAGGTTACTTAACCTCTCCAGGCTCCATTTCCATTTATCTAAAATAGCAATTATAATATTATTATCTGCCTAATCATTTTGTCCAAATTAATTTTTGTTCAAATTGGGATAGTTTTGAGAATGAAAAAAGGCATCAAAATAACTCAAATAATATGAGTTATGAAATATTCACTAAAATTGGTTTCATTTATAATGGTAGACCTAGAAAATAGTTCAGTACAAAAATAGTATAAAAATAAATTATTTCTAAAACCAAATAATATATATTTGTGTTTTTAAACCAAAGTAAAATGTTTTTTTCATAGTATCTCCTAGAAGCATCCTCAAAATTACATTTTTTGGCCAATAAATTTGAAATTGTTGATACCTCTAATTGATTGTTCTATGTAGAACATAATATTTGAGAAAATATTCTGTCTATAAGCACTAAGAGATATGGTCTGTTTAGAGCAAATTCTGCTAAATGTGGATGGTCTGAATTTTATTTTTTCATATTCAAGTGTGGAAATATTTCATCTCAAATATCTCTTGCCTCCATTCAAAGTAACAAGTTCAGGGGCACTGGGGTGACTCAGCTGGTTAAGCATCTGACTTCAGCTCAGGTCATGATCTCATGGTTTGTGAGTTTGAACTCCACATTGGGCTCTGTGCTGACAGCTCAGAGCCTGGAGCCTGTCTTCGGATTCTGTGTCTCCCTCTCTCTCTGCCCCTTCCCTGCTCATGCTCTGTCTCGCTCTCTCTAAAAAATAAATAAACATTAAAAAAAGTTTTTTTAAACAACAAAATAAACAAAGTAACAAGTTCAACAAATAGTTGAAAATAGTCAATAAGTTGACTCTTTTTATTATTCATTTGAATGTTTCACCAAACTTGGATTCTCCAAAATCACTGATCCTCTCAATCTCATTTTATTGTGATACAGAATATAAATTTAAACAAACTAGAAGCTCCGTCAAAAGATTCTTCCCACCAGATGAGATATTCTAAAATACAATTATAGGATTTTAAAACAAAATCATGTACAACATTTACATTCTCATCACTTAATCTTTCCAATTGTTTCCTTTGTAGGAATAAAATGCAATTACTACCTGTTTTCATGTTTTGTCTTCAAAAATTGCAGTTCCCTTCAAAGCTTCAAAAGTTGCAATCCCACTCTAATGCTGTGATTAACTACTTCTAATTGTTTTTTAACAACATGAAATATTAGAAAAATTGGTTACAAGAAAAGCAATATAACTAAAGGACAATTAGAATGATTTACAAAATTATTCCATTTAAGCTCAAACATACCTGAAATTGAATTTGTGATGTGTCATAGGAAGAGAAAATATAGACTGTCATGATGATGATGTGTGTGTTCAGTATCAACTCTTTCAAAAAATTTTTGTGTTTTTTTTTTATTTAATGTTTATTTATTTTGAGAAAGAAAGAGAGAGCATGAGCAGGGGAGGGGCAGAGAGAGGGAGGCACAGAATCCTAAGCAGGTTCCAAACTCTGAGCTGTAGCACAGAGTCCAACGCAGGGCTCAAACTCACAAACCATGAGATCATGACCTGAGCCGAAGTCGGATGCCTAACCGACTGAGCCACCCAGGAGCCCCATTCAAAAAATTTTTGTAATTCAGTTCCCTGTGTATGTATAGAATATTTGTAAATTTGGATAATTATTGCTTTATTTCAAAGAATAGAATGCTATATAGCTTATTTGAATTATAAATTATGAATGTACCATAACAAATTTCCTGTATATAGCTCCTCCATAAATTTCTTAATTAATTGGGAAACATTTTTTTACCATATAATTATACTACACAAAATTTGTAATCGTATTATCTCCATGAAAAAATACCTCTTCAGTGTTCACCTTTACAAATAAATTAACAAAGATATGGGCTGCCTGGGTGGCTCAGTCGGTTAAGCATCTGACTTCCACTCAGGTCATGAACTCTGTGAGTTCAAGCCCTTGTCAGGGCCCATGCTGACAGCTCAGAGCCTGGAGCCTGCTTTGGATTCTGTGTCTTACTCTCTCTGCCCCTCCCCTGCTCGGTCTCTCTCTTTCTCTCTCTCTCTCTCTCTCTCTCTCTCTCTCTCTCTCTCTCAAAAATAAATGGACATCAAAACAATTTTTTTTAAATAAATTAACAAAGATGTTCGAAATAATGCTATTTCACTTTCAATATAATGAACTTCCAGAAGTTTTACTTAAATTCTGTGAATTGGATTGAAAAAGAATCAATCCATTCCCGGAATATAGCTGATTTCTAAATTTGAAATTTGATGACTGATATAAATGTATATGAGCTTATTCTACTATAGAAATGACATCTGTGTCTGTTTAAATGGGAATGAAATTCTACTATGAAAGCAACATGGGAACAGCTATCACTGCACATTTCATAGGCATACAGGAAATCTTAGAATTTCCACAGCAAAGTTTTTTTTTTAAGTTTATTTATTCATTTTTGAGAGCAAGAGAGAGAGGAGGGCAGAGAGAGAGGGAGACAGAGAATCCCAAGCAGGCTCTGCACCATCAGCACAGAGCCCAACATGGGGCTCGAACTTATGAACCATGAGATCATGACCTGAGGTTAAACCAAGAAACAAACGCTTAATGGACTGAGCCACCCAGAGTCCCCAACAGCAAACTTAATTTACAAGAATCATGTGATCTAGATGAAAACTCATGTGTCTCAAAGTGACACATAAGTGTACCTTCTATAGCTATATGTGTTAAATCATATTTTGGCCCAGCATTTGTAAACTAATAATATGGGAGGTTATTCTTATTGTGGCATAATGTGCACAACATAGGATTTACCATTTAACTATTTTTAACCATCAATTTAGTGACATTAAGTACATTCACAATGTTCTGCAACCATAACTATTATCCAATACTTTTTCATCATTCCAAACAGAAATTCTGTGCCCATTAAACAATAACTACCATTTTCCCTCTTCTGGACCCCTAATACCCTCTATTCTGCTCTTTGTCCTTATGGCTAGGTACCTCATATAACAGAGATAATTTTACTTCTTCCTTTCCAGTTTGGATGTTGTTTATTTCTTTGTCTTGTCTGACTGTTCTCGCCAGGACTTCCAGTGATGGGTTGAATGGAGATGGTGATAGCGGGCACCCTTGTCTTAGTCTTGATCTTAGAAGGAAAGCTTTCAACTACTCACTGTTGAGTCTGATGTTAGCTGTGGGTTTATAATACAGGGCCCTTACTGTGTTGAAGTATGTTCCATCTATACTCAATTTGTTGGGAATTTTTATCATCAAAGCATGTTTAATTTTGTCAAAAGCTTGTCAGTTGTAACAATATGGACAAAACTTCAGGGCATTATGCTAACTGAAATAAGTCAGAGAAAAGCAAATACTGTATGACCTCATATATGGTCATTTAAAAAATAAAATTCATAGAAACATTGTAGATTGGTGGTTGCTGGGGCAAAAGTGTGTGGGAAACAGGTGAAGGTGGTCAAAGTACGATGTTCTGTTATATGACCAGTAAGTTCTGGGAGTCTAATATACAGTATAGTGACTATATTTAACAATAGTGTATTGTATTTTGGAAGTTGCTAAGAGAATAAATTTTAAAATTTCTCATCACACATACAAAAATATAACTGAGATATGACCTTATTGTAGTAATCATTTCACAAAATATATGCATGTCAAATAATTTTCTGGTACATGTTAAACTTAATGTTATATGTCAATTATATCTAAATAAAATTGGAAAAAATAATAAATTTTAATTTTAAATATTTCTGGCACTATGTTTCAACATCTAAATAATTTATTTTTTTTAATTTTTTAATGTTTACTCATTTTTTGATAGACAGAGACTGAGTGTGAGTAGGGGAGGGGCAGAGAGAGAGAGGGAGACACAGAATCTGAAACAGGCTCCAGGCTCTGAGCTGTCAGCACAGAGCCCGACGCGGGGCTCGAACTCACGGACCGTGAAATCATGACCTGAGCCAAAGTCAGACGCCTAACTGACTGAGCCACCCAGGCACCCTTCTAAATAACTGTTTAAATTAATATTGCTTTAGGGGCGCCTGGGTGGCGCAGTCGGTTAAGCGTCCGACTTCAGCCAGGTCACGATCTCGCGGTCCGTGAGTTCGAGCCCCGCGTCAGGCTCTGGGCTGATGGCTCGGAGCCTGGAGCCTGTTTCTGATTCTGTGTCTCCCTCTCTCTCTGCCCCTCCCCCATTCATGCTCTGTCTCTCTCTGTCCCAAAAATAAATAAAAACGTTGAAAAAAAAATAAAAAAAATAAATTAATTAATATTGCTTTAATTTAAGGTTTTCTGTTCTCAAATGTCTATATGGTAGAGACCATTTTTACATGGGATTGAATTACATAAACTTATCATAACTTATTGCTTTATAATAATAATAAACATGTATTTATTATAACAGTTTCTTACCACAGAAAATCTATGAAAATTTTAGTATAATCCTATCACAGAAAACTGATTTACCATTATAGTCACTTATTATTACTTAAAAACACAAAATAACGTGTTATGAAAAATACAGAATTTAGGATTTTTGTTAAAATTACCATGAATTATTATTTCTAGTTCCTTAATCCCAAAGATTAATATCACTTTGGGACTTGGAAACATTATTAGAGAGTGGTCTTTTGTGTATCTACTACAGGTTTTTCTTCTGTGGTTACCATGAGGTTTATATTAAATATCTTATAGTTATAACAACCCATTTCAACCTGATAACAACTTAACTTCTTTTTTTTTTTTTTTTTCTTTTTTTTTTTTTTTTTTTTTTTTTTTTTTAATTTTTTTTTCAACGTTTATTTATTTTTGGGACAGAGAGAGACAGAGCATGAGCGGGGGAGGGGCAGAGAGAGAGGGAGACACAGAATCGGAAACAGGCTCCAGGCTCCGAGCCATCAGCCCAGAGCCTGACGCGGGGCTCGAACTCACGGGCCGCGAGATCGTGACCTGGCTGAAGTCGGACGCTTAACCGACTGCGCCACCCAGGCGCCCCACAACTTAACTTCTATAGCATATGAAAACTATATACTTTTACTTCTTTCCCTTTCATCACATTTTAGGCTATTAATGTTACAGTTTACATCCTTTGTATACAATAATGAATTATTGCAGTTGTAGCTATTTTTAGTGTTTATTTTTCTTTAACTTTTAAACTAGAGTTGTGATTTACACACCACCATTACCATGTTAGGGAATCTGATTTAACTATATTTACCTTTACTGATGATTTTTATACATTTGTTTTTCCAATGTTAATTAACATCACTTCAATTTAACTAGCAGAACACTGCTCAGTATTTCTTATATGGCAAGTCTAATGGTGATAAACTCCCTCAGTTTTATTTGTCTGGGAAAGTATTTTTCTCTCTTTCATTTCTGAAGGATAACTTTGCTGGACATAGCATTATTGGTTGATAGGATTTCTTTTCTTTCAATATTTTGAATAAATCATCTCACCCACCCTGGCCTGCAAAGTTTATGCTGATAAATCCTCTCATGGCCTATTGGGTGTGCCCACATAGGTGATGAGTTGTTTTCCTATGGCTGCTTTCAAATTTTCCTTTTTATCTGACTTTTGACAATTTAATTATAATGTATCTCAGTTTAGCCCTTTTAGGATTGAAACTTTTGGGGGTGTTTTGAGCCTCATGAATCTGGATGTACATTTATTTTCCTAAGTTTCAGAGTGTTTCAATAGAAAGCCCAGTTTTCAATAGTTGAAATACATTCACTTCCTCTTTTTCTCTCTCTTCTCCTTCCAGGATTCCTATAATGCACAAATTTTATTTTATTTTGCTGATGTCCCATAAATTCTATAAATTCTCTTCACAGTGTTTCATTCTTTTTTCCTTTTTGCTCCCCTGACTGGATAATTGCCAATAGAAATTGGAAATTGATCTTCCTTCTGCTTTTTGAAGTCTGCTGTCAAAGTTCTCTGTTGAATTCTTCAGTTTAGTCATTGTATTCTTCAGCTTTGGTATTTCCACTTAGTTTGCCTGATGATTTCTATTTCTTTGTTAAAATTCTCATTTTGTTCATAAATCCTTTCCCTAATTTCATTTAGTTGTCTGTTTCTATATTCTTGTAGTTCACTGAATTTCTTTAAGAGGATTATTCTAATGTTTTTGATAGTTCAATGATCTCCACTTTTCAGGGTCATTTAGGGGAACTTTATTAGTTCTCATTGGTGGCGTCATATTTACTTGACTGTTACCGCATATCCTTGTGTTGGCATCTGTGTTGGCATCCACACGACTCCTGAAACAGAATGCTACGGGCACCAGTGACAGTTGCAACAAAGTTTATTACAATGAGAGGCAAGGCCGACCGATCGGGACCAACACTCTTGATAAGAGTGTGGCCCCGAACAGCCGGGGTACAGAGTTTTTAAAGTTGATCACGTCGTTTTATCATTATCTGGGAACAGAACAGAGCAACAGTTCCCAGATGAGTTAGAAACAGTTGCCAGATGAGTCAGAAACAGTTATCGAATGAGGTGATTATTTTAGATTTTCTGCCGCTAAGTTGCAACCAGTGGATCTCCTTGACCTTGTCTCTGATGCTCTTTTTTGAGGTTTTGTTTCCTTCATTGGTAAAGCCTGATTCACAAGAGTGTGAAGTATGATTTACAAGAGTAAAAGCAAGGTTGTTATCTTTTGACCTTCAGTGTCAGAACAAAGTTGTTATCTTTCAAGCTAAGCGTTAGCCCTACAGTACAATTTAACCCTTACAATCTGCATATTAGTAAACAGTCTCCTCATCCAGATTTTGTAGGTTTTGTTTCATCCAGGAAAGGCCTTCACCAACCAGCTCAGCTTAGGGTACTGGATCAGCTCGTAGCATCTGTGAGCAAATGGAGCTTGCCACTGTGGTCCAGTTGAGTGAGGCCACTGCCCTTGCCCTTGCCCTTGGCGGGATAGAGTTTGTCGCTGGTTGAGTTGGCCTTCAGGCTGGACTCTGTATTCAAGTAGTGCTGCTATGTGTACTACCTGGTTGGGCAAGACTTCTGGGTTGTTTTCCATGTTTAGATGATGCCATTCTCTGGGGTCTGCAGTCACCTCTGGTTGGGTAGGGTTGTAGGCTGTGTTCCCCACAGGACAGTGCCACTGGTGAGATTTTGCAATGGGATAGGGTTTTGGGCTACACTCTGCAATCCTCCCTGTTCAGGTAATGCACCTCAGGCTGTCCTCACCAACCTGGATGTTATAGCTGCCTCGACTCTGCATTTAGGCACAGCCACAGGTCTGGACTTCATGGTCAGATGGGCCTCAGTTTGTGTTCTGCAATTAGGGCAGCAGACTGTGTCTCTAATACTGAGTAGGCTTGTAGGTTGGGCCTGGCAGCTGGGTGGTTACCATAAGCTGGGCTCCAAAGCTCCTCAGGGAATTTCAGGCTCCCTGCCTATGTGGGGTTAGAGGCTATGTTCAACAGTTGGGCAGGGCTGTTGGCATGGCTCCCTGCCAGGCAGAGCCCTAAGATATCTTCTGCTGATTTAGGGTGTTGTGGCCACTATCCCCAGAGCAGTGGGTCTGGATGCTATGCTCAGCGGTTGAGCAGAACTTTGAATTTATTCTTCTGTGCAGGCAAGCCCATAAAATGTGCTTCACAGCCAATGTGGCCCTGTGGCTGGAGAACCAAATTAGGCTGAAATGCCAACCAACCTTCCTGGCCTGACACGGTCACTGGCTTGAGTCTGCTGATCCACAGAGCTGCTGGCTGGGATCTCTGCTCAGGTGCTGCTGCAAGCAGTAATGAAACCTGCCAAGATGTAAATGCTGGATGCTTTAAGCCACATTCTGCTTATCTGCCTCTACCTTAACCCCAGTAGCTGAGCTTCACAGATTCTCCTCATGATCCCTGTGAGGAAGGACCCAGGTGGGCCTCCTAGGAAGCATCCCACAATGCTGGGGAAGTTGGATGTCCACCTTAGTTCCTCTTTTTCCCACTGGAGATACTGTAGGGCCAAGGAGGCCCTCCCACTATGGCACTGTGCCCTTCTGGGGAGGGGCAATGTGATTAAAGTGAAACCATTCCTCTTACCTTTCAAATGCAATCCGGCTCAGGCTCTATTGTACAGGGGTACAGGCGAGTGCTACAGCCCCATCCCTGGATGCTGCAGTTTCACAATGGTGCCCTTTCTATGCATACTGGCTAGTTGGTCTTCATATTAAAAGGACTGAAGTTAGGAACTAGTATAATGACCTATATTACATCTTGATGATGTCATCCTTTAAGCTCCTTTAAGCTATTATTCTTAAAATGAAATTTTAAAATACACAAAGCAGGGGCATCTGGGTGACTCAGTCGGTGAAGCATTCAACTCTTGATTTCAGCTCAGGTCATGAGCTCATGGTTTTGTGAGTCTCAGCCCCGTGTCAAACTCTGTGCTGACAGCATGGAGTCTTCTTGGGATTCTCTCTCTCTCTCTGTCTCTCTCTCTCTGCCCCTCCCCCACTCATGTTCCCTCTCCCTCTCTCTCTGTCTCTCAAAATAAATAAACTTAAAAAAAAATAAGATAGAATAAAATAAAATACACAAAGCAGTAATTCCTGATAATCTTGACCTTTGTTTTATGTAAAAATATTCCAGACATAAAACATGTTTCATTTTGCATTTTTCTTGATTGGATTTTTAAGAGTGGCTCTAAAAGTATCTTCAAGTTAGACATTGTAGTATATATTCTTTCATAGAAGTTTATTTCCTTTTGTAAAAGTGAAAATCTCTTTTCTCCTTGCTCTGATTTTGGTTTTGTCATTGAAGTTAATACTGTTTTTGCTAATTCAGAGTTTAAATCAATTTCTGATTTCATTTAGAGAATTCCACACAATGTTCACAACTTTTTCTCTTCACCTGTCCTCCTTTAAAGTATTTAAGGTGCACCTGGGTGGCTCAGTTGGTTGGGTATCCAACTTCGGCTCAGGTCATGATCTCGTGGTTTGTGGGTTCAAGCCCCACATCGGGCTCTGTGCTGACAGCTCAGAGCCTGGAGCCTGCTTTGGATTCTGTCTCTCCCTCTCTCTCTGCCTCTCTCTCTCTCTCTCAAAAATAAGTAAACATTTAAAAAAAGGTTTTTTTAACAATAAAGTATTTAAAAGAACTGTGGCCTACAGAGAACATTCAAACCCTGGGAAATGAGAGTGAAGATTATTGAGCTGTATTCAAGTACCAGATTATTCAGATGGCCTAGCAAGGCGACAGCACTACACAGAACATCACATGTCAAAATTGCTAATTTAATAACTTATTTTGTTTTCAGAATTTGCTGTTTCTTGGAATGCCATTTAACTGTCTTGGAACTCCACACATAAGTTTTGTGTATTGTGTGTTGTTAAGTATAAACTTATGCCTTTTTTTTTTTTTTGCAAGAATGACTCACCATTAGTGGCAGACAGGGTCAAGACCATACACTTATGAAATGGCAGTAACTCCAAGCATGACTGACTGATGAGATCATGACCACCTTTCTCCATCACGTTCCTGTCCCTCCTCCCTCAGGTTAGATGACTGCTGTTCAAGTGTCCAGAATAGTTGCTCTCTACCCTCCCTGGTTCTCAGACTCCACGATTCTCTGGTGACCCATGCCAGTTAACACATTACACAAATGCACAAAAGTGGGCATGAGCCGACTTGTCAGCCTTCCTGAAACAGAGGACACAATTATACATTTAATTATATATTTATTCCACTTTCAGAGTAGTTGAACCCCAGAAAAAAAATTGCCCAGGGAGACACATTACACTGGAGGTTTGAAATATTGGATTGGGGAACTATTTGAATGCTTGTATATCACGTCAGGAAAGGAAATCAAATGACCTTGAAGCCACTTAGAGCCTTAAAATACTGCTAAGGTTTTGATGCCAGGGATTAGCCTGTTAAGCCACTGCCACTGGCTGTAAGCATTATGAAATTCTGAGGCTGATATGAGCCTCTGTACTGTTCAGGGCTTAGTTACTATGGAAAAAAGAAAAGTCAGATTAAGCTGTCAGACCCACAAAATTAACATGTGCACCTAATTGGCTTAGTTTATTATTATTATTATTATTATTCATACAATTACAATTTGTGTCTATAGAAAATATGGCCATTATTTTTAAATTGCTATTTTGGAAAGGCAAGTTATCAATATTAGCATTGTGACAGAAGTAAAGAAAATTCATAAAATGTACAGAAATACAGCTAAGTCCAAAATGGGCATATCAGTACATAAGTAGGAACACATTTTCAAGTTTCTTGATATGCTTGGCCTCTATCCCATACCACTAATTACTTCTTAGCTCAAATGGGCAAAATCGTTAGCAATTTGCTTGGCAATAGGTGAAAAGATATGTTTCTTTTTTTCTTTCCCTGTGGAAAATTGTCTGCATTGTACTGCAATGCTGAGCAAGTTATTCTTAGCAGCACGTCTCCTCAGACATTTTATGGCAGCTTGGGGAATATTAAATGTATGATTAATAAATAATTACAACTATGTGTCCAATCTTTAGCTCCATATTCAAAAGGAGCTTTGACTGTGTGAGGCATTTGAGAGGGTTTCTGAAAACAATATATTTATACATTTTAATTTAGATTTATTCCAGCGTTAAAGTACAAATATTTACATATTCTGAGCATATTTTACATATAGAATTATTTTAACCATTATCAGTATACAACTACCTCCAGGGAGAAATGCAGTAAGGAATTTAGCAGCAGGAAAACATAGTAAACAACAATTTAGGACAGAAGGTAAAGAGCATCGTAAACATGGAGAATCTGAAATTAGAGAAAGAATTTTTAATTAGGTGGAATGTAATCACTCAGCTGGAATTTGTCTACGTTACCAAAACAGGAGCATTTCGTTATTGTTGCGGAAAGTGCTTTCAAGATATTTCATTAACAAACCAAGCAGAAAATCTTATTTCAGTCTTTCAGTCTTATTCACTGCCTCTCTCTCTCTCTCTCTCTCTCTCTCTCTCTCTCTCTCTCTCTCCACCTAAGAATACAGTGCAATATGAGCTTAGCTTATCTGTTATTGTGCAGTGATATGATATTGGAATGATTATATCATTTGCAGCATGCTATAATCATGGTGAGCTTAGTTCCTGCATTTTCTGGAAAACTCCCAAATTCCTACTTGATCAATTCTATATGTTATCTTTAGGTTCCAAAGTTAAGGTCACTACTTGACTATAAAACAAAAAGCTGTCCCTGGATAAGAGAACACTTCTAGTTCCAGCTATACCACTCAGTTTGTGCTCAAAAATGTTTCTTAAGCACTTTGGGTTGCAGTCCCTACCCCCCTTTTTATGCAAAGGCATGAATGCTAGAATACCAAACAGCCTCATTCCATGGCTTAACTAGTATTAAGCAGCATGGCATAGCAGTTAAAAACAGACTGGTATTTGTGTGCTTGAACATGAATCCCAGCTCTGCCAATCCCAGCTCTGTGTGACCCTGGGCAAACGATTTAACCACTCTGTGCTTCACCTTCCTCTGTAAAACAGGCTTGATGATAATGGTAATTTCTCATGGAGTTATTATACGAGGCTTTGATCAGTGGATACAAATGAAGCACCTAGAACAGTGCAGAAGAGTATAGGTGATACATGTATTGGTGAAATAAACACATGTGAGAAAGGACAGCATATGAACTCAAATTCTCTATTAACTCAGTTATTCAGCTGATGTGCTCTCTTTGTACTCCACCTCATACACCCCTAACAAATGGCTTTGTTCTGTATAACTATGAGGAAAAGAAGTAGTGAAGTTAAGAAACTTGCCCACAGTCTCAGCTAATCAGTAACATTCACTATTTAAATCCTTATATGTCCGACTTCAAATATGTGCTATCTCAACTCTGCTTCCCCAAGGTACCTAGAGATTTTGCAAGCTGATTATTAACCCTATTATAATATGTCTTGGCTCTAAATTCATTGTAACAAGCATAATTTTTGCACATGAGGTAACTGAAAAGCAAATGTTTGCCTTCTCACAATAAAGAATATGGATGGCAGAACCAGATTCTAGAGCAAGACTGCCTATGTTCGCAATATCAGCACTACCACTGTCTGCATGACCGTGGGGAAGGTTATTTAAATATTAAATTAATTAATAAAAATAAAGCATTAGAGGAGTGCCTGGGTAGTTCAATCAGTTAAGCGTCCAACTCTTGATTTCAACTCAGATCAGGATCTCATGGTTTATGGGATGGAGCCCCGTACTGGGCTATGTACTGACAGCATAGATCCTGCTCAGGATTCTCTCTCTCCCCCCCCTCTCTCTTTGTCCCTCCCCAATTTGTGTGCATGCACATGCTCTCTCTCTCTCTCTCTCGCTCTCTCAAAATAAACTTAAAAAATAAATAAAAAAATAAATAAATAAAGCATTAGAATAGTGCCTGGCACATAGGAAGCACTGTAGAAATGTTTCTTGTTAACACACTTATCATAACTACTACTATTCAGGAGGCCTGGGATGGCCATGTTAGAGAAGAGATGTTTAATGGTACTTCATTAATATAATTATGGTCCCACAGAAATAAGTAAATGTGTTTCCAGCTTTCATTCAAATAGAAAGTCATTCTTCTTGTTAAAGGGATTTAATCTTCCTTCTTTACAAACCATTGCTGTAGTGTTAAGGACATTGATGCCTGAAGAAAGACACTTAAAATGTTCAGCTTAGAGATACACACAGCTGGGGATTATACAGGCCCAACTAAAAATAAAAATGTTAAAAGGAGGCAAAGCTTTCCACAGAAACTAGCTGTTAAAGAGTCATTATTTAATAACTAGTCTTGATCAAGTACATAAACAAAAAACTAAAACTGAATGGCAGAGGTCTGACTGACCTGGATGGATGAGAAAAATGTCATGTGTAGGAGGTGAAGACTGGAACAGAGGCATCCCCTTGGCCACACCTGGTCAAAGCCTATGGAAAGCAATGAGCAAAGAAGAAGAGAAACCTGATTTCAGAAATCTTATATAGTCTTAAAAGTTTGTCATCTGGGACCGCCTGGGTGGCTCAGTCAGTTAAGCTTCCACCTTCCACTCAGGTCATGATCTCTCAAGCCCCTCATCGGGCTCTGTGCTGACAGCTCAGAGGCTGGAGCCTGCTTCGGATTCTGTGTCTCCCTCTCTCTCTGCCCCTCCCCTGCTCACACGCTGTCTCTCTCTCAAAAATAAGCATTAAAAAAAATTTGGGGGGGGGGGTGCCTGGTTGGCTTAGTCAGTTAAGCATCCGACTTCAGCTCAGGTCATGATCTCACAGTTCGTGAGTTCAAGCCTCATGTCGGGCTCTATGTTGACAGCGTGGAGCCTGGAACCTGCTTCAGATTCTGTGTCTCCCTCTCTCTCCACCCCTCTCCCACTTGCTCGCTCTCTCTCTCTCTCTCTCTCAAAAATATAAACGTAAAAAAACCTTTTTTAAGTTTATCATCTGTTTATAAACAGTATATAGCTCTTAGTACAGAATGTAGCCTTAGTTATTGTCCATATTCACAGAATCCTAAATCTAAAAGTCCTTTCAGCTGTTGTAAAAGAAAGTGGCCCAAATAGGTTGGACCTCACTCAGCTGTTAAATTGAGATTCTGGTGTTCATACTGTACAAAAAGCTAGCACTTGCAATATTGTCTCTTAATAAGGCTTATTTCTGAGTGGGCTTTTCTTAGATTTGTCTTGGTCGAGTTTTCGTTTCCCATTTGCTTTTTCTTTTGTTTTCAGAAGAGGAAAAAACTTGAACAGATTTGTTGAGAGACTCAGTGAATGGGTCACTAAGAGGATTGTAGATTTTAATAGACTCTTCTCTTGCCTTCCCACGCAGCTAGCTATTTCCTAAAACCCTAAGTTTGAAGGATTTGAAATAGAACTTTAAATATTATAGAGCTGAATCATCAAAGGGTTTTAAACCTGCCACTGGATGAAGGACAGAAAAAGGACCATCTGATCTAATGCCATGAATTCTTAGCACTGAGGATGGTTCCCTGGAGCAGAACAGTGAAAAACAGGAAAGGAAATGCTTAATTGAACCAAAATAGGCTACTATGATACACATGGAAAGCAAAGCTTTAAAATGACAAATTAAAATAAAGGGCAAAGAAAGTAAAGGTGACGTTAACTTTCTTTCCTGGAGGCTGCTAATTTATCTAGGGCAATGGCTCTCTGATGCTAGACTAAGCACTGGTACATAATGATGTTTTTGATGGTTCCCCACAAAGTGAGGACAAAGTGGTGAGTTTCTTCATTATGTGTTGTTTTTTTTTTAATTTAAAGAATTATTCCTTATTCTGGGAGTGTGCTCTATTAGCTTTGTTTTGTATTAAAATATCCTTTAATTGGAAGAGATGGTGATATCATATGAGAGTTTATTTTTTCATTCCAAAGCCCTTACTGCTCAAAATTAAGGCTCCACAACACCATGTTCTCCCCCAATCAATCTATATATATATATATATATATATATATATATATATATATATACACACACACACACACACACACACACATATACAGCAACTAAATCAGTCCTTTTCCAGAGGTGAATCAGAATTCCCTTAGAAGTAGTTTCAAAATAGACACTGCCACTCCCCTTCTGTTGTGAGCTCTCAAAAGGAAAGTGGAAGGAAGAGGAAGGGAGATATGTATTTTTATATGATTCTGATACAGACCCTAATTGACATCCACAGTTCTCAGGAGAGTATGATCAACTATCATCCTTGGAAGACCCATATCTTCTTTACTTTTGTCTTTTTCTTGAATGCATTCACCTCTGTGGACAGGAGACAAATATTTTGCAATGCAGTTTCCTAAATAAGAGGAATAATATTTCAGGAAACAAGTTTCTATGCTGCACATAAAAAAGATCTTTGAAGGGGAAGCTTCAAGCAAACGACAGTTCTTTTCATAAAGAAATCATAATATGAAAACTCTAGGGATATAACAAATATATTCTCAACTGTGGTGGCAAGCTAAATAAAGTCCTTGAGCTAATTTTAATGGAAAAAGTTTCCACGTACACACTGAGTAAGTAGACATACTCTATAAATATATATTTCTTGAGCTCTAAAAAGCTACATGGGGGAATGCTAGAACAAATATTCAAATTGTGTGAGATGGGTGAAAGTGTAAAAGTAAACCCAGATTTCTTTAACACTGTGAAGCAAAATAAAATGTTTAGGAGACTGAGTTCCTATCTGTCCTTGAATAGATCAGTCTAATATCATTTTTTGCTCTAATCTAGCTGATTTCTTCACTGGTCTATATACAACTTTTTTCCTTATTTATTAATTGATTTGTATGATAGGCTTTGCTTCCTTATACATATTATTGCAACTAAAGCTGTATACCCTGTCCCACCCTTCCCCCAACTCCAATGCTACCATAAACTGTGTCTTAACTCGTCCAGTGCAAATCCTGATCATTCTCTAATGCCTATCTTGTTTGCACAAACACTGAACACTTAGTATGTGCCAGGCACTTGCTAGGTTCCATAGGGCAATGAACGGCAAATATAACCTTTAAGCGAATTGTATTACAGGTGTGAAATATAGCCTGAAATAAGTCTTGAATAGAAACATGGAGCTTCATTAGAGGTTACTGCAATAATCTAGGACAATGATTGTCAAAGTGTGGTTTCCAAATCAGCAAAATCAGAATCACCTAGCAACTTGTTAGAAATGCAAATTTCCTGCCCCATTTCAGACCTACCACATCACAAAACACAGGCCCCATCCCAGAAGTCTACACTGTAGCAAGCCTTCCAGGAGATGGTGGTGCAATTGATGCACACTAAAGTTTGTGAACCACTGACTTAGCAGAAGAATAGTAGGAGACAAGATTAGTGGCTGTGGATTTGGAGATCAGAAAACACATTTTCCAGATGTTACTGACCTGAAGATGACAAGGAAAAAGTGAAATAACATTTGAGGTTTATGATTTGTGTGATTAATGCCTAGTGGAGCCTTTCACAGACATAGAAATATAAGAAAATATCAGGTTTGGGGTGGTCAGTATATAAAATAGATGGTTGCTTCATGTTGAGATGTATCAAATCTGACATATTGGACATTTAAGTGGAGATGTCCAGAATAGCAGGACAAGAGAGAGATCTGAGCAGAAGTAAAGGGATTAAGAGAAAGGTGATCTTAGGAGTGATTAAAGTTGAAGAGCTAATAAAAAAAGGGAGGGAGGAAGATATGATTTCACTTATATGTGGAATATTAGTAAGCTAAACAAGTGGACAAACAATAAACACAAACCATAATGAGGTACCACCTTACACCTGGCAGAATGGCTAAAATCAAAAACACAAGAAATAACAACTGTTGGCGAGGATGTAGAGAAAAGGAAACCTTATGTTCATGGGAATGAAAACTGGTGTAGCCACTGTGGAAACCAGTATAGAGGTTCCTCAAAAAATTAAAAATAGAAATACTATATGATCCAATAATTCCACTACTGGATATTTACCCAAAGAAATATCCAGTTTCTCCAATGGTTTGTTGCAGCATTATTTATAATAGCCAAGATATGGAAGCAACCTAAGTGCCCATTGGTGGATAAATAAAGAAGACATGGGGCGCCTGGGTGGCGCAGTCGGTTGAGCGTCGGACTTCAGCCAGGTCACGATCTCGCGGTCCGTGAGTTCGAGCCCCACGTCAGGCTCTGGGCTGATGGCTCAGAGCCTGGAGCCTGTTTCCAATTCTGTGTCTCCCTCTCTCTCTGCCCCTCCCCCGTTCATGCTCTGTCTCTCTCTGTCCCCCCCAAAAATAAATAAACGTTGAAAAAAAAAATTAAAAAAAAAAAAAGAAGACATAGTATAGATATACAATGGAATATTATGCACCATAAAAAAGGGATGAGATCTTGTCACTTGGGACAGCATGGATGGACCTAGAGGGTATTATGCAAAGTGAAATAAATCAGACTGAGAAAGACAAATATCATGTGATTTCACTCATATGTGGAATCTTAAAAACAAAACAAGTGAATACACAAACAACATGCAGAATCAAATCTATAAATGTAGAGAACAAACTATTGCCAGTGGGAAGAGGGGTAGAGGGATGGACAAAATGGGAGAAGGGGAGTGGGAGATACAGGCTTCCATTTATGGAATGAATATGTCATGGGAATAAAAGGTGGACATTTACATGGAAATGTTCAGAATAGCAGGACAATAGAGAGATCTGAGCAGAAGTAAAGGTCTGTCTGATAGGGAATACAGCCAATGATATTGTAATAGCATTGTGCGGTGATAGATGGTAGCGAGACTTGTGGTGAGCATAGCATAACACATAGAGATGTTGGATCACTATGTTGTACACCTGAAATTAATGTAACAATGTATGTCATCTATACTCAAATAAACATTAAAAAAAACCAGACTCATAAATACAGAGAGCAAACTGTTGACTGCTAGAGAGAAAGTAGGCAGGGTGGGGGGAGGGGGGAGGAATGAGAAAAATAAAGGGGATTAAGAAGTAAAAACTTCCAGTTATAAAATAAATAAGTCACAGGCATGAAAAGTACAACATAGAGAATATAGTCAATAATATTATAATAATATTGTATGGTGACAAATGGTGACTACACCTGTCATTGTGGGCAGTTTGTAATATATAGAACTGTCAAATCACTATGTCATACACTCAAAACTAACATTCTATATTAATTATACTTCAGTAAAAAAAGAAAAACAGGTGGACGTCACCCAAGGAGAATATGAGAAGAAGTGACAGAAACTGAAGATAGAATCTGGAAAACACTCAACATTTAAAGAATAGATAATGGCAGAACCTGGAAGAGGAAAAACATAATCATGGTATTTTAAAAATTCAGCCAGGCAATCGTTACAAGAAGGAAGAATTAATCAACAATTATAAATGTCACAAAGATGGGCACCTGGCTGGCTTAGTCAGAAGACTCTTCATCTAAAGGTCGTGGGTTCAAGCCCCACATTGGAGGTAGAGATTACTTAAATAAACAAAAAACTTAAAAGAAATAGTAAATGTCACAAAGAGATTAATATAAGGAGAGAAATATGCCCATTACATTTAAAAATGAAGATAGTTATAACTTTGCTAAGAGAAATTTCATTGGCAAACAAATGAGATTATAGTAGGAGAAAAAAATGAATGAATTAGGACTTCTGGTTTCAGCTCCAACATGTAAAAGCTTACAATTCATCACTCTTATTCTTACAACCAAAAAATTGGAAAAACTAAAAATAAATAACTTTTGTTGAACTTACCAGAGAACTGAGGTTTCAGGGAAAATCATTACCTCAAAATTGGGAGACAAGGATCATTCTGGAAGACAGATACCAGATATATTTATCTGAAGTAGAAGCCACTGGAGACATAAACTGATAGGAACACTTAAAAAGTAATTTTGGAAAATTGCTGGAAGATGACAATGGACTAGCATGAGTGTGAGAAACCCCTGGGAACGTCCATAATGAGAGGGCGGGCCTACACCGGCTGACTCCATCTTGTTCTGTGTCCTTCACCTTGACCACGCCTCCTCCCCTTGAGTAACCTCCGGCTCACCTGCCTAACAGGACTCGGACCCTTCCCAGCCAATCGGCTGAGGCCACAGCCATTACCTCACCAACTGCCCCTAGGCCCCAATAAAACCTCTGTCCTTTTGAAACTTGCTCTCTCTCCCCAGCATCTCACCGCTGCGTCGGTGCAGGTAGGGGATTGAGCTCGAGCTAGCTCGAATAAAGGCTCTTTTGCTTTTGCATCGGACTCGGCTCCCTGGTGGTCTTTGGGGATCACGAATTCTGGGCATAACACATAATATCATGGGCACTCCTTCCAGGTGATGGTCCAGTAAAGATTTCTACCTGAGGAGTGGCTACATGGCTCAGTCGGTTGAGCCCAGACTTCAGCTCAGGTCGTGATCTCACGGTTTGTGAGTTCGAGCCCCACGTAGGGTTCTGTGCTGACAGCTCAGAGCCTGGAGCCTGCTTCAGATTCTGTGTATCCCTCTCTCTCTGTCCCTGTCCCGCTTGCACTCTCTCTCTCAAAGATAAATAAACGTTAAAAAAAAAAGATTTCTCCCTGAACCAGTCATGGTGAGGGAGAGATTCCACTCTAGGATTATGGGGATAGCCAAACAGGCAACAGCTGACACTTGACATATGAATTTTACTGCAATTTATTAGTCACATATTCTCACAATCCAAGAGTAGAGAACACCACATGCAATGTAGGAATTCATGGGAGTTTCACTTGGGAAAAGAGTGAAAAATCAAGGGCTGTAGGAGGCAGCTTTGTAGGAGTAAAAGGGTGCAGTGACCCTGAGTTTCTATATAAGGATGTAATTGGCTTGTTTCATTAAGTCTGTGAGCTGTCAGGGAACTGAAACCCACTACTCCAGATAAACAGGAACAGCATGTGATCCGTTTGATAGGGAGGGTTGTTGGGTAGGGGATTTTATCCAAGGGAGCAGAGTGAGGAGGATATAATCAGGTTTTCTAGTTTCTGTACTGGATGCTTTGACACCTGGACCCTGCTGATCCTGGAGACACTGTCCCTCCTAGGGCTAGCCAATTCCTACAGATAGTAAAGGACTTGCCTGGGAGTGTACCTTTTATATGCAAACCAACACATTCAAAGCACACAGCTCTCTGAATTTGTTAAATTCTTATACTTCAGGCCATTATTCCCTAGCTCTAGTCACCCCAGGATCAGGTGCCAGACAACTAAGGATAGGCTCGATACCCCCAAGCCTATTGTAATTATTCCAACTAGTCAAATCTAAGCCTGTTTACCCTGCCCTGCCTGTTTCTCCCTTGTCTACATTCCTCCCCTTGCTCCCTCTGTCTGCTGATCAACCCTAGTGCTTCCACATGAGTGCAGAGTTGTGTGCAGTGCCTCCTGTTTCTAGGGATCTGTGAGTATACAGGCTTCTTCCTGAAGGACACTCATGTTGGTGACAGCATGTCTCACCATGTCTGATTAAAACAAATCCCAGCCACCTTTAAAGAGAGGGCGAATTGGGTTAGGCCATTCAAGGCCCTCCTGATTTTGCCAGTTGCCAAGAAAGGACATAAATTAGTTTTTGATCTTATACCTCAGGCAGGGGTACTAATAATCTTCATGAACTATGTGCAGAACCTCATCCGAACAAACTCCTCTCCAGAGGAAAATATTTGGCCAAAGCCTATCCCAGTTGGAGGAAGGATACTTTTCTACCCCAGGCCTATTCTAGCCTTTCTATCTCAGAAAAAAAAGAGAAAAAGGTACTCAACATGAGTCAAGATTTCAAGAGAGTAGAGAGCAACAAAAGGAAAAGTAAATTAAAAAATATTATACCGGGGGCGCCTGGGTGGCGCAGTCGGTTAAGCGTCCGACTTCAGCCAGGTCACGATCTCGCGGTCCGCGAGTTCGAGCCCCGCGTCGGGCTCTGGGCTGATGGCTTGGAGCCTGGAGCCTGTTTCCGATTCTGTGTCTCCCTCTCTCTCTGCCCCTCCCCCGTTCATGCTCTGTCTCTCTCTGTCCCAAAAATAAATAAAAAACGTTGAAAAAAAAATTAAAAAAAAAAAAATATTATACCACTGGAGAAATACTTGGAAAAGTCATAAACCTAAGACACAAATCCATTACAACCCTGAGCTTTAATTGGAAGATTACGGAATGCCTCTCTCCCCACACTCCAACATCATACCAGCAGGGATCCAGTATAATGACAGTGAATTACAGCTGGAAGAACTGCAAGACACAGACTCTCTCTAAGGAGGAGATATTAGGAAATCCCAAAGTCAAGAAGGGAGACAAAAGCAGGACACTAGAGAAGGTGAAGCCTATGACATCTATAGTTACAGAAAACAGTAACACACCCGCTTCTAGCTAGCCAGACTTCTAGCCAGATGTCTTCATATGAAAGACCTAGTTGCTTCAATTCCTGTTACCTAATACAAGATGGACAGCTTTTAACAAAAATGTACAACGCATGGCAAATGCAATAAAAACTACAGAACGAAGAGACAAAGCAGTCATCAGAACCAGGCTTGATATGTCACAGATATTGGAATCATCACAAGGAGAACTTAATGAGTAATATGTTAATCTAGTGGTAAAAGAAAACAAACGTCTGGCCAATGTAAGAGATGAAAACTCTTAGGAAAGAACCAAAATAGGGGTGCCTGGGTGTTTCGTTCAGTTAAGTGTTTGACTTCAGCTCAGGTCATGATGTCACAGTTTGTGGGTTTGAGTCCAGCATCAGGCTCTGTGCTGACAGCCTGGAGCCTGCTTCAGATTCTGTGTCCCCTTCTCTCTCTGCTCCTCCTCCACTTGTGTTCTGTCTTTCTCTCTCTCAAAAACAAATAAATAAACATTTTTTAAAATTTTTGTTAAAAAATTAGGAAACAAACAAAAGAAAATGTGAGAAATCAGTAACATTTAACAAAAAAGAAGGACGATTTTGATTGTGTCATCAGCAGATGCAACACAAATGAGGAAAGAATCAGTGACTGTGATAAGTCATCAGAAATTTTCCAAACTTCGGGGCGCCTGGGTGGCGCAGTCGGTTAAGCGTCCGACTTCAGCCAGGTCACGATCTCGCGGTCCGTGAGTTCGAGCCCCGCGTCGGGCTCTGGGCTGATGGCTCAGAGCCTGGAGCCTGTTTCCAATTCTGTGTCTCCCTCTCTCTCTGCCCCTCCCCCGTTCATGCTCTGTCTCTCTCTGTCCCAAAAATAAATAAACGTTGAAAAAAAAAAAAAAAAGAAATTTTCCAAACTGAAATGAAAAGAAAATAAAAGAACTTAAAAAAATAGAACAGGCATCTAGGAAATACAAGACAATTTCCAAAAGTGTAACTTGTCCATAATTGGCATATTAAAAGAAGGAACTAAAACAGTAATGGATTGTAACCCAGGGTATAAAATAAATATTCATGAGTCTATAGTGATATAAATGAATGATTAAATAAATTAGTAATGGGAGAAACAGATAAAATGTTCATGCAGAAAAATTCCAAATAATTTTATAGATATTTTACCCTAAAGAAGAGGGAACATAATTTCTCCTTAAGAATTAGCTGTGCACTGGGGCGCCTGGGTGGCGCAGTCGGTTAAGCGTCCGACTTCAGCCAGGTCACGATCTCGCGGTCCGTGAGTTCGAGCCCCGCGTCAGGCTCTGGGCTGACGGCTCAGAGCCTGGAGACTGTTTCGGATTCTGTGTCTCCCTCTCTCTCTGCCCCTCCCCCATTCATGCTCTGTCTCTCTCTGTCCCAAAAATAAATAAACGTTGAAAAAAAAAATTAAAAAAAAAAAAAAGAATTAGCTGTGCACTGAAACTTCCTTTCAAAGTACAGATGTCAGGGGAAAAAATACAGATTTCTATAAATTGTTTCAAATTAGATATTCTATACAGTAAAATAAATTTTGGTCCATTCCTTACACCATATACAAAAAATAATTCAAAATGGATCATATACTTGAATGTAAAACCTAAAACTAGAAAACTTTTAGAACAAAACAAAGGATAAAATCTTGGTGACATTGGGTTAGGCAAAATTTCATAAACATGACAACAAAAATCACAATCTTTAAAATAAACATTTTATAATTTTTATAAATCCAAATTAAGAACTTATGTTCTTCTAAATATAATGTTGAAAAAATTGAAAAGCAAGCCATAGATTTGGAGAAAGTATTTGCAAATCATAGAAATGTTAAAGCTGTGTTGTGTTCGTGATACAACAACTTGGTTTGTGAGCATAATTCATTCCAGAAATACGCTTGTAATCCAAAGCACTTGTACATCAAAGCAAATTTCAAGGACCATTGGCTCAGTTGTGATCATGTGATGTTCAGCATCACGTACTAATCGTATTGCAAGACATTGCTCATTTATCAAGTTAAAACTTATTAGAAATGTTTGCTTGTCTTGCAGAACAAGTTACAGTTACTTGCAATCCAAGATTTTACTGTATATAAAAACTTACAACTCAATAGAAAGAAGACAACCCAATAGCAAAAACTGACAAAAGATTTGAATAGTTACTTCTCCAAATTAGATATACAAATGACAGATATACACATGAAATAATTCTCAACATTATTAGTAATTAGGAAAAAGCAAATTAAAACCACACACTCAAAAAAAATACCGAAACACCCACTAGAATGGATATAATCCAAAGGGCTTTCTAAATGTCAGAAAGAATGTGGAGACACTGAAATTCTCATACCCGCTGGTAGGAATGTAAAAATGTTACAAGCACTTTGGAAAAAGTTTGTTAGTTTCTTTAAAAAGTTAGCATACACTTAGCATACAATGCAGCAATTCCTCTCCTAGGTATCTTCCAAAGTAAATGAAAGCATATGACCAGATAAAGACTTGTACATGAATGATTACAGAAGTATTATTTGTCATAGCCAAAACCTGGAAACAATCTAATGTCTATCAATAAATAAACAAACAAACTGTGGTGTATCTGTATAATAAAACGCCACCCAGAAATAAAAAGGAACACAAAAGTGATACATGTAAAAACACAAAAGAACCTAACAACACTATGCTATCCAAGGTAACCTGGATACCAAAACTACTTATTATACAAATCCAATTATTTGGAATTTCTAGAAAATACAAAACTATGAAGACAGAATCAGATCAGTGGTGTCTAGGGTTGGGAGTGAGAATGGGGTTAACTCTAAAGGGCATGAGAGAAATTTGTGGGGGTGGGGGATGATGGAAGTGTTCTAAAACTAGAATGTGATAATGGTTGCACATCTCAATATACTTACTAAAATTCACAGAACCATATACTTAAAATAGGTAAATTTTCTGGCCTGTAAATTATATCTTAATAAAGTTATTTTAAAACACAGTGACTATTTGCTAAGGATGCAGAGTTTGTAACTTGAAAATTGACTATGGAAGGAAAGAGCTCAGCATTAGATAGAAAGCAAACAGGCTTGATGGAGATTTATTTTCCCTTATAAAACTGAGAAAGCATTGAGCAAATGTAGTACAAAGAAGCCAGTAAAGAATAAGAAATTAAAAACATAGGAAAGAGAGAAAATAATTAATGGGTCTGGATCCTTGAAGCAGCTTTCAAAAGCAAGTAGATGGATTCACTTTAGACAAAAAGGATTACCTCATCCTCTGCAATGAGAGAGGAGGTGTAAGAGACAGATGAAGTTAAAGAAAACAAATGGTAGTGATGGGGCAAAAAGGCAGCAAGTGAAGAGTTCTGTCCTGGCGGTGTCACCTACTTGGGATTAAATGAAAGGAATATATTCCTTCTTAGTCCTTCAGATTCTTCCTAATGCTTATGAACGCTTCAATTAGCTAGTGTGAATACAGTGTTGTTCTTTCTAGCTGAAGTGCATTTACACCTGTAGTTACAACAATCCAAACCGCAAGACTAATCTTCAGCATCAATCAACTGTGAGAGGTGTGTAAAATTGGGGGTCTGAGTGTAGAAAAGTTTGGAAAAGCACCTGATTGCACCTGCAGAAAAAAGTTGATTGGAATTTAAAAGATTGCTGGGAACTTGATCTACAGCTGAGCTTAGAGTCAAAGAGTAAATAATTACCTCATTTCTCCTATTTGGTGTTTTCCTCCAGCTCTATTCCATAGCACCAGGAGGATAAGAAAAAGGCTGGTGGTTAGATGCATCCGTTAATATTCAAACTTTTCCCCAAAGGTTTCTCTAACAACTGCTTTAATTCAAGTTGATTGCTCTATCATCCTCACCTTTCTCTACAACTAATCCTCACTTCAACCTACCACATCCCAGTTCCATCTGCCACTATATTTTACCTCAAAGTCCTTCTTAATTATTTTACTTGTGCATCTCTCTTCCCTGTTAAGAGTATTATGTGTAGGGAAACAATTTCTTAGGCTTTCTTGGAGTACCCCTTTAAGGCTGAGCAATTAGTAGTACTTAAGATTCATTAACTTGAAAATAATTTAAAATTATTATGGAATAGCTACAAACAAGCTATTTGAAAACAAAATCTCTAAAATATTAGTGATAACTGTATGTGTCAAATCTAATTTCTGATTTATGTTCTGCTTCCAAAGAGCTGGATGGCATTGGAGAAGTGATGTAACTCCTGTGAGCCTCCATTTTTTTCATCTGTAAAATGAATGGATTGGCTTAGATAATTTAAAAAATTTGCAATGATTTTTTTCCAACTCCAAGTGAACAAAGAGACTAATACTAATTGTTTAAAAACCAAAATAGGTAGATGCTATAAGAAATAAGAGAATCAAATTGGTTTATTCCTAGATCTACTATTATAATTTCATGGCACCGAGTATAAGACATATAACATTATCTGTATCTAAATATTCTAAAATTGACTTTTTGTAGATATTCACAGAAACTTTATTTATAAGAGTCAAAAACTGGAAGCAATCCAAACATGTAGTTACTGGCTAACGGATAAACAAATTGTGATATATACAATGGAATGCCTTTCAGCACTAATTCCTAACAAGGAATTAGTCACTGACACATGCAGCAATATGAATGAATCTCAAACGTTTGTGCTAAGTAAATGAAGCCATACACAAAGGCTACATTCCACTTATATGGAATTATAAGGAATTTTATGTAGAAAAAGGAAAATATAGTATTTCACAGGACAGAAAGCAGATTTTTAAGCGCCAAGCATAGATGATGGAGACTGACCAGAAAGGAGCACAACGGAACATTGTAGGTACTGGTATTATCTTGTATCTGCATTGTAGTGGTAGATTTTTGCATGTAAATAATGTCAAATATATGACTGGCAACTGGCATACCCTTTCAATGTCATGTCCCACTCCTCCTGGGTAGGAGATAAAGCATATGAAAAAAATGATATGTCCTTCATCTCATTGCTGAGATTGAGAGTAAAAATATAAGTACATATTACACTCAAAAAAACAAAAACAAAAACAAAAACAAAAACCTCTCAACATTCATTGTCTGACCAAATGGGATTAGGGATAAAGAAAATGAATGTGGGGTTTATTACTTAATAGGAAAGTCCTGAAGGTAGATGGTTGAGGGGGTTAGAATACATTTACTATGGCTGATTATGGAATTCAGATGGTACAGAGCAAAATATGAACAGAGATATAGTAGATGCAATGAAAACAAAAAAAAAAAAAAAGGTCTAATGGAAAAGAGGAAATAGGTGAGCCATAGGTGTAGGTTAAAGAAAGGTGCAGAAATATAAGTGATGACAAGGTTCCAAGTTTGTAGAAATGAAATTGAGATGTTCAGAGTAAGTATGTTGAGTCCATAAAAAGTAGAAGTTGAAGAGGCTAACATTTATTATAAAAGATGTGTGGGAAAAGAACCTTGAAGTCAAGTAATTAAATATTTGAAAAAAGATTAAAGAATAGGAATGAAGTGAGTCTCTTGTAGGCAGCCTATAGCTGGGTCTTTCTTCTATATCCATTCAGTCACCCTCTGTCTTTTGATTAGAGCATTTAGTCCATTTACATTTAAAGTAATTATTGATAGGTATGTACTTACTGCTATCTTGTTACTTGTTTTATGGTTGTTTTGTGGGTTTTTTTTCTCTGTTCTTTTCTTCGCTTGCTCTCTTCTCTTGTGGTTTGATGGCTTTCTTTAGTGTTATGCTTGGATTCATTTCTCTTTATTTTTTGTGTATCTATAATAGGTTTTTGATTTGTGGATACCATTAGGTTCATATATAACATCTTGTGTGTGTAGCAAGAATTTGATTTTTAAAGAAAATTTTTGTTCCAGTATTTTATGTTGTTGAAAGAAAAAACAATTTCTAAGAAACAAAATTCAGTTTTAAAAATAGATTTAGTGATAAAATATATCACTATGGAATTGAAAATGACTATTCAAAAATACAAATGCATGAATATTAACTAATTATACCCATGATAAGTCTCTATTTCACTTACATGAAGAATATATAATTTTAATAGAATGTCTCTTTAATAGATCAATTTTAAGCCTTTTGTAGCTAAATTTAAGTTTTCTGTCATTTTTACTTGATGATGAAGCTAAAAACTATCTATGGAGTTAGGTTGCTTTTCTCAGGGAAAAGTTGATCCAGATGGTGGTAATAGATAAGGAAATCTTATCCATATTAGAAAAGGATTAAGTAAATCTAATGAATTGCTTGGAGAGTGGAAACTAAGCTATAGTGTAGATAAAAGTTGAGGTTATTGATTTGCTCAAAGTGGAACCTAAAGGCCAAAGTAGAGATTAGGGATATATAGCATGAGCAACATTTTGTTCTAATCTACACGGCCCCACAATGAAGCATACCATTTCAAGAAGGAACTCAGCTTTGGTTCTCAGATGAGAGTGGTGAGATCAGCTGTCAGAGATACTTTAAAAGGGAATCTCACTGTAGACAGGAAATTACAATTTCCCATATAGAAGTCTTTGATTCATAATAAAGTCTATGACAAGGAGACTAAATAAAATCTAAGGATTTTATAAGATTATAATATATACTCTCTTTTTTATAGTACTAGAAAATAATCAGTTGCTTCATCCATATAGATTTCACAATTATTTACTAAAGAAAAGTGAATTATTTATAAAAGTATTACAAAGGATGGATACTAATAATATCTACTAAATCTTAAGTCTTCACTACTTGCCAAGCAGTGTTCTGAGTGCTATACATTTAGAACACCTAATTGACAAAAAAAAAAGTAAAATCCTAAAAACCATTTGAGGTATTACACTAACCCCATTTTACAGAAACAAAAACTGAGACCCAAAAAGATTAATAAGTTGGCATAACTAATAAATGAAAAGGCCAGAATTTGAATACCGATGGTGTGATCATAGATCATAACTCCATTCATTATAGACACACAAGTCTTTTAATATGTATTTTTTGCTGAAGTCATCTCTTTTCCACTGATGTACTTATTCTAATATGGTGAAAGTAGAAAAGGAAGCAGGACAAATTATCTCAGCATCTGGATCACTGTCTGCTAGCTGCTTTGACAACCTTCATTAATCTTTCAGAATTTTCCTCCTGGTTATAGAATTTTTCAATTAACTAGCATGAATATGGAGAAGTGTCTTGACTAAATGAAGTTTATTTATACCTATAGTGTTACAATGCAGTATGGCAAAATGATCTTTAGCATCAATCAACTCCAACCCCACAAGATAAAATATTCCATCTACTAAGGTGAGGCAGAAGTAACTTTTACAAACAAAAGTTATCAGTTTCCTTTCTTTCTAACAAAAACTGAATTGGTAATTATCTATCTAAAAATAATTTTTAAAGAAATAATCAGAATTATGAACAAAAATTTATGTAAAATATGTTATTTATAATAACAAAATTTCAAAATTCTCCAAATAACCCCACAAAAGTATAATGGTTACATAAAGAATTGTGGATCTATAAATAGATTTTCATCAACCCATTGAAAATCATGTTTTGAAAAATAGTTCATATCACCAAAAGAAATATCATTACATAATTATGGGGAGAAGGATCCCGATATATACAAAATATACATTAGAAGCATACATTGCAAAATATCACCAGCGATTATACCTTGGGTGGTATGATTATAGGTGATTTTAATATTTCTTTTTGTGCTTCTATTTTCCAAATAATCTACAATATGTATATTGTGGGTTTTATAATAAAAAACTATATTAAAATAGAATTTCATACTTGCTTTTTGAGTAATAACATGATATTTACACTTTATACATTGTTCTATATATAATGAGTATATGTAGAGAATTTTATATTCAAACATATTTTAACATGTTATTTCATTTAGTTATTAAAAGAACCTATGAAGCTTCTGCTTCCAGCCAAGTTCAAATAACATATTGGATTTATCCTACTGCCTGAAGCAATAAGACAACTGAATAAAATACATAAAATAATGGTTTTGAAGACAATGGGCATCAGACAATGAAGGATATAAATTCCTGAAGAATAGAACTTAAATGAGATGATCCTGAAGATTGTCCCAGCTTACTGTCTTGAGAAGTTTCCAAGGCATGACAAGGGGTGGTGGGGAGGAGCCCAGGCAGAAGACAATGTTTCCCTAAGGTAAAATCATGGATTTGTGAGTCCAGGGCACCAAAAAAGCTAAAATTCATGGGACGGAACACTGTAAAAAGAGCCACAGAGAGCAGAAACTCCAGAGATCCACAATGTGTGAGGAAACTGAGGCCCTAACGCCTAAGAAAGAGCTAGCCTAGAAGGGACAGTACCAAAGCTCACAGAAGGCTGGGAATAGTGCCTGTTCCCACCAGTCAAGCTGGGCAACATCACATTTAACAGAGTGCTCATAAAGATTTTTTCTCAGTAGTGAAGCAAAATTAGTCCTGTTCTAAATGCTGCTCTGTTTGCATACAACAAATCTTAAAGACAAGACCAAAAGATGAAACTGTTTCAAGTGATTTTACCGCATTCCAGAACACACCTCAAGAATATTTAGAGCAGTACAAAAATATCCAGTGCACAGCAAGGAAAGATCTACAATGTCCGGAGTCTAATTTTTTAAAAAGTAATAATAAGCTTGCAAAGAAGTCAGGGAAAATAACTCACAATGAAGAGAAAAATTGATAAATCAAAACTGATCCAGAACAGACACAAATGTTAGAATTAATGGACAAGGACACTAAAATCGTTATAATAACTGTATTCTATTTGTTCCAAAAATTAAGTACAAAAATAGGAAATATTTAAATGACTCAAAGTAAACATCTAGAGATGAAAATACAGTGTTGAGAAGAAAATACTGGAAGGGATAATTAGCAGATCAGAACATGGAGATATAGCAATAAAACTATCCAAAATGAAAAACACAGAGGAACGAAAGAAATAAAAAGAATAAGCATAGTGTTAGTAAACTGTGGGGAAAATTCACATGATGTGATATACATATAACAGGAGTCCAAAAGCAGAGGACAGAGACAGAGAGTTATTAAAAAATCCCCTCCAACAAGTCCAAAATTTCGAATTATTTTAAAACTATAAACCCACACATGCATCTGAAACACCAGAAATATGGAAAAAACTACACAAGGTACAAATTCTAAACACAATTTTAGCAAATCAAATATAATAATACATAAAAGGATAATAAATCATAATGGAGTAGAGTAGTCCCAGGAATACAAGGTTAATTTCACTTTTGAGAGCAATCAGTGTAATTCATCACAGTAACTGATTAAAAATAAAATCATCCATATGACCATCTGTGATGAGCAGATTCTAGGATGGTTCCCAAATTCCTGACCAGAAGACATTTCACACCTGTGTGTAATTCCCTACCTTTGAGTGTGAACAGAATCTGTGGCTTCATTCTAATGTATAGAATGTCGCACAGATGAAAGGATGTATGTGATTATGTGTATATGATTACATCACATAAAATTGTGATATCAGTTAACAGACACTCTTCGCTGCTGGCTTCAAAAAGAAACTGTCGTCTTGTTTGTTGCCATTGGGAGAGGGCCACTCAGAGAGATGCTTATGGCAGCTTTCAGCTAACAGCCAGCAAGAAAGTGGGGGCCTCTGTCCTCCAACCTGCAAGCAACTGAATACTTCCAGCAAACATTTGACTTTGGATTTGAATTTGAATACAATCCTTTCTGATTGTAGCCTCACATCAGAGTAGCCCAGGCCGATACTTTGACTGCAGTCTTGTGAGCCTCTGAAGCAAAAGACTAAGCTAAGTCAGCAGGGTCCATACTCCTGATTCACCCAAATTGTGAGATAATAAATATGTGTTGTTCTATGCTGCTAAGTTTGTGATGTTATTGTTAGATAGCAATAGATAAATAAAACATCATCTCAATAGATGCAGAAAAAGCATTTGACAAAAATCCATCTATTTCTGATTTTTAAAATGACAGCAAATTGAGAATAGAAGGGAACTTCCTCAGCCTGATAAAGAACATCTACAAAACACCTACAGATAACATCACAGTTAATGGTGAAACACTGAAAAGCAAGAATGTCCACTCTCATCCCTTTTATTCAAGATTGTATCAGAAGTTCTATCCACTGCATTAAGATAAGAAAAAGAAATAAATGTCATCTAGATAAGAAAGGAAGAAGTAAAACTGTTTATTAGCAATCAACATGATCATCAACATAGACACAATACTATTTACATTAACATCCCCAAATGAAACAGATTTCAAAGTAAATCTAACAAACTATGCACAAAATCTATATGAGGAAAACTACAAAACTCTGATAAAATAAATCAAAGAAGAAATAAGTAAATGGAGAGATATTCCACATTCGTAGGTAAGAAGACAATACTGTCAAGATGTCTTCCCACATAATCTACAAATTAAATGTAATCTCAGAATCACAGCAAGTTATTTTGTGGACATCAACAAACTGATTCCAAAGTTTATATGGAGAGACAAAAGAGCCAGAATAGCCAACACAATTTTGAAAGAGAAGAACAAAGTTGGAAGACTGACACGACCCAACTTCAATATTTACTATAAAACCCCAGTAACCAAGATAAGACTGTTAGCAAAAGAATTAGCAAAAGAATTGCCAACATAGATCAATGGAACAGAATAGAGAGCACAGAAATAGACCCACACAAATAGAGTCTTAATATCTGTCAGCTTTGACAAAGGAACAAAGGCAATATATTGGAGCAAAGACAGTCTTTTCAATAAATGGTGCTGAAACAACAGGACCTCCATATGCAAAACAAAACAAACAAACAAATAAAAAAAGCTTAGGCACAGAACTTCTATTCTTTGTTAAAATTAAGTCAAAATGGATCTTATACCTAAATGTGAAATATAAAACTATAAAACTTCAAAATGATAAGAAAACCTGGGTATGGCGATGACTTTTTTGAAAAATGAAGGAAAAACGTTAGATGCATGAGAGAAAAAATAAATAAGCTGGACTTCATTAATATCAAAAACTTCTGCTATGCAAAACACACTGTCAGAAGAATGAGAAGGCAAGCTACATATTGGTAGAAAATATTTGTTCAAGACACATCCGATAAAGGACTATTATCCAAAATATACCAAGAACTCTTAAAACTTAACAATAAGAAAATAAACAACCCAACTAAAAAAATGGGCCAAAGTTCCGAGCAGTGCCTCACCAAGGAAGAGCATACAAAAATATGCTCAACATAATATGTCCTTAGGGAACTGAAAATTAAGACAATAATAATATACCACAGTCCACCTATTAGAATGGCCAAAATCAAAAACACTGACAACGCCAATGCTGGTGAGGATGTGGAGGAACAGGATCTCTCACTCATTGCTGGTGGGAATACAAAATGGTATAGCCACTTTGAAAGACAGCTTGACAATTTCTTACAAAATTAAACATACTCTTAACATACTGTGCAACAAGTGTGATTCTTGGTATTTATCTACAGGAGTTAAAAACTTATCCATAAAAATTTGCAATGGAGGTTTATAGCAGCTTTATTCATAATTGCCAAAACTTGGAAGCCACCAAGATGTCCTTCAGTAGGTGAGAAGGTAAATAAATTGTGGTAGATCCAAACAACAGAATATTACTTAGTGATAAAAATGAACTATTAAGCCATGAAAAGACATAGAGAAATCTTAAGTACATATTATTAAGTGAAAGAAGCCAGTCTGATAAGGCTGACATGCTGTATGATTCCAACTATAAGACCTTCTGGAAAAGGCAAAAATATGGAAATGTTTTAAAGGTTAGTGGTTGCCAGGAGTTGGGTGGTGAGTAGGAAAGAACGGACAGAGCACAGATCATTTTTAGGGTAGTAAAACTAGTCTGTATGATACTATAATAGCAGTACATGTCATTAGACATTTGCCAAAGCCCATAGAATATACAACATTAAACATAAACTACGGACTTTGAATGATAAAGATGTATCAATATAGGTTCATCATTTAACATATGCATCACTCTGGTAGGGGATATTGATAATGGGGGAGGCTATGCATGTGTTGGGGGAGGAGAAGTAGGAAATCTTGTGGCTTATGTTTAATTCTGCTTTAAAAAATAAAGCTTAAGGGGTGCCTGGGTGGCTCAGTCAGTTAAGCCTTGGACTTCAGCTAAGATCATGATCTCACGGTTTGTGAGTTGGAGCCCCGCATTGGGCTCTGTGCTGACAGCTCAGAGCCTGGAGCCTGCTTCAGATTCTGTGTCTCTGTCTCTCTCTGCCCCTCCCCTGCTCATGCTCTGTCTCTTTCTCTCAAACATAAATAAATGTTAAAAAATTTTTAAATAAAGTTTATATAGGGGCTCCTGGGTGGTTCAGTGAGTTAAGCATCCATCTCTTGATTTTGGCTCAAGTCATGATCTCACAGTCATAAGATCAAGCCTCATGTTGGGCTCCACAGTAAGTATGGAGCCTACTTAATACTCTCTCTGTCTCTCCCTCTCCCCCTCTCCCCCACTTGCATGCATTCTCTCTCTCTCTCTCTCTCCTGTCTCTCAAGTAAATAAATAGATAAAGTTCATTTTTTAAAAATCCTCCTCCTCCCAATATAAAAGCATGTTGATTGGCTTTTGTGTCTTCATAGCATAGGTTCTGGGTTAATTTTAACATATGATGAAATTTACAAGTTGACAAATCTTCATACCTTAATTTATACTGGGATTCAAATTATAGTTATACCTGAGAACCCAATAAGTTTCAATAATGTATACTGTATACAGTCAGGGTAGCCACCATACATAGAATACAGGACAAACAGGTAAGATTCACCTTGGCCATCAGAAGTATTGCATGCCTAAATTCTCTATAGCCATAGCACCCATTGTCCTAAAATATTTCAGGATGGGCATGGGCACTCAGACCCAGCAAGTGATAAATTTAAATAAAATTAATCTTTAGAACTTACAATCAGCTTGATAAAATTGGATTCCATGTACCCCCTGGTCAAAAATAATTAATGTGGTCCAATGTAAATTAAAACAGAGCCTTCAAGGATTGAAATGTATTACACAAGACCTATTTAGAAAAGAAGTAAAGACACTCATTTCACTTCTCAGAATATACAATATTGGGTTCTTGAATAAGGCATTCAGTAAAAATTTCACCTCCCTTAGTAGTCTCAGGTTTCAGACCTCATAAATGCCAGACCTGGCTGGAATAAGTTCAAATGTAATTAAATAAAACATGATATATTTCAATTGTCAGTCAAATACCAAAGGTGAATGGCAGTAAAGAGTCTGACTCTATTCTTTTATTTTTGATTATTGACAACTTTCAAATCCTACTCTTCCCCCTACACATGCCTTCTTCTCTTGTCCCGCTTCTGAGCAAGCCCAGGTGTCCCTTCCTGCAATGCTTACACCAGGCAAGCCCCAGCCTCTTTACTCACTCTTTACCTCACTTCAGCCCCACTCCCAAACGACAACAGAACTCAAAGCCAGTCACGCCCTCCTTGCTCTCCCTAAAGCTATTTTCAGACCTGCTTGAGAGCTTGCTCTGCTCTCCTCAGAAAGACTGTGAATAACAAACTCTTCATACCCTCTTGACACATTTGTGGCATTATCAGTCTCAACATTAAATCAAATTATGAGTAGGGAGTTGAGCCCATTTCCCATGGGATGACCATGATATGCACCAAGCCAATATTCTTAAAATCAGTAAATGAAGAGAAAGAATCAAACATTCATGCTCATTTCTCTATATCAGTTATATTCCAGAATAACAAAAATGCAGAAAAAATGAAAGAATGAGAAGCAACATCATACTGCAGCTCTCATGGCATACTGGGTTTAGACAATAATCATCAATGACTGAAAACCATTGGATGAAAGGTTGGTGGGAAACTTTGTAAAAAATATATGGGGCTGGAGCCATCTGAACTGCATTGATAACCTTAATAGCCCTGAAAGAGAGACAACCAATTAATACATGGATCCTGATGAACTCAATAGGAAATGCACAGCACAATCTGTTCAATATTCTTACCAAAATTATAATGGGAATCTAATCAAGCTTTTAGATTTAACTACTAGCTAATAGAAAATGTGGTGGGTAGAGAAACTTGTTAAATGTCACCCTGAGACAAATTAGTGAAATATAGTATATGAAAATTCCATCAGAAAAATCAATGGGTTTCTTCCAAAAAAAAAATGGCATTAAAATGAGAAAGGGAACTATTATAGTTAAGATATACTAGCCTATTATAACATGTAGACCTTGTTTCATCCTAATTCAAGCAAATCAACCATACGCTATTTTGAGTTAATCAGGGAAATTTGTACACAGACTGGACATTAGATGATATTGAGAAATAATTGTTAAATACAGTAGATGTGATAATGGTGATGATTTTTTAAAGGGCTTATCTATTATAAAACAGACTGTGGAAAAGGGAATGTAATGTGAGGAAGGAGGAGAATGTCAGGGATACATGCTACTGAAAATTATTAATGTCTTACCTGAGACCTACTAACTGGGTAGGAAGGGAAAGGAAGCATTCTCCACATGAAAGAAATAGCACATGGGAAGCTGTGAATATCAGAAAGACCACAGTGTAGCCAAGAAACCAAAAGATACAGTATAACTGTATTGCAGAGCTTGAAAGGCAAGAGGTAAGTGGGAACACTGAGAAGTAATTGGAAACTGTGTCATAAAGGGCCTTAAATATTATGATTAGGAGTGATTTTAACCAGGGAGAGGACATAATGGAGGATTTTAACCTCCATTTTACCACTAATATCAGTAACCACTGGAGGATTTTAACCAGGAGGAGGACATAATGATGTTTCTGCTTTAGAAATGACACTTAAACTGTGTTGTGTGGAATGGATAGGTAGGGTAAGATTTAAAACAAGGGGACAATGGGGCGCCTGGGTGGCGCAGTCGGTTAAGCGTCCGACTTCAGCCAGGTCACGATCTCGCAGTCCGTGAGTTCGAGCCCCGCTCGCGTCAGGCTCTGGGCTGATGGCTCAGAGTCTGGAGCCTGTTTCCGATTCTGTGTCTCCCTCTCTCTCTGCCCCTCCCCCATTCATGCTCTGTCTCTCTCTGTCCCAAAAATAAATAAACGTTGAAAAATAAAATAAAATAAAACAAGGGGACAATGAGTTAAAAGGCTTTTCAAGAGTACATATGTGAAGAAAATGACAGTACAGTTGATGAGGAAAACTTTAACAATATGAAATAGAAGGAACTGGCAAGACTTAGTGATTGTATGTGAGGGTCTTTGGGGTTCAGGAAAAAATGTAGACAAGGATAATCCCAAAGTTTCTAGTTTATGGTAATAAAGAGTAGCATTTTTCTTAAACTGAGATAAGGAATGGAGAATAAAGAGCTGATCTTGGAACAAAGATCATTTGCAGCCACACTGAATTTGAAATGTCTTCAACACACATAAGTGGAGAGCTACCCAGTAGTCAGCTGGACATACAAGTTGGAAACTCAGGGATATATCTTTGACAATCATCAACACATACAATGTACTTAAAACCATACGAGTGAATGAGAAGGCCTGGAAGAGTGTGCATGGAAAGAAGAAAGTTGATTAAAAAACAAACAAACAAAAAAACCCTCAAGAATATGTAACTAAGAACTAAGGAGGAGAAAACTCATTTTAAATCATCTGATTCCAAAGTCTTGCACTTAAAAATGGCCACTATCTTGTTAAGTTAACCAAGAACAGATATTATGTCTTGTGTGTTTGTGTTTCATTATTATTTTTAATTTATTATAAAATATGCAAGGGGTTGCATGATTATACTTTTTTAATCTATTTTCTTGTCGAGTATATTTTGCTTTTATAAACCATGCCACTATGAATATTCTTCCATCATGTCTCCTTGGGCATATACACAACATTTTCCTTATCGAGAAGTTGGGTACTTAGGGTATGTATCTAAAGTTTCCTTAGGGTATGTATCTAAATGTGGAATTCATAGGTTGAAGCTATACTGGTCAGTGTTCCATTGTAGGAAACAGAAACAACTCCAATTATTTAAGGAGAGAAGTATGGGATATAGAGTATTAAGTGATTGCAAAATCATTGAAGGAGCAGAAAGACTAGCCCCCAGACCTCTGGGAATGACTCAGAACCATGCCATCAAATGAACCCATCCAAAGAATTTCACCATGGCTACAACCAAGAAGATAGGAAATCAATAGGCCACTACTGGAACCATTAAATTGGAAAACAAACCACTGTCACTGTCCCAGGATCAGGAAACCATAACCTCTGAACTACAGCTATCTCTTAACTCTGATGAACCTAGGGACTTGACATCTGCTGCTGCAACAAAATAAAAAACGAAAACTGAACCAATGTCTGCATGATTTTGCCTGCCATCCGAAACAGTACTTCAGGAACTGCCCCCCTATCATTTCTACTCTTTACAGATTGCCCAACTATATCAGTTGACAAAACCTAATGTGCTTCTAGATGTCTAACTTCACGAGAGTCTAAGAAATGTTGATTTCATCTCTCAAACTTTGACAGAACAGAATGGCACAGTGCACCAACGTGGAAATGAATGTTGCGGCGCCTTCATTATTTCCACCACATAGTATCTGTGCATCTTAAACTTGACCATACATTGTGAAATAGATCTCCGTCTTAATCAATGTGAGCTATCATAACAAAATACAATAGTTTGGGTGATTTTAACTACAGAAATTTATTTCTCACCGCTCTGGAGGCTGCCAAGTCAAAGATGAAGGTGCCGGCCTTTTGGTTCTTGGTAAGAACTGTCTTCCTATCTTATAGATGGACACCTTCTTACTGTGATCCCATATGGCAGGGTCCTTGTATCTCTTCTTCTTCTTACAAGGACTCTAATCCCATGGTGTGGGGGTGGGGAGGGCACTGTCAACATCTCATCTAAACCCGAGTACTTCCCAAAGGGCTCACCTCCAAATGCCACCACATTGGGGGTTACAGCTGCAGCATATGAATTGGGAGGAAAACATTCAGTCCATAACAATCCCCTATGTGGTTTATCAATATGTATTTCAACTACTAGTTATGACTGCTCCTGTGGTTCAGCATCCTCTCCAACACATGGTATCTTCGAGGGTTTTTAATCTATCTAATAGGTGCAAAACTACATCTCATTCTGGTTTTAATTTGCATTTTGCAATTACTTGTTAGGCTGAACATATTTTTACATGTTTGGGCATTTTAATTTCTTCTTAAGTTGAGATATCTTATCATGTTTTTCTATTGGGTTGTTAATCTTTATTATAATGATTTATAGGCAGTCTTTGTAAATCCTGCTTCCTAATTCTCTTCTGGTTATATGCATTGAAATTATCTTCTATATATGGCTTACACTTTTCCTTTTCTGTTATTATTATTATGATATACTTTTTAACATTTTAATTTGTACATAATAAAACTTAATTTTTTCTTTATAGTGTATTCTTTTGGGGTCCTATTTATTATATACCACTCCTAGAATTATTAGAAGAGATTTTTCTAACAGAGTAGTTCTTGATAACATCTAAAAGATCTAAAGATTTAATTTGTACAATAGGTTTTATTAATCTACTCATATTAACTCTTGGGTATGATGGCAGGTAGGAATCCAATATATATTTTATTCCTTATGGGTGAATCACTGTTTGAGTACCATTTTTTCTAACCTTTTCTTACTGATAGGAAATGCCACCTTTGTCATAAATCAGGTTTCTGAGTCTGATTCTGAGGTCTCTATTCTATTTGTCTATTCCAGCACCACACATAAATGTCTTAATAGCTTGATAATATTTTACCTTGAAGTCTATTTTGTCTGATTTTAATATAGCAGCCTCATTTTTTAAATATTTGTCTATTGTACATTTTTATTATTTAACCTACAATATTTGTCTTTCTGTTTAAGTATGTTGTTTTTCTTAATAACATATAACATAGAGTTGGGTTTTTTTCAAATTCAAGTTTGACTACTTTTTTAACTGGAAGGTTAATCTAGTCACATTTATTGTAATCATAGTTATATTTGGACATTGTCTCATTTTGTTACTTCTATTAGCCTTATTTCTATTCTTTGGTATTTGTCATTTCCTACCTTCTTTTGGATTCATCAATTTTATTTTTTACTACAATTATAGCTATTATTATTCCATTTCCTTCCCCACCTGGTTTGAGAGTTGTTCCCTCCATTTTTATTATTTCCAGGTTTATAATCTCCTTTAAGCAGTTTGACATGTGTAACCAATGATTAAATTGGGAGTCTTTCTCTCTTTAGAATTTCAGCTTAGAAAACCCCAAGACCACAGCCAATAGACACAAGTACTTCCATAATAGATTCTGTACATTTCTCAGTGCTTATCAAAATAAGAGTACTCTTAAACTCCTTTATCTATTTCACCTATCCCCCCATCCACCTCCTCACTGACAACCATCAATTTGCTCTCTATAGTTAACAGTCTGTTTTTTTGTCTCTTCCTCTGTTCATTTGTTTTGTTTATTAAATTCCACATATGAGTGAAATCATATGGTATTTGTCTTTCTCTGACTTATTTCACTTAGAGTTACATCTTCTAGGTCCATTCATATTGTTGCAAATGGTAAGATTTCATTCTTTTTTATGGCTGAGTAATATCCATATATATATATGTGTATATATATGCATATATATATACACATATATACACACATATATATGTATATGTACATGTGTACATATATATATATATATATATATGCCACATCTTCTTTATCCATTTATCTATTGATGGACAGTTGGGTTTCTTCCATATTTTGGCTCTTGTAAATAATGCTGCAATAGACATAACAATGCATACATCTTTTTGAATTAGTGTTTTCATTTTCCTTGGGTAAACAGCCGGTAGTGGAATTACTGAATCATATGGTAATTCTATTTTTAATTTTTTGAGGAACCTCCATACTATTTTCCACAGTGGCGGCACCAATTTGCATTCCCACCAATATGTGCAAGTGCAATAGATGCAAGTACCTCCATATTTAAAAACAGATATGTTAGATCATCTATGAAGAATCTGTAAACCTGTTCTGCTACCACATAGGCTACCTCCAGGCCATATGAGAGAAGGCCAGGGATTCATTAGCAGTAGATCAGAATTGGAAAGTTCATTGGAAGATGTTGTCTTTGCAGTGCTGTTCACTTTCCCTTTGCCCCATCTTTACCAAGCCAAGTGAGTCGGAATTAGGGGCCACTTACACAAACACTTGGAAAACTAACTCGTTACACTTGGAGTTTGCAGATCACGAAGCTGCTGGAACCTGACTCTCTCTTGGGAAGTCTGAAGGCGGATGCTACATGGAGCCACCCTGATGTCAGAGCACATAGATTGGGCTTTGGTGCAGCAAGTTGTCACTTGGCCTCATGGATCTGTGGAAAGCCAAACTTGCGTGTTTTTTTAAGCAAACCCCCCTTACCCTAGAGGCTCAAGAAGGGCAAAGTAACCCAACAGGAAAATCTGTGAAGGATGAACTACCAGAAGACAGAGCCTGAAGAGAGAGAGATAACATCTCTCTGGTGGTAGAAAGAGCATTTCCCATGTTAGGGCATGAGGAGGAAGAGTTCCCTCATGAAGAAGAATCTCTGAAAGCCCACAAAACAGCCACATAAGAGAAGGGACCAATATTTATGTGTCTGCTAAACAGAAGGTCCATCACATTGGAACCTAAAAAACACTGGAATTAAAACCTAAAATGTGATATTAAATGTTTATTACACTGAAGAATAGCAATTTGCTCTAATCAACAGAAAAAAATGTGGAACATCCATTGGAATCTAATACTCCAACTATTTCTTACTTTTTTTCCTCTGTCCCAGTCACTTTCTTAAAGATGTACCTCATAGGCTACAAGCAGCAAATATTTTACAGATGATAAACAGGAAGTTGTCTGTTTGACAGTGTACTTTTAAGTTTGTTTATTTATTTTGAGAGAAAGCACAAGCTGGGGAGGAGCAGAGAGAGAAAGACAGAGAGGAGAGAGAATCCCAAGCAGGTTCCATGTTGCCAATGCAGAGTCCAACTCAGGGCTCTATCTCATGAACTGTGAGATCATGACCTGAGCCAAAATCAAGAGTCAGATGCTTAACTGACTGAGCCACCCAGGCACCCCTGCCAGTGTATTTTTAACGGTTCTGCCAAGACACGGGAGTTAAATCTAAAAGCTTTGCGTCTCTCTTTAAAACTTCGGTCCCTCTCTCAGTAGAGGATGTGCTTACTCACCTGCACTTGACATTTCCCTGCCTATCCCTACTCTTACACACCCAAATTCTTGAATTTAACACACCTGCTTATTGCCCAGAAAAATTCTTCAAATGGCCAATTTACCTTATTACAATACAGCTGCTGTAGGGAAAGATTTTTATAGCTGATGGCCAAGAGCTGACTGAATCTTTAATTGTTTGATTGTGGATGGCAAGATATTTTTTATAAAATAAATGGATAACTAAATAGATGCTTTCTGGCACAAAAACAGACACATAGACCAATGGAATAGAATAGAAACCCCAGAACTAGACCCACAAACGTATGGCCAACTCATCTTTGACAAAGCAGGAAAGAACATCCAATGGAAAAAAGACAGCCTCTTTAACAAATGGTGCTGGGAGAACTGGACAGCAACATGCAGAAGATTGAAACTAGACCACTTTCTCACACCATTCACAAAAATAAACTCAAAATGGATAAAGGACCTGAATGTGAGACAGGAAACCATCAAAACCTTAGAGGAGAAAGCAGGAAAAGACCTCTCTGACCTCAGCCGTAGCAATCTCTTACTCGACACATCCCCAAAGGCAAGGGAATTAAAAGCAAAAGTGAATTACTGGGACCTTATGAAGATAAAAAGCTTCTGCACAGCAAAGGAAACAACCAACAAAACTAAAAGACAACCAACGGAATGGGAAAAGATATTCGCAAATGACATATCGGACAAAGGGCTAGTATCCAAAATCTATAAAGAGCTCACCAAACTCCACACCCGAAAAACAAATAACCCAGTGAAGAAATGGGCAGAAAACATGAAAAGACACTTCTCTAAAGAAGACATCCGGATGGCCAACAGGCACATGAAAAGATGTTCAGCGTCGCTCCTTATCAGGGAAATACAAATCAAAACCACACTCAGGTATCACCTCACGCCAGTCAGAGTGGCCAAAATGAACAAATCAGGAGACTATAGATGCTGGAGAGGATGTGGAGAAACGGGAACCCTCTTGCACTGTTGGTGGGAATGCAAAGTGGTGCAGCCACTCTGGAAAGCAGTGTGGAGGTTCCTCAGAAAATTAAAAATAGACCTACCCTGTGACCCAGCAATAGCACTGCTAGGAATTTATCCAAGGGATACAGGAGTACTGATGCATAGGGCCACTTGTACCCCAATGTTCATAGCAGCACTCTCAACAATAGCCAAATTATGGAAAGAGCCTAAATGTCCATCAACTGATGAATGGATAAAGAAATTGTGGTTTATATACACAATGGAATATTACATGGCAATGAGAAAAAATGAAATATGGCCTTTTGTAGCAACGTGGATGGAACTGGAGAGTGTGATGCTAAGTGAAATAAGCCATACAGAGAAAGACAGATACCATATGGTTTCACTCTTATGTGGATCCTGAGAAACTTAACAGGAACCCATGGGGGAGGGGAAGGAAAAAAAAAAAAAGAGGTTAGAGTGGGAGAGAGCCAAAGCATAAGAGACTGTTAAAAACTGAGAACAAACTGAGGGTTGATGGGGGGTGGGAGGGAGGAGAGGGTGGGTGATGGGTATTGAGGAGGGCACCTTTTGGGATGAGCACTGGGTGTTGTATGGAAACCAGTTTGTCAATAAATTTCATAAAAAAAAAAATAAAAAATAAATAAATAAATAAAAAACAAAAAATAAATAAATAAATAAAATAAATAAATAAATAGATGCTTTCTAAAAAGCCTTCAGTTTCCTCTATATTTCTTAAATCATTAATGGAGTCTTTGCTTTTTAATATGAAGACCATCCAAAGAGCTAAGAACACATGATGTTCTCTAGTGCTACACACTTCCACAAATTAAACATGGACCCCTGAGTCACTGGACTGACTCAGTGATGAAGGAAGGGTAATGCAATTTTTGCGGCCACCACTTATCTGCAGCCATTACCAGCCAGTCACCATCATTGCCAATGTTCTGTTTTTTCTTTTAGGCTCTTTTCTGAAATCTGAAACTCAATTGACATTTTCTAAAGTATAAAGCTTCCAATAATCCTTGGCTCATTTTGGTGTGAAATTAAACTCTTCAAACTGTGTGTGGATCTAGGCTAGATTCCAGCTTCTTATATTCCCTATCCCTATTCATCCTCAAGAATCCTCCTCACTACCACAGTCTCCTTATGGGGAAATCCCTTTGGCTTGACTTATTCCTTCTTGCCTAATGTACAAATGCCAGGTGGCCTTCTTCCCAGGCTTAATCCATTTGCCAACTCTTTCTGTCAACTTTTGAGAAGGACAAAGTAGGGGAATCCTTCCTTCTTGTAACTTTGGAAATGTTGTAAGAATTGTTTTTAAAGAAGATCAAAGTGAAAATATCTGGGATCTCTAAATTATCTGTCAATCTTCTGACTGTCTCTGTAATTAGTTGAAATCAAGTGCTACAATACCAGTAAATCCCTGACAAAACTGTAAAATAACAATGGAGCTAGTCTTGGAGGTTTCACTTATGTGTAAGATATAACAAAGTTGAAAAGAAAGAGCCCAACCAAGTATAAAATAAAAAAAATTTAGGCTATTTTTTTCTAACTTGTGTGATTTTTAATAAGAGTGAGGATTGATTTGAATTTTGAGAGTAAGTAAATCATTGCTTTAAGTTCCCAGCACACAGAAACAGAATCATAACAAAACAGACACAAAAGGTCATCATTGATTATGAGATTGTGATTCTGTTTGAGGACTCTTTCACATAGATATGCTAAACAAAACAAAAAAAAATTGTTTAAAATTTAAACAAAAGCATTAAATACCAACACAGTGAAGTTCTTCTCCCAGAAATTTTCTGGGAAATTTTATTTCCATCCACAAACCATAGATTGAGACAAAATCAGTGTTTCTGCTTCCAAGGAAAACAATTGTTGCCTAAAACATTTCTGTAGTTCTCAAACTGAGTCATTGCTGCTCTGCTTTACATCACTTATTTGGCTGTGTCTGAATCATATGTCCTCCTTCTCATTTTCTAATCCTTTAAGGTTGACTGATATCTTATGCTAGGAGAGGCCAGACCACAATTACAAATAATTTCTTATTCCAGTATTAGGTCAGGATTGGCATAGTTTTCTTCCATGTGGTAACTCAAAGATCTAGGTTGCTTCCATCTTTTTTTTAAATTATTTTTTGACATTTATTTATATTTTGAGAGAGAGAGAGAGAGAGCACAAGCAGGGGAGGGACAGAGAGAGAGTGAGAGAGAATCCAAAGCAGGCTCCAGCCTCTGAGCTGTCAGCACAGAGCCCGAGGCAAGTCTCAAACTCACAAGCCATTGAGATCATGACCTGAGCCAAAGTCGGATAATCAACCGACTGAGTCACCCAGGCGCCCCATAGGTTGCTTCCATCTTATAGCCATGTAATCCAGAACATGCAGACTCTAAGGTTACCACAGCAGGAAATCATAAGGATGAGGTAGCTCACTGGCTCTTTTTCATCCTGCAAGGGGTACACTCACCTCTCACTGGCTAGGATTGTACATGCCAGAGAGGCTGGGAAGGATAGAGGAGTGCATGAGTAGTAGTGGAGAGCTCATCATTTCTTTTTTTTTTTTAAGCTTATTTATTGAGAGAGAGAGAGAGAGAGAGAGCGAGAGTTGGGGGGGAGGGGCAGAGAGAGGGGAAGAGATAGAGAATTCTGAGCAGGCTCTCCACTATCAGTGAGGAACCAGATGTGGGGCTCGAACTTCCAAACTGTGAGATCATGTTCACACTTTCTCTCTTAACCTGAGATTTCCTAATGTTACAGTTTTGTTCACTGTGAAAGAGCATTTTGTGTGTGTGTGTGTGTGTGTGTGTGTGTGTGTGTGTGTGGCTTCATTACAATCTTAGAATCTCTTACTCTTAGAGTACGTTGAATTTCCCAGTAACCTGGTAACACAGTTTTTAGTAAAGTTTACTTTTGTCAAGATAATTTGAGTTAGGCTGAAGACAGGGTGGAGGTGAGTAGCTTGTCAGTTGAAGCCTGGCTGCCTCCTTTTTCATGGACAAAGGAAATGAAATGTGGGGCTCAGGCAGGAGGGGTTCTTTTAATTTATCTAAAGAGTTTGTCATGTAAGTCTAGCTCTACAGATGCAAAAGAGTTAAAAAAGACAAAGTCCTGATGCACATTGTTAGAATGCACCACTGTAAATCTACCACGTGTTATTACTTGCCAACATATATTTTTCATGTTTTAATAAATCACAAAACAGCATTCACAGTCTGAGTCTCTTGGAAAAAGTAGAAAATAGTTATCATGCTCTCTCAGAGAATGAATTCTCATCAACCAGCCTAGCGACCACCTTAAGCAAAACTGAATATGAAATTGCCAATACAGTACAGGAGGAAATGTGTGCTGTTATATTAAAAACATCTTCAATTTCATGTGGGTAGCACCCAGAACCACCAATGGATGATATTCAGCCTGAGTTAAAATGGACGCCAGCCTAGAATGGAGAGAATATGCAGAGAAAAGGAAAAACAATAGCAGTTCAACTAAATTACTCTAGTGTGACATGATGTTCCCTGAGGTTAGTTCAGCTGGCTCACCTATGCAGATCATCATCCTTGCTGACTTAGTTCACGTCTAAAATGTGAGAAAACTGATAAAGAATAAACCGTAGGAAGGCCCTCCTGTCACATATGTAAAAGAATGCATGTAATTCACTGGGCCACAGGGGTCCCATTAAGTAAGTCACAGCCCTGAAAAATGTTTCAAAATATACTATGGCATCTAGCTAGTTTGTTTACTTTGGCTAAATACTGGAATTCTTGATGCCATTCACACACACACACACACACACACACACACACACACACGGATGAAAGATTATACATTTAGCTAGCAGTTCTCAACTTGGGGTGATTTTCTCCCCCAGGGCACATGTGGCAATTTCTTGAGAAATATTTGGTTGCCAAAACTGTATGGGTGCTCCTGGAATCTAGTAAGTAGAGGCCAGGAGTGCTGCTAACCACCCTACAATGCACAGAACAACCTCCATAACAAATAATTATCCAGTTCAAAATTTAAATAGTGCTAATGTTGAGAAACCTTCATCTCTATTGTTAATAATAATGTTTCTGAGTATAAAATTAATAGTCATTGCTGTCCCTTCTTTGTGATTTTCTGTATTCTGGATTATTTATAGAAACTAGGTGCTTGTTTTGTTTTTTATTAATCAGAGTAAAGGAAATTCCATTTGAAAGAAATAATTATTTAATCTATTTAAATAAATCTAAATCAAAGATATTCAGAAAACCTTGGGAATAGGTAGATAGATGATATTGTTCTATTATGTGACCTTTCAATTCTAGTAAATTTGTGCTGCTCTCTGCTATAACAGCTATTCCCCAACTTCTCAGAATTGCATTGTTGTAATTTTATAACTAAATTTCCTGTTTTCCCAACATAATTTATTGAAGGCTGTCTTTTCCGTATTGTACATTCTTACCTCCCGTGTTATAGATTAATTGACCTTATAGGTGTGGGTTTATTTCTGAGCTTTCTATCCTGTTCCATTGATTTATGTGTCTATTTTTGTGCCAGTACCGTACTGTTTTGATTGCTATGGCTTTGCAATATATCTTGAAACCTGGGATTATGATATTTCCAGCTTTGTTCTTCTTTTCTCAAGATGGCTTTGGCTATTTGATGATACATTTATCATGGTAAGCATTGAGTAATGTACAGAACTGTCAAATCAGTACATTGTACACCTGAAAATAATAGAATATCCTGTGTCAATTATGCTTCAACAATATTTTTTTAAAACCTGAATTTCCTATTTATCATTCTTTTTTTAATGTTTATTTTTGAGAGAGAGAAACAGAGAGACAGAGCACGAGCAGGGGAGGGGCAGAGAGAGAGGGAGACACAGAATCTGAAGCAGGCTCCAGGCTCTGAGCTGTCAGCACAGGGCCTGATGCTGAGCTTGAACTCAGGAGCATGAGATCATGACCTGAGCCAAAGTCGGTCACTTAACCAACTGAGCCACCCAGGTGCCCCTCCTATTTATCATTCTTAAAGTGAGCCCATGATGTGGAAAGAATTCAAGTATCAGGTGGTAACTGGTCTGACCAGAAATTGGAAAGACAATTCCTCATTATCCTGAACTATCCCAAACATTGTGAGATTTCTATCATCTCTGAATCCCTACCTACTAACTGCCTATTGGCCCCTTCCATTCAGTCATATTAACCATGAAAAATGCCCAAATACATTTCAAATAACCCTGGCTTTGAATCAGTTGACTAAGTGGTTTTAATGGTTTGTTTTAATCTTATGATTCTTTCATCTCCCACATACCAAATGAAAAAACAAACAACAGAACAAAACAAAAACAAAACAAAACAAACAAAAAACAAACAAAAAAAATAAAAAGCCTGTCCTGATTCTTCCATTTCAATAAGACATGCTCCTGAAATAGAATCATCAATATTCTCAGACTTCTCATGTTGAAAAAATGTCATTTTATAAATATACTTGGGCTTTGATCAATTAAACCAAACTAAATTGGAGAGACAAAACAATAGATCATAACTAAAGTTCTAAGTGCAGCCAGTGGAACTGAATGTTTGTTAATAAATGTTGACATAGTGTGATTGGTAAGAGCATTTTCATAAATTTGACATTTCTTTCTACTGTTATTATCTTGAATTTCTGCCTGATTGCCTCTAATTTCCAAGTCGTAAAGCAATTGCTATAAATAGCCAAAATTTCCTAATCTCCATGACATATTTTAGTCAGGTGCATTATTGTCTAAAGAGTTACTTTTAGCAATACTGCTACAGAATATCATAACTACATTTTGGTACTATTCTGAGTAGAATACTAAAACTTCCATATTTTAAAAAATCAAATTTTATAAAATATTAAAGTAAAATTGTATTCCATGACGAGGATTTTTTTTCCTAGACAAATTGTAATTCCACAGATTTTTTTAAAGTGACCTTGAATTTATTTTATTAAGGTACAATCAAACCCTTTCCAAGCTCATTTTTTGCATATGTCAGTTGGCATGGAAGGCAAGCAGTGAATGGCAAAAAAATTGATCACCTAAATTGGACTACTAGAAATATATTGGACTGAGTTGAAAAGGAGACTGACTATCTTAAGTTAGAGTTACAAGCAGAAGAGAAGAAAAAGAAATAGTAGTTCTTAAAAAGATGGACTGGTAAGCAATTAACTGTCTACTTAAGCCAGTAACAGTGGCACACTAGACTATTAGGAAGTTCATTTATTTCAAAAAGACTGGTGATGTTTTGATTGAAGTCCACAGCTTTCCTAGGGCACATAATTTATTTTTTTTCAATATATGAAATTTGTTGTCAAATTGGTTTCCATACAACACCCAGTGCTCATACCAAAAGCCTAGGGCACATAATTTAAATTCTTTTGAATACATAACATATATGACAGGTAAAATTTAGAGAAAAAAAACTACTTGATTCTTGGATTTGGAAACACTTTTACTGAGGACTGTACAATAACCTTTTTTTAACCTTTTATTATGGGAAATTTCAAATAGATACAAGAGTAAAGAGTATGTACAATGAACCCACATATATGTATTACCCAATTTCAACCATTATCATCACAAAGACAATCTTGCTTTTTGAATATGTTTTAATTTTGAGTAATGGCTATCTGACTGGATGTATTTATGAACAGCTTCCTCAGAAAGCCTGAACATGGCCTGGATAATCTCTGGATTTCTAACTTCAGTCTCTAAAGAATAACTCTAGAAAGAGTAAGATCCCAGACAAAAAAAAATATCAAATTGCACACACCTATCTAATTTTTTTCCTCCAAAACCCACCAAGGCAGCAGTAACTAGATTTTTTTCCCCAAGTATTTTCCCATAGTAACCAGGAGTATGGGAGAGAGGACAATAGCTGTAAGGTTTGGAGGCCAGAAACAGATGGAAGAGTGGCATACAACTGAATCCTAAATGGGAACTGGGCAAAGCTGAAAGCCCACCCCATTTATATCTCTGAATCTCCAGAGAGTTTAGGAATGGAAAACTCCAAATCTCAGGATGCTAACAGCCATCCTTCATCTCCACACAGATGACTAGAGGATCATTTTCTGCAGAATCTGAACAACCTAAGGTAAAAGCCTTAAAGATGGATATATCAGGGTCTTCACAACTAAACAGTCCAGTCAGGTCATCTTACAGCAAAGCTCACAAATGGTAAACTCCCTTCATAGTCTCAAAGCTCCCAATCAGAGTTTCAAGTCACTACTTTTGAATAAGAAACAACAGAGAGCAGGTACCTAAGGAAAATGTCTTACATAAGAAGTTGAGATCAAAATAATCAAACAGGAAAATCCATTTAAAGGAATATGGACTACAGAGTGGAAAGAGGATAAAAAAAAAAAAACACTCTATCATCAATATCCTCAGAGAGATAAAAGAAGGTATTACAACCATGAAACAAAAATAGAATATCATTTTTGGGGGGAAAAAGGGGGGGGAATCACTCAGAGCAAAAAGAGAATCCTTAGGGATAAAAAAATATATATGATAGGTGATGTACAAAACTTAATAGCTAACACTGAGTACCTATGCTACAAATGGAAGGAAGGAAAAGGAAGGAGGAAGAAAGAAAGAAAGAAAGAAAGAAAGAAAGAAAGAAAGAAAGAAAGAAAGAAAGAAAGAAAGAAAGAAAGAAAGAAAGAAAGAAAAGGGAAAAGAAGGAAGGAAGGAAGGAAGGAAGGAAGGAAGGAAGGAAGGAAGGCAGGCAGGCAGGCAGGCAGGCAGGCAGAAGGGAGGAAGGAAGGAAGACGAAGGAAGGAAACAGGATAAAAAAGATAAGAAAAATGAGATCAATCTAGATGATCCAAACTTCAAATGATAGAAAAAAAGAACATAGAGAAAAATCATCCAGGAAAGAATAAAAGAAAAATTTTCAGAACTTATTGAGAAGGCCACCAAGTCCCAGAAAAATGGTAAAAATATAGACACACTACAGAACATCACCATGAAATTTCTAAACACCAAGGATTAAGACAAAATCCTAAAAGCTTCCAGAGAGGGAATAAAAAGAAAGAGTTCTTATTCAAAGGAACAGGAATCAGAATAGCCTTGGATTCTCAACAGTAGTGTTCCAGTAACTCACAGTTTACTTTACAGTCCAGCTCTGGATAAAATTCCCTAGTCTTAATAATATCTATCTTCTAGACATAAGATGTGAAAGTGACATTTCTGAAAAGGGGAAAATGGACAAGAGAAAGAGGAGGAAGACTAATGCTTTCTACGTCAAATCTAATTTATTGAATTAGTTTGATTCTTAAAGTTATTTAATTATTTGATGAACATTTGAAACATTTCAACATTTGAAATTTGTCTTAAAATTTTAAAACTGCAACATTGACAAAAAAAGGAAGGAAGGAAGGAAGGAAAGAAGTTTCCAAAAAAAGGAAGGAAGGGAGGGAGGGAAGGAGGGAGGGAGGAAAGAAGCCTTGTTCTACCTTTGTGTTACTTGGAAATCGATACTTGGGTTAATTTCATTTGGAGAGACTCCTCCTGTAATCCAACCCCCCATTTTCTCACACTGCTGAGAAAGCTGCTACCAGGCTGATCTGAGATTGAGCTTTGACAAAGGTTATGAAAAGTGAAACAGAAAACAACTGACCCACATAATGTTTAATATGTCCACAGGGCAAATAACACTTAATTAGCTGAAATGTGTTGACAAAGTAAGACCTTCCTGTTGGCTCAACAATTTTACCTCTGAAGAAGATCCTACAAAACACTGACTTGAGATAGTAAATTGTTGGATTGCTTACAACCAGTTTCTATCTACATATACTCTGTCTTGGGAGGAGCTTAAAGAGGAATATGGAGCTCTAAAAACCACTAGCAGGCAATCATGAGATGATGATTTTCAGCCACTAGAGACTTAACATTAAAGGAGAATACCAACTTGGCTGCAGCCCCACTCTGAGTTATGTGCTGACGAGAAGCAGATCTCTGAACCCTTTGTGGCTAAATAATTAATTTCCTCTACCTAATTTTTTAAATTACTGACATATTACTGATAGCTCTAACTGCCGCCATGTGCACCAGCACCCATGCCTCATTCTTTCCTATCTCCACCACCACCAGGAAATACTAAAAATACAGACATTTAAAAACTAAAATATAGACATTTAGAGATGAGTAAACTGTGATGGAAGTCATAGGGAAAACAATGTAGCAATGAGAAGCATAGCTGTTTGTACTCCTTCGATCCCCTCTTTTGGAATATGTCTGACAAGATGTGAGAACAGTGTGTTCTTTTAAGTAGATTAATATTTAATATGTATAGAGGGCTCATACGAAATCATAAATATGCACACAGAAACTTCCTTCCACACAGTTCAAAAGAAATGCAAAGATGTCTAAACTAAATGAGTTTAAAACTCAGGGCACAAAAGTAACAGTAGAATACCATTATTTATGATTTCTGTCACCAGACATTCCAGTCACTAATGTTATGTTGGAAAACATTAATCATCATTCTAAGTTGCATCATTATACTAATATTTAAGATAATACAATGAGAATCACTTCAAATAGTTTATTTTATAATTAATGTAGTTCTTTCATTGCTGGGTTAATTTATTTCCTTTGTTCTTTTAGGGTATAACTCTGAGCAATCAACAGGGGAAAAAATGAAATGAAATAAAGTTTCAAAGTGCGCTCCTTTTAATTCTTTTGAAGCTTGTTTTGTTTTATTTTTTTTTTAAGTAAGTGACTTATGTCCATCTACTTCAGACCCTTTATACTGCCATTTTTCTGTGAGGTAAAGGTCAGGTCTGTGGTTTAATATATACTTCTAATTTTCTCATCATTTAAAAACTGTAATGGGGTGATAATTGGTGTTACCAAATTTTTGACACTGGATAGGGAGAGTTCTGGTTCTCTTTACTTTCTATAAATCCAGGTAAAATAGAAATTGTCAAATAATTCACATAGATTCCAAAAGATTATAGGTTTATTTGACAAACGCTCACAAACCATTCTTTTAATAATTCATTTTAGAATCCTGCTCAGATGCATTAGGGGAAATATAGTTGATCAATAAAATATCTTTACCCTTATGAAAATATACATTATATCTATTTGTACATATTTTTCATGATTCTTGTAAGATATCTGACAGAGATTCAACAATATCGTTTTCAAATTCCTATTTCCTGCAAAATAATTTCTCTGAATTTAGACTGCTAACTCACTCAGAGATTGCACACAGGGCATTTCAGAGGTGCAAGAAAGCTGGGCCATTATGCACAAACTCTTGTCAATCATTAGTTGAAGGTTTTCCCCAAATAGATTAACTCAAATTTGTCTGGAATGCCCCATTCAGACTGAGAAGTCTACACCTCTCCAAGGAATTTGGGTTTCAATTCCTTTCATTGATATTTGTCCTACATTTGGTTGTTTTTTTTTTTTTTTTTTTAGTGTGTATTTATTTTTGAGACAGAGAGAGACAGAGCATAAGCGGAGGAGGATAGAGAGAGAGAAGGAGACACAGAATTCGGAGCAGGATCCAGGCTCTGAGCTGTCAGCCCAGAGCCTGACACGGGGCTCTAACTCACGAGCTGTGAGATCATGACTTGAGCTAAAGTCGGACACCCAACCAACTGAGCCACCCAGGTGCCCTGTCCTACATTTTTTATTAAAAATAAAGCTATTTTTTTTCTTAGAAGAAACATTAGTTGTTTCTTTGACATTGGAACTTATATTTCTCAAATCTTTCTCATTCTTCCTTTAGTTCCTAAGACAGCCATTTCAGTTGTCTACAGCAATTTTCATAAGACTTAATTTATTCTAGATTTTACAGTTCTTTGGTTTATTCATATTCATCCTTACATGGCTGTCCCTCACTTTTTGTTTTGTCATGTTCTTCCAAAATCTGACCCAATCTGACAATACCCATCTTAGGCTGGGTTCTGCCAGAAGACCTTAAGAAAGGTTGTGAGGACAAGGTCATCCTGGGAAGCAGCCATGGAAGACAGAGTAAATGAGGCAGGGAAAGGATGTAATTCAATGTAAGATGTGTTTAAAAAAAAAAAAGGCAGGATACCACTGTGGGTGGACAGCAGAGGCTCGATTTTGCTGAGGAGCTTAGGAAACTGCATAGAGGCCACCTCAGAGGGCCAAGGAAGCAGACGTGTGATGCACACTCTTGTCAGCTACCAGTGAAGGCTCTGTCAAAGAAACTGATTGCAAAAACATGTCTAGGCTGCATCTTGTAGGCTAAGAACTCTCCACTTTCCCAAGAAAAGTCCCAAGCAAAGAGTTTCAGGGGTTTATAGTAGAGAGCTCTTGGGTCAGGTCTGCAAGCACAGGACCTATATGTGTCCCGTAGACAGGAACAAGGATACTGAATCCATCCACTACAACATGCTAAGATGGATTAATACGTCTCTTTAGAAAACAGCCATTCTTTATTTGGTTGAGATCATTTTCTAAATCATTGTTAGAATGTGTTTTCAGAGATTCCAAATCCTTCCAAGACATCCCCTGTTACAGCCTCAGATCACAGAATCCCACCATCTTTCCTTCCAGTTTTTGAAACTGATATCTCTAGTGTCCACGGTAAACACTCAGGTGATTCAATCGTCCTTTTCTCCCACTGTTCTAATATGGTAATGTCGCCACTTGCAGCTTCAGGTAGTGGGCAAGGGTTCAGGATCCTCTTCCATTAAATGAGGATAATAGGAATACATATTTACTAGGTTGCAAAGATTAAAGAGGTTACTATGAGGAACATGTATATCATAGTTCCTGTAAAATGGTAAACACACTAGTGTTAGCTATTATAAGTTATTACTATTAATTACTACTTTCTCTAAAGACTTTTTAAACTTCTACTTTTTTCCTTATTAATCAAAATTATGCCTGAAAAACTGGTTCCCTTTATCTCTAAAATATTCAGGACAGGACTTCTCAACTTCAGCACTATTAACACTTAGGGTTGGATCAATTTTGGGGGGGGGGGGCACTGTCCTGTACACTGTAAGGACATTTAGCACCATCCTTGCCTTTTACTCACTATATTCCTGGGGCACTCTCGCTCCAAGTAACAACAGCTAAAAATGTCTTCAGATATAGTCAGATGTCCACTAGGTTCAGGGCTTGAAATTGTTAGGGCAAAAATAATACATGACACATAAATAAGAAGTCAATAAATAGTTTTTGAAAAGATGGAAATTAATTTTTAAAAAGTGAAGGATGAAGGAAGGGAGGGAAGAAGGAGCGTGAAGAGGGAAAATGGGAGAAAAGGATGAAAGAGAGAGGCAGAGACATAGAAAGATTCCTGTGAATAGCAAGAATTTATCCTATTTATTGCATTTACCTAAATGATAGTATCAGCAGATGATCTGATAGCTAAAGTCCCCCAATCTGCATGCCAGATTTATAATCAGATTCAAGGATATACAATCCATGTACTTGACCTAGCATCTCAGTCCTCTGTTACTTATATTCTATTTCCCTTTTACTCAGAGCCTCAATACTGTCCATGAGTTTTTATGGTAGGTAAATGTTGTCTTAACATATGACAGTACTTGATATCACTGGCTTAAAGCTCTGTGATTTTTGAATTATCTATAACTTCCCGGTCCGACATGGTAAGCCAGTAGCCAATACACTTAGCTAGTACACTATAGTATATATATGCCAATTAATAATTTTTACTTGATTACCTGTTGAAATGATAATATTTTTGACATATTGACAAATAAAATATATTGGTGATATTAATTCACCTCTATCTTTTTTACTTTATTAATGTGTACCCAGAATTAGCAAAACTATCAAGTTGAAGGCACAATCCTCCAGACTGACAAATGTGCCCAAGACTTCTGACACCAACTGCAAGGAGTTACAGTCCAACTAAATGTTAGAGGGGAAACAGCCTTCACTTCAGGCATCAACTGCAAGTCTGTAGGGCTTCCAAAACCCACTCCCAGCTTTGGTAATTCACTAAAAGAGTTTGCAGATTCACTGAAAGCTGTCATGTTCACAGTTATGGTTTATTATATGGAAAAGATATAAAGTGAAATTAGCAATGGGGGATGAGACTCATAGGGCAGAATCTAGGAAGTTCCAAAGATGAAGTTTCCATTCATGTCAGGATGTACTACCACCTCCTGGCATCAGTGTATGACAATACACACCGAGTTTTGCCAAGCAGGGGAGCTTACCCATGCTTTGGTGTCCAGAATTTTTTATGGAGGCTTCATTACAAAGGCAAGATTTATTAACTGATGTCCTACATGGTTGAACTCAGGCTTCAGGTAAACAAATACCATGTGACCCAAAGTCCCCACCCTAAATTACCTGGTTGGTCTTTCTGGCAGGGCCAGCCCCCACTCTCAGACTACTGGGTATGGCTGGTCTCACCTTATATCTGGTGTGGCTGACCCCCACCCTAAACAAAGATACTCCTATCAGGTATAACAGATTAGCCCTAGAAGAAAGGACAAATCTTCTGGAGCCATGCCAAATTCTTTACTATACAATGTGGCTACTAGCAAATGTTAAATTTGATATGTGGCTCATATTATAGTTCTATTAAATAATACTTATCTTTATCTTTCTATAGCCAGAATTCTAGCAGTCAATCCTATCATACTAAATCTCAGTAATATCTTTAGATTCATATAATCATATTATGCCATTTTCTGTCATCTTAAATATTTCTCTCTCTTCTTCTTCTTCTTTTTTTTTTTCCCTTTCCAATATGACCGGTTGGGAAGATTCTCCATATTATTCCTCCTTCTAGGTCAGTTTAGGGTAACAATATATTCACATGTTTTAAAATACCTCATCTAGGCATCACAATCCCAGACTTTAGCCTCTACTACAAAGCTGTAATCATCAAGACAGCATGGTATTGGCACAAAAACAGACATATAGACCAATGGAATCAAATAGAAACCCCAGAACAAGACCCACAAATGTATGGCCAACTAATCTTTGACAAAGCAGGAAAGAATATCCAATGGAAAAAAGTCTCTTTAACAAATGGTGCTGGGAGAACTGGACAGCAACATGCAGAAGATTGAAACTAGACCACTTTCTCACACCATTCACAAAAATAAACTCAAAATGGATAAAGGACCTGAATGTGAGACAGGAAACCATCAAAACCCTAGAGGAGAAAGCAGGAAAAGACCTCTCTGACCTCAGCCGTAGCAATTTCTTACTTGACACATCCCCAAAGGCAAGGGAATTAAAAGCAAAAATGAACTACTGGGACCTTATGAAGATAAAAAGCTTCTGCACAGCGAAGGAAACAACCAACAAAACTAAAAGGCAACCAACAGAATGGGAAAAGATATTTGCAAATGACATATCGGACAAAGGGCTAGTATCCAAAATCTATAAAGAGCTCACCAAACTCCACACCCGAAAAACAAATAACCCAGTGAAGAAATGGGCAGAAAACATGAAAAGACACTTCTCTAAAGAAGACATCCGGATGGCCAACAGGCACATGAAAAGATGCTCAACGTCGCTCCTCATCAGGGAAATACAACTCAAAACCACACTCAGTCAGATATCACCTCACGCCAGTCAGAGTGGCCAAAATAAACAAATCAGGAGACTATAGATGCTGGAGAGGATGTGGAGAAACGGGAATCCTCTTGCACTGTTGGTGGGAATGCAAATTGGTGCAGCCGCTCTGGAAAACAGTGTGGAGGTTCCTCAAAAAATTAAAAATAAACCTACCCTATGACCCAGCAATAGCACTGCTAGGAATTTACCCAAGGGATACAGGAGCACTGATGCATAGGGCCACTTGTACCCCAATGTTTATAGCAGCACTCTCAACAATAGCCAAATTATGGAAAGAGCTTAAATGTCCATCAACTGATGAATGGATAAAGAAATTGTGGTTTATATACACAATGGAGTACTACGTGGCAATGAGAAAGAATGAAATATGGCCCTTTGTAGCAACATGGATGGAACTGGAGAGTGTTATGCTAAGTGAAATAAGCCATTCAGAGAAAGACAGATACCATATGGTTTCACTCTTATGTGGATCCTGAGAAACTTAACAGAAACCCATGGGGGAGGGGAAGGAAAAAAAAAAAAGAGGTTAGAGTGGGAGAGAGCCAAAGCATAAGAGACTCTTAAAAACTGAGAACAAACTGAGGGTTGATGGAGGGTGGGAGGGAGGGGAGGGTGGGTGATGGGTATTGAGGAGGGCACCTGTTGGGATGAGCACTGGGTGTTGTATGGAAACCAATTTGACAATAAACTTCATATATTGAAAAAAAATAAAATAAATAAAATAATTTCCAGCCAGAAAAAAAAATCCCTCATCTATTTTCAACTGATCCAGCTGGCAGATCTCTTAGTAAATGAATTATCTTGGGCATCTGGGTGGGTCAGTCAGTTAGGTGTCCAGCTCTTGATTTCAGCTCAGGTCATGATCTCATGGTTTGTGAGTTCGAGCCCCATGTCAGACTCTGGGCTGACAGTGCAGGCCCTGCTTGGATTTCTCTCTTCTCTCTCTCTCTCTGCCCCTCCCCCTGCTCCCTCAAACACATGCTCACTCTCTCTCTCTCTCTCTCTCTCTCTCTCCTCCCGCCCCAATCTCTCAAAATAAATAGGTGGATTTTCTCAATCTTTGGAGCTCCACTTTTCCATTAAGAGCACATAATTTTGATAATCTTAAACCATTCCCTAGCAATGACATCATCTAGCAACCAAGCTGGATTTATTATTATTATTATTGTTATTATTATTATTTATTCATTTTGAGAGAGAGAGAAAGAGAAAGCACAAGTGAGGGAGGGGTAGAGAGAGAATCCCAAGCAGGCTTTGCAATGTCAGTGCAGGGCTCAATGCAGGGTTCAAATCCATGACCTGAGCTAAAGTCAGCTGCTTAACCAATTGAGCAACCCAGGCGCCCTCGCAATCAAGTTCTTAAATGAACATATCCTCCTTTCTCTTTCATAGCCTATACCTTATATGGAGAAAAAAGAACCCAAAGCTTCATAGACTCTAGACAGGCTCCCTAGGTCTTTTTCAGCAGTTTTACTCATCCTTTAAAAATAGTAAAATTAAGGGCACCTGGGTGGCTCAGTTGATTAAGTATCCAACTTCAGCTCAGGTCATGTTCTTGCAGTCTGTGAGTTCTAGCCCAGTGTCAGGCTCTGTGCTGACAGCTCAGAGCCTGGAGCCTGCTTCAGATTCTGTGCCTCCCTCTCTCTCTTCCCCTTCCTACCTCGCACTCTGTCTCTCTCTCTCTCTCAAAAATAAATAAACATTTAAAAAAATAGTAAAATCAGAATAATCTTCTACAACTTTCACCATGTCTCCTGTGTAATTGCTCCAAAGACATAGTCCTCTTTCTAGTTAGCCATTTCAGAACTGCATTTAGCACTCTCTTGTTCAATATTTTGACTGTTAATCAATCTGATATAAAGTTGTTTGGTTCATGCACCATTTATTCAATACCTGTGGTGTGATACTAAGCAAGAGTGTTAAAAAGAGGAAATAGAAAGTTTCCGCTTTCAGTGGATTCTCAGCCTAAGTTTCAGTAGAAACTTAGCAAAAGGCCTTATATGGCCAGTACATTTTAAGATTATGAACTCTGTGGGACAGGCAATTTGAAGATAGACCAAGAACTGAACTGTTCAGTCCATAGGCTGAGGATTCATTTTATGATGTTATTAATCTGCATCTTGTTGGAAGAATAAAACAAAGTTGTTAGATTTCATAAGACCTCAGTTAAGAAATATCCACTAAAGGAATGTGTGCTGCAGCAACTGGGGAAAAGCAATTCAATTAGCTATGTTTTTGCAACGGGGATTCTTAAGTCCTGGATCTTACGAGGTTAAAACAGTCCATTAATTATGTTCAGTTTGGGTTCATCTTCCTATACCACTTTATTCTGTCATGGGGCATATACCAATTAAAATGCATACACATTGTTTTTATGAACACATTAAAAGGAAATGACAATCACTAATGCAAAACCAAAACAACTAAGTTGCTCTGCTGTGATTGGCTGTGGAGGGGGGCATTGTATGAGATTTTGCAGCCTCAAGCAGATCTGCTGATGGACTCCATCCCCTGGCAAAAACACTGAGGAGGACTCTAATAGATATTACATCTGCACATACGCTGTTGGCCGTCCTTCCTTCACGCTTATTCGGCCCTAGCTGACTTTGCACATCTGTTGTAATTTGGTGAATAATAATAAATACACTTCTGCAATGTGTGATGCTTCAAGGCACACTCAACTAAAAAATCATTTAGGCAACTGAGATTGGGGAAACGATCACCTGGTATCAGGGACCACCTCACTGCAGCCATCTTGTGCCAGACTAGGTGTTTGGAAGGCCAGGTCCTGATCTAATATTTCTCTTCCCTTACTGAAAGCTCCTAGGGAACAATATCTCTTCATTTCTCTGCCTCAATTGTTCATCTGAAGAGTTAAATCCCCTGTGTGAGTTGCTTCAGAGTGCTTATACACATTAACTGAGGTTCTCCTTTTTTTTTTTTTTAAGTACTCAAAAAGTCTCTCACAAGTCTATAGGGATAAAATTTCCTCTAGAGTTTTATTGACCACAACCTCATTTTTATATTCCTTAAATGAAGTGGTTTTCCATAGCACCACACAAATTATCAGTGCCATTCAAGGAACAGATTTAAAATTCCTATTACTAGTTCATCAGCCTGAAGTTGTCTTCTGAAACAGAGATCATAATGTTTTGATCACCCATCAAAAGATATTAAGGTAGCATTTAACAATCTTCTCAAATGTGCATGCTAGTCAAGGAAACCTCAGAGATTTGGTTGCAACTAAAAACCACAGTTTCAGGAAACTTTTTATATTTCTTCTTTCTTGTCAATAGGTGGTTTTACTTTTCCCTTCATCACTAAAGCATTCTCTGACAAATAGCTGTATTACCATCAAGTGATAAAAACAAATCATCTTCTACCATTATTCTATCCCCATGGAAATGTCTTCTGCTGTTGACTCATTGCAAATTAACTCAATGGTGCTGAAATTAATCACACTCTTTATCTCTAGAAAAAATAGGAACTCCTTGCCTTTTTGTCATTGGTACCATGAGGAGCCCAACATAACTTTTGCATCATTTATAGTGCTCTGTAGTTGCCATAATAGGTCTAATTAGTATACTGGATTTTGTTTTCCAAGAGCTTCCATATTTTTAATGGGTTTGCTTTCTTGTTAAATGCTCTAAGTGACTTTGCACAAAGACCAACTCCCAACAGAGACAGACTACCTATCAGTAAAAAAGACTACTAACCTCAGAATGTTTTCCCCCATGATTTTAAGTTCAAATATTTAGAATATATCACCAAAACAAGCAAATAACCTACACAGTGAAATTTCAAATCTCTTAAGAACATACTTTGTATGATTTTAAGTTTAAATATTTAGAAGTGAGCTTTTAGCAGTATAAAGTGTTCTGTTAAAAACAGACATAAAATGCTAATATTGGCTCAAGAGGCATTTTCTAAATTACTACAGCCAAAATGTTAAATAACAATAATATCTTATAACTAAAAAGAACTTCAACTGCTTTCATAAGCATTACTCATCCTAATGAATCTCAAATGTTTCAATAAATAGTGGAATATAGATGCTTTAAAGATTCTTATGCAGAGATAAATATTCTCTTTATTTATTTTCAATGACATGTTTACAATTCTTTACAAGTTGGGTAGAACATAAGGATTGGTAGAAATTCTGACAATTTGTTTCAGGAAATCATTTGATTCCATATGTCACTGCAGAAGAACCACTGAAGGAAGATACAATATATGAGTACTTTGTTTTAAGGAAAGAAAAAAGAAATCAAAAGCTGCTCTCCATGGATCATATACTTGGGAAATGGAAACGAAAGGAAGAGAACCCACAAGTGCTTGTACATTTCAAAAAGAACACAATTAACTCGTGTTTTGGGAGTGTCCACTGGGTGTCAGACACTGTTTTAGGTCCTATAGACACATTGGTGTACAAAAAAATAACCTGTGAGAGAAGGTAATTTATATTCTAGTGGAAAAGACATCAACACACAAATAAATACACTAAATAAAGCATGAGATAGTAAGTACTATGTTCACAAAGAAGAGCAAGATTCGGGGCTGCAGAGTAAGGAGACACTCTTAGAAAGTCCAGTCAAAAAGACTCCAGAAAGTTAAAAGATTAAAGAAATCCTGACCGAAGTCAGGGAAAGAGAGATGTGGGTATCTGGGGTAGATGGATTCTTGGACCAGGAAACGAATACAAATTCCCTAAAACCAGAGAGTGATTAACATATACAAGGAACAGAACTGAGGCACTTGTAACTAGAACACAATGGGGAATCCATCTTCTATTAGAATTCATGTCGCCATGACTGTTACATTGCCCCACACTGGGCAAAAATGCCTATTGCCCAACACAATGCAAAAAGAGAAAAGCCTTTGAACAAAATGCATAAGCATACTGAGTAAAAATCAATAATCTGAACAATATGCAGAACACATTTATGTCAAGGAAAAAACAGTACTGTGATTTATAAAACAAAAACAAAGGCACTGCTTTTTTTTTTCTGATGCCTTAGAAAATTAACGCATTTTCTCTGAAAAATTAAAATCCAAGTTATATTTAATGTGAAATGAAAAAAAAAATTCTTACAAATCCTCTCATTACTTGTGAGAAATCAGAATACAGACCTCACAATCTGATAAAACTAGACTCATTCTTAAGCTCCCTTAAGCATTATTAATACAGCTGCTGTCTCTTGAGTGTGTTTTATAATAACCAGGTAAAAGACACTCGATTATATATTTTGACATTGGGGTTTCCATAATCTTGGTTTTTACAAGGTCCAAACAAAACACTTTTAAAAACAATTTTTTAGAACACTTTACTTTAGGGTTGCCTGGGTGGCTCAGTCAGTTGAGCATCTGACTCGATTTCAGTTCAGGTCATGATCCTAGGGTCATGGCATCGAGCCCCACGTCAGGCTCCACACTGAGTATGGAACCTGCTTGGGATTTTCTCTCTCTCCCTCTGCCCTTCCCTGCTGCTTGTGCACTCTTTCTCTCTCAAACATTAAAATATAAAAAAATAAAAGAATAATATATTTTACTTCATGTGTTTGCTATCTTTATACTCATTTATACAAATTTATTCTATCATAGGTGATGGATGGACAGATGAATAGACAGATGGACAGGTGATAGATAAATAGATGACAGATGAATTAAAGTATACGTACATTGGTTTTATGAACATTAAATGGCAATCATAATTATTTTTGCAAAACTAAAATAAGGTGTACTTATGTTAATTGCTTTGAAAGTCTTTTATGAGATTTTCTCTATCATTTATCTCATCTAAAGAATATTTAGGGGTTGCCTGAGTGGCTCAGTTCGTTGAGCATCCTACTGTTGATTTTAGCTCAGGTCATGATCTCACAGTTCATGAGATTGAGCCCTGTCTATGTCTCTGTGCTGATGGTGCAGAGCCTGCTTAAGATTCTCTCTCTCCCTCTCTCTGTCCCTCCCCTTCTCTCTCCCTCTCTCTCAAAATAAGTAAATAAACATTTAAAAAAATAAATTAATTAACAATATTTGGTAGTAAAGTGAGAAGAGACAAAAAAAATTCTGCTTCAGAGTAGACTACAGACATTATGTAGTTCTGGCTTGCCACTTACCAGCTACGTGACTTCCACAAGGTACCGAACTTACCTGACCCTTAGTACTCTTTGGTAAAACCAAAATAACAAGTCCTTATTGTTTTAAACATACGCCATCAACAGCCATGGCACATTAACAAACATCTAATAAGGCACTCAAAAAATGATGCCTATTTAAGTAGTAGTAGTGGTGGTAGTAATTTTTTACTATAGTAAGTTTTTACTACCCTTGTCACTATTACTAATCACTTGTAAGTCTCACTTTGTTGATAGCAGCACAAAAAGACCATGCCCCAGGTGAAACTGTAATACTGGCCCCTGCCAGGGTCTACTGGATACTTTAGAGAAAGACCTGCTCTACCTTGCATTATTAACTGACCTTATGGCAGATGGCAATTTGTGATAAGATTAATCCTGGGAATTATGCTGTGTTGCTGTATCATTATTTGATGGTGAAGGCCATGCTAGCACAGAACAAACAGTGACCAACCATCTGCAGATTTATAAACTCAGTGAAGGAAAATAATAAAGAAGGTTATTCTCATAACATTTTGGTATAAGAGTTCTTTTATAACAAAGAAATGTTAATGACTTAACATGTCCCTCCGATAAATAACAGTTATACCTTTTTATGACTTCCATTTTGAGAAAATCACATTAAGAAAAGGGTTCTATAACTTATGTAAACACTTCTTAAAGGACATTTATTTTATCAATCATAATAACTGTAAATACATTAATACATTGATGCACAAAATCCAGAATACATACAGGAATTTGTATGTTAAAATGCCATCTCAAATCCACGGGGGAAATATAGATTATCCAAAAAAAGGTTTTGAGCCAACTTGGTAATTGTCTAGAACAAAATGAAGTTGGTTCTACACTTCACACATTAAAACAGGATTAATTTCCTAATAATCAGAAGTGAAGCAGCCAATATATTGTGTAACACTCTGCTTCCCCAGAAGCCCTCAAGACTATCCACATAGAGTCAAGACATAGCACATTCTGAATATAAGACCACCTTCAGTCCAATCAAGGTCAAGAGTCTAAAAATATACCTCCTAGGGCCTCTATCCCCTTGATCAGAAACTCACCCACCCCCCTGCTCTCCAGTTTAAACTCTTAAGTCCTGAAGGGGCTCCCTGCCTTAAACATTCTCAACTTATTTCATGAAGCATCTCTATTTATGACTACCACCACACTCAGAATACCCACACTCCAGTCACAGAATCCCTACATTCCCTTCTCTGTCTCATTCTCCCAGGCCATCCAGTGGCCAAAACTCTTCTACTCCACCCTTTGAAATTCCTTGCTCTGTTAACAGCAAAATCCTCTTCCCTTCACCTTCTTCACCTAACTGAAACCTGGCTCTGCCCAGTGGACCCTGCATTCTCTACAGCTCTCTCAAGTGATGGCTGGTTTTGACCCATAACTCTAGTGCCACCAGGCTATCAGTGAGCTGAGTGATAGAGGTCACCCTCAGTCCTTATTGCTGCTTTCAGACTGTTCCTTCCTTAAACACCCCAGTTTTGAACCTATTGTCATCAGACTACATCACTAATTACTCCTCATTTTTGCTGACCTATTGTGTGAACTGGATTATTTCCCCTAATTTCTCAATAATTATATCCCCTGATGTTATCCTTTTAAAATATGCCCTATTTATCATTCTGCTCAAACCTCTTCAGTGATTCCTCATTTCACTCAAGTAAAAGCTAAAGCCTTTACAAGGGTCTAGAAAGCTCTGATTTCCTCTTCAACTATTCTCTTTCCCATTCATTTCACTCCAGTCCCACTGGCTTCTTGCTCTTTCTCAGGAATGTTCCTGACCTAGAGCCTCAACCTAGCACTTTCATCTCCCTGAGGTCTGCATGAAAGTCCCTCCCTTCCTTCCTTTGCTCAGATGTTACCTTCTCAATGAGGTCTATACCAGTTACCGTATTTGAAATTGCAACTTATACCCACCACTTGGTATTCTGGTTCCTCTCAATGGATTATTCCTATTTTAATTTTAACAGCATTCATCACTTTCTGACATGTTATGTAATTTACTCATTTTGTTGTTGTTGTTGTTATTGTTGTTATTGTTGTTGTTTCTAATCTATCTCCTTCCACTAGAAGGTAAACTCTATAAAGGCAAAGATATTTGTCTGTCTTGATCACTGATACATTCCAAGTACTTAAAATAGTTCCTAGTACATGAGAGACACTCAATAAACATCTGTTTAATGAATGAATCAACCAATCAAACACAAATTTAAATGTTAAAAAAATTAAATTATAAAATGGTGGAAGAAAATTGTGCTTTAGGCTGGGGGCAGGAGACAGGGCTTTTGTAGGAAAGGGCTTTCAATTGTATCTCAAAACCCCAAATCCATACAAAGATAAATAAATGTGAATGAATACTAAAAAAAAAAAAAGCATAGAAAAACACCATAAGCCAAGAAAAATCTCAAATCACCGAAAAGCAATTTTATTTTTATAGTACAGATAAATGTTTATTCTTGTCAAACAAATCTAACAACCCAGTGAAAAAATAGGTAGGGGCTATCAACATATAGTTCATACATAAATGGAAATAATCATGGCTTTAACCATAGGAAAAGGTGTCCAACTACTCTCATAATGCAAATTAAATCTGTCCTGAGATACCACATTTACACGTCAGACTGACAAAATCCAAAAGCTTGATAAATTGAGAATTCTAATAGCACTCTCACACATTACTGCTGAAAGTATAAACTGGTAAAACTTCTGTGGAAGGCAATTTACCAAAATCTGACAAAATCACAAATGCATAGACCTTTGGACCTCATTATTATCACTTCTGGGGATTTATAATACACAAATCTGTTTGGATACATATGACATAAGGTCTGTTAGAGGTTTTTTGTTGGGAGGTAGCATGTCCTAGTAAAACACTGGACACAAACCAGATGTTCATCAGTAAGACCTTAGTTACATAAAGGCTGGCATCTCCATCAACTGAAATACCGTTCAACTGTACAAAACAATATGGAACTCTGTATTTTGATATGGCAAAAGCTCTAAGATGTAATGTTAAGTGTAAAGTAAAAGAAGTAGAACAATGGTAACTTGTGTTTAAGAAAAGGAGAAATAAGAATATTTATATTTGTATTTACTTACATGTACATAAACATGGCAGGATACATAAAAAAATTAATAAAAGTAGTTACCTGTATACTTTGGAGGTAGGGATTGGGGAAACGGGAAGAAAAGGTGGGAATAAAGCTTTTCACTGTGTATCTTTTTGCATTTTTATATAATTTTGAACTATGAAAACATATTATGTATCCTAAAAATCAAATGATGGAAAACAGTTGCAGAAAAATAGATCATAAGAAAATCATATCAGCACTACATCATTGAAATGCCAACTAACTTCATTTTATAAACACCCTGATTGAACACTTGGTAGATAACAAATATGAAACCAGAGAGGAAAAAACATTTCTCCATTTTGACTCCAGGAAGATTGTGGTGAGGGAGGAACAGGAACTGGTATAGAATTCATTATTGTTATTTATTAGCTACTGTAGACCTGCAAACATGTCAGGACTCCAAATAAAACAAGGCAAGAAGCAGTATTAGCATCAAAAACAACCAGTAACAGTGAGCAATACCACTTTCAGAATGAATAAACAGGTGTATAGCCACTTAAAGCTTAATTTCTACATAATAGGAACAAATAGATAAATAAAAGAGAAGCCTTCCCACTGAGAGCGAGAGAAATTGGACCACGGAGCAGTAGCACAGCACTATTGTTGAAATATCAATCAAGATAGTGGGTGATGAAAACAGAAAGAAAATGTAGAACTGGAGAAAACCGTCCTTATATTTAGTATCTGTCAATTCCTTTCTATGTACAATCCAAGGCCCTCGTGTGAAAACAGATCTCCACACCAATGCTCCCACCTTTGGGCCCAAAAGTGTATATATGGTTAAAAAGTGGTGAGTATGGACAATCAGATTTCCCCCACTATGTTTCCAAACAGAAGTTCACCAAAGTCTGAAAAATCAAAGGAGAACCAAATGAAATTAAAAAAAAAAAAAAACTGAAGAAGAATGGAGGAATGCATGTAATTGAGAATAATTTACCTAAAGAAGAAAGTGATCAGAGAAAGAGCAAGTAGATTCAGCATCAACTAGAATATATAGTATTTGATTATCAATCATTTTAGACCTTTGGGAATGATAGAATAAAAATAAGACACAGACACTCCCTTCAAGGATCTTAGGAGATAGGACATACACAATGAAACAAAATTTGTAAACGTGCTGTTTGTGGGTAGACCAGCATAGAAATATATTATAGGATAATATTTCTATATTAAAAGTATATACAAAAATCTGGATTTTCAAAACTTCTCCTCAAAATTTGGGACATAGAGGTTTACCAAGTGTTGAGAAGAGGAAGTTTTTCAGGTTCCATGGGATATATTTTACCCTGAGAACAGAGGAAGCTTAGAACAAGACAAAAAGCAATGTTGAGAGGTATATTAGTCAGCTTGGGTTGTCATAACAAAATAGCATGAACTGGATGACTTAAATACAGTAATACAGTAATTGATTTTTTCATAGCTCTGGAGGCTGAAAGTCTGAGATCAGGGTACCAGCATGATAAGGTGTTGGTAAAAGCTCTCTTCTTTGTTCTGTCAACTCACATGAGCAAGAGATGGCAATCTGTCTCTGTCTCTGTCTCATGTCTGTCTTTCCCTTCTTATAAGGCACTAAGCCCAACATAAGACTTTCACCACTCATGAATTAATCTAAACCTAATTACCTCTGAAAGGCCCCATCTCCAAACACCATGGCATCATGGGGTAAGGCTTCAACAGGTGAATTTGCGAGGACAAAAACATTCTGTCCACACAAGGGGCCAAGGTAAACTGCTTGCTGGCTAAGAAATTTGCATGGAAATTATGGAAAGCTTGTAGGAAGAGATAGGATTTTTCAAGTATCTCTTTTTCCTCTTTTGTATTTTAAATTTGGTGTACAGATCTTCTTTTACTTACAATGGGATTGCAACCTAATAACCTCATCATAAGTAGAAAATATACTTCAAAAATGCATTTGGGGGGCCTGGTGTCTCAGTTGGTTAAGCGACTGATGTCAGCTCAGGTCATGATCTCACGTTTTGGGAGTCTGAGCCCTGCATTGGGCTCTGTGATGACAGTTGGGACCCTAGAGCCTGCTTCAGATTCTGTGTCTCCCTTTCTCTCTGCTCTTCCCCTGGTCCTCCCTCCCTCCCTCTCTCTCTCCCTCTCTCTCTCTCCCTCTCTCTCTCTCTCCCTCTCTCTCTCTCTCCCTCTCTCTCTCTCCCTCTCTCTCTCTCTCTCAAATAAACATTTAAAAAAACATTTTTAAGAATGCACTTAATACATCTAACCTACCACACATCATAGCTTAATATAGTCTACCTCAATTTTGCTCAGAACATTTACATTAGCCTACACTTGGAAAAAATAATCTAACACAAAGCGTATTTGTTTTAAAAAGCTTATTATTTTAAGAGAGAGGGTGTGTGAGCCGGGGAGGGACAGAGACAGAGAGAGAAAGAGAATCCCAAGCAGGCCCCTAGCACATAGCCTGATGTGAGGCTCAATCCCACAAACCTTGAGGTCATGACCTGAGCCGAAATCAAGAGCTGGATACTGAACTGATGGAGCCACCCAGGTGCCCCTACCACAAAAGTAATGTATATTCCACTCCATACCAGTTATGTGCATAAAACTATGAGGTCAATTTCACAAACTCCATCAGAAAATTGGTCTTATTAATTTATATTTACTTCTCATTAAAAAAAAACTCAGTGCTTTTAGTGAACAGAGGTTCAGAATCTAGCTGATAATTTGACAGATAAAATTAGTTTATTAATTTAGTGATGCTAATACTGTCAAATGAGGTCACAAGTTTTTCTTTAAAATTAATTACCTGTGCATATTCTTTAGCAAGATGGAAGCATTTCACTTATTTTGCAAAACAGCTGTTAAATTTCTAATTTTTTAAAACATGCTGCTAAAAAATCTGCTTTTGCCCATAAAAGGCACCATATTTACATCTCTATTATTCTCCATTCCAGCACCTTATTTTGAAAGCAGGTGGTCTGTGTTTCATAATTAGCAAAATACTAAAATAGATCATCAAAATGCAACTTTGTCAAGTTCCTAAAAGAAAGAATTTGTATCAGAAAACAGTCCGATCCATACTAATGATAGACCTGATAAAAGTCAGCTCTTTAGGGAACAGGGCCTCTCGCATGGCATACCACGACCAATGTTCTCTTCACAGGCCCTCACTATCATAGTCCCCAAAACTGGGTTTGGGATCAGGGTTAACCCTGATAAAGGACAGGATAAGGAGCTTGTCTGTGAAGCAATGCTAGCCCAAAATCTTATCATCTTTGTGAACCACTCCACAGATTGGAGAGCCACTTATTAGCCATAGCTTTGCCATTTGTCTGTTCTTTGGCCACTTAATCACTCTGAAATTCAGTTCCCCAATCTGCAAAAGTAATACGATAATAATGCCTGTTTTACCTAGAATTATTATTAATTAAATTCTTAGCACAGTATCCTACAAAAACGAGGCACTTAGGTGCAGGTCAAAAGGCAAACAGAATACATGAATTCACTTTCTCCCCTTCCTGAAACCGTCTCATAATGGTGGTGTTTTATTTGTTTTGCTTTGCTTTAAGACACAAAGCTACAAAGACAAAGAGAACAGCAGAGTTAGAGAAAAATAACAAACATTTTGAAGCCAGAAAGTAAATACCTGACAAATGGTAACTGACAGCAGGCACAGGAAGGCAAAATGCAAAACAGGTAAGGGGGCTTTCAGAAGCAGCCTCATTTATACCATGTGACTGCACCACTCCCACCCCTGCCTGAGGTGTAGGTGAAAATAAAGTCAAAATATGAAAATTGGTGGAAAATCTTTTTAAGAACCAGTTATCCCACCATTATAAAACCAGATTAGCTGGGTGACCCCTTTTCCCTGGTGAATGTTTACATTGTGAGTGCTGCACCCCCAATGTTCTTACCCCCTGCCCTTCACAGAAGTTGAAAGTCAAGCAGATAGATAATTCATCTGGCAGGAGATTGCAAAAGACTTCTCAGAACTACGTGAACTCTACCGTGAAAGACGGGAACCAAAACAAACAAAACTGAAAATGCTTCTCAGAAGAAACAAACTATGCAAGGAAAAGAAAATTTCAAAATATTATTGAGACCTTTGGAAATACAATAAAAGATAATGCATCTATGAAAAAGAAACCAAAATACTACAAAAAATAATAATAGTATCAGGGAACAAAGAAGAGCTTTCCCAGTAAATAGAGTAAGTGAAGACCCCTTGATGAAGATTTCCAAAATCTCTAAATGGCCATCTGTGTCTTCTACCTCTGATACCCTGCTTTTATGTCCCTTCTTTATATTCATCCCCCTTGACTCTCCATTCTGATTTAGATATCTCTTATCTGTGTACTAAACACATCCTATACATATCTTTCACAGCACATAAACACTCTGTTTGTCTGTTTGTCTATATCCTATACTACAGTCTGAAGTTTCTCCAGAGAAGGGATTGAATATTCCCAACACATAGCATAGTGTCTGGCATATTAGTAGGTGCTCAATAAATATTTGTCAAATAGATGAATGAATGAGTGAACTGCCATCACCAGCTTGGTCTGTCTCCAGAATTGATAATTCCAAAAGCCCATTATTAGCTTTGCTGAACCCCCTTATTAACTCATATATGCCAATTCCTTGAAGAAGAAAAAAAAACAGAAAAATATTTGGGTAGAGGAAGAAAGGGTGGATAAGATCTTCCCTTCAGTAAAGAACATCAACCAATACACAAGAACAACAACTCTATGGAGCACCCTTGGATTTCTATTTCTAATTTCAAAGGCAAATGCTCTCTTACTATAGTTAAAATCTCAGTGTCCATCTGTATTTTTTAAAAAATTAGCTGGTCATATTTGAAACTATTTTGTTCCTTGTGCTTCTGTATTTTCTTATGCTTCTACAGTATACAGGTATACTTGCATAATAAAAATTAATTTATATGCATAAAATATATAAAATAATATAAATTCAAATCAATGTTATAGCATACTTATTTTTTTTCAATTCCCACCTCTTAATAAAATGTACTTTGAACCAATAATGGTAAGGGTTCTCAATCCTTTTTCTGTATCATAAACTACATCTATCCTGGGTCCTCCCGGATATATAGAATCAATCCTATGGGAAGGAGACCCAGGCATGTGTATTTCTAACCAGCTACATAGGTGATTCTGGTGCCCAGGCAGGTCTGAGAATCACCATTTATAGAACCCATGAAGGCTCATTAAAGATCCGTGATCTTAATCCAAGAACTCCACCCAATAATTGCATTCAGTGACTTCATTCATAACTTGTAGGTGGGAAAGTAATCATTAGCTCAGTAAGAGGAGGAGTGGAAGGAGAATACATAAAGAATAGAATTTCTCAGGGTGACTACTGAGCACAGCTTAATCCAGATCCAAGGTACCTATTAAGTGAAGACAATGAGTAAGATAGGATTTATCAGGCTTATTTCAAGTTTATCTTGCTTTTCTGTATTTCTAATTGCTAAGGAGTAATTTCTTAGAGGATTACCTCCATTAAAACCCACCCTCTTATCCTTTTTGCTAGTAAGTCTTTACAAAGTATATAAAACCTTATTCAGTTTTTAAGAAGCTAGTAAATCAAATGGATATTCAAGTTCATTTGCCTGGTGTCCTTTGCTAAGAGCTGACATTGAAATAAGAGCTTATAGCATATGCATTTGAGCTATTAAACCACGCCCGCTAACCATTTATCTTTTTTTTTCTGAACTCAAAAACTGAAATTCTGTTAGCCTGCCACTTTATTTTTCTTCACTATATTGCATTCAAATAGCATCAGTATTATATTAATGTAATAGATCATCTCTAAAATTGACTGTGAATACTATCACTTTGCACCCTTCTAGAGTTATTAATTTCAGTATACTCATTGTGTTTTTGAATGTAGCTGCACAGTAAATAATGCAACACAAAGAAGCTTTAACCTATTCCCAAAGCCTACAACAAGGATATAAAGCCAGTGGTGTATTAGCTTAAAAAATAGATCAATCTTATCTTGTAAAAAGAAGATAAAAGATAGTTCTGTCAGAAAGGACAACCATGCTCGAGGCTGTAAACCATACTTGAGAATATAAAGAGAAGCCCAGAAGCATGTGTTAAATTTTGCTTCCTGTCCTTGGAAAAAGTCTTCAAGTCAATGGACATTTTAAAAACAAAGAATGGATTCAATCATCCAGGTATTTCCTCATGGTGACTATGCTGAGAAAGCATCTAACAACAATAACAATTATGTTGTCATTTCATAGCACTTTACAAAGGGCTTTAATATACATAAAAGTGAATTCTTAAGTACAGCCATTACACTATCCAATTATATCCTAAGGCATATAAAACTAAGCAGACCCCATAACAGTATTCATCACAAGAGTAGCACAATAGTTCCTCAAAATGGCAACAAGGTTCAATGCCAATTAAATATCTGCAGAGACATAGGAAAAATATCTGGATAATACAAGAATTATCCTCGCCTTTTTGAAAAGGCACTCAGCATCATTTGCAAACCATAGATGAGCCTGGGTTAAAAAACTGAACAGTGTACAGTGAGTTCTTGGTATTGTTGGTTTGCACCTGTGGCAGCTTCTCAGGGGAAACTTGACAATGGCCCCCATTCATAGAGGCCAAGGAAAGACTGAAGAAACAGGCCAGCCACTCCAGATTGGTAGATGGCAGGTTGAATAAGCAAGAGACCTTATACGGTTTTTCTTGTGTTGCTGTGAAATGAACAGATCTCCTTACCTGCCTTCCAGAATCGTGAAAATTTGTATAGAGGCCTTAACTGGGTTTCTTTATCTGTCCCCTCCAGATGCTTTCAGCAACACATGCTCAAGGCTCTGTCCTTTTAAAATGGCTCTACCTAGAGACGCCTGGGTGGCTCAGTTAGCTTGGCTCAGGTTATGATCTCACGGTTTATGAGCCCACGTAGGGCTCTGCACTGACAGAGCTGAGGCTGCTTGGGATTCTCTCTCTGTCCCTCTCTCTCTCTGCCCTTCCACTCACACTCTCTCTCTCTCTCTCTCTCTCTCTTTCTCAAAACAAATATATAAACATTTTAAAAAATCATAATAAAATAAAATAAAATAAAATAAAATAAAATAAAATAAAATAGCTCCACCTGTGGGAACAGTGAGCAGAGGGAACATTCCAAAGACAGGAGCCTCCCATTGTGGAGGTCCAGCTCCTCAGTCAGTCAGTGGTCACATCCTATCAATGACTTCCTCCAACACTTCACTCCTCTATACTGGCTCTTATAATCTCATAAGCCCCCCTCTTCTATAGTGTGACCTGAGCAGTCTGCAAGGTGTTTCATTAGCATGGAGGTGACTCCTTTGGCAGCTATCTGGCTGCCTGGAGGAAGATACCATACCAATAATACAGTTACATGCAAGAGAAAACACAGATTAAGACAACGATGCTCCAAATCAGTGACAGCTTTTTCCACCAAAAGCCCCGTGATCCGTACCATTGATTTACTAAGTCCCCTAAGCTGGGTGTCAGATCACTCAGGACATTCACTGTGTCTCATATGATTTAATAAAGATGACACATTAGCATACTCATCAGATATGAACACACAACCTTCTTTTTTGGATAATGACACAGGTACCTCTTGGCAAGGCAGCAGTAATGTTCAAAGCCATTCTATTTTGGAGGGCAGCTTTTCTCATTAAAGACATTTCAGTGTTCAGTAAAGACAGGCTTGCTGGCTACCATTTAAGCCTTGTTGGGTGAATGTAGTAAGGGTTTCTGTGTACTGGTCCTCCAGGTCATTGAAGGGGACAAAGACGGCAGCCAAATGATTATACCAGTGGAAAACAGAATATGCCCATTTGACCTTGCAAAGAGGAAGGTTGGCAATTTTCACTACCATGGGGCAGATTCTCCCCTGTGCCCACCAAAAACCTAGGTTGCAATGGCCCAACCAACCAGGTGGAAGCCATGGCCAAAGATTTGTGTCACATACCCATGTGGCCCCATTTAGGACTACCCAAGAAATACCTAGGCAGTGTGACCATTTAGTGCCAAACTAGTCACTATCCTGTAATGTGACAGAATGGGCCAGTGACATCCATCCCATACTCCAGTATGTTTAAATTGAGCCAGTTATGTTTAAATTGATTCTTCTGTTTCCAAAATAGGGGTATCCAGGTACTCAAATGTCTATAATCCAAGACTCAAATGTCTATAAGCCAGATGAACCCATCCCAAATCTGACTGTAGCCACCCATGGCTCTACTAGTGGTATTTTTAGGAATGGGTGTATAATTTGAGTGACAGACGAGGACTATCTACACCCAGTGTTATTGATACACAGGCCAGGTATGTATCACAGGCCAGGTTTCTGCATCAGTACTGGTGGTACCAGTTAAATCGAGAGTACTAGACCTAGCTTGTTCTTTAATGTACTGTGTTAGGCCTTCCAGTCCCTTCCCTGGAGTGGTAATACCCACCATGGTAATCCTGTTAAGCTTGAGGGGCACCTTTCCCACGTACCCAACGGTTGGAATGATTCATTTGCCAGGCATATGAAGGGACCCAGTGCAGAAAGGTATTTCCATCCTGTACCCAGTCCATGACCAGATACCACTGGAGCAGCAGAAGTCTAAGGTCAAAAAGACAGACATTTAATAGGAACTTGTATGGGAAAGTCTTCCCCTTCTCTAAAAATTATACTTGTGGCCTGATCCTTAGATGTTAAGATGGCTACAGTTTTAGGAATTTGACTTAGTTATGCATACCATACATGTTGGCTGAAGCAAGCAGCACCGTCAGGCATGAGAAGACAGATAGGGGGTAGAATTTGCCAGACCAGGATCCCCACCTTCTTCCCTTCTTCAGTGGTGCATGTTTCATTCTGACTTGCAGCCAGACAACAGGATCCCAGTGGAAATTGATTAGTTCCCCCTCACCGAGGGATCCAAAGTAACCCATTCATCCTGAGGGCCATCCCATTGCAAATTCCAGTGGACAATGTCTTTCCCAGGCATCTTGGGGCTTGGTGTTCTCAGCAGCATAGCATCTTGATCCTTGGTGAGGATCTGGGCAATGGTCATTTCCATACCTTTACATTTTTGTGTGTCTTGGCAAGGGTCCGCAGTCTGGAAGATGAGGTAACAGGCCATTTTAGATGAGCATTCAAATGTATTAGAGCTCGGGGCAATCCTTTAGTTCCCACAGTTAATGCGTGTTTTTATCTGCTGCTCTAATATTCCATTTTTCCTTTCTACCAACCCTGCTGCTTATAGGTTATAGGGGTGATGGAACCTCTATTCAATGTCATGTTCTTTTGCTCCGTCTTGCATATTATGACCTTTGAAATGTGACCTCCCAATCACTATCTGTTTGCTAAGATTATCCATACATGGTACTCAGGTTCTCTAATCCTCTAATAGTAGCAGCCTGGTTTGCATGGGGACAAGGGAAAACTTGGGTTAGGCTAGACAACACTGTTCACACAAACCAAAGCATGTTTAGAACCCTCACTCAGAGTGAAGGTGTCAGTATAATCAGTTTGCCAATCCCTCACGAGTTAGGATGATGGCCCCAGAATTCTTTGGCAGTTGCCTTGGACATTATTTAGAACACATAAAATAATGCTTTACTGCATTTACCAAGTCACTGTATTTTAAAGGAAATCCAGCATCCCTAGCAATATGCCATTTCATCCAAGCACTATGTTAGCCACTGTTTCTATGCACCCAATCTACTATCTAGTGAACGGTCAGTTGCTAGAGCTTATACTGAGCTAGGGCATTGGCTTCCTGATTGCCAGTAGGAGTCAGGACTTTATGAGTCGGAATGTGGCAGATAGTGAAGACCACTTCAGTATCTTGCAGGCAGACCCAAATGTCTTTCCATATATCCTGACTCCACAAGGGCTGATTCATGGTCATCCATCCCTCAGTTCCCACTGTCCAAGCCATATAGTTAGAACAGCCCAACTCTCAGTGCAAAGCATTAATGGCCAGGGCTCATGAGTGGTATGAGCCAAATGGCTCTGAGTTCAGCCCACTAACTGTTGCAGTTAGTTCCTGTTTCTATCCAGATGCCTGACTAGATCCACCTGTATTCTAGGCATCAGCAGGAATTTCCCCAGCTCCTTTCTACAGGCCACACAGGCTACCAGAGGAAACTGATGGGACATTTGGGTTCAGCAGGACCTGAGTTTCTAGAGACAGTGGTGCACAGGCTGCCTCTATTGAAAATGGGCTTGTCACTTGGTTAACACGGAAGTTTGAGCCATGCCAGAGATGGGTGGATGGAACATATTCTCAACTCATCCTTTGATGGGAAGGGAAGGTCTTACCATGATATGCTTCTCCTTTGTGAGAGGGTCTACCTGGAGGAATGCTGTGTACACCACTAGGAGCTGTTGGGGGTGCATCAGATTTCTGAGCTGGGACCAAAATCCTAGGAGTACTCTCTCCTTCTATTGTCTCTGCCACAGTGCCCAACCCATGCCTTCCAGAGTCACAGACACATCAACTCAAGTGGTAGCCCTGCTTGGGGGATTCCCAGAGTGTTTCATTAGTTCCTTTGCCTTCCCAAAGGTGGCTTGCTGCTTTAATCACCAATCCCACATTTGCTTTTTCTTTACCAAGTGGTACAAGGGATGGAGACACCATGCCAGGTGGGTAATAAAACTCCTCCAAAACCCCCAAATTCCTTCAAAAGCTTGCAACTCTTTTGTGCTTCTAGGGGTTGGGTAGGCTTGTATGTTGTTTGTCAATCATAGCTTCTGGGACAATGCATGTCTTACCTGACCATATGACTTCCAGAAACTTTATGTGGTGTCTCAACCTTGAACTTTTCGGGATCTCATGACCTATTTTCTCCCTCACATATTTTCCAGCAAAGCCTGCAGAATGCCCTATGGCAAAGGTAAGTCTTCACATGGTAACATTATATCATCAATGTAATGGGCCCATTTTACTGATGTGGGGAAGGAGAACAGGGACAGGCCTCATGACATATGGTGGAACTTTGCAGGTTAACCTGGGAAAGTATTCAAAAAGTCCATTGTTAAACTTCCCATGTGAAGGCACACTGATCTTGTGATTCATCAGCCAGACTTCCGAGATGGTTCCATTGCTGTGTAGGGCCTCATGGGTCAGTACCCTTGGCTGCCTTCCCACCACTGGACTGTACCTAGCTGGTTGAGAACCTCATCCTTGCCTACCTGGACCTGGCTTATCAGGTCCACTGACTCCACAACCCTCCAAGAAGACAGGGTGGGGCTCCAGGGGTCAGAGCTCAGAGAGGCTCCCTGGCAGCACCCGGGAGCTCCTGGGCTTTTTTTCTCTGCAGGGCACAACTGCCCTTTTCTCCCTTCCTCTCTTCCACGCTTAATAAACCACCTCTGGTCCGTGTGGGCCCAAGTACTCATCCCAAAAAAAAAAAAAAAAAGTACTTAATAGTACTTGTTAAGTCCAGCCCAACATGGAACACTCCTAGGATCATAGCCATGTATCTAAGATGGTGGCAATGTTGGGCACAGCTGCAGGGATGGGGGGCACTACCTTCTTCAATTCTCAGTACTTCACAGTCATCCTCCATGAACCATTCGACTTCTCACTGACCATACAGGTCTATCGAAAGTGCTATCGGCAGAGTGCAGAATACCCCTTTGATGCAGTTTTTGGACAGTTTTTCCTAGGTTCTTAGGCCTTAAGGCAATTTATATTGTTTGACAGTTTCCATTTCTCATGGGGGTAGTAGACTAACTGGTTCCCAGTTGGTGTTTCCCTTCAGCACTGGCTTGATTACTCTAACCCAGAGGCAGAATTCACTGATAGAGTTTTGCAGATCTCATAGAATTTTTTTTTTAATTTTAAGTTTATGTATTTTGAGAGGGGGAAAGAGAGAAAGAGATCAGGGGAGGGACAGAGAGATGGGGAGAGAAAGAGAGAATCCCAAACAGGCTCCACACTGTCAAACAGGCTCCACACTGTCAGTGCAGAGCCTGACATGGGCCTCGAACTCACAAACCTCAAGATTATGACCTGAGAGGAAACTAAGAGTCAGGTGCTTAAGCAACTGAGCCACCCAGGCACGCCTCATAGAATATTAATGCCCAATGTGTTCTCTGGTATTAGAGAGATTAAAACTCCATATTTTAAAGGGGGGGGGATGCCCAACTTGCAGTGTTAAAGGAAACTTCCTGACCATGGATATTCACCTTCTGTAACCATAGATGGTGAGGAAGGGGCCAGAAAACGTCTAAGGATTACCATGTATTAGAGTATATTTGGTCCCTGTGTCAACCAGAGCCATCACCTTTTGTTTATTTCAGGGGGATCAGTGAATAGTGAACTCAACTTGAGGCCTCCAGTCACCCCCAATGGCCCTCACCTAGAGGCAATCTTGGCCTGCATCTTATACTTGGGGTGTGGGAGTCACCCACCCCAAATAGGACTGTACCCCTGAGGCCCTGCTGGAGCAGATGGGGGCATCAGGGATGGTAGGAGCAGGTGGGACAGGTTTGAACTGTTGTTCAGGTTTTAAGGCTTTCCGCAGGTTGACCAACACAGCATTGGGTTGTCAGTCAACCTTTATAGGTGGAGTCCGGCAGCCAAGAGGTCAAACCACATTTGTTTCCAAGTTACTTTTACAGGATCCTTCACAGCTGATTGGAAGAGCTTTCTGGTTTTTCAAGTTCCACCTCTGTCTCAAGTCTCCCATAGCTGGTAATTTCCTAGGATTTGTTAGTGTCCCCCAGATTAGCAATGGATTGCCCAACATCATAAATGTCCTGTCCCATGACAGGGCTCAGCATGGACACCAGTGTGCCATACCAGGTCCCAGGCGCAGACTGAAGTATATTGGCTTCCATTCCTGCAGTGAACGTGGCCCAATGAGAGCCTGCGAAAACAGGGGTATAGATGGCCTATCTCATTCCCAACTTCCTGAGAATTTGTTGAACCTCCTCTATAGATTTCCAGCAGTCCATGTGCCCAGAGAGATCCCCTTTATTGGGCCAGGCCTCCTGTGGGTTAGAACAATCCAATCTATAACAGACTGAGTATCTCGAACACCAGAGCACCATGCAGGTCCTGCCAGAGGACAGGGTATGTGGTGATGTTGTTCCTTTTCTGTGCCTCCTACATAGTCAGAAAAATGTCATCACTGCCCCCCAACCCCCCAGCTCATAGCCACACTTACTACGCCGGAGTACTTTCCATGGCCTTTTGCTGGAACTTGGCAGCTAAATCAATAAGCTCAGTGGGAGTATATTCTTTCATCATGATTGTATCCTGAATTGGGGTCTGCCCTGCTGGCTGGGGTTGTTTGGGCTGCACTGTGCTGTTGTGTTTGTATTAGGGGTTGGTCAGCGGGGAACATTTTGTCTGTTTCACTGTCAATCACCACAACATCCTCCTCTTCACTCTCCTGGCTTTCTCGGAGATTCCACCTCTTAGTGCCCCAATCAGGCTTTGTCATAAGAACTTGGACCTTAATCCACAGAGGCTTGCACCCTCCTAGCTTTGCAAAATAGTATGCTAAATTCTCCAACTTACTGTCCTGTTCCCCCACCTTCTCTGCCAGCCCTGAAGCTAGGCACCCACATACCCTTTTTTAACTCAGTTCTTCTTTCAGCTTTCTAAATTGGCTTCAGTCTCTAATTTGTCGCTGATAGCCAGCCAGAGTACCCACAGTAGAGAACAGCCCACTGCAGCAATCATTCACTTCCCTTCTTTGCCAGTTCCTCAAACCAACACATTTTGAAGGCATTGTTGTACTCATACAGGGTCCACAAGCATCTAACGTACATGCTGCCCCTCCTCACTTACAGACTGATGGCCAACTTGGAAGTTCTGCTCCCATGCCTTTTTTCCAAGATTCATTTCTCTGGCCTCCTGGCTTGCTTGCCAATTGTTGGTTCACAAATTTGAGAGTTTCCTAGATGAAATCTGAAACTTGCCCCCAGTCACAGAGGGCCTGAAGAAAGGAGACTGGTAGCTGGTAGGTTTGATAAGCAAGAAAACTTACATACAAGGCTTGTGTTGGGCTGCCACAGGACTGGTCCATCTCTGCACCCACCTGGCAGGATCTTAACATTTTATAGAGGTCTCGAATGGGTTCTGTTGGAGACAGTCCAGATGGTCTCAACAACACGTGACACTCTCAAAACTGTATTCTTGAGGGGCGCCTGGGTGGCGCAGTCGGTTAAGCGTCCGACTTCAGCCAGGTCACGATCTCGCGGTCCGGGAGTTCGAGCCCCGCGTCGGGCTCTGGGCTGATGGCTCAGAGCCTGGAGCCTGTTTCCAATTCTGTGTCTCCCTCTCTCTCTGCCCCTCCCCCGTTCATGCTCTGTCTCTCTCTGTCCCAAAAATAAATAAACGTTGAAAAAAAATATTAAAAAAAAAAAAACAAAAAAACTGTATTCTTGAAGTGGCTCCAGCTATGGGAACAGTGGGCAGAATATACATTCTAAGGACAAGGAGGGGTAAGGAGCCTCTGGTTGCCCTGATGTAGCTCAAGTGTCAACCAGTGTTCATGTTCTCTCTATGACCTCCTCCAACAATTGGGAGCTCCTTAGGATGGAAACTGAGACTGCTTCCTCCTCCCTTTCTTAAAGCCCATCACACTCCTAGGTATGTGGGAAGAAACTCAACAATATTAAGTGAACAAACTAAGATTCTTCAATACAGTCTACTACAGCATAACTAACAATTCCCACATCACAACGCTTCTGAGTGAAACACATGTACAGATTAGATAAAAACACAATGTCTGTCATGCTTTTTTTTTTTTCCTTTGGTGTATAGAAATATAGTAGCCGCAGAACAGAGATGGAAGAAAGGAGAAGCTGAATTACATTCCCTATGCAAAGTCATTCATAGGTTTAGCACAGTGTATACCATAGTCACTGTAGAGATAATAAAGAACCGAATTCTATATGGCAATGGAAATCAAGGAATGACACTTACATGCAACCACATGGATTGATTTCAATACACATAATGTAGAGCAAAGACAAGTCATTTTGCCTCTTTTTGCCTATTTTCTGATTTCTAAATGGGGTTAATGATAATATTCACTGCATAGGTTTGTGAAGATTGAGTTATGTCTGGCATATAGAAAGCATGAAATAAATGTTAATAACCATCAAATAATTAATATTATGATTACACGAATGTTGCTCAACTAGACACTGTGGACATATACAAGGAATTGGTTCCTGCCTATAAGGAGTTTACAATCCAGTGCAAAAGATAAATAAGAAACGGAATAGCTGCTAGGTGCCTCAGTTTCCCAAATTGTGAAAATAGGGGTACTAATATTCCATAGATTTTGAGAATTAGAGATTATTCTCTAAAATGTAATCTCAATAAAAACAAGGATTTTTGCCTGTCTTGTTTACCCCTACATTTTTGATACAGAGTATCAGCTGTTCATTAAATATTTGTTGAATGAGAGCATGGAAGTTTTTTGTGTGTCCCGTGTCCATGAAATACAGCCAGACCAACACTAAACCATCCTGCACACCTAGAAAACTGATCTGAGGATTAACATAACAATCTGCACAACCTGAACCAAAGAACTCAGCAGGTACACAGCACGGAAAGGTGAACTGGGGGAGACAGAAGCCACAGAGGGCAGGGCACCACTTTTGCGTGTGGAGAGAGGACAGAAAAGGGGGAAGCAGGTAGAATACGGAAAAAGCACTCACCCCAAAAGCAGCTGGAGAGAAAGTGGAAAAGTGGAAACAGCCACAGGTAATGAACTTAAAAGGGAGAAAGGAGAAAGGAGAGGGTTTAAATTCCATTAAGACTATAAACAAGGGGAGCACAGAGTCTGAAACTCCATAGCACAATACCTGACGGTGCTCTGGTGGGAAGGGCGAATCCTCAGGAGCAGAGTGGAGTCCGGGGTTCTTCAGGCCACATAGGGAGAGGTGGTTCCCCTGCTGGGAGGACACCTGGTAAAGGCTGTGCGAGTCCCCCAAAGGCAGGGCCCCCGTGGACCCAGGAGAACAACCACATTTGCTGGTGCTGGAACAAGGTCCTTAAGAGTAAAGCCTGGTGCCAGATGTGTGTTGTGATTTTTCCATAGTCCCTGAAACACTGCTGCTACACTGTCTCCCGCACTTTTTCTGGGGCGGGCTGGCACCTGGATGCAGTCTCTGGGTATCGGCTGCAGCACCAATAACATGAACTTTCCTGGCTGCGTCAGGCACCCGGCCATTGGTTGGTAAGACCCTCCTGCAGAGGGGCAGAACGTGTCATAGCCGCAGTCCCTCAGAAGTAAGAGGTTGGGAAAAACAGCTGAATCTGAGACAAAACTCAGGAGGAAGGTGCCGCACGGGGCTTGGTCATGGACTGTGTAAAAGCAGGCAGTGGATGGAAGCCAAAAACAAAGGACGGGTGTGCCATTGCTGATCGGGGAGAACAGAGTTCCTATACTGGAGACTGGGTAGCTGGGTGACGCCATTTTCACCCCTCCCGCGCATGCGCATATGCACCTACAAGCGCAACAATTCACCCCAGTAAGCTAAGCAGCGCCATCTAGTGGAGAACAGAGCCATTATGCTAAGCCCCGCCCAACTGGGCCAAACTCACTCTTGAGGAACACAAGTCTCTCCACCTGCTTAGTTTACAGATTATAAAGTGCTTCATAGTTTGACTTCTAGGGGAAAACGAAGTAATTTCAGTCGTATTTCAGTCTGTTCACTGGTCCATCTATTCAATTTTCTTTCTTTTTTTTCTTTTTGTTTCTTTTCTTGAATACAGAAAGAGAAAAAATTCATTTTTATTTTCAAATTTTTATTAAAAGTTATTTTCTTTAATGTTTTTCTACTATATTTTTTACTTTTGTGTAACTTTTTTCAAATTCTATTTTACTTCCATCATTTCATTTCAGTCTACTTCAGTGTATTCATTTTTTCAAATTGTCAAATGATTTCCTTTTTCTTTTCCTTTTTCCTTTCCCCTTTTTTCTCTAATCTATCAAGCTCCTTCCAACACCCAGACCAAAACATACCTGGATCTAGCATCATTTATTCAATTTTGTGTGTGTGTGTTTGTTTTTTATTTTTTAATTTTAATTTTTTTTTAATTTTAATTTTTTTGCCTCATTAATTCTTTTCTCCCTTCAAAATGAAAAATGAAGGAATTCATCTCAAAAGAAAGAGTAGGAAGAAATGACAGCCAGGAACTTAACCAACACAGATACAAGTAAGATGTCTGAACCAGAATTTAGAATCACGATATACTAGCTGGAGTTGAAAATAGATTAGAAACCCTTTCTGTGGAGATAAAAGAAGTAAAAGCTAGTCAGGATGAAATAAAAAATGCCATAACTGAGCTGCAATCTTGAATGGAGGACAAGGCAGCAAGGATGGATGAGGCAGAACAGAGAATCAGTGATATATAGGACAAACTTACAGAGACTAATGAAGCCGAAAAAAAGAGGGAGATTAAGGCAAAAGACATTATTTAAAAGTTAGAGAAATCAATGGATCATTAAAAAGGAACAACATCAGAATAATAGGGGTACCAGAAGAGGAAGAGAGAGAAAAAGGGGTAGAAGGCTTATGTGAGAAAATCATAGCAGAAAACTTTCCTAACCTGGGGAAAGATACAGACATCAAAATCCAGGAAGCAGAGAGGACTCCGTTAGATTTAACAAAAACCAACCATCAACAAAGGCATAGCATAGTCAAATTCACAAAACACTCAAGCAAGGAAAGAATCATGAAAGCAGCAAGGGAAAAAAGTCCTTAACCTACAAGGGAAGACAGATCAGGTTTGCAGCTGACCCATCCACAGAAACTTGGCAGGCCAGAAAGGAATGGCAGGATATATTCCATATGCTGAATCAGAAAAATATATAGCCAAGAATTCTTTATCCAGCAAGGCTGTCATTCAAAATAAAAGGAGAGATTAAAAATTTCCCAGACAAACAAAAATTAAAGGAGTTTGGTGACCACTAAACCAGCCCTGCAAGAAATTTTAAGGGGGACTCTCTGAGGGGAGAAAAAATGAAAACAACAACACCACCAACAACAACAAATAAATAAAAACCTAAAGCAACAAAGACTAGAAAGTACCAGAGAATACCACCAGAAACTCCAACTCTACAAGCAACATAATGGCAATAAATTCTATCTTTCAGTACTCACTCTAAATGTCAGTGGACTCAGTGCCCCAATCAAAAGACACAGAGTAACAGATGGATAGGAAAAGAAGATCCATCTAGATGCTGTTTACAAGAGACCCACTTTAAACCTAAAGACACCTTCAGATTGAAAAAAAAGGGGATGGAGAAGCATGTATCATGCTAATGGTCAACAAAAGAAAGCTGGAGTAGCCATACTTATATCAATCTAGACTTTAAAATAAAGACTGTATCACGAGATGCAGAAGGGCATTATATCTAATCAAGGGGTCTATACCAAGAAGGTATAACAATTGTAAACATTTATGTGCCAAATGTGAGAGCACCCAAATATATAAATCAATTAATCACAAACATAAAGAAACTCATCCATAGTAATAGCATAATAGGAGGAGACTTCAACACCCCACTTACAACAATGGACAGATCATCTAATCAAAATATCAACAAGGAAACAATGGCTTTGAATGACACACTGGACCAGATGGACCTAATAGATATATTCAGAACATTTCATCCTAAAGCAGCAGAATATACATTCTTCTCCAGTGCACATAGACATCCTCCAGAATAGACCACATACTGGGACACAAATCAGCCCTCAGCAAGTACAAAAAGATTGAAATGATACTGTGCATATTTTCAGACCACAATGCTATGAAACTTGAAATCAACCACAAGAAAAAATTTGGAAAGGTAACGAATACTTGGAGAGTAAAGAACATCCTACTAAAGAATGAATGGGCTAACCAAAAAGTTAAAGAGGAAATTAAAAAGTATTGGAAGCCAATGAAAATGATAACACCATAACCCAAAACCTCTGGGACATAAGAAAGGCGGTCATAAAAGGAAAATATACAGCAATCCAGGCCTTCCTAAAGAAGGAAGAAAGATCTCAGATACACAACCTAACCTTACACCTTAAAGAACAGCAAATAAAACCCCAAACCAGCAGAAGACTGGAAATAATAAAGATTAGAGCAGAAATTAATGCTATCAAAACAAACAACAACAACAAAAAACAGAACAGATCAATGAAACCAGAAGGTGTTTCTTTGAAAGAATTAACAAAATTGATAAGCCACTAGCTAATTTGATCAAAAAGAAAAAGAAAAGGACCCAAATAAATAAAATCAAGAATGAAAGAAGAGGGTGGGAGGGAGGGGAGAGTGGGTGATGGGTATTGAGGAGGGCACCTTTTGGGATAAGCACTGGGTGTTGTATGGAAACCAATTTGACAATAAATTTCATATATTTAAAAAAAAATGAAAGAAGAGAGATCACAACCAAAACAGCATAAATAAAAAGAAATAATAAGAGAATATTATGAGCAATTATATGCCAACAAAATGGGAAATCTGGAAGAAATGGATAAATTCCTAGAAACATACACTACCAAAACTGAAACAGGAAGAAATAGAAAATTTGAACAGACCCATAACCAGTAAAGAAATCAAATTCATAATAAAAAATATCCCAAAAAACAAGAGTCCAGGGCCAGATGCCTTTCCAGGGGAATTCTACCAAACATTTAAGGAAAAGTTAACACCTATTCTCTTGAAGCTGTTCCAAAAAATAGAAATGGAAGGAAAACTTCCAAACTCTTCCTATGAAGCCAGCATTTCCTTGATTCCAAAACCAGACACAGACCCCACTAAAAAAGGAGAACTATAGACCAATTTCCCTGATGAACATGGATGCAAAAATCCTCAACAAGATATTATCCAAATAGATCCAACATACATTAAAAAAATTATCTCAATGACCAACTGGGATTTATACCTGGCAAGCAAGGCTGGTTCAATATCCAAAAAACAATCAATGTGATTCATCACATCAATAAAAGAAAGGACAAGAACCATATGATCCTCTCAATAGATGCAGAGAAAGCATTTGACAAAATACAGCATCCTTTCTTGATAAAAACCCTCAACAAAGTAGGGATAGAAGGATCATACCTCAAGATCATAAAAGCCATATACGAAAGACCCAATGCTAATATCATCCTCAATGGGGAAAAACTGAGAGCTTTCCCCCTAAGATCAGGAACAAGACAGGGATATCCACTCTCGCCACTGTTATTCAACATAATATTGGAAGTCTTAGCCTCTGCAATCAGACAACACAGAGAAATAAAAGGCATCCAAATCGGCCAGCAGGAGGTCAAACTTTCACTCTTATAGATGACATGATACTCTATATGGAAAACCCAAAAGATTCCACCAAAAAACTGCTAGAACTGATTCATGAATTCAGCAAAGTTGCAGGATACAACATCAATGCACAGAAATCAGTTGCATTCCTATACACCAACAATTAAGCAACAGAAAGAGAAATCAAGGAATCGATCCCATTTACCATTGCATCAAAAACCATAAAATACCTAGGAATAAATCTAACCAAAGAGGTGAAAAATCTATACACTGACAACTATAGAAAGCCTATGAAAGAAATTGAAGAAGACACAAAAAAATGGAAAAAGATTCCATGTTCCTGGATAGGAAGAACAAATATTATGAAAATTTCAATACTACCCAAAGCAATCTACATATTCAATGCAACCCCTATCAAAATAACACCAGCATTCTCCACAAAGCTAGAAGAAATAATCCTAAAATATGTGTGGAACCAGAAAAGACCCCGAAGAGCCAAAGCAATCTTGAAAAAGGAAACCAAAGTAGGAGGCATCACAATCCCAGGCTTCAGGCTATACTACAAAGCTGTAATCATCAAGACAGTATGGTACTGGCACAAGAACAGACACTCAGATCAATGGGACAGAATAGAGAACCAAGAAATGGACCCACAAACGTGTGACCACCTAATCTTTGACAAAGCAGGAAAGAATATCCAATGGAATAAAGAGAGTCTCTTCAGCAAGTGGTGCTGGGAAAACTGGACAGCGACATGCAGAAGAATGAACCTGGACCACTTTCTTACACCATACACAAAAATAAACTCAAAATGGATGAAAGACCTCAATGTAAGAAAGGAAGCCATCAAAATCCTCAAGGAGAAAGCAGGCAAAAACCTCTTTGATCTTGGCCGCAGCAACTTCTTACTCAACACATTTCCAGAGGCAAGGGAAACAAAAGCAAAAATGAACTACTGGGACCTCATCAAAATAAAAAGCTTCTGCACAGTGCAGGTAACAATTAGCAAAACTAAAAGTCAACTGACAGAATGGGAGAAGATATTTGCAAACGACATATCAATAAAGGGTTAGTATACAAAGTCTGTAAAGAACTGATCAAACTCAACACCCCAAAAACAAGTAATCCAGTGAACAAATGGGCAAAAGACACGAATAGACACTTCTCCAAAGAAGACATACAGATGGCCAAGAGACACATGAAAAAATGCTCCACATCACTCATCATCAGGGAAATACAAATCAAAACCACAGTGAGATACCACCTCACACCTGTCAGAATGGCTAACATTAACAACTCAGGCAACAACAATGTGGAGAAAGAGAATCTCTTTTGCATTGCTGGTGGGAATGCAAGCTGGTGCGGCCACTCTGGAAAACAGTATGGAGGTTCCTCAAAAAATTAAAAATAGAACTATCCTACCACCCAGCAATTGCACTACTAGGTATTTATCCAAATGATGGAGGTGTGCTGTTTCAAAGAGGCACATGTATCCCAATGTTTATAGCAGCACTATCAACAATAGCCAAAGTATGGCAAGAGCCCCAATGTCCATGGATGGATGAATGGATAAAGAAGATGTGGTATATATATACAATAGAGTATTATTCAGAAATCAAAAAGAATGAAATCTTGCCATTTGCAATTACATGGATGGAACTAGAGTGTATTATGGTAAGTGAAATTAGAGTAAGACAAATACCATATGATTTCATTCATGAGGGCTTTAAGACACAGAACAGATTAACATAAGGGAAGGGAAGCAAACATAATATGAAAATAGGGAGGGGGACAAAACATAAGAGACTCAAATATGGAGAACAAACAGAGGGGGTTACTAGAAGGGTTGTGGGAGGGTAGATGGGCTAAATGGGTAAGGGGCATTAAGGAATCTACTTCTGAAATCATTGTTGCACTATATGCTAACTAATTTACATGCAAATTAAAAAAATAAAATTTAAAAAATATTTGTTGAATGAATTAATTAATTAATAATGCATATAAAACATTTAGGCAATGCTAAACACAATAAGTTTTAACTATTATTAGGCACTTAATATACAATAGGATGATAAAAATAAGTTATTTATATAAAGTAGAAAACTTTAAGGGTCAAAAGAACTGTACAAGAAAAAAATAACACTACAAAATTCCTTGTAGGAATGATTATTTCCACCTCAGAGGATCTGTACAATAGCAGAAACAGTTAAACAAATTATGGTATATTCATACAATGGAATACTATAAAATAAAGCAATGAAAGTGAAGAGAATACTTCTACACATAGTCACAGGGATGAATCTCACAACCATAATGGTTAGCAAAAGAAATTAGGCACAAGGGAACACATACTGTGTGATCAGATGTACAGGAAGTTCACTGAATCTTTTTATGGTATTATCAGGATATATACCTGTGGAGACGAGGAAAAGTACAGAATTGGAGGGACACAGGGACACTTCTGTCACTGGTGGTGTTTTCAATGTCCTGACCTGGGTGGTGGTTCTCTAACGATCTCATTCTGTACATATATTGTATAAGTCAGCTTTGTTTTTGCTGCAGCAACAACCCCAATATCTCAGTGGCTCACTGTAACAAAAGAATTTGTTCCTTGCTTCCACCACATGGGAGTTGCAATCTAATCAGCTCTCCTGGGTTTACTTAGGCCCAGCTCCACCTGGCTTTATTCTGAAAGTATTCACTTCTTGGACCCAGACTAGAAAAGTGGTCACTATTTGGAGTGTGCTTCCTCACCTAGCAGGATTCAGAAACTCAACAGTAGTAGGCAATGTGTGCAGCTAGTGGCATTAAAATTTTCTGCTCAGATATGGTCACAGCTTGTTCAAAACTTTGTTTCTGATGTTTGATACAGTCATCTCCACATGCCGTGAGCTACACCCATAGTTCTCTGAGACATACACTTATTTACAGATATTTCACAATATTTATGAAGCTTCAGTAGGAACACACCCTTTGTCTCTTTACCCAGAACCATTTTCTGCAGCTGAAAAATATTATTTTCAGATGGAACTGAAGTTCCCAGTTGATTTTTAGTTAGTTAAAAGGGAGATGGGGGTGGGTGGGAACAAGAGAATGATTTTTGCTAGAGCCCTCCCCAAGGTCGGAAAGCTTCTCTGCTGCCCTTGAAGAAGTAAGCTGTCATGTTGTGAGAAAGACTGGGCATGGCATGGAATTGCCAGAAGCCTCTAAAAGCTGAAAGTAGCCCCTATCAGATAATCAGGAAGAGGAAGGAACCTTCATTCCTACAACTGCAAGAAACTGCATTCTGCCAACCATGTGAACTTGATAGAGAATCCCAAGTTCCAAAAAGGAATGTGGCTGGGCTGACATGTTGAGTACAGCCTTGCAGTGCCTGAACTCATGACTCATGGACACTAGGAAATAAAAGAAAAAAAAAGTTTGTTTTAAATTGCTAAATTTGTAATAATTTGTTTCATAGCAATAGGGGGAAAAAATAGACCTTCCATTCCATAAACTCCACCTGGCCTCACACTGGTCCTGGCACTCTTCAAATTGGTGTGGTTGTTCTCAAATTTCGATGTACCAGAACTACCTAAAGGTATATTAGAAGAAAGATTGCAGAACCCTAACCCCAGAGATTCTAATTCATTAGATATAGAGCGGGATCCACGCTTGTGTGATTTTCCAGGTGATACTATTACTGTTGATCTCAAGGAGAGCCTGGATGTCTTAGTCGGTTAAGCATCTGACTCCTGATTTTGGCTTAGGTCATGATCTTACGGTTCGTGAGATCAAACCCTGCATCCAGCTCCACGCTGACAGTGTGGTGCCTGCTTGGGATTCTCTCTCTCTCCCTCTCTCTCTGCCCCTCCCTTGCTCATGCTCACTGTCTCTCTCGAAATAAATAAATAAACTTAAAAAAAAAAAAAACCTGTTGATCTAGAAACCATACTTTGAGAATCACAGGTCTACTGTGACTACATTTACTTCTATGCATTTTAAATGTCCTCAATAGCAAAATACTATGAGATCATAAGCATCTGGTTGAAAAAAATGGTTGACTTTCTTTATACTGGTTTTCATAAAAGAAAAAAGAGAGGAAGAGCTTATTAAATAATATCCGTTAAGTTTAATATCTAATTTTCTTCAAGCTACCTGATTCTTATTACTCCTGTGGCAGATGAGCAAATTTCCATAGATGCACTGATATATTACTTTTCCCCATATTATAACAAACATTCCTGGGGGTTTTTGTACTATTTCCATTATAGTGGCATGATTTGTAGTAGAAATAGTTAAAATGTCATAGCCAATATTTGTACTTGAAATTGTTAAAATGATGCATTCAATATTTTAAGAGGGCTCAATAAACCAAATTTTAAACCAAATTGATAATTATGGATTACATTCATAATATCTTTGTTGTGACTACCTAAATAATTTAACACAAACATTTTTTAAAAGAATTACAACTATTAATAATATCATCAGGGAGGGGTGCCTGGGTGGCTCAGTTGGTTGGGCATCCGACTTCGGCCCAGGTCATGATCTCACGGTTTATGGGTTTGGGCCCCACATCGGGATCTGTGCTGACAGCTCAGAGCCTGGACCCTGCTTCAGATTCTGTGTCTCCCTCTCTCTCTGTTCCTCCCCCACTCATGTGCTGTTTCTCTCTGTCTCAAAAATAAACATTAAAAAAAATTTTTTTTAAATAATAATATCATCAGGGAGCTATGAATTTGCTATTCATCTGTTTTAGTATTTGGTTTAATAGCTGGGCCAATACACCATGGAAAGACACTATGTACATCAAGAGAATTACATATACCTATGCTTTTTATGTTTGATGTTCTAATTTGTTTAAACAGAAAAATCATCATCTTTTACCTTCATTTTCTTTTTTTTTTTAATGTTTATTTACTTACTTTTAATCTTTATTTATTTTTGAGAGACAGAGAGAGACAAAGTGTGAGTGGGGGAGGGGCAGAGAGAGAGAAAGACACAGAATCTGAAGAGGCTCCAGGCTCTGAGCTGTCAGCACAGAGCCCCATGCGGGGCTCAAACTCACAAGCCATGAGATCATGACCTGAGCCGAAATTGGACGCTTAACCGACTGAGCCACCCAGGTGCCCCATCTTTTACCTTCATTTTCTATAAAGGTTTGTTTTGGGAGTTTTGGGGTTTTTTGTTTGTTTGTTTAGATAGAAGTGCCTTTTTCAATGCTGACAGCTTCCAAGCAACTATGGAATGGTAAGAACTACATCATTTAATGAATATTCATATCAAAAAGATATTTATAACATTTTTAATGTCATTGTTCCTTTACCCTTTCCCAACACACACTTTGAGAACTACAATGAAATCTTGAAATCCTGAAGGAACTGCCTTCAATTCTAATTCCAGGCTTTAAAATACATTTTTAAACAGACCTTCAAATTAGAGAGGAAAAATTTTTAAATATTTGTGAGAGGCAATCACACCAGCAAATTCCACAAATAAATTAATATAAGAAAAAATGTGAGAATTAAAAGTGGTACAATAATTTGCTTAAGTAAGGCAATGTAAGAATGGTAAATAAAATAATATTAATACAAAAATATAAGCTCTGTGGAGGTAGAGATTTTTGTCTTTTGTTTCTTGATATGTTCTTTGTTTCTATAATCTTTTTTTAATGTTTATTTATTTTGAGAGAGAGGGAGAGAGCGAGAGAGGGACATGGGGAGGGCAGAGAGAGAGGGGGAGAGAAAATCCCAAGCAGGCTCCATGCTATCAGCACCAAGCCTGATGTGGGGCTCAATCTAAATCTCACAACCTCAAGATCATGACCCAAGCCAATATCAAGAGTCAGATGCTTAATCAACTGAGCCACCCAGGAGCCCCTGTTTCTAGAATATTTAATGCAGAGGAGAAGTCCAAATGTTTATTGAATAAATGGATAAATACATCAATGCATGTGATACAGAAAATCAATCATCTTTCTCCTAGTCATACAAAACACATCTATGATGCCATGTGCACTCAGGAACAACAATTGAGAATGTCAAAATGGTTCAGATTCCAGCACAATACACTCGATTCTCAATATCAAAGTGAAAAATATAAACTCTTGGTGTTCAAATATACACCATCTAACATGGAAAAGCCAGATATGTAAGTAGCTGTGGTCCAATGGGATAAGTGAAAAAAGAATTATATGTAAGTATTATCAGTCACAGACTGGTTGCAAAAAGCTACAAATAAATGATAACATTTGAACATTATCTAAATAGATGAGTGAGTGGACAAACCCAAAGGAAAGGTACAGAAATGTAAAATTAACAGCACCTTTGGAGAACAAGCTGTGGATTTCAAACTTTCAAACCATAATCTGGAGCAAGAAATACATATATAGTATACTTAAGTGAAACCAGTGAGTATTGAAATAAAACTCACCTTTACTCATTTCATGTACTTGAGATTTTCTATTTCTTCTTCTTTTTTTTTTTAATGCTGGTAAAGATGTATTAAATCAATTTGAAGATCCATTCATTTGAAAGACATTGGGATTGAGCATCAAATGGATGTGGTGAGTAGACCACTGAAATAAAAACACAAAGAATGCTCTGTCAGCTGAGCTCCAACTCTCCTCCCATCCAGGTGGTTTGCTAGAGCTACACGACGTAGAGGAGAACGATGATCTATGCCCCTTTCCTACTTAAAACAACTCAGTGTGGTAGAAAAGATGAGTAAAGAAATCCCTCTCTATATCAAGACAATGTGCAGGAGGGGAGAGAGCCACAGGCCATTTCTTCTCTAGTCTGGGCATAAAATGTAGAGCTTAACATTATTCTGTCTAGAAGGGTTAAGAGTGTTTGAAAATAAAGCAACTCTCACACTTGGGAGCATCCTAGATTCAATCTATATCTGGATTTATCTCAGCATTTATCAGAGCCAAATTGTCATACTACGAACTACAAAAAAAGCAAAACTCTTCTGCTTCCCTTATGAATAATTAACTATTTAACTATTTCCTATCTAACTATTTCCACAATACTCTTTATTGAAGACTATTTCCTGAGCACTCTATATGCCAGGACCTGTGCTAGTGCTAGGAACTACAATAGGGGGGAAACAAAAGTCCAAGCCTCTTGGAGTTTGTGTTTTACAAAAAAACAAATACAGAAATAAACTAATACATACAAATAATAAAAGCAGTAAACAATAGAAAATAAAGCAATAATCAGTATTAGAAAATAACATTTAAGGTAGCCAAAGAGGGCCTTTATCAGAAGGCAATATGTAAGCTGAGACCTAATGGAGGAGAAGAAGCCACTGAGGTTAAGTACTAACATGAAAAACAACGTTCCAAGCCTAGAAGAGCAGAAGCGAAGACCTGAGCCAGGAAAGAGAACATCTGGAGCCCAGTGAGTTGGGAAGGGTATCATGAGATGAGATTGGAAGTTATCTGAAGTTACTGGATTGTTTCAGGACCTAGAATGGGAAGTTACTGGAGAGTGACATGGTCTAATTTGGGTTTTGTAAAGCTCATTCTTATAGCTACATGGACAATGGATTGGATACTGGTATGTTTAGAAGCTGAGCCATCTTTTAGGAGACTGATTTCCAGCAAAGCAAAGATGGAAGATTAGACTAGGGTGCTGGCAAGGGAGAAGGAAAAAAAGATGGGCTCAAGATATATTTTGGAGGGAGAACCAATGAAAGTTATATTCAGAATTTTCTTAAAAGAGACTATAAGTAAGTGCATTGAAATTGGTTGGAGGAGTCAGTGCATTTAAAAGGGGAAGGGAAGGATTTGGAGGAAGGAAAGGAGAGGTATGCACTAAGTAACAACCTAGAAGTCATACATTAAAGTGGTCACATTTATTTAAAACTCGAATCCCCTGGCTTGCTCTGTGCCTCTATTTAAAACAACAACAAACAAGCTATCAAACTGGGCAGAAATATAGAAGAGCTGCTTTGAGGACTTGTGGTCTTAAGTGGTTGAGCCCAGGCCATTGAAAAAAGATAATTTTACCCAATGAAAATAATGAAGCAAGATTTAACTAAGATCATCTTAGAAACAGTGGCTGCACATTCAAATTCCCTGGGAAGCTTTTAAAACTATATGCCCAGGCTCCACTGAAATGGTTCTGTTTTGGTAACTTTGAGGTGGGACACAGGGATAGGTATTTCTTAAATGCTACACAGATGATTCTACTGAGCAGCAAGAAGGTGAGAGCCCTGAGTTAGAAGTAGAGCCGAGGTTTGTCTGGTCAACAAACCTATTTCGTTAAATAAGAGATTAGTAGAAGGAAGTAAAGGTAAAGGAACTTTTCCCCCAGATGAGGCATATAGGCCCATTGTTTAGATAGACATGGCTTGAGACTACAAGAAAATAAAAGTCAATTTTCCTCAATGTGATTTTTTTGAAGCTGGGAGAAAATTTTATTCTCACAGTGTTAAAAATACAGACACTCATACAGAAATCACATTTTAAAGCTATTTTATTGCTACTAGGAACAACACAGAGGGAAGAAATTAATAGCTGATAGGTGACTGAAAGAAAAACAGAAGAGGGAGAGTATCAATCTTGTCCAGACAAAATATCACACAGAAAAAAACTGAGTTGCAGTGGAAAAGTGAGCATAAGGGAGGAAGGACTCAGTTATTTCTGAGGGAAAAAGTTTTAATTGGTTACCAGAATACAATTGGCAATGGGTTTCACTGTATCAAATCACCCTTGCTTTTCAACTGGTCTCCAGTCTGAACCCTTCCAAGATTTAAATTTTGAATGAGCCACTGAATAACCAGAGCAAGACTGAGTTAAGTAAGTATTCTCCTCAAATAGAGACCAGCAACATAATTCTCAGACTGCAATGAAGATTCCTTGTTGCTGGTGTGGGTGGGTAATTGAAGGCAAGAGTGGTCATACAATCCGTCTTAATCTTTTTAGTTAAGTTGTGCTCTCACCGGAATCAGAACCAAAGTTTCACACCGTGAGAGGTTTTCTTTGTTGTATTTACACCTTCTTTGCACCCTAACGCCATTGAAAACAGAAAAGAAAACGTGAGTGCAATTTTTAAATATCCACCTGGAGAACTTTAAGAGTAGTAATGATCCAGGTGAGGTGGCAGTGTCTGAAGGGCGTCGCCCGGATGATTCGGTGGAATAAAATCAGACACTTGAGCAGACAAAACAAAGTTGAGCAGACAAGACAAACATGGATGTTTAGTCTTGTGCGCGTGTGGGCTTCAGGAAGGGAGTGAAAGCAAAAGGGAATTGAGCTAAGGAAAAGAGGCGTAGGTACAGGTTCGTAAAATCTGGGTATGGTGGGTGGGAAAGGGATTCCTGTACCTCCAAGGAGCAATTAAAAGAGTTGAGTAGAGCTCTGAGGCTTCTAGTTGGCACCTGTGCTGCGAACCCCCAGGAAGTGGGAGGCGCGGGCGCGCACTACAAGTCCCAGAAGCCCCAGCTTCCTGGAGGCCGCGAGGAGCGGCGCAACGCCCGCTGGGAGTCGGTCGGAGCCGCCAAGATGTCGCAGCCCAAGAAAAGAAAGCTTGAGTCGGGGGGCGGCGGCGAAGGAGGGGAGGGAGCTGAGGAGGAAGATGGCGGAGAGCAGGAGGCGGCCCTGCCGCGACCCCGGAGGGCTAGGCGGGAGCGGGACCAGCTGTACTACGAGTGCTACTCGGACATATCCGTCCACGAGGAGATGATTGCGGACCGCGTCCGCACGGATGCCTATCGCCTGGGCATCCTGCGCAACTGGTCAGCACTGCGGGGCAAGACTGTGCTGGACGTGGGCGCGGGCACCGGCATTCTTAGCATCTTCTGTGTGCAGGCCGGGGCCCGGCGCGTGTACGCGGTGGAGGCCAGCGCCATCTGGCAACAGGCCCGGGAGGTGGTGCGGCTCAACGGCCTGGAGGACCGGGTGCACGTCTTGCCGGGGCCAGTGGAGACGGTGGAGTTGCCGGAGCAGGTGGATGCCATCGTGAGCGAGTGGATGGGCTACGGACTCTTGCACGAGTCCATGCTGAGCTCTGTGCTCTACGCGCGGACCAAGTGGCTGAAGGAGGGCGGTCTTCTCCTGCCGGCTTCCGCCGAGCTCTTCGTGGCGCCCATCAGCGACCAGATGCTGGAGTTGCGCCTAGGCTTCTGGAGCCAGGTGAAGCAGCTCTATGGTGTGGACATGAGCTGCCTGGAGAGCTTCGCCACGCGCTGCCTTATGGGCCACTCGGAGATCGTGGTGCAGGGTTTGTCTGGGGAGGATGTACTGGCCCGGCCGCAGCGCTTTGCTCAGCTGGAGCTGGCCCGCACCGGCCTGGAGCAGGAGCTGGAGGCTGGGGTGGGCGGACGCTTCCGCTTCAGTTGCTACGGCTCGGCGCCTATGCACGGCTTTGCCATCTGGTTCCAGGTGACCTTCCCCGGAGGGGACTCGGAGAAACCGCTGGTGCTGTCCACTTCGCCTTTTCATCCGGTCACGCACTGGAAGCAGGCACTCCTCTACCTGAACGAACCTGTGCAAGTGGAACAAGATACAGACATTTCCGGAGAGATCACGCTGCTGCCCTCCCGGGATAACCACCGTCTCCTGCGCGTGCTGCTGCGCTACAAAGTAGGCGACCAGGAGGAGAAGACCAAAGACTTTGCCATGGAGGACTGATCGTTGCCTTTTCTCCCAACTACCTCCCGAATCTGCAGGACCCGCGTGGTAGAGGCGGAGGGGGGTTCGGAGGAGAAAGGGAGATTCCACGTGCAAGTAGGGGGCAATACCTTCTGTCTCCTTTTTCCCCCTTGGCTTCTGGGGAGGGAGAGTGACTTGCCTCTCTTCGAGGAGATTCTTCTGTCGATATTTATTTAAAAAGCAAATGCCGAAGGCCCCCAACTTTGGAAACAGCTTGTTTATCAATGGGCTTTGTTGAGCCTTAAAAGCATGTGGTACCAAGCACTTGCATTTCTATTTCTTTTGTTACACGGGAAGAAAGCAAAAACACAGAAGAAAATATAAGTTTATGAAGGCTCCATGCACATCCCTGACACCTCACATTTAAATCTGTAGCCAGGGAGAACAGTAAAGGGTTTTGTTAGAGTACATAAATTTCCAATATGACTTAAATAGCTCTCCAGAGCCATATTCTATCATTCTCTGAATTCCCTCCTTTCCTAGGTGCCTCTAGGCTTCAGTACTTCTCCCTCATTGTTTTTTAAATAAACTTTGCTGCTGGTAATGAGAGGGAGGAGAAAGAGGAAGCAGTTTGAATAACCCTGTTCTTACACTTACTACTTCCATAGGGTGCTAAAAGTTGAACACTTTTCTCCATTGAGTAAAATTGGCTGTATACAGTTGTGTGGCATACCCAAGAAACCTAGAAGGTAGATGTAGGAGAAAAGATCTGAAAGATGGTGAAGTTAGTATGGATTTTTTAATTCTTATCTTTTAAGACTTAAACAAGGAAATGTTTTATTTCATATTTGTTACATAATAAAGTTTTGTGTGATTCTTACTAAACAGGCTGATAGAAGGTTTTTCTGAACCTGACCCAAGGGTTTATTCATTTGGGGTAAATTATTTAGCCTCTCTAAATGAAGGAAAATATTTTCCCAGCTGGAGAAGTGCACTCATTTAAACTCTCATCTAAAGAGATCATGTGATCTGGCCTACTTACATCAAGTGAAATTTCCTTTTTTAGAGGTTTTTTTTTTTCTTCTTTTTAGCTCAGCCAAATGTGAAAGTTGTGAATTTAGGAAAATCATTTGTAATGAAGTGTGAGTCATGTTATCAAATTTATTTCACGGATGTTTCCCTCCTTATCCCTGTGGCAAATAAAACATTGGCATTCATTCTATTTTTATAGATGAAGTAAGAAGTCTTGTGTACTGTGACTTATAATACTTTTTGCCTTTTTAATATTGTCAATTCTTAAGAGTGTTACAACCCCTTCAGAATATAGTTTAAGGGTAATTTATGCTTGATGTATGTTTTTTCTTCATACTGGTAGCTTGTATGCTAATAGAAAACAGGTGTGAAAAAGTGGTCTTCTGAAATAGTCTAACATAGTTTTTTGTTCATTGTAACCAAGTTTTCTCTTTTATTCATCACATATTAAGGTACTAAAGTATTTAATTTGCTCAAATTTAGTGTTAACACATGAGATCTTCAGTTATGAAGGGAAACATACAAAATCATGACTTTATTAGATCCTTGAATAGCAAGCAACAGTAGTGATAGTTGTCACCATTTTGATAGTTAACAGTCTATATAAATGGAACAGTCATAGCAAGCTGGGCCTGATTTAAGCTGGAGATCTAATCTAGGTCCTTTTTTTTTTAGGGTGAACAGCTTTTTTTAACTTGAACATGTATTTAGAATTTTATTGTATGGTTTTGAATAAATTTCTAATATTTTTTAACTTCCTATAACAATCCCGTTACTGTTTGGGCAAACAAAAGCATTCTCCCCGAATTCCATTTTTTTAAATACAGTATATCTTTTATAAATCTATGTATACTATAGAGTTCTCATCACCAGTGTAAGCATGCAAAGAACACCAATTAAAACTTAGGGTAACCATAGAAGTGGAAATGATTTCATACTTAGGCAAAGTAAGCTGTAATATTCTTGTAACTGTTTCCCAAAAGAAAAATGAATTGTAATAAAAAAAAAATATAGCTACTAAAGCAATTAGTGGAAAGGCAGCATAGCATAGGATTAAAAGCTAGGACTTGAACCAGACATATCCTGCTGGTACCTAGGCTCCACCACTCTTTAACCCTGTGAACTTGGGCAAAATACTTAACTTCTGTTCCTCTCCAGTGTTCTCATGCAAAATGTAAAACAATGATGCATGCTCCATAGAAATGTAACACATGTGATACATGTGGTTAATACATGTAAGGATATAATGCCTGGTACACAGTAAGATCTTAGTGAATCCTAGCTGTTGTAATTACAGAAAAGTGCTATGCAAACCTGAAGCATTTGGACACCTATAAAATGTACCACAGAATAAATATTCAACATTTTGATTTTTTTTTACAGGTGTTTGGCAGTATCAGCATGGCTTTGTGTGATGAGCGATGTATGACTGGACACCAGATGATCCAAAGGAAGTCCAAGCCCTTTGGAGTGACAACATTTCCAGAAGGATGAGAATGTGACCTGCTCCAATATCCAGGCACTGTTCAGTCTCTGTGTGAACTGGCACTGATTGCCTAGGGTCATTTGGGCCACAGGAAGAACTGTCAGCCCTAAGAAGAGAAAGAAACGGTGAAGTTCTACCTGCTTTTTTCAGACAGCTTACATTTATTTAGCACTGTGAAACTGTCCAAATATTTACATTCACTGGACCAATGGACATTTTATTGAGAATACCAGGTAACAGTCATTGTGAGAAGCACTTAGGATACAAACCAATAAAACATAGCTTTTGCTTCCAAATAGATGTGTTCATAGGATAAACCAGAAAAAAATACATAAATGATAATGGGCTAAAGACTTGGGATGGTGTAAGTGTTAGGAAAGGCAGGTCACTTTACATAGTAGGAAAAAGATTTCGTTACTGAAGGATGCCTATGTTTACATAGCTAATTCTTGACAGTTGAACACAAGTATTTCAGTTCCTACCCCCAAACAACCTCTTAATTTAAGAAGGTTCCATTGGGATCTAAGTCATAGGCCTCAAAGAGCCCACCATAGGATCTCAAGGTTGACAATTACTAATTACTAGGGACTTGTGAAACATACCGTGTACTCGTTTCCCTAAGAGGGCTAATCAAGTGTGGCATTCTTTCTGAAGCCTCCAGGAGAAAATTTTCAATGCAGTAGCAAAGAAAAGTAGATACATTCTGCCATTCTGGTTATAGGTACTTTGTGCTTGAGATCAGAGAGGCATCCAGTGAGGTGTTCACTAATTTAATGATTTCATAAACACCAACTATCTAACAACTTCTATGATAAATAAGCAAATGGTACCCTCAACTGGAATACAAGAGGGGAATAAAATCACCTAGACCAGTAATTTGCATACATTATTTAACCTGGAAGAATTCAATCCAGCTAAATCTTAACCTCTGCTGAAGCAAGAATGAGAAGCCAGCCCTTTCGTCAATTGTAACCTTAAAATTCCTCTCAAGTGCAGAATTCCTCTCTATGTTACTTATCACATAGATTATGAGGACCTCACAAAGATGGGATGTAAAGAGGAAGATGATATAATGAGACTATTCCTCAAAACATTGCATATGCATGTAGGATGAGACATTTGAAACAAAAAATCTGGATCTACCTAAGCACAAAATTGTAATAAAAAGTAAGACATGACCAGTAACATTGGAATTGTGCTCCTCTGGGAGCTTTGATGATTAAGTTCATTATTTACAATAATTTGGAATAAAGACTGATGAATTTTTTAGTTGATTGGGTAGCTTTATAACTTACAACAAATACAGAAAGCTGTAAGGAAGGAAAAAAATTCCTCCTTTGTTCATGCTGCCCCCTGCACAAAAAGGAAGGTGGGGTGGAGGTAAATCTTCCCCACACTTTTTTAAAGTGCTTTACCAGTATTCTTGCAATCAGATGAAAGAGGTACTTGTGAAAACCTTCCCAGTCTGTAATATTTTGCACTAAAAATGGCGAACTTCAGGGAAAATTAGTTTGGGTGGACAATTAAAACTTATGTAACTTTGTAACCAAGAGTACTAAGAATACCAATAAAGATAGCAGCAGTTAAAAAAAAAAAAAGATGCTAGTCCTAATAATACTGCAGTAAATAAGATAGTGTGATGGAAGAAAAAAAGGAAGAGTTACTGAGAAAGCAGAATGCACAAAAATGGATTGAAGGTGTAATAAACATTTCAGGACACAGCATGTGGCCAAACAGTGCCAAGAGGAAGAATACAGGGTGTGACAGGTTTTTGACTCGCATCAACTGTGTCCGTATACCTTATGTCAGGTGGTTGTTGCCTGGTGAGAGGAGTCAACCGACTAACCAATGTCCGCCCACATTATGTTCTGACATTGTTCCTCTACTTACCAATACCATTTGAGTTTATTCATTTATAGAAACATGCATGACAGTAGAACATTCTGTCCTTTGTTCTATTTCCAGAAATTAAACCAATTTGAAATTCCATTGGGTTTGTAGATCTTTTTTTTAACTTTTTTTTTTTTTAGTGTCTATTTTTGAGAGAGAGATAGAGTGTGAGCAGGCTCCAGCCTCCAGTTGTCTGCACAGAGCCCCATTGGATGTGGGGCTCATCTCAGGAACCCAACTCACCAAGATCTTGACCTGAGATGCTTAACCGACTGAGCCACCCAGATGCCCCATAGAGCTTTTCTTTTTAATGCAAATTGTCTTAAAAGGAAAATGGAAAGGAGGTGGGGAGGCTTACAGGTCACAAAACTATCCTTTAGTATGAATCTATGTATTTTATTATTTTGGTCACTGGAAAAGTTCAACAGGAAAGGGGACTAGAAATGCTGACCTGTGTAGAGTGGAAGGAAGAGTTGAGTATTCAGAAGATGGTTAGATAATGTGATTGAGGACAGTAAGTGTTTCTCCAGAGAGGACAACATAAAAGATATCTTGGGGTCAAGGAGGCATGAGGTTAGTGAGAGAAGCTCATAAATGAAGATCAGGATCCCAATGCATACATTTTGCCCACATCACCATATTCTTAGGGTAAGGTTTTGCTGAAGTCATGGGCTCAGAACATAAGCAAGAGTGTTTTGAGAGGTTACAAACTATTGCTTATTTTGATACTTGTCTTCAACCTCTCATTTCAGCTTAATTTCTAAACAGATTCAAGAATTGTTCTATTTAAGAACTCAACCCTTTCAAATTTGTGAACAAAACCACCAACCTCCATTATCTCAAGCTATGTGCAGTTTAGTAATGGATGGTATGGAATGAGATGACATTAGGCCTTAAAAAAAATAAAATAAAATAAAACAACCCACTTACGGCTTTGCTCTTGGTAAAAATTATCATATTTAAACTGTTGGGTTCTTTAAAAAAAAAAAAGGTACAAACTTCCAATTATAAAATAAGTCACTAAGATGAAAAGTACAGCATAGGTAATATGGTGATTTTGTAATAATGTTATTTGGTGACAGATGGTGACTATATTTAGCAGGGCAAGCATGTATAGAGTTGTCAAATCACTATGTTGTACACTTGAAACTAATGTAACATTGTATGTCAACTATACCTCATAAAAAAAAAGTATGTGAATAATTTGATACAAAAAAAGTGTAGGGTTCTAACTTTATAAACAGTATTGGAGAACAGATTAAGATCCACAAATGATTAAAACTTTCATTTTATGCATTCATTGGAATCAGACCTTTTACCAGGAATTTCAATAGAAATAACAAACTGCTTATTTTATTATTACTATTTTAGGTAGGATCCATGCCCAAAGTGGTGTTAAGCTCACAACCCTGAGAGTCAGATGCTCTACCAACTGAGCCAGCCAGGTGCCCCACACACTGCTTATTTTAGTATGAGCTTCTCACTCTACCATCATTTATCACCTGGTGAATTATAAAAATAGGAGACATTTAAATGGTTAAGAATGTACACAGTAAAAGGCAGAATTAAAAAGAGAGGATTTGGAAAATCTACAGATTATACAGTCCCTGAATAATTGAGAATTTACTCTAGTCAGAATAATTAGGGGAAAACATAAAGAGAATGACAGCAATTACAAGGGGATTTTTATACAAAATGAAATGAAAAACTACCAGGAAATGTGCTGTTTGTAATAAATAGAATTCAGTATCGGCTAGCTTTGCTTGATCTCCCAATCAGAGGGATATTACAGAGCCCAGACATTGTTGTAAAACTGGTTCACGTATCAATTAATTCCACGGTATTGGGCCCAAGAAAAATTGGCTTCAGGATGGTAAGTTCTTAAATAGATAAGAGAACAGTTAGTTGAGTTACTCTAAGCAATCAGTTAAGGTTTGTAAAAGTAAAACTAGATGCGGTCATTGTGCCATCGTCACAGTGATGTCATTGAAGACATTAAAATGATATTCAGTGCTAAAATATGTGATATAGTTGTTAGGGAGGTACCATTTTTCTTTTTTTGATTCATTATCTGATTTATTGTATACCGGATAATGCCTGCATGGAGGCATGTAGTGAAAATAGCATATGCTGAAACTTTAGACCAAACACTATTCCAATGCACCAGCTACTACTTCTCAGCACGTAGAATGCTTTTATGCAATAATGGTATATTAATCAAACTGTGCAAAGTCCCATTAAAATCAATGATGTATTAACTTTGTTTACCTCACATGAGTAACACATAATAAAATAACGTTCTTCAAAGAGTGGCTTTCATCCTAAGGAAAGCTCCATATCTATTATAAGTTTTCATTTAAGAGAAACTCCTTTTTTTAGACAGGCCGCAGCACACAGAGATAGTCCCTATACTTATGTAAAACATCCATGTTAATTTTTAAATCATTATTGAGGTGCCTAATGTTCTATATGCATTTAAAGTACATTATCTTATTTAACTCTTTGAAATAGCTCTATGAAGTAGTTCTATTATCAGTCCCATCTTACAGATGAGAAAACAAAGGCATGGTGTTTGGTGAATTGCCCAAGGCCACAGGGAGAGTAAGTGACAGAGCTCCAGACTCCTCTCCTAAAGTCTGAGCATCTGACTTACTACACTATCCTATCTATGATGCCTGGGCTCTCAGGAGTTAAGGTTACATCTATAGTCTTTTGAAATAGGTTGGTCATTGTCTTAAGCCACAATCCCCAGAAGCAGGCCTTGAGACAAGGATACATATAATGGTGTTTATCAGGTGTTCCCCAAACAGGCCAGAAGGGCAGTTGAGAAGCAGAAAAGAAGGGAAGGAGAAGAGACTAGAGTGTAACATTAAACCAAATCCTAAGAAAGGGAACTTTGGCTCAGTCCTGCAGAGATGCTCTGGGGACAACATAGATCACATCTCAGAATGTCCCGTTAGGGAGCAAGAGAGCTGGAGCATTCATACCCTCTCACCCACCGGACATTGGTTAATTCCTGCCCCTGGAGAGATGTAAATTCCTAGGCACTTGCTTGCTCTCCTGTGGATGGGTGCAGCAGTTTTCACAGCCTAAGGACAGTCCCCAGCTAAGGATTACCAGTGAGGAAGTTTGATGGTAAAAAATACTGGAGGAGCAGATATACAAGAAAGAAAAGGGATGCCAAGTGGCACACATGGGGAATAAATGGAGCACCGATAGGATATTGTTCCTGCCATAAATATCTTTTCTAAGATTCCTTTACATTCTAAATAAATAGTTACAGACACTTTGTTGATGTCCCTCTTTCATTAGTCTTTTAAAAGCTGCATGAATAAGGTATAAATATAATAAATATGTAGAAGGAAAAAGTTAACCTATTCCCTACAGTTTAGAGTGTATCTTTCTACTATATTCTCTTATATACAGCCTATGCGGTTGTTTTTAAAAATGTGTAGGCATATTACCCATGTTACTCTGAAAATTGTTTTTTGAGGGTTAAAATACATATACTAAATATCCCATGAGGTCAATGTATGTATCTATAATTTATTCTTATTAATAGCAATATGAAAATGTTAATAGTATAATCCATAATTTATCCAACCAATTTTCCATTGGTAGACAGTTGTGTGCAATTCTTTGCTACTACAAATTATACTCACCTTTCACTTTATTCTTTCTCTAGGTGAGCTCAGCTCATCCAGTCACATTATTTTAAGTTGTGTACCATCCATATGCCAATGACTCCCAAATTTATATCGTCATCCTTGACATCTCTCCTGCATCTCAGACTCATATGTACCACTGCTTAATTGTCATCTCCACTTGGACATGATAGGCATCTCAAACCTAACATAACCAAACTAGTCTACATAAATAACATGTATATAATTATATACATAATTTTTACCATATATGTGTATATCTCTAAGCAGCATATTTTAAGTTTTGCTTGTTTTTTAAAACAATATATATTTATTAAATATAGTTTTTAAATATTCAGAACTTTAATCCTCTACTCAACTCAATCTTTAGTCAAGGGTTAATATGCTTCCTGAGGACTCAACAATAGCACAAATCATTACATCAGATTAATGATCATGGGTGTTTATTGAATGCTTGTTGATAAGACTACTATTTTTATATTGGCATGTCAAGAAGTATAGGGCAAGGTCCTGAGCCTGGAGGAGAGGAGTCTTAAGTGGAGAGTTAGCCTCTCAATGTTTCAAAGATAACTAGAATTATAACACAACACATACATTCAATGCCAAATGAGTCACACGGACAAGTACGATTATAAGGGTATTGTCACTGAAAGATGGGGAAATCAGAGCTTCTCATTGAAAATGGAGGAATGGAACTGGATCTTTCTGATTCTCAATCATGTCAAGATTCTATCTTATTTACTCGCCACTTGGAATGTCTTTTCCTTAGACTGTATGCTTCAGTCTCTCTCTTCTTTCAGTTCTCTGCTTAAATGTCAACTGAGAGTGACATTTCCTTGACTACCATAATGAAAATAGTCCTCTTCCCCACCACAGATACCATTTTCCCCCTGTTGGCTGAAAGTCAGTTGTTTACTTGTTTATTGTCTTTCTCACAATATAAGATTTGTGATAATAGGAATTTTGTCTCTGTTGTTCGCCACGGTCTATCCATTGCCTAAAACATTATCTGGCACAAATTTGATATTCAATAAATATTTGTTAAGTAAATGGGCCTTGTAAACCAAATGCAACTTATGTAAGAAGGCAGAGTAAACATTCTAGGCGAGGACAATGGATGGAAAAAACAAGTGCTTAGTTTTTTTCAGTCACAGTCTATAGATGAAAATTTCAGTGATACCTGACATACTGAAAATATCACAGATGGACAGTGCAAATGATTGGGCTTGCCAGCATTATAATAATCTCTAGTGAGTTTATAGCCGGTGAGACGTCTCCTGGGTCTACCAGGATTGCTTGAGTACACAAAATAAACCTTGCCAAAGAGTACTCGGTTGGATCTCTAGAAGTAAAATTTTGCAAGGCATAAGAAAAATAAAAGAGTTGATAAGACTTTCAGAATGATTGGTTTATTTCTCAAGATTTCCATGAACAAAAGAGAAAGACCAAAAACTATGACAAAGGATGAAAACGAAACTAAGGTATAATTTGCTAAGTTTGATGAAATCCTTTTTTCAAAGCTATTATTTTGACAACACTTTACTCAGATTTCTCCCCAGTTATTGTTTGACAGGTAGGTATCTGCCAGTCCTCTCTCGCCGACCAGGCCTGAGTAGATAAGATCCCACAAAATTGCCCAAAAGCCACTGAAGGAATCACAAACCTGGGTGCTCTTCATTCATTGTCAGTCTCAGTGCTTAATTTATCTTTAAATGATATGAGCAAACACTTCCTATGGACCTTATTTCTGCACACATAAAGGTTTTCTTCAATGAGATTACAATCAAGAATGAAACTCTTCCAAACAGAATGGGACAAATATTTTATATATACTGAGTCACTTGGGTTATGTTTACAAAGCAATGCCATTTAAAATATATATTGACACAATTTGTGTATATTAAACAATAAACTTTAAAAATGTTTCAAAATCCTGTTTTTTATTTTTTTTTAATGCTTATTTATTTTTGAAAGAGAGAGACAGAGTCCAAGCAGGGGAGGGGCTGAGACACAGGGAGATACAGAATCCAAAGCAGGGTCCAGGTTCTGAGATGTCAGAATAGAGCCCGATATGGGGCTTACACTCATGAACCGTAAGATTATGACCCGAGCCAAAGTCCAATGCTTAACCAACTGAGCCACCCAGGAGCCCTGAAAACTCCTGTTTTTATGATATCAGTGTTCTCTATATTAGACTGGAATATTTCTGTCACCACAAGGAAGAATCCATGAGCAAACTTCCCCCAAAGTGAAAGTTTCTTTCTAGGATTCAATTTGGCCATCAAGGAACTTACCTAGTGGAGTCCATTTTGCATTTATCTAATTTATCGTGTTCATCAAATACGCACAATAATACACACACACACGCACGCACACACACACACACATTTTTTTTTAATTTTTTTTTTTAACGTTTATTTATTTTTGAGACAGAGACAGACAGAGCATGAACGGGGGAGGGGCAGAGAGAGAGGGAGACACAGAATCCGAAACAGGCTCCAGGCTCTGAGCAGTCAGCACAGAGCCCGAAGCGGGGCTCAAACTCACATACCGCGAGGTCGTGACCTGAGCCGAAGTCGGACGCTTAACCAACTGAGCCACCCAGGCGCCCCTTAAGAAACTTTTGAAACAGGCCAAGAGCAAACATCTATTGGGGAAATGTGATACAATTTCTGAGCAATATGGTGGTATCATCCCAATAAACCATGCAATTCTCTAGCTCCTTTCCTTTACTCCTGCCACCCTTGCCTAGCTAGAATGCCCATCTTCTCCCTTTTCCTTCCGTGTCCAACCTTTAGGGTCCTGCTTAAATTCTACCCCCATACTAAGTCTTTCTTCATTCTCCCTGATGGATGGAATCTCTTCACAACTTCACATTATATTCTACTTGCTTTATTCTTTGGAGACTTCCCAGGTTTACTTTAAATTCGTTTTAAAGTCTTATAAGGGCAGGGCACATTTTTTACTCATCTTTACATGCTCTACCTTACCCAACATATGGTATTTGATTGTTTTTATTCTGTAACAATGTGCTTCTTCCTGTTCCTTATAAGGAAAGAAAGTCTTTTTGTACTTTAAGGCAGAATTCCTGGCTTAACTGATTCTACAAAAGACCTTAGATGAACTTGGCATCCATAATATTAGAAAATTCTATTACTAAAAGAGCATCAAAATACTCTATCCCAAACAAAAGATGGTGTATTTTTAATTGAACGATAACTTTGAGACTGAGTTCTGACAAAATAGCAAAATAACTATTTAAAAAATAAAATTGAACATGTTATTATCCCTCAAAATAAATGAAAACCTTAACCAATCTACAAGTTTTACTGGGAAGAAATTCATTCAAAACAATGCATGTGCCAGTTTCTGATAAAATTAAAGTAAATTATAATTAAATAATTATAATTAAAACTGCTTCAGTATAATGTTTATGGTCCATCCCTATCTAATCTATACATATGAAATGTGACATTATTATAAAGTGTAATTATTTCCAGAAACTTTGAAATGAAAGTGTCTTTAATTAAACATTCGCCCCACAATATATTAACTGTAAGTCACTTTATCTCAGAAAAAATAGGCAATATTTTAACTAGATTTTGACAAAAATGCATTAAATCTATTTTTTAAAATGTTTTATTACTTGCAAGTTTCAGCCTGATGTGATTTTAAAATAGCCAAGTTATAAACCGCTGAAAATTGGAGTTTATAATGGAAATACTGACAGACCCTTAACTTCAGAAGGACGAATGTGCTGCTGTAATAACATTTGCTGATGTCAGTGTGGCAACACGATTTGGGTGCTGGATGTGGTATTTCATGTATAAAACTGGTTGAATACTTGCTGAACAGTTTTCCTATGTTTCTAAAATTTTAGAAAAGCCATTTCTTGTTTTGGAAACTCCTTTTCTCTAAAATGTCATTATAAGAAACGAGTACAAAGGCTCCCTTTCTCTTCTGTTCCAATAACATCTACTTAGTGATCTCGTTTTCTCCCATTGCTGGTTTCCACAAAGCTTTCCCACTTGGGCCCACTGCGTCTCCATCCACCAGTTCGTTATGTAAGCCAAAAAATGAGAGGTCAGTTGTAACTCGTGTTACTTCTTCACCACCTCTGATTGGTTGCGAATCCTGAGGGTTTTACTACCCAACTATATTTTGAAAAAATTTATTTTTTATCATCAGTGTGCCATCACCTCAGTCCATGCCACTGAAAAGTCTGGCCAAGCCTGTCACAATAGCCTCCTCATTTGCATGTCAGGATAAACAATAGTTGATGACGGAAAGTTCTCATTTATAGAATTCCAGCAAATAAAGTGGTGGGAATACTAGAATTTAAAAATCACCATTTTGCAACCCATAATGAAATAATGGGTCTTTGTGATGATCATCTGTAGTTGCAAACACTAGGAGAGGAGTGGTTAATGGATAATTGTATAATGAAGAAACAGGCTTCCACGTTCAGAACCCATCAACTGTACTAATCCCTAAAGTAGGAAAAACAGTTATTATGTGTCTTAAAACATGATGAATGCAATAGGCAGTATACTTGCCTAAAATATTGAACCTGAATCTAGTCAGGCCTTGAGATTTATGGAAAATATAGGGAATTGAGAAATAAGTTAAACAACACTATGAGGAAGCAACCAGTGAAATCTAGAATGTGTGTATTCTACAAGAAAACAACTGCCTAGTTCCTCCAGAAACCCAATGGTGTATAAAAGGTAGAGATGATGGGTGTGGTTTGTTATAGAACAAGAGTCTTAAGAGACATAACAACTAAATACAATATGAGTACCTAATTGGGTCTGATACAAACAATTTATAAAAATTACATCTGAAGCAATGAGGGAAATTCAGATATGGATTGTATCAAAAATAAAGAAATTATCCTTACATTACATATGAAAATGACAATGAGATTTTTTTTTTTAATTGCTGTGTCAAAGGGCTTCTGGGTGGCTCAGTTAGTTAAGCATCCAACTTTGTCTCAGGTCCTGATCTCACAGTTTGTGAGTTTGAGCCCCGCATCACACTTTGTGCTGACAGATCCGAGCCTGGAGCCTGCTTCAGATTCGGTGTCTCCCTCTCTCTCTGACCCTCCTCTGCTCATGCTCGTGCTCTGTCTCTGTCTCTCTCCCTCAAAAATAAATAAACATTAAAAAAATTTAATAAAAAAATCTTATATCAGAGATATATAATAAAGTACTTGTGGGTGAAATGACATGATATATGGAATTTGCTTTTAAATAGTCCAGGGGAAAAAAAGGAAGGGTGAAGAAGGGAGGTCAACATATGCTGATCAGTGTTACAGCAAGCTATTATAGCACTTCATTAAACTATTTTCTTTATTTTGTGTCTATGACAAATTTTCCCAGATAAATCATTTTTAGAAGATCATTTAAGTCCTATGGGAAAGAAATGACAATGACTTAGCAAAGGTGGTCACAGTGGAGAGGGAGAGAAATATACACATTTGAGATCTATTTTATTAGGAATTGTTAATGAATTGATGGAGAAGCTGAAGGAAAAGAGAAGAATCGATGGTGATTCCTTGGTTGCTGGTTTGAGCAACTGGTTAGATAATGGTGCCCTTTGCTGAATTCACTTAGACTGCAGAAGAACAGGTTTGGGGATGGATTAAAAACCCAATTTCAGATATTGAGACCTGTTTTCCATTGATGCTGCAGGAAATTACTACATACTCAGTGGCTTAAAGCAACACACATTTATTGTCTTACAGTTCTGAAGGTCAGATGTCCAAAATCAGTCTCACTGAGCTAAGGTAAAGTGTCAGCAGGACTGGCTCCTTCTGGAACCTCCAAGGGACAATCTGTTTCCTTTCTTTCTCCAGTTTCAAGATGTTGTTCTCATTCCTTGGCTTGTGACCTCACATCACATCCTCTTTTCTCCCTCTGCTTCCATAATCACATCACCTTCTCTGGCTTTGGCTTTCTTGACTCCCTCTTACCCTTTTGATTACACTGCGCCTATTGGGATAATAATCCAGGATAAGCTTCTTAATTTAGTCACACTTGCAAAGTCTCTTTTGCCATGTAAGGTAACATAGTCACAGTTCTAAGGATTAGGACATAGACATCTTTGGTGGGCCATTATTCACCCTGCCTCAAGGTCTAATATGTTTGAAGTGCCTATTAGGTGTTCTAGGGAGGCTGTCAGATGGATAGTTAGAATGTTGAGGCCAGAAAAGAGAGAACTGAGACACTGAATTTGAGAGTCATCAGCATACAGACATGACCTAAAACCAAGGAATGGTTGAGTCTGAGAACTTCCAAATTTAGAGGGTGAAGCATCCTGGTTGACTTGAGAGTGAAGAGTCCAGAAAGCTAGGCAAATGCTGCACCCAGAAAGTCATGAAGACATGAAGGATGAACTATGTTGAGTGTGGCTGAGGGGTCAAGCAAGAGAAAAAGTATGCATTGTATTTGGCATCAAAGATAAAGTCAGTGATGTATACAAGAGCAGTTCCAACATAACTAAAGTGGTTTGGGGGAATGAAATGGATTCAGTGAATGAGGGCAGTGCCTTGGCAGAGCTTTTCTGTGAACAATGTGAAAAGCAGTGAAGATAAGGAAAGGCTAGAGGACCACATGGGTCAAGGAGGAGGTGTTTTCCTTTCAAGACAAGAGATAAGAGAATATGTTTATTTGTTGACAGAAATCATCTGGTGGAGAGGGAAGGGTTGGTAATGAAGAAGGGTTAAAGGAAGGTAGGAACTTTGGGGCAAAGTACCAATAAGGTTCTACAGCAAAAGAGGAGACTTTCATGGTGGCAGAGTACTTCTCCGGGCATACAGAAGGGAAAGCAGGAAAGATGGGTACCAGTGGAGGCTGGCGGGTCAGTTTGCAGAGCGATCATGAAGCATATGTGCTTTGAAAGCTCTATTTCCTTAGTTCTGGGAGCAGCGAGTGGAGGACTCAGCTGGTGAGGGAAGGTTTGAGAACTGTTCCACCAAGGGAGGTAACTGTGAAATTCCATTTAAAGGGCCAATCTGTCTGCTACCAAAAAAAATGGGGGCAGGATGAAAAGAAGCCTTCCCCTTGTGATGAGATGGAGTGAGAGGTCAGTTTCCTACATCTGATATTTATAAACACATGATTTTGGAGTCAATTACAGTCAAATATAATAAACAAATTGATTAGAAGAAAATGTTTCTTTTGAGGTGATGCAGTGGGTGTTATACTGGCTTCTTGAAATTGATTGTGCAGTAAGGATTTAAATGTTCAACATCTTTTAATGAATTGTGAAGAAGTACACTTAAAAGTATGTAAAAGCAATAGACTCTTTGTGTTGCCTTAGATGAGCATTTGTCCCTAAGTAGTGACATCAGTTAACACCCCAGAGCCCCATAAAAGTAGCTACTTTATTCCAATTAAGATAGAACAGTCTCACTTTCCAGACAGAACAATATTTCACTCATCACCTCCCAAGCCATTAGCATATGTTATAATGGCTGAAAGCTCAAGGCTGTGTAGATTCAAATTCTCACACAAACATCAGAGGGGCAAAAGCGTATTGTCCCTGGACTAAAATCCTCCAGCCCTATCTTGAGGCTTAGGACTTAGGGCTGTAAGTGGCAGCAATAAAGAGTTAGTGTACTTGAATTCTGTGTTGAGGGGTACAAACCCTTGGGAGTATCTTTCAATGCAGAACCACAGTTTTATCATAGATGTGGATATGTGTCTCAGTCTCTTCTCTTTGGGAGGACTGAGAAGTATGAGATAGTTATCTGGAGAAAATGACTTTACTGGGAAAGCGTAATAGGATTGTTTACTAAAATACTATCAAATAGGTTGCATTTTTCAACAAACATTTTGGTTACTTTGATTATATTCACAGAAGAAATCTGGATTTTTTTTTTATTTGATCCAGGAAATAACTTGAGTCAAGAGTATTGGCAGACTGTCTTCTAAGGGATAGAGAGGTTTCTTTCTAGAGGTAGTTAATATCAGCTACATGATGATTTTTCCTTTTTTTTTTTTTTTAACTAATTTTGTTTTAATAAGATAACACCTGATTATATCTCTGAATTCTGGATATGGTCTACTGTGGTTACCTGAATACTACAAATAACAACATTAATATTTTGCCTCTGAATAATGCAAAGCTCACAGATTTTGAGAAGTTTTTTCCTATAATCTTTCCTTTAGAAGAGACAAAGTTTACTATTCTCATTTTTTCTGAAAAAGAAAGTAAGGCACAGACATTAAAAAGCACTATCCCCAGGGGTGCCTGGGTGGCTCAGTGGGTTAAGTGACCAACTTCAGTGCAGGTCATGATCTTGCAGTTTGGGAGTTTGAACCTTGTGTCAGGCTCTGTGCTGCCCGCTCAGAGCGTGGAGCCTGCTTCAGATTCTGCGTCTCCCTCTCTCTGCCCCTCCCCACTCATGTTCTGTCCCTCTCTGTCTCTCTCAAAAATAAATAAACATTGAAAAAAAAAAGCACTATCCCCAGATCTATCAGTTTTATTTGACTTAGAATTTAATTCTTATATCACAAAAGTTGTATGGGTAAGCATAAAAATGTAAACTAAATGGAGCATTTAGGACACCATTGAAAGGAGGTTCGCACACCTCCTGCTCTGTCTTCTGAATTCATTTCTCGCAAGACTCCATTTAATTCAGCAAGCATGGAGTGAAGACTTACCATGTTTAAGGTGTCTAGAATTTAGAACTTAGGTATCTTAGAACTTAGAAGGCAAAAACATCAATTATTGATCATTTGAAACAGAAACCTGGGGCCCAAACATATTAGGTTCATTCAGTAGGTCTTATTTTTTTTAATTAAAATTGACAGATGGCTACCTATGTTGATGCCATTAGACTTAACAGTTTTGTTCCTGTTATTTTGCTAGCAATAATCATGAAATTCTAATTTGCCGATTTTTCAGTGCATCAGACAGAAGTGTTCAAAATTCTTCTCCCATTCAAGAAAAACGAAATTAAACTGTAACTACATGTTTCATATTTGGCTCCAAATTGGGTAATCAGCAGTCATTTCCTTCCCAGTGGGGGAGGGGCTCCCTCCTATACTTGATATGGCTAGTTCTATACTGATACATGTAACGACATAGTTGCTAATTGAAGACTGATGCTTATTCTCATGTTATTTTGTTGTGTCCCTAATCAGTACAATTTCTTAGATGTACTAGGTACTCAATAAATTCTGATTAATTTTAAATTATCTAACATTTCTGAATTATAGGAATGTTCTATAAAAAGGAAAGGGTTTGGGTAGGCAATTAAACTAGTTAAGGACCCAAAGAAAATTGGAAGTGATTTTTTGAATATGTCAGTTGAAGAGATAAAAAAGAAAAGAAAAGAAACTGGTCACTTTAAGAGAAATAATTGGATTACAAATCTTCTTGCTTTATCAGAGAGGGTTGTGCCTTTGGTGGAAAATAGACTTACACTGCTTTTCAGAAGTCCAAAATATCAAGGTCATTGGCTAAGTAAACAGAAAGGTAAAGAAAGCTAGTGACATTGGAGAGGAAACATATTTTTATCTCTATCTCTGTATCTATCTATCTATCTGTCTGTCTGTCTGTTTATCTGTCCTTGGAGAGAGGGAGAAAGAGAGGAATTTACTTTAAAAGGTCGGCTCATGCAATTATGGCAGCTTGAAGAGTCCAAAATCTGATGGGGTAAGCTGGCAGGTTGGAGACTAGGGAAGAGTTGCAGTTCAGGTCCGAAGTCAGCCTACTGGAAGAATTTTTCCTTGCTGGGGGTAGGTCAGTCTCTGTTCTGTTGAGGCCTTCGACTGATTGGATGAGGCCCACCAACATTATGGAAGGTAATCTACTTCACTCAAAGTTTATCGATTTAAATGTTCATCTCATCCAAACAACACCTTCACAGAAAACATCCAAACTAATATTTAACCAAATACCAGGCCACTGTGGCCCAGCCAGGTTGACAAAAAAAATAACCATCACAGAAGACAATTTTCATAGGTGTTCATATTTAGAAAAGTAAGCAATGTGGCATATTTGGGTTATTGAAAAAGAAGATCCATCTTTTGGTGAGCCGTCTGTTTGTTTACTATTAATGTGAACTGACTGGAATCATAGCTATTTTAAACCGGCATTATCACAACAAATTACAGGAACTGCATATGCTGAAAAAAAAATTGGCCAGTAAAACATATTGATGAATAGTTATTGACAGCTTTTATTCAGACATGCATTTGCAGAAGCAAATCTATATTTTTGCAACAGGCATTCTTATCAACAAACTGCACAGGCCATAGTGTGCATATAGTCTAAGCTGAGAGAACATATGAACTGAATATGCAAGACTTTCTCCAGTGTTCACAGATAGCACCTGGAAAATTAGATCCATATTTCGATACAAATATATAGTATAGAATGGGGATGCACGCTTTTGTGGAAAGCTTTTGCTTGGGGATACTATAATGTTATTTGTTGAAATGCTTATTTCATATAACTGTTTTTTTCCCCAAAGGGAACAAAAAAGTGATTGTTTTCTCCTTTGAGAAATATTTAACTACTTCATATCCCAGCCTTTATTACTAATTTTTTCAGTTTTGTTTTTAGTTTGGGAAAAGTAACCACAGATATAGAATGTCTGCCAGCCACATAACATTCTGCACTTAGCAGCAATGTTGTGAGGTACCCTAAATTTATTTCATCCGTTTGCACTCAGGGGAGTCCAATGCCAAAACTTGGCATTGCATAAGTTAAATCACTAATTTCTCTTTATGTAAGATAAGTATCCCTTAATTGACTGAAATAATTTTCTAGTTACTGCCAATGAAATCACTACTGGGTCAGATTTATTCACCTTTTTGTTTGTTTGTTTGTTTGTTTGTTTTTGCAAAATAACCACCATTTAAAAAAAAAAATCTATATTTGTGCTCATGCTGTTTTTTGTCCCAGAAAAGTGTTTGTTTCTCTTTCAAGCCCTGCTTAAATTTTTTTAAATGTTTATTTATTTTTGAGAGAGAAAGACAGAGTGGGAGGAGGGGAGGGACAGAGAGAGAGGGAGACACAGAATGCAAAGCAGGTTCTAGGCTCTGAGCTGTCAACACAGAGCCGGACGCCGGGGTCAAACTCACAAAAGCGAGATTATGGGCTGGAGGGTGTTCTGAGACATTGTATGTGTATGCACAGAACATGGCAAGACCAAATAAATATTTGTATCAAGAATAGCCATTATCTTGATGGGCATTCAAAGTGGAAGTGGACTGTTGTGCCATAAAAGTTTCTCTTTAGGGCTTCACGAGATTCAGCCAATGTAGTCCCTCGGGGCTTGGCCCTGAGATGCTCTTCTTGATTGAAAGATGAGCAGATGATGAACTGAGACCAAGCCCCTGGAAGATTCCAGTTCATCAGCCGTTCTCCGTTATGCCCACCCATCAAGTTCTTCCTTTTCTTCTTGCTTTTTGAAAGTTTTACCAGAAGTACTTCCTAAATTTTAGGCACCTCATCTGTTGACTACTCCACTTACAAAAGCACAAACTTGTTTCTCATCTCCAAAGTTCTTCCTATGGTCCATGCCCCATGTATTCTCCCACCACCAGATTTGCTATTCAAATAAATTAATCTTCTCCTTTAATAATAGACAGTGCTGGTCCACTAAAACAAGATCTGAAATCATTAGAAATATAAATACAGGCTATCTGAAACAGTCCCAGGATAGCAAAGAAAAGGAGGAAAAATAAAAGTGTTAACTTCCCACGTTAAAATAGATTGAAAGGTCTTATTCTACTATATCTATGCAGGGAAATCAAGAGATTCAATAAATGACATTTTCTCTGGAACTCTCATAAATAAATATTTCTTTTCAAATGGTTTCTCGGAATGCGCCCTGCAATACTTTTCTATTATCTGCTTCCTCTGTGTCCTCTCTAGAAGCAGTTTATCTTCCCATCTCCATCTATTACTATATGGCCAGGTTATCACATTCTAGCAGTGCTGCCTGAGCTCTGGATGGGACAGTTGGGTTCTGAGAAGACTGGGCCAAGGCAAAACAATGCATCTCTTCCTGCACGGTTGACGGAGAGAAATGCAGTCAGCTCCCAATTCCTGCAGCACTTATCTGGCATTATGAAAGAAAGAGAGGTAGATGAGGTAGGGGGAAAGAAGAAAGAGAAAGAAAGAAAGAAAGAAAGAAAGAAAGAAAGAAAGAAAGAACAAAAAAGGAAAGAAAGGTGGAAGAAAGGAAGGAAGAAAGGGAGGAAGGGAGAGAGAAGAAAAGAGAAAAGAAAAATGAAAAGGAGGGAGAGAGGGAAGGAAGGAAGGAAGGAAGGAAGGAAGGAAGGAAGGAAGGAAGGAAAGAAGGAAGGAAGGAAGGTTTCTCAGTCTTGTCACTATTCACATATCCTTGACTGGATAATTCTTTGTTGTGGGGATTATGTTATGTATTGTAGGATGTTTAGCACATTTCTGATTTCTACCCTTCAGGACCTTGAAGTACATCACCAATCCAATTTTAAAGCTCATTTTATTTATTTTTAGAGACAGAAAGCACAAGTTGGGGAGAGGAAGAGAGAGGGAGAGAGAGAATATCAAGCAGGCTCCACACTATCAATGCAGAGCCTGATATGGGGCTTGAACCCAGGAACCTTGAGATCATGACCTGAGCCAAAGTCGGACACTTAACTGACTGAGCTACTCAGGAGCCCCACCCCCAATCCAATTTTGACCCACAAAACTGTCTCCACCCATTGCCAAATGTCCCTGAAGGCAAAAATCCCCCCCCACCCCCAGGTTGAGACTCACACATTTAGAGCCACTGCTTGGCAAGTTTTAGTTCTCTAAAAGGAATTCAAACAGAGTGAAGATTGTATACATTCTTTAAAACTGATATTTAATAATTACTAGAAAAATACATTCCAGCCCCAAAATCATGCACTGTATTAAAAATAGGATGAGATGGTTCATAGAATACACGTATTACTGAATGAGATATTTACTATGTAGAACATTCTCCAGTGAGGAGAATGATACTCCAAGAACTGTATGGTGGTAAACCCCATGAACTGTATTAACCAGATGACTGTCTTTCTCAAGCCCATAGAAGAGATTTATACCTCCTCACCTTTTATAGAATAATCTAGCTATATATCTAGAGTATTGAGGCTTTTTTGTTTAGAAGATTGTTTTTCTTAGCTATTAAAATTCTTATGGCATTTTTATTACCATAGTCAACGTTTGTTTATTGTAATGCTAATGAATGCTTTTGGGTTTGGTTGATCTTTTCCAGTAGGATGGTTCAAGAGTGATTTTAACAATTGGGGTTTGCAAAGGGACTGTCATCATGTTGTCTAATTTTTCTTGGTATTTTGAATAAACGTCTTTAAAATTGCTGAGATGTTATGCTCTAGAAAATGACTTGAGTGTTCTGCAATAACAGCTTTTCATTTGGGTTATGAGTCTTAATATTCACTTACAGCACCAACTCTAGTAGTTTCAAATATGCTATTATGAGCCATTTAGAATTTTAAAAGCATTCATAAATAAATGCATACTAGAATAGTTCCAATTGGTTGGATAAGTAATGTACATTTAAAAAATTAAAATAAAATAATATCAAAATGCATACACACTTTGGTTAAATAGAGTGAGTGTCCTTCGAGTCATTCAAATACATTCTTCATCATATTAAGTGAGACTTTCAGAAATGTTGCTTTTGCATTTTATAGCAAATAGCAAATGGTACACTGGCACTGGCAAATGCCAGGAACAGGAATGAAGATTTCAAATAAAAAGAGAGTATTACCTGACTAGCTTCATGAAGAGTAAAAATCCAGCACCTGTCGCCATTTGGTTTTCAAGAAGCCTTATTTACGAAGGACATTGATGGAAAAATATTCAAAGGAATCAGAAACTTTTTTATTATTTTGCACTCAGCCTGATAGTATTTGGAAAGAATCAAATTAGATCACATAGACCAAAAATTAATTAAGTAAATGCTACTTTTTAAAAAGTTTCTTATATAATCAGAAGCTTTACAAAAGAAGAAAGAGCAAATACCCTTATTTTATGAAATTAAAATTTTATTTTGTACATGTTTATTTATTTTGAGAGAGCGAGTATGAGCAGGGGAGGGGCAGGAACAGAGGGAGAGAAAGAATCCCAAGCAGGCCCCTCACTGTCAGCACAGAGCCTGACAGAAGGCTCAACCCCACAAAGTGAGATCATGGGTTGAGCTGAAATCAAGAGTTGGATGCTTAACTGACTGAGCCACCCAGGTGCCCCTGAAATCAAAAATTTTCAATCCATTCCTCATCCTCCTACAATTCAAGAATAGTGAAGTCTATATGAACCACTCTGCCCCTTCTCCTTGCCCAGATCTTTGGGGTGCTTTTCATGGCATGCACATACTTTACTACTGTGTCAGGTGTGACTGGAGTAGAGTCCCCTCCCTAAAGGGATAGACCTCAAGATAAGGGAAGGCAACCTGGCTAGCGTGAGTACATGATTTCCCTCATGAATCCTAATTTCCATTGGGATACATGCAGCCATCACCATTTGAGGTCCTACCTGGTCCTAGTGTGTTAGTACAAAGGGAAAACAAAACTCTTTTACTGGCCTAACAATACCTGTGTCCTCTTAGGCTCAGAATTCGGCCACCTCTGTCATCCTCTCAGATGCTCACTTCCATTTCTCCCCTTCCTGAGCAGCCCTGTCTTCTTCTTGGAAAAAAAATTTCAAGATGGCTTCAGATAGATCTTTAAAGTGGCTATCAATTACCACTGAGGCAAGGGAAGCAAGAACCAAGAGGTTTAGCTTCTCTTTCATTCTTTCTATTCTCTCCTAGCAGTGAGAATAAATCAATATTTTAATAAGCCTATAAATTATATATATTGCCTCTACCCATATTTCTTTATTCCTCACAAAACTTTTGCAACACACATTGCCATTTCACAGACTCAGAATGACACTGAGAAAGTCTAGCTGTCTTGCCCAAGGTCACAAAACTAGAAGGAGCAGAACTGGGACTGAAGCCCAACTCTGTGACCCAAACCTCTCAGATTCTGTAAAAGTTTCAGATTGGATGGATGAGCCAATGAAGGACAAGATGCTATTATTGAATTTACCCCTTGCTGACTGCAGAACAAGAATTTCAATCCCAGTGTTTAGTTACAGTAGGTAGAATAATGGCACCACAATCCTAATCCCCTTCAGATGGGGAGTTATCCTAGGTTATCCAGGCAGGCCCACATAATCACAAGAGGCCTTAAATGTGGACGAAGAAGGCAGGAGAGTGAGTGTCAGCCTTACATGATATGAGGACTTATTTGGCCATTGCTGGCTGTGAAGACTGAAGAGGGCAACATACTAACCAAAAGGTGTAGGTAGCCTTTACAGGCTAGAAAATGAAAGAAAATGGAGGATCCCCTCGAGTTTCTAGAAAGCTCAGTTGACACCTTTATTTTGTCCCAGTGAAACATATTCTACACTTTAGAACCCATATGTAAGATGATACCTTTATGTTGTTTTTTAACTGCTAAGTTTGTGATAATTTGTTATAGCAGCCATAATGCAGCAGGATTCTCACGGAGTCATGACACAGGCTTTTCTTTTCAGGAAGCAACTTTATTCCTGCCGGCACCACTCAGTTGGTTCCTATCCGAAGAACTGGGCCCTGAACACCACGTGGCATAGTTTTTACGTATGTTTTCCACTTCTTTGTCTTCCATATATGGTACCACACAAACATGTAATCTGATTAAGTGGTCTCATATTACAAGGTCCTGAGGGATGTTGTCACATATCCATATAACCAGGTTGCCTTGAGGGTTTTTTTCTTTCCTTAGGGAGGGGACCCTACCACAATAGAAAACTGTTACAGAGTCTATACCAATTTTATGTTCTTAAAATATTGTAATCACAGGGGTGTCTGGGTGGCTTAGTCGGTTAAGTGTCAAACTTAGGCTCAGGACATGATCTCATGGTTCATAAATTCGAGCCCTGCACTGGTCTGTCTGCTGTCAGCACAGAGCCCACATCAGATCCTCTGACCCAGTCTCTCTCTCTCTCTCTCTGCCCCTCCCCCACTTGCAGTCTCCCTCTCTCTCTCTCAAAAATAAATAAACATTAACAAAGAAAGAAAAATAAAATATTGTACCCACTGTTAGGGTCAGGCGTCAGGCAGGGTAAAGATAGGAGTCAGAGGCTAAAAAATTTTAGCAGTCAAAGGCTTTATTTGGGAACTAAGGTCTCAGGTGAGGGTCCGTGACTCAGGGAGAGAGAGAGAGGAGTCAGGGAAGTCGCCCCCAGGTGTGGTGGGGTGGGGTTTTTAAGCTGCAGCGGTTCCAGGTTTAGGTCCAGGTGGGCCTTTTTTTGCGTCAGGTCATGCTGTCGCATGTGATTGGTTGACCTCCAATTCGTTCTGGCACGCTACTAGGGGCTTTTCATTGGGTTGCGCGGGCAAGATGGCCATCCCCTCTACTGTGGTTCCAAGGACATCCTAACATTCCAACCTCTTATTGGTGATAATGGGCAACGGATCTGATCTGGCTGCTTCCTGTGGGTGTAAGGGCAACGTCATGGTATGTGGGGTCTGAGGTTGGAATGCGGGAATATGGCCAGACCACCATCTGATGAAATGCAACCTGGGAAACTTCATGAATTCGTTTTTGTACGAAACTGAGAAAACAAGGTAAGAGCATAAGTATTATACAGATAGCAACTAGTGGGGTGACTATGGTGAGGAGCCAAGTTAGGAGGGGTGATTGCCACCAGGAGGTTAGGGGGTCTGAGGATCCTGGGCGGGTGGATAGAGTTTTTTGGATTTCCTTTAGGTGTTCTATATTGGTTTCAACTTAGCCTGATTCATTGAGGTAGTAGCAACATTCCTCCCTCAGGAACAGGCATGTTCCCCCTTTTTCTGCTGTCAGGAGATCTAGGGCTCGTCGGTTTTGTAGAGTGACCTGTGCTAGGGAGTTGATCTGCCTTTGTAAGGAGGATAGAGAGGTTGCTGAGGCTTCTAATTTATTGAGGATGTCTCGGCCCAACAGGGGGATGGGGCAGGAGGGGATGATTAGGAAGGAGTGGGAGAAGTGGAAGCCATCCAGGCAGCAGGTGAGTACCGGTGTGCATGGGGGAAAGGGGAGGGTGCCGTTTATACCCATGACCAAAACGGAGGACGGCGTGGTGGGGCCAGAATAGCTCGGCAGGACGGAATAGGTAGCCCCCGTGCCCAACAGAAAGGAGATGGACTTACCCTAAGCTACCTGGAGTTTTACCCTGGGCTCAGCGTGTGTCACTGGAGTTACTGAGTCTGGGCCTCGTCAGTCGTCATCCTCCATCTCCAGCAGCTGGAAGGCAGAGTCCAATCGGGGTGAAGCCTCGCCACGTGGGGGCATTGTGAGTCTGTCGTCCCCTGGGTTAGGACAATAGGATTCCCAATGGCCCATTTGCTGGCACAATGGGCATGGACTGGTAGGCTTTTTGGGATGGGGACACTGACGAGACCAATGGCCTTCTTGGCCACATTTAAAGCATGGCCCCGGAGGGGGCCGTGGTCTGGAGGGCTTTATTGTGGCTGGTCTCAGGGCAGCTACCTAGGCTTGGGTCTGTAATTGTACCTTTTGTTGGAGACGGGCCTATCACCGTTATTCTTGAGCTTCCTCTCGGCCATTAAAAACTTTAAAAGCCATCTTTACCAGTCGGCCATAGGGGTTTGAGGACCATCTTTGGCCTTTTTTAGTTTTTTTTTTTTTTTAATATCAGGGGCTGATTGGGAAATAAAATAGGTGGCCAATACTGTGGCCCTGGCGGGGGTGGTAGGGTCTAGTCTGGTATACTGGGTAAGTGCCTCTGTGAGCCGGCTGAGGAAGGCTGCGGGGTTTTCATTGGGGTCCTGTATTATTTCTTGAAGTTTGTTAAAATTTACTGATTTGTTTGAGGTTGCCCTCATGCCTGCTAGTAGGCACTGGATCACCTGGTCCCGGCACTGGTGACCATTGCCTGCATGTTAGTAGTTCCAATTGGGGTCGGCCGCTGGGACAGCATCGGCCCCTACAGGCATAGTGGGGTCGGTCATGTGGATTTGGTCTGCATGTTCTCTGGCTGCGGCCTGGATACGCTCCCTCTCCTCAGGGATGAGGGTAGAGGTGAGGATTACATGGATGTCATGCCATGTGAGACTGTAGGCTTGGGCAAGGTATTGGAATTCCTTAATGTATTGGGTGGGGTCGGCGAGAATGACCCTAGCCACTTTTCAATGGCGGATAAGTCTTGGAGGGAGAAGGGGACGTGAATGCAAACCAGGCCTTTAGGTCCTGCCACCTCACGGAGAGGTAAGAAGGCCACTGGGGTCTGTTCGCTGGGAGGGGCCTGAGCACGAGTTCGGGATGATATGGGAGGCGAGGGCGGGACGGCTGGGGGTTGGGAGTACTGAGGGGGACGAGGGCCGGTGGGCATAGTGGCTAGATCCTCTAACGGGTCGGAGATCGGGGAAGTTGGTGAGGTGGGGTCGTCGGGGGGTTGTGGGCAGGCAAGGAGCATGCATGCAGAGGGGCAGGAGGAACATAGGTTGGGGGCGAGACCTGAGGCCCCAAAAGGCCATGATGTAGGGTATTTCTCCCCATTTTACCAGCCGATGGCAGAAATTGTCCAGATCGGTTAAGATTTGGTATTGTAAAGACCCCTCGGGTGGCCATTGAGGATCATTATCTAATTTGTACTGAGGCCAGACTACAGTGCAAAGGCCGATGAGTTGGTTAGGACGAAGTTCCCCTTGTAAGCCCAGGAGCTGGAAGTTTTTTAGCAGACACTGGGGTGGGGGGCGGTAAGAGATCGAAGCGGTTTAGACTCCTTACTCGCCATTGGTGTGGCAGGGCGAGGTGTCCCTCACACTGCAATAAGGGGCCTATTGGCGTGCGGACCTTGCAGCGTGCGGAGGAAAGGAGACTGACTTGCGAGACGTCTCTCCTGGGTGTCAGCCATAGTTGGAGGAGGGAAGGAGGGGTCTGTCCTACTTACAGGCTCCTGTAGGCGCTTGAGAGTAGGGTGGTTGGCCTATGGCTTGGCAAGGAGGGAGCTCAGCCTAGGGAGGCGAGCTACTACCTCCCTCCCCACCCCACCCCCCGGGTTTCGGCACCAAATGTTAGGGTCAGGCGTAAGGCAGGGTAAAGATAGGAGTCAGAGGCTAAAAAATTTTAGCAGTCGAAGGCTTTATTTGGGAACTAAGGTCTCAGGTGAGGTTCCGTGACTCAGGGAGAGAGAGAGAGGAGTCAGGGAAGTCGCCCCAGGTGTGGTGGGGTGGGGTTTTTAAGCTGCAGCGGTTCTGGGTTTAGGTCCAGGTGGGCCTTTTTTTTGCGTCAGGTCGTGCTGTCTTTCGGTGATTGGTTGACCTCCAATTCGTTCTGGCACGCTACTAGGGGCTTTTCATTGGGTTGCGCGGGCAAGATGGCCATCCCCTCTACTGTGGTTCCAAGGACATCCTAACACCCACAATTAGCAAATAATAAACCAGAAAAAAAATCAAAGAAGTTAGTATCCCATTATCATTAGGAAATTCACAGCCTAAAAGCTATACTAAAAATATACAAAGTTTCCAAAGTTTTTCTTTTTTATATTTATTCAAGCATATAATTATTCAATCAACAATTCTTTCTGGAAAGGCTATTATTAACTTGGTGTTGAGGAGATGGTGGGGGGCAAAATAGGCAAAGTTTCTGTTCTTCAGAGATTTATGACCAGAAAAGTCACAAAATTCACTTCATTGAGTGTTATTTTATGTGAAAATTGGTCAAGTAGAATGAGAGTTCCAAAAGAAATTCACAGTAAAGTTAACTCTGGGTCAAAAGTTGAGTCAGGGTCAGCCCCAGACCCTTTCCTCTGGGTCACCCTTTTAGCCGCAGAGCTCAGCAATGCTTTGTTTTCTCTGTTCCAGAACTACTGTCCAATCTCCCCCTCATTCCTCAAGACCAGTCATACGATGGATTTGGCCTTGATAGGCTTTCCTCTTTCTTGCTGTTTCAGTTTCTTTTAATATTTTCACTGCTAACACTGAATTACAATATCGTCAACAGCAAAGCCAGGAGGTAAAATTTAAAAGCCTGCAAATGTTCTTACAACAGAGGCTTTGACTCATTTTCTGTAACCAAAGCGTTCCCCTGCTACTCTGAGAGGGGTTCAGATAGTAGCATTGATATAATTAAGGCCTAAATGTGGATTCAAGGTAGAAGAAAAGCTGCCCTTTTGACCTCATGTGGGCAATTGTGTTTCTAAGGCTCTCCCAAGAAAGGACACTCAATTCACTAGGGTGCTCAATAATTATGCCCTTTGGGCATTTCCTTTGTACCACATCAATTAAAGGGCAATTCTAGGAGGCTTAAGTCAGGAAAGCTGTTTTCAAACTTACTTGGACTGTAACCCAGAGGAAAAAGCAGATTTTAATTTCTGATTCAATATTCACTCATAATTGAAAATAAAGTTTTACAAACAGTACTTATCCCTTATACCAATGTATTTTAATTTTTTAATTAAAAAAATTTTTTAATAACGCTGACTGATCACACCCCGGAATTTTGAAAACACTGCAATGATCTATCATGAGGAATTGGTTACACAATGTGACACACAGTGATCACAATTGGAAACTCTGGAGAGGAGTCCTGGATTCAACACTTTTTTAGCTGTGTGAGTTAGTTCAAGTTACTTAACATCTTTGGTTGTGCTTCCTGTTTGTGAAGGTTAATATTTCAGAGGGGTGTGGCAGGGTCCCAAGATTAAATAGTTCAATGTACAATGTTAGTTCCATTATGATAGCAAAAGATAGGATTCAGTAGGCAGAGAGGGAAAGAACAGGACCTGAGATTGCTGGCTGTGGAAAAACACATATTTTGGAACAATGCTGGGAGCATTTGACCACAGCAAACCCCCTCAGGCATAAGTTTCCTCTTAAGAATGTAACAGACACCACCTACTCCCCCTCAGGTTCCTCTCAGAAATTTGACAGAAGACCTGACTAAAAATAAGTAGTAGGCCATAAAACCCTCCACAAACAAGGAACGATTTGGCCATAGTTCACTGCTTATACAATGGAATTGAGCCTCTCAGGAATGGACAACCCAGCACCTAGAGTTATCCAGGCAATAAGGGTAGGACCTTAGAAGAACTGTGGGGAAGTGAAGGAAGGACTGACCAGAACCTTATAAAAGACCCTTGCCTATAGTCATGAGCATTCACTTTTGAATGTCCCCTCTCAGTAAAGAGAGCTTTCCTACTACTCTTCCTTTCTAATCTTATACTCTAATAAGCTTTTGCCTGCTGCTCATTTGTGTCCACCTCTTCATTCTTGGAAGCAGCGAGACAGCCAACTCCGGGCATTGAGATAAAAAAAAAAAAGTCCTGCAACACCATGAGGATGCGATTTTCATGTACTTTGTTCACTGGTGTATCCAGTGATGTGCTGAAGTCAGCTCGCACAAACTCACAACAATTGATCCTATACATCTTCTCCCAACTCTTCATTCAGTGGCATCCTGTTGGCAACTTGAAATCAACCATTATGAGAGTATTTACACCAGGGAAAGCAGCAAGTGCTACAAATCAAGACCCCCTCCCTCTCACTATTATTAAATATTTACTGTATCCCAAGCACCTGATACTGTGCCTGACCTGGTGGCTCTTAATAAATAGTCATCAAATGAATAAATGGAAAAATGGATATAAAACATTTAGGAGTGACAACTGATATCACTATCTGGAAATATATATTAATAGAAAGGGCCTTGGGGACTACTTTCTTGAAAGAAGAGCCACCTAGGAATTGCCTTTACGGAAGACCTTTCCAATAAAATAAATGGTGCCAAATGACTTCATTTCCTGTTCTGTCACTGTAGAACCAGTGAGTTAAATGGTGATTTAAAAAAAAAAAGCCATTATGATTTCTTTAATAGCTTTCTCCTCCTTTCCCATCTTTGTCTCAGCTGCAAGTAACTAACTTCTAAAATGTCAAAAATCAATTATGTTGCACCGCACACAAACTCCATATATAATTTGTACACATTTTCTTCCAATGGTGATGAGGAAGTAGAAAGTTTGCAGACTAATACTAACTCTTTAGGTGAGAATAATGGAGAAATAAGGACCATTTCCATTCAGCAATATATACTATCTGATTAAAAATAAAATTGTTTGAAAATAATTGATTAAAAATAAAATGATATTGATTAAAAATAAAATAGTAAAAGACATTAAAGCATATTCTGATCCTTCCTTGTATCTCCTAAGACTTCCTTCCACATATTATTATCTTCTCTAAAAATACTTTTTTTCCAGGGAAAGAATAAGTGTCCTTCTCCTGTGGGCTTCTATGGTTAATATAGGCACTTGGGTGTGTATGCCACATATTTATCATATACAGCACAATATGATTGCCTGTAATTACCAATCGCCAATGTAAGTGCCTGTCTGCCCCCCACATGAGCAACTGAAGTTTAATGGCTTTCTTTTGTTTATAATTTGACACTCAGAATAAAATGATTCTACCTTCTAGAGTGCCTGATACATAATAGTTCAATAATGTTCTCTGAATTCATGATCAAGTTATATACTCATCTATTAATGAAGAGTACTTTATACCTTAAAGATAAACTTGAGACTTTGGAAAACTAAAGAACTAAGGAAAGAGAAAGAAAGAGAGAGAGAGAGAAAGAGAAGGAAAGAAAGAAAGAAAGAAAGAAAGAAAGAAAGAAAGAAAGAAAGAAAGAAGAGAAAGGGAGGGAGAGAGGAGAGGAGAGGAAAGGAAAGGAAAGGAAAGGAATGAAGGGAGAGAGGAAGGGAGGGAGGGAGGGAGGGAGGGAGAAAGGAAAAGGAAAGGAGATCAAACCAATGCCCATTTCTCTTCAGACTTAATGATGAGATGTATCATGGCCACAAGCTATTTGGTTTTTGTTCCAAGGCATGAGGGAGGACAGGGATTCCATGCATAAAGTTAACCTGGGGATGGTTCAATGACAAATGAGTAGAATGTCTCCAACATTCATTGCATGGTCAGATAGTTCTGCTGAACAGATACCTGGTTGAGTTTCTTTAGCATCTTCTGAGAAGCTATGTGTACTTGCTTAAATCTCAAGGACCCAGTAATGTTTGACTGAATCTCACTCAGAAACTAGTTACATCCATATTCATTGTTTGAATACATTCATTCAGGGATTGTTTATACTCGTTTATGTTTAAACACAATTAGATACAATCAATAGAAAGGTCAAACATGTATATTTTCACCAAGTTTCAGTTTAAATGATAAATGCAGAGATTAAATAGCAAAACAAGTAACTAAGCAAAACATATCATTAAATTTCAAACAACTGAACTGGTTTGCTTTCCTCTGCATTTGCTTGAGTTTATGTTAAAGAAGTAGTATAATTTCTGTGCTCCTTAGATCCTGCCAAATCATAGCAGCCAATAGTCACATTAAATCAATGCATATTCTTCATCTAAGTCCCTTAGGTGCTGTTGAATTGTAATAAATGCAACTCTCTACTTCAGTGAGCTGGGCTGTGGTCCAGGAGAAAGGAAAATCTTGAATTTAGAGTCTTGGCTTATCTACTGCTCAGCAAGACATTCCAGATTTTAAAAAAGATGCAACTAACCAGTGCGTGTAAATAATGAAATGAGCTTGTTTTCATTGGGCATGGGACACCATACTCAATTTGGGAAATAATTGTTTTTTGTCTTGTTACATTACAGGTTGTTGTGCCATTACTTAGACATGCGTTTTATCATGTACTATATATCTTTGGATCAGTATTTTCTATTGATACTGCTGGAATTAAAAAAAAAAAACAAAAACAAAAAACTTACTTCCAGGGGTGGCTGGGTGGCTCAGTCAGTTGAGTGTCCGACTTTGGCTCAGGTCATGATCTCATGAGTTCGAGCCCTGCGTTGGGCTCTGTGCTGACAGCTGGGAGCCTGAAGCCTGCTTCGGATTCTGTGTCTCCCTCTCTCTCTGCCCCACCCCCACCCCGCTCTGGCTCATGCTCTGTCTCTGTCTCTCTCAAAAATAAACATTCAAAAAAAAATTAAATTAAAAAAAAAAACTTACTTCCAAATCCAATATAGTATCTTGTATACTAACTATGAACTTAGAAAATATAATATGTTCTCTGGTAGTGTAATTATCAGCAGTACCCCCATCAGAGAGTGGAACACAAACACACTCACTTGGGCACATGGGCCAGGGAATTCCATGAATGGACACGGGATATTTTATTCTAAGGGTTTTTGTTTTGCATGAAGAATTTGATCAGAGACTTTTAAATAAATGATTTTTAGTTTTTATTCATTTAAAAATATAATTTTAGGGGCGCCTGGGTGGCGCAGTCGGTTAAGCGTCCGACTTCAGCCAGGTCACGATCTCGCGGTCCGTGAGTTCGAGCCCCGCGTCAGTCTCTGGGCTGATGGCTCAGAGCCTGGAGCCTGTTTCCGATTCTGTGTCTCCCTCTCTGCCCCTCCCCATTCATGCTCTGTCTCTCTCTGTCCCAAAAATAAATAAACGTTGAAAAAAAAATTTTTTTTTTAAATTAAAAAAATATATATAATTTTGGACTTCTAAAACAGTTTATGATACTTACAAGTTTCATTAGTTATCTTAAAATTATAGTTTTCATTCATACAGATAATTAAGTAGTAAATGTTTTATCATAAAACCTCCTGTAATATTCCCTGTAAAAGAGAAAGACTATTTCTTTGTGTTAAACTAGTAAGACAACTGTTACAAAACTTAATTACATTTGAAAACATGGTAGGTATGGGAGAGGGGGTTGAACATTGGATGTCAGACCAGGAAAAAAAGCTCTGTTTCATTTCCAGTTTCAAAACACTATGCACTGAGATTTATTTTAGAAGTGAAAGACAAAAAAAGAAGAATGGAGCCCATTTCTTCAGTTTCACGCAGACGCAGACTGTGATTATCTCTGATTCCCAGCAGCTAGCAAGAACAGAGTTAAAATATCCTAAAAAGCAAGGATTGTGTTCTACTTTTTTTTCTTCTCCTAGAATCTCTTATTTATCCATTCTTCAAATATTGATTGAGTGTCTGGCTCTCCTGCTAACCACTGATAATACTGTGGTGAACTCTATCTTCCAAAAACGGCAGCAGACATATTTGCCTCCCACATGCTTTTCCATAATGTGACGGGGCTACTGTTGTTGGAAAGTGGGGTCTGATTGCTCTTCAGTTGGGCTAGCCTTAACACTTGCTTATAACCAATAGAAGGTAGTAGAAATGGGGACGCCTGGGTGGCTCAGTCGGTTAAGCGTCTGACTTCAGCTCAGGTCATGATGTCACAGTTCATGAGTTCAAGTCCTGCATCAGGCTCTGTGCTGATAGCTCAGAGTCTGGATCCTGCTTCAGATTCTGTCTCTGTTTCTCTCTGCTCCTCCCCTGCTCATGCTCTGTCTCTCTCTCTGTCAAAAATAAATAAACAAGAAGAACAAAATAAAATAAAAATAAAAAAATAAAAGAAGGTAGTAGAAATGAAAGTGCATGAATGTTGAGGCCAGTCATACGTGACAATGCATCTTCTCCCTGGTCCTCTTGAAACTTTTGCTCTGGGGGAAGCCAGCCAACATGTGAGAAGTCCAACTACCCCGAAGCTGCCTGGTAGAGAGACCGTGTGTAGGCACTCCAGTCAACTGTTGTGCTAAGCACAGTCTTCCTGCCATCCTCACCAAAACATCAGATGTTGAATGAAGCTGTCTGGGACCCTGCAAAATAGCTGGTCTTAGTGCCACAAGGAGTAGGAAATTGTCCTGGCCCTTCTTAGGTTTCTAACCACATCATTATAACAATTGTTATTGGGGTAAACTACTGGGTTTGGGATTGCTATGTGCCAATAGGTAACCCTAACAACAACTAATAATAATAATAATTGCCTAATAATTGCCAGCATCTATTCAGCTCTTCTTAGGTCTTAAGTATTTATTTAATTTTCAGGTAAGTATTAACATGATCCCTATTTTCTAGTGAGGTCAAAGTAAACTTGCTGAAGATCCCAGAGCCTAGAAGAGATGAAGCTAGAATTAAAATGCAAGGCCTGAATTCTGATCTGCTATACTCTGCAAAATCTCTGCCCTCAAGGAGTTCCTAATCCAGTAGAGAAATAAACCCATTAATAATTATAATAAAACGTGACAAGTATCATAATATGGGCTTCATAAGACGTCATGAGAATTTGGAAGAGAGAAAATATAATTCTCTGTTGGGTGAGAAGGAGACAGGGTAGAAAAGAAAAGACTCAGAAAGACTTTGAAAAGGAAGGAGAATTTGTTCATGTAGAGATCATGTGCTTGAGTGAGAGAACATTGGATTTATTTTTACCTTCCTTCCTTCCTTCCCTCCCTCCCTCCTCTTTTTGTCTCTTTCCCCCCCTCCCCTCTCTCTTAATGGCAGATAAATATGGCTGAAGCAAGAGAGACTAAAGGATGGAAAAATTTTTTGAGGAGGCAAATGATAAAAGGTTTGCACGGACCATTTTATTCCATGCTAAAACTTTTGTGTTTTTTTAAATAAGTGATAAGGAATTACAGAAGAAATTTTGATGAAGGAAGTAGCAAAAGAAAGCTTGCATTTTTACAATATAATTTTGCAGTGTGGAAGATGAATTGAAGTGAATTTAGAAATAGGTACTCAAATACATATTTTATATAAAAGAATAAATGGATTAATTTAAATTGTAATTTGGTTTCTCTCTCTTTTTACTGCCTTAAGCAGTTTGCCTTATCATTCAGAGCAAAACAACACAGAATACACAAAGTTAATAGTAACTAACATTTATTGAACACTTATTATGTGTATTGTCATTTAATTCTAACAACAAACTACAGTGTAAGAATTGTTAGTATCTCTTTTTTGTGTAGAGGGAAATTGAGGAAGACTATATCCAAAATTACATAGCTATTTGGTAGCAAAGCTGGCATTCAATCCAAGGCAGTCCGTTCTAATTAAAACTACAGGTTGTAGGACAGAGTTTAGTGATTGCAGACCCCAAAGCAGATATTTTTACTCTCATTTAGAAATGGATAATATAAAGTCATGGAAAGCGTGATGGTACTATAATGGGAAGGGCACCACCAAAACAGAAAGTTAAGGAAAGGCTTTCTTGAGGAGATTATACGTGAGTGAATTTCAAAGGATGCAGTTTGTCCTTCAAGCGAATGCTTGAAGACTCCACTTTTCCAATTCATTCACTCATCAAATATTTTTGAGCACCTTTGGTGTCAGGCACCTATACATGGAGAATAAAAGAAATAGTTAACTTGTAGCAGGTAGAGTCAATGAACAAACAATAACAAGTAACAAGTTAACGTTATGAAGGAGAAGTACAGCGGTCTATATAAGCCCCTCAAAAAAGAATTCTCATCTAATCTGAAGAAGTAAGGTTTAAACCAAGTAATGGGACTCCTAGGTGATTCAGCTGGTTGAGCATCTGACTCTTGATTTCAGCTCAGGTCATGATCCCAGAGTCATGGGATGGAGCCCTGTGTTGGGCTCCGTGCTGAGCAGGGAGCCTGCTGAAGAGCCCTCTCCCTGCTTGCGCTCTCTCTCTAAAGTGAGCAAGATTTTTTAAATTAAAAAAACCCAAGTGCTAAAGGGTAAGAGCTATTCATGTAAAGTGGGAGAATGTGATATAGGAAGAGTATTCCAGGCAGAGAGAAAGTCACTCCGGCAGGCAGAGAGGTGGGAGAACACAAGGAACTGCCATATGGCAAGTCTGATGACAAGAAAGAGAGTGCTGAGCAGAATTATGAATGAAAGGTAAGGCCTAATCCATAGAGAGTTTGATGGTATCATGTGGACTATGGAACCGTTTGAAAGTATTTTAAAATCTGATACAGTGTTTATTAAATTCACTCTGGCCACTGTGTGGAAGAACACAAGAATGGAAGTGAGGAAACACTGGGAAAGGTGGATATATTTTAAATACGTTTTGGAAATATGATTGATGAGATTTGGTGACTGATTACCAAACAAGATTGAAAAAAAAGGGCATTTTATTTTTAATTTTTTTAACGTTTATTTATTTTTGAGACAGAAAGGGTGCATGAACGGGGGAGGGTCAGAGAGAGGGAGACACAGAATCTGAAACAGGCTCCAGGCTCTGAGCTGTCAGCACAGAGCCCGACGCGGGGCTCGAACTCACGGACTGCGAGATCATGACCTGAGCCAAAGTCCCACGCTCAACCGACTGAGCCACCCAGGCGCCCCGAAAGGGCATTTTAAAGGACAGCTCATCCATTTATATATGTTTGACTGGAGAGGTGGTCGTAACCAACAGGGCGCATGTCAGAAAAGTGTACAAGGAATAGTGAGGATGTAGGGGAGGACTGGAGAGTGTGAGTGGGGTGCTGGAGAGATCCTAAGTTCAGTTTGGACAAGCTTAGCTTGACATGCCTATGAATTATCCAAGGTGAGAGTTATTATATAGTTGTACATACAGATGTCTGGATTGAGTATACAGATTTGAAAATTCCTGACAAAATAGACACATGGTAGATGAGGTTATGAAATTGCCCAGGGAGGGAGAGTAGAGTGACAAGAGGAGCTCCTTGGACAGAGGGCTGAAGAACATTCTGAGCTGGAGGTGTTAGAGACAAAGGAAACAGGAATTTCCTCAAGAGATAGCAATTGAAACTGGACAAGACAGGGTTTTAGAGAGAGTTTGAGGTGGAAGAAGCAGTTCATAATGTCAGTTAGCTGACATGGGAAAATGTAGAGCAAAGAATGAAGTGTTGAATTTGACCTGCTAGGGTGACATTCATTTTAGTGAAGTGTTAAGGACAGGTCACAGTGGGAAGAGAAGACATCTCTGAAGAAATTAGGCTGTGAAGAATATAAGACAGTAACCAAGGGGAGATATAAGATTAAGGAAAATATCTTACTGTTTATTGTTTGTTTTTCTTTTCCTTTTCCTTTCTTCTTTTCTTTTCTTTCTTCCCCCACCTCCCCCCTCCCACCATTGAAAGACTCTAGGCAGTGTTAGAACGTTCTAGTCAGAGTTCACTGAGCAGAGAAAGATGAGTGCTTATATGTCAAGTCCTGTTCCTTCTACCAAGAAAAAGGAATTGTTTCAAAGTATGAGATCAAAGGCATAAAAGAGATCACAAAGATCAAAATTTGCTTAGAAGGTGAGAACATGACCAGAAAATATATTGTTGCAATAATTTTGAGAAATCTTTCCCACAGTCATTTTTTTCCCTTATTACTTCAAATAAATTTGTGGTCATTTGTACAGTCATTCATTCTTTCCTATGAGGATTGTGGTTCTTAATGTGGTTAATAGCACTCATGTTTATCTAGAGTACATATGCATGTTAAAAGTGCCCAATGAAAGTACCTTTTTAAGTCTGTATCTCCCAAAGGTTTAAACCCATCCCTATTTTATAAACAAGAATTTGTCTTCTAAAAGTATTTATGGATTTATGGTTCCTAGAAACACTAGGAGTAGGCTGGTAGCTCCCTTTATTGATATCCAATGTCTGATATGCCACAGAAGTGAGATAAAATTTTTCACTGAAAAATTAACAATAAAAAAGAACCCCAGGTACATCACTGTTGGCTCCTTCCTCACTGTGAAACAGGGAAAAGTATCTCTGGCCAGCACCAGGGATGGTAGAGGCAAAACAGAGTGTCGTTCAAAGCTATTTATGATATGGAGGACATGACAGAGGGTATACAGGCAGAAAGTCTAGGTCCTGGGCATTTCCTCCACCCATGGTTCTTTCCTACTTCCATCCCTCAAACTCCGAGGGATCATGGTGGGTTGGTACAACCTGGTTGTCCATTGCTGGGAGAATGGATAATTAAATATGGTGAACACACACTATGAAATACCATACCACAGTTAGAAGCAATGAAGTAAGTGTACATTCACAGACATGGATGGACATGAATAGATGCCTGAGTTTTAGAAAGTGTAAGAAACAAAAAGAGAACTATAATCTATAGTACAATACCAGTTACATACTTTTTTAAAAAAGATTCAAAACAACATGGATAGGATATACAAATGAACAATATCTTAAAAAAAAATAGTGTCTTCGGTGGGAGGAGGGGACAGGAGAGGAATGAGACAAGCGGCTATTGGAGGGATAATTAATTATAATTTAAAAAAGAAAAGAGCACTGATGGTGATGGCATGCCTTGAACTCAGATCTGTGATTAAAAGAAGTCTCTGTACAGCCATCCAAAAAAGATAAAAGCCAATATAACCAACAAGAAATTCAAAAAATTATATAATGAACATGCAAGTAGGTTTATAGATATGACAGTTTGCAGAAGATTGAAATCTGCCCACATGCAAATGGAGAAGAGGGTAGGCTTTCTGTTACTGAGCCATTTAAGATGAAGAAAAAATTCAGCATCCATTCCTCCAGGCTACTATTGATTCATCAAACTCTCCCCAGTAGTTCCAAAAGGCACATACTGAAAAGGGTCACAGAGGGTACAATATAAGATTTTGAATGAAGTGACCCTCTGGTGAAAGAACAGGAAATGTGGAAGGGTTAAAAAAAAATCTCAGTAGGCTAGGAAAAGACCTCAAGAGATTGATCAATTTTGTCAAGCTAGTTTTGAGATTGCCTTCATATATTTTAAAATATTTTTGAGAGACAAAGACCTAAAGGCATTGCCAATTAATAAGTGCAGAAAATCTATATACTGGAAAATTTTATTAAATTAATATTTTAAACTTGTGTTGAATGTCAGTCTTGACCCAAACGATGCCATGACTTTGAGTAGAACAAAAGAAGGTTAAAAACGCCCTTCACATGAAAGTTTTATATTCTGACAGCACAAAGGAATGAAATACTTTCTCATCTGAAATAGCAGTTGTCTGGGAGGTTCTTTTATTCTTTCATTGGCACATAGTAAATTGAGTCTTTTCAACAGTAATGCAATTGGGAACTTTAAAGATAATTAAGAAACATAAAATATGTCAGTCTTCTCAAACATAGTTGGAATATGAGTTTTAATCTCTCTCCTTCAAGAGCATTAGTATAAATTGAAGTCTATGCTCTCATAATTTTTTTAAAAATGTATCATTTTAAATATATACCAAAAAAATGTCTAATAACCGTGTACAGAAAAGTAAAGTGTTTGTGTTTTTATAAATATTTAATAAGAGCTGTACTCAAAATATATTGCTCATACATGAACAAAAATATTTCTTAAATTTGTTGATATAATGTGGCAAAAAATATAAAAGAAGAGAAAGGAAATCTTCTAATAAAAATTAGGTTTGATAACTGGCTCTGATATAAATGTAGGAATTCAGTTCTCTCCTTAATGTCTTAGAGGTCACAGACAACACAAAAGGATAAGTGTATCTATCTGTCTCCTTCTTACAATCTCAGCAACTATACTGATTGTCATATAGTGTGACTGGTACCAGAATTTATACCTAATGCTTGCAGTATTTGTAGTCCCCATAAGGTTTCCAAGAGTCCTACCCACTTTATAGAATTTAAGAACTGTATGATTCACAAACAACTTGGGAATAGATGATGCATGTCTCAACTCTAGTTCAAAAGAGTAAACTTTTTTTGAAAGTTCATAGAAGTAATCTGTATGTGTTGTATCTCATTTATAATCCACTCTCAGATTAGCCTTTTCTCATTTCCTCTGTGATCTGCATCTACAAACCACAATATCTGAGTCTGTAATCAGGGGAAATATTATTCCAAATTCACAGGTGTTTATCCTCATAAGTACATTTATTTCTTTAAGTTTATAGACCTTCAAGCATTCAACAGTTAACAATCTCCACTTGGGCCAATGTGCAATCAACCTCTTATTATCAGAGTTCCTGCTCAGTGCCATAGCGTTCTCCATATCCATCATCATTACAAAAGATGAAGACTCAGGGGTGTCTGGGTGGCTCAGACTCTTGATTTAGGCTCAGGTCATTATCTCACGGTTCATGGGATTGAGCCCCACATCAGGCTCTGCACTGACAGCTTGGAGCCTGCTTGGGATTTTCTCTCCTCTCTCTGCCCATTCTCCCCCCAAATAAATAAATAAACGTAAAAAAAAAATGAACACCAAGATTACATGGGTCCTACATAGCACACATGGAAATAAAACAGATTCCCAGATATAACTCTACCCTAATTACAAAGAAAATTATGCAATGCTCCAAAATAAAAGAAAATGCAAGAATCTTACCAAGAAGTCTGATCAAATCTGCAAAACACATTTGGAACATCCAAAACATACCCATAACTACTACTTACATATTTTTTAATCTTTTTTTTAATTGAGGTATAGCTGAAATACAATATTATATTGTTTTCAGGTATACAACATAGTGATTTGACAATTACATACATTTTGAATGTTCACCATGTGTAGTTACCATCTGTCACCATACAAAGTTATTACATTACTGACAATATTCCTTTTCCTGTACTTTTCAGTCTGTGACTTATTTTAGAAATGGAACTTTGTAACTCTTAACCCTCTTCACCTATTTTGGCTATCCTCCCCACCCCCATTCCCTCTGACAATCATCAGTTCATTCTCTGTATTTATGAATTGATTTCTGTTTTTTTGTTCATTTTGTTTTTTTTATATTCCATTTATAAGTGAAATCCCATGGTATTTGTCATTTTCTGTCAGACTTATTTCCCTTAGTGTAATATCTTCTAGGTTCATTCATGTTGTTATGAATAGCAAGATTTCATTTTTTATGGCTGACTAATACTCCATTGTATTTATATACCTTATCTTCTTTTTAAACTTGAAGTATAATTAACATGTAGTGTTATATTAGTTTCAGGTGTACAATATAATGATACAATAATTCTAGACATTATTCAGCACTCATCATGATTAAGCATATTTTTAACAACCCCTGTGCACTGTTGGTGGGAATGAAAATTGGTACAGCCACTGTAGAAGACAGTATGGAGGTTTATTGAAAAATTAAAAATTGAATTACCATATGATCCAGTAATTCCACTACTGTTTACCCAAAGAAAACAAAAACAGTATTATATGCACCCCTAAGATTATTGCAGCACTGTTTACAATATCTAAGATGTGGAAGCAACCCAAATGTTTATCAATATATGAATGGATAAAGAAGATATGGTATAGATATACAAGGGAATATTACTCAGGATGAAATCTTGCCATTTGAAACAACATGGATGGACCTAGAAGTATAATGCTAAGTGAGGTAAGTCAGTCAGAGAAAGACAAATACAATATGATTTTACTCATATATAGAATTTAAGAAACAAATGAACAAACAAAGAAAAAAGAGACAAACAAACAAAAAAACTGGACAAATAGAGAAAAAAAACTGTGGTTTCCAGAGGGGAGGTAGATGGGGGGATGGGCAAAATAGATAAAGGAGATTAAGAATACACTTATTGTGATAAATATCTTATTTTTAAATATCTCCAACATAGAGCAATTTTTTTGTATGGCAATTAAATATTTCAAACACAAAATAGAGAGTATGCCACCAGATGACACATGCTCAGAATACTATTCACCCTTCAGGGTTATGCAGCCAAAGCATTTTTCACCAAATGACAAATCAAGAGGGAGAACGAGTTTCCATTCTGTCGAACTCTATGGAGGATGAAGATGGCCATGCTTCTTGGGTACATGAGCTCTCTTTTCTCCCAAACCAGAAGTGTGTCACACAGGGTTTAATTTGAGAAAACACCTTCTTCGAGATACAGCCTGGCATAGCTGAATAGAGAGCTGTGTTTTAATTTTAACTTTGCCGATAATTAGTTATGTGAGGATGGAAGAAAAACCTCAACTCTGTAGGCCTCAATTTGCAAATGTATAAACTAAGAAGTTTGCAGCAGATGATTTCTAAGGTTCTCCATACATCTCCTTTTTATCTGTTTCCTTATCTTAAATTAAATTTAATAATTTTTTAATTCATGTAATATATGTGTCTTAAGTATCTAGAGAATGTTAGGTATATGCTAAATCTAAAAACACAAAGACAAAAATCTACAACATACATTTTATAAACCTATCCAAATACCCATATAAGAGATACTATATTGGTATCATAGAAAAAAATATCTTAAAGATAATAGGAAGAATGAACACAATCTTTGTGGAACATAGAAAAAATAATCTCAGTGAGGGTGTTGAGTTAGACCTTATTAGATGAGTAATCTTTTGCAGATTTGGATGAACAAAGATGCCCTCTCCAAGTCCCTTCACATATTATAATTCAAAAATATATACTGAGATCTTGACCATCAAGTATTCTGAACAAAGCAGTATTACCTTTACTAGAAATAATGAAAATCTTAATGTGTAGCATGATGTTAAAATTGGAACTCTGAAGTTATTAGATCACCACAAATACAGTCAAAGGTGAGGCATTTAACATTTAAGCTCCTTTTTTTTTCTCCATTTGCTTTTGTTCAGGACTTTTGGTGGCAAAAGAAACCCAACTTGAGTCGTATTATGTAATAGCAGGAATGCTGCTAGACCTCAGGGACAGTGGAAGCCTAAGGCTAGAACAATAGAATCTTCCCACATTCTCTAAATCGCTGATCTTGTTTTCATTTTCTTAGTCCTGCTTCTTCCATTTGATAGAAAACATGGCGGCCAATAGCACCTAAAACTCAACTATCTTCCTCCACTTCCTCTCCCTAGTACCACTAATTCCTCCTCATCCCCAGTTTGGAAAAGACAAGTGACTGGCTTGGGTCATGTGCTTCCCTTTAGAACAGTCAGCTGAGGTTTGAGGGAAGGTAAGATCTTTGGGCCAGTTTGGTGCTGGCTGCTACCACAGAACAAGCACCTGCCCCCAGAGAGAGATAGTGATACGAGAACATGTCTGGGCCCCACACTTTACTGGCTCTGTGATGTTGGAAAAGTTACTTAACTTCTCCAAGTCTCCATTTCCCCATCTGTAACAGAGAAGAAATGCTAGCTCCCAACTCACAGAGTTTTTGTGAGTATTAAATGAATTAATGTACCTAATGCAATTAGCACAGTATCTGGTACATATTAAATGCTTAATAAAGGGGCTCCTGGGTGGCTCAGTCAGTTGAGCATCTGACTTTGGCTCAGGTCATGATCTCATGGCTCATGAGTTTGAGCCCTGCATCAGCCTCTATGCTGACAGCTCTGAGCCTGAAGCCTCCTTCCAACTCTTTCTCTCTGCCCTCCCCCTCTGGCGTTCTCTTTCTCTCTCTCTCTCTCTCTCTCTCTCGCTCGCTCGCTCAAAAATAAACATAAAAAAAACTTGTTTTAAAAAATGCTTAACAAAATAGTAAATATTTTTTTTTATTTTTTCTAATGTTTGTTTATTTATTTTTTTTTTTAATTTTTTTTCAACGTTTGTTTATTTTTGGGACAGAGAGAGACAGAGCATGAACGGGGGAGGAGCAGAGAGAGAGGGAGGCACAGAATCGGAAACAGGCTCCAGGCTCTGAGCCATCAGCCCAGAGCCCTACGCGGGGCTCGAACTCACGGACCGCGAGATCGTGACCTAGCTGAAGTCGGACGCTTAACCGACTGCGCCACCCAGGCGCCCCATAATGTTTATTTATTTTTGAGACAGAGAGAGACAGAGCATGAACGGGGGAGGGTCAGAGAGAGAGGGAGACACAGACTCTGAAGCATGCTCTTGGCTCTGAGCTGTCAGCACAGATCCCGATGCGGGGCTCAAACCCACAGACCGCGAGATCATGACCTGAGCCGAAGTTGGACGTCCTAGCGACTGAGCCACCCAGGCGCCCCAGTAATTTTTTTAAATTATCATCACCATCATCATCCTCATCATCATCACCATCATCACCAAAGTTCCCATTAGAATCACACCAATCAGAAAGGGAAAAGGTATCCTCCTCAGAAGAATAGAAAGTATTGAATGAGCCAAATAATATTTGTTATTTGCACTGCTGCTAGAACATCTTATTCCAAAACTCATCTTGGAACAAGAACATAAAAATAGTTAAATGGAAAAATAAAAAGATGAAACATATGTCTAAGGGAGGAAAGAAAAGGGCAATTAGAACAAACTTATAGATAATTAAGAAGAAAACACTTAAGTCTTTTTTTATACTGTAGCAGTTGAAGAAACATCTATCCCCATATTTTTTCTCTGATAATCTAAATGCATTGGAGTCGTACATTTACTCATAGTACAACTCCAACGTCTTCCTCTGGGGCCACACCCGCTGATGTGGGGTAGGCGAAGGAAGGCGGAAAATAAACCAAAAAAATAAAATGTGCTCTTCAGTTTAAAGCTTTTTCCACTTAAAGAATTCATATATAATTTATATATTATAAGTTACGTAACCTAGTATACTATAATGTTTAGGTAGGGTCCAGCTTCTCTTGGATAAAAATACTCAGTGATTCAGAACCCTGCCCTTAAATATTGTCCGGGTATGTGGTTGGAGTTGGAAGAGGGAGAAGGGTTTCATGGCCTTTATGTCCTTGTGGACTTGGCAGAGGAGATGAGGCTTACTGCCTGCATGCAGGTCTAGCTTCAGATCTGCCAACAAGGGATATACTGGCACTGCTGAGTTGTTTGTGATTCAGTTTCTGACTAGAGTGCCCATGATTTAGTCTGGTTTGGCCATAGCCTGGTAGCCCTGCCTGATTTCTCAACGTCAGTGTGGTTTCCACTAACTGAAGACATCTTGGGTGTCATCAGACCTTTCATCTAGCCTAGACTGCTGGTTCTCCTGCAGCCCCTGACACAGTGGGTTTCATAGCAAGCCAGCAGGCTCTCAAACCAGCATTCACATCCCTCAGGAATGCTGCCTTTCAGATATTCACCTGGTGTGCTCCCTCATCTCTTGCCAGTTGCTACTCGAGGGTCACTTTTCAGCAAGGCCTATATAAAATCGCATCCTCCACAGCACTTCTTATTTCCTTTCCTGCCTAGCACTCACTGTCATCTCGCATGTAATATATTTTACTTTTTGTTAAACCTCTGTCTTTCTCTCACTAGAGTATAATTTTGCCTTTGTTTAATACTGCATGGTCAGTGTCTAGAACATAGCCTAGCACAAAATAAGTGGTCAGTAAACATATTTGAGAAATGCTTTAGAGTTCCAACACTCTCTCTCTCTGAATATACTGTTTTATTCTCCTAACTTGTTTTGTTTGGCACATAGTAGGTGAGTGAATAGATGGGCTTACTTACCATCAGTGTGTCCCTTACTCCTTGCTATGGCTCAGCCGATGTGGTTGTCAGCTAACCCTTTGGTCCATTTCCAGGGTTTGCTTTCATTTCTCAACTATTGCTTGATTATTGATTCTTCTTCCAGGCTTTGACTCCAATATAATTGTCTTGTGATCTGATGTAGCAATCCCTCCTTGTAACGTGTCCTTGAAGATTTTGTATATTTTACCAATGCTCCATCCCTATCTGTCTAACCCTGTGCCTGTTCCTAAGAGGAATTCCTGCCTCAACAGCTCTTCTCTGCTGTTACCTACCTTCAGGCTTAGATTATCAGCTGATTAGCCTCACGCGTAATTCTGGATGTCCCTATTCATCTCATTTGGACCTTCAGGGAACAATGAACTCATTTGACCCAATCTAAAGTTTCGTTACGTCATCATACTATATCTAAAATTGTGGGTCCTTGCTCCATTAAAAGACCAACCTATTATGGATCTACATTTTATAAGCATACTCTGAATATTGCAAGGTTATATAAGCTTGCAACTTTAAAAATAGCAAAATTTATTGGGCTTTTATTATGTGCCAGACACTGTGCTAAGCATTTTCTCTATATTACTGCTTCTTATTTTCACATAACTTTATGAATAGAGACTATCATTTTAGCCCCATTTTATAGATAAAGAAACTAAGGTTCAGACAGCCCAAGAAATTTGCCCAAGGTCACACATTTGGTAAGTAGCAGAGTTGAAGTTCATAGCCAGTTGTGTTTGTCATCGCGGCTTATGTTCTGAAGGACCACACCAAATAGTCTTTATTACTTGTGGCCACTAAAGAGGAATTTTACCACAATTCATTTATCAAATAAGTGAACTGTGTACATTCAGAACCAAGCATTCTTTTAATTTACAACGTAGAACAGAAGAGAGCATTTTTTGTCACTCAGAAATATCTTATGATTTGGTAAATTCCCAAATGAATACAGAGATCATAAACAAACAAATGGATTCCAATGAGGCAGAAATATCTTTTTTTCTCTTCTATATCAATATCATCTTTCCTTTACTCATTTTTCATGCTGTATTGCATTCATATTCCACTGATTAGAAAAGACAACACAAAATGACTTCTCTAACACTCCTTCTCATAGCCCTTTACATAATGACTTTGGCTTGTAAGCCACCAGGCTATATGTGTTTTATTCGGCAATGGTTACAGTTCTAATTAGTAGCTTAAATAAATGCAATGGCAACTGATAATAATGTGCTAGAGCACATTAACATTTGCAACTCACAAGTTGTTTACTAGTCTTATCATGTTCTAATTATCAGTATGGTCAGGGGCAAATTGTTGTATTTTCTCCCCCTTTTTACATGGCTCAGCATGGATAAGCTGAGAAATGTATTAGAAAACAGTATTTCTAATGATTTTATTTCAAAATATATTTTTCATCCTGAGAAAGTTACCTTCTGAATTCTTAAATTGCTGAGATGAACTGAATGCTTGGAACTCTGTAATCATTTCTGAAATCTCTGAACTGAGGGAAGTCTTCAAAACAAGAATTGCTTTATGACCCTAGTCCCTCCCACACTTTGTGTGTACACAGGGCTTAATTTCTGTGGCCTCATAAGTTTTTTAAGTTTATTTTTGAGAGAGACAGTATATGAGCGGGGGAGGGTCAGAGAAAGAGGGAGACACAGAATCCGAAGCAGACTCCAGGCTCTGAGCTGTCAGCACAGAGCCCGACATGGGGCTCAGGCTCATGAACCGTGAAATCGTGACGCTTAACCGACTGAGCCACCCAGGCGCCCCTGAATGTTTCATTTTTAAAATAGGAATAGGCAGAGAAGATGGTCAGTAGAAGATACAAGTTAGAGGAATAGATTATGGTTACCCCAGGGACTACAGCCACGGCAGTTTACAGCTAAATTTCCTGCGTCTCAAATCACTCAAGCATTGTTACAAAGTCTGTTACACACTCTTGCTTTCTCTTTCCGCAAATAGGGTCTTTCCTGCCTCTTTCAGAGCAGCGACTACTTTTGTCAACAACCAAAGCAGCTCACCGCTGTGAAAATAACTTGGAGTAAAAACCGACCAACCAAATAAAAAAATATATTTGTTCCTTAAAACTGAAGTGGGATGGAAAATACCAGGGGATATTATACTCAAAGAAATATGGTAAGGAGGCTTGTAAGCCTTTTGGAAATATAGTTCTGGAGTTAGAAATTCCTACAGGATGGAGGCCATTCTGGCATCCTCTGAAAATGAATCCTTGGATGAATCTTCCAGATGCTATTGTGCTTTGACAGTTTCGTTGACTCAAGAAGAGAGTGAGGACAAGGGGGCTGAATATTTTATTTTGCGCTTCTCAGTATAAATGTTTCTCAAGCTACTTGTTTCCTGGAGTCCAGCATACAACTGGTAATTCATGACACGATTTTAATCATAGTTAGACTGTGATGGATTGAAGCGATTAAAAGAGGCTGTTACTGAAAGGGGAGGTGAAACATGGAACACACACACCTGCTTCTAGTTTGAGGACAGAAAGCCCTAGAAACCGATAAAAGCAGATGGTTGAAGTTTGAACATGAAAGTGTTAAGTGACAAAAATAAATTGTTTACATAAATTCTGAGATACAATAGGTTATTTGTGAAGTGACTGTGAAGCTAACGTTAGGCAGCCTCATTTATTTACCATAATCACAGATTAAGTCTTGACACTAGGGCCATGAGCCACATTCAAAGTCTATTTCATCCTGAGTTTGTGATGCAGTACCATGGCCTTTACTGGACAGTCTTTGTATGTTTCAGATTTACTGACACTGAAAAATGTAGCTGAATATTCATTGTATTAGTGAAATTTTGATCCCACTATCTCATCACAGTAATTACATGATATCACAGAGTAAGTCGCATCTTCATTATTGTTTACAGATCTGAAAATTTGGTCTTAAACAGGTTTGAAGAAAATTTTCAATTTCTCCCAGGCCAAGGGATAGTACAGAATGTCTTCTTATCAGAAAGAAACATTCTCAAAGAAATTCCATTTTGATTTTCTTCCCTTCTATTGAACGATCACCTTTTCTGGTTCTTTCCATAGAATGCCTCACATAGAGAATCCCCAATATAAAATAGGTTGTCCTAGAGGTCATATTGCAGCCATTTGTTTGAAACACAGAAAACGTTTTCCTAAGATTTGGTGCTATTAGACTAATTAGATTCACCCAAGCTACCTGCCAATTTAGCAAATAAAGTAGCAGGTCTATTTAGGTTAACACACATTGTTTCAGTGAAAAACACCTACTAGATCCTACTGGGAAAATATCTTTTCTGACCTTAGTAGTAATCTGACCTTAGTGGCAATTAGTCCAAAAGCCCTTTTCCTAAAGTAGTTCTCATCTTCTCTAATGGCTTAAGGATTTGATTCTTATTAGAAAGTACCACTGTAATTACTTTGTAATTATTTACATTTACACTTTGTATAAGGGTCAAAATAAAAAGCAGAACTATCAGGAAACTATACATGATAAAGATAGATATATGCATAGATAAACAGATAGATATAGAGTTTTGTTCTAAGTATTTGACCTTACATAATATGGAAGCTCATGTTGTTTAAGTAGTCTCTGGAAGGCTGTTGACTTTGCATCTGATTCTAGAACATCATATAGTAATGGTCTATGTCCTCTTAATAGTCAAGGTCAAATACACCAGCCAATGGAATAACCCTCTCCTTTGCCCATGATTCAGAGACCTAAAGAAACCAATATCCAGGCAGCAGTTGGAATGGAATCATTTTTGTGTCCCCAACAGAACGTGGACATGGGAAACGAAAAAGTGTTGCTAGGAGATCATTTAGAGTCATACTGAAAGAAATCACTTCTACCTCTGCTGTTGGATTCCTGGATGGATGCATGAATCCTGGTTCTAGGAAAATAATGTCATTGGATGCCGATTTAGGCATATACCAATCCAAGAAGACAATCACACTAGTCCCTCAAGGTGTTGCCATCCCCCTAGCACAAGTTTTCAAATTCTTCCCAATTAAGCCAGCTCCTTTGAGATAATGATAATTCCATGAGCATGAACCCATTGCCACACTTCATTTTCTACGGAATGATTTCCTTGGTCAGAAGTGATGCTGCGTGGAATACCATGAAGGTGGATAAGGAATCCTGAAGTCTATGACTGATAGTTTTGGCAGATGCATTAGGGAAGACGAATCTACATCCAGAGTTTAAGTATCTATTTTAGTAATAAATAAATGCTTTTTTCATAATGCAAGTGTCCTAATGTAAATAACATGCCAAAGCTTGCTGACCCCACAGGGGAATAGTGTCACATCAGGGGCTTATTTTGGTCTCTGTAGCAGTTCTCTGCTAAAACTGGGCACTCATCAGTGGGGATAGCCAGTTCAGCATTGATGAGAGAACGTCCATGATGCTGAGCCTATGCATAACCTCCACTTCTGCTGCCATAGCCATGTATCAATGAGCCCACTAGGCAAGGACAGGAGTGGCTGGAGAAGTAAGCTAACTTTATCCACACACTTAGTCATCCTATCCACCTGATTATAAAAATAATTTTCTTCCACAGTCACTCTTTGATGAGCATTTATAAGGGACACAAATCTTTAACTTTTCTGCATATTTGGAATGGTCCACCACACAGTTCTTTCTTAGAACTCCTACTAATCCATTTTTCAATCAATTCCTTAGAAGTTCCTGACCTTCCAGTCAAACCATTGGCTCTACTTCATAAATCTGTATAGATTTATATGTCATGACATCCCTTATTCCAGGAAAAATGGACATCCAGGGGCACTTCTTGAAGCAGGAGGATTTTCTTCCATTACAACCCTTCAGGGTCATCCCAAGGTGAGGCTACAGTGCTGTAGCTGTCTTCTTTGGGGTCATACCTACATAGAACCATCTATAAAACAAGCCCAAGATTTCTCTTCCTCAATCAACTGGTCTTGTGGACCTCCCTATGAGACCACAGGTACATGTTGAAAAACAGAAGGTAATGTAGCAGGTAGAGGGACAAAGCGCATCTGGGTTTGTGTAACATACTTGTGCCTTCAGGGCCAGCTTGTATGAGACCTTGTATGTACTTTTTCTGTTTGATGATGGAGTGTAGTTGTACACACCCAGCTTTATGGTTTGAACAAGGCACCACATGCAGTTCATGATGGGCAGTTCAGGTCACAAGTTGATAGTCAATGGTTAAATGATCAGTCTCTACTAAAGACCTATATAGTAACATAAAAGCTGTTACTTAAAAGCGAAGTTATCACCAGAGGACAGCATGGCTTTGTTCCAAAATTCTAAGGGTATTCACTGTGATAAAGTTCTGCCAAAAGATTCACGTAGCATCTCTATTCATCACTGACACTTCAAGTACCATAGGATCTGCTGGGCCATATGGACTAAGTGGCAGAGCAGCTACCAAGGGTGTGTAGACTCATTACAGAACCTTCATTTATTCTGTGCTTCACTCAATACTGGCAGCTTTTTGGATCACTCAGTACGGGGTCAGAGTAGCATGCCCAAATGGGGCTATACGTTGCTCCCAAACCCAAGTGGCTCACTAGGTGATATGCCACTTTCTCAGTGGTCAGTTACAGCAACTTTTCCTTCACCTTGCAAGGGATAACTTAGTAAGTCTCAAGCCATTGCACCTTCAGAAATTCCACCCAGGTGACAGTCTCCTGAATTTTTATAGGTTTTATTCCCCACCATTTTACATGCAAGTGTTTTACCAGCTTGTCTAGATAGTTGCTACTTTCTGCATACCAGGTCCAACAAACAAAATTTTATCAATGTAATGGACTAGCTCAATGTCCTGTGAAGAGAATGATGATCAGTATTCTGCAGATTAAATTCTGACATAGGGCTGGAGTAATGGCATACCACTCAGATCAGACAGTGAAGGTATATTGCTGGCCTTGTCAGTTGCAAGAAAACTGTTTCTTTACTGGTCTTTACTGTCAAGTATAGAGAAAAAAGAATATTCACCAGATCAATAGCTGTATACCAGGTGCTGGGGATGTGTTGGTTTGGCCCAGATAAAAGAAAAAAAAACCTGCAGAACAACTGGTGCAATTGGAGTCACCACCTGGTTAAGTTTATAATAATCCACTGTCATTCTCCAAAATTCATCTGTCTTCCACATTGGCCAAACGGGTAAGTTAAATGGGAATAACCATCCCTAAGTCTTTCAAGTCCTTGCTTATGACACCATATCTCCAGCAATGCAGTATTATTTTTGGTTTTCCATTTTCATAACTAGAGGCAGTTATAATGGCTTCTATTTGAGCTTTCCTATCATAATAGCTTTAATTCCATGGGTCAGGGAACCATCGTGGGGATCCTTCCCATCACTAAATATGCACATTCCAATTAGGCATTCTAGAACAAGGAGAATAATCACAGAGTTGGTTTAGAGACCCCAAGTTTCATTGTGAGAGTAACCTGCACCAAAGGGTCCACTTCATTGATTATTTAACTTCCACAAGACCCCACTCTAACTGGTGGACCACAGTAATGTTTTATGTCTACAGGAGTAGGTATTAGGTCTAAGCCAGTTTCCATTAATATTTATAAAGTTTGATTATTTTTCCCTCACAATTTATAGTCATACTGAGAAAATGGCCACAGATCCCCTTGGGGGAATTCTGGGAAAAAGAGTAACAGTATAACTCATTGTCAGTGTAGCAGGGTCTTTTCTCAAAGGATCCTTGTTGTGTGAGCTGGCTCAAGACTGGGAATCAATGGAGGAGTTATGACTCTGTTTTGGAAATTCAATTCAGATTTCTGTTCAATAGGACTTTTCCAGTTATAAAGATTAAATAAGACTTTATTAGGCTACACATCATTTTCAGTTCTGGGACATCATGACAATCTGGCCAAATGGTGAGTTAGTCCATCCTAATGACTGCATTGGCTCCAGTGTCCATTAGAGTAACCATGCCACCAGCTTGTTTTGGGAGATTAAGTACTGCTACTTGGTCCCAGTGATAACATCAACCCCATTGCATGTCAGCATCCCAGTTTTATGGGAGCAGTTCTAACTATAATTTCCGACCTATGAAGAAGAGCTACCACAAAACTTTTCAGGGATCCTAGGGTCTCGTCACAAATTTATTCTCATAACTTCATGAAAAATACCTCCTCAGAACCCTCTAGAGGTGAGTGAGTAGGTCTTATATGAGAAAACCACTTTAATATTCTAATCACCCTATACCTTTGGATGCCTTCCTCTACAGTATTCCAAGAAAGTTATGGCATTTTCACTTAGTTGGCATAGGATATTTCAGATCCATATTTCAACCAGCCTACAAAAAAAGTTAGGGCCATTTCTAGCTTCTCTGCTTAAGACATTAAATCTAGACTCTCTCCTTAGCAGACCTATAGCAATATTTTAGGCCTGATACAACTTTATATTCCTTCTACCTGATTCCACACCTGTAATATCTATTCTTACACATATCCTTCAGGTCTGTGTCAAAATAAATTAGCAAATTATGCAATTGTCTTGGTGAATATTTCACCTTATTACAGGTAATGATTTGTGCCCTACCCTTTGGGACCTTCTGGAACTTGAGTCTGGCTATATATCTGGAAGGGTGGCAAGGGTAGGTCAAGAGGATGATCAGCAGTGCATTACAAGGCAACTATATCTGGGGAGGCCATGACAGCTTCCTCAGGAAAAGAAAGACTCACCTACTTGGGAAGGGGTGGAAGGGATACTTCCACCCCCATAGAAGACTCAAAATATTTTAGGAGATTGGGTCATCAGAATCTGCCCATATGCCCCATTCTCATTTTCAGGATCTCCTTCCTGCCAAATCAATGCCATAACTTTCAGAGAAGAGACACTTCAAGATTGAGAATTCAATTTGCATTATAGTTTAGCCACACACAGGATTGGACTATGCGTCTAGTTTTTAGCAATCTTAGTCCCACTGTTACAGAAAATAGGGGTTTTCCTTGGAGTGGTCATACAAGGTCCTTTATGCAGACCTTGAGATGGGAATGTAAAGCACTATGAGTTCGTTATCCTTGTGCTTCAAGTTCTCCAGCAGTTAAAAGGAACCAAGCAATCCGATTATGCTCTGTATTTTTACTATAATATTTTAAAGCTGTAAATATTTGATCACCCAGAGCATAGCCTTCTTTTTTCTTTTTAAATTTTTATTTGAATTTTAGTTATAATATAGTGTAATATTGGTTTCAGGAGTAGAATTTAGTGATTCATCACTTGCATTTAACACCCAGTGCTGATCATAACATGTGCCCTCCTTAATACCCATCACCCATTTAGCCCATCCCCCACCCACCTTCCTCCATCAGCCCTCAGTTTGTTTTCTATCATAAAGAGTCTCTTACAGTTTGTTTCCCTCCCTCTCTCTTCCCATATGTTCATCTGTTTTGTTTCTTAAATTTCACAAAGTGCATCAGCAGATCTGTCATTGTGTGTGAACTACAAAATGGCTGCCATTTCATTTATGTCTCCAAATCTCTCAAAGGAATATCTCTTGGGTTCATTGTAACTGGAAACATGTAGGAAAGAGAATCCTGGGAAATGTAGTTCAGTTTAACCAATCTGACACCCATAAGAACTTTATAACTTGATACTTATAAAGTCCCCATACACCCTGGGGAGAAGTGTTCCATCAGAAATTTTCTGAAGAGATTTTTGACAGTTGATAGGAAGAGAAGGATATAAAGCAGTGCTGAGTGACTAGGCTGATATAATAGTAAATAGCAAATATCCTTAATGGAGAAAGTAAACAGAAGACTCTCCTGTGTACCATAACGGAAATTTATCCACCTTATTATACTATATAGGCTTCTGATTTCTTCTATTGATGTTTTACCCAAAATGATGCAATTTTTTTATTTCCCATGGATTGTGATAAAGATTTCTCTTTCTCATGGGAAGTAGATGTAGCTGGGATATGTGATTCCTGTGGTTAAAAATTCAGACTTTGACTTCTGTTTCTTTCTTGCCTTTGAGCTATTCCTATGTAACTCTTTCTTCATTTGCAAAAACAATAATAGGCATATATATATATATACATATATATATATATATATCATAAAATTGCTGAATTTATGAAGCACATACTGGTCACAAAGTGTTATATCAATACTTAAAAATTGACTTAATCATTAATATAACTAAATAATAATTAAAAAGTAAATTAACAATAATTATGGCCAGATTATTATGTTCCTGCGGTATTATTTATGGTTTTCACTTCCATGGTAGATTATAAAATTGCAATATTTTTATGCTACTAATATCTTTACCAGTGACATTAGGATTAAAAAAAATTGTTTAAAAGATGAAACTTTCGGGGCGCCTGGGTGGCGCAGTCGGTTAAGCGTCCGACTTCAGCCAGGTCACGATCTCGCGGTCCGTGAGTTCGAGCCCCGCGTCAGGCTCTGGGCTGATGGCTCAGAGCCTGGAGCCTGTTTCCGATTCTGTGTCTCCCTCTCTCTCTGCCCTTCCCCTGTTCATGCTCTGTCTCTCTCTGTCCCAAAAATAAATAAACGTTGAAAAAAAAATTAAAAAAAATTTAAAAAAATAAAAAAAAAAGATGAAACTTTCTAAATCATTTGCAGTTTTGGTAGAGAAAATAACTATGATAGGTACTGTCCTAACTATGAACTTCCCACTTAGAAAAGTAAGTGATAGAGTTGATAGTATACACTTCATTCCTGAGTCTATGCTGGTAGTAGATGCTGTGGTATACTTCCCACATCCCCTCTCAGGATTGTAGGACCTGTTCCCCCAGATGTTTGGAGTGCTGCCAGTTGACAAGCCCTCTCAAGAAATGAATCATATCCGTGATTCTTAAAGTATGATCCCTAGACCAGCAGTATCAGCATCACTTGGATCACTGGCGTCACCTGTCAGAGATGCAAGTTCTCAGGCAACATCCCAGACATAATCAGAAACTCTAGAAGTAGGACCCAAGTATTGATTTTATTAAGCTCTCCTGGGTTCTGATTCTGATATATGCTAAAGTTTGAGAGCCATTGACCCACACTAATAAGAATTGCCTTGACCAAAGTCCCACTCCTTTCTACCTCTTTGTCCCAACTCAGAGCAACTCTAAAGGGCTACCCCAGTTTTATCATGCCCCATGTCAGTTGAAACCTTTACTGAGACTGCATTGCCTTGTGGCCCAAATTCCTTCTTTTCCCAGTTATGTTTGCTTTCCTTCTGGAGTGGATGTTTATCCTGCATTGCTAATCATCGCTTCACATTCTGCTTCCTTAGGAAGTCAACTGGTAATAGTTGATACCAGGAGTGGCCAGAAAGTTCAAACACTAAGATGGGATATTGGAGCTTTACCACCTGCCAGTCCCCTGACAATGAGGACCCTGTTACTGATGGCAGATGAAGGTCCTGGCAAAAAGTAGCAGTGAAACTGTTAAATTGCTCCCTGGCGGCGAATAGAGTTGGTATAACAGAAATAAATGCATAAGTGGGTGCAATGTACCAGGTGTTTGAAAAGTATTAATTATTATAATTATAAGGATAATGGTATTATTTGGTTATTGATGGGAATAACTGATGCTCTGAAAAAAAGTAATAAAATTCTGAACAATAAAGGGGGAGCTATGCAAGCCTGATGTCCTCTTTGATGGCATATAGAGACTCTCATCTCATAGAGCTGGCTGGAAAAAGAAATGCTGAGAACTAGGCCCCAAATTGAATTTAAAAAACAGCAGAACTCCAAAGAAGATGGAGTTCTCAACCTAAGCAAGTCAGCGATGTCAAGGTTAGGACCTTAACTGGGGAAGAATGATATCATGAGAAATAAGATGCACTTGAAATTCTTAAATCCCTAGTTTCCAGTGAACCATATAGATCTGCAGAAGTTGCCCACTTTCCCTCTCTGAGGATAGCACATTGCTTGGCGGAGATGCGAAAGCCGGTGCAATATGAGACACCACATTCATACTCCCTCCAGATTTATCCTGGCCTCCAGAACAATAATTAATGTTGAAACCACATAGAACCAAACATAACTTGGCTAGGAAAGGGCTAGATCTCAGCACTAAGTGAGGAAAAAGACTATCAAAGAAGATGTAGGACTTGGTCAGCATATACCAGAAGGAACTAAAAGAGTATGTCTGGAAACAGATGTTAAGGATGCTGGATCAAGAGAGGCAGGATATAAAGTTAAGTAAGAAAGAATGTGTTGTTGTGAGCTCATTCTCCTAGAATACAGGGTTTAGCATCCTGACATGGACCTTCAGGAAAAATGCTTACATGCTTGGAGGTGCAATGACCCACGTTAAGAAGAAGGGTGCATTGCCATGGCAGTTGGTAAAAGAAGGAAAAAAGGGCTTAGAGAAGTGAGTGTATAGAAGTGGCTATGTTATGTGAAGTCTAAAAACCCACCCACCACTTATGTTCTGAGATACTCTTTCACCAACGCAATAAGGAATACGCTGGTCATCGGCAGCGTGAGGTGTTCGGTGTGGACTCTCCTTTGTAAGCCAGAGCTGGAGGTGTTGCTCTAGAACTAGGCTCTCACATAGTAATGCAAAGACAGGATTGTAAAATGGTAAATGCAAAGTGGTGGGTTTCCTATGCTGTATATCACAAGCTGATCTCACCTTCATAAACCAGGGCCTTGGTTGGCAACCTCCTTGGGAGCTTCCCAGGTGGAATATGAAACTGGCCTCCATACACAGAGAGAGGAGAGACTGAAGAAAGACCCAGGCCATGCTAGCTTGGTAGGTGGCAAGTGCAGTAAACAAGGGAACTTACATATGAGGCTTGTCTTTGGTGGCTGCAAGATGAGTGGATCTATGCACCCACTCACCAGATCTTGAAAGTTTCTGTAGAGGCCTTAAAAGGGTTCAGGCATGTGTACTGTTGAGTCATGTGTACCATCCAGATGGTCTCAACACCATATCACTATCCCAAGGCTATGTTCCTGGGCCAGCTTCTGTGAGCTGGGAAGGTGAGAAGAGTGCAAATTCGAAGGACAAGGGAGGGGATGGAAAACCTCTGATTTCCACAGTCCAGCTCATAGGTTAACTGGAGGTCACATCCTCTTGATGACCCCCTCCCCCCCAGTAAATAATGCGCCACTGTAGACATTCAGTTAGTTAAAATGTTGAAATACTTTTGCACTAGTTGGTAAACAGCCATTACAGTGAGCACTCTGCAATATCCTATCTTTCCACAACTGAAGTTTTAATTGTTGACACAGCATTAAACAGGAGCCCATGTTGGTTCTATTTGGTAAGGACCTGAGCTATACTGGTTGTTTAGCATTTTGATATTTTGAAGGGTCTTAGTCTATTAAGCCCATTATTAAGATTAGAAATCAGCGCTCAAATATTCCTTTTATCATGTATATTATGCATTTATATACATATTTATATTTATATGTGTGTGTGTGTGTGTGTATACAGAGAGAGAGACTCTTTTAAATATCACATTACATCTTTTTTTTTTTTTTGTATTATGGTGTATTTACAATATTGATTGGAAGAAATGTGCACCAGGATGGTATGGGAGCCATGGTGTTGTGGAAATAGTGGGGCAGAGGATGGAATGAAATAATAGATCACGTGTTCCTTGGTTATAGCCTATGTTGAGAATATCAAATACATAAGCACTGTTTAATTACCTACCTTCCTTACATTAATTCACAATTAAGAAACAGTTCTTTTTTTGCAAAACATTACAGTTTTATATTAGAGCATCCCTTTAAATCCAAAATATTTTTCAACTTTCAATAAAACATGTATTTAAATCCCTTCATTTGCTGACCTATTATTGAAAATCATTGTAGGCAATGAAAACACTTTTTAATAATCTCCTCAAATCAAACAGACCCCAGCCAAATATTCCCCAAAGTGTGAAACAACAAAGTCAATAGATAAAAATGAATCAGTGATACTGTCTGGAATTTTAGCTTAATTTTTTGTAGTTGCTCAAATATTAATAACTTGAGATTTGATCTCTTAAACCTGCAGAATCTGCTTAAGCTTTTAAAAAATAAAAAATCTAAACAGAGACTTAGCCCCATGCAGCAGGAAGTCATCCCAATTTGGTAGAAGAAAGAACTAGACAATTGTAAGACACTGAGGATTGTTATATCTGTGCATTCCTAGAGAATATGTCCTAAGTGGGGTGGCTGTAAGGAAATTGACTCTGTTATAGATACAGGGCTGTGTGCGTGCCGTCCCACTACCTAGTCAGACACTAGCATCCATTGTTGAGTGAGTGGATCACAATGGTGGGTATCTTACCATAGGTTTGAATAGACAGAAGCAAAATGTAAATCAACAATAAGCAGAAACTGTTTTATTGTCATACTTATGGGAGAATTTTCAAAGGCTGAGAAACAAGCACTGAATTCTTAATCAGGAAATGATTGTAATTGTATTTTTTTTTTCTTTTCAAAGTATGAAATTGGGAGCAAAAAATCTTCAAAACTATGTTCGGTTACCAAAACTTAAACTGCTATCCTACTAATGTTAGAGGTATAAAGAGGAAGAATATGAATATGAATTTTCTTATTGAAACTATGGTGTAGTTTACCATCTCTTACATTTATTTTCCTGATTGGAATTTGCGAGGTGTCTAATTTTTTAAATCTGTGAATGAGAATTATAATAGTAACTACCACATAAATTTGGGGGGGGAGTTAATAAATTTTGGGAGTAAATATATGCCAAATGTGGAAAATATCACCTGGTAGGTTCTAAAGTATTAAATAAGCATTGGCTGTCATTATTTTGTCAAATATTGTAATTTGACAATAGCTTTGCTACCTTATAGGCAAAACAGGAACTTAAACTAATTTTTATAATTCTGACTCTATGGGAACATGCATCCTCCCTCCAAAATTGAGGCATATATGCACATATTAGTTACAGACAGTCTGAACCAAGCAGTTTGTGAAAAATGCCCGAGGAGAGCTGATCGTGTCTAGTATTTTCTGAACTGGGTCTTGTCCCTGCAAAGCAGTTCAGCTGACAAGATGTCCACTTACTTGTCTTATCTTTCTTAACTCAGTAAGGAGAGCAAGAGGCAAAGTGTCATGAGATCAGTTTGGCTAGGCACCTGTAGGTAAATCTTTCCTTACAGGTCACGCTAAGGGTTTAGTTTTCGTCTCAAGAACAATGGAAAGCCACCAAGGGTGTAAAGCAGCACATGACATGATTAGATAGGTTCATCACAGATTCGATATTGGATGAGATATGTTTATAACATATACAATTAGGTGTGCTTCTAAACATGCTGGCTACCATGTCAAGAATGAATTGGTGGGAGTTTAGGAATCTGGGCATCTGTGAACGCCAGGAGACTCATAGTTATTGCAGTGGTCTGGTGAAAATAGCTGTTTGAACCAGTTTCTGGTAGTAGAGAGGGAGAGCAGGCAAACAGATGTGAGATTTTCTTTCGGGGACTTGAATTCAAATGCAGAGCGTTACACTAGTATTTTTGACTCTATTTCCACATTTGTAAGGCAGGAAAATTGTACTTACGGCACACACAGTAGTCTTGAAGATGAAAGGAAACTTTGACACAGAGAGGCAGCAAGGCCACACAGCGAGGAGCTAAGATTAAACTCAAGCTATGTGACCTTGACAGCTTCTCTCTGCATGGGCTGCCATAAGAATTAAATGAGAAGATGCTCATAAAATGCTGAGAATCACACTTGGCCTGGTGTAAAGTCCCATTAAGTGTTACTTACTGTTATGATTATTAAATAGAAATCCTTTATACATTTTAAAGCACCATGCTGACCAAGTTATAATGTGATCCGTCCAACAAATCATATGCCTGGGTGTCAGTCACACTGATTACAGGGTAGTTTTGAAGTTCGGTTGCAATTATTCGACCATGGTTTTAAAGAGAAAGGGCACAGAGGCAGCAACCTATATGGTAGGGCTTTTCCGCTGGGATTTTCCTGAACTCTGTGCGTGTTCCCCCTTGTAGGTTGCTATGGTGGTTTTGACAGGGAATGTCAAGAAGCATGAAATTGGGTCTCAAAGCCCTTCTCTGAATAAACAAGATGTGGATGGCAGTGGTTCCCTTCCTGTCTGGGATCCACCCCTTTATGAGTCCTCCAACCTCCCTCATTCACTGAGAAGGAAACAGTCCCCAAAATGTTAACCCGCTACTTTGCAATATTCTTGTTAAGGTGTTAGCCTAAATAAAATGGCTCCTATGCAGTTGAGGACTGAGCTCTAGTTAAGACTGGGGCTGCTGGAGCGCCACATTTATCTGGTTCAGACCATGCTTGGAGACCCAAGTGCACCCCTCTTGACTTTATCAGAGAAAAATAAACAATGCAAATGAGTTTGGGAGCCCAGTACCAGTGTTAAATCCCAGGGAGATCATCACAGGCTGTGGTCTCCACATCCCTCTGGAGACATCCAACTGCCTGGATTCTGAGAGCCTTCCATATTGGAAGCAGGGATGGCGTGTTAGGGGAAGAGAAGTGGTGTCTTTTCTATCCTTTCCTTTTTGTTCGCACACTTTTTAAGTGAGCCTTCCTTTTTAAGCACCAGGTGTTAAAGAGTGTTTAATTAGGTCAAAACTTGGGGGTAGGCTAGGGAGAATTGAAGCAGGCTGCTGGTACATCAAATAACCCCAGAAGCCATTCCACGGTATTTATACCCTTGCACATAGTCCACACCCAAAACATATTTGTGGGGCTGATTAATTGCAACATTTGGAAGGGGTGTAAGGGGCCCCGCAATTCCATTTCCAGGGGAGAGCTGAGTCATTTGTCCTTGCCCGAAGTTCACATTGCACATGACACCAGTGGAAACCTCATGTGCATGAAAATCGTGCATCGTGCCACGGAGGTTCAGGCAGCAATAAAACCTGGAATGCGGAATCAAAATGCTGAGTTTTACATCCGAAGAAAAAAAAAGAAAAAAAAAAAAACAAAAAAAAAAACGGTCCATAAAGTGAGTCAGCTATAGTATATCGTAAATAGTACAGTTAAAGAAACTGCAGTTAAATGGGCCAGGTTACATTTTCACAGAGCATCTGCCTCAGAAGCTGTAGCCTCTGCACCTCTGTCACTTTACCTAAATGCCCATTCCATCATGACTCTGCCTCTCCAGCTTATGGAATAATTGAGAAAATGTACTCTGTCACTTTCTTAAATACGTTTAATTCCTAGCAGCTTGCAGTATTACTATATTATGAACTAGAGCAAAAATGCAAATTCAAATGTGTGTTTCACAAAAGCACAGACTTGATAATAAAAGGAAAGAAAAGAGTATCCTCCCCCTATTGTTCAAAGAGGTACACAAAGAGCAATGAATAGGAATAATAAATCCCAACCAAATGCAACATTTCTTGGTGACCCAGAAGGAGGCTTACCGATTATGACTAAGGCAGATCTATCCATTAAATATAAAACTGAATTTGCCGCTCGAAGGGTATTATAGTCGAGCTTCAGCACAACCCTGCAAAATCTCTCTAGAACTGGTCTTGCTATTTGAGAGAAAAGAAATAAAGCATTATGATACCAAAGAAGGTAAGATTTTTTTTTTTAATCAGTACGAGACTGACATCTTCAAATTTAAAATGTATGTGACAAATGAAGGAAGTTAAGTGTTGGATTTGGCTGTGTTAACTGCCCAGCCAACTCAGGAAGACTAAAGTGGAGTTAAGCTAATAATGAAGGGGCTTTTCAACACAATCTTTTGTATCCTGGCTCCTTCAGCTGTAACATGTCTATAACTGCATCTCCTGTTGGGCTCAGTTGTACCTGTGGAAACCCCTTCTTCTTTGAACACAGCATGGATTCTGAATTGTTTCATTTGTGTTCTGTTGTATAATCAGAATTATAAAAAAAAAAAAGGATAAGAGTATTTAGATTTTAAACAGCAATTTACTGAAAATTTATGTCTACAAAAAGTGATAAGTACCTAATTCCTTACTCTTTACCCCCAATTATATGTATTTACTCTTTCTGTCTTCTGCATTAAAAAGTGACTACTGTACTGAGGCAAGTGTAGTATGAACATTTATCAGAGGAAGACTTAAGTCTTTAGAAAGCTTAGTATGTTTTGTATTCCTGCATTGAAAGTAAAGAACATGGAATTATAGGATTTGAGCATATAAGGAACTTTAGAGAGCATCTATCCTACAGCATTTTGCAGAGGAAAAAAGGAGACTCAGGTCGAAGAGGCAGCATTCTATAGCAAAAGAGGCAGGACTTCGAGGCCAGACAGTGCTGGGTTCAGTTCATGGCTTCATAATTACGTGCAAGTACTCAGGGCAGGGAAGCCTTGGTTTCTTCACCTGGAATGGATGTAAGAATGCCTACATCGCAGGCCCCTTTTAAGGATGAAATTAAGACACCAATGCCTAGCACATGACAAGGTGCATGATAAGCACTCAGTGTATATTCTTTGCCTCTCTTCCCTTGGATTGGGACACACCCCTAGCCAGTGGCTGAATGGAAATGGTAGTACGCATCCATGGACTCCCACTTACACAACATCCCATCTTCAGTTAGACGGGCTGAGCTGTAGCTGATCTACTTAAACACACCCTTTGTCACAGAAGGTCAAGCACCTGGGGAAATTTGTGTCAAATCCACCAAGAGATAACAAGACAGGGTAGGGGAAGAGGAGAGCAACAGAGCACATCTGTAGGACATCTGAAGATGCAAAGTTGGTCTTTTTCCATTCCCAGTGGATTTCATTCTAATTCAGCTGCAATCAACTTTAAAAGAAAGTGAGTGTTTCAACTACTGAAAAGGCTGCTGAGCAAAGCCAGCAATATCTCTGTGCACCCAGCAATAGGCAAATACAGCAAGTCCTAAGAAACAAGGGTCAAAATGCTCATGCTCATGTATGGTCATTCTGTCAGAGCACTCTAGTAGGGGAAAGGGGTTAACGTTTGTTGAACACCTACCAGGAATGAAGCACTATTTTCAACTGGACTGTGAAATAGGTGTTATTACCCCCATTTAAAGACATAGGCTCAGAGAAGTCAAAGAAATAACCCAGAGGAAATAGGGTAGTAAGTGTCACTGTAAAGATTTACAGCTAGGCATATCTGACTTCAAAGCTGGAGTTGGCTTCACTGCACTCACAGCCTCCCAGAATTACTCACTTCAACACGTCATGGCTAAGCCCACTCAAATGAAGCTTTGAGTATGAGTAGTTGGGATTATAATAATCTGATCATAAACCAGTAGACTGACCACGGTCTTTAAAGGTATGCTGTTCAGATTCCATAACTCATGAACTAGGGAAAAACCAAATAGCAAATCAGTGAGTAAGACTATAGTAGGAAGCATTTAGTAATTGATTATGTTTTATAGGAAAACACATTTTAACCAGTTTTTAAAACCCACGGGTCAAAGAGTCTAGAATATGTTCACTAGGAAAAGATATAACAGTTTCCTCTTAATTATTTATCATATGAAACTTTAAAAAGTGAGTCTCAGGGCAGAAGAAATTTTTTAAGTGGACAGAAAAAGAACAAATTAAATTACCATGTAGGTTAGAAGATCCAAATAATAGAATAAATATAAAATACTTAAATGACTTGTTACACATTTTAAAAACAAATTTTACTATAATACTTGAATGTGATTTGTGGTAATTTCAGTTACATGGTGATTGTTCTGTGAATTATACAGGTGCTTTCCTGATGCAACAGAAGCTCTATTCATTAAGGTACAGTTTAGCCATTGCAAGGAGACCCGAAATAATCTCCTATAATCATCAGAGCATAGCAGTCCAGGGCTCCTGTGCTGGTGGTGTGTTATGTCAGGAAGCCAGGACCATTTATCCTTTGCTCTGTAGCCCTCAACACCTAGCTTCTATGTCATGGTTCAAGACGGTTATTCCAGCTCTGACCTTCACATCTGCATTCAAAAAAGGAAGGAGAAAAGGGGAACATAGGATGACTCATTTCCTGTAAGGGGATTTCTTGGAAGTTCTGCATACTATTTAAGGAAGGCTAGGAAATGTCCTCAGCTACAGTCATATGACAAGGATAGAAAGAAAGACTAGGTAATGGGAACAATGACTACCGTGGCTCAATCTCTTATCCACAGTGTGGATCTTCATGGGGCAATTTGAAAATGACTCTGTCAGAGACTATTTCAAGTTGTGAAAATTTCACAAATGTTATAGGACATGCTCATTTACTACTGAGCGGACACACTCTAGATGTGCACACTGAGAGAGAAATGTGATAAAGCAGGCAGAGCCACAGCAAATAAATGACCCTGCTGGGCTCTTGCGGGTGAGCAGTAAAGTATCCTCATGCTTTGTTTCTCTGGAACCTGTTACAACCAATGATTTGTAAAGATCAACAAAGTTTTCCCAGTTTTTTTTTTTTAACATTATCACATGAAGCTTTTTAATAAGAAAACAAATATGACAAATGACATAAAAATTTATAAGTACATGCAACAATTATTTTGTAATAGTGAATACAATTTACACAGTGTCTTATTACACTAAATAAAGGTTCTGTTTTAAGTGTAAATATTACATTTACAAATGTTCCGTATCTTTAAACAATACAAAGTGATGGAAGTCAAATAATAGATTGTCTATTTGATTTGCTCCTATATTTATGTTACAAAAAACATTAACAACATTATTACCCGCATAGGCCATGTAACTTAATCCTTTTTTTGTAACTGTACGCGTTGTGTGATACCCCCTTTTTAATCCATAAAAACCGGTGTTAGAGAGGATGAGGTCACTTCTGAGGATCACACAGGTCTTAAATAGAATAGCTGTAGATCAAAACAAAGTCATTTGCCTCCAGAGATTACGATGTCCCCTCTAAGAAGGCCCAAACTCTAGAGGCACCTGGGTAGTCCAGTTGATTAAGCACCTAGGTCTTGATCTCACGGATCATGAGTTCAAGTCCTGGTTTGGGCTCCATGCAAAACAAAACAAACCCAAACTCTAGACAAAGTCTTCAATGGCTATCCTGGAATTTTTAAAGCCAGTAGGAATCCTCACATCGTGCTTATAACCAGTGAAAGAAAATTAAAGTGAGACTTGGCTCCAAGTCTCCTTTCCCTTGCTCAATTCATTTTCATCACTTAGGATAAACACCTTCCCTCCCCCCACCTTTTAACATAGTACATCAACAAATTAATTTAATCAGAAAACCTTGGCCAAGTGTAAAATTGTGGCAAGATGGTGTTCCCTTTCCTTGCACACTTTATGAATCTATGGCCAAAGTGAGTTCCAGTCATGATCCGAACTGATACCTGAACGTGAATTCATTGAATTTAGAACTCTATCAATTGGTATTTCATTGAATGTGATTACTCTTTTATTTTCAATTTCAGATCAATACAGGTTTGGATGCTTCTGCTATTCAGTAATATATTTTTAGATGACAGACTAGAGGGTGAGCAGATATTTTGTTCGTTAAATGTTCCCAGAATCACTGGAGAAAAATCTTTAATTTCTACCTCTAAGTTCTGTAAGAATGAACTGATTCTGAAATGACAAATTGATTATAAATATGCTTTGGGTTAAGATGATATTGTTTAAAGCTAGCCTATCAGAACTATTAGCATAATATAATTAATTTTTTAGTAAACACCTTTACATGTAACAGTGTCAGTCTTTTATCTACAACTTGAAATAACAATTAAGCTTTATTGTTTCATGTTACAAAGCTGTTGGCTGTTGCTGCCCTTTACTGGTTTGTAGTGGTACCACAAACCACGACTCATGGTTAGTTGTCAAAGGTGTGAAGATCTCCATATGCTATGCATTATTTCAGATAACTTGTATTTGTGAAGATCAGACAGGGAGCCATCTGAGATAACTTTTCTTCACCTTTGGGCTCACAGAAGCTTGGAGTACTTTCTGTGTGTTGTCATTCTCTGACCTGAAACCAGGTTCATCGGAATTTCCTGCTTGTTTGTTCAATATTCTCTTACATATCCAAGTGGTCATCTGTGCCCTCATTGTGGTCAGTGAGTAGAGATTCTCACATAAATCTAATCCATGAAATATAATTAAGAGATGATAGTGAGGCAAACATTATAAATCATGACAGATATGTAATGGGCACCATATCAAATGCATGCTCTAATATCACTGAGAAGATTTTCTACAGCCTCAAAACAACTTGTGAAAGTTTATTAGTGGGTAGAGGGTTTTAATTTCTGAAATTTATCTTACTGCTGCTCTGTATCAGCTCTACAGCTACTGATATTATTTTCTGATTATTCTGAAGTGTTAATGGGTTGTTCCTTCCTGGCCACATACATGAATGATACTTAACATTTCCCACACCCTAGATTTAACAAATTTGGGAAAATGGGATTGTGAGACAAGGAAGCACTCCAGTGGTTGAGACGTTATGCTTTCTAGGTTCTGTGGTTTGCTGGTTCAGAGGATTACCAGCATCCCAGACAAAATGTTCCAGTCTCTTATTCTTTAGCATTCCTATAAAGGTGTGCAACAAAACAAGAAATCCCATCCCAGGTTCCCTGGTTTGATTTCAGGATCTTAATATGGAACAAGGGACGAGACGTAATTTGTAGAGTTTGTAAACACATAGTTATGTGACATCCTAAGTGAGAAAATGAGATTCTTTTTTGCTAAAACAAATATTATTTCATGTGTATGCCTTACCTTTCCCAGAGGTGTTCAGGATAATCAATTGAAGTCTTGAATTAAACTGCCTTTCCTATAAAACATTCTTTCCTCTCTATTCATATCATTGGCAAGGATATTGTAAAAAATGTTATTTCATCATGTATCCTCTTTTTTCAGGACCCCTAGGAAAAATGCATGCCCGGTCTTATTAAAAAGAACAGTTATATTTTTCTATGGTATATCTAGTTGTGTTTTTTTAAATCTCATAGATATGGTCAATTAGGTTATGAGATTTTTTTCCGTCTTTATTGTCCACGAGTCAGCTTAGGGAAAACCTTATATTACATGGACACTGTGTCATCCATTTTAAGCCCTATTCCCCATTCCTTTGTTTCTGCTCTTTTTTGGGGGTCATATTTTATGTATTCTTGTAAGTAGCCTTAAATCTTCTCTGAAATATGGTGGTAGCACAAATTTAAAAATGGGCAAGGGAGTTTAAAAACCACTTTCCAGAAAACTACAGAAATGAAATCACCATACAGAAATCATGTAAGATTTAATAAAAAATAATAATGGTAACTGACATCAAGTGTGAAAAGGACTGTTATCCATGATTTATATACATATATATAATATGTAAATAATAATAATTTTATTATTTATAGATATTTTATATATAAATAAAACAATTTTCCCTAAAGGCTCAAAATTGCTGTATAAAGGGCTGTGTTACACAGTCAAAACAGTACAAGTATGGCTAAGTCTCAAAGAATTGCAAAAATATGAATTAATGTGATTTGCTGTAAATTGTCAGACTTTAAAAGCAATCATGCTGGCCTCTTCCAACATGCCAGGGAGGTGAAGGGCTTTTTCACTGGTTGCTTCCTCTTCCCGAAACAGTCTTCCTCCAACTCTCTGTAAGACTCATTCTCTTTCCTCCCTAATGCTGTGCTCAACATCACCTTTGCAGGTCTGTGATGACCACTCTATTTCACTGTACATCTCACCCTCAACATGTCACTTTCATGTCCTAATCTACTTTCCTTGTTTCCATATATTTTTCTTTTTCAAAGATAGTAGATAACTTATTATATTTGTTGTTTATATCACTGGGATCCCCAAACTAGAATATAAGGCTTATGAGTCTTATCTTTATTTGGTTCACCACTGAATCCCAAACTTCTAGAACAATGCCTGTCTTATGCATTCAACACATATTTGGTTGAATGAAGGAAAGATGTGTGCATTTTGAACATTTGAAGAGAAATGAAAATATAAGAGTTCTATTGAATTATTTTCATTTTCTGATGCAAAATAATCGGTTAGCTTAAAATTATTTTTTAATAAATAATTTGTGTCAATAATCTCACCATTGCCTCACATATCCACTTTTTGCTTTTCTATTTTACAGCTACCAAATCATTGTCTGCCTCTTATTTGCTCTCCCTGTTTTTAGTATCTCCCTGCTCTGACTCATATCCAGATAAATTCATACATATATAAAGAATCCTGCCATATTATTCATGGGTCTACCCTGCTCAGAACTCTCAATTTTTTTTTTGATGTTTATTTATTTTTGATAGAGAGAGAGAGAGACAAAGTACAAGTGGGGGAGGAGCAGAGAGAGAGGGAGACACAGAATCGGAAGCAGGCTCCAGACTCTGAGTTATCAGCACAGACCCCCACGCGGGTCTTGAACTCACAGACCCTGAGATCATGACCTGAGCCGAAGTTGGACGGTTAACCAACTGACCCACCCGGGGGGTCACCCCCCCACCCCCACAACCACCCGCTCAGAAGTCTTAACTGCTGTATAACATCTTCTGGATAAATTTTAAAACTCTTCACTGGGGATTCAAGGAACATTGACCCATGGTCCTCCCACCTAAATTCTAAGCAGATACCCACAATTCCCTCAAATAATACCTCACTTCCAAGTAATTTGCTTCTCTACCATTTCCTGGAAATGACTTGACTTTCTTGGTTCAGCTGCCTTTGCTCTTGTTCAGTCCCCTGATGAAATTCCTTCTATCAATTTACCCATCCAAACCCTAAAAGGTCTTCTTACCTTTCTACCTCCCTTCCCATAAAACATTCTTTGATCTTTGAAGACCAATTTTATTCATTTTTAGTCAGTTTTTAAAATATGTACCTCAGTTTTTATCCTTCACGCAGTGATATTGCTCTGTGAAATCCTCAAGTAAAATTTCAGTGCCTTAGGCACAAAAATTACAGCGTGTGTTTCTTCTATATTTACTTTCCAGGGTATTTGGTACAGTGTTAGACTCAGATGGCCCCCCAAAAATCTTGCCTAATAAATAAATTAATCTTGACATTAATAATGGAAGGTTCAGTCCTATAATATGAGAAGTAAATAATAGTTAACATTTACAAAGTGTTTTTTAACCAAATATATTTATTCTTCATAACAGTATTATAAGATACTCAACATTATTCCCATTTTATAGCTGAGGAAAGAGAGGCCCAGAAAGATTAAGTCAGCTACCTAAGGCCATGCAACTGTTAAGCAATGTAATAAGGACTTGAATGCTGGTCTTCAACGATTTACCAATACATCCTACTATATTTCAGAATGACTTTAACTCAAATACACAGAAAATGTATACATAAGCATAATGTATGCACATCCTTATATATAGTTTGTTAAGTTTTTAATTAAACTGTTTTGGAAGTTCTGACTTTTATGGAAGCTGATGGTAATAATTCATTAGGACATTTTGTATACATGTATTAGTTACTGCTGGTAAAGAAAGTCCAATAATCACTGACTGATTTTGAAGAAACTCAGCCTTAATAAAATGTTTAAAAAAGCTTTTAACACCTCATGACTAGATCTCATGGTACGTTTCAAAGAACTGATGTTTACAAGTTGAGGAATATACTTCTAGGAGAGATTTATGGCAGCTTATAGCTAATACATATGTTCCAGAAATTGGGCCTCAGTTAGCATGGTTACAAATGAACTGTATTATGTAGCAAATGCTTGATTTCTTCCTTTCCTAACACTATGGTTTCAAAGTCTTTGGCCTTCATTCCATCTAATCTTGCAGGGAATCAAACATATACCCCACTTAATTCTAATACATAGACGTTTGTATAGAAGTGTAAAAAAATATTTTAGAAATCAAAATTCCTATTCTATTATCCAAGAATCTGAAGGATACATTTATTTTTGTCTCAGCTTTCATTTAAATTAAGCCCAACCTCAAAGGAAGACTCAAAATGCAAATGCTAGAAGAAACCTTAGGCTAGTAGTGATCCTTGAAACTTAATATGCTTAAATAAAAGTCACCTATCGAGGTGCTGATTCAGGACCTGCTTTATAGAAAGCCCCAACGTTATGTTAAGGCACGAAGTCCACGAAGCCCATTTTAGCAACTACTCCCTTAGATTCATCTAAATCAGCTTCCTCATTTTACAGATTACATAGTTAAGGTGTAGACAAGTAAAGTGACTTATGCAAATTCTCACAGCAAAAAGTGTCTTAGCAAGGTTTTGGTCTCCTCCTGGTCCAATGCTAGTTAGCATTACATCTTTTTCTTCTTTCTTTTTCTTTCTTTCTTTCTTTCCTTTTTTTTTTTTCTTTTCTGAGAGAGATAGCGTACATGAGTGGGGAAGAGGGACAGAGGAAGAAGGAGAGAGAGAATCTTAAGCAGGCTCCATGCCCAGTTAAGAGCCCACACAGGGCTTGATTTCACAACTATGAGATCATGACCTGAGCCAAAATCTAAAGTTGGATGCTGAGTCAACTGAGCCACCCAGGCACCCAGACTGACACTATATCTTAGTGGACTTTCTGAAAAAAATTATTTGAAGGATCCAAACATATAATAGTTTTTTAATTTTTTTTTTTTTAATTTTTTTTTTTTCAACGTTTATTTATTTTTGGGACAGAGAGAGGCAGAGCATGAACGGGGGAGGGGCAGAGAGAGAGGGAGACACAGAATCAGAAACAGGCTCCAGGCTCTGAGCCATCAGCCCAGAGCCTGACGCGGGGCTCGAACTCACGGACCGCGAGATCATGACCTGGCTGAAGTCGGACGCGTAACCGACTGCGCCACCCAGGCGCCCCCAAACATATAATAGTTTTAAGCTAAACTCACATATATATATCAGTCTCAGATTTTCTATTGCCGAAGTTTGGGCTTCTGTTTCTCGATGCTTAAATGAACTATGAACATTCAGCAATCTTTGTCTATTAATCAAAAATTTTTTTTAATTTTAAATAGATTCCATGCCCAATGTTCGGCTTGAACTCACAACCTTGACATTAAGAGTAGTATGCTCTGGGGCACCTGGGTGGCTCAGTCAGTTAAACGTCCGACTTCGGCTCAGGTCATGATCTCGTGGTTTGTGAGTTTGAGCCCCACATTGGGCTCTGTGCTGACAGCTTGGAGCCTGGAGCCTGCTTCGGATTCTGTGTCTCCCTCTCTCTCTGGCCCTTCCCCTCTTGAGCTCTGTCTCTCTCTCTCTTTCAAAAATAAATAAACATTAAAAAAAAAAAGAGTAGTATGCTCTATGGACTAAGCCAGCCAAGCACCCCTCAATCAGTTCTTAATATGAGGATAACTGCAACATTTAACAGTGGTGTGTATACCATGATATACAGTAACTAACAGTCTAGCTCTCTTTCTTCATTGCAAACTCAGCCTTCAGATTACTAGTTGGGGAAAATATAGTTTCAGGGAAGTGGCTGAGGAGAGGGGTAATTTTTTTAAGTCTCATTTTACATAGATATCAAGAAAACTAAGATTTATAGATGCAGAAGGTAATTGGGAATATGGCAGGTAAAAAAACAAAAATTTTTTCCTCATCAATACACTTCCTGACTTTCTAATCATAAATAGTAAAAAGGTTGATTAACAGTCCCATCTTCACCAAAAAAGAAAAAAAAAACCTGAATTCTACTTTGATTTAGACAAGAACTGGTTCACGTAAATAGCAATTTGTTGCTCTTTTTTTCCATTATGCATAACGATGTCTAAATTTCTTGAATGTTAGCATCTTTTTCTAGCTTGTTTTATTTTCTTCCCCTTTCTTTTTGAAAAAATAGTTATTCCCCAACAGGAATTTGAAATACACTTATTTAGGATTGCAAAAATGTAAACCATGGTGGAATGATTGGGGGTTGGTTCTTTCATCTAAGGCTCAATTGGTATCTATAATTACTAATTAGTCAACTTCCATTACTCATGTGTAGCTTATCCCTGGTTACATCGTTGAACCTTGGGTTTCCTGGTCACCAGTCTGCTCTGCAGCCCTGTTCTCCCGCTCTCAGTGCTTACTCAGGGAAATCTGACTAATTTTAATACCAATCTAAGCACAAAACCTCATTAGGAAAGTAGATCTCCTGCCAAAAAGAGGCATATAATGTACTCCAAAAGCAAATACAGAAGCTTTAAAAATTATTTTTTGTTTTAGATTATCCTCTTGCCTTCACAGAGGTTACAGAAAAATGAATGGGAAGTTCTTGGTCCCGCAAGATTGACACGTAAAGTTGCCATTTCTGTGGTCGGTAATGGTAAATTATCAGCGTGTTCATAGTCTCAGCCTAAATAATATAAGATACTTCCTCTCATTTGATTTTCTCTCCTATTGTTCTCAAGTCTTGTTACGGATTTTCAGGGTCGAAAGCTTGTAAGCTTTCACCTCAAAGGCTATCTGTGTGGGGCAGTGAGCTTCAATCATACCAAACTACTGACAAAAAAAAAAAAAATGCCCTATTGGGTTAGGACTCCTGACTTTGCGCCCCACCCCCTGCTTCCTGGTCAGAAGCATTTTTTGCTCCCTTGTCTGCTGGGTGAACACTACACATCTCTTGAGGCTCTTTGTAGGTCATACACCACTTAACCTACCTAGCTTTTCCCTGGATTCTCCAAGAAGAATCACATGGTATTTTCCTTTGGGGTTTACCTGCTCCCTGTGGATTCAATTTCAGCTCCTGTAGTAGTATTACATTGGTAGTTTCCAAATTTGTTTTCTCTCGTTGATTGTAAACTATGACAGAGACTGCCTTATTCATCTTATCATTTCTAATGTAGTCCCTAGCACATGGTAGGTGTTAAATTCATGTTTGAGAGTAAGGAAAAAGAAAGAGAGAGGGGGACAAGAAAGAATTCTTATGATATCATAGCTATCTTACAGTTGTGTTATTTTCTATGGAATTTCACAGTTTGGAGAACTGATAATTGAGTTTTCTTCCTGGCTTATGGGGGAAAGAAGAGAATTCACAATGCCTCTGATTTCATTCTTCTCCATTACAAATAGAGGCAGAATTTAAGAGAATTAGTCATCTTCTGTAGGAGAGGGAGCCTTCTTGCCAAAGTAAAGGCCGCTTGGCACAAATCCATCTTACTCACCAGAAGCCAACACCAGCTTATGTCCACTGCCTCCATTCAGCATAGAAGCTAAAGGATGGGAGCCATAAAGCTGATAAAAACAGCAACCAAGGTAATAATTTCAGAACAGTAAACCTGAAACTAAACCCAGAAGCAGGGAGTCAAAAAAAGTGGGGAGAAACATCTGTATAGAGTATAACTCAAACCAGTGGCACTCTGTGATCTTAGATTTCTCTTCCTTGTCTACTGTTTTTCTATTATTGGAATTTCTTTCATCATGGATATTTTGACTGCAGTGGGTCAATGAATTTTGGCTCAGCCATTATTGCATTTGTATGATAGTCCAGGAACCTCTTGCAGAGGCTGCTAAACCAGTCTACACTCTACTGTAGTTTGGGCCAGTGGCCTCTTAGAGATTGCTGATGCCATCATCTGAGTTGTGTGCATGTTTGTCCCACTTTGGGTACAAAAAGAGTCTCCAGACTTGACCATTACAACTACATTTCCTTTTAGCAATCTGTAGTATAACATTAAAAAAGCACGTTACAATTAATCCAACTCTGTTTTCCCAACATGATAGTCTACACTTTGTCTTGAGAGCTTTGCATTGCCTCCAGCACCTAATACAGTTCCTCGAAGGTGGTGTGGGTTCCATCAATATGTATTGAATTGGAGAGAAGAACCATTGAGATGGAGTTGTGGAAAGATCTCTAAATTAGGCAAAGGGTGTTAGTCTTCCTCCATATATTTTCTTTCTCAATTTGAAAAGGATCCTGATTTTGTTGTTGAAAAATAATTGAAAATATGAAAATTACATTTGAAGAAATCTACACAGCTGTTGATTTTTGAGATGAATTTTCCAGCCAACACACTAGATAAATTGCAAGATCTCCTTTTTTTCAAGAAGTAAATTTATGATCTTAGACAGACAAACTACAACAAAATACAAGCTCATAGACGCTGAGTTTGTTCAGACCATTCTCCAAACTTGCTGGTGGGATGCCTTCTTTTTGTAGCCTCAGAAAAACTGTTTAACAAATATTGACTATGTGTTCTGAGTCTCAAAAACACTGAAATAGGTTAAAAAAAATTCAAGTTGTCATGATTTTGACAGATTTTACTTGTTGGATAAAAACATGTAATGTCATAGACTCTGAAAGCATAAAAACTAAGAAGTGGGGCACCTAGAAGTCTCAGTCAGTTGAGCACCCGACTCCTGATTTCAGCTCAGGTCATGATCCCAGGGTTGTGGGATCGAGTCCTGCCTCAGGCTCCAAGCTAAGCGTGGAGCCTGCTTGAGATTCTCTCTCTCTCTTCCTCTGCCCCTCTTGCACGCAGTCTCTCTCAAATTAAAAAAAAAAAAGTGATTTCTGTTGATTTCTTATGGGTGATATTAGGTAAACAAAAATAATAAAACTATTCTCCCTCAAACACTTCTAGGTCTGGGAAGTCAAAATAGAAAAAAGACATGAAATATTTGACTAAAAACAGTTATCGTTTAGGTTAGAATGCTTTCTCCTAAAAAAAAATATCAGATTCTACATTTTGTTAAATTTTTATATTACCCTAACCAAGCAGTTTATTTTATTATTTCCAGAGCATTTGATACTGTGCCATATATTAGAAAGCACATGGATACCAAAGGTCACGTTCCCTGCACTAGTCATTAACTATCAATAGCTTATACCATCTGCTATTCTTCATGTTCTAGAATCAGTAGCACAGTAAATATGTGTGTTTTCTTACATTAAACAATATGCCCTTTGGTATACTATCAGTCCTCAGAAAACCTAAATGAGATTCTTGATATATCTATGCTGGGCATGCTTGATACTTGGATACGTTGGATTTGTAAATTTAAAGTTTGAAGGTAAGTGTACTTGGAACACCTACAACAGCAGGAAAGTGCCAATATAGTCCGGTGATAGAGCCCAGACCAGATGGTTAGGGCTTGTGAGAGGTTTAAATGTCAAAATATTTAAGCATTAAAAAATCCTGTTAGGTAAGTAACTTCAAAACCTGTCAAAACTACACTGCTAATGGCTTTGTAATAAAACATGTCCCCGAGCACAGAGTGGAGGCAAGAAACAACTAAAGGTTTTACAACTGCTAGGATGTTTCTACTGGGACGCAAGCAGCAGTTATAAAAAGCATCTATCACGTAGTACACAATTGGCCAAACAGAACTTGTCCCTGATTTGGGTATTTCGGACACGGAAGTCTTAATTTAACATAGTGGGAGTTAGTTCCTGTTACCAAGGAGGCTATGGCTGAATCCTGGAAATGGGCAAAAATTATTCACACCTGAAACGAACTTGATCTTATACCTACTTTATGTTAAGTACTTTAGAGTACTTACAAGAAGACATATCTTTTTGGACTAGATATATTGCAAATATGTCACTACTACCAGTTTGGCATGTTGACGTTACAAGTAATTGAACAGCCTTGCCAAATCTCTAAAAAGAAGGTTTTTAAGAAGCTAATAACCTAGCAAGATGAACAATAGTTAGAGACCTAATGGGATTACAAATAAATGAAAATCTAAGTTGAAGAATGAGGAATGCACGGAAATCTGCCAGAGATCTGAAGCTGGAGAACTGAAAGATCAAACAATTCTTTTCTAAAGGAGAGAAGAAAAAAAAAAAAAAAAAGTAGAGTCGAAAGGTTAAATAAAAACAGAAAAATCGTTCTTTCCAAAGAAAGTTAAATATATATGTAGGTGGAGAAGGCAAAGGATGGTAGGAAAAGTAAGTATGCCCTAACTTATTTTCTCTGATGCCAAGAATATATCTAAAGTAAATTTTTGATTGTATTATATAATACAATTGTAATATATCTAAAGTAAATTTCTGATTGTATTATATAAACAAATGTGCAAAGATACATTCAGGAAAGCTCTTTTGATAGATAAATTCAAGGGTTCTCTGTTTGAGGGAGTATATCAGATCCACCCAAAGTACTTTTTTGGAGATAAGGTCCTTCCCACTCCATCTCCACTAGAGGAGGGATCATGATCTGGAGAGGAAGGGATTTTAATGTTGAAAAGTCTCCTCTGACGATTCTGATTTCCTGGCCAAAGTTTAAATCCACATGTTTAAAACTGGTGATTTACTGAGCCTGTGAAAAGATCAGAGCAGATGTTTGGGAAAAAAAAAAAATTCACCTCTGGAAGACTCTCCCATTCCTGGAGCAGAAGAGGCTACTTAACTGGAAAGGGTCCCCTTACAAATATATTCTTCTCGGACTGCTGTGTGCCTCGTAGTTAAAGGAGCCCTTGACGATGAGAGAGGGTCTTAGTAAAGCAAGAGGGGAAGGGGTTTAGTTCGGAGACTTTGACATCTGGAAAGGAACGTTTCTCCAGGTTGGGAGCCAATATCACAAAGATCTTCATATATCCCAGGAGGGAATTTCCTAATCTCTACATGGATAAATTTTCTTTACTTTTTCCCAGAAAAGGACCTTAAAATATCAGACAACACTGGGGATAGAAACTCAGAAGGGGTTTTCTTGGCTTGAGTGGAAAGAACAAGAGGGAGAGGTAAGGCTGAGAGCTGTTTGTATTCAGTGTTGAGAAAGGGGGGGGGGGAGCAGTGAGAAGTGAGAGCACCACTGTGGGTGTTGTTTCTTAACTCCTACTGGCTTCCCTGAAGGTTCTAGTTTCCTGGAGCCCGTCAGGAAGGGTGAAATGGTGAATAGTATCTCCATATAATCAGTATATTTCAATCCTGGAGGAGCATAGACAGGGACTGAATGAAGAGCCAGGAAATGGCCACTGTCTAAGCATGCCTTTAAAGAGTTTCACCCATTAGGTAATCCCTTTTGGCAATGTCAATGCTTAAGAATAGAGGCGGGGAGAAGGAAAGCAAGGAAAACATAGATTCAGGCACTGGAGAAAGTCAAGGGAGGGAGGATTCACTGTGACCTCTCCGTGTTAGAGGGTCTAGGGGCTGGATGCCTGGGGTTCCTGCCTCCTTTCTGGCTGCTTGGGGGCCAAAGAGGGTCTGGTTACAGGCTCAGTTCAACAAACTTCTCCCTCTAACACTCTTCTGACACACCCACCCCCCAGCCATTGCAGAAAAGTGATCTCTCTGCTCTTAGCTCTGTGCCTTCATAGTTGGGTGTGTAGTTAGTGACCCAAGTGCTCACAGATACCCCTTTCTTACCCTCTGCTCTGCCTTGACTGAACTTGAGTCAGGCTTCTCTCCTCCCCACCCAACCTTGAACGTTAGCTTGCCGGCAAATCTGAGCAAGCACTAAAATGCACAACATGTTTCCTTGTTCGCTTACTCCCCAAATCCGTGGACCACAGAGACGCATTCTTGTCAAACCCCGCAGGTCAGTCATGCCTTCAGTCTACTTCCTCTCCTCTGCCCAACTTTCCCCTGCCGCGTATTCCCCTTAACCGTATCAAGGCTTTTTTTTTTGTTTGGCTTTGAGATGCTTACAGATTTCTGAGATCAGAGCTCTCTCTATATTGCAATAGCCTTTCTTTCTAATTAAAGTGTCTCCCTATCTAAGTCTGGATTTTGTATTTAATTTTTTGACGTTAGCTTGTAGCTAAGAGTGATTTCAGGTAAGTCTGAGCCCCCACTGGTGGGGAATGAAGTCTTGGGGTCGGGGTATTTGCGTTTTTCTCGGGAAAGGCAAGGAGATCTGACAAGCTTTCTTTTGAACTTCAACTTTCCAAAGGGGAATGGATTTCTAAATAAGGAGGTTCAAGGCTGGCGCTCTAGGGGCCGCTGGCAGGGCCTGGGGATTGTTGGTTGAAAAGCTCAGTAGGGATCCCTGCTAGGGGCGAGGGGTGCGCTTAAGGAACGGTTTGGGGGAGGAGAAGGAGCAGCGAGGGATGGGACGGGCGGGGGCTCGAGTGGATGGTACGTGAAGAGTTACTGGCAAGGGAGCTTCCGTGGGCGAGCTGGGGGTGGGGAAGTGAAGGGTGGTCTCAGAGCCTCAGCGCTGGGAGGTCGTGGAGCGGCGGCACGAACGGCGGGAGCAGCCGCAGCAACAGCGAGCGGGACGGAGTTAGGACCGCTCGGAGCGCCCAGGTCTCGAGGTAGCGTAAGGTTTGCAATCCTTCCACTTGCTGGCAGTTGCAGAAGATCTGCTTTTAAGTGAAACGTTCGAGCCACCCCTCTGAGGGCTGCGGCTTCCCGGGGCTCGCTTCTTTCTCTCTCTTCACCGGCCCTCACGCTCACTCTTTAATTTGCACGCACCCCTAAGTTTGCTGAGAGCTTGCTGCCCGCTCGGAGCCGCTCCGGCCAGGCGCCGCGGGCGGGGGCGGGGAGCCCGGGAACCGCAATCCAGAAGCGTCGTGGGCCATGTATATTTCATCAAATGGACTTTGGGTGCGTCGCGTCTCACAGCCATCAACGCTATGTGCAGTGACATTTCTGACTTGAGTGGAGGAATGCGCGAAGGAAGCCCGGGCGAAATTGTTACTAGAGGATCTTCTTGGCGCCAATGCTAATTGTCCTGATTTATGTCCCTTCTGACTAAGCTCAACGTCTTCATCTGAAATAAAATGAAAGCTGTGCCAAGCGGGGTAGAACCGCCCGGCCGCTGGTTCTGATCCCCAGGAATCAGGAAATCGTCCTGCAGCTGAAAAAAAAAAAAAAATTACAAAAAAAAAAAAAAGGGGAGAGAAAAAAAATAGAAATAGAAAAAAAAAAATCCCCCAGTAAAAGTTTAAGGCGAGAAGTGGCAGAGGCAGTGGCGCGAGGAGGAGCGGAGGAGAGCCGGCAAGCGGGGGACTGGGCTGGCAAGACCTCCCGAAGGCTGCGATTTCATTATTAATATCACTATATTTTTGGAGGGAGAGGCACCTTTCTCATCCTCTCTTCCTCTCCGCCCACCCCTGCTCCCTCCCCCTCATCTACCTGTCAAAGTCACTGATCTTTTGCATTTCGGAAGAGGACGTCAACGGAAAGGAATTCCCCCTCTCGGCGAGGGCTCCGAGAGGGGGCGACGCGCTGGAGGCTCCCCCTCTGGGGCCCGCGACCAAGGTAATTAAGCGGCGGGGAGTGGCGGGCCGGCGCGGGGCTGGGGGTCCGCAGAGTCCTCTCCCACGGCGGGCCGGGAGCGAGCGGGACCCCGGGGCTGCTGCTGCGGCGGCGGCGGCGGCTCAGGTCCACACCCCACCCCTCTCGCTCCCCACGCGCCCGGGAGGAGGCTCGGCGGGAGCTGCCGCCGCCCGCCAGTGCGCCGCCCGCGGGCTCCGCTGCTGCGGCCGCCGCCCGAGGCGCACCCGGCTGGGCAGGGCCGCCGCCCCGCGCCGTCGGTCGGCTCCCGGCCGGCGCAAGGGCAAGCGGGCCACACGGTAAGTGCAGCCGGCGTCCCCCTCCTCCGGAGACCCGCGCGTCTCGTCTTGGCCCCTCTCCCCCCACCCCCAACCCCGGGTTCCCTCCCTCCCTCCGCCCCCCTCCCCCCCACCCCGCCCCTGCGATCCACAGGCGGGAGGGAGGCTCCGGGTGGGCGAGGAACTTTGCGAAGCGCCTTGAGGAGGCAGCGCGCGGAGCCGCGGCGCGCACACAACCCGCACACTCTCACACCCACACGCGAGTCTTCCTGGGTGTGCGCCCCGAGCGGGTTACGTGTCTGTGAGTGTTGCCTCCGGAGCCCGGGCGCGGGGTCTGTGCCTCGGCGGACGCACGGACGGGCACCCTGCGCGCTCCCCCTCTCACGCGCACACACCTGGCCACACACAACGCGCCAGAGGATTCTTTTTTTCCTTTTGCCAATTGTCTTTGCTTGGGGAGAAAACTTGCCCTCTTGCCGGCCATGTGGAGCCCGTGGCCACACTGAGAGCTTTTGAAGTCTCTTTCTTTTAATCTCCGTTATTGGTGCGAGATTAAAGCATTACTATCCCATGGTGTGCAGCTGGGGAGAAGGGAAAATTCAAAGAGGGAAAGACTTGATGTTGGAATGCTGTGTGGAATATTTTGCTCAGATTCTTTGGTGGCATGACATTAACCGGTTGGCGCAATCGTCTAGGGACACTGAATTCCTGTCCTATATGGATCTGTGGATATCTATATATAATACAAATAATCCCGAATATTATTGGGCCCAAAATAACCAATTAAGTGATTCATACACGCGAAAAGTTCGATAAAAAAAGAAACTGCGCCCTCTGCTGTTTATTCTAGTAACCTCACCCGGGGACCTCCACCCTCCACCCCATCCACTTAGGTTGTCATCTTGCAGGGCTTGCAGGAAAATTCCTAGCGGGGATTTTAAAGGAACTTTATTTGGAGAAGTCGGAGGTTGCGTTCCCATCGTCGCATCAGGTATAGATTTCCAGAGAGTAGAGGCTTTTGTTACCCAACTCCCCCTCCATTCTTCTCTGCACTCCGAACGGTAATGGAGCCCCTCGTTATCATAACAGTTTGTCAGTCTTTGGAATGGAAAATTCTGAGTAAGATTCAGAATTCCACCAAGCATATGGCATATCTGGCACTCGTATTGCTCTAGAAATAAGGCCCTATTTTATGACTGAAAACACTAAAAGTTTTCCTATCTTACAGAAATGGTGGTGGTGGTGGGGGGGACTACCCAGAAAGATCCTCCAACAAAATGCTTTATTCAAATTTACATAATGGTTAAGCTTGTTAGAAAAAGTTTCCCAGAAATTGTCTTTTCCGGAGACGGGACCAGGTTTTCCTGATTTGCCTAGACCTTGAGAGCATCTCTAACCTGTGGGGAATTAGCAACCTCAGATTTCTTTAAGTATTTTGAACTGTATCACTTTGAATGTCTTATCCTTACCCCCCCCCCCCCCCCCGCCCTTTCTCTTTGGCAAAGGAAAGGCCGTTCAATAACTGTCCAAGATTCTTTTGGAAGATAAGCAACTTTCAGTTTTTCATGAAGATAAAATTTGGGCCTTTGCATGTGGATAAGGATACAAAGGGGAAAAAAATGCATCAAGTGTTTTACACTTAATGTTGTTACAGTTTATAAACGTAAGGGATGTATTTCCTTTTCTCTTCTGGAAGCCATGAAGTGACATCTGTTTCGCCACTAAAGACCAACATGAGGGCATTCAGAATTCCACATACTGGCTATTAATTTGGTGATACTTCCTACTGTGAAATTTAAGAGATATAATCCTAAAATTTTGTAAGAAAACAATTTATTTGCACACAAAGCTTTTTTTTTTCTATTGAAATTTTTGTTTTGTCAGCTTTCACAGGGCACGTGTGTTAAAGTGATTCAGGTTAGCTTTTTTAGGAGGAAGCCAATGTATTTTGCAGTTTCCTTTTGTATATTTGCAGTTGGTGCAACTACTTGTCTGCTTCCATTATTATTCTGAAAAAAAAATGTCAAAGAATTAAACCATTACACATTTAGTTGATATGTTTTCTAAGTGTTGTAAAGATTTGGAGAGTTTTGGAGTTACGAGAGCATCAGGGCGCTTGGAGAGAAAAAATTTCATGCAACTCAGAAAGTCAATTATTGTGTTAACAAAAATGTATGTGTGTGTGTATCATATTATAGGTCAGTAAGAGATGTAGCATACTTTTAAAAAATAATTTCATCTTCAGAATCCAGAGTTTTGTTTCAGAACTTCAGGTGGGTGTACATTTTCTTAAATGTGTGTTTGAAACCTTGGATGTCTGAACTTCCCTATGTAAGATGGCAAGATTTGCTGTTGTATGGGAATGAAACCCCAGATTTCTTCTAGGCTTAACTGATTCTGAAATAATTTTTATTATTATCCCATCCCCAAACATCCTGCCAAGTATATGCTATCTGATTTCTCTAATCATTCTTCTGTCTGTGAAAACCGAGATTTTTCAAATACGAAGGTGTGCTATTCGGTTTTATTAAGAATCTCATGATAGGCAGTTGCTCATAATACCCAATCAAGAATGAATAAGATATGCCAATGGTGTTGTAATACATGTTAAATTCCTTACATTTTGAGAGACAGTTAGCAAAAGGATAGAAGCAAATGTTTTCCATTAAGATGACTAGGAAATGCTTTCTTCACAACAAATAAATAAATGCAAAGAGCATTCAGTATATCTTAAATGTCTTGTCTAGTCCATCTCATTATGACAGTGTTTGAATCTGCTAATTTTGGTGGGTTATAGAATTTGGGTAATATCTTTATCTCTTTATACTTTTCACTCAATGAAATGTGATGATAGTCCATGTTCTTTTTGTTCCTTCCCATTCAGAAACATGCATATTTATAAAAGTCTTAATGTCTATGAGGAATGAGTCAATAGCTGTCTATTTCAGGTGCCCCCGAAGAGCTGAATATTTATGGAATAAATAGCCTACTACCACCAACCCCACCTCCTAGTGAAATTATATAATAAAACGAATGAGCTGGAGTTAACAGATTTACTGTCAATATTTTCCTCTCAGTTGATGAAATTGGCGATTGTTTTTAGAATATAATTGTCTATAATTTTGATCATTATTACTTCCATGTAATATTTTGTAAGGCTTCTCTTCTAGTGAGGGAAAGGGCCTGTGAAGGATCTTATGCAAAGTTAATCCAACGTGGAAGGGAATTAGCTACAGAAGCCTGGAGAAAGATGTCTCATGGATGCAAAGCCATGTTATAGCCCATTTTAGTACAGATCAGTAATATCTGTCAACTTGAGGACATGACATAATTTTATGTTTTTACATTGGCTCTGCACATTTATATACCAGTGAGAGTCTTTGGAGTTCTCATAGCATATTAGTGGTTATTTTTTATCAAAGAGGACTTCTCAGTACTTTAGTGTGTAGGTAGAGATGATGGCATTATTTGAGTACAGTGAGTTTCCAAGATTTGCAAAGCAAAGAACTAGAACTGGGGCTGCCCAGAGCTCTTCTGAAGCTGCTCACATTTAGGTGATGCAGACACCTGATACAATTGAAAGCCCATATTATTTGGCAATCAGTTCAGTTATGGGCCAGAAGGGGTTGGTTTACTATATATTAAACCTTCAAATATGTCATTGGCTGTCTTTGTCATAATCCGTTTGCTTCGATATTTGCTGTGATGACCTAGCTTTTAAGAAGCAATTGATGATTTTAACCTGGTTGAAAGCATAGCCAGATGGGAACCAGTGCCATTAAGACAATAGAGGTTAGGGGGTAAACAGTATTCTATTTTCATATCATTTTGTTTTCTTTGAAAACTCCATAATTATACTTTAATGGCAACTTTTCCATTTTGACAGAGGCTTCCTTTCCCACTGTGTGTCATGACAATTCACAAATTTAATTTCTTACTAATTTTAAACTAAGAGGATTTTCTTTGAAGTGTATGTGGCACTGAAAAAAGTAAGGAGACCTTATATAAAGAATACACACTAGAATACATGCTACAAATACAAAAATTAGAATGAAATTAAGCAATTATGTTAAAGAACAGCTTAGTGACCCTCTGCTCCTGATCTGTAATATGCGTGGTCAATATCTTTTTCTGTGTCAATGGGAGCTCATTAAATGTAAATTCTGCAGACTAACTGAGCCATGCCATATTAGTGCTTGCCAAAGCTTGACATTTTTAATACATTAATAATATGTCTGTAATGTAATGGAAAACTATTAATCACAACTGGTTATGTGCCAGAAATTTAAGCTATAATTGGCTGCTTCTTGTCAAGAATGTCTGTCGCACAGTCCTGCAACTGCCTAATATTCAAATATCTTGCACTCCTCTGCGTTTTTCCTTGTCAGTGCTCTAAATTCGATCAATGGTGTAGTCCATAATTCTGTGTAATGACCATCATTATAATTCTGCTATACTTTAATGAGAATTCGTTCTATTGGGATTGCTGTTGTATCAGGAAACAGTAACAGGCTCACATACATTTCCTTAGTGTCCAAATTTTTCACGTACAGCCACCTGGTCATCCTTTATTTTGTGGTTGTAGTAAGGCAAAATGTGGATAAAGAAAGGGATATAAGACATAAATAGATTAGGGGATAACATATACTGTTTAACAAAAAAAAGTGAAGATTAAGCTCCGAGAGCATTCAAATATATACTTAAGGTCACATTTGAAAAACAGTATTAAAAACTAATTCATAATTTTCACTTGGTTCACACTCAGAGCAGTCCATTCCTGGCCTTCAAGATTATATTGTTCTTGATAAATAAGTTGCTAAGTATTTGAAATTAAGAATTGAAGTTAATAAGTTCTAGTCTAGTAGATTTTACACTTCTGCTGTCTGTTGTGATGCCCAGCTCCCCTACACCCCATGAGAGTCTTCTTGTGATAACAGAGTAGTACACACAGTTGAAAATGCATCTAGAAAGTGTGCATGTGTATTATTTTCACAACCTTTTCAGATTATTAATTGTCAAATTGTTGGATGTTTCTTAAAATATCAACTTAAAATTACCACCATATCTGAAAAAGCAGAAGGTTGTGCTAGCCACAACACATGCTTCTCTGTGATTTTTTCTTTTTAGCTTAAGATATCAAAATGTGCCCAACACGGTATAGTATAGTCTTTATGTCACAAGGAGGAGGCAGATTCAAATCAGCAGTTTATACATGTTTAGACAAACTGCTAATTATTGCTTCGTAGGAACCCAAATATTCAACACTTTTCCTAATAGAAAATATCACAAATTGCAGCTGGATGATAACATTTTATGAATTGAATATAATGAAAATTGCACTTGCATCCATAAAGCAATTATTATAAATTACTTTGCTATGGAAACACTATTCAGCCATCCCTTGGCATTTCATAGTCTCTGTGGCTTAGTTCATTTTAAGATGGTGCATTATTTAAATATATTGAATTCCTTTTACAAGATTGTTTGAAGATAGTGAACTTCCCTATTTAAACTGCTTAATGTGAATTAAAGGGTCTGTAATGGTATTTTCTAAACTGTGGGCTTTTTTGTCCTTTTCAATTGTTTAAAAAATAGTTAATTATTGGGACTATGACACGATGAGCCAACTAATTACACAAATACCTCTTTTTTACACCTGGGTTCCAAAATGTTATTTTTTGTTTAGATTTGGACAGTGATCTCTAAAGAGAAAAGTTGCCAGTTAAACTCACCAATGACTAGTACTCATAGTTATGTAGGCTGCATTATCGGTTGACCAAAAGTACTTTTAAACAGTAATTTTTATTTTCTGTTAGAATTAGTGCCATATTATTATGCTTCATGGCCTGTTAACTCACCCTCAGCTGTTTTTATATGTGCATTTTAAATTGTGCATTTTACTACAGAGCTTTTAGTTTTAAGGCAGCGTATAATATTTGCCTTTGGGACAAATTCTCTTCTGTTACAAAAAGTAAGTGCAAATGCAGATGTAATGGCTATAAAAAGATGTAAGAAAATAGAAAATTCTTATGAAAGGAAAATTTGCTCCTTTGGTTTTATTTTTGAGTATTTTTTCCAGAGAGCCAAGTTATCTTTATCACTAAATGCAACTAAACAAAAGAGGCTAAATTCTTCCATATAATGAGCAAATCCAGAGGGACAGCCTTGTGCCAACAATGCCAGTTTTTCACTCGGGCTAACAAAAGCTAAGAGATGTACAAGGAATTTAGAGATTTTTAGGGTCTCTTTGCCAATAGACAAAAGGCATACAAGTAGTTGTCACTTCTTTGTCATTGTTATAAAAGCGTTCATTTTCCCCCATTGTTCTCCTGTAAGATTTTCTAGCATTGCAATCCATGAGAAATGTTTAAATCTAGCTGCTTGCTCTCAGTTTTGTCAAGATGGAAATATGATTTTTGAAGCGAAAACCTGTAACTCACCTGGAACATGCACATCTGTCTTTGTTACGGAAGAGTTAAGTCCTTCGTATCAAAATTCTCCCCAATGTGAATGATTTCTGTGGTTTGCTCATTCTAGCAAAGCATCGGCGTAAAGGTTATCCATATTACACCAATTTGCTTTATATTGCATCAACCCTCCCAAATGTCAACATATCAAACATTTTGTAATGCATCGATTCTGGGGCAATAACTTTTACTCTTCCTGTTTTTTAAAGGGTGTTGGTGCCAGAAGGAAAGAATGATTGATGAGAAGCAGACACCGGGCTATAGACACTCATCCTTTTGCTTCAGATACTATCAGTACATCTGAGCATCCCTTGTGAGCCACGAGCACTGAGGATCACCCAGGGTTATCGGATGTACAACGGCAGAGCCATCACATCGCTAAATCATCCTTTGCTCCTGGACATCTTTTACAAAAACCAAACTAGACCTGAGTGTAATAGATACGTTCTAGGACAACGAAAAAGCTGCACGTTGTTGGTGATGCCTACCGCACAAGTATGTTAGACTTCCACCCAAATCCTCTATATACCTGAACGTGCACAATATCAACCCTTGGCTTTTAGATTTGGAATCTACATTGAGATTTCATCCTCTTTTTTTTTTTTTTTAATATATAGACTTACCTACATATACACATATATGTATATGTAAAAGGGACATAGATCACAAATAAGCAAACCCTGCTTTATTACCACAAAGATTGCCAAGAATTTAGAGATGTATTTGTCAAGATTCCTGTCAATTCATGCCCTTTGGGTTACAGTGTCCTCAGTGATGCAGCCCTACCCTTTGGTATGGGGACATTATGATGTGTGTAAGACTCAGATTTACACAGAAGAAGGGAAAGTTTGGGATTACATGGCCTGTCAGCCGGAATCCACGGACATGACCAAATATCTGAAAGTAAAACTGGATCCTCCGGACATTACCTGTGGAGACCCTCCTGAGACATTCTGTGCAATGGTGAGGCAACCCTTTTGAATAGAATGTTTCATATTAAGTGGAGGCATGTCATTTACGTGTACAGATGTGGTGAGTGTGAAAACTCAAGCAATGAGCTGAATCTGCTGGTGGCAGATTGGTGCTAATAGGCTAGCCTTCTTCTCAGTGGAGGTTTGCAGGACCTGGGATTACGATTCGCAGGGTGATTCATGCACTGGAACGTGCCTTCTGCCTTCCTTACAAACTGAAGCTTCCACTGAAACAGGCGTACTGTATATAACTGAGAAAAGAAAGAGTTCGGCTGAGGGTTCAGTTTCAGATTGGAGTCTGGGAATATGATTAGGCCACATGTCTTATAGTAAAGGATAAAATCCATTGGTAAACCAACTTTAGAAAAACAAAGTTCTCTTCACATGCCTGTATAGGGCCACCCTTGAGGTTCATTGTTCAAGGCTAGGTTAGAGTTCATGGTTTTCCTCATCAGGAAACTGATGTGATGTGGAAGTCCTTGGTTAGGAGGTCAGTGAGAAGAGAAGCAAAGGAGAGAGGAGGTAATGCCTCCAGAAAAGTCTTCTTTGTCAACTCATGTGGGGTCCTTATTTTCAAGGGTCCTGGTTTTCTATGGGTATTTTAAATACGAATGTTGGAATGTTGAAAGCATATTTGCTGAAAAGTAGTGACCTCGGCATACAAATTCAGATACTATCCTTTTGAGAGGCCAAGTTAAAGAATTCATTGTTTTCGTGGTGTACATCAGTCTTTTCCGGGGTGAAAAGTTAAATGTTATGTGCAAGGAGAACTTTGGAGTGACACATGGGATTTTCACTAAGGACATGGTTGAAAGTTTACCTAAAGGTACTAGTCATGAGTTTGGTGATTAAGCTGATGTAAATGAAGGTGCTAGAGAGTCCAGATAGTGTGTTCATTTGGTTTATGTCACTTTTTTTTTTTTTTATCATAGGCGGTCTTTATTTGGTAGAGGAATTGTGATCCCATTTTCCCCCACGTAACAGATATAATCATATAGCAGATTTTAATAGTATTCTTATCTGACTTTATTATCTTGAACCCGGCCTGGCATTTTCAGGATAGTGAAACTATTAATCAAAGTAGCATCTGTTCACAGTCCCCAGTGAGTTAAATTAGCATAAGATCATCTTAGACCTAGCACTGTGGAAAAGGTTTTGTAACAGGAAACAATTTTGAGCAATAAAGAGTGTTTTTACCTAAAAGCTAGCAGCTTGCCATTTTTCAGAAGTGCCTTTGGGGACTGGTTTGAATTATAGTCTAAACCTGATTTTGTGGAGGGTGAGAAAAAGATCTTGGCTATTAGGTGTCACAATGACTAAAGTGCCCTGAAAGACTAAATATTTCAAAGAGAGGACCCGTCTCTCTGGGAAACAGGTATGTGCTTTGCAAAAAAACCACAAAAAACAAAAAAACAAAAAACCAAAAAATGTACATTTTAGAAACCAGAGACTTCTAGAAGAGTACTTCATTCAAACACATTAGGAAAACTATAATAAATCTGTAAAAGAGCAGGGACGTTTGTTGGCTTTGCGTAAGGTCTTTGATAATCTCTCATAAAAGGTCAAATTTAAGATCTCATTGCAAATTTGGAGTGAAATTGCTGTGCAGGTGATAAGTTGTGCACTCCTCACAGCAGAGAATGAGTTCTGGGCCAACTCTTCATATTATGAAGAACACTCTAGCTCTATATATTGGTTTGCATGATACTTGTAGCAATATGCCTCTTCTGGAATTGTTTAATAATTTACAGATTGAAGTAAAAGAGCAGACATCTTTCTGCAGCGTGCCGTTTCCACTTGCATAGGTCCTGTATAGTGTGTTCAACCTGTAATTTAAATATGCAGCTTTCCTGATCTCAGCCCCTGGCAAGAAAAGGCAAGTTCGGCACTGTTCCTGTCCTTTTGGGGAAGGGTTTATTGACTGGGTGTCTTTAGTGTGCCTCTCTTTCCGATCATGAGTGGGAAAGGGCACATTACAGAACTTCTCATGCTTCTCATGCCTTTCACAGCACATGGTGTAAGGTCTTTAAGCAAGTCAGTTCCCTACCAGTTCCCTAGCTATGTGATGTTAAAGACCAAAAGAGAAAAAAGAATTAAAGTGATATCCCTCAACTTTCTCAAGTGCAATAAAATGTATATTTTGTATGTTTATCCCAAGATCCACAAGACGGCCTTTTCAAAGGCTACATCTGAGTATGAGGCAGATATTTGGAAGCCTTGGTGCATGTAAACTTGTCACGGAGCAGAAACGTTTTTCAAGGGAGAGTGTACGATTTGTGCGATGTTACCTATCAGTGCCTAATTTGGACTCCTTAATATGCATATGATTGGCAGAACAGATTTAATAATCTATCCTTTAAGCACATACTTTGGGGCTATTTGTATGCATATTATATGCCAAGTCAATGATAATGGCCTAATAGGGCAACACTTCCTCTCTGTAGTTTTGGATTTTCCATAAAACTTTTTAGTGTAAGGGTTCCTGACACCAGGCTGTAAAGCTGTCTCAGGATGCTGTCATATCAGACCTGTTTAGGTGCTCCCTAGCCCAAGGTCTAATGGGAATCCATAAAGTCATTTGTGTTATGATTTTCACACTTTCCTCCTTGACACACACATCCATCCCTTCCTGCTCCCTCAGAGTCGTTATGGCCCATTACATCAGCGTTGCTGCCACATAAGCACAATCACTACTTAGCCCTTATATGTAAATGTTTGCTGCAAAATGGTTTCAGAAATCACCTGCTCAGTTACTGACACCCTTATTAGCTGTGAGTATAACAATTCTGAACACTAAGGGCACATTTGGTGAGAGAAATACCCTGAAATTCCCCTGGCTGATTTGTATAAAGTTGAAGTTCATTGGCAATGTGTTAAGAGTCAGTGTTGCCGCTTTCTGCACTTGCTCCATCATTATGTGGCTGTGACTATCCAGGAATGCAGCATATAGTTTATGGTGAAATTTTAGGGTAAAAAGGGCCACGTGATTCTGTTTGACAATAGATCTCGGCTTGCTAACCCAGATGACCTGTTTAATAACTCTTTAATATATAGTGGTTTTAAATTGCTGTATATTAGTACTACCAGTATTTGTGAACATAAATTTTATGGGAGAACTCTGCCGTTCCTATTCATGACAGTAAAATAGGGGAAACATATACACATATACACACATCTATATGAATTGTGTATATTGAGACTAATATATATCAATTGCATATGTTGAGACCATACATCTTCTTTTTAATTTAATGTATTCTTTTTAAGTTGTTGGTGGCCCAAGAAATATCTCTGCTAAGGAGGAAGAATCTGAAGCATAGAAGCATAGATTAGGCTTTTTGTTTTTTAGGCTGGGGTAATATGTTAGTATAGATCATGTCCTTCTTCCAGCCACATAAAAGCTTCACATAGCACAGCTTTGTCAGAAAACATGGATCATCCAGTGACGACAATTTGTTTCAATTTGCATAAAGAGCAAATAGGATGATCTGAACCCGTGTGTAAAGCTGAAGTGACAACACAAAGCTATGACTTGTTCTTTGTGTTTAGACAAACTTAGCTGTCATATCTGCACGCAACACCCCAGTGGCTTAAAAATGGCAAAATTATCTGCAATTATCTCCAGCCTGCAGCTAATTTTCTGGATAAGTTAAACAGAAGCTTTGAAAGGAAGCCCACAGACGGAAGAAGTCATGTGCGTTTGTACAATTGATGGTGCAGCAGTGCTGATGACTGTGGAAATGGGAGCCCTTGAGAGCTGCTGTGGATTTCAGAGCCAATCAAAACTAAATTAGGAAACAAAGATTATTAAAAAGTCTTCTGTGCATGTAATTGTGGCATAATATTATGAGGTGGACATTAAGTGTTTCCCTTGGAGACCCTTGGCATCATGAATGCAGTGTGCCTTTAATTACAAGTAGACTCATATTACTAAAAAAATGGAGAAAATAAAGTACTCTGAGGTGTAGTTAGCAATACCCTCATTATGTTTACTGAAATAATTAAAAGAGAGGATGTAATTTTTCTAAATAAAATGTCAGAATTTGAAATGAAAATGGATTTTCTTTAGGAAATTTACTAATGTGTGCCCCTGCTCTTGATAGGCGTTTACTCAAGTACCATAACAGGCCTATTAATGATCGTTCCATATTGTGCTATTTCCAGATAGACTCCTATTAAGAAAAAAATACCTTAATTATCGTAAGCATTGTGGATAGAACATATTTCATTTTGTTCAAATGGAATTTAGGAAAGTAGTGGAAAGCCTTTGGGTTTTATGATTTTAACGGAACCCAGCGGGATGGTGAGGGGTAATGCATAGTTGCAGGGCAATCCAGAACTTAAATTTCGAATTTGACATCAGTGCAGGTTGCCATCTGGTGGCTATCAGGTGGCCTCTGAGAAATTAGTTTGATAAACTGAGTTACATTTTCAGTGACAAGGCATTAATATCAATTTTCCAAAAACTGGAAATGACATTGACTTATATGATAATCAAATAATCTTAAAATAACTCTGTTCACATGAAATGTAATTCAATAAATGAATGAAGTTTTAATAACAGTGACATCTTTCATTTGAACTGATTTATCCCTTAATTATCCCAGAATGGAATTTAAAAAATAAAAACCATCAGTTCCTTCATTACTAACACTTCATTGTTATTTAGTTCATTATTTAGATTCATTTCTTAGAAAAGTTTAATTCACGTTTGAAATGAATTCAGTTTCATGGAGATCAATCTTTTTGATCTATGACTGTATCAAGTATTTCCTTGTTGAGGAGCCTACCATAGCTCCTTATTGTCTGTTGCATCAAGTCTAAAGTACTGTAGCTGGGTTTTAAATCTGGTTGTATTCAACCTTTTTTCCCATTCCCACTAGGACCTTGTGTATGGCACCTTCAGGGGACTTATGGCTAATGATCTGATTGGGAGGGGGCTACTGCATTTGGATTGAAGTTCAGTGGCATGGCATGAACAGAATATTATGGGGAGGGAGCTTGGGAGGGAGTTGGTAAAGATTATGGTGGGGCTAACAAAACTTAAAACCACGTCATGTCACTGAATGTTCTCAGATAGTATTCTCTGTGTGTGCAAGTGCCTCTGTCTGTGTTGGGCTGAGGCTTCACAAGTAGTATTCCAGACTACTGAATGCAGAGTGAAGTGAGCAGAGTCATACAGCACATGCAAAACTGAGAGGTGGTGGTGTGAATCAAAGTCAAATAACATGTGTTCCCTGGCTCCAAAGGAAATCAAGGAGTCCTAAGAAAAATGAATAAAAAAGTAGTGTGTACTCAGAGGCTGGGGGAGCAGAGCAGCAAAGCCAGCATTCAGAATTTAAAGGTGAAACATTATTTTGCTGCATATCAAAGGGCCACTTGGAGAATACTATCTGGTAGCCAAGTGCCTGATGCTCAACAATGTCTGAAAAAGATAGAAAAAGGCTGCGTGGGTCAGATGCAAGCATAGTGTTTAAATGACAGCCTAGTGGCCTGGTTAAGGGTAGAATGGCTCCTTATGTCTGGCAGGATGGAATAGGAGAGAAAATCATAAAATGTGTTGAGTTAGACCTATATATATGCCATATATATAAATATGCATATACACATGTGTGTATATATATGTAACATACATACATAATATATATGTATGTATGTATTTTTTTTAACTTAGTTGATGCTGGAGTGTGCTAAGATAAGCATGGCTCATCTACCTGGAGCTCCAATTTTACACAAAGATTAGGAGAAGCATTTAACTGAATGCACAAATGCAAGGTTTTTAAAGATGAAACACTCCTCAGTCCCCCAAGGAGTAATCTTATCTGCTCTCTGTGGAGAGGAATATCACTGAAAAGTGTGAAAAGCAATATCCTAAAAATACCATAGCCCTTCCAGATTGTTTTAGGGTCTCTCAGGCATATTCTCCAGACTTTGGTGAGGTGGGCTTGCTCTCCGAGCTTTGGGACTGTACACGGGTCCTAGGCTGGCATCTTGATTGTCTGATGTTGAAAACTAGTGTCATCACACAGGAAGTCCCTCATCTCATGTGTTTTCTCTGCGAGGACAAGTAGAGGACATTCCTCTTGCTTGGAATCGTCTGTGCTTCTCTGCACTTCTGTTGATTCCACCCATCCTTCAAGGTCTGTGTGTTTCTTTATATGTACTTCCTGCCAATTTCAGCACATATCATTTTGTTGACTGAGTATATATGTTAGCCCTGCCCATGTACTGCACTGTGTGGTACCATTTAGCACTTATTACATCTTACTGATTAATACACCCACATGCACATTTGTTTTGTGTGTTTATTGTATCCTGATTCTTTATCTGGATCACCACTCTTTAAATGAGATGATATGTAAGAAAGCCTACCGGGACTCAACAGAGACTGTGCATTATATTGCTTTCCTACTTCATAGCATTTAACATATTCCTAGGGAACAAATAAATAATAGCATGCTTTTAATTGATTAATTGATCGGTTGTTTCAATGTAGTATTTGATTTTCTAGAATGTTTTCTGTTTCTTGGGAACTTTTATCATGAATCTGTTTCCTCTGTAAATTAAGAAACAACTGGAAAAGTTTGGCTGCTGTACTTGGGCAGCTTATGATGATGTTCTCCAGAGAGGTGAGAGAGGCAAAATCTACTCACAGTTCCAACACTGAAAGCGTATATAAGGGATTTTTAAATTCCATTTCTCATTGAATCTTTGAAATGTATTTTTCCAAATAGAAAATTTGGAAAAAAAAAATTAGAAGAGCTTCACATGCAACATTGAAGTGATTTTGTCATATTTCTTATGAGTCTCTCTCTCTCTAAATATATATTTTGTTTTACAAAATTGGAATCGTATCACATACATTTTTTTCATCTTTTTTTCCCATTTACTGCTACACTTATAGCATTTACTTGTATCATTATATATTCTTAGGAAATATGGTTTTGATAGCTATAAAGATCTGATTATGTGGATATACAATATTTTATTTAATTACCCTCTCACCTTGACAGCTTAATGTTCTTTTCTATTGGTTATATATTATCGGTTACATGCAGTGGTGAACATATATCAATGTAGTCTTTTTTATTGAACATATCCTTCTTCTCCCACATTCAAAACTTCCCATATTAAATGCACATGTTAAAATTTTTTTTAATGTTTATTTATTTTTGACACAGAGAGAGAGACAGAGCATGAGCGGGGGAGGGACAGAGAGAGAGGGAGACACAGAATCCAAAGCAGGCTCCAGGTTCTGAGCTGTCAGCATAGAGCCCGACACAGGGCTCGAACTCACAGACCACGAGATCATGACCTGAGCTGAAGTTGGACGCTCAACCGACTGAGCCACCCAGGCACCCCTAAAATTTTTTTTTAATGTCTATTTATTTTTGAGACAGAGAGAGAGAGTATGAGCAGGGGAGGAGCAGAGAGAGAGGGAGACACAGAATCTGAAGCAGACTCCAGGCTCTGAGCTGTCAGCACAGAGCCTGATGCAGGGCTCTAACCCATGAACCATGAGATCATGACCTGAGCTGAAGTCAGAAGCTTAACTGACTGAGCCATCTAGGCACCCACACATGTGTTTTGATTGTTGAGCTCCTTATATTGTATTTGTCTGAGGCTATAGAGTAGGGCTATGTTCTTGCATTCCCTAGAGTGGAATGAAATAGACTGTTTGTCAGTCAGGGGGACTGAAATCAGCATGTGTGACTTAGGCAGGCCCCTCTCTGGGCCTTGCTCTCCTTTACGTGGACTTGAGAGAGCTTCTAGAGATAGGAGGAAGACAGCTTCTGCCACACAGTAGAGAGCAAAGTCAGGGGACCTCTTTGGGAGCAACAAGCTAAAAATGGGCAAATTACACCATATAAACAGTACTTGTGGCTTTAAAACTTGCTTCAAATTGATCCTCAGTGAGAAATACATTTTATATTACAACTCATTAAACACATGCTTTCCATATACACCACCAAAACAAAAGCTTCACAAAGAAAGTACTTACCCTTCCTGTGTGCTATGCCCTCTGGTAATTTTTTCTCCCCTTATAGTTCTTCTTCACCTTTGGCAAATAATTGAAAATCATATTTTGATTGTGATCCACAGATTATAGGTAGGATTGTTCTTGAAACTCTGAATAAATGGGAAAATTCTGTGCGCATCATTGTATAACTTCCTTTTTTAAATTCAACATTATGTGTTTGAGATTTACTGCTATGTAGTATTCTACCATATGGATTTTTCTTTAATCAATCTTCTATTTCTAGACATTTAGTTTGTTTGATTTTTACATTTTAAGGCTCTTGACTGGAGTCAAATTGTCCTCTAGAAAGATGATTAGTTCACACTTTGCTTTTAAGCATTTTACAAAAAAATGTGCTAGGCGTGAGTTTATCAACTGGAAATTCTTAAATATTCTTCTAATGTAGGGCCTTAGGATATAAGTGAAAGTATGTACTTTACCAAAAAGAATAATGATAAGATTATCCTTATTGCCACCATCTTTTCTGCCGAGGTAATAACTTCTGTGATTTTGTATTGATAAATGGAAATATTGGAAGGTGAGATTACATTTAATTTTTTAAGGATGTATTTTTTGCTTCTTGATTAGACTGATTTTTAATGTTTCTTGGCCAGGGGCACCTGGGTAGCTGAGTAGGTTGGACCTCTGACTTCAGCTCAGATCATGATCTTGCAGTTCGTGAGTTCGAGCCCCTTGTCCGGCTCTGTGCTGACAGCTCAGAGCCTGGAGCCTGCTTTGGATTCTGCGTTTCCCTTTCTCTCTGCTCTTCCCCCGCTCATGCTCTGTGTCTCTCTCTCTCTCTCTCTCTCTCTCTCTCAAAAAAAATTTTTTTTAATGTTTAGATTGATTTTTAATGTTTCTAGGCCATTTAAAATTTCTTATTCCCAATTGTAGTAGTTTTTACACTTATTGCCTTTTTCCTCCTATTTTTTCTGTTGAAGCCAGCAATTAAAAATATGTATATTTGGGCCTTTTAAACAGATACCATTTTTTGGTCAGTTGATTAAGTTAAAATTGTGAGTATCCTTTCTTCCAGAAGAACAGGTCTTGTTTCAGGGTCTTTTGCACACCCTTCATCTTGTGGAAATTTTATGTATTCTTGCAGGAGATTTTGGTGGCAGGGTGTCATCATCTCAAAGCTGAGAAAAATTTATTTGTGTGCCCCCTCATATCTTTTGTTCCTAATGTAAGAGCTTGGAGAAGTTGTTATTTACCCTAAGTAAAGCACCCCTTTTCATTTAGTATCATCCTTTGGAAACAGTTGCATACTGAAGCATATTAATTGTATAAAGTGGCTGGTGTGACATCTGCTTTAGTTTTATTTCACCAGACCAATGGGCAGACTGGTTTTTCATGTGCCATTTTTAGATTTCAGAATTTCTTTTCTTACAAAAGGGGAAAGTGCTGAAAGTTGTTTCACACGCATAATATTGGAAAAGAACTTACTGAGATTGGCAGGTTGTAAATTTCTTCCCATCTTTCTGGGAATAGATAGATTCACATAGTATCAGTTCCATGAAAATTAAAGATGTGAGCCAAGAAAGAGCCAGAATTGGTTTTCATTCTTTGACCTACTTTGAAACTGACTTCTAAAATATTAAATGAAGAATTGAACTGGATATTGCTTCGGTACAAAGAAATAGCTCTTTTTGTTCCAGAGGGTTGATGTCCATTGAGAAGTCTAGCAGCTTACATTATAATCAGGTCTTGTCTGAACAATGGTTTTTCACCATTCCATGTAACTTTTTGTTTCTTTCCTGTTGCTCTCTTTCCTTCTTGGAAATGATGAAAGGAAGAAATCAAATACACTTCCAAGCAACTCTCCCTCAAGGGAAAGGAGAATTCAACATAAATGGTCAACTCAAGTTGCAAGAAGAGGATATGTGCATGATAAAGAGAGTGAGCTGGTAGGCAATCTGAGGTTGGCTGTGATGCCTGGACCACTCCATAAGGATTTTGATTTCAAAGATTAGAAGACTAAATAACATACGTGGTGTTAGGGAGCATTCTCATCAATGTGTCTACTGTCTGACTCAGAATAGCGTTCTATTTAGCCATCACTGGAGACAGTGCTTTAAATACTGCCTAGCACAGTGTGAAGCAGATAATAGTACTTAATGCATGCTTGTTGAACTGAACGTGTGCTGTTTTTACAAATAATGTTTGTAGTTGATATTTATCAAGAGCTTACATGGTACCATGGACTGTACTGACTAAACATCAGCCTTTGTTGGTTCATATAATCTTCAATCCCATCATTATCCTTATTTAACAGGTGGAGTAATTGAGGCATGAGGTTAAATAACTTTTCCAACCAAGTAGTCGGAACAGGATATAAACCCAGACAGTATGACATGCATTCCCTACTCATAAACCATACTATAAATTCCTCCCTAATTTTGTTTGTAGTATGTGGGATAAAACCATCACAAAAACCTTTTTTAAAATTACATTTATGATTTGGACTATGAACACAATACTATGATTTTGTTATTTAAAATGCCTTTTATCTGAAATAACCTCAGAAAATTGGATTCTGTAAACAGTGTGTGGAATGTTGGAAATACACATTATGTGATGAGTGTCTTCATTCAGGGATAAGAGAACCAATCAACAGTGTTTGTTTCCATTCCTGCTTTCTTTTCCATTAACGTGTTCATATAAATGGAAATAAGCTGTTAGAAATCATACAGAGCGGAGTACATATTGTGTTCACCATCTAAAACCAGAATAATAAGTCAGCAACTGTTGGCTAGTTAACAAAATCATATTCTTGTGGGGGAGGTGTTGAGAAAAGTAGTTAGCTTGATGCTTTTGATTTTTTTTTTTAACACTATCAATAACAACTGTTATATAGCCAACCCCCTCCATGCTGTCTCCACTCGGATGTCTAGTAGGCATTTTAAACTTAACACATTTATTATAGAACTCTTGATTTCTTCTCCCCAAATGGATTTTGCCTGTAGTCTTTCCCATATCTATAAACAGCAGCTTATATTTATGTAGTTGCTCAAGATGAAAAATCTAGGAATCCTCCTTAACTCCTTTATGTCCTTCACAACAGATATCAACAAGTCCTGTTAGCTAAACTTCAAATATATCCAAATCAGTTGCTTTTCACCCTCTCTACTGCTAACAACCAGGTCCCAAACAGCTTTATACCTAGGCTAGACTTCTGCAGTATTCCCTAACTCTTGCCCTGTTACCAAATTCACATAGGTTTTATAGTATTATAATATAGAGCACAATATAAATATTCTAATACATAAAAATTATACATATAGATGTATAGCATGAATATTATATAGTTAGATATGTAATTATATAATATACATAGAGATAAAATTTTAAGAATCTGAATCAGTCAGGTCCTTGTTCAAGTTCTTCCTTGTTATGTCCCACTGAGAATTACATCCAAACTCTTCATTTTTTAAAATATTTTTTTAATGTTTATTTATTTTTGAGAGAGAGAGAGAAAGAGAGAGAGAAAGTTGGGGAGGGGCAGAGAGAGAGAGGTAGGGAGACACAGAATCCAAAGCAGGCTCCAGGCTCTGAGCTGTCAGCACAGAGCCCGATGTGGGACTTGAACCCATGAACTATGAGATCATGACCTGAGCTGAAGTCTGATGCTTAACCGACTGAGCCACCCAGGCACCCCTATATTTGAAGTCTTACTAATGCCTGAAAGGTACTATATAGTCTGGTCTTTGAATACCTCTCTAAAGTCCATTCTGATCACTCCCACCTTGCTCAGACCGCTCTGCCTGCAACTTCTTGGTGTTGCACATAAAACTAAGTTTATTTTTGCCTCATTGTTTGGACCCACATTCTCAAAATCTTCCCATAGCTCCCTCCCACCTTTTATTCAAGACTCTGTTTCGTGAATACCTTCTCAAAGAAGCTTATCTGACCACCTTATTTACATAGCATCTCTTGGGGCTCCTGGGTGGCTCAGTTGTTAAGTGTCAGACTCTTGACTTCAGTTCAGGTCATGACCTTGTGTTTGGTGAGTTCCAGCTCCGCCATTGACGTCTGCACTGACAGCAGGGAGCCTGCTTGGGATTCGCTGTCTCCTCTCTCTCTGCCCCTCCCCTCTCTCTCTCTTTCTCAAAAATAAATAAAATTAAAAAAACTAAAAACTAAATAGCATTTCTTTCACACCCTTTATCCATTCCTTGAGCCTGCTTAATTTTTCTTCATTGAATTTATTATAAGGGAGATACTCAAACTATTTAACAACTGGGACAGAATCAACACAAACCAATCAGAAAAGACGTTAGTGGCTATACCTTACTGGGTACCATTTGATTGACCATTCATTCTAATGACTGGATATTTATTATGTTATATACTGCTTCTGTCTCTTTTCTCCTCCACAATATAAACTCCAGAGGGCAGGAACTTTGTCTTATGTCCATGGTGGGCTCGATAAATATTTGTTGAATGAATAAATGAGCTGCTAAAACAGAGATATGTTAATATGATGATGGCATTCATACTAAAGATTATTGCTCTAATATATACGTGTTCTTTAAAGTATTTAGGCTATGTTGGAGGTCCTTAATCTTGAAGGTATCATAAATATTTTCCTTTTTTAGTTTTTTTTAAATTAAAGGCACTTAATATAACAGATGTATGTACAACCACCACTTAAAATTAACAATGATGACGTTACATTGTTTTTCTTAGGATTTTAAAAAATAAATGTTACTGACTGAGTTGAAACCATCTTGTCTCCATCCTCGGATCCCTTCCATGCCTTCCTTTTCCAGAGGGAACCAGTATCATAAATTTGGTGTATTTCCTTCCAGTCAATGTTAATATATATTTTTTATGTGAAGCTTATATGCTCATAAACAGCTTATGGGTTTTTTTTTTTAATTTTTTTTTCAACGTTTATTTATTTTTGGGACAGAGAGAGACAGAGCATGAACGGGGGAAGGGCAGAGAGAGAGGGAGACACAGAATCTGAAACAGGCTCCAGGCTCTGAGCCATCAGCCCAGAGCCTGACGCGTGGCTCGAACTCGCGGACCACGAGATCGTGACCTGGCTGAAGTCGGACACTTAACCGACTGCGCCACCCAGGCGCCCCAACAGCTTATGGTTTTGACTTTGGGTTTTTTAATGTTACCATCCTGAAAAAACTATTCTGTAGCTTAAATTTTTCATTCAACACTATTTTTGTAAACTATCTGTTTGATCTATATGATATGTTTCCTTCATATTAAAAGGATATATATCTATATCCATATCTATCTATCTACCTACCTACCTACCTACCTGTTCCACTGGATAAATACATTGTTCAATTGTGAGAATTTAGCAAGTTTGTGTGTGTGTGTGTGTGTGTGTGTGTGTGTTTTAGTTTTAGATTTTTGCAGTTACAATCCACTCTACAAGAACCACCATTGTACCTAGATCTTGGTGGATATGATCAAGAGTTGTTGCATTTTGTTTTGTTTACCTCAAGGTGTGCACCCAGAAACCAATCTGTGGTCTGTAGAGTGTGGGCATTTTCATCAAATGTAGTTGCTCTGTGTCGCGTTCCTACCAGCAGATTATAAGGCTTCTTCTAAGTCTTGTTTTGTGTTGTTTTCTTATATGTTTCCTCTTGTTATTAAATGGAGAATATTTTAAAAATCCTGTCTATTTGATGGCTTTAGCTATCCGGGCACTCATAGTTGGATTTTATGATGGATCATAGCAACCATAATTAACAGGATTTTTGATAAAACTGTATATACCATGGCTCTTAATCTTTCATTTTTGTTTTAATTATTTAATAGTAAATCACTTGGAAGTTGTATGAACAAAGCTAATGAATATTCGTAATGGTGAATCAACAGGAGGAAGCATGAAATTTGGAGGAATAAATATTGAGCTAAACTACGAGAACCTTCTTTGACTAGATCTTTCCACAGAGGGCAATGAATTTTAAGAGTAACATCTTGCATCTGGCACCTGAATTGATAGGTGTACCCTGATCTGTATGACTAATACAAAATTCGCAGTTTAAAAAATTGTTTATATATAAGTAATCTTTTTTCCAAAATCATTGTTTTCATTATTAGAGTATAACAATAGCCGATAGTGCTTTTAAACTGGAAGTCTCCTTGCTTACTTTGCAAGATGATATATAAATATTGCCCCATCCATCACCAGAATGACTTGTCTCCTAGATGAAAACCTGAGTGTTATGTGTAACTGTAATAAATTTGGGCAGCAAGGGAAGGGTTCCATTTCCAATTAAAACCACAGCCAGGAAGTTTCCATTTAGACTGACAGTACAGGTACACTGTTGGTACATATTTTATACTCTTGCTTGTTTGTTTGGGGCAACTTGGGATTGTTTTAGGAGTAGTAACAGTAAAGGAGTAGCTTTGTACTTCTTTATGGCCTCCTAAGAAAGGGTCAATTGCCCCTTCTAGATGGGAAGTTTCCAAGATCCCTGGGTCTTGGGCATTTAGAACCAGGTATTTTTAGAAGTGGAGTTGTCTAACTTGGGAAAGTACATGCCTTTAAAGCTTTTACTGAATTCAAACAGTCTTCAGGTTCAAGTTCCAACTTAATCAAGTTATTTCACTTTTTTGTTCTGAGGGACAGTAAGATAATGATGTGCTTAGCAGTGTCTGGCACATAGGAGATGCCCAATAAATATTATTTTTATCATTGTGATCATTTCTGTTGATAAAAAATTAAAGGCATTTTGATTCTCATATTCTGCTTTGAAAGGATGTTCTGAAGGCTTTCCCTTTAGTTCCCCTTTCTGTGAACTGTCTGGCCTTTCCTGATGTTACCAATGGCATCTATTAACTAACTGCTTATGAGGGTCTGGCTCCAAATGAGGTATTTAAAATAACAATTTCACAATTGTGGTTTTGAAATAAATGAAAGGTGTTCTAAATAACAAAGCATTAAAATAATCATTCATGGATGCAATGGCATTTGCACTGAGATTATAATGGATAGTGTTTTAACAAATGCACTAGACATGTCTAATGAGAGCATAACCACTCTGTCTAAAAGCAAAAAGAAAATGTTAACAAATATTACCTATGTGAAAATAAATTAAATAAAAGCTATTTTATTAATCAAATATTGGAATGGGCACAATATGTTGGCTCTCTTGGATGCTTTGAAGTAGAAGAGAGAAATTCAGTATGAGAAATGGAAATTCTGGATCCCAAATCAATATACTTGGCTGCCATATTACCTACAGTATCTCCTTCCTCAAAAATATCCAATGGATTTCCACCTGCACTAAGTCCTGATCAACAAAATGAAACATTCTTCCTTGCAACATTATTTGCAGTAGCCAAGATATGGAAGCAAACTAAATGTCTAACACTGGATAGAGAAAATTATATACATACACACACACACACACACACACACACACACACATACACACACACACACACACACACGCACACACATATATATATATATATATATATATATATATATATATATATAATGGAAAATTGGTCGGCCATAAAAAAGAATGAAATCTTGTGATTTGTGACAACATGGATGGACCTTGGGGGTCTTATACTAATGAAATAAGTTAAGCAGAGAAAGATAAATACCATATGATCTCTCTTACATGTAGAATCTAAAAGAAAAAGAAAAAAAGAAAATAAAAAACCAAGCTGATAAATACAGAGAACAGATTGGTGGTTACCAGAGGCTGGGAGTGTGGGGTGGGAGAAATGGTTGAAGGGGGTCAAAAGGGGGTTATTGCAGTTATAAAATAAACAAGTCGTGAGGATGTAATTAATGTGCAGTGTGGTGACTATAATAATATTGTATTGCATATATGAAAGTTGCTAAGAAAGTATATCTTAAAAGTTCTCACCACAAGAAAAAAAATTCTGTAACTATGTATGGTGACAGATGTTAACTAGACTTATCGTGGTGATCCTTTTGCAGTATTATATAAATATTGATCCATTATGTTGTACACCTGAAATTAATATGATGTTGTATGTCAATTATACCTTTATTAAAAATAACATCGTTAAGTGAAACCTAGATCCATGATTCTCACCTTCTCCCACTATATTTAAGTACACATGGTATTTGGATAGTGTATTCAATTAGGGCAGCCAACAAGTTGTATTATCAAGGCTACTATATGAATCAGGAAGAGATTCTGTTTCCAAGAAATGCATCCTTGTGCCATGTCTTAGAAAAGAGAAAATAGGTTGGATCTCAGCCCCCATCTAAGACTTGGTTGGCTTCTTTGTGTTGGGCACAGGCCGCCCAACTGTGTTTGCTGTTTTGTGCACTATGTGGATTTCAGTTATAATTTGATCTTGTTCTGGACTCACACTGCATTTTGGAATTAGCACCTCACAGTGGGGAAAAAGCTGTTGCAAGCCATAGAAAAGTTTTATTTTTATGTTATTGAATGACAAAAGTAACAAATATTAGTAATTTAACCAATTTAGCAAATACTTATTGAGCCTGTAGTAGGTGCATGGTGCTGAGCTAGGGCTGTAAGGATGAGCAAGACAGACACATTTCCCAGCCTCGTAGAGCTCATCATGATCAAAGCAGGGAGAAACACACGACACAAGTATACCAGTAATTACTACAGTGATAAATGTTTCAAGGAAGAAATTAAAGTTCCTATGAGAGTATATAATCATAATGCTGGTGGTGATAGGAAAGTAAAACTGATTCTTCTTGAAGAAAGTCTGGATGTTGTCAAGTGCTAGATTTGCTCAATGATGTTATAAGTTTAGCATAGTATATTCTTTGAGCTAGGAAACATGCAACTTTATTATTGAAACTCCTACAGTAAAATAATTTTGTCATCACAAGACTAGAAGTCTAGCCCCAACTTCATTTCCATGTGTGTATGTATATGTATATATACATACATATGCATATATATGGCTTGAGCCCAAAGTGGGGCTTAAGCTCACCTGATGCGGGGCTCAAACTCACGAACCGTGAAATCATGACCTGAGCCAAAGTTAGATGTTTAACTGAGTGAGCCACCCAGCCAGCCCATTTCCTCATATTTTTAAGGCAATTTAAAAACAAGAATTTTTAAGACTTGCAACTGCCACATTATAATAGGTAGTTACCCTTAACAATACATTTAGCACTTAGTTTTGTAATTATGGGTTATTTGACTGCCTTCCACACTGGGTTGGAAGCTCCTTGAAGAACAGAGACAGAGCCCTGTTCTCTTTTTCATCCACAGAAATTAGTTTCGTGCCGGAGATATAGTGGACACTTAATATATAACTGTGGGATGAGCTTTCTTCTAACAGTCTGCTTTCCCAAATCTCTGCTCTGTGCACTTTTACTTTTTAATTTTTTTATTGTCTCTCAATAACCTTTTCTGCCTCTTCGATTCTTCTTTCCACTGTCCTTGCTATCATTTACAGTATCAAAGTAACCTCATGCAGAATCTGGCATGAGACCACCCTTCGGGATATTTTGTGGGAGTATTCAGTATTTTAAATAGTGGGTTCCCTCCAGTTCATTTAATACTGCCAGAGCCCTGTGGTGGGCAAAATGGGAGATAACGGGAGATTCTGCTTTCAAGAAGCTTTATAAACAGTTATTTACTAAGCAGAAGGAAATAAATTCTATGCAAGAGCTACATTTAAAGAGCTGTGAGAATCCAGAGGGAAGTGATTCATTGCAAACTCAGAGAACTCAGTGGTAGTTTCATAGAGGAGATGGTCTTTAAGCTGAGCTTTGAAGGAAGAGTAAACTGTTCTGAGATGGAGGAAGAAAGAGAAGGACATTATAGCTTAAGGAGATAAGCAAAGCCCTGTCTTTAGCTTTCCTTTCAAATAATTTCCTTTTGTGGATCTATCTCAACAGTAACAAATGTTATGACTGTGCCATCCATGAATTAATCTAAATCCTGCTCAGCTGTCCTTATGTTTCCTACCACATAATACTGGAACCTCATTTCTTACACTTGGCATGTTCTCCCACTCTCTAAGGTATCAATCATTAAACACAATTATGTGGGTGAAGGCACTTTATAAAATGCAAAGTACTATATAAAACGGGAAAGTGCCATACAAGGCACTATAACTCTTATTATGTATTTGCAAGCTCAGTGATCACAAATCATGGTACTTAACAGATGATATGGAGATTCAATTCAATAAATATTTATTGAAGCCTACCCCAGTAACTTTGGACAAGTTGCCTGTTTAAACTTTCAGAGCTCCGGGTTCTTTTGCATGGTTTTTGTGAAGATTCACTGACATCATTAACTTTGAAACCTGTAAAATATGGTATAAGAAAAAGTCACTCAATACATACCAGACCCTTGGTTTGACTTAGGCCTTTGATACCAAAAGCTTTGCTGGAGAGATGACACTTACATAAGTGAGATATATAATAATTCCTAACAATAGGTGATTACATATCAAAGTCACTGCTATTGTCATTGAGTATCATAGGTTTGTGTCCTTGTTCAGATGTGGGAGTAGTCAGAAAGATCACAGTGAACACAGAATTCAAATACAAGCAACCTAACCTGGCTTATGTCTATAAGTTCTGATGCTCAGAGGGTCTTCCATAATCCTAGCCCAAACCCCAATGTTCCTTCTTCTCCCAAAATACTCATTTAAGACTATATGACATTTTCGCTGGCACACTGGACTATTGGTTTTACCATTGTTTTCCAGTTAGAAGCATTTGTAAGACTGCTTAAATGCCTTTTTAAATTTTGCTTCAGAATGTTCCAGAACAAATCTTCATAACTCCATGAATCTGCCTACAGCCATCCTTAAAGTGGCATGAATTTATGCGTGATCACCAAGAAAAACTTTATTCTGAAGGAATCTAGCCATAAATGGTAGAACATCAGTGTTACATTTTTCCCAGTTTATTAAATATTTGTGATATATAATGTTATTACATATAGTTCATTATTATCTGTGTTGAATTTCTAAAGTGTTTAAAGTTCAAATCCCAGGCTAATTATACTAAAAATTCATATTTCCATTAAAAACAACTTAAAAATGATCTCATACATCTTGAATAATGTTAATCCTAATATGTAGGTGGCAAAGCCCCATTTTATAAATGAGAAAGCTGAGATCTGAAAAGGTTAATGACTTTTTCTAAGTCACAATAACTAATAAATAATAGATGTTGGATTATCATATATTTGTAAAGTTAATAGTAATGAATTTTACTGAGTATACTTTACCAGGCACTGTATAAGTGTATAACATGCGTAAATTTAATCTTTGAATGAAAGCTTGAGTAGATTTAAGAAGGATGTAAATATGTCGCCCTTGAGTTTTCAATTTTTTTCAAAGCCATACTTTTTTTCTTTTAATGGAAATGTCTTTTGTTAGTTAAGTAAGCATTTGGCAAAAGAACTTGCAGTCATTATTGATACTCCTTAGCTTGGTTGTCATAAAGCCTATGAAAGGCTTTCACAGATTCCTGTGGGCTCCATACAATCAGAGGCATTGGCCTATTGACAAATTGATACCAGAAAAGAACTTTGAGATCTCTGGAGAAAAAGTAGCCTGCAATTTCACAGTATAACTAATGGGAGCTTTACTGTGAAAATAGAAGATTATTCATGTAGTCGCAGTCTGAAATGAGGAAGACAGTTCTCAAATGTTGCTTCTGCTTGCTTTTCTTTCCTTCTCTTGAGTGGAAGTCCACAATTATCATAGGAAATCATGGGTAATGTTCTCCCTTCCATTTTAGAATAATGTCAAGGAAAAAAAAATACTTCAGTACTAGACTCTAATATAAATAATTTCATAAAGCTCTAAATTTGTGTTTATAATGAAGTAGTCACTAATCTATAAACTAAGACACTATGCTCAGGAGAGTACTTTTCTGATACACAAATCCTATTCCTTGTTAACATTCTGGATAGCTGAAAATGTTTCTCTCTGTGTAGAAACTTGCAATATCTTTACTTTAACTTGGCCATGTGTTTCTGCCTTCACCTTCCCGTGAGCAGCTCTGCTCCTTTGAGGAAAATAGAGGTGGAATGAAATGGAGGTGACATTTCCCAAGGTCAACAAAATAAACCCAGTGATAAATCTATTTTAAAATCATTCTCTTTTGAATGGCATCCTGGGTGGACATAAGCACAAGCACATGGTATAATTTTTTCCCCCAAATCTATAGCAAGGTCTTTGATCTCTCTACTATTTAACTGAATCCTCCAATCTTGGGACAGGTCTGTCATTCGCTCAACCATAGAGGGCTGATCATAGAAATGACCAGAAACAAAATCTATAGAAATATCTTAAATATCTAAAAAAATTGATCAAATTAACCAATTTTAAATATGCATCATGTTTTTGATAGTCCAAAATTTACTGAAACCATCATGAAGTCCTCCATTATGTAGGCTGCCTTTTTTTTTTTCCCTACCAAACCCATACCCACATTTGTTGGTATAGCAAAAATGAAACTATCCATTTAAAAGAGTTTAATCTAGATATATATTCTTTGATTCTGTAGTCTGTGTATCAAACTGTTTGCTTGAGTGAGTATTTTTATGGAGTATTTTAGAGATTTTTAAATTAAAGCATAATTAATATATAGTGTTAGTTTCAGGTATACAATATAATTCAAAAATTCTACATATTTCCCAGTGCTCAACAAGATAAGTGTACTCTCCTATCCTTTCACCTATCCTCCCACCTTCCTCCCCTCTGGCAACCACAATTTGTCCTCTGTATTTGAGTCTGGTTTTTTGTTTGTTTTCTTTGTTCATTTGTTTGTTAAATTGCTCATATGAGTGAAATCATATGGTATTTGTCTTTCTCTGACTGACTCATTTCAGTTAACATTATACCCTCTAGATCCACCCATGTTGTTGCAAATGGCAAGATTTCATTCTTTTTCTATGGCAGAGTAATATGCCATAGTGTGTGTGTGTGTGTGTGTGTGTGTGTGTGTGTATCTCACATCTTTTTTATGCATTCATCTATCAATGGATCCCCTTGGTTGCTTCTATATCTTGGATCTTGTAATAATGCTGCAATAAACATAGGGGAGCATATATCTTTTTTTAAAAATGTTTATTTATTTTGAGAGAGAGAGAAGGAGAAAGAGTGGGGGAGGGGCAGGGAAGAGGGAGAGAGAATCCCAAGCAGGCGCTGAGCTGTTAGCATAGAGTCTGACATGGGGCTCAAACCCACGAACAGTGAAATCATGACCTGAGCCAAAATCAAGAGTTGGGTGCCTAATCAAGTGAGCCATCTAGGCACCCACATATATCTTTTTGAATTAAGTGTTCATTTTCTTTGGGTAAGTACCCCATAGTGGAATTACTGGATTGTCCAATAATTCTATTTTTAATTTTTTGAGGAAACTCCGAAGTTTGGCTCCTAAGAAACTCATGTGTATATCTTCTTTGGAAAATGTCTGTTCAGGGCTTCTGCACATTTTTAATTGAATTATTTGTTTTTTGTGGTGTTGAGTTGTGTAAGTTCTTTACAAATTTTTGTTATTAACCCCTTATTGGATATATCATTTGCAAATATATTCTTCAATTTAGTAGGTTGCCTTTTTGTTTTGTTGATGGTTTCCTTTGCTGTACAAAAGCTTTTCATTTTGGTATATTCCTAATAGTTTAATTTTGCTTTTGTTTCCCTTTCCTCAGGAGACATATCTAGAAAAATGTTTCCATGGCCTATGTCAAACAAACTGCTGCCTGGTTTCTTCTAGGAGTTTTATAGTTCCAGGTCTCACATTTAGGTATTTAGTCTGTTATGAGTTTATTTTTGTATATGGTGTAAGTAAGTGGTTCAGTTTCATTCTTTTGCATGTAGCTTTCCAGTTTTCCCAGTATCAGTTGAGACTGTCTTGTCTCCATTGTATATTTCTTGCCTCCTTTGTTGTAGATTAATTGACCATATAAGTGTGGGCTTACTTCTGGACCCTCTATTCTGTTCCATGTATCTGTGTGTCTGTTTTTGTGCCATTACCACACCATTGTGCTTACTATAGCATTATAGTATATCTTGAAATCTTAGATTGTGATACCTTTAGCTTTGTTGTTCTTTCCCAAGATTGCTTTGGTTATTCAGTCTTTTGTGATTCTATTCAACTTTTAGCATTATTGGTTCTAGTTCTATGAAAAGTGTTGATAATTTGATAGGGATTTCATTAAATCAGTAGATTGCTTTGGGCAATATTGTCATTTTAACGATATTTATTCTCCCAGTCCATGAGCATAGAATATCTTTCCATTTGTTTGTGTCATCTAGAACTTTTTTCATCAATGTTTTATAGTCTTTTTTTTTTTTATTAAAAAAAATTTTTTTTTCAACGTTTATTTATTTTGGGGACAGAGAGAGACAGAGCATGAACGGGGGAGGGGCAGAGAGAGGGAGACACAGAATCAGAAACAGGCTCCAGGCTCTGAGCCATCAGCCCAGAGCCCGACGCGGAGTTTGAACTCATGGACCGCGAGATCGTGACCTGGCTGAAGTCGGACGCTTAACTGACTGCGCCACCCAGGCGCCCCAGTGTTTTATAGTCTTCAGAAGACAGATCTTTTCTGTCTTCTTGGTTAAGTTTCTTCCTAAGTATTTTATTATTTTTGGTGCAATTGTAAGTGGAATTGTTTTCTTAATTTCTCTTTCTGCTTCATTATTGGTGTATAGAAATACAACCAATATCTGGATATTAATTTTTTATCCTGCAACTTTACTTACTTCATTTATGAGTTACCATAGCTTTTTGGTGGAGTCTTTTGGGTTTTCAACATAGAGTATCATGTCCTCTGCAAATAGTGGAAGTTTTACTTCTTTCTTACCAATTTGGACATCTATTTCTTTTCTGATTGCTGCCGTTAGGACTTCCACTACTATTTTTTTTTTAATTTTTTTTCAACGTTTATTTATTTTTGGGACAGAGAGAGACAAAGCATGAACAGGGGAGGGGCAGAGAGAGAGGGAGACACAGAATCGGAAACAAGCTCCAGGCTCTGAGCCATCAGCCCAGAGCCCGAAGCGGGGCTCGAACTCACAGACTGCGAGATCGTGACCTGGCTGAAGTCGGACGCTTAACCGACTGCGCCACCCAGGCGCCCCCCACTACTATTTTGAATAAAAGTAGTGAAAGTGGACTTGTCTTATTCCTCATTTTAGAGGAAAACCTCTCAGTTTTTCACCATTGAATATGATGTTAACTGTGAGTTTTTCATATATGGCCTTTATTATGTTGCAGTATGTTTCCTCTAAACCTACTTTTTTGAAAGTTTTTATCATGAATGGATATTGTAATTTGTCAAATGCTTTTTCTGCATCTATTAAAATGATCACATAGTTTTTATATTTTCTCTTGTTAATGTGATGTATCATGTTGATTGATTTGCAAATATTGAACCACACTTGTATTCCTGGAATGAATCCCACTTGATTGTGGTGAATGATTTTTTTATGTATTGTTGGATTTGGCTTTCTACTATTTTGTTGAGGATTTTAGAATCTGTGTTCATCAGAGATATTGGCCTGTATTTTTCTTTTATTGTGGTGTCTTTATCTGGTTTTAGGTATCAGGGTAATGCGGACTTAATAGAATAAATTTGGAAGTTTTCCTTCCTCTTCTTTTTGGGAATAGCTTGAGAAAAATAGGTATTAACTCTTTAAATGTTAATAGAATGCATCTGTGAAGCCACCTGGTCTTAGGCTTTTATTTGTTGGGAGTTTTTTTTTTTTACCAATTCAATTTAATTGCTAGTAATCAGTCTGTTCTAATTTTCTATTTCTTCCTGTTTCAGTTTTGGAAGATTATATGTTTTTAGGCATTTATCCATTTCTTCTAGGTTGTCCAATTTGTTGACATACAATTTTTTTGTAATATTTTCTTATTATCCTTTGTGTCTTTCTCTCTCTCTGTTTTTGATGAAACTGACTAAAGGGTTTATTAATTTTGTTTGTCTTTTCATAGAACCAGATCCAGGTTTCATTCTTTTTCTAGTTTTTATTTCATTTATTTCTTCCCTAATCTTTATTATTTCCTTCCTTCTACTAGCCCTGGGCTTTGTTTGTTTTACTTTTTCTGGCTCCTTTATGTGTAAGGTTATGTTGTTTCTTTGAGATTTTTCTTGCTTCTACAGATAGGCCTATATAATGCTATAATTTTCCCTCTTAGAACAGCTTTTGCTGTGTCTCAAAGATTTTGGACCATTGTGTTTTCATTTTCACTTGTATCCATGTATTTTTTTTTTTTAAGAGAGACAGTTCTGTTTACTGTCAATGAAGCAAAAACAAAGTGTGGAAGTGCTCTAAACAGGTGATGATGAGATATAAAAGAGGAGTGACACAATAATACACAGAATTATTCTGAGTGAGCTTCAGGTCTTCATTCTAATACTCAAACCAAGAGAGAGCCATCCTTTTCTACTAAGGCTGCAGAAGAATGGAAACCTGACTGAGCTTCTCCTACAGCAGACAGAGCAAGAAGCTATTTTAAGCTGATGTAAGAGACTACTTGTGTTCTGTTGAGAGCCCCCATCCCAAGCAGAGAATGAATGCTGAAGGTGGTCTACAGCTGTTGGAGGTGCCTGGTCCCAGCTCCCTAAGTCCTGGACTTCTCTTGATTCTCATTCATAAACTTGTCAGTCAAATACAGTTGGCCAATGTGGACCTGCAATGGATTATTCCGAAGCCTATTTTGACTTTATTCACTAGGGTTTGAATTTCTACGGGATCCTTTACCTTCTTATTTTCTCTGAAGTCATCTCTTATCCTCCTTACCACATAAGTTCTGTAATTATAGGAGCTGCAATGCTTGCTATCTCTCAGCATCACCCAGTGCAAATCTAACACTAGTGCATGGCTGGAAGCTGTCATTTTGGAAAGAAAAAAAAAATGGGTCCTCTTTAAGGAGGTCCAGAGTTGAACCTAACCCACAAAACTTTAGTCTATGCAAAGCCATGAACGAAATAAAATAAAATGCAGTGGGGCTTGGTCTTGCTAGAGGGCCAGGCATCGGCCTTGGTGAACACTGTCCCTCCATGTATTTTTTAAATTTCTTCCTTGATCTCTTGGTTTACTCATTCATTATTTAGTAGCATGTTATTTACTCTCCATGTATTTGTGTTCTTTCCAGATTTCTTCCAGAGTTTCTTGAAACATGGCATGACTGTTCTTTTGATAATGGAATCCTAATGCGTGTACATTTCTTTAAGGTCTTGCATGCCTGGGAGAAGGCAAGTTTATAACGGAGCAGAAATCTACAGTAACTTAAATGGATCAATACTAGTTCTGACAAAACTGGCCCTTGGCCAAGCTATGAGGTAGCAACACTTCCATTTGCTGTTTACTCCTCCCCTGATCTTTACAACTTATGGGTTCTATCCTCTTAGTGCCTCACGTGGGAATTGAGGACCTTTAAAGGGGAAGGTCTTAATAGGAATATTTATGCTGCTACCCCTTCTAAAAACGTCTACATTTTTATAGGATCACACAAAGAAGTGAATGGCTATCCACTCATGAAATTTTAAATGGCAAGCTCTCCATTTTAGGTCAAGGAGTACTTTCTACTATCTATCTCTTCTGTCTGATACAACACCAAGCCACCTCATGCTAGCGTGCTGTATCAGAGTCCAACCAGAGAAGCAGAACTAGTAGGAGATATATATTTAGAAAAGTATTTTAAATTTTTTTTAAGGTTTAGTTATTAATTTTTGAGAGAGAGAAAGCATGAGTAGAGGGGAGGCAGAGAGAGAGGGAGACATAGAATACCAAGCAGGCTCTGTGCTGGCAGGTGTGGGGCTCAAACTCAGGAAAGCATGAGATCATGACCTGAGCCAAAACCAAGAGTTGGATGCTTAACTAACTGAGCCACTCAGGCGCTTCTGTATTTAGAAAAGTATTGCATACAACACCCAGTGCTATGAAAACAAATTTGACAATAAATTTCATATAAAAAAAAAAGTATTGCAAAGAATTGGTTTACGTGACTATGGAGGCTGGCTAGGCAAGTCCAAAATTGTAAGGTAGACTATCAGGAAGGGTAGGCTTGAACTCTCAAGCATGTTCTGAGGCTGCTTTCCATAGTCACAATTTCTTCTTCAGGAAAGCCTTGCCTCGGCTCTTATAGCCTTTAAGCTGATTGAATTAGGCCTATCCAGACTATCTAGGGTGATCTTCCTTACTTAAAAGTCAAATTGATTATGGGTTTTAATCACATCTATAAAACACTTCCATAGCAACACCTAAATTAGTGTTTGAATAACTGGTGGCTATAGCATAGTGAGTTTACACTTCAAAAAGACCATCACATCTGCTTTTTAAGAAAATTAAGAAAATTATTTTCAAAGTGTTTTGCTATTTAGGTTTTTTACTTAAAAAATATACTTTAAGACATAAAGGAAGTGAGGTTAAAGGGTGTATTAGAGCCTAAAGAAGATCAATAAATTATTTCTTTTTTTCTTAGGCCCTGTCTATGTCATACTTCAAAGTTCAAGTGAGTGACAGGTTTCAGTACCCATGCAATATTTTTTTTATCTTTATGATCATCTTGTGGATGATGATTTAATAGGATAATTTAGCAGCCTTAATGAATGACAAATCAACTAATTACAAGCAAAAAATTATTGTTACTGATGATGCTGGTAAAAAAGTAATTACTTAAATGGCAGATATAGTATCATTAAGGCTAATAACCAGATACAAACTGAACATAATTATTGGTGCTGATAATCAAAACCAGTTGGAAATGAATTAATTGGATGTACCATTTGGTATTATTTATGTTTTGTTTAAAACAGCAATTATAGGTCAGGTTTAGAAAACACATTACAATTTATTGAGTTACCATTGCTGACCCCAAAATAAGATAATAGGCAACTGTTTGTCATATTATAGATACATCTAGGCTCTCAATTTCTATTTCTTTTTTTGGAACTTTTTAAAGAATAGGAGGTTAATAATGGGGCCATTATTACTTGTTGTACCATACAAATATTGAGTATCCTAACCTACATTTTAATAAGGCAAAATTTCATTATGTTGAAATGTAGCCCTTAGTATGTGAATAAAACCAGATTGATCGGTCTTATTTTGTCAGTTCAAAACCAGATACATTTTTTTAGCATGACATTCCTGTATTTCAAATCAATACCACACTCTGTGCCCTTTTTAATATTTAAAAATATAAATGGCTGAGTTATTGATGTTTTAAAATGCTCAGCAAGTATTTAAATTTTTTTTCTCATTATGTACACGTTTAACCAAACACTTCCTAATTTTCTCTAATCATTCTGTACCAGCTCTGAGTCTTGGACTTAGAAACATCTATTTCTCCTCCCCACTGGCCTTTCACCATCTTCTCAAAATCATTGGCAGAAGGCACGGAAAGGAGATTTAAGACTTGGGATTAAGGTTTTTCTTCCCTCAAGGTGTCTGGCTGCTTCAAAGACACTGGATTGTTTTTGAGTCTCAGTGGCTTGCATTGGTCTGCCATTGAGTGGCCCGGCAGAGGCCTAGAGGCTCTCCCGCTGTTCTTTGCCAAGCTTCCGTGGGGCTCTGTGAGTGCTGCAGTTCCCAGCATTAGTCACTACACACCTGCTGCGTCTATCACTCTAAACTCCATTTCCCCGACCCTCATAGATATGACTGACCACCCACCCTCTGAAGGCCCACGGTATTTCCGGAGGCTCTAAAGTGACCATGATTAACCTTGTCCGATTCAGTATGATTGCCAAAGGCTGACAATACTCCTGACTGATTTTCAAGTATCACATTCACTTTGGGGCATAGAAATACTTTTATCAATAGCCTGGATTTTTCTGGGGACGTGGGGAAAGGAGGGGACATGGTAGATGAGAGATCCAGGAGTCTTTAGAACCAAATGTTTAACTTATTCTTCAGTCATTTGCTTTCCTTCGTTTACCAACTTGACAATCTAGTATACATGCTATTTATTTGCTTTAGTTGTTGTATGCTTTTCAGATAGCCACTTGACTATACAGCAAGCATATTGCTTGTTGCTTGTTTAATCCTCAAACCAGTATGAGGTAGGTATTATTGTCCTTATTTTACTCTTGAGAACACAGAGACTCAGAGAGGTCAAATAGTTTTGTCTGTCACCACAAAGCTGATGAATGACTGGGGTGGGATTCATCCCTAATTCCAAAACCTGTACTCTGCCAAGCGAATTCTTGGAGACTGCAATAATACGTTAAAAGCTAACTTCTAATGAGTGCCTACTATGTGTGAGGCACTATTATAAGAACTTCTAGATGTGCTAACTCATAGCAACTCCATAATTAGGTAGTGACCCATTTTTCAAATGAAGAGGGTAGAGCACAGAAAAGTTATGTCATTGCCCAAAGCCACAAAATTAGCAAAAATCTCGGCAGTCTGGTTTAAACTTCTTATGTTTAACTTGTATACTATGGCATAATTCATGAAGTCAAAATTCTAGAATCCAAGACTTAACATATACTTAACTATACTGTTACTAGGAAAAAAAAAAAAAAAGTGACCAGTCATTTGGTTCAGCCATTCTCAGAATGTGGCATCCATTGGCTTTGTTTTTAAAAGTTGTCTTAAGAGAAAAGGAATTTTTGTGAAACTAATCTGAAAAGGGTTTGCCTTAAATTATAGACTGCTTTTCCCATATCCTCTCACTAGGGACTCTCATAAACATAAATTCACTAATTGATACTTGAAAAAAAAACCCTACCATTTTAAAAAGCAATAGGTACTTGATAGAATGTTTGTGGTATGTGAAAATAATTTTTCTTGGAAACTCTAAAGTAGAGAACTTGGTAGTGTCCTGCGATCTATGTGCTGTGAACTTTTGAAACAGCTGTATTTCTACAGAAATCACCTTATTCAGAAGAGAGGACTTTTCTGTTTCCAGACTGGTATGAGATTGGTATAGGAAAGCTCAGTAATAAATTAACTGGTCCCCAAGAACATCATAAAGGCTCAGTAGTAGAAATTGAAATTATACTTCACTTGTAAGCCGTAATGTGTTATGTATCAAAGAATAAAAGTAGGTGTGCTCCATAGATTTACTGAGATATATCCAGCCATACTGCATTTTTTTTTCATAGCACCTTAAAATTTCCTCATAATTCACTATTCTAGAAGTCTTTTCCATTTTCTATTTTGTTCCTTTTCCCCTTTATTCTTATTTATTTATTTATTTACTTACTTATTTCTAGGGTTGGATATAGTGTAGCCTAGAATACAGAAAGACTTGTGTGATTCTTTAGAAATACCAATTTCAAAGCCCTGATTGAAAGGGATTGGTGTTTCTGTTTTTCAGTAATAGATCAATTAAATATCCTGTCATATTGTTTGTTTGTTTTCATCTGTTTGTTTTTTTGTTTGTTGCTAGGGGCAAGGAAGAAGTAAAGAATTGGGCCAGTGTTTCTTTGACAACAAAATATGACCCATAACACTTTGCTTTGCCTGACAAATTATATGCCATGCCCAACACCTTTTAATAATGCTCCAACACATTTGCTACCTAGAAAGTAAAGTTTTATAGCTGTCTGGGTTTTAAGGAAGACCATACCCATCTGGTGAAGTAGTGTGAGATGTTTAAGAAATTCTTGTTTAGAGCAGTGAAATAAAATGAGACAACAATCATAGCTCTTTATTCTTGCCCACCATCCTAAGATAGATAAGCAAATCTTAAGCATCGAAATACTTCAGTGTCACATTGAATGTTTATTCTCAGTGCTGGAAGAGAGATTTGAGTTTTAGAAATCCATTTATGTATAGCATTTAAATTCCATTCTAATTCCTTCAGAATTTTCTGATCTTGATTAATCAGTGCATTACACTAGTCAATATCACTATTGGAAGAGGAAAATTGAGTCCTGTTCAGGATTAATGTAGCTTAAAAAGTAATATGTACTATATTTCACTGGAGAAAGGTATGTCAAGATTGTTTTTATTTGATCTTGAGATTTCTGTCGTCTTTTTTTTTAATGTTTATTTATCTTTGAGAGAGAGGGAGAGCACAAGTGGGAGAGGGGCAGAGAGACAGAGACACACACAGAATCTGAAGCAGGCTCCAGGCACTGAGCTGTCAGCCCAGAGCCCAACATGCAGCTCAAACCCACAAACCACATGATCATGACCTGAAGTCGGACACTCAACCGACCGAGCCTCCCAGGTACCCCGAGATTTCAGTCTTCTAAACTAACAAACTATAATTTTAATCCAATCACTACAACAATATTTGAATAGTATTTGTTTTTGAATCATCTCTATCTGCTTAATGATGGCATTTATTGAGTGTTTCATGCTACATTTTCTGTTCCTTATAATAACCCTGTCAGGTATCTATTATTGTCCTCAAGTTATAAATGAATAAAGGATCAAAAAAGTTTAGTGACTTGTGTAGGGATACACTACTGATGCTTGAGCTGAATTCCATGAATTTCCACTGTAGAATCCATCAATTTGGCTGGATATTTTGTTCAAAAATATGCTAAAATATGCATGTCTTCTTGCTTATTTTCTTATTTCCTTTATTAAAAAATTTTTTTTAACATTTACTTTTATTTATTTTTGAGAGACAGAGCAAGACAGAGCATGAGTGGGGCAGGGGCAGAGAGAGGGGGGTACACAGAATCCAAAGCAGGCTCCAGGCTCTGAGCTGTCAGCACAGAGCCCGATGCGGGGCTCGAACCCACGGATGGTGAGATCATGACCTGGGCCGAAGCTGGCCACCCAACCGACTAAGCCACCCAGGTGACCCTCTTCTTGCTTATTTTCTCATTTCTTTGCTTTCTTGTCTCCCTCCTTCTCTGACCCTTCTTAGAAGGACTTTTCCTCTTCTTTAGAAGCTTTAATGTATTTTTATTGATAAAGCTTTCCTTGACCACCACCCCATCCCTGCAAGGCTGATCTTTACAGCCTTCCAAAGTGCTCCAGAAGCATCCTGTCTATGCCTGTGATAGCACTTACTACTCTATACTATGACCTCCTGTTTGTTTGTGTAGTTCACCTATTAGAGCAAGGATTTTGTTCTCTGCTGGGTGTTTAAATGCCAATGTTTAAATCCTTACAGAAATTATTAAACTAGCTTGAACTTTTATTGCCAATAATTAATGGCTGACTGACTCAAAGCCAAATATGTGATTCTAAATGCTGTTTACTTAACCATTATATTCTACTGCTTTGCAGATATTTAATATAAATATTAAAGTCAATCATTTAAATGTATTTGCATATTCTGTTTTGTAAGATTCTTTTGTTTTTAATTTTATATTTAATATTTCTAACAATTACAGACTTCTAAGATATAGGTGAAACAGAAGTAAATTTGAGCCTGTTCCCCTTCAAGCGACTAAGTTTCACATGGTTAAGAGATGATGGATGCTTTCCCAAAAAAAAGCACTTGAAAATATATTAAACAAATTAAGATGATAATAAAAAAAAAGCAGTGCCAGTGTTTGGGACCTACCTTTGGAGATGAAGTACACAGGTTGTTTTTTAGTTGCTCTGGTAATTTTAAAGCAAGTTCAGAGTTGAGGGTGAAATATCAGCCTATACATTTTTCAAGGGCAAGGATAATTCAGCCATATTCATAGAATTTAGTACCATACCTGATATATAATAGTTACTTAATAGTGGTAGCTTGAATGAATGAATGAATGAATGAACTTTAAAATGTTGATCTACCCTGATTTTTGCATTATAAATATTTTATTTATTTATTTGATCAATGTTTGATTGATGAATGTATGAATGCTCAAATACTATGAAGTATTCAAGAGCACTTATACAACTAGCTTCAATTTAAGCTAGTGCTTTCTGAATTTCACAACTAAGCTGTACTTGCCCAGCAGATCTCAACACAGTAATTCTTCTCAGATGCTTCATAAAAACTCCAAACACAAGAAGCAGCAGTTTATTGGGATGAATGAAGTACAGCAATACTGCAATCAGAGTGTAAGGTTTCTTTTCAAGTCTATCCTGGGGTTTGAAGGACCTTTACCTACTGGTATGTTATATCCTGCTCAATTTTTGTTGGAAAGCAAGAGGCATTACGGAATTCAACAACCTGCAGAGGGATCCTGGCACTAGCACACACCAGGCTACTGCCTTGGGCAACTTAATAGGAGAAATTGATTGTCACGCTAGGTAGCCATCAGGATATGACTAGATTTCTTGGAGCGATAAGAACATTAAGTGGGGTTTTCAGAACTGTAGTGTACCCTTTAGGCTTCATTTCAATGGTAGTCAATGCTCAGAGTCCCCCTTTCAAAGCACTGGAAAACATGCTGGTATAATTAATGTCACTAAGGTATTGTTTTTCCCTTTCCTTTCAGTTTGTTTTCTTTTTTTTTTTTTTTTCCTAAGAGAATCAGACAAGTTACAAGACAGATGTCTCCTATGAAAAACCATTACATAATTTGAAACAAAAAGCCAATGTCTAATTATAGTGAGGTGTTGGGGGACAATGGGTAAATTTGCTTGAATGAGATCAATCATAGACATTCTCTAGGTCACCATATTTCAACTTGGCATGCAAATTCCAAACTCATTTACAACATGCATGGTGAGAATCACAAGAAGTTCTAAGGCCAGTTTGGGAAAGATTCATAACTTTGTCAGTTGGTTATGTTCTTCATAGGATCATAAGTAATTTTAGTGTTGACAAGTACAGATTCTTGCTGGGGGCAGTTTGAAATTAAATTCACCAATTCAGTACAAATCAATAACTACTTGTTGAGGACCGTCTATTTTCAAGGCTGGGCACTGAGAGGGAAAGGAAGTTGAGTAAGGCAAAGTTTCTACCCTCAAAGAACTTTCTCTGGCATGGGAAAGCGACAGCTTTTGATTATAAAGTCAAGTCTTGTTGCAAAGAAACTAATGGCTTATAGAGTAGCACGTTGGTACGGAGATTGATTTAGGGAAAATCAAATGACTGCCCATTCCCTATGGATACCCCTTTTCCCCCATTCAACTGTAGTCAGCAACTCATCTGATAAGAAAGATACTGGAGTCCCTTATCTGTGGGGGTTATGTTCCAAGACCTTCAGTGGATACCTGAAACCACAGACAGTATCAAACCCAATGTTTTTTTCCTATATGTATTATACCTATGATAAAGTTTAATTCATAGTCACCGTAAGAGATTGACAATAACTGAAAATAAAAGAATAATTATAATAGTATACCATAATAAAATTTATATGAATGTGGTCTCTCTCTCCTTCTCTCTCTCTCAAAATGGCTTATGGTACTGTAGACACCCTTCTTCTTGTCATGATATGAGATGACAAAATGCCTACATGATGAGATGAAGTGAGGTGAATGATGTAGGCATTGTGGCATAGTGTTAGGCTACTATTGACTTGATGATATGTCAGAAGGAAGAGGTCATCTGATGCTTATGGACTGCAGTTGGCCAAGGGTAACTGAAACCTGAGAAAGCAAAACCACAGATAAGGTGGTCTACTCTATACATTATTTGTTTCTGAAATAAGGTAAAAATCACTAAGCATTTTCATAGATCTTTATGTATCTAGATATCTATGTGTCTAGATACCTTTACTCTAGGTATCTGAATCCAAGATGCCTTGGAGGAACATTTTTACTGAATTAACTCTTATAAATAACTCAGTTGTATTGATTCTCAACTAAGGAATTTAAGGATTACCTATACTCATTTATTAGCAAAGTGTGTACTTAACATCACCATTAAGTTTATTAGCTGACAGGAATGAACTGCATATACTCCTTACAGTAAGGCTTAAGGATGTCATGGTATTTATCTGAATTGGAATATACTAAAAATTTGCAGGTTAAATACAGTGCTGTACTACAATAGGGAATTCACTAAAGTGGATAAAAGGAATATAATTGTTCACACTCTGTATTTGCAAGGGTTTCTGATTTTCATGTAACACATCCAGGTTGCTCCAAATGCCATTTCCTCGTGTTTCTTCTGTTCAGTTCTTACTGCCATTTGCCTATTTTGATGACTTTCTACCTTACATTTGAACAAATGTACATAGTCTAAAGCAGAGATTTTTTTTTTAAGTTTATTTATTTATTTTGAGGGGGAAGGAAAAGAGAGAGAGGGAGAGAGAATCCCAAGCAGTCTCCATGCCATCAGCACAGAGCCCAAAGCACAGCTCGATCTCATGAACCACAAGATCATGACCTGAGCCAAAACCAGGGTTTCTCAGCCTTGGTGCTGTTGGCATTTGGAGCCAGATAATTCCTTGGAAATGGCTGTCCTGTACATTGTGGGGGTGTTGAGTATCATCCCTGGCCTCTACCCACTGGATACCAGGAGTACACACCCCCAACTGTGACAAATAAAGTATTTCCAGACACTGCCACATGTCCCCCTGGGAGGCAAAATTGCCCCAGTGGAAAACAATTCATCTAAGGCAGGTTTCTAAATATTCTTCCTCAGTCTCACTTCTGTTCATGATAGCTGCCATTTTAATGGTTCTAGGCCTTGCTTTCATTCTGTTACTCCTGTGCCCCTAAACTTCTAGTGACTTTTTACCCTAGTTCAGACCTTTATCCCCCTCAGCCCTATCTTTTTTAAGTTTCATTTTTAGCAGAATACTACATGCACATGTTAATGAGTAAAAGAGTACAGAAGAGCCATGAAAAGAGGCCTCCTGTTCTATTCCTCTCTTCTCTCCTGTCTGAGAGGCAACTTTAAAAACTTTGTTTCTGACTTACTTCCAGCAGTTTTCTCCATAGTTCTAGGTTTAGTTACATTTCTGTTTATTTGACTTATCAATTTTAGGCAAAATCTATTGGCTATTTGTTTTAAAGATGGGGTTATAGCTCAGGTATATAATTTGGCTTTTACCCTCTCTCCTTTCCATTTTTTGACATGTAGGTGATTATTTCTAGTCATACATGGTAATCTTTAAAAAATAATATATTTTTGGTCAACCAACTTTCAAGACCACAGTGTTGCACCCCCTCAAGCTGAGTGAGATAGAGACCAAGTTGATAATATCTCTCAACCTTCCCACTTAGTAAGATGGGAGCTTCACTGCTTTTACCTTATCTTCCTCATTTTCCATATCCACCTTCTGTCAGCAATACTTTTATTTACGTTCCCATTTACAATGTTGACATTTTCATTCTTTCTTGCAAATACAACAAAGTCTTCCATTCCATATTCTTAGCTTGACCCTTTAAGTTGAAAGCCAATAAACCAAATTTACATTTTATCACAATGCAAACATTTCTCCCTACCAGGTCAAGTATAGAGCTATAATTTTATTTCCTTCTCCATTGTTCAATGGCATGATCCTTGATTCACTTGAAGGAGAAAGATCAGTGTTAGTGTCAGAGAACTTCTTTCTTCAATTCTCATAGCTCCGAAAAATCATGGCATATTTTACATTGATTCATAAATAGCCCATATCTTTCTTGTGAGTTTTTGTTTTAGTCTAGTTAACATCCATCACCATACATATTTACACTGTTTTTCTTACAACCAGAACTTTTTTATTTTTTATTTTTTAAGTCATTATTTTAATTCCAGTTAGTTAATACACAATGTTATATTAGTTTCAGGTGCACAATATAGTGACTCAACACTTCCATATATCTCTCAGTGCTTATCATGACAAGTGAACTCCTTAATCCTCATCATCTATTTAACCTATCCCCCCACTTCCCTCTGATAACCATCAGTTTGTTTTCTATAGTTAAGAGTCTGTTCATTTCTTGTGATAAGAACTTTTAAGATCTACTCTCTTAGCAACTTTTGAGTTTACAATCCAGTCTTATTAACTATAGTCACCACACTGTGCATTAGATCTTGTGAGTTTTTATTTGCTTTGTTTTTGCACTGCTTGTCTATTTTTCTTCACCATATCCTCACATTTATCATGCTGATTAATCTCTTTTCCCACATGCCCAACCCCACCCTTAGGGCTTCTCTTCATTGTTTTCCTCGGTTGGACCCACAGATGCCCGAAACCCATGTCTTTGTGCTTTTTGTTTTGAATCCCATGTCTTTGTAATTTTTGTTTTATCTTCATTTTGCTAGAGTATAGCTGCAAGTAACTTACAAATAAAAAGAGTCTTGAGTGATTAAAAACTTCTCTCTTCTACCCTCACTCTGATCAGTAGGTTGAACATAAAATTCTAAGCTAAAAATAATTTTGTTTACAATTCTAAAGGTACAGTTAGACCCAGGGCTACTGAAAGGCATACATGTTTTCTTGACATATTTTTCTCTCTCTTGTATTTGGTGTCAATAAGTTAGGCTACGGTATACGCAGTGCCAAAGTGTCAGTAGCTTGTCACATGTTAACTGTGGGTATCTCTATTTTGGCCTCATTTGTCTTCTAAGTATGGGATCTAGACTCCAGAAGTCGTCCCTAGCAGAGAATGCTCAACTTTTGACAAGAGAAAGGAACTATGATAGAACCAAAAAATGTTGACACTTCAAGCTCCTACTAGTGTTATTACCATTCACATTGAAACCAGTCACATGTCCAAACCTGACACCAATGGAGCAGGAATCATTGCCTCCAAAAGTCTTCCTTCTCCAGCATCCCATACCCATTACATGGGAAGGAGCTCCAGGGAAGGGTCTGAGGGATGGGCCTTATACAGAGGGAGAGTGAATAAATAGGAAGAATAATATAATATACCACATTTTAGAATTTTAGGGATTACTCTCTTTATTCTTAGAGTTCTGAAATTTTATGACTATGTATTGAGATGGTTCTTTTATTCATCCATTATGCTAGGCACTTGGTGGATCTTTATAATCCAAAGACTCATATCCTTCTTGTGGGAAAGATTCCTCAATTCTTTCTTTAGTAAATCCTCCTTCCTGTTTTTTCACTCATTCTTCCAGGAAATTGAACCACCTGAATTTCTTTTATATGTATGTTTTTATCTTTTTTATTTTTTAGACATATATTCCATTATTTTGTCTTTTTGCCTTATGATATTTTTTGAGACATTTATTTTCAATTGATCTTTAAACAAATTTGACAATAACAAATTATTGTTTTGATTTTTATTCTCTCAAAATATTTTGTTCTTGTTTTATGAATATAAAATGTTCTTGAATCTCTGAGTAGATGAATCTTCTCATTTTAATATCCTTTTCTATTTCCTGAATTATCTCCATTTCCTTCAGTGTGCACTTTTCTGCTTGTTTACCTTGGCTGTCTTTTCAAAAATTTCTGACTAGAAGAGAAAGACAGATATCATATGTTTTCACTCATATGTGGAACTTGAGAAACTTAACAAAAGACCATGGGGGAAGGGAAGGAGAAAAAATAGTTACAAACAGAGAGGGAGGCAAACCATAAGAGACTCTTAAATACAGAGAACAAACTGAGGGTTGAAGTGGGGGGAGGGGAAAATGGGAGATGGGCACTGAGGAGGGCACTTGCTGGGATGAGCACTGGTGTTCTATGTAAGCGATGAATCACAGGAATCTACCCCCCAAACCAAGAGCACACTGTATATGCTGTATGTTAGCCAACTTGACAATAAATTATATTAAAAAAAGAAAAAAAAAGAATTTCTGACTAGAAGCACTATGAAGGAATTAGTCTAATTTGGCCTCCAGAAGCACTATATCTGGTGATGTCTGTCTGATAGACCAGAATGCCAAGGCTCCACTTTGAGACTACAGTGTCCAAACAGGAGCCTCACCTTTGCTCACACAGTTAACTCAAGGTTTTTTTCTAACCCTTACCAGATATACTCCAGAGAGTGCCATATATTTTCCTGCCCAAAGATATGAACATGGATTGATACCCACCCTTGGGAATAAGCTACGAATTGCAAAGTGCCTGCTTCTCTTTGAAGAGCCCATTAAGAAATGAAAATGTATTTGCATTTCTATAAGGTTGTGGATTTCACAAAGCTTGTATTTTATACTGGTATAGAAGACTCAATCAACCCTTTGACTTAGTAAGCATAATAATTAAGCTGGTCTGCTTGTCTGTGCTCTTTCCCAATGTCAATGTGAATGTTAGATGATTTGATGAAGGGCCCTAGAGCACAAGCTTTCACATTTTTTTAATCTAAGATTAACTGTAATGCCTTTTACATTAAGACTCAGTAATGCATATAAACATAAATATGCACTTAATGGAAATAAAAATTCACAAAATGCCATACTATATACAAACCAATTTTATATTTTCCTTTATATTTCAGATATTAAAATTCTGATCAACACTTACTAGACGTGTTTTATGACTCACTAATATTTTATCATATATAAAACAGTGCTATAGAAATTCTATGAAGTAAATAAAAATGTTCTCTGGGTTTTCAAGTAAATGTCATAAATTCCCTACTCTAAAGATATTTTCTTCATTTTTTAACATCATTTTAAAACTCAGAATCTTTTTTTAAGTTTATTTATTTATTTTGAGAGAGACAGAGAGAGTGCAAGTTGGGGGGCGAGGGGAGAAAGAGAGGGAGAGAGAGAGAATCCCAAGCAGGCTCCACGCTATTAACACAGAGCTTGATGAGGGGATTGAACTCGGGAAATCATGAGATCATGACCTGAGCTAAAATCAAGAGTTGGATGCTTAAACGACTGAGCCACCCAGGTGCCCCTTAAAGCTCAGAGTCTTATTATGTGTGTTTAACATAACAATTCTTAGCAAGCTTTGTTATCTGTGTATTTTCTCCAAAATTCAAACTTAAAGGAAAACTTACAAAACTAAAATGAAGAATTGACCCCAATGGTTGCTTAGTGTAATAATATATGTGGTCGTTGTCTTAATTGGGACATTGTATGGTCAGATTGCTTGTTTGAGGGAGAATGGGATTTGCAACATACATCAAACAATTTTCATTAAGAAGATTTAAGTGTTGTTGCTCAATTTTGGTCCACTTCTATATGTTGAGGTAACTGTAAGGATGGCTAGAAACAAATAGCCCAAGGACTGTGCTACAGATTCCCCTCTGCCAGGTGGCTGTGCCTGAACCTCTCCTAAATATTTTGGTAAAAAAAAAAAAAAAAAGTGTATCACATTTGCACAAGATTAAGTTGAGCACTCTTTTAAGATTGATTAAAATCTGGGACTGGCAGAGCAAATGACTCAACAGAAAACATGAGGCATGTGTTATGTTATACAAGGAAAATAACTCTGTATTCAGGACAGCTTTCTTAGAAAACCAGAGACAATGGCAGTGAATTCTAAATTAAAAATACATTGCAGTGAAATAACCCATGACTGAAAAGGAACTGTGAGCACACCCATGGTTAACATCAATTGATTATATGTTGAGTAAATGAGGGTTTGTTTTCAATTGTTATTTGGGGAATTGAGTACCTTTCAAGTAACAAGAAAAGTTGCAGAAAGTGCTCAGTTTTAAGTGGATTCTGTCATGTTACTGAAAAATCTTAAGTGTTGGTTAACTTACACAAAAGAGAAAGTAAACTACTTCTAGGTTTTTCTACCTCTACTGGGGGTTGGGAAGATAGTGGCTTGCTTTTTAGTTTTCCAGAACCCTTCCAAAGAAGTGTTGTTGTAGATTCTTTTAAGTAATAGCCACACAAATAATCACAGATTATGGTGTCATACAACTCCATTAACCAGGTGAAGGAAAAATAGCAACATTTTCATTTTACTGAGATGTCAGCTCCCTCCCTTGCTGTACCATGCATCTTAATGTCCTTGCGGTCTACACTGACTTGGGGCTCCAAACCTCTGTCATTACTTGGCAATACCTTTCTCTAATTTCTTGTGACACACGGTGCTCAAATCCACAAGAAATGTGAGGTGAGGCAGAGAGAATTCCTGCAGACTGACTTGCTATATGCAGAACACTCATTTGCATTATTCATTAGATAAGAGCACTGATTTGCATCTCATTCTGGTTGTCTCCTTTAGGTGAAAAAATACTGAAGAACTCTCCACATTCCCCCAATTTTTTATATTAATAATAATTATTAGGGGAATTATGCTTGATTGCTGTCCTAGATTTTGTCCTGCACCACTTGCAATTCCTCTTTAAAAAATCCTAAACACCCCCAAATTCCCAAACCAATGTGATTTTCCCCTTTGTGTTTAAAATATTTAAAGCTTTAACATTTGATGAAAGATCTGAATACATAAATATATTTTATTGAAATGCAAAATGAGACATTTATTTATGATCTATATCTAACATTAGGAATGAGAAGGAGGAGGGAGTGGGAAAAAAATACAGGCACAAGTACAACGTTTGAGTCTCCCTAAATCTCATTTTAGAGAAATTTCCTAGCAACAGAACATGCCACAGATTAGAAGACACTGCTGGTAATAAATTCTTCCCCTCTTGATGGTCAAATCCAAGTGATGAAATTTTGCCTTGCATTTTCTCTTGAGAAGGAATGACCAATTAAGAATAGCCCTATCATTATAAAAAAAAAAGTTTATTGATGAGGTCCTACTGTGGGTAGAGCTCTGCCGCTCTCTAGAGTTCCTGTGATAGGAACAAGAAAAGCAATAAAATATCCTTCTTTCCTTGGCCTGTAGTCTTAATATCCCATAGTCATAGTAATCTTCCGAGAGCTCACAATTTCCTTGGCGGGGTGATGTAGGGCTTTATTCATGCACTTGAGCGATTCTTCAGGATTCTGGGGTGCGACCTGACCCACAATCTCACCTTCAGTTTGAACCACTGGTGCATTGACAAAGGGGAAACATGGCATCTTGTGGATGACAGCCTTCTTTATCCTTCTCAGGAGAGATGGGAACAGAGGAGTCAGAGACTCAGTCTCTCACTTGCTGATTTATCGCTGTTCAGTTGCCCCCTGAGCAAGTGATGGCATTCTGTAGAAGATTACAGCAAATCTAGTGTCGTGGATCAATCACAACATCCCAAAATGAAGTGGAATTTCTATGGTATCAGGGTGACATTGTAACCAGGAGCATGGTGTCTGGCAGGCTGGGATGGTTTGTTTGTGAGTAGAGGTTTCATACAAATTGCACACTGTTTCAACACAGGTACCAAAAGATTAAATTGATTCTTTTGCTCGACTTTTTCGTGTCTCTCAAGGCCTTTAATTCACTGGTGGAAGAGGTCATCACAAGCATTTATTATCCTTGTTCATGGGGCACCCCCTCCCCCAACTGCTGTTTATTCTTGTCTGGTTCCTGTGATTAATGCTGTGAAGGAAAACAACTACTTCTGTCCTTTATGGCTGTTTCTGGCGTACTGCAATGTTTAAGGTTTTTTGGCATCCCCTTAAGGAACATCATTTTTGAATAGCCCTCATTTACATCCGACTGAAACTGGAATCCTGGCAAAGATTTTATTTTTGGCCAGTGACCAGTTAGGTCAACTTCAAATTGTGTTTTTCTTGCAAGCATGATTCTTGAAAGATATTTTTCCACTTCAAGCACTCAAACGTTTTCAAATAATGAAGTTCTTTTGCACTTATTTCATTAGGGCCAAATGGTGACCTTTCAAGTAACAAACATTAATATTAAAAATTTGGGGCAGCTTATACCTAGTTGTATTAGTTTGGGATGATTATGCCATTTGGACGACATCAGTCTTTTATATTTGTTAATGTCATAATAGGGTTGTAGTGCCATGCTTCATAAAAATGTCACTGGTGAGGTATTTCCACTGTAGAAGTGTTACTGTGATTTCACAATCCTGAATGAACTAAGGAGATTACATTTGAATATCTCACACACATTTCAAAACTAACATGGCCAAAAGACAACTGTGATTTACCATTCTGCCCACTTCCCTTCCCCTCACTCAAAAACTATTACTAATCATCTCAGCAAGTGGTATCACCGTTCCCCCATTTGTGTAAGTCAAAACGCTAGTGGGCATCCTTGGTCCCCTTTTTCTCTCATCTTTATGGTCTGAGTACTATTGCTGCATAACAAATCACTTTATTGCTGTATAAAGTAGAAGAGAGTAGGGGATGAAAGATATTGTAGCCATTTTTGGAAAATACTATCAACTGCTGTCTATCCTCTGTCCACAGCTATTCACATCCTTTCCACATGCAAAAGACATCTGACCCCTCTCTCAAAATTCCCGAAGTCTCATCTTAGTACTTGAAGTCCAGGACATGGTCATCCAAATCAATTCCAAGTGCCAACGAGGCTCTTTGGATGCAATTCCTCTAGCATGGTTCTTTTCACTCTCTGAAGAGCTGTGAGTAAGAGACTCCAATGATCTTCCTTCCATATACCCAATATGCAGTGCAGGATAACCACTATAAATATTCTTGTTGAAAAAGGGAGGAGGAGCAGGAGGCACACAGAATCAGTGTCCAATAGCAATTCTGAAATTTGGTTGGGCACATCTTGCCAGTTCCTTGATATGGGCTTGAATCTACTTCTTAGCCGTTGTTTTCTCCAGCTGCTGGATCCACCTTCTTCAGCATTTGGTTTCACTACCTGAGTTATTCCACCTTCCATGTTTGCAGCTGAGTAGTTTTCTCATCCTGCTTCCTGCCGAAAGTAGTCCATGGGTCCAAAGACCAAACCCCTTTTATTTTATGGTGTATCTACTCCTTTCAGTCCAAGCTGATACATTTCCTTTAAAAATTTTCGGCTTCCAATGTATTAATATAGAAATCTATCATATTAGACCAAACAAAAAAAAAAAAAACGTGTCCGGAAATCTCTTCAGTTTATAGGCTTTTTTCTGCCATGGACTCCCTGTGAAGCTGCCATAAGACAAACCCTTAAGAGTCTAGGTGTCTATTGTTTAAAAAGGCATGCCCTTAAATCCAGAAGCTTTGTATGTATTTGAAAGGTTTATGAGGCACCATCTTACATCTTCCTGAGGTTTTAATGAAAAATTTTACAGCCACACTCTTGTCTTCATCTTAACGATGAGACATTTTCCTAATAGGTCTTGATTTGATCTTTGCACTGAGGCCCTTTCTTATTTTGAGAATCTTCTACTAAGAGACACTGAAAGAACAAGTTTTGTTTTTTTTTCAAACCCACTAAGTCTTTTTATATTTTCTTTAAAGCTTGCTTAGAAGTTGCCCAGTACTTTTTTTCCTTATGTCTTTGTATCTGTGCCTTGCACATGGCTAAAGGAAATAGATGGACGCTTTCAGTATCCTGCCTGAGAAGTATCCTTAGACAAATTCACCAGTTTATTAGGTACATTTATTTTTATTAAAAAAATTTATTTTAATGTTTATTTTTGAGAGACAGAGAGAGAGAGAGCGAGCGAGCGAGCATGAGTGGGGGAGGGGCAGAGAGAGAAGGAGACACAGGATCTGAAGCAGGCTCCAGTCTTTGAGCTGTCAGCACAGACCCTGATGTGGGGCTCAAACTCAAGGACTGAGAGATCATGACCTGAGCCAAAGTCAGACACTTAACTGACTGAGCCACCCAGGTGCCCCTATTAGGTACATTTTTTATTTTCTATGTTAATACAGGCAATGGGGTTGCCAAACTCTCTGCCGCTGTAAAGCAGAGGTCAGTATTTTCCCAGCTTCCAATAAGAGTTTCCTCCCTGTCATCCTAGCTGTCACTGGACTCCATAAGTCCTTTCTTTTCATTAAAAACATTTTTTTAATGTTTATTTATTTTTGAGAGACAAACCGTGAGCGGGGGAGGGGCAGAGAGAGATGGAGACACAGAATCTGAAACAGGCTCCAGGCTCTGAGCTGTCAGTACAGCTGCGAGGTTATGGCCTGAGTCAAAGTCGGACGCTTAAACTGAGCCACGCAGGTGCCCCCCCATAAGTCCTTTTTAACATCTGTTTGCTTCACTAGCTTTCACTTACTCTGAACTACTATCTCCTTAAGGACTTCTGCCCACTGTCCAGTCCTAAAGGTAATGCCATATGTTTTAAGCTTTTGATGTGGCAGAACTCAATTCTGACATGAAATTTCTGTTTCAGTTGCTGTTCCTGCGTAAGAAACGACCACATAATTTAGTGGCACCATTTGCCTTTTATTATGCTTAAAGATTGCGTGGATCAGGAATTTAGACAGGGTACAATAAAGAGGGCTTATCTATACCACAATATCTAGGATCTCAGCTGGGAGTCTTCAGTAGCTGGGCACATTTTCACAGCTGGGGCTAGAATCGTTTTGAGGTGTCTCCATTCACATATCTAGCAGTTGATGCTGGCTAGCAGTAGGGACTTCTTGGGCTGTTCACATAGGGGATCTCTCCAGGAGAGAGATAGGATCTCTGTATGGCCTAGAGTTTTCTTACTGCATGGTTGACACAGCGTAGTTGAACTTTCTACATCAAAGCTCAGAGCTTCAAAAGTGAGCGTCATAGCCAACAAAGTGTGCACCAGTTTCCTGTAGCTGCTATAACAAAGTGTCACAAAACAGGTAGCCTAAAACAGAAGTTTATTGTCTCAGTTCTAGAGTCTAGATGTCTGAAATCAAAATGTTGGCAAGGCTGTACTCTTTCTGAAGGCTCTAGGAAAGAATCCTTCCATTACTCTTCCTGCTTTCTGGTACTTGCCCACAATCTTTGGTGTTCCTTCACTTCTAACTGCATCACTTCAATCCCTGCTTTCTTTGCCACATGACCCTCTTCCCTCTGTGTACCTGCGTCTTCTCAGCTTTGAAGGGTGCCAGCTATATTGGAATTAAGGTCCACCATACTCCATGATGTCCTCATCTTGACTAAGTATATCTGCAAAGACTATTTCCAAATAAGGTCATATTCTGAAGTTCCAGTTGGATGTGAATTTTTGTGCGACACTCTTCAACCCAGTACAACTGGAATTATGCTGTCTCTATAACGTAGTCTGAAAGTTACATAGCATCATTTGTGCTGTTCTTCAATCGGTTGACACAGTCACGATAATGCTCACTTAGGCTTAAAGGTAGAAGAGTTAGACCACTTATTAATGAGAGACTTTGAGGACCACATTGTAGAAGAAGGCGGGGTATGAGGTGTTGTTCTGTTCATCTTTAAAAAACACACTCTGCCATGTCCTTATCTAGTCCATGACCAAAGTCTATTGATTCTACATCCCAAATATACCCCAAATCTGTCCACTTACCTCCTTTGCCACCCACTCATGTAAAGCAGCATAGTCTCCCATCTGAATTACTGTGTTAGATTCTTATCCAATCTTTCTGTACCTACTTGTGCCTCTTCTAACTCGTTCACCACCAATATACAAGAAGAGAGTTGTTAAAACTATAAATTGACTCATAGCGTCTTCTTTTTAAATATCCTTGGAGGCTTCCAATTGCATGCACAATAAAATCCACATGTCTCCTAGTGGCCTAAGAGGCTGTGCATAATCTTTCCCTAACCTGTCTTTCCAAGTGCCTCAGTAAAAAGGTATGATAACTTCTTCCCTATGTACTATCCCCAGCAACTCAGGCTTTCTAACCATTCTTTGACCAACTCAACCACATTTGCATCTCAAAGAGTTTGCACATGTACTTTTTTTCTACCTGAAATCTCTCTCTTTTGGTTCCTCATTAGGGCTCACATATTGCACACTCCAAGTGTCATATGTTACCTCTTCAGACAATAGTGATGATAATAATTATGGCTAGCATTCTTTTGAGTTATCTCAAAATATTTGCCAGACTTTGGCCCTAGTCATTCTATCTGAATTATCTCTTTAAATCTTTATAACAGCCTTTGAAAGAAGTACTATTATCATTCTTATTTTACAGATAAGAGAACTAAGGCTTAGGTTAAGAGTTTAAATAATGTTCCCAGAATAATACTACCATCTGCTGTGTAACATATACCAGGTATGATAGAGTTTAGAATTATACCCAGGACTATCTGACTCTAGAGACTGCCCTCTCTACCACTAGACCCTGCTGTCTTTCCAGAAAGATGTGTCCCTTATTTTATTCTTACACATAGAACCTATTTATTTTCTTCATTTTGTTGATCACTCTCTGTAATTTTTTAAGTATGTGTCTATTTATTTATTGCCTATCTTTCTCACCAGTATCAAAGAATTTTTTGTTGTTCATAGTTGTATTCCAGCACCCAACGCAGTGTGTGGCACATAGCTGATACTTAATAAGTATTTGATAAATAAGTGTAGATCCCTACACTTATGTTGGTATCCCTACACAAGTGTTGGTAAATGTTTAGCCACTAGGTTTGGGTAGGGGCTGGGGACTGATTTATAGCTCTTTTGAATTTTCATACTGCCGCCACAGGGCTGATTTCAGTCGGCAGTTTCACAAGTGACTCATAAGATCCCGGAAAGTTAAGCACTGAATGGCTAAATGAATGAATGAATGTTGCAAAGAACATGGTGGCTCCCCCACCGGAACTGGTTTCCAAAAGGGCAGGGGCTTTCCTTCTCTCCACAAGCCCCTGTTGCTTTAGCTCCAAAAAGATCATCATGCACATTGGTGAGGTTTCAGAGCACAGCTGTTCTCTCTCACAGCTGCACAAGGACAATGAAGAGTTAATGCTGTATCTGAAATACTAGATATCTCTACAACAATGTAGTGAGAAACACTGAGACCAGATACTGTCATTTCTTCATCTTTTTTTTTTTTTCCTCTGCCTCAGGTGTTGGCGAGGACACATATGATTCAGAAGCAAGGGCAGGATGACTTTGTTTTATCCTTTATATGGAAAGGATGGCAGGGGTTGGAGCAAGAAGGAGTGAAAAAAAAGGAGATGGGGAAAAAAGCCATTAATATTTCACATTAGGCGTAAAAATGCTCAGTTACAGCTTTGGCTAGGAAGAGAAATCTCCTTGAGAATATTTGTTAGATTTCTATGCTGAATGATCACACAAAAGACTGATTTATAATTGGTCCAATTATTTACTTCTGTGTGTAATATGGAATAACATAGGCATTATTTTTTAAATCAATATCTGCCATTTACAGCATTGCTGAAAGTAGTTTATTTGACAATTCTTAAATTAAAAAAAAATATTTTTTTGATCAGCAGTCCCACACTGGTGTGAATCTGACAATAGATCCAAATGAATTCATAGCATTTGGTGGGATTTTATTTATCACATTGGGTATGAAAGTCCTGACGTGTTGGCTGATTGCAACACTAGGTGTTCAGACAAAGGGCGGTGCTTAGATGTCTTGTCTCAGTCATGGCCAGGATGTAATGTGTCTCTGATTTAACTGACAAGTCTATACTGTGGCCCCATTTGCTCTAATTGGTTCATACCCTGTAGGAATAATACCTCCTATTACGCACATGCATTCTGGGGTTTTGAGTGAATATATTCTAAGATGCTCTCCTTGCCAGCTCTACGATGCAGAGTTTTAAAAGTGCATGTGTAATTAATTTTGTTTTAGTAATTTGAATTAATACCAAGAGAAATGCCTTGCTCTTTATTAATTTCCAGGTGTGAGTCTAAAGAAAACAGCAACCACTTTTCTTGAAATCGCATGAATAATATTGGAGCAAGACTGTCTCGGTTGGAGACAAAAACATTATATTTATGTCTCATGGTAATCTATCCATTGGTTAATGGACCCAGAGCCCTCTAGACAGTTCACAAATCCACATAACAGAGCAGATTTTTGCATTAGGATTCCTGACTTAGCTGAAAAATGTGAAAAATCAGATGCAGCCGAAGAGTTCCCTATTGATTACAAATGTGAGGATCAAGAGTAAGTTATTCCATCTAAGGCAGCATTCATTTAAATTTAAAATGGTCCTTTCTGGTAATCTCATTTTGGTTAGTGGCATACAAATCAATGAAATTTTTAAGAGTATTAATTCTATCCCATATGAGGGGCTTCCTATGACAGAATGGACATTGATAGCCAGTCATATTTTGGAGTCTCTAACAGTTTGGGTGAATTTAGAAATGTAAATGGAGCTTAAGGACAAAGTTGTAATTCTTAGCTTTTTTTTTTTTTTAAAGAAAATAAACAATGAGTAGTCTCTAAAGATAAAAATGGGAGTCAAATTTCCCAGCCCTGCCAAATTACTCTTTGCTGCTCGAATATCATTTTTTTGTCTGTGCCATTTGATCATAGTACTCTAATAGTATAGGTAGGTTCATAAGAGATTGCAATATTCTATGTTTTTTAGAAGAACCTTATAGGCATATAATTCATCAGTTTTCCAGCTTCATATATGGTATAAAAATTTCCTATATATCACCCTGGACAGATAGACAGTTCCAGCTTGAACACATCTAAAAATGGAAAGTTCTTAATGTCCTAAGACAGTGGGAGCAAACACTTATGACCAAGGAGGTAAATGCAAGTCAAAACTTAAGAAAACAAAGTGCCTTACTTGAACAGGATTTATACACCAATATTTGTAAGTGTTATTCATAGTAGCTGAAAGTGGAAACAACCCAAATGTCCACCAACAGAGAAATGGATGAACAAAATGTGGTATATACATATAATGGAATATGATCAGAAAGGAATGAAATTTGGACACATACTACAACATTGACGAACCTTGAAGATATTATGCTGAGTAAAATAAGCTGCACACAAAAGGACAAATATCATATAATTGCACTTATGTGAAATATCTAGAATAGTTAAATTCATGGGGACAAAAAAAGTAGAACAGTAACTGTCAGATGCTGGGAGAAGCAGGGAATGGGGAGCTATTGTTTACTGGATAGGGAGCTCCAGTTTGGGAAAATGAGAGTTTTGGAGATGGATAATGATGATGGTTGCCCAACAAGGTGCATGTACTTCATTCCATTGAACTGTATACTCAGAAATGATTAAAATGTACTGTGTATATTTTGCCATAATTAACAACAACAACAACAAAGGTGCCTTGGAAGAAGTCAGGAGTCCACGAGCATCTTTCTGTATGTTCTCACTTTCTACTCAGTCTGTGTCCCTCATGTCTGATTCCCACTTTGTGCTGCTGGCTTCCTTATTTTCAGACACCAATCCTGGATGGACAAGATCACTTGGGGTTTCCTAAGAGGAAGGTGGGTAGACTTTGTGCAAAAGCCTTATCCCAGGGAATGACTTCAGTTCCAGTGTGTTTCACTATATTTTTTTCCCAGAGGTCTTCATAACTCCCGAGACCCAGATTCCAACCATTAGCCCAAAAGGTCAGTGTCTGGAAGTTAGCCCTCCTCCTTCCAATTCAGGGGTCTAGAGACACATACCTTAGCTTGTAATCTCCCTCTCTTTAGTTGTATTTACTCTTTTTCTGACACATCTTCCCCATCTTGTTTTCCTTTTATTTCCAAAATGTGTATTTAGTTTTAAAGTTTAAGATACAATTGCTATTCCTGGATGGATGAAATGGTCTTTGTTACAATTGCTATTCCACATGTGTGACTACATTTTGCATGCTTGGAAATTACCGGCGATGCCATGGGATTTGGTTGTAATGTTCACTTTAATTCAGTTGGCTCACATTATACAATAAAATCTGACTAATTCTGAATAATGGGAGTTAGACTACAGTGGTTTCCTGAAAAATGAGAACCACTGACAATCTTTGCAAAGAATTAAATTTTCTTCCTTTTAAATTCCATGTGTATCATAAACAAAGTAAACTGAGACTAATAGGTAAAATGAGATAAGGTATAGGAGGATTATAATTCAAAATATACTGGTATTAAATATAAGGCAAATGCCCTTAAACATATATTAATTGCTTAATTTTTATGTTCAGAAATTAAAAGTACCTTCATAGGTGGCCAAATTGTCTTTTCCTTTGTTGATAGGAGAACTTTCCTGAATGGGGGGATGATTTTCTCCCCTGGTAGTCTTCTTACTTCTCTGAGAACTTCTTCCACAACTTCTTCAGTGCTGTTATCTCTCATATTAAATTTCTTGCTCGCTGCTCTTCTCTTTTCTCACAGTCTTACTGTTACAATTACAAGTTCTGCCTGTTGCTGTTATTTCCTTCACTTCAACCTTTTTGTGTTCTCCAAGCCCTGATTACCAACTGCCAACCAAACATTTCCATCTCAGGACACATTGAAATTCTGGATACTTTAAACTGAATTCAATCTCTCCCTCCTTACTGCCCACTTTTCCTGGATTCCCTATCTTTCTCTGGCCAGAAGGCCTTCCTTACGCTCCTACTAAAAGCAAGTCATAACTAGTATTAGTGAGCGTTCACTCTGCGTCAGGCACTTTTATACAAAACAGCTGTTGGAAGTATATTTAATTATATCCTCAGTTTACAGTTGAGGAACTCTTCTCTGAATGATGTGAAGTAGCTTGCCTAAGACTTCCAGTTGAAGACGCTCTGGCACTAAGACCACATGGCTCATATCTTCAATGTTGTCTTTTACCAATAGTCTCTAAGTCCTATGGCATCATAATGTTTGTTGAATTTATCTCTCTTTTATATTTCCTCTACTACTATCTTAGTTCAAGTCAGCAAAGTTTCACCTGGAATATTCCCACACTTAATATGCCTTCAATTTGACCATATACATTCATTTTCTTTACTGCTACGAGACTTCCTTCCTTCCTTCCTTCCTTCCTTCCTTCCTTCCTTCCTTCCTTCCTTCTTGAGTGATTAAAAAAAAAAAAGAAAAGAAAAAAGGACCAATCCTGTCTCTCTCCTGCTTAAACTTTTCAAAGGCTCCACCATGGCTTCCCAGTCAAATCCAGACTCCTTAGCCCTTTATGGTCAGGTCCCCAAAATCCTGCCCAGGATTGTGTCTCATCATTTATTTTCTTACACATAGCTTCCACGTATACCAAATTGCTTGAAGTTGTCAATAGATCATGCATTCTGGTTTTTGTGCCTTTGCACACACTTCTTCCTTTGCCCAGAAGTCCTGTCTTCTTAGCTAACTACTATCATTCTACAGAACTCAACCTGAATGTCACTCCTCCTCTGGAGGGTTAGTCCCCTCACCCTGCCATGCATCCCCACCCCTACCCTCTGTTCCTGTGATACTCTGAGCTTCTTCAATAATCAAATACTCTTGGATGATGATGTCAGGTGCTGACCAGTGCAAGGAATACTTTGATTTGAAATTTGTTCCCCTCTGGCATTCACAGCAATGTCCTGGTTTTTCTTTATCATTCCTTAACTAATTACATCTTAAATCAAAGCCACCTTACAGAAACACAAATATGTACCAGTCCGCCTTTTTTCTCCTAAAACTCTTTCCAGTTAATTCAGGCACATGGGGGAATACTTGTCAGTGTTCTTGTTCTTTCTTTCTCTCTTCCCCTCATATCCTTTCATCTGAGTCCAGAGACAGCCCCAGTTACAGTTCATATGTGCAAGTCAACATCTGTTTCCAAGAAAAGAAAATCTGAAGTGTTGAAAAGTGACACTGGCAGAGTACACAAACAGCATCCATCTGCAATGTGTTTAAAATTTTCTAGAAGGCTCTTTCAAGTCTCCACAATATTTTCATTACCTTCTCTGTCTCAGTATGATTTCCTTTACCTCCTACATCACTATTAAAACATAAATAAGAACATATTTCCTATTAATTCGCACTTATTAGTTACTAATATGGCTATTACTAACATACTTATTTTCTACTGTGTTTTTGATTAAGAATATCTATGGTGATTCAGCTAGAATGTGGTTTACACAGGGCTTTATGGGTTGACCTGGAAGCTAACAACCATTTGTCAGAATTTCTGTGGGAAAGATGCCTTCCAAATTCTAAATAGCTGCCTTAGAGACTTTGAGACATAGCCCTTATGCAAGCTGTGGTCTTCATACATTTGAATTTCTTGAAGTTTCTTTGCATATTTACAGGAAATTTAAATTGTTTTCCATAGGTGCTTAGGGAATAATGAAGAGGTAGTGAAAAATGCCTGTGTTTTAGAGTGAGGCAGATCTGGATTTGAATTCCATTGCCGCCATTTATTTTTTCCCTGTTAATGGATAGTTTACTTAAGCCTCCATCGCCACATCTGTAAAATGAAGATAAATCCTCCCAAGGGCATGGGTTAGGGGTTTAGCGTTGCCAGGTAAAATACAGAACATCTAGTTAAATTTGAAGCCCATGCAAACAATGGGCATTTTTAGTATAGAGATTTTTTTAGTATATAACATTTTAGTATGAAAATACTCATTGTTTATCTGAAACTTAAATTTACCTAAGCATGTTGTATTTTCATCTGCTAAATCTTGCAAACCTGCAGGGGGCATGAGTATATCTGTATGATACCCAGAGATGTGTGATAAAGGAAATATGATGGATGGGATTCCTTCTGCAGGCTTTAGCTAGAGTGGTCAGCTATGCTGAAACTGAGTCAGTCTCGGCTTGCTTACTACTACTCCCAAATGCCACCCTCTACCTCAGCAAATTACATAGTCATAGACTCCCTGCCATTAAACCATCTAATGAGAGATCATAATAGTCACCGCTTTGGGATTTGTTCTTCAGAAACTGTGTGCTAAATGAAGTGACTTTTCAATGGTCAATTTAGTAGTATTATGGTATCTGAATTCAGCATAATACATAGGAATAAGTCGGCGATATTTAAAATCATCAACTCTTATACCTGGAAGGGACTTCAGAGGTCATCTTGACTATTTGTTATATAGCCATAAGGAGCTGAACCCCAAGGAGTTCAACAGATTTGCACACAACTACTTCCTGGCTGAGCCCAGGCTGGAATTTCAACCCCCTGATTCTAACTTCAGCAGGTTTTTCTCCTGCAGAGTTTCTCCTGCAGTGTACCCTAACTAATCCCCACCATGACTTGTTAGAATACACATGCATGCAGTGACAGGGTAGGATCCGTTTCATTTTCTCTGCATGGCACCTTGCCCGGGATCATTTGGATATATGGACATAATTGATAATTTGGTGCACCATAGTGTGTAAACATTGCCATCAATTTGGCCACTGCATTTTTAATCATATACTCATCTCTATTAAAATACTCTTCTATGCATTAAATTGGATCACTGAATTTGATTATACAAAAATAATGACCTTATTCCCAGACCCTTAGAGTACACATTTCCCCATTTTTCAAGGTGCAGTGATATACTATTTTTTATCAACGATAGATTCTATTGTGACTTTCATGACTATAGCTTATCTAGTTATTCTTTTTTTTAATAACTTAGTAAAATTTAACTTATTTTTAGTTCAAAACAAATTCTAAAAGTGACATGTATGAAACAAGTGGAAATTTGAACATTAATTTAAAATGACGTTAAAGAATTATTAGAAATTCTTTAGGTATGGTAATGTAATTGTAGTCACATTTCGAGGCACATGCTGGTATACTTATGAATGTGCTCTTGGATTTGCTTCAAAATTACATTGTGAGAGGAGGTGGGATTAGGTAGGAAATAGCTAAAATGAGATTGGCCATAAGATCATTTTTGAAGGTGGATGAAGGGTACATGGAGCTTTCATTATACTATTCTGCCTGTAAATATCTATGCTTAAAATTTTCCATAATAAAAAGTTAAAACTAGACTCCTGATTCCCAATCTCTAGATTGATTATACAGAAATTAAATAAAGTTGTATCACAAAATCAAAGGTTTTTTTTTTTTTTTTTTTTTTTTTAATTTTGAGGGCAGAGGGAGAGGGAGAGAGAGAATCCCAAGCAGGCTCCACACTGAGCATGGAACCTAATGTGGGGCTCAATCTCATGACTGTGAGATCATGACCTGAGCTGAAATGAAGAGGCAGATGCTTAACCAACTGAGCCATTTTAATGACTATATTGAGAGGACAGAAATAACATTTGCCTTAATGTCCAATACTTGTTTGCTTTGTTTTTTTGGTTTTTTTTTTGTTTGTTTTTGTTTTTTGTTTTTTTTACCCTTCATGTTCATTTGGGAGAGTCACAGTAATAGAAAGAATTTAGAAGTGGGAACTCAAAAGGGTTTAATCCTAACAGGTCTCTGCCTTTTGTTAGCTATGTGACCTCAGGCAAAATACTTAATCTCTTCAGGCCTTAGTTTTCTCATTATGTGAAATGAAAACATTGCAGTAGTCTCTTAGGGTGTTCAGCTCTAAAATTGTTTGACTTGATGATATCACATGCAGGCTTTCCAAGTCCACCATTAAGTTGGCTCATGGTGTGTTTAACCTTTATTCTGTCCCCAGTAATGGAGCAGTGGGCTCTATTCTGGGAACCACTGATTTTAACTGAAAGATATTAGGAATAGGATACTAAAATACTATATGCTTCCTATGGATGCTTCCTGTGCATGAATTTATTATTTAAGTCATACTGATACTGGTTGATGTTTTTTACTGCTATTACCTAGTCAGTGAATTATAGAAATTGTTTTGCACTTTGAAAGGTTGAACAATATCCTTGGTGTGGTGCTTAGATAAACGTTCAAAATTCAAATCCTCATTTTAGGATTCCAGGATAATCCCATATTTACTGTCTATATATCATTTTATGATTGTGTTACGTTCAGTTATGTCCCTAGCCTTTTTGAAAAAATCTTTTATATATTCTCATGTAGCAGGACGTTGCCCTCTTCACCAATTTTATTGTCTCTTTTTTGAACTGCTCCTAGTTCCATAGTTTGGCATACATTATGCATGTTGTATTTATGTCATGTTTTTTTCAAACAAAGGTGAGACTTTTGAATATGTGAAGTGCAACCCTAACTCACTGCAAACCTGTATGTTTGTAACTTCCACCCAAGGATTCAATTTCTTTGCAGTCCTATAATCATTGCAAAACATCTACTTATGAAAAATATGCACTGGGCACTACTTTATAGTGATGCTAAAAGTATTATCTCAATGTCACATCAAAATTCATCCATTCAACAAATGTTTAATGAATGTCTTCTAGGTGTGTTAATTTTGAAAAGGGATCTCACAGGAAAGAAGGCTTAGAACAAATTACCAGAGGACAGAGATTTCCAATTTTAAACTGATTTATTCATCAGAAAATGTTACTAAGAGACACTTACTTATTCATACACACAGTCTTCCTCTTGCACAGATACTTCAAAATTACCATAATTAATTCAGAGTCCCAACTCAGGCCCTCGTAAAGTGAAGTGACTATTTCAGCAAAGCCGTAATGGAATATCTTTATGAAATCCATTATCGCTTTTCAAAACAAATGTTCTCTGCTTATTCAATATGTTTGTGATAATCCATTTTATCAATCAATAACCTTCTGGACCAGGATTTATGTGTATGGTCTCTGTGAAGTGATACTTTTTATCCAGAGTCTTTCAGGGCTAATTTCTCTTTGATCTTGGTGGAATCATGGGGTCTTCCATCAACCTGTTAGAAGTACTTGACATGACAAGTAATATCCATTCCTTTTTTAGTCAGATACATACTCCAGTAACCATGTCAGGTTCTTGGACACTCGTTTTGTAACTATTTCTTTCTTTTACTCCTGTCTCTGACACATTACTGTGGCTCCTTGTTAGCTAACTCATTCATTCATTCAATAGACCTTTTTTGTGTGTAATATTTTTAAAATCCACTGTGTGCTGGGTGAGTGCAAGAGTAAGAAAGATAATCTCAGCAACCTCTACTTTCAAAGTAACATAATATTATGAGATCTGGTTATCCTTGGTAACATATCAAATAATCACATGCTGTGTGGTTGAGTTCAAACAGTATGCATGGTCTTACTCATTGTGTCTGTAGTTCTTTTCTGAAGGTGCTTTCATGTGGATTATTTTCATGAGGATTCCCATCAGTATATTAAGGGAAGGTGTAACCAAGGGAGATTTTTTTTTAATTTTATTTTTTAAATTTACATCCAAATTAGTTAGCATATAGTGCAACAATGATTTCAGGAGTAGATTCCTTAATGCCCCTTACCCATTTAGCCCATCCCCCCTCCCACAACCCCTCAAGTAACCCTCTGTTTGTTCTCCGTATTTAAGAGTCTCTTATGTTTTGTCCCCCTCCCTGTTTTTATATTATTTTGCTACCCTTCCTTTACATTCATCTGTTCTGTGTCTTAAAGTCCTCATATGAGTGAAATCATATGATATTTGTCTTTCTCTGACTAATTTAGCTTAACATAATACCCTCTAGTTCCAATCACATAGTTGCAAATGGCAAGATTTCACTCTTTTTGATTGCCGAGTAATACTCCATTGTACATATATACTGCATCCTCTTTATCCATTCATCCTCTGATGGACATTTGGGCTCTTTCCATACTTTGGCTATTGTTGATAGTGCTGCTATAAACATGGGGGTGCATGTGTCCCTTCGAAACAGCATACCTGTGTCCCTTGGATAAATCAAAACCCATGTTTTGAAAAAACATGACATAAATACAACACCCAGCAATTGCTGGGTGGTAGGATAGTTCTATTTTTAATTTTTTGAGGAAGCTTCATACTGTTTTCCAGAGTGGCTGCACCAGCTGGCATTCCCACCAGCAATGCAAAAGATCCTCTTTCTCTGCATCCTTGCCAACATCTGTTGTTGCCTGAGTTGTTAATGTTAGCCATTCTGACAGGTATAAGGTGGTATCTCATTGTGGTTTTGATTTGTATTTCCCTGATGATGAGTGATGTGGAGCATTTCTTCATGTGTCGATTGGCCATCTGGATGTCTTCTTTGGAGAAGTGTCTATTCATGTCTTTTGCCCATTTCTTCACTGGATTCTTTGTTTTTGGGGTGTTGAGTTTGATCAGTTCTTTATAGATTTTGGATACTAACCCTTTATCAGATATGTCATTTGCAAATATCTTCTCCCTTTCTGTCGGTTGCCCTTTAGTTTTGCTGATTGTTTCCTTCGCTAGGCAGAAGCTTTTTATTTTGATGAGGTCCCAGTAGTTCATTTTTGCTTTTGTTTCCCTTGCCTCCAGAGACATGTTGAGTAAGAAGTTGCTGCAGCCAAGATCAAAGAGGTTTTGCCTGCTTTCTCCTCAAGGGTTCTGATGGCTTCCCATCTTACATTTATGTCTTTAAGCCATTTTGAGTTTATTTTTGTGTATGGTGTAAGAAAGTCGTCCAGGTTCATTCTTCTGCATGTTGAGTCCAGTTTTCCCAGCACCACTTGCTGAAGAGATTGTCTTTATTCCATTGGATATTCTTTCCTGCTTTGTCAAAGATTAGGTGGCCATACGTTTGTGGGTCCATTTCTGGGTTCTCTATTCTGTTCCATTGATCTGAGTGTCTGTCGTTGTGCCAGGACCATACTGTCTTGATGATTACAGCTTTGTAGTATAGCTTGAAGTCCCGGGATTGTGATGCCTCCTACTTTGGTTTTCTTTTTCAAGATTGCTTTGGCTATTCAGGGTCTTTTCTGGTTCCATACAAATTTTAGGATTGTTCGTTCTAGCTCTGTGAAGAATGCTGGTGTTATTTTGATAGGGATTGCATTGAATATGAAGACTGCTTCGGGTAGTATCAACATTTTAACAATATTTGTTCTTCCGATCCAGGAACATGGAATCTTTTTCCATTTTTTTGTGTCTTCTTCAATTTCTTTCATAGGCTTTCTATAGTTGTCAGTGTATAGATTTTTCACCTCTTTGGTTAGATTTATTCCTAGGTATTTTATGGTTTTTGGTGCAATGGTAAATGGGATCTATTCCTTGATTTCTCTTTCTGTTGCTTCATTGTTGGTGTATAGGAATGCAACCGATTTCTGTGCATTGATTTTATATCCTGCAACTTTGCTGAATTCATGAATCAGTTCTAGTAGTTTTTTGGTGAAATCGTTTGGGTTTTCCATATAGAGTATCATGTCATCTATAAGAGTGAAAGTTTGACCTCCTCCTGGCTGATTTGGATGCCTTTTATTTCTCTGTGTTGTCTGATTGCAGAGGCTAAGACTTCCAATACTATGTTGAATAACAGCAGCCAGAGTGGACATCCCTGACTTGTTCCTGACCTTAGGGGGAAAGCTCTCAGTTTTTCCCCATTGAGGATGATATTAGCGTTGGGTCGTTCATATATGGCTTTTATGATCTCGAGGTATGCTCCTTCTATCCCTACTTTCTTGAGGGTTTTTATCAAGAAAGGATGTTGTATTTTTTCAAATGCTTTCTCTGCATCTATTGAGAGCATCATATGGTTCTTGTCCTTTCTTTTATTGATGTGATGAATCACATTGATTGTTTTGCGGGTTTTGAACCAGCCCTGCATCCAGGTATAAATCCCAATTGGGCATGGTGAATAATTTTTTTAATGTATTGTTGGATCCGGTTGGCTAATATCTTGTTGAGGATTTTTGCATCCATGTTCATCAGGGAAATTGGTCTATAGTTCTCCTTTTTAGTGGGGTCTCTGTCTGGTTTTGGAATCAAGGTAATGCTTGCTTCATAGAAAGAGTCTGGAAGTTTTCCTTCCACTTTTATTTTGTGGAGCAGCTTCAAGAGAATAGGTGTTAACTCTTTCTTAAATGTTGGTAGAATTCCCCTGGAAAGCCATCTGGCCCTGGACTCTTGCTTTTTGGGAGATTTTTGATTACAGATTTTATTTATTTACTGGTTATGGATCTGTTCAAATTTTCTATTTCTTCCTGTTTCAGTTTTGGTAGTGTATGTTTCTAGGAATTTGTCCATTTCTTCCAGATTGTCCATTTTATTGGCATATAATTGCTCATAATATTCTCTTATTATTGTTTTTATTTCTGCTTTGTTGGTTGTGATCTCTCCTCTTTCATTCTTGATTTTATTTATTTGGGCCCTTCCTTTTTCTTTTTGATCAAATTAGCTAGTGGCTTATCAATTTTGTTAATTCTTTCAAAGAACCAGCTTCTGGTTTCATTGATCTGTTCTGGTTTTTTTTGGTTTTGATAGCATTAATTTCTGCTCTAATCTTTATGATTTCCTGTCTTCTGCTGGTTTGGGTTTTATTTGCTGTTCTTTTTCCAGCTCTTTAAGGCATAAGGTAAGGTTGTGTATCTGAGATTTTTCTTCCTCTTTAGGAAGGCCTGGATTGCTATATACTTTCCTCTCATGACCGCCTTTCCTGCATCCAAAGGTTTTGGGTGTGGTGTTATCATTTTCATTGGCTTCCATGAACTTTTTAATTTCCTCTTTAACTTCTTGGTTAGCCCATTCATTGTTTAGTAGGATGTTCTTTAGTCCCCAAGTATTTGTTACCTTTTCAAATTTTTTCTTGTGGTTGATTTCGAGTTTCACAGCATTGTGGTCTGAAAATATGAACAGTATGATCTCGATCTTTTTGTACTTGTTGAGGGCTGATTTGTGTCCCAGTATGTGGTCTATTCTGGAGAACGTTCCATGTGTACTAGAGAAGAATGTATATTCTGCTGCTTTAGGATGAAATGTTCTGAATATATCTGTTAAGTCCATCTGGTCCAGTGTGTCATTCAAAGCCATTGTTTCCTTGTTGATATTTTGATTAGATGATCTGTCCATTGTTGTAAGTGGGGTGTTGAAGTCCCCTACTATTATGGTATTACTATCAATGAGTTTCTTTATGTTTGTGATTAATTGATTTATATATTTGGGTGCTCTCACATTTGGCGCATAAATGTTTACAATTTTTAGGTCTTCTTGGTGGATAGACCCCTTGATTATGATATAATGCCCTTCTGCATCTCTTGATACAGTCTTTAAAGTCTAGATTGTCTGATATAAGTATGGCTACTCTGGCTTTCTTTTGTTGACCATTGGCATGATAGATGGTTCTCCATCCCCTTATTTTCAATCTGAAGGTGTCTTTAGGTCTAAAGTGGGTCTCTTATAAACAGCATCTAGATGGATCTTGTTTTCCTATCCGTTCTGTTACCTATGTCTTTTGATAGGAGCATTTAGTCCATTGATGTTTACAGTGAGTACTGAAAGATATGAATTTATTGCCATTATGTTGCTTGTAGAGTTGGAGTTTCTGGTGGTGTTCTCTGGTCCTTTCTAGTCTTTGTTGCTTTAGGTATGTATGTATGTATGTATGTATGTATGTATGTATGTATTATGTATGTATTTTTTCTTTTCTCCCCTCAGAGAGTCCCCCTTAATATTTCTTACAGGGCTGGTTTAGTGGTCACCAACTCCTTTAATTTTTGTCTGGGAAACTTTTTATCTCTCCTTTTATTTTGAATGACAGCCTTGCTGGATAAAGAATTCTTGGCTGCATATTTTTCTGATTTAGCACATTGCATGTATCCTGCCACTCCTTTCTGGCCTGCCAAGTTTCTGTGGATAGGTCTGCTGCAAACCTGATCTGTCTTCCCTTGTAGGTTAAGGACTTTTTTCCCTTGCTGCTTTCATGATTCTCTTGCCATGATTCTCCTTGCCATGATTCTCTCCTTGCCTCAAATTTGTGAATTTGACCATGATATGCCTTGTTGATGGTTGGTTTTTGTTGAATCTAATGGGAGTCCTTTGTGCTTCCTGAATTTTGATGTCTGTGTCTTTCCCCAGGTTAGGAAAGTTTTCTGCTATGATTTGCTCACATAACCCTTCTACCCCCTTTTCTTTCTCTTTCTCTTCCTCTTCTGGGACCCCTATGATTCTGATGTTTGTTCCTTTTTAATGAGTCACTGATTTCTCTAATTCTTAAATCGTGCTCTTTTGCCTTAAACTCCCTCTTTTTTTCTGCTTCATTATTCTGCATAAGTTTGCCCTCTATATCGCTGATTCTCTGTTCTGCCTCATCCATACTTGCCGCCTTGTCCTCCATTTGAGATTGCAGCTCAGTTATAGCATTTTTTATTTCATCCTAACTAGGTTTTACTTTTTTTTTTTATCTCTGCAGAAAGGATTCTAATCTATTTTCGACTCCAGCTAGTATTCTTATTATTGTGATTCTAAATTCTGGTTCAGACATCTTGCTTGTATCTGTGTAGGTTAAGTCCCTGCCTGTCATTTCTTCCTTCTGTTTCTTTTGGGGTGAGTTCCTTCATTTCATCATTTTGAAGGGATAAAAGGAATTAATGAGGTAAAAAAATTAAAATAAAAAATATTATAATTAAAAAATTAAAAACAAACACACACAAAAAAATCAAATAAATGATGCCAGATCCTAGGTGTGTTTTGGTCTGGGTGTTGACAGGGGCTTGATCTATTAGAGAAAAAAGGGGAAAGAATAAAAAAAGGAAATCATTTGAAAATTTGAAAAAATGATTACATTGAATTAGACTAAAATGAAATGATGGAAGAAAAATAGAATTTGAAAAAATTTACAAATAAAAAATATAGTAGAAAAATTAAAGAAAATATTTTTAATAAAAATTGAAAATAAAAATGAATTTTCTTTCTCTCTGTATTCAAGGAAAAGAAAAGAAACAAAAAAGAGCAAAAAGAAAAAAGAAAAAAAATGAAAAAGAAAATTAAATAGATGGATCGGTGAACGGACTGAAATACTGCTGAAATTATTTCGTTTTCCCCCAGAAGTCAAACTATGAAGCGCTTTATAGTCCATAAGCTAAGCAGGCGGAGAGACTTGTGTTCCTTAAGAGCAAGGTTGGCCAAGTTGGGCGGGGCGTAGTGTAACAGCTCCTTTCTCCACTAGGTGGCGCTGCTTAGCTTACTGGGGTGAATTGTGGCGCTTGTAGGTGCATATGCGCATGCGCGGGAAGGGTGAAAATGGCTGCACCCAGCCAACCAGTCTCCAGTATCAGAACTCTGTTTTCACAGATCAGCAATATCGCACCTGTCCTTTGTCTCCGGCTTCCGTTAACTCTCCGCTTTTACACAGTCCGTGACCAAGCCCCAGGCAGCACCTACCTCCTGAGTTTTGTCTCAGATGCGGCTGTTTTTCCCGATTTCTTACTTCTGAGGGACTGCGGCTTTGACGCGTTTTGCCTCTGTGCCGGAGGGTCTCACCCAGCAATGGCCGGTGTCGGCCGCATCCAGGAACGTTTGCGGGACTGTGCTGCTGCTGATGGCCAGAGACTGCGGCCAGGTGTCAGCCCGCCCCAGAAAAAGTTCGAGAGGTAGTGTAGCAGCTTTTCAGGGATTATGAAAAATCACAACACACATCTGGTACCAGGCTTCACCCTTAACTACCTTGTTCCAGCACCAGCAAATGTGGTTGTTCTCCTGGGTCCACGGGGGTCCTGCCTTTGGGGGACCCGCACAGCCTTTACCAGGTGTCCTCCCAGCAGGGGAACCGCCTCTGCCCGTGTGGCCTGAAGAACCCCGGACTCCACTCTGCTCCTGAGGATTCTCCCTTCCCACCAGACCACCGTCAGGTATTGTGCTACGGAGTTTCAGACTCTGTGCTCCCCTTGTTTATAGTCTTAATAGAATTTAAACCCTCTCCTTCCTCCTTTCTCCCTTTTTAGTTCAGTCTCTGCGGCTGTTTCCACTTTTCCATTTTCTCTCCAGCTGCTTTGGGGGGGTGCTTTTCCCGTATTCTCCCCCCGCCCCCCCCCCCCCCCCCCCCCCCCCCCCCCCCCGTCTCTGTCCTCTCTCCACAGGTAAAAACAACTCCCTGCCGTCTGCGGCCAAACAACTCCCTGCCGTCTGCGGCCTCTCTCTCCCCCAGTTCACCTCTTGGCGCCATGCACCTGCTGAATTCTGTGTTTAGGTTGTGCAGATAGTTGTGTTAATCCTCAGATCAGTTTAGTGTTGGTCTGGCTGTATTTCATGGACTCGAGACACACAAAAATCTTCCATGCTGTTCTGCCCTCTTGGCTCCTCCCCCATATTCCTCCAAGGGAGTTTTTTGACCAAATCATTCTCCATTCTTTCTTGGCCAGCCCTTTGAAGATTCCTTTGTCTTTTTAATTCATTGTCTTTTTAATACTCTTTGATGAGGAAATTTTCAAAGCCTTTTTAAAGTTAGAAGAACTGGTTGCGCCTTTTTCTAATAGCTCAGTGCTTCTTCACATAATTTGTTGATGTGAAGGAGGGCTTGATTTTTCATTTCAAAAGTCAATTGTCTTTCCTCCATGAGCCCTTCCTATCACCATCTAAGGCGACAAATCTGTTTTCTGTCTCAAATGTTTTCCCTTTTTCATCTAAATGGAATCATACAGCATGTAGTATTTTGAGACTGGCTTCCTTTTCACTTAGATTAATGCCTTTTGTGAAGGCATGTGAAGCTACATCAAATGTATCTTAATTGCAAAAATTTCAATCCAAATTTAAAATTATTCAATATGGGGTGCCTGGGTGACTCTGTTAAGCGTCAGACTTTTGGTTTCTGCTCAGGTCATGATCTGGAGGTTAGTGAGATCGAGCCTCGTGTTAGGCTCCGTGTAGACATCACAGATCCTGCTTGGGATCCTCTCTCTCCATCTCTGTCTGCCCCTCCCCTGCTTATGCTTGTGGATGCACACCTTTTCTCTCTCTCTCTCTCTCTCTCTCAAAATAAAGAAATAAACTTTAAAAAATTATTCAATATGTCCACACTATTTTTAAATGGAAAAGATCTTAGATCCCTACCCTCTGACCTTTCATCCTTCTCTCTGTTTTTGCTATTGTCTAGAATTTTGATTGTACAGTTTAAAACGTAATAGTATTTCTTTGTTTTTGCAGGTAATTAAATTTAGCAAGAGTTTGCCAATTCCTTTGAGTACTTATATTCATTTTTTCATCCTTCTATCTTTCTGCATTTACGATTTTTTTTAAAGGTTATTTATTTAAGCATGGGCATCGGTGTGCTTGAGAGCCAGGGAGGGGAGACCGAGAGGGAGAGAGAGAATCCCAGACAGGCTCCATGCTGTGAGCAGGAACCTGACATGGAGTTCGATTCCACAAACTGTAAGATCATGACCTGAGCCAAAATGAAGAGTCAGATGCCCAACCGACTGAGCCACGCAGGTGCCCATGAATTTACAATTTTTTGAAACTCAAATGCATTCCTTAAAAATTATTTCAGTAGGAATCTATGAGTACTAATTTCTTGTAGCCTGTGTCTGAATAAGTCTTTTCTCCCTCTATTTCTTTAGAGTAGTAATATATCCAGAGATAGAATTCCAAATTGACATTAATTTTCCATCCATCTTTGAAGAGTATTTTCCATCGTTTCTTTTTCTAAAAAAATGTTTTTAATGTTTGTTTATTTTTGAGAGAGAGCCAGAGTGTGAGCAGTGGAGGGACAGAGAGAGAGGGAGACACAGAATCCGAAGCAGGTTCCAGGCTCTGAGCTTTCAGCACAGAGCCCGACATGGGACTCAAACCACAAACTGTGAGATCATGACCTGAGCCAAAGTTGGACATCCAGCTGACTGAGCCATACAGGTGCCCCTCTATTGTTTCTTGATACCTATTGTTACTAATGCAATTTATTGCAAATTTTATCAATCTTGGGGTTTTTTTTTGGTAGACAATGATTTTTTTCCCCATGGAATATATGTATATAATTATAGTTAGTCTTCATCAATTTTGATAAGCACTATTTAATATGGTTTTATTTTTAGTTTGTCAGTTTGGCCACATACTTTCAATATGAGAGCATTTATTTTTGCTCAGTTTTGGAAATTTTTATCCATTCTTTTTGTTTTATGCTTTGAATTATTTTTTGAAGTGTCAGAGAGTCTCGACTGATCTATGTCTCTTAACTGCTTTTTCAAACTTTTTAAAAAATATTTTTAACTTTCTGCATTGCATTTTGGGTGAATTTCTCAATAGTATCTCTCAGTTCACTAATTTTTGCATTTACTCTATAAAGTTTATTCTACTAAACAAGATTTATAAAGTTTATTCTACTAAACAAGGTTAATACTCAAGTGTTCTAATCTGCTTACTCTTCTTAGCTACTTTGTATTTTGTGATATAGTTTTCTTTTTCTTTTTAATTTTTTTAATTTATTTTTGAGACTGAGAAAGAGAGACAGAGCATGAGCAGGGAAGGGCAGAGAGAGAGGGAGACACAGAATTGGAAGCAGGCCCCAGCCTCTGAGCTGTCAGCACAGAGCCCGACGCGGCACTTCAACTCACAGACCGCGAGATCATGACCTGAGCTGAAGTCAGATGCTTGACTGACTGAGCCATCGCAGCACCCCTAGGTTTTCTTTTTTTCTTTTTCTTTTTTTTTTTTTTTAATTTTTTTTCAACGTTTATTTATTTTTGGGACAGAGAGAGACAGAGCATGAACGGGGGAGGGGCAGAGAGAGAGGGAGACACAGAATCAGAAACCGGCTCCAGGCTCTGAGCCATCAGCCCAGAGCCCGATGCGGGGCTCGAACTCCCGGACTGCGAGATCGTGACCTGGCTGAAGTCGGACGCTTAACCGACTGCGCCACCCAGGCGCCCCTAGGTTTTCTTTTTATTGATGCTATTTTCCTGTATCTCTTTGAATATCCCAAACATTTTTATGTTGAAGTTATCAGATGTTCTTGTTTTCATTTCATCTGGAACACATTTTATAGCCTACTTGTTGATTTCTTTGGTTGTAATTTTTAGCATTAGCTGTCATCACCTGTTTTAGAGTTTTGGATCGAGAACAATGGTCAATTAAAGATGGTCACAGATTTCACTGACTGGTGGATATATATCTCTTCTTTAATTTGGTGGGATCTGTAACTCTTTTGACCAAGATGCAATGGGGGTAATACTGAGCCAGTTTCTGGGTACTTTCTATCTCTTGGAATAGTCCTTTTATGGATCTGAGTTTTTATGTAAGGAGTCCAACTACATGCAAATGACTGTGTGGAAAGGCCCTGAGACTATGTGGAAAGGGAGTGTATTCTGGTTTTCGATGTGTCCCTCCTAATGAATCAGGCATGTGAACAAACCTGTCTCTGACCCTCCTGTCACTTAGCCACCATCTTAATATCATCAAGTGACCATAATTGATACCAGGTAGAGCAGAAGAATCACCCAGCTGAGGCCTGCTCAGATTCCTAAACTTCAAAATTATGAGATACAATAAAATGTTAATTGGTTTAAGCCAGAATTTGAGAGTACTTTGTTACATAGCAATAGATAATGGAAACATGACTTATCTTGAATCTGGCTTTTCCTGCCTCCTACCCTGTCCCATACTCTCTGTACACACTCATCATGACTACTGGTTTAGGGGATACTCCACTAAATTTCCGCACTCCACCAGTCCACCCCTAGGCTTTCAGGTCCCTGTCTACAGGTGATACTGGAGATACTGCAGATGAAGCCACTGAGCCAAAAGCAGCTTGGCCCAGGAGTTGGCTTCCATGTTGTGCTTGCTTCCTCATGACTCCTTAGGTTTTCAACTTCATGTGAGCACCAGCTTTGATTCTTGAGCCATCTTCCAAGATGGAGGGAGCCATGCTTGTGTATAGTCTCTCTTGTTGTGTAGGCACTTTACTTCCAGCCACCGCACAAGAAACCTGCCCAGTTACATGTGCTGGTTTCCAGACTTGAAACAAAGTAAACTCTGAGATGCAGTCGCATTTACTCTTTGTGTTTCTTTCATTTCGGACCCCAGTAGTTTAGCTTATTTGGGAGATTAGCCTTATCTCTTTTTTTGTGCTCTCTCTCTTTCTTTTCCTTTCTATCATATGATTTCTTTTTCATTTTTTTGAAATAACTTTTTTGTTTTAGAATAATAGAGTAGACTTATAGAAAAATTGTAAAGAAGGTAGTTTCTATATATCTGTATCTGGTTTTCATTCTTATTAACATGTCTAATTAGTGAGAGAAGTTCCTCACCATTAATGAAGCAGTCTTGGTATATAATTATTACTACAGTTCATAATTTGTTAAGATTTTTTAAAAGTTTTTACCGAATGTCCCTTTTTAGTTCCAGGATTCCATCTAGATACCACGTTACATTAGTGGTCAATGTCTCCGTAAGCTCCTCTTGGCTGTGACAGTTGCTCAGACTTCCTTTGTGTTTGATGACCTTGACAGTTTGGGGAATACTGGTGAGGTATTTTATAGATTGTTTCTCAGATAGGATTTGCCTGATAATTTTCTCATTATTAGACTGGGGTTATGTATTTTGGTAGGAAGACCACAAACTACCATTCTGATCACATTATATGAAGATTACATACTACGTACTTTACATGACCTATCACTGCTGTTGTTAACCTTGATCACCTGGTCAACGTAGCCTTTGTCAGACTTCTGTATTATAAAGTTATTCTTTGATCCCTCTTTTATACTGTATTCTTTGAAATAAACTTACTGGGCCACCTGGGTGGCTCAGTTTGTTAAGCATTCAACTTCGGCTCAGGTCATGATCTCACAGTTGAAAAGTTCAAAACCCGAGTCAGGCTCTCTGCTGTCAGCACAGAACCCACTTCAGATCCTCTGTCCCCTCTCTCTCTGCCCCTCCCCTGCTTGTGCTCTCTCTCTCAAAAATACTAAATAAATTAAAAACAAAACCAAACAAAACAGGGGGCACCTGGGTGGCTCAGTCAGTTAAGCACTGGCTCTTGGTTTCAGCTCAGGTCATGATCTTGCAGTTTTGTGACTTCGAGCCCTGCATTGGGCTCTGTGCTGTCAGCACAGAGCCTGCTTGGGATTCTTGGTCTCCCACGCTCTCTGCCCCTCCCCTACTCGTGCTGTCTTTGTCTCTCTCAAAATAAATAAACTTAAAAACAAAAATCTAGGGGTGCCTGGATGGCTTAGTCGGTTGGGCATCCGACTTCGGCTCAGGTCATGATCTTACTGCCCGTGAGTTCGAGCCCCGCATCAGGCTCTGTGCTGACAGCTCAGAGCCTGGAGCCTGCCTCAGATTCTGTGTCTCTGTCTCTCTCTGACCCTCCCCCGTTCATGCTCTGTCTCTCTCTGTCTCAAAAATAAATAAATATTTTTAAAAAATTTAAAAAACAAACAAAAACACACAAAAAACTAAAAAAAAAGAAACTTACTGCACATAGCCCCTGCTTAAGGACCCGGAGTTCTGTTTCACTTCTTTGAGGGTAAAGTATTTACATAAATTGGTACAAGTATGACCATTGGGAGCTCCTTCAGTTCGCTCCTAGGTTCCTTTGACATACACTCATCATTGTGTGTGTGTATGGCATGTGTATTAACATTTCTTTACTTGTTGACACTACAAGATGCCTTAAAGTATATTTCCAGTTCCAGCCCTAAAATCAACCATTTCCCCAAGCAGCCCAGGTCTTTTTGCTGGAGAATGGTATTAGAAACCAAGATCTGTGTGCTAAGGTATGCTTATTGCTACTAGACTGTTTTTGCTTCAAGGCCGTCTCAGCTGACAAAGTGATGAAACTGTCATGTATAGAGTATATACATGTATAACCCCTGTATACACACGTATTCATAACTATTTCTGTAGGAAACCATCTATATCTGTATTAGCTAAACATGAATTCATCTAATGTCCCCAGTTCTTTTTTTCTTTTTTAATGTTTATTTATTTATTTTTGAGAGAGAGAGAGAAAGAGAGCAAGGGAGGGGCAGAGAGAGAAAGAAAGCAAGAATCTCAAGCAGGCTCTGCCGTTGACAGCACAGAGCCCAATGCAGGGCTCGAACTCAGGAACCCTGAGATCATGACCTAAGCCGAAATCAGAGTCGGACTCTTAACCGACTGAGCCACCCAGGCTCCCCTAATGTTTCCAGTTTTAATCTTAGCACACAAATCCCACTAGCATTCTCCCATTGCTTATCTGTAATTTCCCACTCTACAGGTGAGAAACCTGTCTTCCACTATCTGCTATACGCTTTCTTAATTAACAAACTTTTTTTAATGTTTACTTATTTATTTTGACAGATAGTGAGTGCAGGAGGGGCAGAGAGAAGGGGAGACAGAGAATCCCAAATGGACTCCACGCTGTCAGCACAGAGCCTGACCGGGGGCTCGAACCTACAAACCATGAGATCATGACCTGAACCAAAATCAAGAGTCAGATGCTTAACCGACTGAGCCACCCAGGCGCTTCTACACTTTCTTAATCTTAAAATTAACTAGAATTAATTTTAGCATTCTAGGATACCTGTGTAGTGGTTTCAGAATATATAGCATTTCTATTTTCTTCTCTTAGAGTTTACTCTCTCTGCTTACATTGCCTGTTTTTGCACATTGTCTGCTTTCTCTGTTAGAACCCTTAGCATATTAATCATAGTTATTTAAATTCTTTGATAATTCCTGTCATATCTGAATCTGATACTGATGCTTCCTTTGTTCAGACTGTGTTTTGCCTTGTTGGTATGCCATGTGTTGTTTTGTTGAAAGCCAGATTTGATGCATTGGGTAATAAGAACTGAGGTAAATAGTTCTTTAGTGTGAGTGTTTACATTAATCTGTCTAGGACTTGGGCTGTGTTTAATGTTTGCTGTAGCAGTAGGAATTAGAAGCTTCAGATTTCTCTAGTGTTCTTATTTTTGTTTCCCCTCTTGATCTTGGGCTTCCCTAACTACTCCTTCTCAGGGAAAAACTGAATCTTGGAGCTCTCTCCACTAAGAGTCACCATTTTTATACAGCAGCACTGTTGTGATCGTAAAGTGTCAGGGAAAGGGAATTCTCTGATCTTCTGATAAAATCTGTGTCTTTCATCGCCTATGTCTTTTGGGGTTGTAACCTTCAGAAGGGTTTTTCTCATGGCCTAGCTTTTCCCCATCCCCATTCTTGCTCCATTGCTGGCTGCAGTGTTACCAATCTATTTCCACAAAGTCCTCACCCCTATTGACTATGTTTTTTCCTCTGTCAGGTAATCTGGGAATCTTAGAGAGGGCTGCGTGGGGGGAAATGCCATTCTTCCAGCTGGAGTAATGCTCTGACAGTCTTTTCCTCAACATTAAGTATTCTATGGGGCAGGTTCTGGGCACATTGCACAAAGATTATCTTCCCTTCCCCTATCAGAGTCAGAGAGAATCTTGAGAACCTGGTGGGATTTCTGAAGATAAAGCCTATGGAAGGGTGGAGACCCCATTAAGGCTCTGGCTCCCAGAACTGTCTCAGTCTTAATGCTAGTCCACACTTAGCCTCCAGACATCCATCAACAATCCCTTTTAAGTGCCCCTATCAGTTTATGGCTTCAGGGATTTCTGCCCCAGGTAAGTGGATCTGAGCAGTGTCTTTCTGGATCTAAGCAGTATCTTTCTGGAAATTTCAGCGTGGTGGTTTCCCATGCAACCACAGTTCTCTGACAGATACAAGAAAAGTCAAAGGTTTTTAATTTATTCAGTTTTTTTCTTTTATAAGGATGGGAGTGATGACTTCTAAGCTCTTTGAGAGCTAAAACCACAGATCAGTCATTCCTTTTTTATTTAAAATTTTTATAATGATTTTTATAATGTATCTGTTATTGTCCAATGTTTGGACTCGGATATTGAGCCCCAAAGTATGAAATTATAATACCCCCTTGACCACAAATCCTGAATTTATTTTCTATTTTTTATTTTTTTGAGGGAGAGAGAGAGAGAGAGAGAGAGAGAGAGAGAGAGATTGAGGGCCAGAGGGAGAGAGAGAGACAGAATCTTAAGCAGGCTTCACACTCAGCCAGAGCCCAATGCAGGGCTCAATTCCATTAACCTGAGATCATGACCTGAGCCAAAATCAAGAGTCAATACTTAACTGACTGAACCACCCCCTGAGCACTTTCTTTATAATTCTCTTTCAGTATATAAAAGAGGCTTTTTGCTAAATTGCTGTATCAGTCTAATATTTATACAGAAATGTGCACAAATCACATATAGAACAATGCATTTTCACAAACAAAAAGTCACTTACACAATTATCACCCAGATAAATAAACAGAACGTTACCAATATGCCCAGGAATACCTCTCATTCCCCATTCAACTGCCTTTAACACTTTCCTAACTGCCCCCAGTCCCAGAAGATAACTACTATTCACTACTAATCTGCCTTCTTACAGCATAAATGAGTCTGGCTTGTTTGGAACTTCATAGAAATGGGATCTTACAATATGCATACTTTCACATCTGACTTGTTTAGTTTAACATTATGTGTTGTAGATTTAATCTGCCTTATTGTGTTAGTTGTAGATTGTTCATTCTCATTGCACATTTTGTGACTATATGATAATTTATGTGTCCATTCTACAGTGAATGAAGACTTAGGTAGTTTTCCAGGGCTGTTGGGACTTTCTAATACATGTTTTTTGGGTGAACATGTATATACCTAGGAGTGTAATTGCTGGGTCATAACTTACTCTTACTTCTGGCTTTCCTCAATATAGACAGGTGGTTTTCTGAAGTGGCCACACCTATTTTTCCTTCATATCCCACCCTGCCCACACCACCTAGCAATGCATGAAAATTCTGAGTGCTCCATATCTATACCAACAGTCAATATCTCATATTTTCTCACTTTTGCTATTCTGGAGTGTATTGTGATAGTTTGCTGTAGTTTTACTTTTTCTTTCCCTGGTGGGTAATAAAATTGAACATTTTATGTTTTCTGGCCGTTTGAAGGTGCCATTTATAATGATGAACTTTTTTTTTTTTTTTTTGAAAGAGAGATCAAGAGAGACAGAGCATGCAGAGAAAGAGGGAGACACAGAATCAGAATCTGAGCAGGCTCCAGACTCTGAGCTGTCAGCATGGAGCCCGTTGTGGGGCTCAAACTCATGAACCGTGAGATCATGACGGAAGCTTAACCAACTGAGCCACCCAGGCTCCCCTATGATGAACTTTTAATCAAGTCTGTTTTCCTAGTTAGGCTGGGAATTCTGTCTAGAGAAGGCTTGTATCATTCACCTTTGCACAAAGTCTGCCACAGAGTCTTCTAATGCTTTTCATGCAGCATTACACAGATGCCTGCTTAAGTGAATGAACATGGGGCTTTCAGCTTCTAGACCTGCTAGAAGTTGCACCTGGTAGCCATCTCAAACATTATTCCTGGAGAATCAAGTATATAAGTTTTAGGTTTTAACCATTTAAAAAAATTAATAAGTATTTGTTCAACACCTACTATGTATTGGCTACTATGTAAGGCTGGGTTGTGGGAGATCATATGAGTGAATCAGATAATTCCTTTACTCAGGGAGATTTTAGATCATGTACCAGCCTAGCTTAAGTGCTAGTTTCAGATGAACCTTCCTTAAGTGTAATTCCTTGGCTCTGTTTTCCCACCTTTCTGGTGCAACTGGATGGGCAGAAGCTGATACATAGCACTTTAAGCATATGAACATGGCAGCCACCTTGAAATTTGGTCTTGAGAGATTTATGTCTTGTAATTTTCTAGAAGGAAGAAAAAAGATTTTTCACTGACATTTTTTTCAAAAGTGGTATGGAGCATGTTTTGGAGATGAAACATCCAATTACTTGGTTCCTAATTTCTCAGGTATCCTGGACAGTCATAAGTGTCAGTATGGGTTTTATGAGAGAAATCCTCTTCTCTGTCCGACACAGCTTTATTATCCTCTATAATAGTAGTTCTGTGGCTTGCACTCTGAAGAGACACTCTTCCTAGCAGTAACTATGAGACCTAGAGATTTCATTTTGCTTGAAACACTTTCCCATTTTCCTCCTGTATCTGTGAAAAATTCCTCTAAGGAGTCAGATACGTATTACAGTAGGCATGCATGCTAAAGAAATGCTTTCCAGTTGTGAATCACCACCTTCTAAAGGAAGAATACTGTAACTGGGAAGGAGATGGCATGAAGCCAAGGTTTTTACGGTGCTTAGCGAGAGTTCTCATCGTGTACTTCATTATTCATTTTTAAGGGTCTCTTGATTCTGCTTTTTCTTTCCATCAACTTCTTCAAAAATTAAGGACAAAAATGAACTTTTCTGTGGAGAAACTATACATATGTTTAGTGTCTGGGGTATAAATGCTAGCTGTTTTAATTTTTTTTTTAATTTTTTAACATTTATTTATTTTTGAGACAGAGAGAGACAGAGCATGAGCAGGGGAGGGGCAGAGAGAGAGGAAGACACAGAATCCAAAGCAGGCTCCAGGCTCTGAGAGTTCGTGACCTGACCCGAAGTCTGATGCTCAACTGTCTGAGCCACCCAGGTGCCCCAGCTGTTTTCATTTTTAATGTTTATTTATTTGGAGAGAGAGAGAGAGACAGAGAGAGAGCACAAGTGGGGTAGAGGTGGAGAGAGAGAATCCTAAGCAGGCTCCAAGCTGTTAGCACAGAGCCTGATGTAGGGCTTGAACCAACAAACTGCCAGATCATGACCTGAGCTGAGATCATGACCTAAGCTGAAATCAAGAGTCAGATGCTTAACCGACTGAGCCACTCAGACACCCCTGTTTTAATTTTTGTTTTTAATATTCAAAATGGTTCAAAACTTTGCCTACTGAAAATGAGGTGACGGGTATCAACAGATATAATTCTGGTTCCAGTGACTGTGTTGTCATTGCCTCTGGAATCTATAGTAGAATGGTTTCTGCAGGACATCCCATTGCCCGCCTCCTCACCTTGACTGGAGGGGTGACAGAGCTGATGCTGAAGTCCCGAAGATGCCAGAGGACTGTGTGTTGTCTCGAGACCTCAAAGCGTTAAGATCAGAGTCTGATTCATGCGGAAGTGGCAGGAGAGCTTCGTTGCTCACTTCAACGTTAACCTTTATCATGTATGTCCCCAAGCAGCACAGCAAGGGAACTCTGTCATTTTCCATCTGTTGTCCCTATCCCCTATTCCCAGAGAGCTGGCTGAGAGGCATGTAAGTGACCAGCACTATGCTGTGCTGACCCAGACTTTCTTCCTTCCACCAACCCAGGCTTTCGTCCTGGATTAGGCTTGTCTGCTTCACCTCCCCATCCCTTGGGCCATCTCACTCCTAGAAGGCGCCTTAAGTCTCTCAGCCAGATGGTCTATTGTGGGGGTTTGTCCCCTAGTTCCTCTGACAGACTGCCCGCTCTCAACAACGCTTGCAGCCTCTATAGGCTTTTTCTGGGACTCCACCACCACTACTGCCTCCATGCCCCTGCCCACATGCCACCAACTGATTTGTGAGATTCTTGTTCTAGCCAGGAAATACAGCTGCTTAAGGAAATTAGAAAACATTCCCAGTTATTCAGGATACAAATAAACCTAAAAATTTTACATTTTGTATTTGCAAGCTTTTTGCTTGGTTTTTGATATTACAAACTCTTCTGTTACTTTTTTTTTCTTTTTTTAATAACTTTCTGCTTGCCTTTTATTCTTTGGTGAATTCACTTTTTTTCCTCACTCTGTTCGACAGCAAATACCCTCATGCCATTAGTCCTGGATCCTTGCTCCTCTGTTCTGGTCTGTCTCTGTTCGAAACCTTATTTACTGCTTTGATTACCACTATGTGGTAATTAATCTATTCTCTTTTAGTCACAAATTTTGACATTTTTGTGGTCCATTCAATGAATGTTTTTTTCAAGAGACTACTGTATGCTAAGCACTGCAGTCATGTGAGGATATGCCTCAGAGTATATCCTTGGGGGAGGCAGAAAAGGAAGCATCATGATATAATGGTGACTTACGTCAGAATGGAAAAGGTGTGAATGGGGCATCTATGGGGGTGACTCAGCCTGGGCAGGTAAGAAAGGCTTCTTGTGTTGGCTCTTGCTTTTCCTGTGCTCAGTACTCATTTGTTCATCACCTCCCAGTGACAGCCTCTAACACACAACCTTGGTTGAGCCGATTTCGTGCACCCCATCCAACTTCCCACAGTAATAAGCCCAGGAATAGACATAGGACCTAAGTCAGGCCAACTGAACCCATTTCCCTGGAACTTTCCTTAGAATTCTCTCTTATCTCTGTTCAAGAAGAAATTGATTATAGCCGTGTTGCTACCACATGAAGAAAGCCTGCCTGTAGGAGCATAAAATGAAACCATTCCCATAATGGGGGATCGGGCAGGAGTCCCAGGTCCAGAGAGGGATCTGATGAGAGGTGTGTCATTAGATCAGGCAATGCCTGTGCCCTGTCCATGGTGGTCCTCTCTGTCAGTACATCCCTTTTGTTGTTGTTGTTTAAGTTGGTTGAGCTTCTCAGTTGGGTAGGTTAGGATTTTGGTCATTCGCAACTAAAAGAGGTGTGATTTAAATATTTCCTAAAGGACCTGATGCCAGAGCTTCATGTTCAAGGAGGAGGAGAGGAGCATTCCAGGAAGGAGAAACCCTTTGAGCAAAGGCTGCATTAATATATAAACATCAACAGTGGGGATGTTCCTGATGGGGGAGGGAAATCGGTTGAGAGGATGTAAGAGGAGCAGTTAGGGGCAGTCAAGCACAGGAGTTTGGAGTTTTACTCTGAAGACAATAATAAAATAATGCATTTTAGAATGATGGCTTGATAAAGAGCTTGGATGGCTCAGTTGGTTAAGTGTCCGACTTTGGCTCAGGTCCTGATCTCACGGTTTGTGGGTTTGAGCGCCCTGTCAGGTTCTGTGCTGTCAGCATGGAGCCCACTCGCTTCAGTTCTTCTGTCCCCTCTCTCTCTGCCCCTCTTCCACTTGTTCTCTCTCTCTCTCAAAATAAATAAATAAACTTAAAAAAAAAGATATTTAAGAATGATGGTTTGGTGACCATACTTAATAATCTGGTATCGAACACTAGAAATATGCTAAGAGAGTGGATTTCAGGTGCACTCATTACACACACGAAAAAATAGTAACTATATGAGCAGATGACCTGTTAATTAGCTTGACTATAGTAATCATTTCACTGTGTGGATGGATATCAAATCATCATTTTGAACACATTAATATCGAGTTTTTATTAAAATATACATTTTTACAAAAGAAGTATGGCTCAGGCACCCTAATCTTGTTTCACTTACAGTCATCTGTAGAACGAGTTGGAGTGGGACAAAACTGAAGGCAAGGAGAACAGGTAAACATCTCCTGTGGCACTTCAGTCAGAAATGATGAAGACCTGAATTGGGGTAGTGGCCCTGGGGACAGAGGAGAGGGACAGCTGTAAAAGGGAATAAAGGGATAATACTTCTAGGGTAGGGTCATTGGGTAGAGGGAGAAGGAGGACTGGGGTACCCCTGGGTGAAAGTGCTCCTTGGCTAAGATGGGGAATACTGGAAATAGAGAAGGTCTGGAGGACGATGCGTGCCCGGGAACTCAGGCGTCTGTCACTGCCAGATGAATCTTAATAAAACACTATTTTCAGTATAGTTCTTCATCTGTGAAAAGGTTGTGCAGGGAGGATAGGTTTAGATTAGTTGATCTTTAAGATTTCTTCAAGTGATTTTTTTTTTTTAAAAAAGAATTGATTATATGTCACTGCCGAGGAATCCACACAAAAGGTTCAAATTCTAACCTCTCTTCCTGGCTCTTAAGCCTTCCATTTTAATTTGGCCCCCTGTGCCTCCCTAATCTTATTTGTAGCTCCTTCCCATGCCACACTGTTCTAGGGAGAGCAGTACCTTCCATGCCCCTGAAGATGCTAAGTTCATAATACTCCCTATTCTGGGATGCCCTCTCCCATTTCTTTATTTATCCAGTGGCTGAGTTCAGCTCAGCCTCCCTTCCTTTGGGGTGCCTTCCTTCTCCATACCGTCCTCTGTTCTGTAGCCTTTGTGTATCTTTTCCAAACATCCACTTGGACTCAACCATCGCTGTGAAACGCTGTCACTTATGCATGTTCTCTATTACTTACAGCCTTATTTATTTTATGTTTGTTAGTTTGCTTTCGCAACTGAACCTGGTGCTCCGTAAAGACCTTTGGTGCCTGGAACAGTGCTAGGTGAATTACAGAGCATGATGTAAACTAGTTACATGTCGGGGTGCCTGGGTGGTTCAGTCAGTGAAGCATCCGACTCTTGATTTCAGCTCAGGTCATGATCTCATGGTTCATAGTTCGAGTCTCACATTGGGCTCTGTGCTGGTGGCACAGAGCCTGCTTGGGAGTCTCTTTCTTCCTCCCTCCCCTGTGGTCTCTCAGTGTCTCTCTCTCAAATGAATAAATAAACATCAAACAAACAAACTAGTTATATGTGGTCTTCACCTCTACTAGAATCCTGCCAAACTCTCTTTGTCCAAATTACTTTAATATATCCTCTAAATTGGAGTTTAAATTTTGTCTCATCTAAGCCCCAGACTGAAATAGTAGTCACGCTTTTTTCATATACACATATATAAAATATGCAATACATATAATACAATCTATAATACATATTTGAGCACATATATATGTGTATATATTTGAACATATGAACATATTTCATTCATATTATTTCTCAAATAATCTGAACCAGCATCTCTAATAATACATATAAGAGACAAACCAGTCAACTTTTAATATCTTTAAGCCACTAATTGACCCTAGGAAAGATTTTTGTGGAAAAGAGGATCTCATATTCATATCCATGGAGTCCCATTGGCACATTGCAGCGTGAGGAAAAGGCTGAGCTTGTCCAGGGAATAAGCCCATCAGCTGACAGAAGGCAGGTGATGAGATCTCTCACCAGATTAAAAAGGGAAGGGCAGCAACTCATTAGGAAACACAGAGATGTCTGCTTAATTACTTGAAAAATGTCTGAGCCAGTACATTTTATGACACCTGGAGGGTATAAACATGCCCATAAATTTAATTAATTTTCTTTCTTCTTTCATTGCACCTGTATGGCCTAAAGGAAAAGAAGTCTAATGAAAGTACAATCAAGCACTTCTGCTGGACTTCCACAATTCATTTGGGCAATATTCAGAAAATGAAAGACTGAATTTCCCATCAGTTTATGGGGAGAAATGTATTTGGAAAAAGGCAGCCCAGCAGTGAAATTATTCCCACGTCAAATTCTGATCAATGGCTCCCTCAGCTTTATTTCCAAAAAGAGCTTAAATCTCTTTATAGATATATTAAAATATATTTAATACTCATAAATCTCTATGGAGAAAATCATCACTAGATATTATTGTTTTCCTGGAGGAAAGCATTCTATGAGAACTAGAAGGCTTAAGGGTTGGTCAGATCCTTAGACCAAGTAATCCCATTTGTTCTTATTTCAGTGACAATAACCCACACATTTTTGTTGAAAACTTTTAAATCTGTGATATTGCTGTTTTATCAATTAAGAAGTTAATAGTAAGGAGTATGCTTAAATACCCATTGTGATAATATGATATCATTTAAGAGTGCTGATTATTTGCCAGAGACTATACTGTGCTTTACATATTTTATCTTGAATCCTTATAACAACACTGCAAGGAAAGGATTATCCCTTTTAAAATGACTTCCAGACAGATTAAGGGACTTATTCAAGGTCACATAGCTAGTAAGTGTTGAAATCTGGATTCAAACCCAAGTCCTTTTGGCTCTAAAATCCATGCTCATTTAATTTTGTTATATGAGCAGTAACGTCAAGCCATTTTTCTGCTGGTTAATTCAATGTCACTGAACGTATGAAAAGTCCATAGACGTATCTTGTTTTCTTAAAAGAAAATCTTGACGTTATTGAGCTTTGAGCAGTGAATTATTCATTGAAGCTTCTGGATTTAGCCCAAACAATCACCTTCCCATGAATTTACAGAAGAAAAACTCCAGCTGCGTATGATTCCATTTAACTTGAAATATATTGGTTTGTGTCCAGTAGTTTCTACAGAAAGTAGGAAAAGCCTTCTTAGCTTCTGTGGTATAAGGCAAAGGAGAAAGAAAACATTACATATTGAACACTGGCTATGTGCCCCTTATATGCTCAGCATTTTGCATGTATTAACTCGCTTGAAGCAAGCTATGTGGGTGATGAAGGTGGCCCTTCAGAGGCAATGCCTACTGGGAACACCCCAGGGCAATGCTCCCGCTTACCTTGGATTCTGCTTTTAAAAGACATGGTGGTGAATGCCAATATGCTTCTTAGCGGAGCATATTCTGGAGTGATTTGAAAATTGCTGCTAGATAAAAGTGAAATAAAATATTTTCATTTTAGCTGTTACATTCCTTATTCTGTCATGAAATACTGTAGTTAGTGCTGTTTTCAGTTTTAATCTCTTGTAAACTCATTGACTGTTAATGTTTAGTGGGCTCATTAATTTGAATCGATCTGATTTTGCACAATCAAGCCCATTACACTTGTTTCAATTTTTTGCATCATGGCTCTAACATCTGGAAGCTATGAAAAGCACAACAGCTTGTCTAAAGAGACTGCCACAAGAAATCATGTTAAAGGACATATATTAAGACTTGGCTAACCATAAGCTATGAAACTTCAGCCTTGGTTTCTCTGTTTCTGTATTCCACATCTCAGACAGAAATACAGACTGAGGGCTGGAGTGTGCATGGAAGGTAGTTCCTAAAGCCCTACTTGGGAATTGCTTTTTCCCCCAAACAGGTTGTTCTCTAGGTACCTGCTAAGCCCTCCCTTGCCCTCACCTGCCTGGTTTATCCTCCTAGGCCACTTACTAAATTAGCTATGACTAGTTCCTTCGTGACATTTTGGACCCAGTTAGGTCTAGCGGACAAATTCCTGTGGCAGAGTTAGAAATAACTTCTGTATTCCAGATTCTCAGCCATCAAGTGTGCCTCAGTATGACTCTATGCCTTTATGTTTTTTCTAATCATTATTCTTTGAGGAGGGTAGTAAACAAGTAATTTTGCCTTTGAAAGTGGAACATTTTAAAAGGAGCCAGCCGGTGATTTTATGCCAGCCATAGCAAGGGGGAATTAAAGTATCAAATTCATTCACATTTTTGCATGCATTTTAAACCTTGATTTAGATTAACATATGTTTGTGTTTCTTGCCATTTAAAATATCTCCTTTATATATGGTGTGGGCTTTTGTACGTCTCCATGGCATAAAGGTGGAGCGAACGGGATTGAGGTCAGACTCCTGCTGATGCCTGGCCCCACCACTTAGCAGCTGTATGACCTTGGGCAAATGTCTCTGCCCTCTTAGCCTCAGTTTCCTCATTTGTCAGACTCTGTTTCATAGGATTATTATAAGCATGAAATGATTTAAAGTATGTAGAGTAGTGTTTGGCACAAGGTAAGTGCTGAATAAAATAAAATAATTATTACAACTATGCATTTTTCAGTTAATTTAATAGCATTCTTATTTACAATCAGGCATTATACTCCTCTTATGGAGAAGAGAAAAATACAGAAACTGAGTGAAAACAGTATATATTTCCCTTACTCCCACCAGCAGGAAGCAGTTTTATTCTAATCAGTTTTTAGCTTAATTAAACTCTTCCGGTTATTGTCAGTGTAGCCTTGAGCAAAATCACTTAAGTTCTCTAAGCCTCAGTTGCGTTGTCTGTAAAATGGAAATGATTATAGTGTTTACTTCATATGGCTGTTGTGAAGATCAATTGAGATATCACATGCAAATTGCTTAATTCAGTAGTTGGCCTATATTCGAATTTAACCACATGAAATTGCTAATATCCACCATATTTGAGTTAAGTCGCTTTCATACAGACAGAGGAATGAGAAGAGTCAATTTGTATTAGCTTTGATGATAAGGCTGGGCAAGGCTGTGATGGTTCCTAGATGAATTCCAGAATACCCTGGGGTCTTAGCTCGCAGGGAGGCCACAGTCCTTTAGGCAAGAGAAAACATTCTTTTAAAAACAAACAAGCAAACAAACATCTGTAAGACAAAACTGATATGTGCCCTAATGAAGGCACAGGTTAAGTGGTGGATAATCTCAGCAGAGGGGGACCACCACTGTCTGGTCAATCCAGGGTTGCTACCAGACAGGGTGACATCTGTGCTCAGTCCCGAGGTATGCCTTGTGTCTACCTATCAAAATGCAAGGAAAAGGCTTTTTAGGTAGAGAGAACATTTGGGGCAAAGAAAGAGTGGGGGGAATGTACAGAGCGGGTAATTTACTTGGTTAGAACTTAGGGTGCATGAGGACTGCAGGTGGAAGGTAAAATGCAAAGCATGGGTCTCACACTCAGTATAGTGCCTGGCCCATGGCTAGTATCTGGAACTCTCTCAAACCCATGTGCGCTTGAACTTGTGCATACTGTCAATCAGGTTCCCTCTAAGCTCTCCAGCCTTATCTCTTGCCTTTCCTTCTCCTCCTCCCCTGCATCCATGCACCCCCCTACACTAAGGTCTAACTCTGCTAAGCTTATTTCAGTTCTTACAACTTGCCAAGCTTTTCCTCGAGTCTCAAATGTCTCTACATGTGGTTACATAAGCCCTGAATATCTTTTTCCTCAGCGCTAGTCAACCCCTGCTCATCATTCATCTTGGTTGATGCATCACTTCTTGCAAGAAGCCTTCTCTGACTGCTTATCATCCACCAAGTCTGGATCATGTCTCTCCTGGGTACTCCCATGGTAGCCCATATTTCCCACATGCTAACACTTCCTCCGCTTCATTTTCTCTGTACCCGCCTCCTAACCACTGCAGAATGAAAGCTCTGGCAGAGTGACGACTAAATAAGCTATTGGTTCAAAGTGGGGCTTGAGAGCTACATGTAAGCCTTCTTGTGAATCCTGGTTCCTGCCATTTAATACTTGATTGACGCTGGACAACTTACCTTATCTAGCTAACTCTCAGCATCCTCATCTGTATAATGGGAATAATAACAAAGCCTAATTTAAAGTCCTTAGCACGAGGCTTGTAATGTAATGAAAACATCATAAGCACCCATTAAAACTTTGCTTGGTAGTGACAGTCACGCCCCCCAGAGTCCCCACACCATATGCTACTGAGCACATAATAGATGTGCCACATATTTTCGGATGATTGAAACAATGCCTGTGGAAATGGGGAAGATGTAGCTGTGAGTAATTGAGGATTAAAATACAAATTCTCAATTTTATCTTGACACCTGTGATAACTTTCTTGGGATAGAAAGGTTTTATGTGCTTGGATAGACACCAATGGCCCATTCTCATACATGGAAAAATAGAGCTAACATCTATTGATTGTTTAGCTCATGCCATGCTCTCTGCTAATTTGCTTTCAGCATCTAAATTAATTCCCACAAAAAGAGGAAGATATGGTTTACTATAGGTTATATATCTTGCTCAAGGGCTTATAGCTAGTACAGTGATTTACCTGGGATTCAAACCCAGATCTGTTTACTTCCAAAATCAGGTTTGAAACTTTAATCCATGTTGTCTCAACCCCCCAGAAGCCTGCCCTGGTATATTTACATATTTTTACACAGAATTTATCACTGAACACAGACAAGATTTGTTTTTTTTTTTTTTTTTTTTTTTTTTAATATGCACTCGATTTTCCTTTGGCCTATATATAGGAGCTTCTCACCTGCCTTTGACCGAACAGATGGATGTAAATATCTTTGTGGTATCTGATGATCCTTGAAATGCCCCTGAGAAACCCTTTCCAAAATCAAGCTTTTATCCAGAATCTTGGTCCACTAAAGGAAATTTCTAATTCTTCCATTTCATCCCCTCTAAATCTTATGTTCTGGTTAAATGGTAAATTAGTATTTCCCTTGGGACAGTCTTCTTTATTTTCTCAGAGGCATCCTCTAGATATATCCACTAAGAGCAGTAGTAGAAGTGAAAGCAGTAATCACTAACATTTATGAAACATTTACTGTTTGCTAGGTGCTATACTAATTGGTAAATATGTGTTATTTCATTCACTACTCGCTGTAGCCTTATAAGGGAAGTGGCTATTAGACACTGGATGAGAAACTGAGCCACAGTCTCAGAGCTAACAATTTGCAGAAGTGGGTCTCAAGCTGGATTCTGTAGGACATAAACATCCATACTTTTTAAGTGCTATAGATTTCTCCTCGGTTGTAAAATACAAACTAAGATGCGATTTAATTTCTCATTATTCTTGCATAATTAAATAAGCACACTGCAATCCTGCAGCTTCTGTTAAATACCACACAATACCTCAGAAAAAAGAGCAGACAGTAATCCAGTAGGGAGCATTTAAATCTGCAGCATTCCAGGCAAGAAAACTGAATCAAATCCCATTTAGTAAAATCTTTGGGGACCAACAAATGTCTGACCACAGAAGCTTTCCCAAAATAGCTGCTTCTCAGGGGGCTTTGCTCCATGATCCTCTTGACGAGTTCCCTGTGTGGTGATGCTGTAGAGAAGACGAGGCAGTCTAAATACCCAGGAAACTGAGGTTCATTACGTTGGAAATGATGTCCTGAATTGCCACCCTTAGAAATCAGTGACCAGTGCAAGTCTACATACGCATCAGTTTTCTGGAAGATGTGTTTCTTAGGTCTGGGCAAATGTTTGATGGCAGTGCTTTTCAGGGAGAGCAACCTCTAGACCATGAGCCTCAAACCCAGAGTCATCAGATCTTCAGGTAAGGTTTGTTGCTGTGTCAGACTGAAGCACGTTAACAATGGGTAGTTGGCATCTTTCCACAAAACAGGCAGGTGATATTAGGGTAAATTATTTAGCCTCTAGGAACAGGGAGAAGTTAACTGGCCCATTAGGGGATCAAATCCATAACTTTGTTCTCTAATAAAAGCATCTGAAAACAACTGAACTATCATTTTCAAAATTTGGATATAAATAATGCCTTTATTTTGCAAGCTGTCATTATTATTTCCCTCCCATTCCTTCACAAGATGACTCTCTTCTCCATTCCAAGGCTCACTACTTAATCTGACACAATTCCAAATTGATTCTTCCAACATTTTATCCCCAGCTCACTCTGCCTCTGCCTTGTCTAAAAGCTGTAAACAGGGGCGCCTGGGTGGCGCAGTCGGTTAAGCGTCCGACTTCAGCCAGGTCACGATCTCGCGGTGCATGAGTTCGAGCCCCGCGTCAGGCTCTGGGCTGATGGCTCAGAGCCTGGAGCCTGTTTCCGATTCTGTGTCTCCCTCTCTCTCTGCCCCTCCCCTGTTCATGCTCTGTCTCTCTGTCCCAAAAAATAAATAAACGTTGAAAAAAAATTAAAAAAAAAAAGCTGTAAACATATTCTGTAATTAAAAAAAATAAGGGGCACCTGGGTGGGTGGCTCAGTCGGTTGACGGTCTGACTTCTCCTCAGGTCATGAACTTGGGATTCATGAGTTCAAGCCCTGCGTCGGGCTCTGTGCTGACAGCTTAGAGCCTGGAGCCTGCTTCAGATTCTGTGTCTCTCTCTCTGTCTCTGTTCCTTACCCACTTGCCCTCTGTTTCTCTCTCTCAAAAATAAAGATTAAAAAAATAATAAAAATATATAAAGACCTTCTTTTAGTCCCCTTATCCCAGAGATACCAATCTTTCTCACTCATTACACTATTCAACAGCAACGTTTATTATTTAATTTTTGTATAAAATCAGTATGTTAAAGCAAAAAGATGAAATTGTCACCATACTGCAACTAGTTAGATATAACCTATGTATTATTTTAGAATATGTTCCTCAATCCCTTATCTGTGTGTACACAAATGCTTTTAAACAAAAAAATAGGATCATGGTGATTTATACTGTATTTTACTTAAAACATATAATAATGTTTTTCCATGTGGTTAAGTATTCTTATATTCTTGAAACAGTAAGGGACACTCATTACCCTATTCCCATACCCCTCACTGTTGACCCAGTACTGTTCTAAGCACTGGGCAAGTAATGTTTGAGGCAAACCTCACATTAATGCTATGGGAAAGGCAAATATCATATGTACCTTATTGGCAAATAAAATGGGACTCAGAGACATAAAGTATCTTGCCCAAAGTTATACAGCTTGCAAGAGAAGGCAGGATTTGAACTAGAGTCAGTTGTCTTTAAAGCCACTTTTTATCCACTGTTAATGCTGTAGGAAATACAAATGTAATATATTATGACTATATTGTAGAACAACAACAGAACCGCCATGATATCCCAGTGAACTCTGTGAGTCTCAATTTGACTGAATTGATCCCAGATGTTAAATGCTAAATGCGATGCACTGTTTTAGGTCTTTCCCGCCCCCCTGCTATTCAAATACAATCATTAACACAGTCAGAAAGTAAAATGTTGCATCTGAGATAAATGCCATGTTCATGTTCCTTTTCTTCCGTCTCTCATTGTGTAAGAGACGAATTTTGTCATTAATGTGACAAAAGTTTTATTTCTCAGGAATAAAAGACAGGTAGATTCACATGCCTCCAGGGCAATTGTGTGCTGATGTGGAGTTCAGCGCCCAGCAGGCACACAAATGGCAATTTCCTCCTCGACTGTATTTGTAGTAACCTTACTTTCCTTATCACCTAAATAGGTTTCACCAGGCCTCATCACACTAAAGGTGAAGTAAGTGTTGGGACACTAGTAACAGTATTTCTTGGTCTATCTGCCCATTCGTTATTTCTAGTCCTCCATTTCTTTGTAAGGATTCCTTCAGTTATTCCAAGGAGATTTAATCACAGTCTCCTCTGATACCAAAGATTGCCAACTGGTTTTCTCCTCGTATATTCAGACTTCCTGAGGCCATGGCTCTATGGAGGTTGGGGATGTCTCTGAGGTTGTCTCCATTCTTGGGGCCTCTAGCAAAGACATGTAGTCTTAAGAGTACTGCAGAGCCCAGCAACTAAGAAGCACCAATGGTTTCCTGTGTTCTCTGGCATTTCTGAAGTCTTAAAACTGCTTCTGTATGTTTTGGATAATGCAGGAAATCCAGTTCACCACTTGAAGATTTTGCTTCATAAGGTGTAGTAGATTAGAGTAGGTGTTTGGGGTCAGACTGCCCTCTCCCTGGGTCTGGGTGTCAGCCCTTCCTTCAGGTTGTAGTGCGACTGGGGGCAATTATTTAATCTCTCTCTGCCCAGGTTTCTTCACCTGGGTTTTCTTCTTCACTTCATAGAGTGGGGCTACCAATAGTCCTTACCTCTTGGGGTTGGCCCAGTCCAGAGTAAAGATTCAGTACATGTTGGTCACTGGTCCTATTAGGCTCAAACTGGTTTAGGCTCCCAGCATAGTGCAGAGATTTTAATCTGCTATTTCAATTTGTACTGGTAGCTCCTCTCCTTAGGACTCAGTGATGAACTGGGAGATGCTATAAGTAGGAAGCACTTGGCTTTATTCAGAAATGCCCTGCTCTCCAACTCTGTGGCACTAACCTTAAATTATGTGTGTGTGCCTTACTGTTCCTTCCTTGTGATTCTTCCTTGCTGGTCAGCTCCCCAGTTCCCTTCAGCATATCAATCCTATTGGGACTGTTCCAGCAGGCATCCAAATAGACCAAGATAAGTCTGTATTTTTGAATTCTTGGCTAAAGTTACTTTTGGTTCAAGGGGCAAACCAGCATTCTCTCCCCCACTCTCATATACAAGCAAAGACTTAACATTGTTTCAGCAGGTCAGAAACCTTCTATTATAATTTTCTTATTAAACCAATTTTGTACACTTGACTTCTTAAATTTCTTTCAAAGATACTTTGTCACTGGAGTTTCAACAGAACATCATTGTGAGATGATAGTCTCCTACATGAAACCTCCCAAATAATCTGTCATTGTTGTTAATTGGTTCTTCTTGAATTACCTGAGGCCAGAATTCAAGGCTAATGAAAACATGTACTTCAGTTGTTTATTAAAGAACGCTTATTTATATGACTTCTAGATAGTAGATAATCTGTGCTTCTCATGTTCTTATTCAAGTAAGCAGCAGGTAATCCATATAAGCTAATCTTGCATCAACTTTAAAAGATTTAATTTAATTTCTTTTTCTCAGTAAGAGATGATCACAAGGATTCTTTTCTAAGAGTAAAGTTGAAGCAACACCTCCAAGACAGAAACATTAACCCCTTCACCAGTAATTCATTTGAACCTAGGTATTAATCTCTTTCCTTTCTCTCTTTCTTACTTTTTTGATCTCTCTAAATTTGAGAAAGCACTGTTTCAGTGCTTGCTTTTTTACATACTAGGAAATTTTAAATCTGTGTGATCAGACTCCATTGTTATCTCGTGGACTATAAAATGTATCTATACAATCTCTTTTGATGAACACATCAGTGAAAATTGCCATCTCGGTTATAGTAAGCCCCTTCCATGTGTATAGAAAATTCATTCCTATGAAAGTATGGCTATAATTTCCATGTTAAGTTATCTAAGCCACTTGGAGCCAGCACAATTTCTTAGAAGCTGAGACACAACAATAATAATTATTATTGTTGACGGCGTGACTACTGCATGCAACCCATTGGGCTAAATACTTGACAATAACCTCACAATAAACTAATGAGGCAGGTAGTGTTATTATTCCTGTTTTATAGATGAGGAAACTAGGCTTAGGGAAGTTAAATATGGCACAGGTGTGGCTTCTGATGAGGCTGTAAGGTCTAGAGCAACCAAAAATATCACTCTCATGAGGAGTTTATTTGGTGTCATGGGGACATAGACATAGTGGCCGGGAGTACAGTGTAATGAATGAGGTCGTGTGCCTTGGTCAGCCCACCAGGCATCGGAGCATTGCTTCCCCAGTGCACCTTTGTTGGGCAGATCAAGGCTCGCGCTATCCAAGTAACCTCCCTGAGTAGAGCAAGACCCTCCTTCTAACTAGCGAATTGGTAAGAATGCCTTGAGGATGCAGTGATACCAAAGCTCAGACGGGCTTTGCGCTAGATAAAAGGAAGGGTCGCTACACAACCAGCCTTGCAAGAGGCCAGACAGAATGGAACTGCTCATATTCAGCAAGGACTTGGGGTTTGGCAGCAAGTCCAGGAGGTGGAAATGTTACAAACGGAAAAGGGCTCTTTGGATGGCAGCCCCATTTTAGATTAGCAGTCCCACTACTAATTGATTGAAGGACAATCAATACTTCACTCAATAGGAGCATGTCCTCAGTTGATCCAGAGTTGGCCTTTCCAGCCACAACTGTATACACTTGATGTCATTCTCTCATCAAGTATGCCTTCTCGGGCAATCAAAGATAGCAAGTAATACAGAAGCCACAATGAAAGGATCCCTTTGCTGGCCTCACAGGCTCTTAATCCTGCCTGTCCCAAGCATCTTATTTATACTGCAGGAACTTAGGGTGTGTTTAGTACATTTCAAAGTTGTTTTCCATTCATTTTCAAATGAGAACTTCTGAAAAGGATTCTGCTCTGAAAGAAGAAGCAATTGGAAAAGGGCTCAGAGGTGGAGGTATTGGTGTGTTGGTCTGCTCTGTGAGGAGTGGGGAAGCTGAGCCCTGTAATATCTCCCCTTTCCTTCCACTGCTAAAAAGTTTTCTCTGCCATGACAGTTTGCAGAAACTTTTCATGATTATTTTTTTGGCTGAACAAATACTCTTTTTAGAATCCCAAGTGATTCCTTCACTAAAGTCATACTGTATATTTCTGCATTTGCTGTGAATTCTATTGGAAATGATGATGATCCTCTGAGAAGGGGCTGGAAAAAAATATGGTGGTTTCTCTCCTAGAGGAAGGAAATGCATTTTCCCTTAGAGCTGCTCTGTTCTGCAGACCCATGGGAATATGTTAATGACCCTGAAAAGTGAATTTGTTTCTGAAGAAACACTGTTCTGTGGTCTCTGGGAATTTGGTTTATTTGTAAAAATGGTAAGACCCATCCTAGAATTCATCACTAAGGCAAAATATGGAATATAAATTAAGGAAACTGAGTATGAAACACGAGTGATAATGCCAGTACTGATCCCAATATGCATAGTTTCTTATTCTGATTCTTATTATTTGTTGGATTATTACACCTGTTTATTGTACTAGTTTTACAAGCCCTTATAAAGTAAGTTATGAAAGCCCAAATCCCTAAGAATTAGTGACATCACAAGACATTTTTACTTCTGGACATCCCTGGGCCTCACAATGATATAAGGTGCCAGTATTACTGCAGAAAGAAAAGAGAACTATGGTATCCTTTATTTCCAGGCTCCAGTCAGTCACTGAAGGCCTGCCTATATCCGGCAGACAGACTCCTAGAAAGTCCGCGTCTTTGTAGGATTTGTTGCATGTGGAAGACCAGGGAGGGCTCTAGGAGAATGAGTAGGCTGAAGAGTAGGTACAGGGCATCTGGAGGCTGGACATTTTTAGGATTTTGGAATGACTGAGTCAGTAGAGTAGAACTGAGTACTGACTCTGTATGTATTTTAGAGTTAAGTGTTCTAAAATTCTGGGTCCCCACTTTTTTTTTCTTTTTCTTTTTGCCTTGAGTATGTTTTCTTATATTTAAAATGGAGATATTAGGGACGCCTAGGTGGCTCAGTCAGTTTAGTGTCCAGCTTCGGCTCAGGTCATGATCTCATGGTTTGTGAGTTTGAGCCCCACGTGGGGCTCTGTGCTGACAGCTCAGACCCTGGAGCCTGCTTCAGATTCTGTGTCTCCCTCTGTCTCTGCCTCTCCCCCCCTCAAAAATAAATAAACATTAAAAAAATTTTTAAATGGGGATATTAGTAATAATATCCTGTTATTATATTATATTATATTATATTATATTATATTATATTATATTATATTATATTATAACATTGTTAATGATAATAATTGATGAATTTTTGTGATCCTCAAATTATGTATTTTATAAGAATATGTTTTTTAAACTGTATCAGAAAAAATGAGTTGCTATTTCCAGGTCTGTGAAAAACTGAACACATATTAGTTTAATATTCAGAATCTAGAAATGTAGGCTAGTTAACATTAACCCACTAGTTGGCCTTGGTAGATAGCATAGCATTATGGTACAATTACTGATGAATTTCAAAAATCAGTGAGTCCAGCTTTCCTTGTACCATATGGGATGCCTCCTAGAATGGATAACTTTTAATGTGTTATACATATTTTGACTTCTAATGGATGAAAGAGGTATTGTCATTGAGTGGGAACTTTGGAGTCACTGGAGTTTGGACTTTGGGATCAAATAAAGATGGGTTTGAAACCAGATTTTGGTAATTATTGAATGTATGACAAAGTACTTGACTCTCAGAACCTCAATTTCTTGACCTGCAGAATAAAAGGTAAATATCCCTATCTTCCAGATTTTTTAAAGAGATAATGTACATAAACTACCTGTATAATAAAAGATGAATACAAGGACCATGATGGCCATGATGATGGCCATGAAAGTTCACGCTACTTAGTAAGCTCCGATGCTGGCATAAACCACCAGAGATGCCCACCGCTACCCCCACTGCCAGCCTCTTCATCCTTGATATGCCCTTCTGGCACATCTTGAAATGCAAAGGTCAAGTGAATAACAGGCTTTAGGCTTCAGCAGTCTGATTTCAGCTCCTGATTGGCATTTACTACTGGTAAATGCTGGTTGATTCAGATAAGTTATTTATGTTGAATACATTTCTGTGTGTTTTTACATCGGATCACGTACTTTTTTCTAGGATTATTTATTGTATTTTGAGGCTAATTCATTTCACATGGCTAATCATTAACTCACTAAGCTCACTAAGTTATCCTATATTACCAAATTAATCAATTCTGAGAACTTCACCTCTTGTTAAATGATGGTGCCTTACACAGAAGTGTATAAACAGAAGGTGAATAAACAGATTCACCCCTGAGTGGTACCTGGCCACTTCAGGCCAATGAACTGTGCAGATTGAAGTAGATCAGACTCCTAATATCTGTTAGTTGGTCCTCCTCAGTGATGTCTGTTCCATCTGGGATCCTGCTATGTCATGGAAGGCATACTGTTACCAAAGAAGATGAGATGAAATTAATATAAGGCTATCATAGAAGAAACACATTTGTTCCATAGATTGATCCCTTCATTAGGAAGCCTTAAAAGAACTCAGTCTAAAGGCTCACCAGGAATTTTCCATATATCTGTGGGTAATTTGTACTTTGGACAGTTTTCCTATAGAAGGAAAGAATAATGGCTTCTTGATTCAGAAACTCTGGATGGCAGACTTATATTGTGTGAACATTCAACAGACTGAATTTCAGGATTAGTCTCATCTGGTCTTTATTGCCATTAAATCAAGGTGAGTGGAATAAAGGGCTACCATATGTAACCTTCATTTCATAGCTACTAAAACATTTAAGATAAAATCCTTTTTACTGTAAGAATATATTTTCAAGTGAAACAAAGTTCGGATCCAGAGAAACAACATATAAAGGATATTTAATTTAGAACAGATTTCTTAAAGGTGAAAAAAAGTCAACAATATGTTGGCTGTTTCTCATTCTTAGAGGAAGCCCTGAATGATCTGCTGAAACCAGTTCTTCTCTGCATATCTTCTCCTACTTCTGTGGAAACCAGAAGCCCTGGGTCTTGTGCTTCCCCTGATTTCTCTCTTTTCTTTTAATAAATATTCCTTGCGTTCTCTCACCCACTAATTAGTGTCACCATGTGCCTATATCGCTAACAGTTTAAAGAGAGCAGTTCCTTTGAAAATATAATCTCCTTTTAAATGCATCATCATTTTGAAGTGGTCTCATAAATTTTGTTGCTGATTTGGGATCTTAAATGGTATATTTATTTATATTAAAGTCTGCCTGCTGTTCATCTTGAAGGTATTATATTTGTATAGTTAACAGAAGTGATGAGCCAAATTTAATTTTCTTTCTACTCTAGAATGCTTTGCATCTTGTAATCACCATTGATTGCCTACTTACTAGTCAGAATCAATAAAAGGAGTAGATGTAAAATTGCCTAATCTCATGTTTTATAATATAATAGTCTAGTCAGAATGGAGAGTACTAATAGCATTCAGCTGCATAGACATTATCTGATAATGACAGTGTGTATAGCTCAGATTACAGAGGCAGAAATTAAGGTTGGAAGCTCAAATATTAGGCTTTATTTTATTTAGGATGAAGCTTATACACAAAACTCATCAGACTATGTATTTTTACTACTTTATGGATAATAATATAATTTTTATTAACTTTTTATCATTTTAATTACATATCCTTTCAGGGACCACTCACACACTTTTACCTTTGTTTCAAGATTGTCTCTGATATGACTAATGCCTTTGCCTAAAATACATCAATATGAGATTATGAAAACATTAAAGCATATAGACCTGTGCTGAGAATAACAGATTTCAATTTCAGGTTTGTATAAATCAGCAAAACCCTGGAGATAAAAGATAAGAAACATTACCAGCAAGTAGAAGACTTCATCAACTATTTTTTAAGCATTTGCACTTCCCTATTTATTATGCTTTATGGGTCTCAGAAAAAAATTTCATTGAGCTTAAATATTTCCACAATGATTGTTTTATATGAAGTCTATTAAACTCAGGTATCCTACTGAAAGTAGCCTTTGGATCATTTAATGGCATTCAAAATTTTAGGTCCTTAAGCAAGCATCCTTGATTATGGTTTTGAAAAAGAAATGTGATGGGTATAATTTCAAAGTCCATCCAAAAAGGAGCTGTACTGAGAAAATCAATATCAACAATTGATAAAATACATCCTCTATTGGAAAAGAAATGTGCTCATGGAACTTTGGAAAACATTAAGCATGGTAGTCAAGTTCTTTTAGTGTGTTCCCTGACAATCATAGTCTTCTACTATTCCCTACACTTGGAAGCAAGAATTCCTCCCCAGACAGTGTTCAAATACAGTGGTTAGGGAGTGTACTCATCACACAGATTAATTACTTAATAGTCTGTTGCCTGTTCAGGATGGTTAATGGATATGAGCATTGGGTTTTCGGCATTTTTTCCCATTCTTTTGCTCCTGGGAGTTCTACTCACTGGAAGCCATCAAATGAGAACCACCTTTCCATATTACATCCCTGTCCTCACTGCCGTGTATTCTAAAGAAGTACAGGTTGTTTCAGAGTTAGAGGTGCATTAGGTCAAAGGGCAAAGAACTATCTATGCTAATTTTGTCTATGTTCTGTCACTCTCTACTCTGTAGATAGGCCTTTTAGGTAATTGATCTTTATCTTTATATGGGATAAATGTTTGTAATAGAGAAGGAATAACTTATAAGTTTAATAAAATAATGAAATAATAGTCCAGGAATGTTAGATGTTCAAGAAAGCCTTTTTACTTTTTTTTTTCAGATGTATATGGTCAATGAAAATAATCCTTAATGCTTATTGAGTTCTTACTCAGTTCTAAATTCAGTATTTGTTACATCTTTTGATCTGGAGTGTTATTCCATAAAGTAGGCTCTATTTCCACCCTGTTGTACTGGCAAGAAAACTGGTATAAAGAAGGGTTAAGTAGGGGTGCCTGGGTGGCGCAGTCGGTTAAGCATCTGACTTCAGCCAGGTCACGATCTCGCAGTCCGGGAGTTCGAGCCCCGCGTCAGGCTCTGGTCTGATGGCTCAGAGCCTGGAGCCTGTTTCCGATTCTGTGTCTCCCTCTCTCTCTGCCCCTCCCCGTTCATGCTCTGTCTCTCTCTGTCCCAAAAATAAATAAACGTTGAAAAAAAATTAAAAAAAAAAAAAGAAAGGTTAAGTAACATACCTAAGGTGATATAGCTGAAAATGACAGAAGAAATATTTGACTCCCTTCTCCACCTACTCTTAACAGCACATTAATGCCTGGAAAAGCCCAAGGTCAATGGGTCCCCATAGATAAAACACTGATAGTCAGGAATTACTATCTTCCATTGGATGAAAGCTAATGATTAAAATGAGGACACTGCTACTGAGCCCACAGCTTCCAAATTTGTCTATACTGAAACTGCTCATGCAGTATCAAACCTCACATGTGGGACAAAGAGGCAGGTTGCAAGAAGTTGGGGCAAGGCCTCCAGCAAAGGATCATGGATAAGCACAAATGAAAGCTACCCTTGGGAAATAACAGCAGCTAACTTTTATTGAGCAATTCTGTGTGCTAGACCCAATGTAATGCAATGCCTTATTTAATGTTAGCTTCTTATAATTATTCTAATTTTATCAATGCAGCAACTGGGGTTTAAAATGGTTAGGCAGTTTTCCCAGGATTACATAGCTGCTGAAAGACAATGGCAGAACTCAATTTGTCTGAATTCAGAGGGCTTTGCGCTAGGACTTCTGGTTTAACCCTGAAGTAAAGAGTTTGAAGTCATCACTTCTGTCCTTATAAGAAAAATTCAGACAAACTGAAAATCAGTGAGTTTTCTTGAACTCATAAGAGATGAAGTTACAGGACCCAAATTTAAAAAGACAAGTTCATTCAGAGAGACACATAGAAGATCTGCATACTTACAGCAGAAGCCAGTAGGAACACTTAAATAACCATTCTGATGAGTGAGCTATGGACTAGCATGAGTGTGAGAAATTCTGGGGGACTTTAATCTCAGATAGTCCTACACAGATCCAATGGACTTTACCTCCAGAAATCCCATGGGACTCTCATAGTGAACATTCCATCATTGCTTTGGCAGGGAGTAATTGTGAAATATGCCAAGATCTTTCTCCATAACAATGGCTGTTATCTATGGCTCAGCTAAGGAAAGGGCATTCTTCCCATCCCAGATCCTTCTAGCCTTCCATTCTCATCTAAAGGGTATGTGTGTGTGTTGGGGGGGGGAGGGGGAGGTTGTTTGCTGGGGTCAAGTCTTCAAGGAACTATATTAGGAGCACTGCAACCAAAGTAGGATGTAGGAAAAAGGGGAGAAAACAGGCTAGGCTACTGGGTTAATGACACAGCCCAAGTGGGAAGACCCCACTAAAACACTGAGTGTAACTGAATGTTACATAATGCTCTCCCTCCCCCACACCCTGCCAGTACACCAACCAGCATAATAACCTTGGATTGCAAGTGAAAACACTGCAAGACACAAACTCTTAAAGTCAAGAGGGAACACAAAAACAAGGGCACTCATATGTATTTTACTCACATGCCACCTATAGAAAACATTAAATACAGACCTACTTCTAGCCAGATTAACATAAATCCTCTCACTAAAGATTGATTTACATCAGTTCCTATTGTGATTCAACATATCCAAGTTTCAGCAAAAAAAAATTACAAGATATTCCAAAAGGCAAGAACAAACAGTCTGAAGAGACAAAGTATTCTTCAGAACCAGACTCAGAGATGACACAGATACAAGAATTATTAGACAAGGGATTTAAAATAACTATCATTAATATGTGAAGTACTCTAATGGAAAAGGTATATGGCATGCAAGAACAGATGGTAGAAGAGGCAGAATAATGCCCTCCTTCCATGCCAAGCTGTCTACATCCTGATACCCAGCAGCTATGAATATAGTTAAAAGGAACTTTAAAAAAGTAAGTTAAGGGTCTTGAAATAGATTATCCCACATTATCCAGGTGGGCCCAATATGATCAGAAGGATCCTTAAAAATGGAAGAGGGAGAGAAAAGAGGAAGTCAGAGTGATGTAGTATGAGAAGTACTCGACCACCACTGCTAATTTTAAGGATGGAGGAAGGAGGCGATGATCCCAGAAATGCAGGCACCTCCTAGAAGTAGAAAAGGGAAGGAAGGGGATTATTCCCTAGAGCCTCCAGAAGGTAATACAGCATTTCTTGCATCTTGATTTTAGTCCAGTGAGATCTGTGTTGTACTTCTTACCTACAGAACTGTATGGTAATAAATTTGTGTTGTTTTTAGTTACTAAGTTTGATATAGTTTGTTAGTTAAGGCAACCATAAAATAGTAATGCAGATAGGTAATGCAAGCAGAGGGATGGAAACTCTAAGAAAGAATCAAAGACTGGAAATAAAAACCACCATAATGCAAGTGAAGAATGCTTTTGATGGGCTCAGATATAGACTTGACACAGCTGAGGAATCAGTGAGCTTGAAGATAGATCAAGAAAAACTTCCCAAACTGAAATGCAAAAACTAAAAAAGAATTCATTGAAAAAATAATTAACCAAACCAAACAAATAAAAAACAGAACAGACTCAAGAACTGTGAGATAGTTTCATAAGGTGGAAAATACACATAAATGGAATGCCAGAAAGAGAAGGGAGGGATCAAAAAAACATATTTGAAGTAGCAATGGCATGCATAGTAGACCCAGGGACCTGAGAACACCAAGTAGAAAAAAATGCCAAACACATGCATAGCTAGGCATTTTATGTTCAAACTGCAGTAAGTCGAAGAGAGAAAATTATGAAAAAAGACAGGGGGATATATACTTTGCCTCTACCTACAGGGGAACAAGTGCAAGAATTACAGTAATCTTCCAATCAGAAGTCATGCCAGACAGAAGAGTATGGAGTGAGATATTTAGTGTTCCTAGAAAAAAAAGATCCACCAACCTAGAATCCTGTATCCATCAAAATTATTCCCCAAAAGTAGCGGAGAAATAAGCACTTTTCTCAGACAAACAAAAACTGGGAGAACTTATCACCAACTGATTTGCCCTGCAGGATAAGTAAAAGAAGTGCTTCAGGCAGGAAGAAAATGCTACAGGTCAAAAGCTACATTCTACATAAACAAAGGCAGAGTGTTGAAGAATGAATAAATAAAGGTAAAATAAAGATATTCAGTTTTTGTTCTTAATATAAAAGTTAACTTCAAGGTAATAATAGTAACAATGTTTTAAGTGTATTAAGTGATTATAGCATATGGATAAATGGAATGAAGGCAGCAATGTCACCAGGGATGGGAGGGAGGGATCGGGAAGCCCCCTTGTAAAGTAGGTACCTGTACTACATATGAAGCTAGGTGTATGTCGTGTTATTGGAAGATGGATTTGTTGGAAACATGGACAACACACTAGAAAAAATTTTAAAGTAAATATAATTGATATGTTAGGAGGATAGAAAACAGAAAAAGATGAGATGAGGAAGTGTGAGGGAAGATTAAAGGTGTGTTTTTAATCACATTACTGATGTCTCTACTTTGTTTCCCTAAAAGCTCAAAATGACAGAACTAAGATTCTGAGCTCAATCAAATATACAATTATTAAAAGAGAGAGTCTCCTGGGTGGCTCAGTTGGTTGAACATCTGACCTTGGCTCAGGTCATGATTTCACTGTTTGTGAGTCTGAGCCCTACATTGGGCTGTGTGCTGACAACTCAGAGCCTGGAGCCTGCTTTTGATTCTATGTCTCCTCTCTCTCTGCCCCTCCTATGTTCACTCTCTCTCTCTCTCTTTCTCTCTCTCTCAAAAAATAAATAAAATAAATGAATAAATAAACATTAAAAATTATTAAAAGATGACTAGGCAAATATACTCATATCTTTTTAACTATGATTAGTAAGGCAAAGTCCAAAAAGTAGGTGCTTAGTAAATTCTTATTGAATAAGGTCTGGCAGTGGGTTTGCAACCACATAGGGCAGACAGACAAAGACATTCAAGCCATTAAAGATCTGGGCAGAGAGTTAGAAACCAGGGCACTGAAAGCACAGAAAGTAGAGTCCAGACATTTAGGACTTGAAGAACCTAGTCAGATAGTAGTTGGAACAGAAAAGAGTGTTGGAACCCCCTGCATGTCGTTTAGGTGAAAAGATGATTTCTAATGTTCACTATGTTCCATGCACTGTTTCCTATTAGGAATAAAAAGGTGAATACATAATATGGTCCATGCATTTAGGAAGTCATAGTTAAACACATCTAAGTTCATTTATTTGTTCAACATGTATTTCCGGAGTACCTTCTCCATACCAGGCAATGTAATCATTGCTGAAATAAAGTGTAGAAAGTGCTATAAAATAAGAAGTGAGAGAGCAAATAGTCATGTCTCAAATTGTGAAGGAAAGCTCCATGAAATTTAGGACTAGAAGGAGGAATAGAACATGTCAGATGCGAACCTAAACAGGCAACATGAATGGCAGACATGGAGCATTAGCAATTTCTGGTTTAGCAAACTGTATGAATGTTTCATACTTTGTCTCAAGTCAGTCCCAAGAATTATGTAGCTCAGGGCCCAAAGGCAAGATCACACAATAAGAAAACTAGATCAGAATAGAAATGAAAGGGTAGGACAGGTCCTGACATATCATTTTAAGTACTATGACTTACTCATGTTGATACTACCATTTTTTTAAAAAATTACCATCTGAGATGGAAACAATTTAGCATTCTCGATCCTGGAGTTAGAAGTCTATTATGTGGAGGAACATTAACTCTTGGCCAGGGAGTGAGTCCTATCCTTCTGAAAACCACAGTGATGATAGATAAAAAATCTCTCAATTGTGTAAACTGAAATCCAGTGAAATGAGAGTTCATCATCTGTTAGTAGGGCCATTAGACCAGAGACTAATATAGGTGTGTGACCTTTGGTGCTTGGTGTTTCATGGGACTAGAGAGAGAGAAAGAGTCCACTAATGACATGGCGATCAGGTTGGGTTAGAGTTGAGATGGGATGGGCACTCAAGATTCAGACTTGTTTGTTTATTTAGATCTATTTAAGGGACAGATGGTAAAAGGGCAAAAATTATATTTGATTTTGTGGAGGAGGAGCTCAATATGAGGGAAACTGAGTCTAGCCCTGTAATACTAGGCTGTCTATAACTGTGCTGTCCAAAAACATGGTCACTAGTTATTTCAATTTAAATTTAAATTTGAATTAATTAAAATGACATAAAATTACTGAATCACTATATTGTACATTGGAAACTAATATAACACTGTATGTTAACTATACTGGAATTAAAATTAAAAAATAACATTTTTAAAATACTACATAAAATTAAACACTTATGTCCTCAGTTGCACTAGTGACATTTCAAGTGCTCAATAGTTACATATCTCTAGTGGCTACCATGTTGAACAGCACAGAAAAATCAAAGATTTCCATCCACGCAGGAAGTTCTATTAAATGGTAGTATTTCAAAGTGTGTGGGATGTAATGACACAACAGAGAAATGCAGTTTATTATCTCCCAGAAACAACTGCAAAACAGCTTTAAAAATTTTTTTATTTTGGCAGTGAGGAGTAAAGCTTAGTAGAGCTCTTACAGCATAATTGTCTGACGTTACCAACAAATATCTGTAGGGGTATTTCCCCCTTTCAAGTGGAATGGAATATCCTAATTTTTATAGATGAGGAAATTTAATTTTAGTGAAGTCAAGTCACTTCATACTAGTAGTAAGATGGTAGAATCAGGAGTTGAAGTCAGGGTGCTTAGTTCCAAAGTTTGTTCACTTGACCTTTGGACTCCAACATAGCCCTGAAGGCCATTTCCAGGACTGAGAGGCCACTAGTGGGTATGGGGGTGGGCACCTCTAGATGTTTACAGTCAGCATCTGAGCATTCTGCTTGGACACCAGCAGTTGTTAGATATTTTATAATATCACTTTTATCAAAAATGTGGACATTCACATCACCTTGATCTTTGTGAAATGTCATATCCATTTAATGCTTTCCATTAATACCCAGCTAAACATTTGATTTTCATGAGTCTAATTTGCTTTTCATTGTTCAGTTTGTGAAAAAAAGTGAGAAAACTCTGTATAATATAAAAACATTGAGTTTTGTTTTTTAATAACTGAAATTGAGGTATGTTTGACCAACTAAAAATTAAAAATAAATTTAGTACCAAATAGCGGGAAAATTCCTCAATTTCTCACTAATTTAGAAATTATGTGAAGTGCCTTAATTTTCACCTGCCCTCTCTGTTTTTAGTTTCTTCTCTAGGAAGATAAGTTCAAAATAAATATCCTTAAAGTCACTTTTTTTGTTGTTGTTTATCTTTTTAAAGAACTAATTATATTGCATTGTTTTTCTTCCAACAGTTTCTTACTTTATTCTTCATTTGCTTCAAAGATTTTTAGAAACTACTATTGAGATTTCATTTTTAAAAATTTCTTTCTTTCTTAACAGAAAATAAAGCAACTTGTTACTTATCCTTTGGGGGCTGGAGAATTTCAAAGTTTGATAGTTTTCAGGCTGTGAGATGGACCTTTGACTCTCATATGTTCAAATATTTTGGAAAGCCTTGGATCATTTGTGATTGACAGTTCAGAAATACAGTGATCTGTTGTGTCTAGCCCATGTCATGCTGGAGAATACTAAATCAATAATAATGCTATCAGAACCAGAAATCAAATGCAAAGTAGTTCCCGTGGCTTCCTGCATAATGACATTTGCTCTTTTGATAAATTAATGGGTTCTTGGACAGGAGACCTCCTGGAACAGCCAAGCCTGGGTATAAATGGCAAGGGTGAAGCAGTGATGTTTATTATGCAGAAAAAATTGCCTTCGGTGAAGGTTCTATACAAAGAATGTCCAAATATAATTGAATAGGATAGGATAGGTTGTGATAGGATATCAGTAAAGAGGCAGGGCCAGGCAAACCGTAAACCACGGTCTTTGAGCCATACTAAAAGTCATCTGGAGAACCTCACACTAAACCTGGCATTTATAACTAGAACAGCTCGCACAGGGCAAAGCAGTGTACTGACCAAACCAACAAAATATCAGTATGTACCACATTTCTCCCGAGAAGACCCACCCTCTTTCCTCAAGAAAATTCCATCTACTACTACTACTCCAAGCATGCCCTAAGTAGATTTGACCGATTGCTTGACTCAGTTTGGGGGATTATTTGATGCCATGAACATGTTTTAGGGCAAAAAGGGGAAGGGATTCATATAGTTGTCTTTAAAAGTCTAAATGGACTTAAAGAACTTTTCACTGCCTGCACCACGGTAGTTGTATATTGTCATGTACATAACTGGTATAAAGAAAAATAATATGACCAATATCCAAATCACATCTAACTCGAAGGCTTTAGAAATCTGTGGCAAGAGAAAGTCTTAACTATCACATGGTTGTATTAAACATATGACAAATGCAGATCAGCTTCTGGGTTTTACAAAAGCCAAAGAGCTTTTGTAAAAAATGTAAGATATGTTAATTCACACAACAAGCCAGCCTGTGCTTTCTATGTATGTGGTCTACAAGATGAACATATCTCGAGCTTTGGATTCACTCTGATCCTAACTTTGCTCGGTACTTACAAGTTGGTTGCTGTATCGTTTGTGTCGAAAATGAATAAAAAGTAGGACTTGCTTTCTACAGCAAACAAAAGATCTTTTCCTTTCGCCACTTGACCACCTCATCTACTCAATGTTGTGTCTGGTCTGGATCTTAGTGAGCTACTTCAGTGAACATTTGTGCTTCAGAAATACCTTTGTTTTGTTGAATTTCCAAATTAAAGGAGAAAAGAGATTTTGTAGTGAAGGATTAAATGCAACTAGGGAACAAAATAATGAAAAGCCTTATTTGAGAAGAAATAACTTTTTGGAATAAGAGGTTACCATATGTCAATATGTCATATACAGGGAAAGTGAGCTTTTGATTACTTAGAACTAAGGTTGCCAGAGGGTTTCTGATTTAAATTTCTAAGACTTGATCAGAGCATCAAGGGGTTTGTTGAAAATCCTCATAACTTGTGAACTTGACTTTTATTCCTTTGAAAAATTATACAAAATGTTTTTTGCTCACATTTATATTCCATGTGGTATGCTTCTCCTTGTAGCTTTACAACTATTCTTGTGCAGGCTTTATACTTGTTGTAGCATCAGAATTGAATTTGAGCATTTCTAGAAAAAGCAGTAAGTTGTGGAAATGGAAAAGTGACCCCAAAACTTGGCTCTAAAAATGCTGAAGCTCAGAAAAGACTGAGAATAACCTAAATGAACATGAATTGGGACTACTTAAATAAATTATGGTGCATCTTTAAAGTAGAATTCTATTTACCAGTTTAAAAGAGCAGAACAGTCCTCAAGACATACTGAATGAATGAATGAAAAAAAACCTGCCCCACTGTTAAGTACTTTGATTTTTTCACTCATTATTTTTGTGTACATATGCATAGAATCTATTTGGAATAATTACATAATAAATTAGTAGCACTGCTTTTGAGCAAGGGAAAGATGTTGGGCTCAAGAGACTCAGAGAGTTGTTTCTCATTGTATGACACTTTGTGCTGAGTTATTTTAATATAAAGATAGATACATAGATAAAAGAAAGAGCTATTCAATTCTTTACACCTCCTTCACTCTGTAAGTATATTATTTATATTCCAAATTTCATCAAAACTTGGCATTTTGTCCAGTAAAGTGGAAGTGTGGATATATAACAAGTTAGGAAGGTTTTGTTTTAGTTAAAAATGCAAAATAAATTGCCAGCTTCCATTCTGGAAATATCTTGGAGGTAAGCATTTAGCATTTATCAATACATGGCAATAATTACCAGAAGAAAAATAATATGTTGATACAATAAATAAATTAGAAAGGTATACCTATTATTGCAGATAGGGTGTAGGTTAATAACTTCATATATGAGGTCATCTATTTTTAAATATATTCTTTATGTAGATATAAATTTGTAAATAAGAGTGAGTGTTGTCTACATTTAGTTAACCTATGGAGATAAAAATACTAGTTAAATAGATAAAACTTTAAAATTTTGAACTATTTTTTCTTTTATGTTGCTCATAATTTCAGAAACTCCCAATTCTGAAAAATTGCGAAGTGTTGACTATTTGGTTTTCCCTTCACACCCCCATCCTTTTAACTTGTTTCAAAATGTGCCACGTGAGGTATCTTGTATTATGTCCCCACATCTGCTGCTCCATATAAACCAATACTGCTCTCTTAGAAATAATACACCCCCTTTTATTCTCAGACAAGACCATTATGTGTGATTGTGGTAGAGCTTTATATTTTTCCACTCTGTGTTTCCATTTTTAGCTTCCCTTATGAAATAAGTGATCCTTTATTTCAGTAATTTTGTATATTGTTTTATTTGGGGGTTCTGTTCTCTCTTACCCCTCTCCCCTTTCTTCTTCCTTCTCCTGCTTGCTGGCTCATTGTCTTTCTCTCTGTCTCTATCAGCCTGTCTCTTACACATATGCCGTTCCTAGATCTTTGGAATAAGGTGAAGGGTGTGGAGAGGAGGCAGCAGGACCTTTCGTGTGGCACATGCCAGCCAGTGCATCTCATGCTGGAGAATTTAGCTGTCACTTTGGAGCCTGCTGGAACGAACTAGTATGCCATTCACATACCCCAAGTCTTGAAAGGAAAACTGCATCTGGTGTCAGCGCAGTTTACTGATAAGATTTTATCTTTTCTCCTGCTGATACTGATAGAGCCATAGCCAGGTGGGCAGTAAATAAAAAAGATTTATTATGGACTGGATTTGTTAGCTAACAGTGCTTTCTCAGAACTATATCAAAAGAGACCCAGAAGTGTTCATCTTTCACATCCATGGAGCTCAATAATGAATTGTGTGGTGGGGGAGGGGCAGCTGCAGGAATTTACCTGTCCAATTGTTTTAAGCAGTGAGCATTTCTTACACAATCAGCCTAATCTGGATAGATGACTAAAAATCCAGGGTTTGATAAATTATCATTATGGCACCTGCATCTTATGCCTCAAAAAAACCTTAAGCAAACCCAGAGCTGTACTTGCGGATTAATTGAGCATGCATAATTTACCACCGCAGTTTACATAAGTGTAAGTATTTTTCTCATTCTGGTAAATAGGCATTTCCAGCTTCAGGAGAAAAATCAGAATATTGCTGCACAATGAAATGAGCCATCAGCCTACTCAGCTATTATAAGAAAAAAAAAATCTCTGCTCATACCACCACTGCTTAGTTTTTAAATTGCAATGATTTTTCAAGTTTAATGTGCTTTTCACCATTTATATATATTTCTTTTTGTTCACATTTATTGTGTTGATTTTTACCCATGCTTGTAATCAATACTATTTTCTTGTTCCGGTTTGATGTTGCTATGCATCAAATGATTTGAATGATTCAGAGAATGCTAACCTAGGAAAATACTCTCACTGCACTTAGGTAGAGCAGGGCCAGGAGCAAATGAGTAGGGAATGAGGGTGATAGAAACACATCAGGGTTTGAATGGCTTCTCACATGGTATTATTTCTCATGAACTGTTGGGTAAATTAGTCAGTAATACTAAGTTACTATCTTCTCATCTACAAAAGGGGAATAGTCCTACATATTCCACAAGTGGTTGTGTTAAATTTTATAATGAATGTAAAGAGCCTAATTTAGAGCTAGGCATATGCTAGGTGTTTAGTAAATAATATGTATTTTTTATATTATCTTATTAAAACAATATTGATTTTATATGCCTAACAGTAAATTCTAAATCCGGAAGTTAGTAGTTTAAAACATTTATTTCAACCAGCGCATGGTGGCTCAGTCGATTACGTGTCCAACTCTTGGTTTCTGCTCAGGTCATGACCTCACAGTTCCTGGGTTTCAACCCCTCATCAGACTCTGTGCTGACAGCATGGAACCTGCTTGGGATTTTCTCTCTCCTCTGCTCCTCCCTTGCTCACATGCTCACTTGCTCTCTCCAAAATAAACATTTAAAAAAAGTTTTTTCTATATGGGAAGTTATTTAACTCTTAGTAGTAGGCTCTAAAGTATTTAGAAACACTGGTTTTCTAATTGCTGTTTAATTATGGCTTTATGACAAATTTATGCAAATTTGTATGTAGGTAGATAACGTAGGGGCATGTTAGGTGCGTTCAACTTGTTTGTATCTTAGTGTCTACATTAGAGTTTTTGTTTTGTTTTGTTTAAGCCAAAAAAGGCCCATTTGGGAAGTAAAAGCTTAAATAAAGGCAATTGTTCATAAAGGAATACTATTATAAATTTATTAATCCCCGTTTTATAATAGGGAAAAAGATCTAAACCTCAATTCATAGAATAGGCATAATCTTGGGAGACTGAGTTTAAATTTGATTTTTCTCATGTACTCCTCTTTCCTGTAATATTATATATTATAATTTAAAAAGTATTATTTTTTATTTATGCTAAAATTTGTCCTGCAGTAGCAGTTAATGCTAAAATCTTAAATTTTGTTATCTCAGGGCCCCTGTGTACTAAGTTATACAAAGCCCATTTACCTATAATAGAGAAACTGGCCACTTAAAAGAGCTTTCGAGTGGATTTGATAAAATCCAAGATCCCTTTTACAAGAGGCAAATGTATTTGTATAGTAAGTTTAATTTTTCACAATATACAACACCTACACGTAAATTGTAAAATCTATTGTATGCTTCCTTCTTGGAGAGAATTACAGCTTTCAGCTAGGCATTGGCTTATTCCTAGAAAGACGTGTCACATTTTCTGCCACTTCACCATGGCTTTATTGATGTGACTGTCACCCTAGAAACCCAGTGAATTCAGAGATGAGGCTGCCTTTCTGCTTGATTTTTCACTGAGGTACATTTCAGGAGACCACTGTGAGACTCTGGTGGAAGAAGCTGAAAGGGTAATTCTCCATAAGAACAGTCTTATACCTCTGAGGCTTTCCATCTGCACAGACTGGTTGTTTCCTGAATACAAAATGCGAAGTGTTGTTCCATTAGTCAGTCACACTACAATTGCACCCTCAGTCCTACCAGAAATAATCATTACTTAATTAGCTGGTCATTTCTTTGTCTTTCTCTGTTTCTTTCTCAGTCATATGTTTAAAATGAGGTCTCAGAACCATGAATGGGAGAGAAGCGAGCTAAAGGGATCATTGATTGCCAGCACAGGGCTTGGCGTCAGGAGAGGAAAGGTATCTCTGCCACTAAGGAACTATACAACTTGGGCAAGTGACTTCAAGTACCTAAGACTCAGTCTCTTCTGTAACATGGGTATAATAATAACATCCACCTAATCTTACTGTTGGGAGGATTAAATGAGATGATACATATAGTTATAAGCTTGGTGTCTTTCAGTGTGCGTTGATGACTTCTAGACAGATCTATACTTGGAAGCATGGATTTCTGCCTGGGTGCTGTGGGATTAGGTCCCAGTCTTAGAACTTCATCTGGTCCCTTCCCTCCAGATCATGTGGTCAGCTTTTCTTTCTTGGCTTCCTAAATGTCAAAGGTGCAATGCCAACCATCTGCTATTTAAGAGGATCTTAATTACTTCTATCAGATGACATCTCTTACAAGAGAAACAGTATCAATGCCAAGTGAAGCAAGGGTCTCAGCTGTGGGTTCCACCAACCAGCCAGGCCTTGAGGAGGGCTGCAGTTCTCTGCTCAATTAATATATATCTGGCATCCACCTTTTCAAGTATAGCCAAAACCAGGAAGTCAGAGGCTACAGCTCCATGCGTAAGGTTGAGACACAACCTCAGCTACCAAATGTTTCTTTATTTAGGTCGATAGTCTAGGTTCCTGCAGAACTTGAGGTTGTCGTCACTCAGAATGGTCCCTGGTCACCCTGATGAACTTTGGTCAGTTTTTTGCCTTTGTACTGCCAATGTGCCTTTCTATTTAAAGGGAAAATCCCACTCTGTATGATATTGTTAAAATATGGTACTTTGAGTACAGAAATCAAGAAAGGAAAATGAACCTTGTTTTTCAAGTCCTCTTGGCAGCCAGGGCTCCATCATATGACTGTGACTTGGCCAATCAGGATGCTTCTGTTTGAGGCCTTCCCTCCAGAGGGAGAATGGTGGGGATTCATTCATGATCACTTCAGTGATGGTCTGTGGCAGCATCATGTACTTACTGAGATGTTCAAGTATACAACATGGTGACTTCTTCAGTTGCTAGGAGGAGCATAACAAGTGGTAAAGATAGCTTTGGTTTAGGGAAGTTTGGGATTTTTAGCTGCCATTACGAATGTGGCACTACAGCAGATGTGAGAGGTAGTGAGGGGTTAATATTACCGAGGAACTAAGATTATACATGTATATTCGCTATCCACTTGTCCTCAAGTCTTCTGTGATTTAAGACAAGCGGTTTTCATTGCTTGTGGCTATCAAATTGAGTTCACTGAATCTATAATGATGATCACAATATAAGCAATTTTATTAACCTGTCAATTATTATTCAGTTTTCTTATTCTGGTCACATCCCAAGTCCAGGAGAGTGTTAAAAATGGAAGACAGTGTTTCTTCATATCCACGGTGCTGAATTTCATATTTTCCTTTCATGAATGAGAATGGGGATAGTTGTGCATATATCTAGCTACTTCTAAAATTTTAAGAATGTTCCCAGTTTACTTCATCAGAAGTTTAGACATTATATTGATAGAGATTAGAAAGTTAGCTTGGGGAGCTATGCGTGTATTGGGACTTTATCTCATAAGACATTACTGCTTTAATTATTCTATAAGATTTAAGTTCCCAAAAAAGTATTATTTTGATGAGACTACCCTAAAAAAGAATATTGTGGACAAATAAATTTGGATTTTTTCACTACATAAAACATCTCCCTCTTGAAAATCTGCACTACGTATTAGCTCATATATATTATTGGTTCATATATTTATTATATATATGAACTTATTTTACATCATTTGACCTATAATGTTCCACATTTGTCTGACTACCAAGACCTTTCCTGTAAAAGAACAACTAAGAGTGTCTCCTGGAATTAATAGTTACACTATGTAAGTATAATGTATTAAGAGATACACTTTGGGGAAAGTTGTCATAATTTATGTTTCTATATTGTGTTTTTTTCGCATTACCTACTTTTAACAACAGATGCCTTGGGCTTATATGCCTCCAAGGTTCACTTTCTGCCAATTTAATGGGGATTCCTTGCCTGTAAAGTGGGGATAATAGCATCTGTGTCAGAGGACATTATAAGGATTAAATGGTTCGTGTAAGTAAATGCTTAGAAGCATACCTGACTTAAAGTAAGCATTCGATGAATGTTGGCTATTGTTTTATTTTTTTCCAGGCCAAGTTAAATTCTTCACTGAAATACCTTTTTGTGTGAAATCTATTACTGAAGGTCCATAACACACTGTTTTTGTTTTGTTGTTTTGTTTTGTTTTGTTTTGTTTTGTTTTGTTTTTAAACCTAGCAGCTGATTTGCTACTTGCTAATTGTATGCCTGGTCCCGGATTTTCTATTTGATGATTCTTTTTTGTTCTAATTCAAGAAATGTTATATTGAAAGTCACAGAAGCCAATGTATGTAAACATGATGCTCACTGAATAGATCTAACAGGCAATCATACCAACTTCTAAAAACAAGAAATTACAGACAGCTAGACCATATGGGGTTAGACTGAAATGAGACTTCTCCTTCCAGTTCTGGGGCATTTCATGCTGTTTTTGTCTGGTCCTGGGCCCTTACCCTAGTTCTCTCAGCCGACTGGTTTTCTCTGTTCGATTTTGCCGTTTCCCGATATCCTTGCACATTGGTGGGCCCAGCTTGCCAAGGCACTGATTTATTCCTGGACACCACTTGGTTTAGCATCAGGGATCCCCACAACTAACAAACTCAATCTCTCAGTGTCTGAATTCCAAATTCTTAGGAAAGAGTCTCTTAAGGGCTCTGATCAGACTACGGTCTGGTTCCCTGTCTCAAGGGTTCACTCTTTTTTCAGTTAGCTATAGTCAAAACTGTAGCTTTTTCTGGTACAAATATGACCACTTAGAATAGCTCTCCTGTCGGGTTAGTGGTGGGGGGAAGGATATCCCCAATACCAGAGATGGGCATTGGTGGTATGGACACCACAAAATGGCCATACAACCTGTTCCCACCTTTGTGGTAGGAAGGTATGTCTTCGTGTTTTCCTCTAAAATTCCTCTTTTCTTTACTCACTTTCTCACCAAGAAGAACTAAAATGGGAAAATGATTTATAACCGAGCATTTGAAACCCACAATCCTAATTTAATGGAAATTTCTCAAAAACAGCTTAAAATTGTGAAGGTGGCTTCACTCAGCTTTCAGAGGTTAAAAATACAGTCTTGAGAAAGACCCTGTTACTCAAGAGAGTCTGACCTACAGTGAGGCTGACTACCACTACATATCACACTCCCGGGTCAGATGTCAGCTACAAATAAAATCCGGTGGCTCCTTGTAACTGTTGCAGTGGCCACCCTGCAATAAAGGTTTGGTCTTCATGACATAAAGTGAAGTTCAACAATAAGAGGTAGCTGAGAGCATTTGAAATTATTGAATTTAGGATAAAAAAAAAAAAGGAAACCACTAATAAGGGATTTATGTTTAGCCTTTTATTCTAAATTATCAGAATGAGTTTGCATGCAACCCATTTTTCCTAGAAAAAGCAACAAATTCTTCCCAGTTTGTATGTCAGAGATCTTAGAGAAAGAGATTCTTTTGGCTATTTTTCATTCCATTTCATTTCACTTCCATTCATCAGGAGATTTAAAATTAAATTTACCTGTTCTTCCCCAAGAGGCAATTATTGGTCTAGATCATATTATAATTTTCTAAGCTCTTTAATGGCTTGCCTGATGTTTGGTGGTGTCCCTCCTGTTTCCTATTTTATTTTAAAGTATTTGTCCCTTTTGTTTTAGTCTGACAGTGATATGTGTTGTTCCTCTCTGCAAACAAAGGAATGAACATCCCACACTGCATAAACATTTGTGTCACACTTTCCTTCTGAAATTAGTATTCTTTTAAACTGGTTAACACATTTGTACTGTCTCTGACACCTTTAACTATGACAACTATGAAACCAAATAGTGTACCGTGAACAAACACATCATTTGGGGCCGATTAGATTAATTACTATTCAGGACAGTGCTTAGATTAATTATTTTGTTTGTGTCGTATGTTCGTTAAGTGGTTGCCTGATTGCTGCTCAGAAGATTGATTACTTGTTGCATTTACCTTGTGGTTTCTGTGGGGAAAACATCTTTTAGGATTCATCACTTCTAAAAGCCCAGGGGGCTGGGTTGACATGAGAATGCTCCAGTAGAGCTGTAAAATGGAGAGTAGGCTGTGGAAAAAATGTGTTCTTTAAATAAACACCTACAGTGGTGGCTAGAGTAGCCATCAGATCTGTTTAACATCAGGAGAAACAATCAATGATAAAATTGAGTTAATACAGACTATACAATCTGAAAACCCAGCACACCACTTGGACTCTAAAATTGAGGTGAATAAGCACTTCCCAGGATGTTCTTGGTCTCCAGTAAGCTAAAACAAAAAACAAAAAACAAAAACAAAAACAGGGTCTGTGACTTTGTTATTTTACCTCTTAACTGTCATATACCTCACTTCCCAGTGGCTGTCACATGGCAGGTACTACTGCTATACGAGTCTGCCCCTTGCAATGGGGGCCCCCCTGGTCCCTCCTGAAGAGCCCATACTGCAGCCCTTTGAGGTGCTTGCCTCCCGATAGCAAACTACAGGGGGTTATGTGATGCATAAGAGCACGCATTATCTGCTGTGTTCGAGGGCTGACTGCAAGCACTAGGGAAGGATTTACGATAATAGGATTTTGTTGCAATGGGGGAATTGTACAAATTTAAATAGAAAAGTACTTTTGAAAGAAACAAATGCGTTAAGGATTAAAAATAGAGCAGCCTTTTGTTTAGTGGAAGGTTGGACTAATCTGTCTATTTGGGGACCAAAAAATACATTGCTTGAACATAATTGTATGTTACACCTATCTGTGACTTTGAATGCCTATGGCTGTATTAGACAAACAATTTTAGGACCCAAAGAAGCTACGTACATGTCTGCTGAATATACTATATCTTTCCCCAGAAGAGAGAGATTCAAGAATATTACTCTCTTTCCTACTCTTTTGACTTTATTATTTAGGTCTACTAATTGTAATCATAAACGACTACAATAACACAGATTCTTAGAAATAAGCCTCTGAAAGTGCTTAAGGCTTGGGATATTATGGATTAAAACTAAGCAAGCATTTTAACTAACATGCATCCCGGTAAATTAGAAAACAATAGTAAAATAATGAAAATGAAATAAGACTTGCCTCATGTTTCAATCAGTCTTCTGTTATGGCTTGAGACTTCAGGAGGCAAGCTATTTGCAAACACAAAGTATTTTTTAGCATTTCACATCATTTTGAATTTAAGACAATTAAACATCACAATTGTTATGTTGTTATGGCAAAGATAGCTTTCCTCCATAAGGTAGAGTAATTACCAAAGGAGAAATAGCCTAGAGTACAGGTATGGGACATTGATAAATGAGAAGATGATGAGAGATGGGCAGTGTTTGGGGGGTGGTTGGCTTTCTCCAGTGGTGCAAAGACTAGAAATAAGAGGAAATGCATTAGCCCAGCTGAAAATATATTTAGGGCCTTTTTGATTAAATTCTTCTTTTCCTCTGTGACTTGAAAACTGGAACTAGACAAGAATTAATTTTTTTTTAAACATTTTCCTTTCTCATTGACTGCCCTGTTGTTTCTTTGTGGGTATCTTCTTAAGTCCAGTAGGAAATTCTAGTAATTCAAGTTTTCAGGCCCCAAATCCCTCAGTTCTGACAGACTTGTATCTTGGGAAGTGGGGCTGAGACTATTATGGGAATAAAGTTGCTTTAAAACAAATTATCCATGGTTTGAAAACTCTAAGTTCAGCATTTTTAGAAATAGACTGGAATCCTGAGAAATGAACCCTGTTTTTCAAAGTATCCCCAATATCTTACTTGTCTTTTTCATATAGTATTATAGCTTTCACAACTCAGACCTATTTTAATAAATAAGTTGCTAATATTATTGAATTATTCAACTCTGAGAAAATTGAAAATATGTGTTTAGAACCTCACCGGAGTGTTTTAGCTGTTGTCTTAATTATAAAAGCAGCATGTTAAATGTATCTGTAAGAGCTAAATGTATCTATAAATTAATGAAACTCGTTTCCATGTATTGTTTACTAAAATCATTTCATTGCTTTATGGTCACACCTCAGACTGGAGACCAAAGGAAGGATTTAATCAGGAGAATGACTTCTGTCCAATTAGTATCATATTCTAACTGAATCAGCCATACTTTACGCCTTTTCTTTACCTGTCAAAATGTCCAAACTGGTTTTATTTTTTATTTTTTATTGTCCAAACTGAGCTGGCTTCCATTTCTGACAGACTTGACTTTGAAATGTTTTTGCTTATCTCAAAGATAGAGAGATTTTTCTTTCTGGCTTGAATTTCTAACTTCTATCTTCCTTCCTCAGCTTCCTGCTTGATATCTTTCCCCATGTTAAATTAGAAAGGTGAATCTGCTTCAACATATAATTGTACAGGATTTTTAAAAAGATGATATGCTATTCATATATTAACTACCTGCTTTTATAATTATTTGGATTCAATAAATCAGTTTAGAAAACAGTGTAGGTCATAATTCATAAATCTGAAAACAGAAGATATTTTAGTTGCTCAGAATATCACTGAAATCCACTTTTGTTAACATTTTCTTAAGACTAGAAAACAACTAGGTCTACAGAAATATTTGAGAAAAATTTGTCTTTTGATGTGTGTTCATTTCAGGTATTTATTTTGTAGTTCCACTGCAGATGAGGAAATAAGAGTCTACATTTAAGGAATGCATCTTATCTCTTTCATATTTGTCCCAGTCAGCTCTCTAGAAGTAGAGAATTTTTCCCCCTTTGTACTTAAAACAATGAAAAGACCAGAAGCCATCAATACAGTTATTTTGGACATCTTAATGAAAACATTGAGTCGCTACTCAGCTGTAGTACTCACTTGACTTAGAAGTGATTGTGAATATATCCCAAAATACCAGCCTGACTGTACATACATAATTTGATCCCTATCCATTGACATGCTGTAAGGATAGTGGAGGATTTCAGTTCCGGGAGGATTAGAGCCCTCTTTGTCCGGGCCCCCACTGAAAGAACCTTTCCCACGTGTTAGTTATGGAGACACATAGCAAGGAGGGAAGCAAAGCTGTATGACAAATGTCCTGTGGAGCAGGGCAGAGAACAAAGGTGTAGACACAGCTTGCTGGAACTTCACTGAACCAAATATCTTATTCTCTTAATGACCTTAGCAGTGAGAAAGTATCCTGCATTTTCACTTTAATAATCCAGCATCCCTCCCATGCTTCCTCTGTTTCAGTAGCCTCAGGCCTATGGCAACACAAAGAGCTTTTTACCCCAAGATATTTTATTATTTAGGACATTATCAGTGTTAATAGGGCCTCCATTCCCATTTTCCAATTTTGGACAAGTGGGATTAAAAGCATTACATGAAAGACATTGTCAGACTAATCCCTTCTCTACCTTGGCACTGTCCATGTTGCCCTGTATAGATAGGATCATCCATATTTGGGTTTATAGGATGACTCTTGTTAAGTTGAATGTTCTTACTGGGATTGTATGCTCTTTTATATAATGCTTTGCTCAGGGCTACTCATAGGAAATGTTTTAATAGCCCTATGAAGTGTTTTTGTTTTTCTTTTCCACTTTAATAGTAGCTGAGGAAAAAAGTCCACTTGATGTTGCTGAAAAAATTGTCAGTATTTAAAAATAATGCAGGTTCTCCTCTCTGAATTAAAACATGTTCCTTCATCTACTCCCTAGACAAAATAATTTTTAAAATTGAATGAAAATAAAAACAAAAACAGCTCCATAATAGACTATTTTATTTAAAAAGGAGAAACAATTGGGGTGTCAACTTAGATTTTTTCAGGGGCATGCATAAACAGATACAGTTTATAATAACAGCAAAGACTCACATGGCAATTTAATGTGCCCATTTACTTGTCCAAGCATTTACTTCTTCAAGAAACCCCTATTTAAAGTTGCTATTATTCTATCCTTACTTTCCAAATGAGGAAACTGAGGCACAGAAGTTAAATAACTCACTGGAGTTCATGAACAACTGAGTGGCAGAATGGGATCGCATCTCAGGGGCCCACCTCACAGGTTCCAACGGGCTGCTTCACCAAGTTCCTGTTGCCTAGAGGGAGAGTTCAGACTCCAAGCAGTGGGCACACTTTGGCAAGCCTGATCTACACAGCAGAAGACTTTCATTTGATAATGTGACCATCTTCGTACAAAGAAAGTAAGCCATTTTGCTGTTGCTGCTGCTACTGTTGTTGTTGTTATGGTTTATTTGGTTTGATCCTTGGTATGGAGGAAACAACAAAAAAAGGATTCAGAGAACACAAAATGTTTCATCTGAGAAACCCAACAGGAAAATGGGAAGGACACTAAGTAAAGGAATACTTCAAAGGAGCTCTAAAAACTAATCAGCTCTGTAACAGGGGTGACAAAAATTTGATTGGAATTAGGGACAGGAAATAAAAATATTTAGGAAATGCTGGTCTTAAAATAATGCACTATAAAAATTCGTTGGGTTTTAAAAACCAGAAAGCCATTAAAATTGTAAACACTAGTTTCTAAGGAAACCAATAATTTTTATGAGTCATATTATTGCCATTTTCTTTCTTTCTTTTCTTTTTTTCTCTTTTTCCCCTCTGTTTTCTGGTATATTTCTATGCAACCAAAATTCCAAAGCAAATTGCAATTTTACAACTTCCAGTTGTTTCCATATGCATCACTGGACCTTTCACACTAAAATTCTCACTTGGGTCAAGGTAACAAATATGTTCATTGTGGAAAACAGTGTTATCCATAACAGGGATAAATTAGGAATCATACTGTATAAGGCATACAATGTATTATAGCTTTGATTTACTAACCCATATACTCATTAAAATTAGACACAGCAAACACTTATTAAAGTCATTTATTTGAACTCTGAACTTGTTGCTTTGTGTGGTTTTCATAGATACAAAGTTTTTTCTAACATTTATTCATTTTCGGGAGACAGAGAGAGACACAAAGTGTGAACAGACGAAGGGCAGAGAGAGAGGGAGACACAGAATCTGAAATAGGCTCTAGGCTCTGAGCTGTCAGCACAGAACTCAACACAGGGCTTGAACGCGTGAACTGTGAGATCATGACCTGAGTGGAAGTCAGACGCTTAACCGACTGGGTCACCCAGGTGCCCTAATTTTCATAGATCTAAATCCAGAATCTGTTAGAACTCATTTCTAGGTCTTCTTCCCTTAAGTTCTACTCTTGATTTTCCCTCTCTAACATTATTATTCTGCTGGTAATGAATAATTTATGTTTGCTACCTCTATGTTACCCTCATTATATGTTCCCCACAAGATAAAAACCTTAATCTTGCTATTTGCTTCATTCAAATATCAATCAACTACCTCTCTCTAGTGTGTGCCTTAGATGGCAGAGTTTTGGGGGGTTTTGTTATTGTTTTTTGTTTTTTTTTTTAGACTGATTTCATTTCACTAAGTCTGTATTTTATTAATAATTATTAAAATCTTTATAATTATTTTAATATCTTGAGTCAGAAATATAATTTTAAATTCTGCTATTTTTAATTATAGTCATGTTGATTCAAACTCCAGAATAACAAAAACTTATTATTGAGGCCGGAAACTAAGCTAGATGAGAGAAAGACACCACAGAACTATGATTGTGTGAACACTTCATTCTCTCCTTTTGGATGCAAATTCTAGGTTATGGAAACATAACTCTGGAATGCAAAAGACACACATTGAAAATTAAAATTTTGGCCATGTATCCATGATAGTAAACAATAGTTGAAAAGTGAAAACACTCATTTGATCATTTCACAATAGTAGTTTTCTGTGATAACATCATATAAAAATGAATGAGTTTATTGACCTTCCCAGCTCTCCAAATAGCCTACTTGGATTGGTCCCTGACAAGAGCAATTTCTACTAATATGGACTATAAAGATGCTTTGTGGGATGGGGACAAGATGATTCAATTCTTATTCGATACTTTTGGGGGGCTGCTTTGAGACCTCTTTTCTTACTTCAGAAGCTAAATGTGTGGACAAGAAGATCCCCATTTCACTCTGACATTATTCAGTGAGGAGAGGGTCTACCCTGCCTCCAACAGCTGTAGTAGCAACAATGACCTTCACAGTGTGAAACTCAGTTGGAGCATCAGCAGCGAGACAAAAGTAACTACAGCTGGTAATAGACCCACTGAAGCTTCTGACTTGTGAACAGGATCTTTGGCAGCAGTCACTACCATCATTTCCAGAACACATTACGGCTCAGAATGCCAGGGCGGACTTACCTCTGTTTTGACATCCTCCTGTCTAGCTTTTCCAGGCTCCAAACTAAGAGCATCTCCACCATTGTCAGCTGGCAATACTATTGTCAAGATGCTAGTGATTAGGAATCCCCAGAACTTACTCAATTGAGATTTCCCTCCCAAACCACACACACACTGCTCTGGTTTCTTCTGTCAGCATTTCTGCTGCTCCTGCTGCCTGATAGACCAGGTAACTGGAAGTCAGTGTTTAAAAGCCAGTATTTTAGGGGCACCTGGGTGTCTCAGTTGTTTGAGTGCTCGACTTTGGCTCAGGTCATGATCTCATCAGTTCAAGTTCTACATCAGATTCACTGCTGTTAGGACAGAGCCCACTTCTGATCCTCTGTCCCCCTTCTCTCTGCCCCCCCCCCACCTGCACTGGCTCTCTAAAAACAAACAAACAAACAAACAAACAAACAAACAAAACCATTTAAAAGCCAGTATTTTACATAGAGAAAGGAGGTCCCAGTTGGCACCACTTCCCAAGTTTTGTTTATGGGGAGCATGCAAGTGAGTCAAGGGATTTTGAGAACCCTCAGCCCAAATAAGTACATCTGAAGAACTCTAGTTACTCTAGTGACAATGGATCAGAACCCAAAGAAGAGGAGTCCTGGTGATATTAGTTGTTCTTTAATTCATTCCATTTTTCAAAGTTATTCATTCCTAATTCATTGACCCTACAAATATTTACTGACATCCTGCCTGTACTAGGCACTATTCTAAGTACTGGAGATATGGAAAGAAATAAGGTATACATCGTCCTTGGCTTCATGGAATGGGCAGTCTAGTACAAAATAAAGACATTAGGCAAATAAATACAGGATTACTTAATCATGTATGTGATAAATGCCATGTAAACATCTAAGATTTTCGTAAAACACCAGACAATTTATAGAAGCTAATTTGATAACAATAAATTAATTCATTAACATCATGTAAGAACGGCTGGCAATTAAAATTTTTCTTCCATTTATTTGTATGGAACCAGAAAAGACCCCGAATAGCCAAAGCAATCTTGAAAAAGAATACCAAAGCAGGAGGCATCACAGTCCCAGACTTCAAGTTGTAATCATCAAGACAGTGTGGTAGTGGCACAAGAACAGACACTCAGATCAATGGAACAGAACAGAGAACCAAGAAATGGACCCACAAACGTATGGCCAACTAATCTTTGACAAAGCAGGAAAAAATATCCAATGGAATAAAGACAGTCTCTTCAGCAAGTGGTGCTGGGAAAACTGGACAGCGACATGCAGAAAAATGAACCTGGACCACTTTCTTATACCATACACAAAAATAAACTCAAAATGGCTGAAAGACCTAAGTGTAAGATGGGAAGCCATCAAAATCCTCGAGGAGAAAGCAGGCAAAAACCTCTTTGATCTTGGCTGCAGCAACTTCTTACTCAACACGTCTCTGGAGGCAAGGGAAACAAAAGCAAAAATGAACTACTGGGACCTCATCAAAATAAAAAGCTTCTGCCCAGCGAAGGAAACAATCAGCAAAACTAAAAGGCAACTGACAGAATGGGAGAAGATATTTGCAAATGGCATATCAGATAAAGGGTTAGTATCCAAAATCTATAAAGAACTGATCAAACTCAACACCCAAAAAACAAAGAATCCAGTGAAGAAATGGGCAAAAGACATGAATAGACACTTCTCCAAAGAATACATCCAGATGGCCAATCGACACATGAAGAAATGCTCAACATCACTCATCATCAGGGAAATACAAATCGAAACCACAATGAGATAGATATCACCATACACCTGTCAGAATGGCTAACATTAACAACTCAGGCAACAGCAGATGTTGGCAAGGATGTGGACATAGAAGATCTCTTTTGCATTGCTGGTGGGAATGCCAGCTGGTGCAGCCACTCTGGAAAACAGTATGAAGCTTCCTCAAAAAATTAAAAATAGAACTACCCTACGACCCAACAATTGCACTAGTAGGTATTTATCCAAGGGATACAAGTATGCTGTTTCGAAGGGACACAGGCACCCCCATGTTTATAGCAGCACTATCAACAATAGCCAAAGTATGGAAAGAGCCCAAATGTCCATCAGAGGATGAATGGATAAAGAAGATGTAGTATATATGTACAATGGAGTATTATTCGGCAATCAAAAAGAATGAAATCTTGCCATTTGCAACTACGTGGATGGAACTGGAGGGTATTATGCTAAGTGAAATTAGTCAAAGAAAGACAAAAATCATATGACTTCACTCATATGAGGACTTTAAGAGACAAAACAGATGAACATAAGGGAAGGGAAACAAAAATAATATAAAAACAGGGAACAGGAAAAAACAGAAGAGACTCATAAATATGGAGAACAAACTAAGGGTTACTGGAGGCGGTGTGGGAGGGGGGATGGGCTAAATGGGTAAGGGCACTAAGGAATCTACTCCTGAAATCATTGTTGCACTATATGCTAATTTGGATGTAAATTTAAAAAAATAAAAAATTAAAAAAAAATTTTGTTTTCCATTTGCACATTTTATAAGATTAAAAAAAGTCTCTTCATAAAAATTTGAATAAATAATTAATATTTTATTTCTATGTCTGTTGTTAATAAATGGCAAATTTATTTTAAAGGGTAAACTCTTTTAGAATGACATTTGTTGGGCCAGCATTTACTGTATAAGGGAAACACAAGACCTGTATCAGGTACACTGTGAACTGTAGAAAAACTACACTCCAGGAGTTCATCCTCATGGAAGAGAAATAAGATACAGAGTAAAATAATCATCCAACAAAATATGAAATAAGGCCCAAGGGAGCTAATGTACATAATAAGTGCTATAAATGTGAAGTGAAAAACGGTAATGCACAGACTAATACTTTTGTCCTGATTGATACATTTACAGATCAAGATTTATTAAGGTGTTTTTAAAAAACTACATATTGTAATACCAAGAGTAAATCATATGAAATCAGTGATTCCAGATAGTTAGGGTTACATAAGTGAAGATGGGGAGGGGAACTAGATCGGTTAGCAACATTATGTGAAGGATGAGATAATGAGGGCAGTTCAGGGAAGAGAAACAATGAAAGGTATTTTATAATAAAAATTCAAGGTATGCCTGGAGATGAGCAGTAGGCCAGTTGGTTAAAATACAGATTTATTTTATTGTTAAGGAATAGACCACACAATTAGATTGGGATCTAACTGCAGTGAATTTTGAATGCCCGACTAAGGAGTTTATATTTTATCTGATAGTTAATGCCATTAAACAATGGTTTGGGGGCAGGAGAGTGTTATGATCAAAGTAGAAAAATCAATCTGGATGCAACACACATAACGAGGGTGACATTGTACATTTTAATTACTCAAGGTAGTAGCTGGGAGTTGAGGAATAAATACATGAATTAGAAGATCTTAAAAATCACTTATGTTGACTTGAGCATATGGTATGCACATTTCCCAGGAGCATATTGACCTTCTGTTAAGAAAAAAAAAAAAGAAGGAAAAAGAATCCCTCCCTTCACCCCAAAAAGGAGGGAGGTAAAAAACAAAATAAAGGGCTGTTTGTAAGTCCATCTGTTGGTGGTAAACACTTTCTCTGGTGCACAACTGTATTTATGGCTGTGAATGTTCATAATTAAGGGAACTGCTATAGATATGACTGGATTGAGAATCCATCCATTTAGAAGATATGGCGACAAAGGACTGGAATGCATTATGTAGCACAAAAAATGCAAAGTTGGCCATTGACTTATGTGTGAATTACTATTGCAAACGGTTCTGATCAAGGAGGGGAAAAAGTCTTGGAATCAATGTTGCCTTTATTGCCAAGGAGAATGGGAGTACGTATAGCCCGAAGTTTTGGCAAATCCCAATTGTTTACCTCAAGTATGTGGCCGCCAAGGCTCCTGGGAGAATGCGTGTATGGATATGAGAGGGAGGGCAGCTGTGGAGAAAGCTAGTAACATCTCTAAGTTAGCTTTCTTCTTTTTTTAAATTTTCTGGAAACCTTTAAGATAGGCAGGCTTTCACCTTTGAGGCCTGTACTAATTTTTGAGGCACATTTTTACTCTTTCCATTTAGGCATTAATCAGGAAGTTGGTCTTTTCAAAGTGTGAATCATGAATAGTGACTATGAAACCTTTTAAGAATGGAGTAGGAAAGATATTAGCACTTTGGGGGATGGCTGCTTGGCAGAGTGAGAGAGTTAATGAATACTCTAAGTTATCTAGCACTTTTTATCTATGGTAATTAGCTTTAACAAGGCAAGTTTAAAAAAATGCTTCCCAAGTCTTGTACGTGTAACTTCCCACTTAGCGTTTCTTGTCTCCCTACAAGCCTTATAACCCGAGGCAGTCCCAGATATTCCCTATGGGAAAGATGTATTTGAGAGTTATGCTTACGGCACTTGCCTTTATTAGTATTTTTGAAAAAATCCCATTTTAACATTCACTTTAACGTTTGAGAATTCAAGAATCTGGGGTTAGATTTAAGGATTATTGTTGGAATTTCATAGAAAAATAATGGAAGTAAGGTATATGAATCGTGAACCAAACGCATCTTAATTAAATATTACAAAACTCCACATCTTTCTTCAAAATACAGTATTTCTCTTAGGAGTCTTCTTATCGTAATTTGCCAAACATTCCAAGGCATTATAGATACTAAGCTATCTTGTTTGATATTTGTTAGTGGATGACAGGAGATTAATCTAGAATCCCTTTGTTATTTGTTTGCACAGATCCACAGCACCTTCTTTCCCTTTGCCTGGAGAACACACACACACACACACACACGCACACGCACACACACACACACACACACACACCCTTCTGTTTTTCAGAATCCTTAACCACACACCCCCCCACCTCCAATATCATTTTGCCACCTTGTTGCGCAGTTCTGTAGCTGGTTGTTCCTTAAGGTGACGGTCCTATTGATCATGTTACCTCCCACACAATTTATTGGAGGTTTACTCCTCCCTGCCATTTTTTTTCCTTTGTGAGGATTGAAGAGGCCATTCATTATAGAAATGGCTTCATTAAAAAAGCAACCCCAGAGTTCTAGTGGATTAAGCCATTTAGCTACAGAATAAAATCCTTCACTATCCTATGGTAATTGATGCCCCCCATTCTTTCCTTATGAAGTTAAAAGACTATATATGGATTTTTCTTTCATTTTTTTTTATAAATACTCTTTGGACTTTTATACCATATCATGTTTTATTCTTTGAGCAGAATTCCTGGCTATAGCTCTTTGTTCTTGTTTCTTTATATATTGGCAGATTTAAAAATAGAAATAATTTTGTGTCTATTGGGCTGATCTCAACATTTTCTCTATTTACATTAGTTTAAAGCATCTTTGGGTCACTTCCTTCTCATTTTTTTTCTGTTTGATCTCTGTGTTTGGCCGCATTTGTGATAAGGGAGGGCTGAAGCAGTGGCTGGGTCCAGACTTCAGTCCCTTTGTGCACCTGTGAAATTCCCTTGGGAAGCACTGCCTGTTACACATGGCTTGCCTCCACTGACATAAAGGTTTTGATCAAATATTAAGGCAGGATGTTTCATGTGTCTTGGGTGCAGTGAGAATTTTGCCGATTTACCTCTTTCACAAGATGAGGAACACCTTCCTTGACTGTGTCTTCACTCACCTTTCTCTCCAGTGTCCTGTGCAGCAGGCATCAACAAATATTTGCTGAATGAATGAATGAATGAATGGATGTACAAATGAATGAATGTTGCATGAAGGACTAATCCTGGGGTGGTGATTATAGCTTGTTTTCTCATTATTCCAATATTAGATTTCACTGCCCTCTCTCAGGAGACTGCCTCCTTGAGTTCCCTGGAGAATTATGGAAGAGCAGAGCTGATGAAAATGTATAGTAAATCGGGGGGGGGGGGGGCGGGAGGGCGCGCAAGGACAGGAACCCAGAATTCTCTGTGTCTGTAGACTGGTACACTGTTATGGATTCATCCCTCCAGGCTCTATAAATTACTTTTTCAGAAATTAGAGGATTTTCTTTAATGAAAATTCAAATACAGCACTTCTCCGAATGGTGAGAGTCTGGAAGTGGGAAGATTTCTTGAAAGCGAGTCAACCAAGTAGTCAGCTAACTATGATTAACAGAATAATCGAAGGCATTGAAAATTCTCTGTCATGAATTAAGATTTGCAGGGCTGCAAGCCTAAACAGTGAGATGAATATCACATGGAGACTTCTGAAAAGCAGCACGTTCTTTCTGTTAGGTGATTTGGTTGGTCAATACCCTTAGTTATTTTGAAATCACTTGTTTACAACTTACTCTAGGCCAAATGGCTTTCTGTTAAATTTTTAATATGAGGAGTAAGAAATATGAGCCCCAAATATGTCTTAAGATTTTCAGTCATGCTTCTCTTTTGTTAGAAGTACAAGAAATTATTTGTCTAAGAAATACATAAGAAAATAAAGCAGAACTATGAAAACATAGCAAAAAAAAAAATCAGAGCTTCCTCTTTGGTGTTCTGATTGGCCTACTACTAGTGGGTGCTTTTCTTTAATTCAGTAACTGGAAATGATCAATATATTTGAGAATGCATCTTGGAATTAATGGACAAATTGAAACTTCTCCATTTCTCTTTCCCTTGCCCCAAGCAAAATTAATCTGTCCAATCTCTGTGTCTGTAATATTTTCTAGATAATTCTAATTGTGTTCGTCACATTTCAGAATGCTGTTTTAACCACATCTTTTTCCCTTTGCTGGAATGTGAGGTTCTGCATGTCTTTAATGTTTTTCCGCCTGTAAATATCCAGTATGTGTTAGCTGGGATGGGGACCACTGACAAGTATCAGTTGATGGTGATTTGGGAGATAAAATGGCGTATCAGAAAAGTGTGCTGGATGTGCAGTTGTTCCAAGTTTAGCTTTCTTGTCACATGGCCAAGCCATTTAGCCTTCTGAATTCCAGTTTCCTCATTTATAAGAAGAGGAAAGGGGAGCCTGAGTGGCCCAGTCTGTTGAGCATCCGACTTTGGCTCAGGTCATGATCTCACGGCTCCTGAGTTTGAGCCCTGCGTCAGGCGCTGTGCTGACAGCTCAGAGCCTGGAGCCTGCTTCGAATTCTGTGTCTCCCTCTCTCTCTGCCCCTCCCCTGTTCACTCTCTGTCTCTCTCTCTCTCAAAATAAATAAATATTTTTTAAAAATTTTATAAGATGAGGAGAATAGTTACAAAGAATCAAAAGTAAGATGATGTGTGGACTGCTTTCAGATCTTTAACATGTTTATTCAATTGATATTATAATCCTGTTAACATTTTAGCCAGTGGAAGTGCACTTTCGCCTCCCTAACTTTAATATGTGTCCGCAAAAATTATCGATTTACCTAAAGTTTCAAGATATGGGGTCTCATCCACAAATATCCTTTCCTTCATGTTAACATTTATTGAATCCCTAGTATGTTCACAGTGCTATGATGAGTTAAAGGGCATTGATGCACCTTCATAAACTACAGTCTGACTATAGTCATGACCCATTGTAGTATGGTGTACAACAAATAGAGAGAGTAGAAGTTCAGAGACTGCTCCTCTGCTGCTTTTACTTTACCAAGTCAGCATGGATTTGCAAGACATGTAGACCTCTGTTAAAATGTCCACACTCAGCCTCCATTGTCTTCCCTCTGCAAAAAGGATGACAGGATCTACCTTATAGGGCTGTAAAGAGATTAATGGGAAATGCATGTTAAACGCCAATGGCGATGCCTGATATATGGAAGACATTCAACCAATGGTAGCAATTTTGATCATTATCCAAGAAAGAGAAAAGTCAGGTGAGGTTTTATCAGGGACTTAGAGCGTGCATTAGATATGGAGGCAGAAGCCAAGTTTTCGTAAATGAAGAAGGCACAGAGGAAACTGAATCAATACCATCATCAAGATAAACCCAGTACTCAAGCTAGAAACCTGGGTATCAACTGTAGCTCCTTTCTTCCCCTCATACTTACTCTAATACTCAATTCACTACCAAGTTCTATCAATTTTGACTTCCAAATGTGTCTCAAACTTACATAGTCCTCTCAATTCTTACTGTACCCCTCCATTCCCAGAACCTCTCTTCAGCCATGATTCCTTTAGCTGCTCTCAGTCCCAACAGTGTCTCTCACTGTCTTGCCCCAAGGGCTTTGAACATGCTGTTTGTTTACCATAGGACACTTATGGGGGGGGGCACCTCGGTGGTTTAGTCCGTAAAGCATCTGACTCTTGATTTCAGCTCAGGTCATAATCTCACAGTTTGTGGGTTCGAGCGCCATGTCAGGCTCTGTGCTGACATTGCAGAGCCTGCTTGAGATTCTCTCCCTCTCTCTCTACCCCTACTGTTCTCTGTCTCTCTCTACCTCTCTCAAAATAAATAAACATTAAAAAAAACCATAGAACACTTAGCCTCCAGCCACCTTTCCTTCTCCACACTGAGCACACACTAAACACACATACACTTGCACCTAGAAGCTTTTCCTCCAGTAAGTTTTTAGTATAGTATTGGTTGCCAGTTTATCTCTCTCTGTCCTTCACTTCAATATAAGCACAAAAGTCACTCTGCTAACCATCAATTTCCACAAGTTCCCAGTGCCATGTCTAACAATATTCCTGTATCTAACCCCCAAACTTTGCCTTTCTTTCCATTACTATGGATGATGAGTTGACCCCCATTCTATCCACAATGAACTTCTCTCTACATCTATAGATCCCATCCCTTCTCACCAAAGAAGAACATTGTGCCAGACATTCTACCTTTTCTCCTACATCATCACTTTTCCTCTCTAACATCATGTATGCAAATATGCTAAACTACATCCCATCTTTAAAAAAAAGAAAGAAAGAAACTACCTTGCCTTAATGTCTCACCCTTCTGCCCATCATCCAGTTTCTCTCTTCCTTTTTACAACAAAGTTCCTTGAAAAAGTTGTCTATACTGTGTTTCTCTCTACATCTTATTCCATTCTCTCTTTGATCACACTAGTTAGACTTTTGTCCCTACCATTTTTACAGATCAGTTCTTATCAAGATCACCACTGATCTCCACATTGCCACATTTAATGATAAGATCTCAAGCTTCACCTCTCTTGATTTTTTGACACAGTGGATTTAGTTGATTACTACCCCCTTCTTGAAACACTGTCTTCCATTGGCTTATTGGCCTGTTCTATCTTGATTCTCTTATCACTCTTTCTCACTCTCCTTTGTGAGTGATAAGCCCCAAACAGCTCAAATCTCATCCTCACCACTGAATTCCTACTTACTTACTACTTACTTACTTAGTACTTACTTACTGCCAACTTCTTATTGCTTAGTTTCTAGTAAGCATTTTGAACTATCTTAAACAAAATTCCAATTCTCACTTCCTGCCCAAAACCACTCCATCCACATACGTCCCCAGTTCAGTGCAACTCTATTCTGCCAGTTGCTTAGTCCCCAAACTTTAGGGTTCTTTTTAAATCACCTCTCCCCATCACCTCCAAAACCTTGGACTCTTCTCTTTATCACAGCCAGTTTATTAACAAATACATCTAGAATCCAACAGTCCCAGCCACTGTCATCTCCCATATGGATAATCACAGTAACCTCCTGTCTGGTCTCACTGTTTCTACCTGATAGTCTTTTACCAAGATGACATCCAGAGCAATTCTTGTAAAATGTAAAGCATAATGTACCATTCCTCTATTAAAATATTTTCCAGTTTTTTCTTGTCTCTAAGAAATAAGGGTCAAAGTTAAAGTCTGTATGGTGGCTCTACTACCTCTCTGACTTTACCTCCTGCTAATCTCTCCTTTTCTTAGTTTGCAACCCCATAGGCCTCTTTTTGGCTTTGACTACACACTCAAGCATTCCTCCACCCCAGGGCCTTTGTGTCTGCTACTCTTTCTGCCTGGAATTTTTTTTTAGCCCCCACGTTGACATGGGTCACTCTCCTTTTCCACAGTTCTCTGCTTTCTTGTCACCTTTTCAGTGAAATCTTATTTGATCACCTAAGTAAACTAGTATTCCCACCCTTACCCTTGGCTTATTCAATTCTGTTTGCTCTGCTTTATTATTATTATTATTTTTCATAGCACTTACTGTTTCATGATACATTATTTGTTTATTTTCTTCCTTTATCCACATGAAGGGAACTCTGTGATGACGGGGCCTTTACAGTGCCCATCCCCACCCCCATTTATTATTATCCCCAACACCTAGAAGAATATCTAGTACATAGAGTGTGATGGAAAAATATTCTTTGTTTTAATTTTTTTTAATGTTTATTTTTGGCTGAGAGACAGACAGAGCATGTGAGACAGACAGGGTCTGAGACAGACAGAGGGTGGGGCAGAGAGAGGGAGAAATAGAACCTGAAGGAGGCTCCAGGCTCTGAGCTGTCAGCACAGAGTCCGACACGGGACTCGAACTCACGAGTCGTGAGATCATGACCTGAGCCAAAGTCAGACGCCCAACCGACTAGGCCACCCAGGCGCCCCTGGAAAAACATTCTTTGAATGAACAAATGAATGAATGAGGCCCTTAGTTCACCATGGGAGACTAGTATATCAATCATTCCTTCTAGCTCTGCAGCACAAATATACTAGCATGTACACACTCTTGGGCATGTTACATTTCATGTCTTTAAAATACTTCGCAGTTTCTCTGAGTTCTTTACAGAGGTTTTGTTTTTTTTTTTTTCTTTCCTTGTTCCGACTTCTGCCTTGAACTTTCATCAATTTAACTAAGCATGTAGACATCAGCAGCTTTAAAGCTGCCTTATGTTAATGCCTTCACAACAGTGGTCTAAGCAGTTGTTTTGCTTTTAGGATGGCTGGTTCTGTAATTTCTATTCATGTTCCAAATGCCATTGAAAAGCCACTGAATATTACACAAAGTATGCCAATATGAAAAATATCATCAACTGCCATTTTATCTCAAGTTGGGCTTCAGCACAGCAAACTGTTCCAAATTTGGTGAAAACCAAATCCAAGTCACCTTAAGCAGGAAGACAGATGCAAAACAGCAAGTAACTTTCCAAAGCAGGAAACAAACTTAATTCGTTCAGCCAGTTAGAGCCGCATTTTATTGTATTATGTTTTAACATTTTTCTACCTGTCACTTGTATTGAGTTTTTCATGCTTTAACCAGAACCATTTTTATCATTCTTGCAAATAGTTTTGTAAAATATAAAAATCCCATTGTAGATTGCTATAGGTGCCTTATTTGCGAATTTACTATCGTGATTTCAAAGCTCAGGCTTTGTCATCAGGCAGATCTCAGCTTGAAACAATGCTCTTTGAATTCTCATCTCCGCAAAGTCATAAAATTACGTAACGTTTCTAAAATTCGGTTTCCTCATTTATGAAATGGGAAGAGGAAGTTTGTTACAATGATGGAAATAAATGGTATATAGCATTTACTAGTATTTAATATGCATTTTTTAGTATTTCTGTTATTATTAATTATACTGTCAGAAAGACTATTTATTAAAAGCTCCTAATTTGGGGCTGCATTCACCTCTAAAATGCAAACTTTTTGCTCCCTTCCTAAATGAAGCTTATCAGCCTGAATGCATTGACTTGACCCCATAAAATGCAGCGTCTTCTCTTTTCTCCTTGTCAAGGCCTGACATATTTCTTTGAAATTAAGAATTAAGTTTTTCAGTGATAGTGTGTCTTCTGAAAAGAAGACAAGTTAGCATGCTCCTAGGTTTGCCTTACTTGCATAAATATGTTTTATTTTAAGAGAAGGCCCTCATATAGCAAAAGCGCCCTTTACCTATAAGAAGCATACACCTTATAGGATGATTGTAATAATGAGGAAATGGACTACACATCCGGTGATTTCATTACAAGTGCTGAAGAACTAATTAAGCAACAGAAGATGTTCTACATATTCAACCAAAAGGATTTGAAAGGCTAATCGCTTACCACAATATTTAGACATAAATCTAAAACTAAGAAAATTTAAATGGTTACAATCACTTTGTTTATATAAACACAGATTATGAGTTTAGTCTCTAGGTAGCATAAATCGATTCAAAATATATTTTAATTGAGATTGTAAGCATTATTATCAGTAAAAACCAGTTAGAAATCAACAAATTGGATCTAAACATTTATCTTCTTCAAGCATTTATTACTTTTGTTTATAACCTCCAAATTTCCCTTTTCCATTTTATTACAGATTCAGCTTATGAAAAATGAACACCAGATACTCAGAGGTTGTATTTAAAAATAATGAAAGCATGTTTTGGTAACTGGCAGACACCAAAAACCTCAAGAAACCCAACCTGCTGATGACTAGGAATCCTAAATAACTTAATTGTAGTATCAAACTGATATATTCCAATGAAACAGTTATTTTGTTATGGATGGATATTTAATTAAAACTAGGTAATGGAGGTAAAGTTAACATGAACAAGGACATGACACAGAGATGTGTTGTTGACCCTCCAGAGTCTGGTTAAATAGACATTTCCCCATCTTTGGGTCAAAAAAGTGCTGCTAATCTGAGACAAGAACGTGATAAGGTATAGAGCTTTGCAGGATAACACTCCAATCATGTTTGGCTCATGAATATATATTAGTGACTTCAGAATCTAGGGCATGCACTGTCTTTTAAATGCATCGAAAAAAATGACATTAATGAAAAGAAGGAATTATGGGGAGGTAAGACCTTGTTCTGTCAAGTTTAGTACCTGTTCTAAAAACAATGATTCAGAATTTTAAGCTAAAACCGTCTCTTCTAGTTAAAACTCCCTTCTGACCAAATAGTGATGTAGAGAACTTTTAAAAGTCAAATGGAAATCACTTTCAGTAAAATACCCTTAATATTTTTAAGGGACTCTTCCAACAAATATTTATAGAGTGCCTCCTAGTGTCAAGTCTGTGCCTTTACAGATGACCTAGTTACTTATTACCATCAACAATAGCGTCGTCCAGCTTTTTGAATAATGATACTAATTCTAGTATTCTTAAAGGAACTGAAAGCAGTTACTCAGTATTGTTTTTGAATATTTTTTAACGTGGTAAAATGTTTCCTTCTCTGCAGCTCCTTTCAGAATATAGAATAATGGGCGTTGTTTCTTCCCTGAGGAGTTTATATTACAAACTAATGACTCTCTGCATTTGCTGCACAACTTTTTAGCTCTCTGCTGGACTGATCTGAGCATCAGTGTCCTCGGTGGCTAATAAATGAGCATTTTACAGAGAATTCCACTGGGAAATGGTATTCAAATCAGCCCTCCAGGGCATTTTGTTACGGTGAATTCCCATAGGTACATGGAGCAAAATGATGAAGAAGTTCACCCTTGGGAAGGTTATTTATGTGTTTCAGCATGGCTCTGTGGAATACCTGGAAACCCTCAGAGGCAGCCATAAACCCCAGAAGGAACCATTTTCCCCCATATGTACATATTTGAGCAAGTGAAAGTTAATTTGTATTTAAGGAAAAGTTGTTGAGGGATGGTGTTGAGGTTTGATAGTGTTCACTAAGTCACTTGAAAAACCAGTCTTTAAAAGTGATCTGTAATGTATGAATTTGGCTTTCAGTGCTGTTGTATCAAGAGAGTAGGCATTATCATCATATGACCATTAAGTATAAATGCTTAAGCAGTTTAGAACACTAAAGTCAGAAGCACTTAAAAGCTCTAGTAAAATTGTCTATAGTACACAACTAATCTACAGCATCATAAATACTTAAAGATTACTTAGCATATGTCTTACTATCATTGTATTTCAAGGAGCTTCCTTTTTATATGATGATAAGAAGTCAAGATCAATAATTTCCCATTTCTTAGTAAAGGAATAAAATGCTTATCTATTTATCCCTTCTATGAAGGTTATTTCTTTTTATTCTCTCTCTCTCTCTCTCTCTCTCTCTCTCTCTCTCTCTTAACAGTATAAAGCCTTGATAAATGGTGGGGGTGACCCAGAGCTGACAGATATCAAGACAAGCAAGTCCTGAAAAGGGCGGGAAGGTTGTGAGGGACCTGAGGGAAGAGAACAGCTGAGTGATGTAGAAGAAAATGCATAGAACTGGAAGGGAGAACTTGAATTCAGACATTAGGAGGTTTGAATCCTGGTGAAAGCATTTATTCGTTTGTAAATTAGGGCACGGTATACACTCCCTAAAGTTATTACAAATTCATACCCACCTCTAAGAATATTTTTAAAATATTTATTTATTTATTTTGAGAGAGAGAGCCTGTGTGTGCAAGCAGCAGGGGGTGGGAGGGGTGGAGAGGGAGAAAGAGAATCCCAAGCCGACTCCACACTGTCAGCACATGGGGCTCAAACTCACATGACCTGAGCTGAAATCAAGGTTCGGATGCTTAACCTACTGAAGCACCCAGGGCACCCCCACCTCTAAGAATTTTTAAGGAAATTATATGAGGTATGCCTTTGGAAGTGCAAAATCTAAAGCATCATGGTTATTTTTGTTGGTAGTTTTTGGTTTTTGTTTTGATTTGATTTGATGTTTTGGTGGCAAAGGGATGTATTTGCTTTGCTTTTTTTTTTTTTTTTAAACACAAAACCTGTGGGACTGGAACAGCAGCCATTCCTGCCCTCTTTCCCCTTCCTTCTTTCCATGAAATCTCCATGAGAGTGCCTTTTAACTCTGACTAATAGGTGCTGAAACAATATTTGAAAAATGAGTAAAGTTTTCTTTTTCCTCACAATTCTGAATGTTTTTCTCAATTTGGAATGTGAATTATATACCTCCTTATAATGGCTTTAGGTTTACACGGGCCATATCATATGTTGGTCTGTGGGGCTCTTGGTGACTGTATATCACTCACAGTCAACGTCCTCCAGAGTGCCCCAGTCAGTGCTCACTGTACCTGTTAACTGAATGGAATGCATTCAGTATAAACTGACCAACCTTTGGCATCTTACTTCTCAATGACTTTTTTTTCCTAATGCTTTCTTCCTCTCCTGAATGTTACCATTACAACAATTTTATCATTATTATCAATAACTAGACCAGGTGCTGGGAATTTGAGAATTCAGGCACACTCTGTGCACTCGGAACTTACAATTTATTAATATCAAACATTTAGTGACCTCTTATGTGCCAGCCACCCTGTTAGACTTTGGGTATGTTTTACCGCTTGGATTGCACAAGAACCCGTGGAGGTGGACGTTATTATTATTCACAATTTTACAAATGAGGGAATTCAGGCTTGAGGAGTAACTTTGCCAAAGCCACAGGAGGTGGTGCTGGGATTCTACCCCAGCAGGCTGTCTTCAGGCCCCTTCAGGGAAGACAAGTAACACTGTAAGGTGTTATATGCTAAGTGTCCACACAGAATGTTTAAAGCACCATCAGATTTCAAAAAAATGAAATGCCTCGGTGGGCATGTTATTTGGATAGACTTGGTTGCATAGATAGAACTTGAGTTTGAACAGTAAGTAAGGGCAATAGTAATAATTTGAAACACTTATATAGCACTTACCAGAGATCAGTTGTTTATAATTAACTCATGTATGCTTCACAATAACTCTATGAGACAGGCACATAGTATGCCCATTTTACAGATGGGGAAACTGAAGCATAGACAGTTAAATAACTTGTCCAGGTCTCCCAGCCAGTGAGAAAAGGGTTTAGAGGAACAGCAAAGAGTGGGGATAGATTGTCCAGATGAGAGCCGTATCTAGGAAGTTTAGAAAGAATCAAACATATTCTGCCATATGAGGGCTTTCTCTGGGCAATGAATAAGAAAGCACTTGACACAGGTTATCTCTTACTACTGACAAATTGTGGAGGGCACTAGATGCATTGGCTGAGGAATTTACACTCGAGTCTATGCAGGTATTAGAGTAACATTAACATTATCCTGAGCATTTATTATTTAGCTTTTCATTATATATAGAAGTTACTGTGCTAAGGCTCAGCTTAGACACTTTCTCTGGGAAGCTTCCTGACAATCCACTCCTACCTGTGGGATAGATGCCTCTCTGTGTTCCCTGAGGAACCAGTAGGTCCACATCCTTATAGCTCTCATCATGCCTTTGTATTTCCTTTGTTCATTCTGTCCACAAAGGATGCGCTCTAATGACAGAGGAGAAGAGCTTCTCTCTTATTTTCCTATGAATGAATCCCCCAGAACTTAGTAGGAAGCTTAGAATATAGAAGGTGTTAAATATAATCAGGTTAGTCACATGAAACATTTTCTGGACAAAATAAGATCTAGATATTAACTAATTTTGTTTCATTCTCTAGTTATCTTGAGTGCATGTATTTAAATACATCCCTGTGAAGTCTCATGCACATCAGGGGTAGGGATCAGACCTTTTCTTTTGTGCCCCTAACACTCTCTGCTGATTTCATCCTTAGGAGACTCTGTAAGTCCATATCAATGGCATCCTCCCTTGTGTGCAGAGGAAGACAGTGTATCAAGACATTTATTTACTAGAATTCAGCATAGTAGTCAGTCATTGTGCCATCAAACCATTAGTGTCCCCTTTCTCAGTTCTAGTGCCCTCCCAAACACCCCTCTAAGTTCTGGCCACACCTACTATTCACCACATCTCACATATCACATGAACTAGTCTGGCTGCCAGCTTTTGCTTACACCATACCCTCTGATTGGAAATGTTTCCTCTTGCCTTCTCCACTTGGTGAACTCCTACTCAAATTTCAAGGCTCAGACTACTGAACCTCTACCCTCAACCTTCCTCTTGCTAGAAGAATCAATTGTGTCTTCATATGATTTCCCATAATACTGGATACCCACTCCCATTAGAGTTTATCCATTGACTGTTTATCCAGGACTGGCCTTCCTTGCCAGCCAGTGAAATTGTAGGGGGCAAGGACTAGGTCCTATTCACCTCTGCATCTCAAGCACCTAGGACTGTACTTGACACAGTAAGTAATCAATAATTATTGGATGCATAATTAACATGCATAACAATTATATTCATTTATTAACAATTATATTCATTACCTAATTATTATTAACAATTTAGTGGGGAGAACTTGCATGGAGGAAAAAGGAGAGGAAGCTGGGGAAGGCTGGAAAACTTGTCAGTTAGGGGCACCTGGGTGGCTTGGTCGGTTAAGCATCCGACTTTGGCTCAGGTCATGATCTCGAGGTCCGTGAGTTCGAGCCCTGTGTCGGGCTCTGTGCTGACAGCTCGGAGCCTGGAGCCTGTTTCAGATTCTGTGTCTCCCTCTCTCTCTGCCCCTCCCCTGTTCATGCTCTGTCTCTCTCTGTCTCAAAAATAAATAAACGTTAAAAAAATTCTAACAATTATATTCATTTATTAACAACTGTATTCATTACCTAATTATTATTAACAATTTAGTGGGGAGAACTTGCATGGAGGAAAAAGGAGAGGAAGCTGGGGAAGGCTGGAAAACTTGTCAGATAACCATGCAGGTCCCCTGTGGAGGAGGAAGAGAAGACATGAAGGATGGGTAGGAAAAGGTTTAGACAATGATGCAGTTCCAAGAAAGTTTCAACAAAGTTAGTGGGGAATCTCTGAGTCACTAGTCATCCAACAGAGGAGCTCTACATCTCCCATGAACTGGTTCCCTTATTGCCCCTCTGTGTTCAGTTGTCTAGGAGCAGATCTTGGGAAGTGTAAACTCCCTGGTCAAACTCAAAGATGGATTTTAGAGCCCAACAGCTGAGGCTCTTGGTCGATCACACTCCCTGCAGTTAGAGATATGAGAGCCCACATTTTCATGGTGACCACGAAGGCTTGGAACTCTTGATGCAGTAGGGATGGTTCTTTATCCCTTCTACAGATTTGCAGCAAAACATATTTTGAATACATGAAACAGCCTTTAAATAATAGAACAATACATAATGCACTGGGCATCTTAAATACATTTCAGGTTACTTAGTCTTGGGTATGCTTCGGCTGTTAGCTAATTCTGACATTTTAGAGAAAAATAAAATTCTTAACTGAATAAACTTAAAATACTACAGGAAATTGTTTCAGAGAACAATCAAAGGAGTTTGGTTTCTTTGTTTTGTTTTTTTTTTTACATGCAGTTTCTAGTGAGTAGATGTTTGACTAAGGTCATAGTTTGCTGGATTTTAGAGGTTGAATTCAAAAGGCTTCCTCAGAAGAATCACATTTAACAAATTGTTGATGCTGCATATCTTGTGAGAAAGAACATGTAAAAGTTTGTTGTGTAGAATAGAGCATATCTAATTTATAGAAGTTTTAAATGACAAGGCTTTTCTAAATTCCAGAAGGCTTTTTAAATTTGCATTCTTATAAATAAACCAGTCTGTCTTAGAAGCAACCTCAAGTCTAATAAATAAATAAAACCCAACTGTTATTTCATATAACATTTTTTCATGCCAGAAAGAAATGATTCAAGATAATATAGGTAGAACTTATTGAAAGTTGTGCTAATAAAACTACATGATATGGTTTCTCTGTTCAGTATCTACTCTACTTGTCCCCCACACTCAACCACATGTTCACTCCTTGTTCTTTGGATTTGTTTTCTCCTGGGTTTCATCTTGTTGAAAAATGCCTTTTTATTTCCTCCCATCCCATATGAACCCATTACTTCCTTGAAGATACCTTGAGCTGGTAGACTACTCTCTTTTATGAAGTCTTTTCTACAAAACTGTTCTCTTAGAAGCTACAAAACTACAAGGAAATAGGGGCACCTGGGTGTCTCAGTCAGTTGGGTGACCAACTTTGGCTCAGGTCATGATCTCACAGCTTGTGGGTTCGAGCCCTGCTTCAGGCTCTGTGCTGACAACCCGGAGCCTGCAGCTGCTTCAGATTCTGTGTCTCCCTCTCTCTCTGCCTCTCCTGCTCACACTCTATCTCTCTCTCTCAAAAAATAAATAACCGCCCCAATTTTTTTTTTAAACTAAGAGGAAATAATGTCACTAGGTAGTTGCATACTTTAACTCCTATACAGGTACATTTCACAACCATGCTGGGTACTCAGTCACAGGTTTCCTTTTCCTAAAGTTGTTTTATGTCTTGTGTCATGTAATTAGATTAAAAACCCTTCAGGGAATGTATTCCCATTCTGCAGTAGATCCTCAGCAAATGCTTTTGTTGTATTTATATTTTGCCTTTTTAAAATCCAAATAAGTGTTTATGACCAAAAAAACATGAGTTTGAGGGTTTTTTTTAATTCATTCTATCTCACTACCTACCCAGAGACAGCCTCTTTTAATTATTTCTGTTTTCATTTTTATGGTGGTCTTACCTACATAATTAAAATGCACTTACCTCTCTTTCTTCATTAGAAGTTTTAGACAATTTCTACTCTTTCCCCATTATGAAATATAAAGATCTAATAATAAATCATTATTTTTACTAAGTGTTCTTTTTTTTCCCATTATTTGATAGTGATTTTATTAATTTAAGTCTTTGGTTGATTAGTTTTGTACCTTTAATAATTTTTATCTTTGTTACTTAAAAAAATGTGTATTTCTTGATTTCTTATTCCATCAACTTCAGTAAGCACCTTAATTAACCCTATGTGAGAGTTTTAATGCCCTGAAACTTTCTTTACTTTTCCTCCTCTCATTGCATTGATCACCTTCCAATTATGTTTATATTGTCAGGATTCTAAAGATTTACATTTTGTGCTGTAACCATAACCAAGGCTTTCATTCTTGACCCCTAAGTTGCTTTTAAAAGTTAGAATTCAAGTAGATTGGGGTCACTATGGCTGTGTTGATGTTAATCATGGATGAACTGAGTACTGTGATTACATTTCATTCTCTAGAGCACCAATGTCATGACAGTTCAGTCACTCAGAGAAGAGCATTTCTACCACAAAGTCAAATAGATTCTTTTCAAATTACGTCTAACTGCTTAAGATTATGCCACATTTTTTTTTTGGTTCATATCTGCTTTATATAAAATCTCCATGTTTTCGTTTACAGCTTTTCCTTTGCTTCTTTGCTTTCCTATTGACAATAGAAATTGTTTATCATAGCCTGAAGATTTTCATTCTATAAAATATAAAATGAAATATATTGCATATTGTCACCCCTCTTTTCCTGTTGACCTCCCTCTTGGATTCATCCTAGAGTCAACTTTAACACCTAACATGTTATCATCACTGACCAATCAAGGAAGAGGACCTTGATAAACTACCAATCAGGGCATTCTAGTGTATACAGACTAGCAGCCCTGCTTACCAAGTTCAGTGTGAACGATCCGCTTCTCAGACAGCAGCACATCCATCACAGTGGGATTCCTCCTTTCTGTTCTCCTGGGATGACTTAATAATTTTTTTACTCCCCTGACTTCTGTTTCTTTTTCATTTTTCTAGATTACATCTTTAGCTTCTTCAGAAGAGAAATTTGGAAATTAACTTTATATGAATGAAAAACCTTTATTTTCTCTTTATTTTGGATTGATCATTTGACTGATAACAGAATTCTGGATTGAAAATAATATTTCCCTAGAATTTTGAAAGCATTCCCATTGGTTTTTGGCCTTTCTGTTACTAATAAAAGAAGTCTGGTGCTTTCTAAATTCCTGTTCCTTTGTAGAAGTGTGTGTGTGTGTGTGTGTGTGTGTGTGTGTGTGTGTGTTTGTGTGTGTGTTTCTTTTTTAATCTGGAAGCTTTTTGGATAATCTTTTTAGTCTTGATTTTCTTAGATTTTTTAAAGATATGCAGATGTATCATGGTATTGGAGTTTTTACTCATTATTTTAGTCATTCTTTGAAACCTCTCAATCTGAAGGCTAATTTGTTTTTTTAGTTGTGGAAAGTTTTCATTTTTATTTCTGATAATTTCTTATGTTCTGATGATTTCTACATGTTTTCCATTCTCTTATTTTTGCAACTCTATTGGACATTCTTTGGATGTCTTGGGTTCACTTAACCCAGGTTAACTGTATCACTTAACCTCTCTCTCTCTCTGTCTCTCTCTCATGTGTGCATATGTCTTTCCTTTTACTCAATCTTCAAGAAATTTTCTTAGCTTTATTTCCAACCCTTCTGTTGACTTCATTTTGACTATATATTTTTAAAACTGAAGAGCTCATTATATTCCACTTGTTCCTTTTTCATAGTATTCTGTTCTTGTGTCATGGATGTAGAAGCTTCTTAAATCAATATAATTATATTAAGTAATTATAGTTTTTATATCTAGTCTTCCTAATCAAAAGAAAAAATGCATTTGTTTGCTGGTTTTTATCTTTTGGGAAACTCAATGATTATGTTCAAGTTTTCAAAATAATTGAGAAACTTGAACCACTAAACAAATGTTTAAAGAGTTGTGGAATTTGCATATTGTTGGTATTGGACTGAAGAAATGTAAATAGAAGTCTGTGTTGCCCTGCATTTTTCTCAACTCAGTTTGACTCATTTACTTGGCTAAATGGGATAATGTTTATAAATCAAACCTCCTTAAAATTTGGTTTGTGGATTACTATATGTCCATGAGTTATTTTTTACCTACTCATGACGATATAAGGAATTTGTTCCAGAATATAAATCAATTAGGTTACTAAGCATAGCCATAGTTAACTGACATCTTTTCCTAATGAGATTTTTCAATGAAAGAAGTAGCACATTGATTAACATTTTGGGAAAAGTTGCTTATCTTATCACAGACAAGTAACAGTCTGCAGATTAGCACCAATCTTTGGGCCACACTTTGAGAAGACTGATAGAAATCAGAACAGTGCCTAGCAGATAAGGCATTAAAGAAATGTTGTATCTGACACATGTTTTCCTTGGAATGAAATTTGAAAACTACCATAATCATTCACAGATAGGATGATTAGTTACTTATCTCATTAATAAAGCAGTAAGGGAACTTTACTAATTTCTCACAGTGCAAGTTTTGTTATTTTTCAGTCTGGCAAAACCTTATAAACTCCTTTGATATATTCAATAGAAAACAACCATTGAAGTTGCCAATGAGACAATAGCTATAACTGTTGTAGAGCTCTACTTGTTGCCAACCCTTGCCTGTCCTAGATCTCTTCCTGAGAGCTCCCATCCTGAGACTTCATGTCAGCTAATGCCAACTAATACTCTGACATCTACAAACCATTGTGTGTATTTTGATAGTGATGTGGGTAGTGAGTTGTATATCAATATGTCTTCCATTGTAAGTCCTCTCAGAATTTGGAAATAATCTCTCCATCTCTCCTCATGGATGAAAGGCAAGACTTTTTTGCAATGCCATTGAGCAGATGCTAGCTCCTGAAAACAGCTATGGCATAACCAGGCACTGATCAGCCCCCTTCTGTAGGCACTCAGAGTTCCATGGTTCTTGTCTTGAACACTTTTTTCTCCTAGGGATAAAACCCACCCAAACCATAGCTCACTGTCTAGTGCCAGTTTACCACTGGTTTCAGCTAGCTCCAGATTCCAGAGGTCATGTTGTGGTCCTGTCCTCAGTTTCATTCTAGACCATCCTGGAATGGCCTACTTTCTAAATGGAGCTCTTACCATCTTTGCACTCCATTCACAGAACAGCATGTAATCCTTCTCTATAGAGACCACTTTCCCTCAGACTTTTACCACTCAGTTCACATAAGACTGGATAGGCTACACCCTAGTTTAACTTGGTTAAAGTCTCTGTGACCTTTCTCAGGCATTATAGCTCTGTTCTCTCTTGGTACCTACCTGTTCGTCTTTCCCAGGATGCCTTTTTGGTGCAAGGCACTGCTTGGGACAACTTCATAGATCCTGCTCCAGCCTTGCAAATCTTTAATCTGTAAATTCTACCTTGGTAGAATTGGTAGGAATTGGTATTCTACAAATACCTGTGATTAGGAATGCCACAGAAACATGAGTTATGTAACAAGAAATAACTTCTTTAGTTTGTCACTTACTGACTTTTATGGTAACATTATTCCTTTGTACTTAACAATTGCATTGGAATGAGTAAGTCATATCAGTTGCTTTCTTACCATTTCCAATGACTTGGCCTTGTCAGACCTCGGCCATTTCAATAGATCTGACCTAAATATCTTGTTACTTTTTCTCTGCTCAATCCAATGTATGTACTCCTGAGATACTAAGTTTCTTAATTTGCTGCATGAATCCTTATATCTGTGCTGAAGAACCTATAGTGGCTCCCTATGGCATAACATATGGAGTCCAAGAATCATTGCCTGATGATTAAGCTACATCATTAACTCAGCCACTGATTCCTACACTCTAGGCTAATTCAGTTATTTAGTCACATTCCCTTAATTATCATGTTTAATTTTGCTCATATTGTTATATGTGTCTTCCCCTTTTCTACTGATTCAGTTTTTATGCATCCTCCAAAGCTCAGTTCAGATGTCTCTTTAGGACAACCTCATATGATTAGATCATCCAAATGTGATCTTTCTCTCTTTTGAACTATTTTATTTACTTTAATTTCCTCTTACTTATTAGTGCACTTATCTCCTTTCTTTTTGGTATTATCTCTTTGAGGGCATGGGTTGCCTCTTCATGCATCAATGTTCACTCATAGTGGCTAACATATTTTTCATATGGAAAACACTCAATAAATAGATAGTGAGTTACTTATTGATTGTTACATACTAAGGAAGAACCAAGAAAGTAAATATTAAGATGGGCACTTAATGAAGTAGGTTTGTGAAAGTTTGAACTAAAGCAAGGAGTGAAAAGGGGCCACTCTTGGTGACAGAACTTAATTCTTATGATACTGAACTACAGGCTTGAGCATCCCCCCCTCTAATAATTTATCTTTTTAAAAAAATATTTATTTATTTTTGAGAGAGAGAGAGAGAGAGAGAGAGAGAGAGAGAGAAAGAGAGCAAGCAGGGGAGGGGCAGAGAGATAGGGAGACACAGAATCCAAAGCAGGTTCCAGGCTCCGAGCTATCAACACAGAGCCTGATGTGGGGCTTGAACCCATGGACTGTAAGATCATGACCTGAGACGATATCAGATGCCCAACTGACTGAGCCACCCAGGCACCCTTCCAATAATTTATCTTAAATTATTTATTTACAGATACTTTTCAGAAGCCTTTAATATATGCATGCAAATAACAGTATTTGAACTGAAGAAAATTAGAAATGCTTGTTTTGTCTCTGAATCTTTACCAAATCTATGCTTAAGATAATTGACCTAATAATTTATTCACATTGTGGTCAATTTTATCACCATTAAAAATTATACTTCATAGTTTACAAAAACATGAAGAATATTTACATAATGCAAGTGAAAAGAGCAGGATAAAAATTGTATGTATAGTTTAATTGTGATTGTTTTGTAAAAATATGCATAAGAAAAGATTTGAGAGAAAGATAGAAACACTTCTAAAATGTTAATATTTAAGTGTGGTGCCACAAGGATGAGTGTTTTTTTCTGTTATAGTATTTTGCATATTCTAAATTTTCTTTAGTGGATATACAATACTGTATTTAAAAAATGGATTAAAAGGGAAGAAAAAATATCCAATAGAAATCTAACTCTTTGATAGCTATTGTTAAGTTGATTAGTCCTCTGACTTGGAATGGCAGAGAATGGAGTCCCTCAGGGAGGAGTATAGTATTCTGCTTTAAATCTGTTTTTCATTAAATTAGTCATGGAGACATCTCCATAAGTAATTTGTATCTCATTGATTGCCACTCACACATATCAAAAATATTTTGACATATGTAAAGTTTTTGTGAGATAGTTGGAAAATGCTGAGTTCTCCCCCAAACTGAGTTTATACTACTGGATGCTGTAGAAAAATATGGATTAAATGCAGAAACAGTTTTCTATGAGTATCTAGAATAATTTGAAGTAGAGTGGGTAAGTGACATCACCCCTGCCTAGAGAAATATACTCCATAATTTGAGAATATAAGAAGTCCAACTCCAACTCATGCTAGGGAAGTGTACTGTACTCTGTCGAGGTCCAGCTTTCAAATGTGCTCTTTTATAGGTTTTGGGTTATGTGGTTGTTGATGATGAATCATAGGAAAAATGAACAGCTAAAGAGTCCATACGCCCTTTAGAAAAGTGAAAGGAAATTAGGTTCCACTTATGATTGTCAGTTTTATTTATGTTGACTTTCTCTTTCCCTTTCAAAGGCTTGTATTCACACAAGGGTTATTGAGAGCTAAAAAGTACATGTAAGAATGATCAAATACAACAGAAGTGAGTGCTGAATTTTATGGCAAGAATAAGGCAGCTTTTTAATATATGAAAATAGTGTTTCTGCATACGATCAGCAATTCCAATTGTGGTGCTTGACATTCAGTGTTAATCCACCAGCTCTAAAGCTTATTAAAAATGGCAGTAGACATATTGGCAGCATAGGAGCAGGTCAGAAATTGTCGAAAACAATGAGAGCTTTATGATCAGCCATGAAATTGTGGTTATTTTAGAAACCTGACTTGTGCATGGAATCCACAGGTGTGGAATCAATAGTCCACAAATAACGCTCACAATTGCAGACAATCCCAGCAGTACCTTTCAAAGATCCCAAGTGGAGGGAAAGAACCTTCATTTGTTGTTTTTGCCTTTGTTCTCTTTTTCATCTGGATCTGTGGAGCTTCTCACCTCTACCCAGTGGAATTAGCAATAGAATTCACAATAAAGAATAAATGTCAGCTTTTCCTCCTCAAAGAAGGAAGCACACTGAAGAGACTGTGAAGATAGAGACCTGTAATCGCTTTGTCATTTGTGAAGGTGTTTGTTGCAAATTCCTTTCAGGAAGGATGTAAGGCCATGGGAGTTATTTATGTTTCAGCTTCTATATCTGGATTTGTCTAGGAGCCACTCCCAAGCTAATTCTGTAATTATCCAAATGCTCATGGGAAAATGAGAAATACTCAATGGTGTAGAAGTGGCTGAAGGTGTAAGGAGGATTATTTGGTACACAGTTTTCTCCTACTCACTACTTGAGTGAGACCTGAGGACCTCATTCATGTCTTTCAGTTATACCGCTAAGCTTTGTAGCATGTCCATTCTGACGAGAGTCATTTCACTCCTGCTACCAATGGTGAGCTAACTTAGTAATGCCTGTGACTTCTGCTGAAGAAATAGGAACCATCCAAGGAAAAATTAGCAAGCTAAAGCTGACAATACCTTGTCACAAACACCCATTAATGAACACCATGGAGGATTGCATGCTTCTCATTCATTGTCTTTCTGTAATTTATATCTGATTTCCCACAGATTATGCAGCAGTGTTGTATGAATATTTGTTGCAGCTATACATTTTGAGAAGCAAATAGGATTTTATAATAAATGGGTGGAAACAAGAAGAGAGAAATGAATTATAAATTCACTTCCTTAGGGTGAATATTTCAACAGAGTAAATGCCTTTGTAAATCTGCTATCTTTTGTCTGCTGATAGTAGGTTTCTTTGTATAGAAAAGCTTACAGATAAATATTAATTACTGGTTATTGATGTGATTCATCATGACATCCATAATCTCTTTTATTCCAATTCCAGAGATTTTTCCAAAAAAAGTATAAATCTCATCATCCAAATTTATGCAAAATATTAATACACTTTTCAGGCCAACCAAGATTTGGGGTGTTCAAATGACACTAAGCAATGTATCCTTCACACATAGGTACAAGGATGCTTTTACATTTCTAAAAACTCTTAAAATCTGTATAGTTACTTACAGCATTTGATTTTCTAGAGCATGTTGGAGACTCCTCTTGCACATGTAGAATTTTTATTGATACAAAGGAGTAATAGGTGTATTCATCTATAAAAGGAAGAACAAATTCTACCAGCTGTGGAAGCTGAAGCCCAACAAAATATGCATCGTGTGTAATAATATTACTCTGCATAAAGTATTACAATAATTATTTACCATCTTTTAGAATATCCCTTCAAATAAAAAAGGTAGAGGTAATAAACTGTTAAAAATATTTGGCCTGAAGTATAACCAGTTCTTCACTACTATTTCAGTCAGGCGTAGCATAGAATACTGAAGTTTCATAGCCCTTGGTTAATAACTACATGTTCTTTGGAGAATTAGCACCTCAAAGATTTTCCTGTGCTTGAGATCCCTGCCAGAAATGTAGTTAAACTCAATGAAGTTGGGAAGAATGAAAGTAGAACAAAATAATGAAGATGTGTATTTGAGACCCATCTTGAAGACCTTGAATGGGAAGCAGGGAATTTGCCTTTACTTTGTTCTCCAAGTAGGAGAGTCAGAGTTAGGAGCAAGGAAATAAAGTTAATCTAATGCTTTGTTTTAATTCTGGCTTTCTTATTAATTGGGCTGTATGATCTGCAGTACTGTCACCTGCAAAATGGGGATGATACTCTTAGGCGATGATGAGGCAGATAACTAATATATGGTAAGATTAGGCAAGCTTTGTAAACTGACTGGAACTTAGGAAAGGAAGAGCTTGATAAATGACAGCTATCACTAATGAGAAGCCATAGGAGAATTCTGATGTGGAAGTAACATGATTACACCTGTAATTTAGGAAATCATTCTGGTAATCCTTGGTAAAAAAAAAAATATGCCATTCTATGGGGCGCCTGGGTGGCTCAGTCGGTTAAGTGTCCGACTTCCTCTCAGGTCATGATCTCACGGTGTGTGAGTTCGAGCCCCGCTTTAGGCTCTGTGCTGGCAACTCAGAGCCTAGAGCCTGCTTCTGATACCGTATCTCCCTCTCTCTCTGCCCCTCCCCCACTTGCACTCTCTCTCTCTCTCTTTCAAATATAAATAAACATTAGAAATAATATGCCATTCTGGTAAGTGATGTTGATAATTGAGGAGACTGAGGCTATAAATGTGGGGAGTGGGGGAGTTATGGGACATCCTTCTTAATTTTATTGTAAACATAAATTTCTCCAAAGAATAATCTTAAGAGTCAATGAGGACATTTCAAGATGGTAGGAGAGAAGCGAGTTTCAAGGATGTAAAGTTCTGAGGAAAGACAGTGTAGGATGAATCCGAAGAATTTTCATTTAATTCAGCTATATCCTTTGAAAACTTCAATTGCTCTTGCAAGGGATTGAGGAATGAGTTGGAAACATGTATGAAATATTGTTTCAAGAAGTTTGGTAGTGAGTGGAAGCTCAAAAAACGTTTATATTCTGAGGAGGTTTGATTGATTTATTTTACAGGAAGTATATACATTCAATCGCATTGGGTTGTTTTGACGTGATTTTTGAATCAGGGTTCAATGATTTTCTTTGTATTATTTTTTCTCCCCAATTTCTCAGATGACCTCATAGATTAAAGCCAAGTTAAATTTTGTATAATACAGGTATACACACAAGAAGCCTCACATTGTCTCTTCCATTGACCATCAATGATTGTTTCAAAATTTCTGCATTCTTCCAGCTTTCTCTTCCTTCTCTTCATTCCCATCAGGCAATCTACTTCATTGAGAAAACACAAGCCAGCAGAGATGCTGACTCTTTCCACTTTCCACCATCAAATCTAGAAACGTATGTGCCTTTGAGTCTCCTGGTTATTCCATTTCCCTTTTCACAATGCAGCAGGCAGACCCCGGCACCTGCTACACAGGATTTCTCTCCTCCCTCCTTCTCAAGAATCTGTGCTGAGTCATCTCCTCACTTCACATATATGCAAGTTCACATTGACCTCTTTATATCAGTCATCAAGCAAGCTCAGGTCTCTACCACACTTTTTTAAAGCCTCCTCCCCTTTTTTACTCCTTATATTCCTCCAGCTCCTGTTTTATAGAGAAGTTGATGTTAATTCTGTAGCTTCATAATGTTTGGCCAACTTTTTACATATAGCACCACTTCTTGCCTTCTGCCTTTTCTTAAAATGTCCATACTTAGAATGTTCTTTCCTGCCCCCAACCTCTCTAACCCCTCAAGCTTCTTCATACTCACCTTTTCAGTCTTCAACATCACTTCTTCATGAGAGTCTCAGTCCTAGACTTGAAACTTTTCTTTATTATACCTACTACACTTTTAGTCACTTCTTGTTCTTTCCTAAAAGACTCTAAGTTTCATAAAGAAAGGGCAATATGTCCTGTTCATTCTTATATAGTGAATACTACATATAGTCTGGCATAGAGTAAGGCTGGCATAGAGTAAGCATTCAGAAAATTTTTGTTGAATATTCTTTGCAGATTCTCATTAATAGATTCCTTAGTACATGTATTATAATGTAATTTATCAAAAGAATAAATTTAGATTTAATTGATTTTTACATTAATTGATTTTTCTACATTCATTTTAGGAGGAAAGCAAGGAATATTTTCATATGAAGTCATTTTTCTCACTAAGCACAATTATAATTTCAAATATGTTTCCACTGAGAAAGTGTTGACCTCAACATATGATATAACCATCCTTAACATTTCTATATTTACTTTAACAAGCATTATCTCTTTGCCATATGTATTTAATTTTTCAGTTTGTGTATTTAATTCTTCTATGCTACTAATAACTTAGTCAACCAGACACATGATGCTTATGTATACACATATTAAAATATAGAACAGAATTGTTTCACAACCCAGGAGAGTTTCCTCATGATTTGACACTCACTCAAGGCTCAAGAGCCACTGGCATTGCCTTTATGCCAAGACTTTTAGAAGAGTAGCCCATCTAGAAGAGCCAAGTAAAATGCCAGAAAAAAAAAAAAGAATGTGGTGACAGAAGGGTCCCTAAAGTGACAGCTTAAAAACAGGGTCCTGATCCTAATATGATCATCGATTAGCTGTATGATCTTGGATAAGTCATTTGACCCCTTTGAATCTGCTTCATTTGTAAAATTAGTATAAGTGATTTACACTTAACTTTTAGTTAAGAGGATGCATTTATCTCAAAAATGTACTGTGCATATAAGCATACATTTCTTTTTTTATTAAAAATGTTTTACTGTTTACTTTTGAGAGTTGGGGGAGAGGGGCAGAGAGAGAAGGAGACACAGAATCTGAAGCAGGCTCCAGGCTGAGCTGTCAGCACAGAGCCAAACATGGGGCTTGAACTCACAAACCACAAGATCATGACCTGAGCCAAAGTCGGATGCTCAACCGACTGAGCCACCCAGGGACCCCATAAGCATACATTTCTGAAGCATTGTAAGGGATACTAAGATGATAGGTAAAGTCCTTTTCCACAAAGCTTATCTTCTTCATATGGACCCACACCAAAACAGTCTAAAATTAAATAAGACATGCTGTTGTACTTGAGATGATTAAGTGCCTAATGAACAGAAGGGACCATCAGTGCTGTAGAGTTTAGAGAAAAGTAGAACTTCTCATTAAATGGTAAGACCTCTTCCCTGAGATTGAGTTTAAAGCATCTAATTATGTGCTTACATGTAGAATATATTCATGAATATGCACTGGATAAATAAATGAAAGTCTAGATAGATGAATCAATGAATTAGGTGTTTAAAATATTTATTACACGCACAAGATATTTTTAAGTGTTTTATATGTATATAAACAAGTGTGTGTATGTGTGTGTGTGTATTTATACATACACATGCACAATGTATATGTATGTGCATGCATGGGTCTTTTTCATAAATACAAAAATAACATTTCACATAGGGAAAAATATTTTTTCCAGAAATATTGCTCACTTAATTTATTAACTACTTGAAATATATTAGAGTTTTTATATTATACCCTACACCAAAAAAGTTCCACATGATTTAAAGATTAAATGATGCCATAAATAAAAGAAAATATATGTGAATATTCATATTTAGTGCAGTGAGAATAGATTTTCTAAATTCTACATAAAACCAAAGGTAGACACCATATAGGAAAATACTGATAGACATGACCATATTAAAATTTAAACTGTACTACATCAAAAACTTTACTAAGAAATATGCAAATGAGAAACAGGGGACATTTTGCAATGGATTTGACAGACCTAATAGTCTTAATATAAAGAACTCTTCCAAATAAATGATTAATAAGAGACTTGAACATAAAGATTTTTTTAAATAAAGGCAAAGAACATAAATTTAAAAATTTACAAGAAAAAAAAAGAAAGAGGAAAGCAGTAGGTCAATAAACATGTGAAAAACTGTTCTACTTCCTCAGCTTTTAAAAATTCAAATAGAAACAAAATGTTTTGTGTTGACAAGGGTGTGAAGAAATGGTCACTCACATTCCCTGCCAGTGGGAGTATCATTGTGATCTTTTTGGCAGACAGTTCAGCAATACCATAAGTATTAACAGATTTTAAAATATGTGTATCCACTGATCCAGCAATCCCACTTTTAGAAATGGAACTTAAAGAAATAATCAGAAACGTAGGCAAAGATAAATGTACAAATATAGTCACCTAGGATTTATTTACAATCAGGAAAAATGAGAAACGGCTACCCTAAGCATTTTGGCCAGGGCAAATGAAAAAAGCATGCAGAAATTTTTCTAATTTTCTGTTACAAGCAACTTGGTAATGTGCACCAAGAATTATGTTTTTTAAATATTTATACTCTTTGACATAGTGATTCATTTTCTAGGCATTTCTCCTAAAGAAATCATTGGAAACATAGATAAAGATAAATTTATGAAGGTATTGCAGCATTAGAGCAATTTACACTCCATAGTTGGATTCTAAGCATTGAGTGAGCAAATGGTAGAGTCCTGAAGCAGAAGAGTATGTGGTCATTATACATGTTATTTACAAAGTGTTTTTAATATCTTTGAAACACACATATATGAAATGTCAGAATGAGACAAGATACTGTGTGTCAGGGTTGAAACCAGCACTTCCCCCCCATCTACTATGACTTCTCCATGCTATCAATTTTTTTAATTTATAAAAGGGGACATACTTGTGCATTCCTTACAGGGATGCCGTGAGGACTAAATGAAATAATGAATATAAAGTACTTAGCGCAATGCACATAGCACTCAATAAAAATTATTATTTTTTTAATGAGGCACATGATTCCTCCAAAGGACGGTTGTAACTGTCTAAATATACAGTGAAAATAATTGACGGCAGCATTAACAGTGGTTATCTCAGAATGTTGCAATTATGTGATTTTTTTTCTTTCATAATTTTTTCTCCTTTCATAATTCTTAAAGTATACCGGTTTTGTGTTTTGTTTTGGTTTCATTTCCAAATGGTAGAAAGCAGACAAAGGATTCTGAAAAGAAAATGTAAATCAGACAGGCGGCAGCAGAAGCCAGGACGTGGGCCACTAGGACAGAGCAACTGTCAGCCAGCACCATCTGCCACACAGCAAGTAGTCAGAGTCCTGGCTGACGAGGTGCAGCCTGGTGGCCAGAGCAGTGGTTCTGCAGTTGTGATGTGTGTCTGAGTCAACGGTGGAGCCTGATGACAGTGGAGATGCCAGAGCCCCACCTCCAGAGATTTTAATTTGGTAGGACTGACGTGGGATCCAAGCGCTTGAATTTTTAATAACTATCCCACCTGTGATTCTAAATCACACCAAAATTTGAGAATCCTTGGGCTAAAACATGGTGTTAATGAGGCCAAAGTTCCAGACATCATCCCCAAGGGACTTCCCTAGTTAGCCATTTGTGTGCCTGCAGGCTACATGCCCATTTGTTGCCATATGTCTAACCAAGGCTGGGCCAGTTTGGAGCATGAATGGAAAGGAACAAATTGTCTCCTCCCTTCTCTCTCCACTCCACCCCACACACTATTAAACAAATAACCCCAAACGTAACGTCCTGTTATTGGTAAGTCAGTAATAGCACCTTTGCTAGACAGTAAGAGGGCATGTTTGAAGAAGAAATGAGACCTGACTGCTATATATGGTGGTAGATGAAGATCAGATGAAGCAGGTGATCTTAAAAAGTCATCAGTTTAGGGGCGCCTGGGTGGCGCAGTCGGTTAAGCGTCCGACTTCAGCCAGGTCACAATCTCGTGGTCCGTGAGTTCGAGCCCCGCGTCAGGCTCTGGGCTAATGGCTCGGAGCCTGGAGCCTGTTTCGATTCTGTGTCTCCCTCTCTCTCTGCCCCTCCCCCGTTCATGGTCTGTCTCTCTCTGTCCCAAAAATAAATAAAAATGTTAAAAAAAAAAAGTCATCAGTTTAATGGGTTCATGTTTAAGAGGGCAGGGTACTCTGGCGTTTCCAACAGAGTTATAGAGATTAGTGAGAGTTCATGGTGGTTTAGTGTTCATTTGGAACCCCTCAGCATTTTGCTTATGTTTTCATTGGTATCGTTTATTTGTCCACTGTTTTGTAACATTACCTTAAGCACATAATATGCTTTATTAGGGATGAGTTCACCTGAAATTCAGGGTGTTCCAACATATAAAATGAAGCTGACCCCATGGGAGTGAGAAGTTTTTTTCCATCCAAAATAGTGTCAACCTAAGTGCACCCAATAAGTGAAATCTTTGCAACACTTACACATCTGATTTTTTACTTGCCCTTTTGTAAAATCCATTCATATTTGCCTTTGAAAATAGCTTTTAATTAAAATCATCCTGTGGATTTTGCACTGTTTTCGGTTTTTAGTGTCAGGAAGCAGTTGTGTAATTACCTTAGAGTTGGTTGGGATGTGCGGGAAGAATCATTTGTGCTCTTGCCATTTTAAAAAGGAGCCCAATGGAGCGAGCTGTGTCACTTTGATTTTCCTGTAGGTCTCACCCAACCCTGTTTCTTTTCTTCTGGTTCCCTTTAGATGTGATTATTTTAAGCTTCATTACCTGTACCTTCGGTACATTCTGTTTGTTCATTCATTGTGGATGTGGGTATCTCCATGTTCACTTTGCTTCAGTTAGCAGATCCTCTTGCTTCTATAGTAGATTAAATAATCTATTTTCTTCCATGGAATGGAAACATTAAATAACTTTGCTGTTTATCACCAGTTTTCCTGTGCCGTAAAGAAGATACATTTGAAATGGGCTTAATGCAGTTGAAACCTGAAGAGAATGATGGGCTTGTGGTGTAAGTACATAGAGAACAGGCCTCAATATCTGCCCTAATTAGCTTTCTTCCCCTCTTCTTTGAATCATAGCTATAGGAACACCCCATTTCTTCATCTTTAAAATGGAGATGAGAATATGGATTTTGCAGGCTTGTTTGTAAATTAGATGATAATTTATATGAAGAACCAGGGATATTGTAGGCATTTTATGAATTGTATCTATTATTATGAATGTATAAGTAAAATAGGTATTAATGTATAAAGTGTATGGATGACACAAAGCAGAAAAAGCTGGCTAGTATAAGAGATGACAGAATTGAGATTCAAACGTGTTTCAGCAAGTATTGCATTTAACAGGTACAAAGATATAGTATTCAGTTTAGGTTCCCAAATTGGTCTACTAGATGCCTAATTCAGAAGACACTTTAACATCTTTGCTTTACTATACTGCAGTATTTGTCCCTGTCAACCACTTTTGCTCTCTCAAAACTTCCTACTCTCTTGAGTCATTCCTCTTATTTTCTTCTTATCCCTTTGGCTCATCTATCTCTGTTACTTTAAAAAAATTTTTGTTATGTTTATAAGTGAAAGAGAGAGACAGAGAGTGAGCTCACGAGTGGGGGAAGGGCAGAGAGCTAGAAGGAGACACAGAATCTGAAACAGGCTCCAGGCTCTGAGCTGTCAGCACAGAGCCCGTTGCAGGGCTCAAACTCTGAATGGTGAGATCATGACCTGAGCCAATGTCTGATGCTCAACCGACTGAGCCACCCAGGTGCCCCTATAACTTTTATTTTCTTATCTGCTTCAGCTCATCCTCTCAATGGTGGTATTATCCAAGTTTCATTTTCAGCCTTCTGGTCTTTCCATTTTATATAATCTGTTGCCATGGATTTGACAGTTAATTCAATGGTAAACACCAGCTTCATATATCCAATTACTGACTAAGTACCACCCAATAATCCTATACCAACATTTTAAAAGCAAACCTATTGAATTTTCATAAAACGTCTGCCTTCAGTGAATTGGCCATCTTGGTGAGTGGTATCACTATTTACTCAGACATATAAACTAGAAATCTAGACTCTTTGAATCTACTTATTGCCCCTCCTACTCACTCAAGAAACCAAGTCTTATGATTTTTATTTCTTTTTATATGGCATGCCTATTTCTTTCTCAATCATTCTCCTGCCTGTTCCACATGTAATGCCTGTCATGATTCCTACCTGGATTTCAGCGGGCACTTCACTGGACTCCCCTGGCTCCTCACCACAGTGCTCTCAAACCTTCAGTCACAGTTGAGTGTAGATTAGATTTTGAGGTAGACATACCTACATTTAGATTAGATACACCTATATTTGCCAGTTCCATCTCTCACGGGCAAATTGTTGAACTTGTATATGGCTGTGAAATAGGGATAGCTATATGCATATTGTCAGGTGGTTGAAACATTAAATTTGGAAATGTATATGATAGGCAGAGACTTTAGTAAAATTTATTTACTAGTACCTTTCCATGCAAATTTGACTGTGCCACATTCCCCTTAATGATGCTCAATAACACTAAAGATAAAATTCAGTCTTGGCTGCTTAGTTGACTTCATTTTCTTATGGCCTGGCCCTAACTCTAGATTCTTCTTTCATCATTGCCCATTCTACATCCTTTATACTGCAGTATTCCACTTCTAAGCTATGTCCTGACCCCATAACCATCTTAGGTTTCTCACACCTCTCTGTCCTTATATACACTCTTCCTGCACTTGAAAGACACTCTTCCCTGGTGACTGTGTTCTCTCCCATCAGAGCTCATAGATCACCTGACTTATAAAGACTTCTTTGGCCTAATCTAGGTGACCATCCATTCCAGTTTGTCAAGGATTGTCTTAGTTTACCGCTGCTGTCTCCCTGTGATTAATGTTGGCACCACCTTTCACTCACAGGGCATTGGACGATACATTATTTGATCACTCTACCTAAATTCCCCTTGTTCCTAGGCCAAGCTAAGCATGCCCTATTTTCTGTCTCCACAGACCTCTGCACTCCCTTCTGCATTAGATTTATCACATTGTTTCATAAAGTCTCATTATTTTATAAATTCTCACTTACCTCTCTGCCACTGGGGCATGAGCCCCTTGAGAGCAAACTTTCATTTGTTTTCACATCATTTATCCCACATCGTTTCCAGTGCCTAGAAAACACACAGTGTTGCATATTAATTATGGCATTCCACCTTCCTCACTCCACTTAAACTACCTATGAGACACTAAGTAAAGATGCTTCAGCAGCATATGTAAAAACTAATGAGAATTAAGTTGTGTCTCTGTTGTGCTTGAAATACCAACGGGACAGGTATGGACACCATAGAGAATTCTATTCATTGCCCGTGTTGCACTTTCTGGGCCTGCCTTGTTTTTACTATAGAACCAGTCACCCACTTCTCCATTCAGCTCTCTCTCCTGCACTTACCCTCTGCCACCTGCCATTAAACTCTGCTCTAAATCACTGAAGACATTTAAATGCTGATTAGTTTTTTTTTTGTTTTGTTTCAGTCACTGACCAGGCCTCTAACCTTTATTTTTTGTGTCCCACCGAGTAATTATAGCAACAGCTAGCATTTTATTGAGAGCTTACCATATGCTAGGTCATCCTAAGCACATTTTATATACTGTATCATTTAATAGCATGAGGGATGAATAGCAAGTATCCTTTGTGCTACAGCCTGTTCTGAACTGATAGTTCCTTCTCTGAGCACCCCTGGACGGTGTTCCTTGACTCAAATCTTGAATTGATCTCTCTATGTCCATCTTCATCAGGGCTAAAGACAAACCTTGTCTTCCTTATCTTCTTGTGTTCTGAACCAAACCATTTCACTTCTGGAAGGATCCTATGGCAGCATCTTATCCAGGTTCTAGAGGACAAGTTTTAGGAATAGCTGCTCCAATATAACCGACATAACCAAATGCAAACTACGCATGGTGTTGGGATCTGATGCAACAAACGAACTGTGAAAGAAATTTTTTAATCACAAGAGGAAATTCAAATGCAATCATGCAATGTGAGATATTAAGGAATTGGTGTGATTTTCATTGAGATAACGTCATTGCAGTTATGTGTTTTTTTTTTAAGTCCTCATCAGTTAGGGATATATTCTACAGATTTAAAAGTGAAATAACTGATGTCTGCGATATGTTCTAAATTAGTGTAGCAAAAATTATAAAAACTAAAAAAACAAAACAAAACAGAAAAAGATAAAGTAAGGGCACCAGTGATAGAAGACACAAGATGAGTAAGCTATCGATAATTATTACAGTTGGATCATGGGAACAGGGTGGCTCACTATACTGTTCTTCTACTTCAATGTATGTTTGAAAATCTCATATTAACTATTTAATAAATAACCGTTCCTGGCACCCCACTTCAGTTGTGCTGAATCAAGACCCCTGGGGATAAAGCCCTGGATTCTGCATTCTTAGAAAGCTCTCGAGGTGAATCTTGTGTGCTTTAATATTTAAGAACCACTGGTTGAGATTTAAGATAGCAGGATCATATCTATCTCTAACCGAAACAACAATTGCTACTCGAGACATCCAAAGAAAACCTTAACTTCCGGATAGAAATATCAACACATCCATCTCAAAGATGCACAGACAGAGCCATGTTATAGAGGCTCAGAAATAAATCTGATCTATTTCATGAAATAGAAGACATGGTTTTAGAAATTATCTACTTTTTATTCCTAATGAAATAAAAGAGGACATTGTCTCGATTGAGGAAAAGCAGGCCTGGGTAAGAAGAGCACACTACATAATGAAAATGACAATAACTGAAATAAAAATCTTATTTGAAAGTAGTAAAAAGCAGACCTGACATTGCAGATAATCAAATCAGCCATACCCAGAATACTGAGAAAATGAAATCATGGGTTTAAAAGATGAGACAGAATATAATGGGCCTAGAGGTCAGTCATGAAGATAAAGCTTATAGACTCAACAAATGGATCAAAATTAATCATTAAAGATGTAATAACATGTATTTTAGAATTCTGGGGAAAAAAGAGACCCAAAAAATAGCAACTGAAAGACTGTATCATGGCCTGGGTAACTTAGTAATCAAGGTAATGACACACGCTGTTTCTTGTTATAATTTCTAAATTACAGAAGAAGGTGATGATGAATTCCATAAGTTTCAGAACAGAAGAGCCTAGATTTCTTCCACAGGAGTTATCATTACCTTTCTTCATGGGCCTCATTTGCATTTTGGGTTAATTCTAGCATTCCTACAGAGAAATCATGAGTTGTTCATATAAAAAGACATCCTCGGATATGTAATGTAGCAGAGAATATGTTACCCAAGAACATGTTTTGCCAAAGGTGGTAAGAAATAGTTAGTCACTGAAGAGAAATCAAGAAAAGGGTCTGATATCCTCTGGGTCATATTTTATGATAATATTCTACTATATTGAGCCTAAGTTGCACTCCCCCACCTCATTTTAACATCACTGAAGTCAGGATGTGTCTTCTAATCAATGATGAGCTACAGTTGCTGTGTGACAGGTGGGAGTGGTGAGAGAGTTGTCATTTCCTGCCCTTGCACAAACCTGGCTGGGATTCCTGTTGACGTGACTGAATAAGGGCAGCCCCTTGATGTTTCAAAAAACAAACCGTTTGAGGGCAATAAGAGGAAGAAATATGAGTCCTGATTCTTGCCTACAAAGCTTCTATTTGCATCTTCTAGAAAGATCAAGAAAATGTAAGCATCAGAAGTTGCAAAATAGATGTTAGTGACTTGGGAAAAAAGCTGCAGATGGTAAAAGCGCTTTGTTGAGTGTTGCCTTGGGTTATGGGTATATAGGAGTTCATTATACTGTTCTCTCTATTAATATGCATCTTGGAAATCTTTTTAAATGAAAATCTTCACAAATCAGAAGAAGGAGGAAGGAGCAGGAAAAGAAGGAGAGGAGATATGCATTCCTAATACTCTTCATTACTCAGAAGATGATATTGGGTAGAAAAGCACTGATTCAGCAAAGTCAATCTAGTCAATTAAATTTATATTTTTCTCTTTATATATGCAAAAGTGTAGCATGTGATGCACAAAAGGCCTAGAAACCATTTTTGTTCAATGTAAAATAAAAATTCTAATGAGAAAGCATGTGTCACAATTTAATTTGAAGTGATTTTTTTCTTCTTTAGAGATACATACAATTGCATTTCTTATATTCTATGAATAATAGAAATAACTATTATTTATTAAGCATCTGCTATGTTCTGGACACTTTTTGAAGGGCCTTACATATCTTACTTATTTCTTAAAAGTACGGTGTTCTTACTATCTTCACTTTACAGAGGGGCAAACTGAAAACAGGGAAGATAAGTAATGTGATACATATCTCAACAGCTAGTAAGTAGCAGAGCCAAGATTCAAATCTAGGCAGTCTGACTCCAGTGGCCAAGTCCGTCATCACTCTGTCACTGCCTCTGAAGGACTTTAGGATGAGGTGCTCACTTCACACTTATGTGGATGAGGAACTGAAGCCCAGAGGACTTAAGTATCTTAGCAAGAAGCATGTAATAAGTTAGTGATAGAATAAAGTCCAATCCTATTCTACATTCTTTTTACTTTGTATGGCCTCAACAACAACAAAAAACAATATCGTGGATATGCAGATCCTTCACACATACACACACACACACACACACACGCACAACCGCACAAATTTCCCATTATTGCCAACATTGGCAGGAAATAAAAGAAAAGGAATGTAGTCAGTTTTAAAGGAGAGTTGGGCTGATAATATTATTTAATCATCACAGTGGGGCTTCATTACCAATTTCCTGTGCAACAGCTGAAGAAACAAAGGCTTGGAGAGGATAGGTAACTTGTTCCAAGTTCCAGAACTAGTATGTGGCAAAATAAGACTGCAGACTTAAATATAGGTGCATCTGAAGCCAATGGTCTTTGATTGATCAAAGATAATTAGATACAATTACTGATTGCCAAAGGGAAGCATGTTGCCAGGGCAGAGGTTACACACTGGCAGCTTGCAGTTCAATTCTGTCTATATATGTGGTGGGTCTGTCACATGCAATGATTTCTTTAACAGTTGTGTCAGGTTTGAATACTAAGAGATGCCCTGAAGTCTGGATTTGGGGCAGAACCGGATCTGAATTCTTAAATGGCAACAGTGCGATGGACCTATCGGTTGCTCTAGTTCCCCAGTTCACTTAACCCCAACACTCCATTCCTTTTGCACCCAGTGCACTTCATAGGTTGATTCTGCCTGCCTGGCCCCTCTCTGGGCTTTCGATCTGGGACCTCAAACCTAAATGATTATTATAATTCAAACAGCCATGTACTTGAAAACATAAACTATGACAAATCGTAAACTCTTAAGTTTTTTTTAAAGTTAGAAGCAGTGGTTACATCTGTTTTGTGATGTTCAGAATTATATTGGTAGGGTTTTTTTTTGTTTTTGTTTTTGTGTTTTTTAAGGGATTCAGATCAAGCAAGTGCTCGGTAGAGCACTTCTTTCTAAATTTGGGAGTTATATTTGTATCTCAAAAGTTAACAGATTTTATATTCTACTTTCACATTTTGTTGGTACCCTGATGTCAGATCAACATTAAAATGTTGAGATTTAGTAACTAGCTACAATTGGATATTTAAAGGTTAATAATATTCTTGAGAATACAGATTATATTTTTAAAATGCACATCAGCAGGGGCGCCTGGGTGGCTCAGTTGGTTAAGCGTCCAACTTATGCTCAGGTCATCATCTCACTGCTCATGAGTTCAAGCCCTGAATCAGGCTCTGTGCTGACAGCTCAGAGCCTGGAGTCTGCTTCAGATTCTGTGTGTCCATCTCTCTCTGCCCCTCCCTGCTCAGGCTGTCTCTTTCTCTCTCTCTCTCTCTCTCTCTCTCTCTCTCAAAAATAAACATTAAAATTTTTTTAAATAATAAAATAAAATGCACACCAGCAAACTTACTAGAGGGAATTTTAAAGGCTTTGAGAGGAAAGAGATTTTTGTTAAGTCCAAATAACTACAGTAACTGAATGGATTTTCTTTTCTTTTTCATTTTTTCTACCTAAAATCTGGGGCCTTTTTGAGATAAATGCTTTAAAAAATAAAAGGTTTTTTGCTAATTAAAACCCGTTATTAGACCCTAAGTAGGTATCAGTATTAGAAAGAAAAAAAGTAACCTTGGTGTCTACTCAGAAGTCCTATTATTGGCTTATTTATTTTCTTTAAAAAGTGAAATAACAATAAAATGCCATGTAATGTTTAGATTTATTTTCATATTTCCTCTGAGGGAACAAAAATTCTTCTCTTTGAAAGCATTGGTTAGGTTGATATTGCTCCTTATTACCAACAGCTTTCGGTGGCTGATGGTGGTACTCTGGGGGGCTGGAACTCATCCGGGACAAACACCAAAAGAAATAGAAGTAGAGGAAGAATAAAGATCAGTCTCCCCATCTGTATAGACTAGGGTTGCATTCTGGTAGGGAATGTTCACCAGAAAAGTGGTCTTATCCCTCTCCTGCTTGTGTCCAAACCCACTTGATGTGCACCTAATCAGTAAGAAGTATGGGACATGTGCCTCTAGTATATACATGTTCATTTATATAAAAATGGAATATATGTTCTACTGCACTAATACATTTTGTACATTATGAAACATACCAAAATAAGAAATTTTAAAGGATAACACAAGTAGAAATAGATGTTCCAGTATTTTCTTCAACTCCCTTAATAGGCTTGGTGCCCTCTTCTTAATGGTGTCCATTTCAGTGTTTCCCAGAGTCTATTCTATGCAACACCAGCTTAGTGTCATTTTAAGTATGAGAAATGGTGTAATTGTCAAGTAAGTTTGGGAAATGCTAGGTTAAAATTAGGTTTCCTTGCCATGTGACTTCCCATCTTTAATACAGATGACTCTTTGTGAGTCCTTACAAGGGAGAACAACTATAGGGCTAGTATTCCTCCAAGATTCCTTTGGGAAACCCCCATCTATTCAAGTTTCCTGAAGATCATCTTTGCTTGCTGTTTGCCAGTTCTTTCCATGGGGTTCCCATATAAATCTGAAAAGATCCTGCTTACCAATTCCCAACCTCTTTGTCCTTTCATCTCACTTATTGTCTCCTTCTTTTCTAGGACCATGCTTTCCCCTTTGCACCCAGAACCTAATATGCTTTTGAATAAGCCCTGCTTGAATCATAGCCTCAGCTTTCCTGTTATCCATGCAACTAGTCTATCTTGGCTTTTGACAAAACTTGTAAGCCTAGCTTCACTCCAGTTTCTAGGATGAATCTTGGTACTGGTTAAAGGGATTTTTTTTTTCTGAAATTTATTGACAAATTGGTTTCCATACAACACCCAGTGCTCATCCCAAAAGGTGCCCTCCTCAATACCCATCACCCACCCTCTCCTCCCTCCCACCCCCCATCAACCCTCAGTTTGTTCTCAGTTTTCAACAGTCTCTTATGCTTTGGCTCTCTCCCATTCTAACCTCTTTTTTTTTTTTTCTTCCCCTCCCCCATGGGTTCCTGTCAAGTCTCTCAGGATCCACATAAGAGTGAAACCATATGGTATCTGTCTCTCTCTGTATGGCTTATTTCACTTAGCATCACACTCTCCAGTTCCATCCACGTTGCTACAAAAGGCCATATTTCATTTTTTCTCATTGCCACGTAATATTCCATTGTGTATATAAACCACAATTTCTTTATCCATTCATCAGTTGATGGACATTTAGGCTCTTTCCATAATTTGGCTATTGTTGAGAGTGCTGCTATGAACATTGGGGTACAAGTGGCCCTATGCATGAGTGCTCCTGTATCCCTTGGATAAATTCCTAGCAGTGCTATTGCTGGGTCATAGGGTAGGTCTATTTTTAATTTTCTGAGGAACCTCCACACTGCTTTCCAAAGCGGCTGCACCAATTTGCATTCCCACCAACAGTGCAAGAGGGTTCCCGTTTCTCCACATCCTCTCCAGCATCTATAGTCTCCTGATTTGTTCATTTTGGCCACTCTGACTGGCGTGAGGTGATACCTGAGTGTGGTTTTGATTTGTATTTCCCTGATAAGGAGCGACGCTGAACATCTTTTCATGTGCCTGGTTAAAGGGATTTAAAATAGATCTACTCTACAATTCGACTCACCACAAATTCACTTTTCCTGCTTAGTCTTGATCATGCATAGGAACACCTATTTTGACAACCTTCTTATTCCTAAGACCCATTCCCCACTTTTTATTCCAGTGATGATAACCAGGTGATTGCTAACCTGCCTGGTATCAGACCATTTCATGAAAAATATTTTAAATCCTTGCTCTACAGGGAATATGAGTATCTGAAATTCAAACAAAGTAAAATGTAAGTTAGCTTCTGTTCAGGAACTACTGTAGTATACCAGTATTTTGGTCATTAAAAAACAAAAAAAACAAAAAACAAAACAAAATTAAAAAAAACAAAAAGCCCAACAGCAACAGCAACTTAGATTTGGTCTATCCACATTCTGCACTACTAGCTGTGCAACCTTGGCAGGGCAATTAAGTCCGTTTCTTCATCAGCAAAGTTAGAATAACAGTATATTCCTCACAGGTTTGTTTTGAGACAAATGATTCAATACATGTAGAGTACTTGAAATAGAGTACTTAGTACAGTCCTTGCACATAATAGGTCCACAATAAATATAATAATATAATAAAAACTTTTACTATTGTTGTTTTAAACAATTGCATTGGGTATTTTCTGAAGAGACTTGGGCTGTTTTTGAAGTTCAATAAAAATCAGGTATTTGTGTTTCATTTGAGGATCTAAAATTGCATGTTTTGTTTCTGCTTTCAATCATTTTAAATATTTCTTTTTAAAGTTTTTTTTAATGTTTATTTTTGAGAGAGAGAGAGAGACAGAGCGTGAACAGGGGAGGGGCAAAGAGAGGTGGAGACACAGAATCTGACGCAGGCTCTAGGCTCCAAGCTGTCAGCACAGAGCCCAATGCAGGGACTTGAACTCACGAACTGTGAGATTGTGACCTGAGCCAAAGTTGGACGCTTAACTGACTGAGCCACCCAGGCGCCCCAATTTTAAGTATTTCTTAATACTGATTATTCTTAGTATATTTCATAATAGTATAGTTGAAAAGTAGTGTTGACCCAATTTGCTTTTCAAGTTTGGATCCTCATAATTTTGTTCTATATTTGTTTTTGTTTACTACCTTTTTTTTTATGGTGTCAGCATACCAGACTGTATAGATGCAGAATGCTTCTTTTTGAAAGCATCATTACAAATGACTCATAAACACCTTCATTACTTCTTTAAGTTAGCTTGGGATTTGTTTCATTTTGTTTGATATTTTTGCTACACTAGTAAAATATGATTTGGTCATCAGGCATTAATAAATTAGTGCATTTGAAGTTTGGCAACATTTATCTTAAAGCTTAGGTCGTCCACCAGTCAGTAAGTAGTGTAAATATTTTCCCTTACCCTGTAGGCTCATGAGCCATCAAATACTGTACTAAAATAATACTGATCCTGCAGCAAGATAAAAAAGAAGGCTAGCAATAAGGACAATGTGATTTTACACTTTAATATCTAATATTAGATCCAAAGTCCAATATAAAATAATCTAATATTTAAAACTCAATATCTCTAACTTCCCAGTTCTGAATTCACTTGAGTAGACCAGTGCAATCCATTCAGGACAAGTAAATTTTCCGCTGATATGGTCCTGAACTAATATTGAGGAAGATTTGAAATTGCTTAAAATCAATCCTTATATTGGTTCCTGTTAGTGAGCCTTAACCACAGCAGATTAATGAAATTAGAAGGTGAGCAACAAAGGAGACATTCATCCAATAATTCTAGTTGTAAAGCATCTTGGCTACTCACTGAAAAGATCTAGCCATAAGTTTTTTGCATTGAGAAGATATCCTTTGTTTCCAAAATTACAGGGTAGGTACTGGCAACTTGGTTTCACACTTAACCCTTCTTTCTTTTTGTGCTACGTTTCTTTGCACTCTGTCAGCAAATGCTGATCATTCTTTTTTTTTTTTTTTCCAAACACTGATCATTCTTAAAAGTGCATTACTTAATCTTCTTCCCCATTTAAGCTATCTCATTTTGCTTGCTTTTGTTTTGAGACTTTTCCAATGAGTGTTTTGAATCTCTGTCTCCCTTTTTGTTTTTAGCATTTCACATTCTCTAGTAAAATGGCTCTGGATCAACACTCAATCATAACAAGTATTTCCAAGGTCACTGACAACCCTTTTCAAGACAGAGCAAAAGATTTTTCTTGCTCCTTATCTTCTCTTGAGTATCTGGCACTGTTGATCACACAATTTTTTTTTCTTTCTGGCATTTTGAAGTTTTTTGTTTGTTTTGTTTGTTTTTTATTCTCTAGGATATTGAATTGCGTTTTCATTTTCTTGAAGGTCAGATTAAATTTTTATTTCTCTCCTTGTACATATATTAAAATATCTAGTGAGCCCTGACTTACATTTATTAACTCAAATATGGGTTGTAAGCTGCCAATAAAACCAGCTCTAACTAAATGGTATTTTCACATTTATGACAAAATACATGGACTCTTTCTTCTTCTTCCAAGGGAGTTGATCAATAGCCTACATGATGGGTCCAGAAGAGGTTCTTCCAGAAAGAGTAATTCCCTCTTATACTCCTAAATTCTGGAATAACTTGCTGATATTGTAGTCGAAGAATTTCTAATTACCTTTCTGTAGGCATAAATGCATTCTTGTTGCAGTTTCATTTTTAGCATCCATTTCATTTTTTTTCATGTAATTTTAAAAGATTTTTTTGGTCCTTGGTGGCTGATCTGTCTTTGGTCTTCACAATCATGAAAAACACAAGGCTCAGACAATTTTTCAAAGACTCCTGTCACTCTATTCTCATCTTAGGCTTTGTTTTCACCAGTTGCTCAGGCTGTGCTTTCCATGCCATTTCATACTTATATTGATTATTATTATTATTATTAATGTTAATGTTATCTTGTGTGTGGGCAGGGTGCTTAATTCTCCTTTCTGGATGCCTGCCCAAAAGAGACCTCAAGTGCCTATTGGCATCAATGACAAAAATCAGTTCAATCTAGGCTATGAGAAGTAAAAAGGACCATATGAACCTTCACTTGCCAAATGTTTGTTTCCTTCATCACATCTGGTTGATTGTTTAAACCAGTATTGTCTGATAGAAATATAATGTATCCATATAAGTAATATTTAATTTATCAAAGGTAAAAAGAAACAGGTAAAAATGATTTTAATTTGGTGCCTGGGTGTCTCAGTCAGTTGAGCATCAGACTCTAAATTTCACTTCAGGTCATAATCTCGCAGCTCATGAGTTTGAGCCCCACATCGGGCTCCATGCTGGCAGTGTGGAGTCTGCTTGGGATTCTCTCTCTTTCTTTCTCTCTGTCCCTCCCAGCTCTCTCTCTCAAAGTAAATAAATAATCTTAAAACAATTTTTTAATAATATGTTTTATCTAACCTAACATACCCAAAATAATTGTCATTTTAACATGTATCAATATGAAATTATTAACAAGGTATTCTATATTCTTTTTCTTTCTTTACTATGTCTGTGGGATCCAGTGTGTAATTTAGACTTACATTAAATCTCATTTTGGACTGCCTACTGGCTACATTTTAAGTGCTTAATAAGCACATGGGGTTCATGGCTACCATATTGGAAAACATAGGTGTGAACCATTAAAAAGACGACAGAATGGATAGAAGTAGAAGAAAATGAATCTCTGGGAACCTGGGTGGCTCAGTCAGTTAAGCATCAGACTTCGGCCCAGGTCATGATCTCAGTTTGTGGATTCGAAGCCTGCTTTGGATTCTGTGTCTCCCTGTCTCTCTGCTCCTCCCCCGCTCATACTCTGTCTCTCTGTCTCTCTCTCGTAAAAATAAATAAAACATTAAAAAATAATAAAAAGAGGAAAATTAATCTCTATTGCCAGCTCTATTTCACTTTCTATGGGGCGTGTGTGTGTGTGTGTGTGTGTGTGTGTGTGTGTGTGTATTTGATGTGTTGGATACTCTAATCTTCACCGGGTAGTGAGATGTACTCCCTAGTGTATACCTGAGCAAACAGAGGCTCAGAAAAGTTAGATAATTTCCCCAGGTTGATTCTTCTCATAAATTCAAGAGTGTGGATGCAGTCTCAGTCTTGTCCTCTTCCCATCCTCATTTTAATTACACTGGGTTCTGAGTTAGCTGTCCGGTTGGGAGGATTCTGGGTTTGCTCTACATTGACCATAGCTACTACAACAGGTTTGATCCTGAGAGGTAGATATTGCATTCAACAAGAGCCATCTTGGGGGACACATGGGTAGCTCAGGCGGTTAAACGTCCAACTTTGGCTGAGGTCATGATCTCGCAGTTTGTGAGTCCCGAGTCCCACATCAGGCTCTGTGCTGAAAGCTTAGAGTTCAGAACCTGGAGCCTGCTTCAGATTCTGTGTCTCCTTCTCTCTCTCTGCCTCTCCTCCACTCACACTGTGTCTCTCTGTCTCTCAAAAATAAATAAACATTAAAAATGTTCTAAAAATAAGAGCCATCTGGAGGTATTTTTATATTTGTTACGAAAGGTACCTTGAGACCTTGTAAAGCTATACTGTAAATAATAGGAATGGTATTTTTGCATGTGCATCCCTAAGAGGTTGACTTATCGTATGAATTCTATGAGGAGATTAACTTTCATACCTCCATTTTACCAGCTCACATTGAATAACTGAGTGCTGAGTTATTTGGTGGCACAATGGACCCTGAAAAGGAGGGCTTTTATGAGGTGACAAGTTGTAAGGGTCATAGAGATGGCAATGTTGATGATAATAGTAATTGCTGACATGTACTGAGGTCTTACTATGAGCCAAGCACCATCTTGAACTCTTTTTACTTATGAGCTTATTTAGTCCTCACAAAAATGCTGTGGGAGTATCCCTTATTATTCTTATTACATGTGCTCATCTTTACTATGGAAGAGGCTGATACTCCTTGACAGAATAACAATTTATTCCAAATGTCCAGGCTTGAAAATGCTGATTCTTTGTCCAGCACTAATGCCCCCACGCATCACTAGTTTGTAGCTAACAGGGCTTATTTTTAAGTTATTGCTCCTGTTTTTACTGGTTTCTACTTTCTAACACTTAGCCCTATTCACACTTCCACCCAAGTTCCTTCCTCTTGAACATTTGTCCTTGGCCTTTTACTCTTTTGTGGACTACTTTGGGGAAGATAACATATCTTGTTCATTCCTTGGGTTGTAATTCCCAGCTCTAGCCTCTTGTCTAAAATACAGTTGGATCCACTTCGCCCCTTAATAATATTCACAGCTTCTTGCACTGGCTCCTAAGGGTTCTGTTTTGCTCTCTCTAGGCTCCTCGGCTTTCATTTTATAAACTAGTGTTGTACGTAGGAGAATAGCTGGATTTGCAATGAAATAAGCAGCAACTAAAAGAAGATAAAGAGGGGAAGGAGGAGAAAGCAAGAGAGATGAGGAAGCCTGTACAGACCAAGTTTGGGACCAAGTTAATGGGAACTTAAAGTTAGGTGGGAAATATTTGGAGATCAATAAGTACGCATGTTGGCTATTTAGAGAGAGATGAGAATGGAGGACTTTAAAATATCATGTTGTGGGCACCTGGGTGGCACAGTTGGTTAAGCGTCCGACTTCGGCTCAGGTCATAATTTTGTGGTTCGTGAGTTCGAGCCTCGCGTTGGGCTCTGTGCTGACAGCTCAGAGCCTGGAGCCTGCTTCAGCTTCTGTGTCTCCCTCTCTCTCTGCCCTTCCCTCACACACACTCTTTCTCTGTCTCTAAAAAAATGAATAAACGATAAAAAAATTTTAATTTTTTAATAAAAAATAAATTAAATATCTTGTACATTATGAATAGAATCTCTGTGGCATTTTCAGTAATTGGTTTTCAGTAATGTTAGATGTCACACTAACATTTTGCAAATGGAACTTTGCTCTGATGGGGCAATAAAAGAGTCCCAGTCTCATACTAGTTTTAGTCGAAAACTTTATCACCACCATTTTTACTGTCTGCAGGCATTAAACTCAGTGTCACCGTTGATTCTTTGTTTTCCTTTGCTCTCTGCTTCCAATCAGTCTAATTCCTGCTGACTCTTCCATTGCCTTTCTGTTCGGTTTAATCAGCTCCTTGTTCTCACACCTACATTATTAAAGCTACCTCCTAGCTTCCTTCCTTACCTCTAGTCTTACCTCCTTTCATTATATCCCACACTGCAGTTATTGTGACATTCTGCTATTTCTGAGGCTGTCTCAGTCCATATCCTAGACTTCATTGGAAATAGAGTCATCAGGCCCTAAGTCAGTTCTGGACCCTTTCCAGTTCCATAATGAATCTCTTGATTTGTAGGTGAAATACGAACGAGTGTTTGAGATTTGGGCAGTAGCTCTCTAGATAAAGAGAAAAATCAAAGATCATGCTTCTTCTTTACCTGAAGTCCCAGAAGTGATTTACGCAGCAGATAGTTGAATTAGAAGACATTTAATTGCTTCTTCTTCATTTTTGAGAATTTTCTTATTTTGTTAAACAGAAAAGCTAGTTAGAGAAGCAGCTTGTTTTACATTCATTTGTAAGCTCCTCATATATTGACTGTCTACCGTGTGCCAGGAATTGTGCTAGATACAAAGATAAATAAGGTGTGTCCAGAATTATTTGCGTGCCCACTCTGAGAATTGTAACTCTTGCTTTTTGATTCTTCTTCATGACTTGATTGAGTTAACTCCTAATATTGGACTCAAGGTGATATTTTCTCTAGAAAGGAATCTGGAAAACTAATGAAGAAAGCTAACTGTACAGGTCACTTACTCTGAAAACCACCAATAGCTTTTTATTCTCCAATTAATCACACACAAATACGCCTACCCAGATTTTAGTACCCTCTAAAATCAACTTCACATTGTATATTTAAAATTCTCTCCTAACACCTTCCAGCCTCTCAAACACTAGGTTCATCTTCATTTTACAGACAGACTTACCCCTTTATCTGGAATAGATTCCATGACATTTCTGAACCTCAGTTCCTTCATCTGTAAAGTTAGAATAACACCTGCTGTATAGGTAATGGTGAGAATTAAATGGGAGGACACATATAAAGCCCCTTTTGCAATTCCTAACCATAAAAGGTATTCAATGATCATTGATCCCTTCTTTATTCCAGGAAGAGAATGCCTTCCTCACCTATGCAAATCTGAGACATCTTTGAAAACTAAGATTCTGCCTACTCTAACTCTTTCATCATGACTGTCTGACTTTTATACTTCTTTTTAACAATACATTTTGCATATATTACCTGCATATTAGAATATTATTAGCTGCTACTTCATTCCTATATAACCTACCAAAAATAGCCCTCTATAATACATTTTCTTTTTTTCAACTGATACACCTTCCTTAATTTTATCTTGCCACTACATTATAGCTGATAAGGAAGAATCAACCTTATTATAAACTAATC